>NC_141691.1:1362853595-1364053595 GCF_964263255.1 Lissotriton vulgaris
AAGAGGAGAAAAGGGAGGGGAATAAAGAGCGAAAGCGAGGGAGACAGAAAAAGAGACAGAGAGAGCAAGAGAGAGACTTTCAAGTCTTCACAATAAAGCAACCTTAATGCCATTTTTCTAAAGAAAAATATCACTTCTCCCCAAAACCAAACTAATGCCTAAGGTGTTAGTCTTCCATTAAAAGGAGCCTATTCAATGTTCTTTTTCACCAAACCTTCAACATCAGCTGAGAATGCTCTGCATTAACCACATTGTCAGATGTATAAAATCTGGACAAAATAAGTCTTAAGAACTTCTGACCAGGTATTCGTCTATTTTGGCTATCCGGGTAGGGATCACCATCTGTTCAAACAGGGCATCGCCATCTGACCCTCAATTTGCATTACTTTCCTTTCTGACACAAGAAAGGAAGACACCTATTGGGGTTAAGAGGACTGTGCACTCTGCCAGAAACATGCTTGCAAAAGTTGCCCGCAGTCCAGGAGTGCTAGAACCAGACTTCTGTTAAGCTGCTTTCAGGAGAATTAAGCCCACATTCACTAAGTACTACTGCCTGCCTAAAGGGAAAAAGCTTACACGTAGATTCCTTCAGTTGGGACTGGTCTTGAGAAAGAGAAGGGTAGCAATTAGTTGGTTGAGTCAGAGGCCCCCACGATAGAGCAGTGATCTGGGGATCTGCAGGAATGGGCGACGGCAGAACTAATCCGGATGAGACGGGTCCGTAGGGATGATAAACTGGAAGAAGACGCGACAGCCTGGTATGGCATGATCACGGAGATTCACACGGGGAGGACCTTATATGACATGGGGCTGTAGAACAAAACAATAGTGGTGACTATCCAGAAAAGACGGCGAGTCCGCGGGCCTCTCATGCCCCGAGCGCAGTGTAGATTTGCCTGCATACCCTCACCATCTGGCCTGTATTACAAGTTCCAGGACAGACCTTTCTTTATGTGACTCAGGGGGGAGGCACGTTAAAGTTACGATGATATGTTCCTTTTTTTTTCTTGATAACACTGTTCTATTATGATTCACCCAACAAAAAACACCACAATACTGTATGTACTGATATCAAATTTATTTATTTCATTTACAAAGTTTTCTATAGCGCTGGCTAGACCCAGAGGTAGATGTGTATTCATCTCCTGAATGATTGGTATTATAACCCTGTGTGGTTACCTCTTCTATATATTTTGATTACGGAATGCAACGCTGATTCAAGTATTGTGGTATGTTACATTAATAAAAATCAATAAAAACATATAAAAAAAGTACTACTGCCTGGACATGAATATGGCAACGGAATCTTCAGTAGGCCAAGCACTACTGCAAAATATCTTTTCTTATAGGTGAGTCTGCTTTCTGCTTCTTCATGTTTGGTCACTGCTTGCTTATCAGATTCAAGAAGGTGAAGTTATTAAAAGATTTAGGGCCAGATGTAGGAGCCCTAATACCGGTCGGTAACGGCCGAATTCGGCCGTTACAGACCGGTATTAGGGTTTTCAGAGGAAGGGGGCCTATATTTTACAGATTCTGTAAATTTACCGAATCAGTAAATTTACAGAATCGGTAAAATTCCGAATCGGTATATTTACCAATTCGGTAAATCTACATGTAGGTGGCACTCCTAAGAGTGCCACAGGCCCTTAAGAATCGGTATTTTACCACCCAATCCTATTGGGTGGTAAAATACCGAATTCAGGTGTACATGCACATCTGTGCATGTACACCTGTGCCATGTGACACACAGACATGCCCTTAGTGCATGCCTGTGTGCCACATGGCACACAAGTCCGGAATTGGGGTGCTAGAGGGTGTCAAAGTGACACCCCCTGCACCCTTGCAGGATTCGGTATTTACCGATTCGGTAAATACCGAATCGGTATTGCCCATTGATTCCTATGGGCTTCATGGCCCATAGGAATCAATGGGCAATACCGATTCGGTATTTACCGAATCAGTAAATACCGAATCCTACAGATTCGGTAAATCTTAAATTCGAATTACCTACATCTCCCCCTTCCTATTTACCGAATCGGTAAAATTCGGTATTTAAGAGTCGGTAAATAAGAATTACCTACATCTGGCCCTTAATGCTAAAGAAGAAAAACTAGTTACTCAACTGTCACTTCACTTTCCCAGCGATTGCATTTGATTATTTATTTATTTACAGGTTCACATGGAACACTCTCCCCTCCAATGATAGAGGTTCCCCTTGTGTGTGTTCATTCTTGAACCCTTGTCCCTTGAAATATGGGCATTGTCCCGAATGAAGTGGATGAGCTACGAAAGTAACATGGTTGTTTTAAAGCTGTTTATGGCCATTTGAAAAAGTGCTAGGGACTCCTAGCCTGACGAAAGGGAATGATTCAAGCAGTGTTACATTGCTTCAACAAACAGCGGAGAGCTAAGAAATTGCGCTATAAAGTGGAGCATCTCAGTGCAGACCATGCAGTGGTGGCCGGCACTGATCGAGAGTGGCAGGGCGGGTGGCGGGAATGGGGAAGGGGGTAAATACAAAAAAACTCAATAGAACTTACCTCCTGTCTGCGTCGCTGCTGGATCCTCATCCCGTCTCTCCACTCCTTTCTCCAACCGGAACAGAAAGGACCAAAAAAGCACCCAGGTTCCCCAGAGCCAATCACAATGCTGCAAAGCATTGTTGTGGTTGGCCTGAGCACCGTGGTTCGGCGCTCAGATGGGAACTGGGGGACTGGGCATGTTCTATACCCAGGCTGTAATGGGTGGAGAACATGCTATGTGCACATGAATGTTTGGCCGGCCTGAGACAGCCAGCCAAACATTCATGCGCACGTAGGGAGTGAAAACCACTCTTCCCCTCCCCTGCTCTTTCAGCAGAGCAGCCTCGCTCCGCAAGCTGTTGCGCCCGTAACAAGAAAAAATAAAATGATAACATTGAGTTAAAATCATTTTATTTTTTCTCACACTGAGACCATAAGCGAATGCAAATTGCTTGGTTGCATCCATATTACAGCAAACACAGATCCCATAAATTACAACCCAAATTTCCAGCATTACATTATCCTCGCACGGTTTTCTACTGCCATGCTAGTTTCGTCTTTATGATGCACTGCCAAAGAGACTGTGAGCAGCAATGCAGGGCACTATTTCTGGAGATAAATGTTCCAGGCAGTTGAAACCAGAGAACCAAAGAACGAAAGTAATAAAATCATAAGGCAAACCAACACGAAACATAAGCTGTCAGAGAAACAGACCAGTGTACATATAAACAAAAAGATACAGTATCCATTATAGATGCATACTTACAAAAATTTAAATCAGATACTACAATCCGGCTTGTTGTTGTGATGACAAATGTGTCATTTGAGGCGATGCCAAATGCCTTAAAAGAGCAAAAAACAATAAGAAAATAGTTAAATAGGATGACACACAAGAAAAACCTTCAAAACATTTTTTTGTCAAACTTAAAATAAATAAATGTATTTCTATATTTGATTTCCACAATATTTAAACCAAACAAATGAACTTAATAATGTAACATTAAATATTTACACACAGAAACAATACACTGTATTCTTGTGATAAGTAAAGTGATATGCAAATAAATCAGTTTTCATCACACGGATTTTTATTTATTCACAAGTCTGCGCTATATGGAAGAGTATTTGTTTTTATTGTAATTTAGTGCAATAAAGTGGATTGTTATATGGGGTGGGCGATCGCCCACCTCAAGGAGCATTAAGATGGACTTGCCAGAGCAAACCACAAAGTTAATAAAAATAAATGCAAACTCATGTAGCTATGGCACACAGCAGACGCTAAATGCAAACTCATGTAGCTATGGCACACAGCAGACGCACCTTATTTAGGGCAATGTGTAAAGTTTTTTTTTTTAACAACGCTTTTTATTGACAGATCGTACATAAGACGCAGCACTCCGCACTCCGGAGGAACTGCCAACAAGCACGTCATGGCTAACATAGCGATTTATATAGTATCTGAAAACAAAGCCCATAGCCCCCCCCAGTCTACCCCACCCTCTCTGCCAACGCCCCCCCCCCCCCCGGATTCCCCCCTTTTCCCCCGCACAATGCCGTTTTGTTCCTGTAAAAAGAAGAAGAAGGTTACATACAAAAACCAGCGTGTACCATGTTGCCCCCTTGGCCCCATCACATCAGCCCCGAGGTATCTCTTGGCAGCGCTGGTGGTTCCAACCATAGTCCCCTGTAATCCGCCCATCTTTTCCATATTTTATAATGTTTCTTAGGGCAACCCCTGGCTTCAAACACTGGACGCTCCAATCCCATACAAAAATCAAGGCCCTTTTTCCACATCACCACCTTAGGAGCCCGGGGGTCTTTCCAGGCCTGAGCTACATATCTCTTTGCAACAAGTCCCAACAGTAGCAAATGTCTCATATAGATTCAAGGACATGGAGAAGGCCCAGTTTGGGAGTACGAGGAAGGTTCCAACACAATACTTTGGATAAGCAATCCCACACCCCTGTCCAAAATCTAGCCAGATTAGCACAGCTCCATACCGTGTGGAGGAAGGTACCGATCTCGTGACCGCCCTCAGACATTTAGGAGACTCAATCAAAGCAGCCCGCCACAGCCCCTCCCTAGTACAGTAAGCCCTATGCAAGTATTTGAATTGGATAAAGCGTAAGCGCATGGCAATAGCCGCTCCTCTCGGGGCTTCGAGGGCTTCTCGGCAATCCTCTTCCTCGAGCTCCCCTACATCCCTCTCCCATGATTCCCGCAGGTTCTGCAGTGAGGAGGAGCAATGTGTAACTAGGGTCTGGTAGATGCGAGATATTTTCTTGTCTTCCAGGTCTCCCATGAAGACCTTTGCCTCTATCGGACTAAATTCAGGCACGGAGTCTAATCCCTCCAGTGCAGGTGTAATGGCGTGGCGGAATTGCAAATACTTAAAGAACTGCGTTCGAGGCATACTAAACTCCTCGCTGAGCTCTTCAAAGGATTTGAGCAACGTACCCTTCAGGATGTGTCCCAGTGCGGAAATTCCTATTGAATCCCAACCTCGAAAGCCCTGTAATGACGCCAACGCCGGTAACTGACCGTTTTGCCAGAGCGGGGTCTCCTCAGTGAGCCTTCCCCCACCATCCCATACGACGTAGCGCCTGCCGCCATACCTGGAAAACCACTTGGGTGACTCTGGGCAGTCTCTTCCTCAGTCGCGCAGAATATAAGATAGTGTGCAGCATGGCAGGATCCATAAGGTACCTCTCTAGGGCATACGCCAGGTCTCCCCTATCCCCATACCACCATTCGTTCAGAATGAGGAGGTGGGACGCCTGATAGTAAGACTGAATGTCCGATGTTGCCAGCCCTCCGCAGTATGTGGACAAAAAGCAGGTACGCAAAGCCACTCGCACCGCACCCCCCGCCCACAGGAATTGACCCAGGATCCCCAACAACCCGCCCATTCAACCAACCCCCCCTCCTCCTCTCAAAAAGGGGGAAACCTTAAAGAAGGGGGAAGCCGTCTGCCACTAATACATCACTTCCCCCACCTCTTGCCGCCACCCCCAAACAATTAAATTCACCATAAGACAGCAGTCTCAACAAATCAGTTCCGCAAGCCCCAGGACTCCAGCCCCAAATGTCTCCATCCTACCAGGCATCTCAACCGACCAAATACGCCTCGCTGCAGCCATGTAACAGTCTTGGGCTCAAGGGTCCGTCCGAGGCAGGTCAGGGGCGTCCGTCTTTTTCGCTGCCACATTCCCGGACTTGGATCGCCTCAGAGACCTGGACCTCAAGTTGCCTCGGTTGCCGGATCGACGGGAGGTCCGCTCTTGTGCACCGCTCGACGAAGAAATCCGAGTCCCGACCCGGCAGTGTGTGCACCCTAATTTTCACTGTCTCGTCAGTCCAGTGGAACACCTCCTTTGGGGTATTGCAGAACAGGGTAAGAGACTGGTACACCACTCTCAGGCGGGCTGGGTACAGTAAAGCATAGGAAAGTTTAAGATCCTGTAGGCGTGCCTTGGCCGCCGCAAAAGATTGCCTCTGCTGCTGGACGAGCCTAGTGTAGTCCGGAAATATAAGGATCTTGTGGAGGTCTGTTGGCCCCAGCGCCGCCATTCGGGCCAGTAAATGTATCTATTGGACCCTGCTTCGAGGCTCCACCACCACCCGCTTCTGGTCATTGCGGTCCGCTCCGGGAATATCTACACAAGGGCTGCCGGGGTCAGGCACCTAATATGCTGGGAATCTTCGCGATGGTCCACTCCCTCTTATGAGACCCTACGACTCCCGGAATGGCACCACTCCAATCAACAATCTGGAAGCCACACCAGCTTAGACTCTACTTCAGATCCAAGGCCGGTTGCTCCGTCCTCGCCCGGGCAGCAACACCGAATGGGCCCATCCTGGAGGCCCGTCCTGCCCCCCGATGCCCCCTCTCCAAATTCGTGGTGCGAGGATACGTCCCCGCCGATGGCTCCTCGCTCACACTCCCAGGTCGCGCCGCGAGTGCGCTGGCCCTTCGCAGTCAAGGCAAGCCGCTGACCGGGCAAGAGGCCATCCCGGTCTCGCTGCAAGTCGTCAGATATGATGTTGTCTCAGGGCCCCAGTCTGGCGACTCCAACCCCGCCGCCCGGAATCTTGGGGCTACAGGTCGCACTTCTGCTATGCCACTCCAGAGGGACCAGCTCACTCCCCAGTGTCCACGCACCTCAGTGTCTTATCCAAGGGCCAATGAGTACTCCGCAGCTTCCGCCAGGGTCAACCGCTCCGGGAGCACAAGCCCGGCGCGCCCTGGTCACCGCACCAGCGTCGTCAAACTTTAGCCGCCGGCTGTGCGTCAGTAACCAGGCCTCTCATCTCCGAAGCTCCGGCGGTTCTGCCTCTGAAGAGAGCTAAACTGCCCTCCAACGGCAGCCACAGTCGTTCTCAGGGCTTCAGCCGAGGATCAGGAGAAGATTCGGACCTCCCCGCACCTCCGGGTCCCGTTTCCGACTATGCGACCGTCTGCAGTGCCCCCGGCCCGCGGAGGGCCAAACTAGAGGTCCCGGCTGCACGGCGCCAAACTAGGCCGCAGATCGTCCCGACTGGCCTCCCAGCGTCCGGGACCCCAGAGCTCTGAAAAGCCGCCGGAGGGTGCCCCACTGATTCCGCTAGCTGGACTGCTCTTTTGGGCAGCAGCAAGTGTCGGGGAACAGGATAACTTGGCGAGGAGTTGACGGAGCTCCTCTAGGCAGCGTCCGCCATGTAAGCCCGCGAAGCCACGCCCTTTATGTGTAAAGTTTTAATGAGGTACCAAAACAATAAAAGTCAAAACACCAAAGAAAGGGGCGTGGCTAGCGGCCGAGCATGAAGTACGGTCTCTGCCGGAGGGACCAGACGCCCAGGAATGGGCGGTGTGTAGGGCAGCAACTCCGGGCACAATCATACACCGGAGAAAGAAGTTACGGCGAGCGGCACCGGTAGCCTGCAGAGCGGCTGAGATCCAGGGGCTGCCCCACGGACGAATCCGACCGGAAGCAGCGCAGACCTGGGCGCAACACACCAGAAGCGCCCGGCGTGACCACAAAGTGGCAGCGGTGACCCCATAGCCTGACGGGGATACTAACTGGAACGTTTGGTGACAGCTAAGGTGCCAGGAGTGGGCGAGCGGCGGTGCCGCTGCACATATGACGAGCCAGACTGCGGGCTGCAGTAAATGATAGTGCCAACTGCGGGAAGGAGCGGGCCGCCATCTTGGGGCAGCGCAACAAGCCCCAAGATCGGGTGGCTTTAAGTGTCCATAACAGAAGGTGGTGGCGCCTGTAAATATCGTGGGCGGAGAACCCAAGTGAGAGGCAGCAGTGCTGGAATTTGCATCCGGAGGGGGCTCAAGGGAGGCGGCCGGGCCCCGCAAGCACAGTGACAATGCAGCCGCAGGTCTAAGTGACGGGCGCCTACAGACGGCCAATAAGTGAGAACCCGGGAGAGAAGACCTGCTCTTGTGCAACCGGCCTCATAATAACCCAGATGGTGCACATATGTCGGCGGAGAATAAGGTACTGCGAGAGAGACTGGACGATCAGGAAGGGCGCTCCAGGAGGAACAATGTAAGGATCCTTTGAGTTCTGGAATCTGAGGGTACTAGAGCAATGGACCTCTATGTAGAAGAGCTGATAAAAAAGGAACTCCATTCTAAAGACCTGTCCGCCTTTTTCTCCGTAGAAAGAGCCCATCGGGTCCCGGGGGGCGGCCAAAACCTGGAGCAGCCCCACGACCAATCATGGCCAGACTATTCAACTTTCGGGACAGAGATGTCATCCTGCAGGCGGCACAAGTGTCGCCGCCGGTCAAAATCCAAAATTCCACACTGGCCTTCTTTCCGGACTATACGGCGGAAGTTGCTCGCTGTAGGAGGACGTTCTTGAATGTAAAGAGAGAACTCAGGGCACGAGAGATCCCGTACTCGATGCTATTCCCGGCCAGGCTGCGTATAGTGGCGGACAACAAGACTTGGTTCTTCGACACTCCTGAGATAGCACAGGACTGGCTGGATGGATTGAGGCCGACCAATCAGCCACGTCGGTCACACAGGACGCATAAGAATCAGGGGACAGGAAGTTATCCAAACTCTCAAGCTTCAGGGCCAGAAATTGGGGGACGCTCGCCAGTGAGAGAAAGTGCAGACGAAAATGCTGACGTGGAATAGTAACTGCCCGGTGAATGCACAACGTTAAAATGATTCTGCAGACTGCCTGGCAGGCCGCCACTGGACACTGGGCCGAGGGCTTCCGAGGAGAGTAAGAGGGGCCGCCGTCTCCGGAGAGTCCTGCGCCCCAGCGAGCAAGTATAATCTGTGTGGGGAATGGGTTGAGCACTCCGCTAAGTTGGGGGGGCGGGCAGTTTCGGGTCCGTGTAGCAGGAGGGCAGGGAGGGGGGGATGTTGGGGGAGGGGCTGTTTTCATAGTTTCTTAAATGTTTAACTCTTTTTAACTGTTTTAGTTTCTTGGCTCACGGCGACATGACACGACACACTGCTACCATTGCTAGGGAGCACAGACATAGGAAGACACCCAGTGACCGTTTGAATACAACACGCGCCCTCTACTCACTTCAGGCTAGACGCAGCACATCACACAGTAGCAGGTTGCATTGGCCCCGAAAGGACCCGTCCGCGAGCGGAAAGGTTAGGCTACCCAAAATTCTAAAAGGCAAGTCAACAGCGGGCTGACACTCTCGAGGTGGAAAATCAAATAATTCCGGTGACACCGCTGCAAATCATGTCCTGGAATGTCAGGGGATTGGGTGACAAGATCAAGCGGGGACTAGTGATGCAGGGTATCAGGAGAGTGGGCCCGACACTGGTTCTTCTCCAAAAAACACATTTAACGGGTACTGCTAGGCAGGCCCTGGATAGGCGAGGATACCATATGATAGCACACTCGGAGTTCATCTCTGGATCGCGTGGGGCGGGCATATTATTGCGGAAATCCTCACAGTTCATAGCACAGACCATCAAAATAAATGATCAAGGCCGCTTCGCGGCAGTGCATGGACAGTGGGAGGGTAAGCAGTTACATATAGTATCGGTATACATCCCACCGGCGTTACATGCCGTAGCTTTGCCCGACCTGGGGAAGTTCTTACTAGAGCTCCCGGAGGGCGATCTGATCATAGGAGGGGATTTTAATGCAGTTATACATAATACGCAGGATAGATTCCCACTTCGAACACAAACACTTGGTCCTTCTCGATTCGGTAACTTCTTGGAAGCACAGGGATTGATTGATATTTGGCGCCACATGCACCCAGATGAGTGGCAGTACACCTACTACTCAGCTACACATAATAGCCTGTCCAGAATTGATTACTTTTTCACCCTGGGAAAAAAAAAAAAGACCAAAGAAAAAAAGAAAATCCCCAACTAGAAATTAAGTACATTTTGATGAACAAAATGACACCAGAATGACAAATATGCAATTCGGGGAACCAGAGTTACCAGTTGAAAAAAGATTCAACTGAAAATCAACCCAAAAATCACTTAGCTCAAAAGATTCAAGTGAAAATCAAGCCAAAAAGCACCAAGCCATCAAAGATAGTCCATGGAAGAGGTAGATCAGGACCAAGCCACAATTTCATGCTGAGGGGAATGGAGTGCAGGTGGGATACAGACCTGTCTTAGGGCCCGATTAAGAGTTTGAGGACTGCAAAACTCACGGTGGAGGTGCGGTGGCAGTCGGGGACCACCACACCAGTGGTCTGACCGCCATATTACGACTACAGCGGTTGGAGCACTTTGGGACCACTACAACCGCCAAGGGCCCGCGACCCCTGGCGGTGGCGCAGTGGTATGGGGAAGCATTATGCACGGCGTTGCCCCTGAGGTACCAGTATGCATAATAAAAGTTTCCCCACCACCAGCCTTTTCATGGAGGTGAGCCCGCCATGAAAAGGCTGGCAGTGGGAAAACAAAAGGGGGGCCTACAGGGACCCCATTGCCCCGGCGCATGCAGGGGGCAAGCGCATGCACCCGTTTCCACACAGAATGTACTGCTCAATCCATGCCGTACAGGAATGTCAATTGGCGGTTCAGCTGCAATGAAGTTCTAATGCTCACTTATGAACTTTTAAACTGCACTGCCGCAGGACCGCCACGCCGCCCGCCCAAACATGAATCAGGCGGGTGGGCAGCGGTAGACTTTTGGGGTCCTGGAGCGGGACGCTAGCATGGCAGCCCGCTCCGGGACTGCCAAAGTTGTAATCAAACCCTTCGTCTTTGATTATGGAGCTCAAAATCCTCTGGCGATGGAAAGCCTGAAATTGTATCCGAGGAAGGTGCATTGATGATACTTTTGCTCGAGGTCCCTCAAGCAGCGCCAGAGATCTGGAAATCCAACAATTTTCTAAGCCCCAACTTTCAGGATTTCTGGGGCAACTCCTCCACAGGGACAACACTTAGGTGCCAGGACTCACTCCAGCAGAGGCCACATGCGAGGTCCAGTCCAGGTCCAGTGGGTACTAGTCAACTGGACACTTGTTGTTCCACTACTGTAGTCATTCATTTATTTTTTGATTTGATTTAGTTCTCTTACGAAAACAACAAATTTATACACGATACAAATTCAATTTTTGCTAAAAGAGATTATCACATTAATATAATTTTAAAAAAGAAAGACTTTAAAAAGTTGTACAGGTTAATACACACAAATTCATTGGGTGGAGCATTGGAGAGGGAAATCAACATCTGGACCGAGTTTATATTACATTTTGTTTTGATCGGGGTAATGTATCTGTTCCTAGCTGCTACCACAATCTCGTTTGGACATACAAACAGAATATGTTCTAGGTCTTGCACCCCACCCTTGCATAAGTCACAGAGATTCGTCTCTCCTTGATTTGATGACCACTTAAAGGTGTATGATTTCAGCTGTAATATTCCTAGCCGTATTTGAAGTATAGCTCGCCTTACTCCATGATTTAGATTAAAAAAGATCTATGGTTGCGGTTTTTTTAAAAGTATTGTGTCCGCTAACTGTTTGTACATTGAAAGCCTGGAGCAGTGTTGAATCTCCAATTCCATGCTTAGCCTTGGTGTTAAGTGCTTCAAGCAGAGTTTCAGCTGGGCTGGTGTCCAAGATATTAACATTTCTAGAGAGACTGATGATAATTTAAAAGCATTACTTAAGTTTTTTCCAAAATATATACTTTCGATAGTCTTGGTCCAGTGTCTCTATTTTTAAAAGTGCTCCAAGTGTTCCTGGATCCACCACTGTAGTCTTATAGGAGGTCAGCCAACTGACTCTTTGAGGCCACTTTTTTGTCCTATGTACAAGCGGAAGCAGGTACCAATCAGTCAGTGCTCCTAATAGGTCACTGACAGCAAGACAGAAGGTCCAGTCCATGTTCAAAGGAGTGTTCCCTGTGGCGACACAGTTATGGCTAGCACTAACCAGTGGGCTGGGGTGACTCCTGGACGCTCTCTAAACAATGGGGAAAATGTTCCAGGAGAAAACCCTACTGACCTGTTCAGCAGTCCCTGCTTGCCCTACTGCAAACAATCTGACAGTGTCCCATACTCCAACAAGCACTGGAGTTGCCAATAGGTCTCGCATTAGGAAAGTTTGAGCTATTGGTCTTCTAAATGACCATTTTTAAAATTTATGTGTTGGTTTTGAAAATAGCTTAATTAATAGCTTTGCCATTTACAATGCCAATAGTTATAACTTTCGCAAATTTGACACCTATAGCAAAGCGCTGCAAGCTGAGATGGAATTAGCCGCCAGCACCATTCGTAAACTACGGCAGGTCAGGACGAGGAGCAGGCTGTACTCGCTCACATCACAGCCACATTATCCTATTAGCGCGCGCTCCGTGTCCAGTCAAATCCCCGTCTGCATTATGATGGAGGCCCCCCCTTCGCAGCCGCCTGGTAAGTTTATCCTTCCACGTTATTCACCTCTTTTCCTCTTTGGCGACTGGTTGCTGAAAAAGCAACGGGCTTTTTTTTTTTTTACTTGATTGGGGGCACGGTGTGTGGGCTCTTGATACTTTACCTGGTGTCCCTGAGTGATGTGGTGGTGTCCCTGATTGATTTTGTGGTGTACATCAGTGATGTGGTGGTCTCCCTGAGTGCTGTGTTGGTGTCCCTAAGGGCTGTGGTGGTGTCCCTGAGTGCCGTGTTGGTGTCCCTGAGGGCTGTGGTGGTGTCCCTGAGGGCTGCGGTGGTGTCGCTGAGTGGTGTGGTGGTGTCCCTGAGTAGTGTGGTGGTGTCCCTGAGTAGTGTGGTGGTGTCGCTGAGTGATGATGTGGTGGTGTCCCTGAGTGATGATGTGGTGGTGTCCCTGAGTGATGATGTGGTGGTGTCCCTGAGTGATGATGTGGTGGTGTCCCTGAGTGATGATGTGGTGGTGTCCCTGAGTGATGATGTGGTGGTGTCCCTGAGTGATGATGTGGTGGTGTCCCTGAGTGGTGTGGTGATGTCCCTGAGTGGTGTGGTGGTGTGGCTGAGTGGTGTGATGGTGTCCCTGAGTGATGTGGTGGTGTCCCTTAATATTTAATACAGAAACTGTAGTAATGGCCCGGACTACATTGCAACATTCTGCTTAACAGTATCTAAGGGGATATTTTTTAAGCGAACGAGCCTGTGGACAAATATGTCAAGTAATACCATCCTAAGGGTTACAATCTATCCATATGAGGTGCTGTGTTACTTAAAAAAGTACACCAAATCAAGTAATGGGAATTTGGCTAACTTCAGTGGTGTGATCAGAATTTCACCCTGGCCTGATTTTATAGGAGCTGGAGTATGGCGAGAATGGAGTATGGCGAGAATGGAGTATGGTGAGAATGGAGGATGGCGAGAATGGAGGATGGCGAGAATGGAGGATGGCGAGAATGGAGGATGGCGAGAATGGAGGATGGCGAGAATGGCCCATGGTGTGTAATCCGGGGTGGGGAACAGCAGCAGTCTTGCAGGGGAGGTAGTTTGACTGTGGTCAGTCTTACACTGTCCCTAAAATCATCTGAATAATTTGGCTGAAGAGATAGCTTCCCTTTTATAGGCGTCCCGCAATGTATAGAAACTGTCGTAAAGCTTCCTAGAAGATTGTGCCCACTCCTAACTGAGGGAGGAATTGGCCCCTCGCCAGACCACAAGGCCAAGCTCGAGCAGCGCAAAGCATGACTGGCGACGTGTTGTCACAATGCACTCATTTCACAAAGCAGGCCTTTGAGGCGCTGCTCGGGCGTGTCCCAGCAGATGACTGGGTGAAAGGGCCCGTCTGCCTGCAGCTCTCTGCAGACAGGGAGACGGAGGGCCCCGGGTCTCAGACAGGCTGACTGGCTGCTGAGACTCTGCATGCTGTGCCTTTATCTGAGCGGCGCAGCCCTGCAGATGGCCGGGGGGTCTCACGGGCGATGTCGGGGCAGATAGATCTGGGAGCCGAAGTGGAGGCGCTGGAACACGCCCAGGTGAGACAGCGAAGAACAGGGTCTGACACAGACAGAGACCGAGGAACAGAGGCACAACGGTCGGTGACAACGGAGGGAACCTGCTTAGAAGTAATCACAGAAAGTCTCGAAACAAGGCGTTCAGGATAAAATACAAAATACGTAAAGAAAGAATGAGGCAAAAGAGGAAACAACTCAAATAAAGAAAGGAACTAACTGATGATGAAAAGATAAATGCCTAAAGTAAAAAAGAACACACTGGAGGTAAATGGACAAGAATGGGCTGAAAAGACAAGGCACGTGGAACCTGGATAGGAGATAGAAGTCACTTCATAGTTTACATTGCACTAAAATGAAAAGAGCATGCGTACACTGTGAGCTCAACCAAAGTGAACTAAATGCATTTTGCTGAAGGTCATTTAAACGTAGAAGGGAAGACAGAGTAAAGCAGAAGTTACAGAATTTTAGAAGTCCGATGGGTGAAAACCCTTTGTTCTTGTCAGATCTTAAAAGGCTACTGACCCGAGACAGGAAAGATGGAATATGCGATATGGTTGAACGGAGGTATAAAGGAATAGGCGAACTACAAGAATATAGCGGTACTCTAGAAACGGCACACGGTTTCCACTGCCAGCGGCATGATCGAACATGTGCCCTATTGTGTTTAATTTGAGGTTTAAAAACAAAACAAAAAAAAGATTACGTGCTAACATTTGAGAAACTAAGTTCGGGCAATGTATGAAGCAGTACAAGATGCCTGACCATGCTCACACCAGTCTCGTGCTTGCTTGTTTGGTGCGAGTGAAGGTTTACAGATTCTGTAAGCCAGTTGGTTTGGATTTATTAACGTACTTTAATCAGGATGGGCCTTTGTTCTGAGGGCAGTGATTTCCATATCTCACCCTTGATTCTCTTGCTGGTTCTTGACAGGTTCCGGTCTCACCACTTGACTCCTGAACTGAAAAGTGCGGCAATTTCCACCTAACGTTTGGGTGAGTCGTGGCGAGGGAAAATAATTCTGGCCACGGCTGGTGTGAGCAACCTGCCGTACCCAAATTAATAGCGGGCCCCTGGACCGCTTACTGATCTATAATTTCTCTGATTGGCCGTGTACATTCAGCGGGAGTTCAAGGGAACTGGGGCGGGGGGCAGTTAATATTGTGCTAGTGTTGTGCTGGTCTTCGGTTTAGAATCAGTACTGTAAGTAGGCTTCCTATATCCGAGAGCGATTTGGTAGATGTGTGTGTAGGCACGTACTTGTGGTTCAGGTCCCGCATCTGCTGAATGAATCATAGATGCCGTACATGTTTTCATGTAGTAGGACAGCTAAAAGCCAGAAGAGGGCAGTTGTGGCACATGAAGCAAGGGCTTTTCAGCGCATATGAGGACATATTTTATTTATTTCGGGAATAGCCAATCAGTATGAAGTGTCCTATACGGACTGCAAAAGTCTATAGTGGTGTAGCACAAAACATTTCTAATGAATGTGTCCATGTTACCATATCTGTACTGAATGTAGGAGAGGGTGGTTGCAGCGCAAGACTGGAACATGGCGCGCGGGATGGAAAGCCACAAGTGCCTGAGAATAATTATAATAATAACTGTAAGTGTCTTCAAAACAATAATATGACAACCGTGACTCGCTCCTCCTCACGGATAGAGTGGTCGCTCCCTGTGCTCCTGGCTGCTATTCGACAATTAATCCTACCCCCCTTCCTAGCGCCTTGAAACCCTCTGGGTATGTAGTGCGCTATATAAATGTTATGACTTGACTTGACTTGACTTGACAATCATGCGAGTGGGAGAATATTAACAACGCAGCTGCCACCACTTATCGTGATAAAATGTCAACAAAACGTGAATAACATTAACAAACAAGCCTTTAAAATGGATGCTGCTCTCAAAGGGAGAGGTTATGGGTCAGCGGTGAGAGCAGCCAACTCAGGAGCTGAGGACCAGTGTTCGAGCCTTGTTGTCGGCTCAACATAAGCAATTATTAGATTATCAAGAAAATTATACCTGAATTACAATTAAAGGGACGCAATTATTAGCAAATACAAAATGATATGTGCACACGCTTGCCTTGAAGTACGGGAAACTGTTGTCAATATCAGCGCTCGGAAAACAAGAGCTGCCCGGAAAGTGAAAGTACGGCCGGCCACCGGCCAGCCATGAATAATTAGGGGAGGAGAAGCCGCAGAGCACACCCTGGGAGAAGCCCTTTGATATGGTGGCGGCCGTGAAAAAATGCAATTAGTAGGGAGGGAGGGAGGCTGATGCGTGTGCTTGTTTGGTCACGTGATTCACGTGAACTAAAAAAAACCCCTTGGTTTGACGAGGATTTTGAGCACTTGAATTCTCGCCATTTTCCAATGGAAAAGGCGAGACCTAAAAATCCAAGAAGGCAGGGCTTTCCCCCTGGTGCACAATTCTCGTGCCCACCCGGAGTTGTGGCCAGAGCAAGGAGCAGTCCCCTCCCTGTGTTCACTCCAAACCAGTCCTGGGGGTAGGTCCCCTTCCACTAGGTTTGGTGCCGGTCTGGCTTAGGGAGACAAACGGTGGTCTTCTCCAGGTACCCCCTAATATTTACTTCTGAAACGGCCAGCCCCTTTACAAGTTGAGACTCTTAGGTTCAATCTAACTGCCTTGCAAACAGTGTGCCTAGAAAGAATCTCTTTTTGAAAGATGCTTACAATAATTATCAATGGTTGTTTGGTTAGTCATTTTAGTTTGTTTGGGTTTCACAAACTAACAAAAGCCACAATGGTGCATACAAAGGATCTGGAAGAACATGAGAATCAGTTGGCAGAACAGGGATGGCAGAACAGGGAGGAAGGGTGGGTCAATAAGGAATTTACGGCTATACCTAGTTTCTACCAGACTTGACGTTACCCAAGGTGAGTAACTTATTCATCTGATGGAGAAATCGAGCCGCAGATTCCTTACCTTAGACTAGATACCCAAGCAATACCATCCCATAGGAGGGACTGCGAACCTAACCTATTTATTTTTATTTATTTTATTTGCAAAGTTTTATATAGCACTGGCTAGACCCGGAGGTATCAGAGCGCATTACATGAGGATCAGCGAGTTACAGGTTACATCATTACATAGCCAAGTATAGACATAGTAGAAAAACATGAGATTACACAATAATATGAGTTATTGGTGTATACACACCATTTTAAGGGGAGTGAAAAGTAGAGGGGGGGAATGGTAAACAGGGGTAAGGAATGCAGTGGAACACACCGGGGAGATGAGGAAAAGAATGTCCGATGTCCGGCTGGGTAGGTGACAGCCGAGGGGTGAACCAGAGACAAACTCCTCTATAGGACAGCTCAACCGGGCATCGGCCACGGTTGCTCGGTCACCACGGTAAGTACAGGCAGTAATGGCTTCCACCCAGGGGGCATCGTTAAAGGTCCATCGAGAGCACCGGTCACCTTCTAACCGACTCCCCAGTGTCCGCACTTTAGTTTCCTTATCACGTAGATGCGTCTGTATCAAGGTCACGGTCTGGGATATTTCTGCCAACTCCCGCTCGTTGTTGGTTACGTTCTGCAAGAGCTTCTTATGGTCATCCTTAAGTAAGCTGGGCTGTGTGCCAATGGGATCTATTTTAAGTTCCAAGGCTTCTCTAGTGGCAGTAATCGCTTGCAGTATGTCCTACAGAGTGGGATCTCTGTCCGGCATTGGCGTAGAGAATGTCTGCATCTCGGTGCCCGCAGTTGAGCTCAGTTCTCCCCGTTATGGTTCCTTCCATCTGGTCGTCTTGTCCATTCTTTTCAGAGTTGATTCCAGATAAAGATGCCCTTGTATTTTTAACCTAGTTTGTTCTGGGCCAGTATCTTAGTCAGCAGGATTTTTGATGCCCCTAGGTTAGGGCCCCGCCAGTGTTCTGTTTCACTAAGAGGGTGCGCAGAAGCAGACTTTCGCCCTTCTGGTGGAGTTTGGTTCTTTCTACTAGGCAATCAGTGCCAGAGTGCCAGCTATGTGGCTTATCCTTGTGGCGCTACCGTGGACAGGCGATAGTGGTGAACTTGTAGGCTCTTTTCTACAATAGGGGTGGCAAGCGTTCTTCCCCGCCGTCATCTCGTATCACAGCTCAAGAGAAGGAGCCAAAACGTTGGTGCTTCTTCTTATAGGGGTTTGGGATGAGGAGGGGCATTGTATTTAAGCACTCCCCAGTTGTGTTGGAGCATCCGTCCTCGTAGTGCTCTTTCGTTATGAGCCACCCTCCCCCACACCCTCAATCTCACCGGCAACGTGCTCACAGCTCTCAAGGTTAATGTGGCCAGGCCAGCTACGCTATGGGTGGGCGCCGTAGGGCGAGTTCCCTTGTGCGTGCTTAGTTGTGTCTTATTTTGCTGGCAGAGTCTGCAAGATGCTGAAAGCTCAACATTGCTGTTCATACATTCCAGATGAGAGTAGAAAGAATTATTTGTAAAGAACATTTCTGACCTGAACTAGAACCATTAGAAATTGCTAGTGTATTAGAGAATTTAGGTAAAGGTGCTCCTGCTATTACTAACTGGTTTGCAATAGTAGGGGGGGGGCGGGGGGGGGGTTAGAGTCATTCTGAAACCTGTACTAATCATAGGTGTTTGTTTGATAACTTTATACATGTTATATACAATAGTTAATTGCTGTCTAAACAGAAGAAAAAAATATAAATAAACCAGATAAATTAGGAGAGAATCAGATTTAGAAGAGAAAATTAATAGAGAAAACAAGAAATTGAAAAAAGACTCAACAGAGAGATTAAGAAATTGTGATGGTTTTTCAACCATAAAGGGGGGAGAGGGGACTGCTAATGCACATTTATTTACAAAATGTTTTATTAAACAATACAATATGCTGAATTTATGTCCAAAATGAAGTGTTTTAAAAGCAAAACTTTAAGTATGCAATCATACTTCAAATCTATAGATCTGGAATATACAAATGAAGCATGGATTCCTGCATTTTCATAGCTGAAGACGCCATGATTTATTAAGGCACTTTAGTACAAAAAATGCTTGGTTATTTTCCATTTTCAATAACGTATGTTCAAGATGTTTTTCTTCTCTTGCTGCAGACATTGCAATTTCGGAACCAACTGTTTATTTGATAATTAATAGACATTTGTTGTATTAGACGACTTATAGTGAAGTTCTTACTGCAAACAATGTAGACAGGGAGGATAATTCATGGGAAGATGTGTTGTGAAACATGAAAGGATGCGTCACAACATTCAAGGGCACACGTTTAAAAGAAGATTGTACTGTGGTGTGTAGATGGGGAGTACACCCGTTACCGGGGGAATGCTGACATCTTATTGGTCAACATGAAGATGAAAGAATAATAATGTTGCAATATAGAAAACGTGTGTTTATATTAGTGGGTGTTCTTAGACTGGAGAGCAGAGCGGTAGGTGTAAGTCCCAGACATTCCGAGAGGGGACTCTTTACTGAATTTATTAGACATCTCTTTATGAGAAGTGTTAGTTTATTTCTTGATCTGCTGTTATTTCTGCTGAGAATACATCCGAGCTTATTTGGCTAAAGCTTTATGCTTATGCTTGATTCTCTCATCAAGACCCTTAATGAGTATCTGAACTGACAACTTTAATCCTTCTCGCATTGATCTTGACTACGTTTAGAATAGGGAAATTTCTTTATGAAACTCGCTTTTTACATTTCATTGTATCGATCTTTGTTTGATTTGCTTAATTGACTTACCTCATTACTAAATATTAATTGATATGTTAACCTATAATGATGAACCTTGGAAACCTATAATGATGAACCTTGGAAAATAATACTAAGATAAAGAATGAATAATGAACAGATTTGAAAACACAACGCTTTAACTCCTATTTAACTCTATTTACTGCCTGAATTAAAGTAATGATAATTGATAACGTTTAAGATTCACTTCAGTTGCTTACATCCATGTCAACATCAAAGATCCATTGAGCTGTATGTGGGGTTCATGGTGTGGAGTAAGCGACAAGGGACCCCTGTGTTTCTGCAATTTCGATTCCCTCTATGTAGGTTCAAATTTACATTAATAAATAGAATTGTTTTAATACTGACCTATCTTTAAGTACTCAATTGTTGTCGGTTAGAGGACAGAGTTTTGAGTTCCATGGGGAAAGATTTTGCCTTTGGTAAAGTAGATACATACATTGACAGACTCCCCGTGCAGGTCTTCTGTGTTTAAATGAAATAATTCAATCTGATTCATAGCGTAAAATCTTTCAATGTGGTATGGGCATGTAACGCATGTCTCTTGTAAGCAGACTATGTCCCTGTTAAATATTTTACAATAGCAGTGTCTTCTAAGAAATGTTTTAGACCAGCCACTTTCCACAAGATAACCTTCAGGTGTCTTCTTCCTGTCAGTGCTGTTATTACTGCCTTACTTGTGTTAGGAATGAGGTGAAGCTGTTAATGGAGGGTAGCCAGTTCCAATCTCCTCCAGCCTCTGGGTGGTGCGGCCCAAACAGTACATCGTTAGCGGTCTGCTCGAATAGTGTAACCTTCAAACTGATAAGGACGGGTTGATCCCTCTTCCTTGCCCTAGGAAATAAGGAAGTTGTGGCCATCTCATGATCCTTCTGGGCAACGTAGTCACTGGGGCTCAGGCTCTGAGTCTCAAAGAACCGACAACTGCTAATAGGGCCAAGCAGTCTGCAGTGTGCATCAGAGCTAACCAGACAGGACCAGCAAATTCTCTCAGTTCCCCGCTCAGCAATCCCCCACTCAAACCCCTGGTCAATGAGGGGCAGGCTGAATTGGCAGAGTTGGCAGTGCAGATTCCACGAGCCCTGCTCACCCCTGTGCTTACTGCATTGTCCTGAAGTTCTGGAGGCAGCACACCGAGATTCCGGACTGAGCCCCACGTTGGATCCACACCTCATCAATGTTGGTTCCTTCCTTTTGCTGGCGGTATACTAGACGGGCTGTCGATAGGTATGGATTGAAGAATTCTTTAATACGCAACTACTGCTGTGCTAAGGCACCTCACTGCCTGCAGTTCCTGCTTTCTACCAAGTACGTGGAGTGTTAATCATTGTGACGAGAGATGGGAAACGGTCATGGGCATGGAGTACAAACAGCAAGGGAAGAGCAAGAATAGTCAGTGAAAGGATAAGCGGTCTCTGTATGATGTACCCCATACAAGCTAGAAGGTGACAACATGAAAAGTAACTGCCATACAGGATGAATTGCAACAGCAGCCTAATAGCTCATTTTCATCCTACCACCAACCTTCGTGAACAGCAGCAGCAGCTCCTTTCTATCCTGCGACCATGTGTGAACAGCAGCAGCAGCTTAGCAACTCATTTTCATCCAGCACTCTGAACAGAAGAAGCAGATGTAGAATGAAAAAGAGTTACCAGATGCCCTGCAAGGCAGCTCAGCATTGCTGAAACAATCACACCTGGAGTATTTCAAGATAGTGCCTTTCATCACTAGCCTTACAACACTCTCACCATCTTGAGATCATGCGATCCTGATCCGAAAAGGTAAGTGCCAGAGGCACAGGCATCCTAATGTCAGTCCCACACTCCAGCGGTGAAAAAACCATCTGAAAAGAGGCTGCTAGATAGACAAAAAACTATTACTTCATGCAAAAAGTGCAGGTGCTAAATTATTGAATGTGACAGTGAGATAGATGATGGGAGTGTACTTCTGAGATATAAAAAGATTCTCAAGCATTTTACTGGAAGCACTAGTAGGTGAGGAGACATCCAAACAGCCTATATCATAACTGAGATAATACAATGCTCCCCTGGACTGAAACAAGATTTAAGAATTGTTCCAAGCAAATTACTGAAGCTAGCCAGACAATGGTTCAAAAGAGGCTGATCTAAAGACCACTCTACGTTTACTCAACACAAAAGATCTGGAGTTGGGCATACAAAGTGATTTGGGAGATTGCCCTGTGGTGGACTGGCTCAAGGATCGCCGGGTGGGACCCATGTCGGACAGGTCGCCTGGTTGGGACACCTAGGCACTGCTGGCACACATTTTCAGCCCAAACGTCTTCAACCTCCGTATTCATCGACCCTGCTTCTATGGGCCTTGCCGACTTTATGTTGGGTAGCTGAAAAGCACAACATCAAGGAGTGGGGAAGAGGCCGGGCTCACAACACTACGAGACCTATGCATAAACACACGCAGGACCTTGCGGTCCTTCCAGGAGCTTATTGATCAATATGGCTTGGAGGTGGGTCAGTTCCTCTCCTACAATGCACTCTCTGTTTCGCTGGGTGCACTATGGAGGCCATTTGCACGGAATTCATCCCATTTCTACCACTGCATACTTTGCTCACACATGGCCACGACAGGCATACAATTACAGCGCTCTACAGAGCATTGTTGGACACCCGTGTCACGTGCTTACCAACCTTGAAGGAGAGCTTGGGTGCTTCACTGAGAATCTTACTTACGGATACACAGTGGGATACAGCACTGAGGCAGGTGTGTGGTGTAGCCAGGAATCCCAGACTGAAATACACTCAGTTTAACTACCTGCATCGGACATATCCGACTCATGTACACATTCATTGGATGTTTCCGACAGCAGCCCGGTGCCCCGAGGCGAACTTCCTCACATGGTATGGTCCTGCCCATCGTCAGGGAATTCTTGGGGGTGTTTTATCGTCCATTCTGACAGACATTATTGGCCGGACAATACCGGTCAGCCGCTTGTAGGGCCTCCAGGGAATCACAGTGCATACACATAAAAAAACAAAGTATGCTATTACGTTCAATCTCTTAAATAGGTACTTGTGGTCTAAGAAAGTCGCACATCCAGTTCTAACAGTACAGGATTGTATACGTTTTAATACAAAAGATATAGGAATTACGGTGCCAATCAAGGTAACAATGTCATCCCACTACCAAGGATGTCAGATCAACAGGTACAAAGTACCTGATATTGAGTATTTTATGGATAGGTTGTACCTCGGCACTCTACTAATTTTCGTTATCACCAATGGTGATTTTTTTTGTGTATTTTGCTTATTGTGAAAATTCTGTTCCTGTCAAATGTGTCTCAGTTGTATTACAAAAAGAACAGCTGATACATAAAGGGACATCATAGATGCATGTTTCAAAATCAAAAGAAGAGAACATCCAAAAATGGAATGTTTAGTCTTGTTATATTTAATATTGCTTCACTGGACAATGTTTTGTGATATTGAATACAGTACTGCTCTTCACATTTGTATCAATAGGATTTTCAATAAAACACAAACTGTATACAAAGGTTCAATGGTGCTATTCATAACCAATTAACATTTTTACTAAAACTTTTTTGGGCACTAGAAAAAGAATTGTGGTGTGGCGTGTCCCGGGCAATCTTTCGATAGAAGGCCGCTTATATCGAAAGATTGCAGAGGACACGCCACACCACGATTCTGTTATCACCAAGGACCTATCATAGTCCTTGTGTGCTGAACTCCACCCGGCACAATCTACGTTATTGCTTAACTGAGGAGTACGGAGAGATCCCTCTTTTTAGAAACCATTGTCATTAGGTGTCTTAGAAATCGAATACAGGGCGGAACCTGAAAGTCTTTCACACCAGATCACCGGATGGGGTCTATTCTACTACAATATTCACTTTATGGCATCCCTTATACTCTGAAGAGGCTGTCCTAGTGATCCATAAGCTATCAGCCATTTATCGCACAGAGCCACGATACAGGGAGAAAATATATCTACTACTACAAAACGTCAGGAGTGAGCCTTGAGAAAGTTACATAATAAGTAAAGAAACACATGCCGGCTGTCATCGGCTGTTTCAGTGACCCTCACGATTCGGAGGGCCCTAGGACCAGGACCCCCAACGTGGCCGTCAACATGTTTTTTTTTCTTTTTGTAGTGCCCAAAAAAGTTTTAGTAAAAATGTTAATTGGTTATGAATAGCACCATTGAACCTCTGTATACAATTTGTGTTTCCTTGAAAATCCTATTGATACAAATGTGAAGAGCAATACTGTATTCAATATCACAAAACATTGTCAAGTGAAGCAATATTAAATATAACAAGACTAAACATTCAATTTTTGGATGCTCTCTTCTTTTGATTTTGAAACATGCATCTATGATGTCCCTTTATGTATGAGCTGTTCTTTAGGTTTCGCCTATTATCATTCGCTTGCGAATGTAATAGGCGAAAATTCAAGTGCTCGATTCGACTCGTCAAACCACTGCGGTTTTTCCACAGTGCATGTGAGTCACATGACCACAAAAGCGGGTCACGTGACCACACAAGCGCGCGCATCTCCCTAATCCGCCTGCCACACTTCTCCTCCCCTCGCTCGCATTCCCGCCCCCCCACAAGGCTCTCCCGCCCCCATCCGGCTTCCCTCCGCGCATCTGCCTGCCACACTTCTCCTCCCCTCGCTCGCATTCCCGCCCCCCCACAAGGCTCTCCCGCCCCCATCCGGCTTCCCTTGTAACTGTGTAATCCGTGGGAAGCTCTGTCCTGCACAAGACTGACCCATCCCAGAGGCCTCCTTTTATATCTCCAACCCCTTGGAACTCGTAATTCTTACGATATATTCACATTGTTGGCAAAATTAACTTCATTCACTTGTTCTATCTTAGCGATCTCAAAGTCGCCAGAGATGCATGGAACATATGTCACGCTAACAGTTAGAATGCCCCATCTTTTCTGCACATATGTATCGTTCTGAACGTTAATGGATTTTATTAGAAACTTACTACAACAAAAGAAATGTAAAAAATCCAAAACTATTGGGTATCTCGGGATTATTCTTTACTTATTCAAAATACTCTCCATTACATGGTCAATGTTTTCACGCGATCACGTTTAAGCACCAAACGTTATATTTGGTTGGCTGACTACAATCCTTAATCAAACGCTTAATGACTCCTCTGACAGGGTCTCTACCGAATATTAGTTAATTGTAAGAGAGGATGAATTCATTCATGTCATAACTGAAGTGAACGAATTTTAGAATCTAAATTTCTTGTGGTATAATCGAGCCTTCTGACATGATTCAGTAATGAGATAGTCTTGCTATCGGCGTGATGTGCCATAACAACTCTTAGAAACATCAAGATTTCCTATTTTAAAAGCACCAGTCCCTTCCAAACTCCTCGGCAGATATCTTCAGTGCACCTTGTTTTATCACATTCCTCATTTCCAACAAGCACTGGCGTTGCCAATAGCTTTCGCATTTGGAAAGTTGGAGCTATTGGTATTGTAAATGAAATTTTATATTTATATATCGTTATTGGCATTGTCAATAACAATATATAAATATAAAATGTAATTTACAAAACCAATAGCTCCAACTTTCCAAATGCGAAACCTATTGGCAACGCCAGTGCTTGTTTTGTAATACAATTGAGACACAGTTGACAGGAACATAATTTTCACAATAAACAAAATACACAAAAAAAAAAACGAAAATTAGTAGAGTGCCGAGATACAACCAATCCATAAAATGCGATTACGTTCATTGACCAGGCATACGTCCTAGCAAAAAGGTGAATCGCTATGGCCTGGAAATCACCCGAGGCCCCCCACCTCAGAACTCTGGCTGCCAGACCTTCTTAAATGAGGGGGGAGGTTGCAGTCTGGCACAATCAGATATCCCACCCGAGAGATGCATCACACTTAGACGCTTAGGACACTTACCTGGAAAATCTGGACGCTAAAAGTGACATCAGACCGCGGTGAGCCCTACTAGATCCCCCCACCACCCCTCCTTCACCCTTCTGGAACGGATTCAATGGGGCTCGTGATGAGCCCCCATCATCAGTTGTGTGAGATTTACTTGGAACAACATACAAAAGAGCAGAACAGGTCAAAAAATGGTGTGTGACCATAGCAGTGTCTCAGGGGCAGTAGGCTACATATGTAAACCAATGTTGCCGGAGGTTATGGGAAACACTAGGCTAGTACAAGACCCATCAGACCACCCATGTGGTGGAGTTTACGTCACGTGGGAATTGCAGATCAATCCATATCAAACAATGGCCATATAGTGCCTGTGTAGAGATGGATGTCGGAAAACCAGCATCGTGTTTGCCATATGGTGGACTATATAATGTGCAGTGCAAAGAATAAAGTGATAAATAAAATTGACTACACAGACTCTGAGTAGACCTTTTCAAGCAGAAGTCGGTGTGTCAAGAGTTAAAAGACTGCGCCGGGTAGGACGACTACCATGTGGCGCTGTGTGCAGTACGGTCAACATGTTTCTGCCTAAGAGGGGATATTGCCCCGGCATTCTTCAGGACCCAATATAAATAAGCTACTGCAAACATGACTGTGGTTATCGTGCACAGAAATAAGATTACTAGTAGAAAGATACATATCTACCAGGACCTTTAACAGTTAGATGTCCACTTGAGGGAAGGAAGGATGTCTTCTTCCTATCAATAAACAAGGAGTTATTGTATAATAACATTAGATGAAACATACACACACCTCTGCATCCAGAGAGACCGTATAGACAACACACACCTGCATGAATAATTTACATTCAGCATATTTGAAAAAAGCATATTAGCTTGATCATTTCGAGGCATTTCCTCAAAGTGATACTCACCCAGCATTGTGTGGGTGAAGACCTCACCTCACCCGGCAACCGCTCGGGAGTATGAGGCCCCGCTCTGTGGTGTAGAAAGAGGACACAGTAAACACAAGGTACTGAAGTGCCCAGGCCAATTGCACTACACACAAACCCAACGTACGTGTGATATGTACCCAACTGTCAAACCTAGTTCACACATGTCAAACCTACTCCAAAAAGTAGCGTCATGTCGACCCTTAAGGATGGCTTAGAATAGTCTTATGATAGTGTAAAGACCCCTCATGTAATAAAATATTTGCAATGTTTTCACAAAGTCCTATGATAGTATAAAGACTCCTCATATAATACAGTATTAACGAAGTATTTACAGAAACCAGTCACAACCCATGGTACTAGTGGGAGAGACAGGAAAGGGGGTGAATTGGCTGTTCTTAATTTACAGCCCTCACAACGTCATGCAGTGACCTCTTAGTTGTCCTAGTCATGTTAAAAGCAAACAAGATTTAGCAAACTGCTGAGGTTCTTTTAACTACAAACAAACACGACTGGACTCCTCTATTCTACAAAGACTGACCAGGAGGAAAATCTGAGAGAGCACTCACCTGTCCGTCGGTGCCTCTGAGGAGACCAAGCGGAAGTGGAGGCGCTCGCAGGGTCGCTCTCTGCTGTTTAAGTAACCATCAACCCTTAATTAATTAGGCTAATGTGATAGACGGGGCATCCTTAGTACCAAAACACCTTCGAAGCAGACGCGGCGCGAGACAGTGCTCTGTCGCGCATGCGCAGTAGGTTCAGAAAACGCTGAAGATGTATGATGTCAAGTTCCCATTTTATCCAGCGCTAAGAGGGCTCTACGGTCCCTCGTCGTTAAACCTAGGTGTTGCCACAATATACATGGAAGTGTTTGGTATATTGCGGAGGAGTTTTTTCAAAGCCGTCGGAAATAGCGCGAAACGAGACACTGCTCGCTCGCGCATGCGCTGTCAATACCAAAACGTAAGGCAGGTATATTGTTGAAAAAAGACACCGCATCAGTGGTATTGTAGTCGGCTATCCTCCATATGTTGTTAAATAAACTGTAGCTATGAAGTAGTCCAGTGTGAGCCCAGTCTGGGCCCATAGTTAAAGCACAGCAGCACATAACTGGAGACAGAGCTCCCTGTGACTTCTAGAGAACAGATGACACTTAACCTCGATTATTATTCCTTAAAAGCAGTCCATGTAGATAGATTTCTCAAACATTATTTATGACATCAGAGCCACATGATTTAAATGTTCTTATCAAGTATGAAACATGGAGGGTATAACTATCAAAAAATTATTTTCCGATGTATTGGGAGCAGGGGGTACAGTGGTGACTGTGTAGACAGTGGGGAGGACACACACACCCACGTTAGGTGAGCTATTAAGACGCAAAGACTATGTTTGCATCTGGAATACTAGACCCGCAACTAAACAGTTGCTCTAAATACTAACAAACAAACAAGTGTGGAGGGTCAAGGGGAATATTTAACGACCTGTCTGCTCACTCCCCAATGGTCAGAACAACATACAAAAGAGCAGAACAGGTCAAAAAATGGTGTGTGACCATAGCAGTGTCTCAGGGGCAGTAGGCTACATATGTAAACCAATGTTGCCGGAGGTTATGGGAAACACTAGGCTAGTACAAGACCCATCAGACCACCCATGTGGTGGAGTTTACGTCACGTGGGAATTGCAGATCAATCCATATCAAACAATGGCCATATAGTGCCTGTGTAGAGATGGATGTCGGAAAACCAGCATCGTGTTTGCCATATGGTGGACTATATAATGTGCAGTGCAAAGAATAAAGTGATAAATAAAATTGACTACACAGACTCTGAGTAGACCTTTTCAAGCAGAAGTCGGTGTGTCAAGAGTTAAAAGACTGCGCCGGGTAGGACGACTACCATGTGGCGCTGTGTGCAGTACGGTCAACATGTTTCTGCCTAAGAGGGGATATTGCCCCGGCATTCTTCAGGACCCAATATAAATAAGCTACTGCAAACATGACTGTGGTTATCGTGCACAGAAATAAGATTACTAGTAGAAAGATACATATCTACCAGGACCTTTAACAGTTAGATGTCCACTTGAGGGAAGGAAGGATGTCTTCTTCCTATCAATAAACAAGGAGTTATTGTATAATAACATTAGATGAAACATACACACACCTCTGCATCCAGAGAGACCGTATAGACAACACACACCTGCATGAATAATTTACATTCAGCATATTTGAAAAAAGCATATTAGCTTGATCATTTCGAGGCATTTCCTCAAAGTGATACTCACCCAGCATTGTGTGGGTGAAGACCTCACCTCACCCGGCAACCGCTCGGGAGTATGAGGCCCCGCTCTGTGGTGTAGAAAGAGGACACAGTAAACACAAGGTACTGAAGTGCCCAGGCCAATTGCACTACACACAAACCCAACGTACGTGTGATATGTACCCAACTGTCAAACCTAGTTCACACATGTCAAACCTACTCCAAAAAGTAGCGTCATGTCGACCCTTAAGGATGGCTTAGAATAGTCTTATGATAGTGTAAAGACCCCTCATGTAATAAAATATTTGCAATGTTTTCACAAAGTCCTATGATAGTATAAAGACTCCTCATATAATACAGTATTAACGAAGTATTTACAGAAACCAGTCACAACCCATGGTACTAGTGGGAGAGACAGGAAAGGGGGTGAATTGGCTGTTCTTAATTTACAGCCCTCACAACGTCATGCAGTGACCTCTTAGTTGTCCTAGTCATGTTAAAAGCAAACAAGATTTAGCAAACTGCTGAGGTTCTTTTAACTACAAACAAACACGACTGGACTCCTCTATTCTACAAAGACTGACCAGGAGGAAAATCTGAGAGAGCACTCACCTGTCCGTCGGTGCCTCTGAGGAGACCAAGCGGAAGTGGAGGCGCTCGCAGGGTCGCTCTCTGCTGTTTAAGTAACCATCAACCCTTAATTAATTAGGCTAATGTGATAGACGGGGCATCCTTAGTACCAAAACACCTTCGAAGCAGACGCGGCGCGAGACAGTGCTCTGTCGCGCATGCGCAGTAGGTTCAGAAAACGCTGAAGATGTATGATGTCAAGTTCCCATTTTATCCAGCGCTAAGAGGGCTCTACGGTCCCTCGTCGTTAAACCTAGGTGTTGCCACAATATACATGGAAGTGTTTGGTATATTGCGGAGGAGTTTTTTCAAAGCCGTCGGAAATAGCGCGAAACGAGACACTGCTCGCTCGCGCATGCGCTGTCAATACCAAAACGTAAGGCAGGTATATTGTTGAAAAAAGACACCGCATCAGTGGTATTGTAGTCGGCTATCCTCCATATGTTGTTAAATAAACTGTAGCTATGAAGTAGTCCAGTGTGAGCCCAGTCTGGGCCCATAGTTAAAGCACAGCAGCACATAACTGGAGACAGAGCTCCCTGTGACTTCTAGAGAACAGATGACACTTAACCTCGATTATTATTCCTTAAAAGCAGTCCATGTAGATAGATTTCTCAAACATTATTTATGACATCAGAGCCACATGATTTAAATGTTCTTATCAAGTATGAAACATGGAGGGTATAACTATCAAAAAATTATTTTCCGATGTATTGGGAGCAGGGGGTACAGTGGTGACTGTGTAGACAGTGGGGAGGACACACACACCCACGTTAGGTGAGCTATTAAGACGCAAAGACTATGTTTGCATCTGGAATACTAGACCCGCAACTAAACAGTTGCTCTAAATACTAACAAACAAACAAGTGTGGAGGGTCAAGGGGAATATTTAACGACCTGTCTGCTCACTCCCCAATGGTCAGAACAACATACAAAAGAGCAGAACAGGTCAAAAAATGGTGTGTGACCATAGCAGTGTCTCAGGGGCAGTAGGCTACATATGTAAACCAATGTTGCCGGAGGTTATGGGAAACACTAGGCTAGTACAAGACCCATCAGACCACCCATGTGGTGGAGTTTACGTCACGTGGGAATTGCAGATCAATCCATATCAAACAATGGCCATATAGTGCCTGTGTAGAGATGGATGTCGGAAAACCAGCATCGTGTTTGCCATATGGTGGACTATATAATGTGCAGTGCAAAGAATAAAGTGATAAATAAAATTGACTACACAGACTCTGAGTAGACCTTTTCAAGCAGAAGTCGGTGTGTCAAGAGTTAAAAGACTGCGCCGGGTAGGACGACTACCATGTGGCGCTGTGTGCAGTACGGTCAACATGTTTCTGCCTATCTGAGATTTACTTGCCCATTGGCTTGGTGATGGGCTGTCTTACACCCTCCCCCCCACCTTCTGCATCATGGCCCTAACCCCCGGATTGATCTACACCCCCCAACCCACCAGTGGCAAAAGTTGTGTAGCAGCTCATCGTTTTCCTGTGTTGCATTGTCTAAGCCCCTGCTGGGCAAGCTTGTGGGTGGTAGGCTCCAATCCACAGATATAGATTGTCCCTGCACCCTCTAGGTCGATTGTTTCATCCCAAGAAAGTTGGATAGACTATGGGAGTGCTATTCTAGTATGCCCCACTGGTCGGCACTGTAACTTCGCCTGGAACTGTCTTATTTGTATTTACAGTAGTTCTGGTGGCTAGTAGATACACAGTTATGATAATAGGTAAGCACAATGGCGATAGGTTTTGTAAAGACCCTGTTAACATCAGAGGGCAGAAGGGACAATCTACACAGTTTTGACCTTTGATGATTTAATATAGACACAGTTCAATAGTATAAAACACTTTCTTACATTCAAAAAGTGCTACACTATGAGCATTGGACCCCCAAGTGAAACATGAAAACAAGGAACATTTGTGACTATATACAATGTGCAATATGTGGTTTTCCTGAAAACAGTTCAGGGGGTGTGTGAGGAGCACTCCTTTCTAAACAGTTATCAATCTAAACAAACGGTGCTGCAACTAATCAGGTATGTCACGCCTGTAGTTTAAATGTCAGTTGTGATGAGATAGAATCTCATCTAGTTGCGCACGGTTCACCTGGTGTAATCCAACACCTTAACAAATTATACACTTTTAGTTATGTAAACTGTAAACAATCAGTTATTTAACCCTTTAATTGCTGCCGTCGGCCAACGGTCGTCACGAGCGCTACCTCCCCAGTGCTGCGCACGACCGTTGGCCGACGGGCCAGCATTCGTTCTCCGAACGTTCAGCACTGGGCGCTGAACGTTAGACGCTGGGAACGAGTTAATGCCATAATCTGATACATTTTCAATCAATCAAAAAAACATAATAGTACATTCCGTAATCTTGAAACAATTTTTGTTGACAGTTTGTCGCAATATATGCAATTATACAATATCTTCTGTATTTGACTTTTTATAAACAATCATAATTCATAACATTGCACTATTTTTCATTCCTGCCCAATGCATTTCGGCACAAGATTGAGCTTTTATCAGGGGCTTATCTGCAAAGAAAAAATAAGAGAAGAAAAAATTTTGATGTTCTAATGTGTTCTACTTAACGTCTGTCATGGGGGTGTGTGTATGAAAATAGATGCAATTCATACCTTTTTGAATTGATAGTGTACTCGGTCAGCTGAAAATGAAAAAAATCGTAGTACCTAATGTTAGTCATATTAACCAGTACCATCTCAAGTCTATTGAATCAGAAGCCAGAGTGCTGTTTGCTTACCCAATGCTTTCTGGGACTTGGTGTTCTATAAAAATAAAGTAGTTACAACCCAACTGTTAGTTGTAATCAACCATTTAGATCGATAAATACACTTAAAAGATAAGGGTCCTACCTTAACTGGAATGATAATGCCGACCTATAAAAACGTACAAGGGAACGTTTTAGATGTTTATATGCGATATCAAGCCGATATATATCGTGACCGATGGGTCAGGAAAACATACCTTCAAAGTGACTGTTCGTTCCCTAAAAACAAATAAGTAAACAAGTTTGTGTTAAAGCACAAACTGATATCCAGACTTCCTAACCAAAGTAATTCTCTATGTAAAAATATATACCTCTGGTAAATGTCGTCGCTGTTCTAAGCCAAACGCTTGAACCAAGAACCTCCGGTAAAGTTGGATGAACTCCCCGCGTCATGTTATCGTGTCAAAAGTACGCGCCAACTAATAACACAAAAAACTGACTCTATTCACAGATCCCTAGCAGAACTAGCGTTACAACGCGCCATTTGTTAGAGTGCAATACTCATGTGAAAACGTACCTCATTGGTTCGAAAACGCAAATCCTAATCTCTAAAACAGTGTGAAACTAGTGTTGCGTCGTATCATATGTTAAACTACACTGCTCATACCAATGGTTACACTGAAAAGCAGTTACTAATCCGGTCAAAAATGTAGTGAAGCGTCGTTAGTAGTGCCCTTATGATCACTAGATCTAATCCAATGGTTGATACTACAACATTAGGCAGTAATGTTGTTCAATATATCCGATATTATGATGTCGTCAAGCGGAGTGATAAGAAAGTGGTCAGAGAACCCAAAATTGTGGTATAAAATACCAAGAGGTGAATATAACAATGTTAGAATTGCCAGAATCTTAACGTTGGTCATTTCGAGTGTAATAATGCCGAACGCGCCATGTGCAATTATTTGAAAGAGCTGTCCCTGTCGAGAGAAGTGTCAATGTCATATGCTGTGTTAATGGTGGTAATGTAAATATATGTATTTTAAGCCACAAGGAATATGGACATAGGTTAAACAACATGAGTGTGCTACATACACCAGATATGATCATGTGAATACAGACAGGCACAGTAACATATAATATTCAAATGGTGGTAATGTGCTTTTGTAGGTTATGTTAAGCCTTAGGTTGTCTATTTCTGCAATTAACTGGACATGATCAGAACTCAAATGTAGATTGATCATACTGAACACTGAGGTTTTAATATGCGCAGTTGCGTGAGTTCTAAAGGTAACACGATAAATCATATCTATCATTTAATCTAGTGGGCTGCATTGTCTGTAGTTGTTTGATCCAATATAATTCTCGTTGTAAGAGTTTCTGTCTATTATCAGTACCAGATTGAATTGCCACTTTCTCTATGATGAGAAATCGTAGTTGGGATATCGTATGATTAGCTTCCTTCCAGTGGGTGGCAAGTGGTGATGACAGATACTGGTTTTGTATTCTGCTTTTGTGCTCGTTTAATCTTGTTTTAACCTTTCGCTCAGTTTTACCAACATACATTTTGCCACATGGGCATTTGATCCCATATATCACATTTTGAGCGTTGCAGTCACTGGTGTGTCTCAGTTTTATAGTTTTGCCAGTTGTTGGATGAGAAAAGGTATTACCAATGATTATAATATTGCAGTTTATGCAATTCTGACAACGTATGGTGCCCTTACAGTCTCTGTTCCGGTATATCACAGTAGTATGTTTCAGTATTTGTCTGATGTTAGGTACTCTCTTGTATGCATGCAATGGTTGTTGCGTAAATATGCGATTGAAGTCTTTCTCTGTGGACAACAATTCCCATCTCCGATTGATGATCCGTTTTATTTTGGTAGATGCTGTGGTAAACTTCGACACAAATACCAATCTGTCCTGGTTAATTGCAAGTCTCGGTTGAAATAATGTTTGTCTACTCATTTGTGAGACTCGTTCTCTGCTCTGTTCCACTACTTGTGTAGGATATCCGCGTTCTTGGTATCTTAGAGCGAACCTTTCAATGTTAGCTTCACATGTTGTAGTCTGTGAACAAATCCTTTTAATGCGAATAAATTGAGAGCGTGGTAAGTTCTCCCCTAATCGCCTTGGGTGGAAACTAGTATAGTGCACTGCACCATTTCGATCTGTGGATTTAGTGTACAATTCTGTATTGAAACCCGTGGGGTGTTTATGTATTCTCACATCCAGGAAATCCATTGTATTACGATCAATTTTATATGTAAATTGAATTCTTGAGTTCACCTGATTGAGATGATGTATGGTGTCAAGTAATGATTCCTCTGTGCCTTGCCAAATGAGAAAAATATTGTCTATGAAACGACAGTACATTTTAACTTGCGACCACTTGGCAGTTTCAAACAAGTTTTCTGCTTCGAATTGCGCCATAAAAATATTCGCGTATGCAGGGGCCCATGCAAAGCCCATAGAAGTTCCAGTCATTTGGGCATAAAAACGTTGGTTCCATTCAAAGTAGCTATTGTGTAAACAGAATTTCAATAACTGCAAAAGAAACACTTTATCTGTGGGTAATTCATCCATCTGCAAAAGTGCCCATTCCACTGAATCTAGCCCTGCAGAGTGAGGTATAGAAGTATACAGGGATACTACATCAATAGTACAAAGAATCCAACTTTCCTCAACTTCACCATTGATTTCTGAGATTTTTAACAAAAAAATCACTCGTGTCTCTGATGTAGGATCTCCATCTTTGTAAAAACTTCTGCAGAAAAAAGTCCAGATATTTTCCGAGAGGGTCAAAAATAGACCCACACCCTGAGACAATCGGCCTACAGGGTGGGTTAGTTAAAAGTTTATGCACCTTGGGGAGCATGTATAGTCTAGGACAACGTAGATGGTTAGTAGTCAAAAAACCTCTAATTTTATCATCAATCCATTCATGTTCAATGGCTTTTTGTAGCAAATCCTTAAGCACTAACTGTAATAATCCTGTGGGATCCCTGTCCAAAAGTTGATAGGTATTTGTGTCAGAGACATGCTCCTCTACTTTGAAGATGTAAAAATCCATATCCATTACCACCATGGCTCCTCCTTTGTCAGCTGGTTGAATCTGTATTGTCCGATTATTCGCTAAGTTGTGTAGTGTTTGTTGTTCAGATCTTGTTAGATTACTATGTGTGATTTTCCTGTAATCCAAGGATTGTATATCCTTTTTCACTATTGTTTCAAATGTGTCGAGCATTTTATGCGACACTGGCGGTTGGTAAGTACTCTTGGGTTCAAAGCGTGTATTGTATTCAGTTTGAGTTGTGTCTGTGGGTTGTGTTATATTGCTAAAAAAATGTCTTAATCTCAGCGTTCTCATGAATCGGTAGAAAGCTCCTTCCAACTCCATTTCACTTGCTTTGACTGTTGGAACAAAGGATAATCCCTTATCCAACACCCTTATCTGTTGTGGTGTGAGAGTAGTTGACGAGATGTTGATGATCAGACTACTGTCCTCCCGCTCCTTAGGGATTTTCTGGCCATTTCCTTACCTGATTTCTCGCTTCCTGTTTTTGCTGTTGATTGACCCGTAGGTTGTAATCCTTGGTTTTGTGTGTGGGACAAAAAAGCCATGTTGCCACTAGTAGTTGGTTGTTGTGTACTCTCCATGGATGTGGTTGACGTTTTTTTTCAAAACCAGGTTTTATTGACAGTTCAGAAAGAGATTGCAGAAACATCTACAGCACTCCAGACACTGGAGAGGCTGCAAGCAAATAATCATGAATCACAGTTGCAGCAATCAGCACAAAAAGCAGGATAAAATAGGGACATTAACTACCCAGATCCCCCCCTCCAATCACGTAACAACCTCCCACCCGGTTCCCACCCCCATCCAGTTCACGATGGTCACCAGGATCTAAACATATGTTGTTGACGTTTGATTAGTTAATTGGACTGGTCCCCGGGTGATTGATGTTTCCTTCTCAGTGACTAAACTCTCCTCAGAGGAATGTGCTGTTGTCTGGACTTTCTTTGGGTGGTATTGTCGGCGGGCATAAATCTCGGCCCAGGTATGCACCTCGTTGAGTTTGTAGTCAATGGTGTCACGTTTGTATTTTCGTAGTTTACCCTCCTGGAGTTCTTTACTATACTTTTCAAGTTTCTGAGTTAGTCCGTCTATACTCAATTGCCACGAATCAACCTCCATCCTGGTTTCAAGTTCTGATTTTAATATGGAAATTTCCTCTTCAAGTTCCCGGATGGTTTTGGAGAGTTCCTCTATAATCAAAAGGATCAAATCCAGCGAGCATTTATTAAGTATATTATACCATTTTTCCATAAATGTAGCATTCAGATTAAACCTAAACAGCATTGGTTTGATCGATAGTCGTAATCCCCTTGGAATCCTCTTGGCTTTGTGATATTGCACCAATGTTGATGCATGCATTTTTTGATTTAACTGACGTCTGATTAGATATTCAAGTTGTTTTAATTGCTGACTGATAGAGCCCCCATGAGCATCCATTGTACGTACTTCCTGTATCATGGAATACATTTTATCAGCCTGTTCCGACGTATATGCCTTTGTGCTGGCTCTGTTATCCATCATCGCTGTGATATTATCAAACTGCATCGTAACGTTGGGTGCTACCCCACCTTGTGACTACGTATGAAGACAGTTCAGGGGGTGTGTGAGGAGCACTCCTTTCTAAACAGTTATCAATCTAAACAAACAATGCTGCAACTAATCAGGTATGTCACGCCTGTAGTTTAAATGTCAGTTGTGATGAGATAGAATCTCATCTAGTTGCGCACGGTTCACCTGGTGTAATCCAACACCTTGACAAATTATACACTTTTAGTTACGTAAACTGTAAACAATCAGTTATTTAATGCCATCATCTGATACATTTTCAATCAATCAAAAAAACATAATAGTACATTCCGTAATCTTGAAACAATTTTGGTTGACAGTTTGTCGCAATATATGCAATTATACAATTTCTTCTGTATTTGACTTTTTATAAACAATCATAATTCATAACATTGCACTATTTTTCATTCCTGCCCAATGCATTTCGGCACAAGATTGTGCCTTCATCAGGGGCTGATCTGCAAAGAAAAAATAAGAGAAGAACATTTTTTGATGTTCTAATCTGTTCTACTTAACGTCTGCATGGGGGTGTGTGTATGAAAATAGATGCAATTCATACCTTTTTGAATTGATAGTGTACTCAGTCAGCTGAAAATGAAAAAATCGTAGTACCTAATGTTAGTCATATCAACCAGTACCATCTCAAGTCTATTGAATCAGAAGCCAGAGTGCTGTTTGCTTACCCAATGCTTTCTGGGACTTGGTGTTCTATCAAAATAAAGTGGTTACAACCCAACTGTTAGTTGTAATCAACCATTTAGATCGATAAATACACTTAAAAGATAAGGGTCCTACCTTAACTGGAATGATAATGCCGACCTATAAAAACGTAAAAGGGAACGTTTTAGATGTTTATATGCGATATCAAGCCGGTATATATCGTGACCGATGGGTCAGGAAAACATACCTTCAAATTGACTGATCGTTCCCTAAAAACAAATAGGTAAACAAGTTTGTGTTAAAGCACAAACTGATGTCCAGACTTCCTAACCAAAGTAATTCTCTATGTAAAAATATATACCTCTGGTAAATGTTGTCGCTGTTCTAAGCCAAACGCTCGAACCAAGAACCTCCGGTAAAGTTGGATGAACTCCCCGCGTCTTGTTATCGTGTCAAAAGTACGCGCCAACTAATAACACAAAAAACAGACTCTATTCACAGATCACTAGCAGAACTAGCGTTACAACGCGCCATTTGTTAGAGTGCAATACTCATGTGAAAACGTACCTCATTGGTTTGAAAATGCAAATCCTAATCTCTAAAACAGTGTGAAACTAGTGTTGCGTCGTATCATATCATGGAGTGGTGTGGCTCACTGGTTAGAGGCGGCAGACCCGTAAGCAGAGGACGGTCCGGGACCAGGGTTCGATTCCAGACGCGGCAGGGTCGTGGACCAGGGTCAGCGAGCTCGATAATTCTCGCCTCGGTGCCTACTCCAGTCAGGGACCACACTCGGCAACTCTGGGCATTAGCTTGCCTCATCTTCACAACGGCCCCCCCAGACCGCCGGGGATGCTTGGTCGCACCTTAGAGATACCCATTAGGGACCATCTCTCAGGGTGAGCCAGGACGGGTTCCCCAGCGGTCGAAGCGCGGAGATACTCCTCCGGGAGTCGATTCTAGCGCTATATAAACCCACAATTAAATTAAATTAAATTATGTTAAACAACACTGCTCATACCAATGGTTACACTGAAAAGCTGTTACTAATCCTGTCAAAAATGTAGTGAAGCGTCGTTAGTAGTGCCCTTATGAGCACTAGATCTAATCCAATGGTTGATACTACAACATTAGGCAGTAATGTTGTTCAATATATCCGATATTATGATGTAGTCAAGCGGAGTGATAAGAAAGTGGTCAGAGAACCCAAAATTGTGGTATAAAATACCAAGAGGTGAATAGAACAATGTTAGAATCGCCAGAATCTTAACGTTGGTCATTTCGAGTGTAATAATGCCGAACGCGCCATGTGCAATTATTTGAAAGAGCTGTCCCTGTCGAGAGAAGTGTCAATGTCATATGCTGTGTTAATGGTGGTAATGTAAATATATGTATTTTAAGCCACAAGGAATATTGACATAGGTTAAACATCATGAGTGTGCTACATACACCATATATGATCATGTGAATAAAGACAGGCACAGTAACATATAATATTCAAATGGTGGTAATGTGCTTTTGTAGGTTATGTTAAGCCTTAGGTTGTCTATTTCTGCAATTAACTGGACATGATCAGAACTCTAATGTAGATTGATCATACTGAACACTGAGGTGTTAATATGCGCAGTTGCGTGAGTTCTAAAGGTAACACGATAAATCATTTCTATCATTTAATCCAGTGGGCTGAAAGAAAGTCCAGACAACAGCACATTCCTCTGAGGAGAGTTTAGTCACTGAGAAGGAAACATCAATCACCCGGGGACCAGTCCAATTAACTAATCAAACGTCAACAACATCCATGGAGAGTACACAACAACCAACTACTAGTGGCAACGTGGCTTTTTTGTCCCACACACAAAACCAAGGATTACAACCTACGGGTCAATCAACAGCAACAACAGGAAGCGAAAAACCAGGCGAGGAAATGGCCGGAAAATCCCTAAGGAGCGGGAGGACAGTAGTCTGATCATCAACATCACGTCAACTACTCTCTGACCACTTTCTTATCACTCCGCTTGACTACATCATAATATCGGATATATTGAACAACATTACTGCCTAATGTTGTAGTATCAACCATTGGATTAGATCTAGTGCTCATAAGGACACTACTAACGACGCTTCACTACATTTTTTTTTTCACAACTGATTTTATTGATTGATTAGGCAAGGCATAAATACAGTTCTCCACAATCAGGAGGGTACTGTCAAATGGCAGGCACGTTTCGATATTCTTACAACCCAATCATTTGAAGGAAATATACCCCTCCTATCCCCCCCAACTACCCAATGTCCCAACTACCCACCCCTTATCCCACCCTAACCCGGTGCACGTGATCACAATAAGCCCCAGCATTTGAACATATTACAACAATCGTCGAGTGCCACCCTAAGCATGGAGGTCCTCCATCGTAGGCAATCTATCATCCGGGGCTGCTGGAGGCTCCAGAGTCAAGCCCCTGTAATCCGCACACCGTTTCCAGATCTTAATATGTTTCCGGGGGCATCCTCTGGCCTCAAACACAGGTCGCTCCAACCCCATGAAGTAGTCGAGGCCTGCCTTCCAGGCCCCCAGTGGGCTTCACTACATTTTTGACAGGATTAGTAACAGCTTTTCAGTGTAACAATTGGTATGAGCAGTGTAGTTTAACATATGATACGACGAAACACTAGTTTCACACTGTTTTAGATATTAGGATTTGCGTTTTCAAACCAATGAGGTACGTTTTCACATGAGTATTGCACTCTAACAAATGGCGTGTTGTAACGCTAGTTCTGCTAGGGATCTGTGAATAGAGTCCGTTTTTTGTGTTATTAGTTGGCGCGTACTTTTGACACGATAACAAGACGTGGGGAGTTCATCCAACTTTACCAGAGGTTCTTGGTTCGAGCGTTTGGCTTAGAACAGCGACGACATTTACCAGAGGTATATATTTTTACATAGAGAATTACTTTGGATAGGAAGTCTGGGCAACAGTTTGTGCTTTAACACAAACTTGTTTACTTATTTGTTTTTAGGGAACGAACAGTCACTGAAGGTATGTTTTCCTGACCCATCGGTCACGATATATATCGGCTTGATATCGCATATAAACATCTAAAACGTTCCCTTGTACGTTTTATAGGTCAGCATTATCATTCCAGTTAAGGTAGGACCCTTATCTTTTAAGTGTATTTATCGATCTAAATGATTGATTACAACTAACAGTTGGGTTGTAACTACTTTATTTTTATAGAACACCAAGTCCCAAAAAGCATTGGGTAAGCAAACAGCACTCTGGCTTCTGATTCAATAGACTTGAGATGGTACTGGTTAATATGACCAACATTAGGTACTACGATTTTTTCATTTTCAGCTGACTGAGTACACTATCAATTCAAAAAGGTATGAATTGCATCTATTTTCATACACACACCCCCATGACAGACGTTAAGTAGAACACATTAGAACATCAAAAAATGTTCTTCTCTTATTTTTTCTTTGCAGATCAGCCCCTGATGAAGGCACAATCTTGTGCCGAAATGCATTGGGCAGGAATGAAAAATAGTGCAATGTTATGAATTATGATTGTATATAAAAAGTCAAATACAGAAGATATTGTATAATTGCATATATTGCGACAAACTGTCAACCAAAATTGTTTCAAGATTACGAAATGTACTATTATGTTTTTTTCTGATTGTTTGAAAATGTATCAGATTATGGCATTAAATAACTGATTGTTTACAGTTTACATAACTAAAAGTGTATAATTTCCTGAAAACAGACACGCCACTCACACTTAAAGCTGCGCCATAATACATCAGATGTCCCCATACTTACAGTCCTGAAGAGACCCCCCATACATAGTGGGTCGAAACGTTGTTGGCAACCTTACAGATCAGACCAACCTACAGCCAGAGTAACCACACACTTAGTCTGTTGATAAAAGAATAAATTGAATGGTCTGATGTTAACAGGGTCTTTACAAAACCTATTGCCATTGTGCTTACCTACTATCATAACTTGTGTATCTACTAGCCACCAGAACCACTGTTTATTTGTATAATAAACCCAATACCCTGGTTCCTAGTGAGTAGGGATCCCCTGTCCTTAGTTGTGATTATTTGTATTTACAGCAAAAACATTGTATTGCTTTTGTAATGCTTGTTCCATGAGCCCAAGATGTATGCTTAATCACTAATAATGAGTAACATTGGGGGAGGGCATAAAAGATCTTGCGGTGGCTTAGCTAGGTCTGTGCAAGAAGTAGCGACCTTTAAAAGGCACACACAGTGAAATACTGCATAAGACATACTTTTGACAAAGGGACAGTATTTTTGCTGCACCTGTAAGAAAGTCTATGTAATTGTCTATTCAACTTTTGGTAACAAATAAACTGTACATCCAACATGTTATGAAAACAAGGGCAATTAGTAAAGTCAATGCGTCTTTATGGCATGCTCAGGCTTCCAAAGAGCACAAGCTTCCTAAACAAAAAAGAAATAAATCAAACAATAAAATATTGTATTATCATCAAGCAACACATGCCACAATTGTAGTCTAACAAAAGGACTATGTATTGTTCCATCACCAAATCTTAATGGAAACCCAAATAGGATTATGTTACCATTCCAGAGATGCCACAGCCTTGACAAACATTCCAGTCAGGCAATGGAAACCCATGAGAAACTTACGAACGGCACCCCCTTAAGGGATTGACCCAAAGCATACTCCCTTTCAGTACTACTGCTCATACTTTATGGAAGAATTGAGAACGAGTTTACCAAAAGCCAATGCGGTGATTAGCAAGGCATAAAATGTAACGTGAATGTCATCATCGCCTGACCTCAGCAAAGGTAACATTACTATATGTAACCATCCTGGAAATGCACCACTGTCAGTCACAGTTAAGTTACCTATCTGCAATGAAAGAGACATGGAACCGGAGGCGTAAAAAAAACACGTCTTGCATGTAGGCATCAATAGTGCACTAAAACGTCAAATGACTCACCGGAAACAAAAAAACACAAATCTGCAAACCGGAGAAACGAAACAGAAACTAGCAGACATCACATAAAAACGAAACTGATCATTGAGAAGGTGTGCCTGACATAGTAAAGTGGCAAATATGGAGTTTAGAGAGGATATTAAATATAATGATTGTACTTTTGTCAGTTTGTTAGCACTACAAAACAAGGAGTTGAACATATCCTTCCGAAATTAATTCAGCCCAACACTCTACAATTACAACTAAAAACAGTGTATGGGTAGTGTACAATCACAGAATAAAGACAGACGCATCGATGACGGGCTGAAAAGAGCACATTATATTTATGAATAGTGTGCTTGTTGATCACCTAAGTATTTTCAGTAAACAAAGCGTTCATAAATTAAGTACACATAAAGAGTGCACAACAATGTCTGTACTGGGCAGCGCGTTATGCCCGACTAAAGCGATCCAAATATCCCCTCAAAGAAGAAAGTTACTTTTTCTAGTTAGACAATCATGACAACTCCTTCGCTCCTCCCTCGCAATCAGACCTGTCCGCTACGTCAAGAGTTGGCTACGGAAGAGTGTTTGCACTCAGGTTCGCATTACTTACCTCATCAAGTCTGCCGGTCTAGATAAAGTGTGTGAGTATACATTAGTTCAGGGTGAGCAGTAGTGTGGAAATGCACGACTTGGACAACTTTAGAGCGACAAGTAATACTGTTCGTGTTAGCCCATGGTCGAAGTTATGGACAGACAGGCCATGACTGAAGTTAATGGACAGACAGGATGGGATATATCATACCGTCTTGATTAAAGCATACCCTATTGGCTTGGAATGCAGTTAATGGAGCCAGGGCAGGGGAGATCCCACATACTTTCTTTCTGGAAATGTAAAGCATAAATGTGTCACTTCTACATGGCGTTGCATTTCTAAGGTTTTAGTTGATAAGTCTTTCTCAGTTATTAGGAAGCGGACGAAGAGGCATAACAAGCGCACACAACTTTCTGGAAATTATACATTGCTATGGATTGGATTGAAATTACATTTATATAGCGCTCATAACCTTCGAGGAAGTATTGGTGGTACTAGAGTTGGGGGACCTCACGAAGTCAAAAGGTGCAGTGAAGGTTTCAATAAACATATTGAAATTAACATAGGTCCGGGCAGCCCTTAAAAACATGTGCAGGGGGTCTTTAAGAGATCACTTTAGCGCAAGGTCCCTTTATGCAGCAATGCAATGGCCATGGTTTACTGAAAGTTACTCCGAGAACTTGGGATGTCAGTACTTAAGTGGGGATGCACTACCCACACCTCAAGATGAATACTTTGAATTTGCATATAGGCTGCATGGGAACACTGGACGAACTGGATGCTCAGGGAGGGGGTCGCACACCGCCAGCTCATGAGGTACACCTTCGTAAGGCCGAAGCTGTCAAACCCCCGAAAGGCGGGAGCCAATCCTGCAGAGGGCGCCGCTCATAAAGCTACCCCAGTGACACAGAGATGCAGTCCCCGGCAACGTAACTCCCACTTACCTGACACACAGCGGCTCTGAAGTCCCGGTAACCGCTACCTCCCGCCACCTCCAGCGCCCGCTCCGCGCTGTCGGTCTGTCCCAGGCGACGGTCAAATACGAACACCCGACCGCCTCTAGAACCCCATCGTTCTCCTGCAGCCATGTTTACAAATAGTGGCGCCGGCGACGTGGGCTCGAGAACCGGCTCTACCTCCATACAGGCGGAGGGTGGTGGGCGGCGCGAGCTGGGGGGAGGAGAAGACGGAAAAGTGGGTGTCAGACCCAGTGCTAGCACGAGCCTGCTATGCCACGCCTTCTTGCGCGCACTCGCCGCAGCCCCTTTCAAGCGACCCAGCGACAGCGCACGTGCACGTTGCCTAGACTCCCATGGCTCTCCCGTGCTGAGGAGACCCGGGAAATGATTCAAACGTGAAGCTGTGACGTCACTGGAACTCTACAATACTAGTCGATGTAGGAATTTGGGCAAGTAGCCGTCTAGCCGTCGGGGACGCGCACGCTTTCACGGTTGCAAACATAAATCATGGCGGTGTACCAAGGGCTCAAGTCCTAAAACAAGCATTGGCATAAACAATAGTTCTCGCCTTTGGGACCTTATCAGTTCTCGGTTACCTTATAGTTCTCGGTCGTATCAATGAGGGTGAACCAAATCCCTTGCTCGAAATCTTTATTTATTAATACTAAGCGGGCCCTACTTAAAATCGATAAACTGCTTGATACAACAATAAGGCGCTCTAGATGGGAATCGATCTGGAAGAACCCTACCATCAAATATAAAGGCAAGTCACTGTATAACCAATCCTGGATTCAGAGTGGCATAGTCTTCCCTCACCAACTCTACGATGGTGCCTACCCCCTTCCGTTTGCAGGAATGCAGTTGAAATTTGGGATCAATGACTCCGATTTTTATATATTCCTGAACATAAAAACAGCCATTACAAAAGCAGGATTGTCCCCCACACCCCCAGCCCTTCTTACATACTTCTCCAGCCTAAATAAGTTAGGTCACCAAGTCTCCAGGATGTATAAATTGCTAAGCCCACAATCTTCCAGACTGAACGAAACCTCCACACAGTTTTGGTCCTCTCTCGCCTCTTTTCCCATCTCTGAGCCGGAGTGGTCCACGGCATGGAAATCATGTATGAGTCATAAAATAAGCCCTACCTTATCACAAACCAATTCTGGCTCATGCACAGGGTTTTCTGGACGCCCGCTCGCCTCTTTGCCCACAAAATCAGCTCCGGCGCCTTCTGCTGGAACTTCAAGTGTGCAGAGGGAGACTTAGACCATCTCATCCTCCAATGCGACTGCGTCTCAACATTTTGGGACAGAGTATTTGGTTTTATCTGCAAAGTATTCAATATCTTGCCCCCAAAGAACTCCCTTACCTTGTCTTCGGTTTTGTTAAAGAAACACAGCTTCCTGAACCAGACAGAGCCCTGCTAGATCTCGAGCTCATGGCGGCTGTTGAAATAAAAAAAATAAGTGTTTAGCCATGCAACACTTGATGTTGTTGCACCAGGGATATTGAGCTGGATAACTAAACACCTATAAGGTCCCAAAGGCGAGACCTATTGGCTATGCCAAGGCTTGTTAATGAGAGTTGGCGTGATGCCTTATGATGATGGGTGGGTAGGTTTCTGATGGTCTATGTGTGGGTGGTTGGCAGATGTGTTGGCCTGTAGTTTGGGGTCAATAGGAGCAGGAGGCTGATTTTTGTGGGCATAATATGATGAATGTGTGGGTGTCAGATGGGTGGGAGTGTTGGCATTTAATGGTGGGTGTGGTAGGGTATGGCTGTGTGGGCATCTGATGGTGTGTGTGTGTGTGGTCAGTGGTGGGTGTCATGTTTGACAGGCAGAAAAGAGATCTGAATATGTGGATGGGAAAAGACTCTTCCGTGTTTGAAAAATAGAGCACTAGATTTCTACTGTAGTTTAATTTATTAACAGTTTTTTATAGTGCTCCAGAACAATCAGCGGAATAGGGGTATTTTATATTACAACACCTGATAGAGCAAATTAGCAATAAAAATAGGAGGTAGAAGAGGAGGAGTGGAGGATAACAAGATATTAGGGAACACTAGTCTACGCCATATAAAAGGCAAAACAGGTGATCTTTTAGGTGCCATCTGAACTGAATGAGCTAAGAAATTATCCTTATAAAAGAATGCAGTATGTTCCAAAAGACGAGCTGCTCTAGAAAAAAAATTGTGGTGGGCTTGGCCCATTCTGACTGTAGACATGCTGAAATAGCATGCTCCTCTTTTTACCTCCACTTTAAGATCTTGAGTCGGTTGGCCAAGTAAAGTTGCAAGTTCATGTGCAGGGCGATGTTTCTTATTCAACTCAGGTTGAAATGTACTCAGTTGGTAGCCAGATAAGATAGGGGTAATATGATTGGTTAGAGGATTCAGGGAGGATTGAGGCACTCCCTATCAAGAATGGTGTTTCAAAAGCCAAGCCAAGAGACTACTAGTGGGAAGACAACAGTGCAGTTTAAAATAATTGAGTGCATAGATATGGTAGTTTTATTTCTTTGGGGGAATCATTGAAAGGCGTGGGTGTAAAGAATGGAGCACAGTGATTTTATTTCGGGGATAGGCAAGGAGACAAATCTGAGTTTCAGTTTGCAGAGGAGCGTCAGATTACATTTATTCTTCAGATTCAGGGGTAGGAGAGAAACTCTTTTTAGAGACCTGGATTCAGAAACCTGTTGTCCATCCCACATCCAAGTTTGAAGGGGACAGGTAGAATGATTATATAATTGAGGAATTAAGTTTTGAGACAAAATTGTTATAATCTGCATGCTAGTGAATGGAGACTCCTGTTGCTTTTCATGGCGAACTCAGTGGCTCATGAAACAGTGTGTGGAGCAATACAGAACAGAAGCCTGAGGCTTGCCACAAGTCATGCTATCCCTCTTCATTTCCCAGACACAGAAAGGGAGAGGTTGCAAGATGATTTGTAATATCATCAATGACATCACATGTGAAGACTTGAGTAGTGCTCTGTGGTGAGTTTGGTTGCATTACTAATCCTGACTGATGAATTTTCGATGTTTTTCAACTAAGACCTGTAGCTGTACCTTCACTGAAACTGTCTTTTAGTGGATTTCGCAGGTTTTTAAAAACAATTCTTAGTTCTATGAGCGATGGTAACCATAATGTTGCTTTAATAAAGTGTTTTCAGTTAATACACATATACATGTATTATAGAGTCAGCAATAGCCACACTTTTCAAAGCTAACTTTGGTGTCATTTAATGGCATGGTGGGTGAAAAATGGTGGACTTGGATGCTGCCACAGCTGCCACCAGTGGCTGAGATTAAGTCAAGCATTCCATTCTTCACTTTGTTTTTTTTGATGTCCCAGGTGTGATGGGTACGCCCAGACCTGGGTCCTGTGCTCAGTGATGCTGGAATCAAGCTAAACATGGCTTATGAGCCTATAATAAGGGTAAAACTGTTCCAGGGTTGAATGTATTCTGGTTCAGGGAGGACGCTGCTTGGCAGTGCGGGCTGGGCTGTTCCCATGGAGCAGGGTCAAGGCTGGTTTGCATATAGTTGGGTCCAAACTGAGGTGGCATGGTGGGTGAAAAATGATGGATTGGAATGTTGGCCGAGCGTTCACCATTGGCTGAGATTAATTCAAGCATTCCATCCATCACTTTCTTTTTTACACTAGTTTGTGGCATGCTCAAAGGGTCAGGGAAGAAAATGCTCATTCTCGGTGACATGGTGGACTTTTAAGACTAAGACTAATACAAATCTGAACATAATTAATAGGATACCAACCAAGATCGACACTGGAACAAGTAAAAAACAAGGAGAACCCACAGGGAGGACCATTTGGCCCTACAAGCTGCAGGAGCTGCAGATGGAAAACAGCAAAATGTCACTGTGTCTAGAGCGGAAACACTCTTTGCAACAGAGACAATCTGCAGTAAGTTGCACTGCAAATAACTACTGGTACACCAGTTTTTCACAGCTCTTGATACTGATGCAGAAATATTAGTATGCTGTCTTCAACACCCGAAGATTTCAATGCTCTTTACTTGTATTCCCTCTGTACAGCAGTTGATCATCCATTCAAAAAACAGCTTTCCATTGTTATCTACACACAAAAAAGCATCCAAACAACAACACCAAAACTGCCCGTGCTTTTCGCTACTATGTTTTTTATGTGGGCGTATGGAAAAGTTGAATTTTTTTATGTTCGTTTTAAACAATAAACTATGTTTGCAATGTTAAAAGTGCACAACGTTAAAAAACCTGTACAATTGGGAGGAAATTATCCCAAATCAGAGTTTGGGGGATTGTTAGTATTCTCCTTCGTTTCCTGTGCTGCACTGTTTACTGAATGTAGAAACAACATCAAAGCACTTTGAGTATGCTTCCTTTGCCCTAAGAATTCCCATGAGATTAGGAAGTGCCTAAAATTTGCCATCAACATCATCCACATTTAAACAGCATCTACAAGATTATAGTTGCTTATGTGTGGCAGTAAGACAGTCTGACAAACACCCTGCCCCTGATGTTCTCCTTGGCATACACTACTGCTAACAAAACTAAAACGTAGGTATGGCAACCAGCCTCTGGCATCCCCAGAGGGGGAAAGCGGTACACAGTGGGGTGGATATTCGGCGTGTAAGTGGAATCACTTGCAAACTATGAGACGTGGCACTTTTGAAAACACGTGCACTTTAAGGACAGTTTGTGTAGGTGCACATTAATGTCCTGTGCCAGCATCTTTAGTGTAACCAGTTTCAATGTGTAATTTTCTCACAAACGTACGTGTCTCACAGAAAGAAACATGTTGAAAGTTTCTGTTTGATAAAACCAAGAGAGACGGGGCCCATGGCAATCTACTGCTGGCAAAGTAACGCCGTGCTAAGAAATAAAACAGCCCTATGCATTTCACCTGAGCAAAATCAGTCTAAGCTGCAAAGGCCTCAATAAAAATGAAAACAAGCGCGCACACCTCGCGCGGCAGCAGGGTGAGGAGGGGGGGAACCTGCGCGATTCCCTTGGGAGAGCGATAATTGCTACCATATGGCGGTGCTAGATCCCGCAAGTGAATCGCCACACGTGCACGCGTTGCCATTGAAGGCAATGGAACGTGTGCACGTTTTTGGCTGAAAAGCCAAAGCAATTGGAAAAGGTCTTTTTGCCTATGCAGCACATGCGCGCTGCGTAGGCGAGACCTAAAAAAGTGGGGGACTAACTAAGTTAGACCAGTGTCCAAGTGACATCGCTGGGTGACATCGTATATGCCATCGTAGGAAATGACATCACAGGAAGTAGCTTCTGCGAAACAATTATGAAAAAAATTGATATTTATATTGCTATTCCTGTAAATGCAGTCTAATACACCTGACATTCTTGCAGTGCATGGTCTGTTATAAAAGGTTTGAACAAAGTCACTGTCAAACGCTTGCTTCCAAATCGTAGTTTCTCATACATGCTTCTTAAGTGATAACAAGATGTGTGCCTTTGTTTCCCCTCCACTACTCTGGCACCTAGTTGTGAGGCTGCAGATAGCTAAGCACCCAGACCAGATTGTACTCCCACGAAAGGTGCGCTGGTGATGGCCTTTAAATAAGACCTTTATCGTGGGCCCATAAATAAAATAAAAAAGCCCTCCGCTACCTGCACCTTGTTGCTCTGCAAAAAGCAATCAACAGTAACGTCGCTGCAAATGTGTACCAGAGACAAGTTCCGCTTACTTTACTGGGGCCCAACTGCTTACCAGGGGGATGATATCCACCATATAAAAATAGTGGGCATCTACCCCGACTTGTGCCCTGGGTGTACTGTGATACTGTCTTGTCATAACAGTAAGATCTCACCTGGGGTGGTGCTACAGGTTTCTGATCTTCATTAGTAGTAAACAGTAAAGATTGTTTTTATACCTCTCTGGAATAATGTAATCAATCTAGTGCATTGGCCACTGCAAGTTCAATTTGGATTAGCATTTTGATGTTGCCAGAGGAGTCGGAACCAACTATGAACAACACTGGCTGGCTGGCAAATAGAAAATAAACAAATGGTCAGTGGAAGTAATATCGCCACAGAAAACTTGTTGTCTTTATAAGGCTGCTTTATTCGGGAGGAAGCTAGTTGTGCATAAATATGATCTTTCCTGCTGCAAAACTATTATGCCCTAACAATATTCAAACAAATATCAACAAACCTATCTCCCAGCGCCTAAACAGCCCTCTTCTCTCCCCACCCCATTTAACATTTTACTCTAACTTTGATGGAGCAGGGAGCCTTCTACCGCAATCGCTAGGTAAAGTCATCAAACAGGACTCCCCACTGGTCATATGGACCTTTGATTGTCGACTTGAAGCGTAAGAAAGGAGCTAACATCAGCATTTCAATTACAGTTAAAATGTTGTGGTTCCACAGAAACGACAGAGAGGATGTTGTCCAAACCTTAAGGGTTTTATTAATAATTTAGACTCCAAAGCAACTTACATTTTTTTAATATGGTATCTGTCCCATATCCAAAGCACATGAAGTTCAGTCCCAAAGGTATAAGAATGCCAAGTAACTGCCCTTGCTCTGAAATAGTTGATAGAGGATGAGATCCTCTGATGGTTAGGGACCTTGATAAGTCACAGTAGAGTATTGTGTCTAGACCGGCGCGCCGTGTGACCCAACTTTATTACCAGATAATGACTGCTGTACCGTTGTTGACCTTCTTGCATTAACATGTTAAGTATAATTTGCATGTAAATGGATGGGACACTAAAATGCACTGCTCCGTCCCCCCTCTTATGGCTAGAATAGCCATCGAACAGATCAACAGAACCGTCTGAGAGCATTTAAAAAATGTTTCTTCATCATCTTATGACTTGACTTCTCCAACTCCTTCATCTCCTCATAAGCCTTACACTGCTTCTTTTCTAATTCAACTTCATCCTTCTTCCTCTTGATTCCCTTTCCTTCAACTACCACTTTCTTTGAGCTGATGTATTTAAATCCCTTGAATATAGCAACTAAACTAACCAAGCAAATGATAGTACTCAAAATAGGTCTCAAATATAGTGCCTTAAAGTCCACTACCAATATTGTCAAGCCAGCCACCTATGGGGGAAAATCCCTTTTGATCTGCTTCCCAAGCACCAGTTGTTTTCAATGTTTTCAAATCTTGTTATAATCCAGTAATATTCTTCACAAACCCTCTTATCGCCTTGCTCTTATCAGGTATAAAAGTGAAACACTGTTGAATCTTCAGCATCTTACATACTCTGCCTTCTTTACTCCACTGGACGGACCACAGCTGCGTCCACTTCAGCTTCAGAAAGAACACGATCCACCACCACCAGCAACAGGTTGCACGCTGAAGCTGGAACAAGATTACTGCCGACCAGCTCGCCGCATCCCTGAGCCGGGACCCCCCCACCAGCTCAGCGAACCCCAGCCAGGCCGCCAACAACCTCACGAAGTGGATCAGCAACTGCGCAGACGACCTCGCCCCACTGAGGACCCCGCCCAGCAGACCCGGCAGTAAGAAAGCACCATGGTTCACCGACGAACTCAAGAGCTCTAAGAAGAACTGCCGAGCCCTCGAGAGAGCCTGGCGCAGAGACCCCACACCAGACAATATGACCACCCTCAAGCTCGCCACTCGAAAACACCACCAACTGATCCACGCCACCAAGAAAACCGCATTCAAGGAACGACTGGACAACAACGCCCACAACAGCAAGGAACTCTTCAACATCGTCAAGGAGCTCTCCAACCCCAGCGCCGAAAACAACGACATCACCCCATCGCAAGACCTCTGCAACTACCTCGCCTCCTACTTCCACAACAAGATCGCAGACATACATAACAGCTTCAGTACACAGCCGACGCACCCCACGACCGCACCTGCCCCCCCCCACAACCACCCTCCGAGCCTGGACCCAGATCAACACCGAAGAAACCCTACGCACGATGAACTCCATCCACTCCGGATCTCCAACCGACCCCTGCTCTCACCACATCTTCAACAAGGCCAACGCTGTCATCGCGCCCCACCTGCGGGACATCATCAACACCTCCATCGACACCGCCACCTTCCCGGAGAGTTGGAAGCACGCCGAACTCAGCGCTCTATTGAAGAAACCTTCCGCGGACCCCACCGAACTCAAAAACTACCACCCCATCTCGCTCCTCCCGTTTCCGGCCAAAGTCATCGAGAAGACCGTCAACAAGCAGCTGGCCACCTTCCTCGAGACGAACGGATCCCTCGAACTCTCGCAGTCTGGCTTCCGGGCCAACCACAGCACCGAGACCGCCCTCATTGCAGCCACTGACGACATCCGAGCCCTGCTCGACAACGGAGAAACAGCGGCCCTCATCCTCCTGGACCTCTCCGCGGCATTCAACACTGTCTGCCACCGCACCCTAGTGCAGCGACTCAGCAACGTCGGAATCCAAGAGAAGGGACTAGAATGGATCATCTCCTTCCTCGCCGGAAGGACACAGAGAGTCCGCCTCCCCGTTTAGATCAGAAGCCACCGAAGTCATCTGCGGAGTTCCTCAAGGCTCCTCGCTCAGCCCCACCCTCTTCAATGTCTACATGAGCCCCCTTGCGGCCATCGCACGCCAACACAACCTCAACATCATCTCTTACGCCGACGACACCCAGCTGATCCTCTCCCTCACCAACGACCCCGCCACCGCCAGAGCCAACCTACACGAAGGGATGAAAGACGTAGCCGAGTGGATGATGAACAGCCACCTGAAACTGAACTCAGACAAGACGGAAGTCCTCATCCTGGGATCTTCGCCCTCCGCCTGGGACGACTCCTGGTGGCCCCCTGCCCTGGGCAGCGCACCCAAACCAACAGACCACGCACGCAACCTGGGCTTCATCCTGGACTCCTCCCTCTCCATGACCAGACAAGTCAACGCCGTCTCCTCGCCGTGCTTCAACATCCTGCGCATGCTACTTAAGATCTTCTGGTGGATCCCCACCGAGACCAGGAAGACGGTCACCCAGGCCCTCGTCACCAGCCGACTGGACTACGGCAACTCCCTCTATGCCGGAACCACCGCCAAACTCCAGAAGAGACTCCAGCGGATCCAGAACGCCTCAGCAAGACTCATCCTGGACATCCCCCGACACAGCCACATCTCACACCTGAGAGACCTGCACTGGCTCCCAGTAAACAAGAGAATCACGTTCCGACTCCTCACCCACGCACACCCTCGCTGCCGTCCCCCGCATCCGAAGAGCCACCACAGGAGGAAGGTCCTTCTCCTACCTGGCCCCCAAGACGTGGAACTCCCTCTTGACCCACCTCCGCCTGACCCAAGACCACCTCGCCTTCAGGAAGCAGCTCAAGACCTGGCTATTCGAGCAGTGGCGGACCCCCCCCCCCCCCTCCCCAAGCGCCTTGAGACCCTCCGGGTGAGTAGCGCGCTATATAAATGCTGTGATTGATTGATTGATTTACTTGCAGAATATCTAAAGCAGGGCAATTCTACAAAACCACAGACCTGATAGCTATAATTTTAGTGTAAACAGCTGGTAAGAGCCGGCTGTACAAGTTGCAAGTTTATCCACTATTGTAGAACGCTTTCAAATCTTCAGATCATTTAAAATACCTCCCACTGAAGGAATCATAGCTCCAAAATGGCCTCCTACTATCTGTGATGCACTGTTAATAAGTTAAGTTCTAACAGAAAAAACTGCTTCTTCAGCATCTAGACTGTTTACATGGCAAAATGTATGCAAAACTACAGATAGATAACAGGCACCAGCCCAGTTAGCAGGCAACTTAAAGCTTGCTGTCCACACAAAGTAAACACAAGAGATAACAGGATCTTTCCATGCAAGCACAGTGTTACCTAAAACCTCAAACTTATGTTCACACTGACTCACTCCCATAAACTGATTATGAACCTTGTCTTCTCTCCTGCATATCCACAATTACCCTCAGTGTTTCCAGTCTATATTTAACTTAGGATATACTCCCATCTCCTTATACTTTTCCTCCTCTTCCTTCCATACAACTTTCATTATATCTCTCCCTCTCATTGTTCCATGGTGTATCATGGCTCTCCTGTCTTCCAAATTATCAAGGAATTTCTTTTCAACTGCATTCATTATACGTTAGATTGTGTCCAGTGTCTGGTTTATTTGGAGATCTAATGAAATGCGAAACTATCTCCATCTCCTTAACTTTAGTATGGGGATCATGAAGGACAGCAGGCGAGACAACAAATTACAGGATGATCTTGACTCGTGGGATACGCTGCTGAGGAGGGACCGGGGAGCACACACTCACAGTTGCCTGCGCCTCCAAGGGCATGCCTGGGCCAACCCCTGGGTGGGGGGGAGCGGTGGATGAATGAAGAGAACAGATGAGTTGCTATGACATAGGTGTGGGTTTCAGTTGTACTTGCAATGCTACATTATGTTGGTTGAGAACCCTGGCATATCCACAAGTTCAGATTAAGGATAAAAAATGTGACACTGCACTCAGGGGGAAAGAAAGCGACCAGACCTTATGCGGTTTAATGGTTTGTTGATTTGGCAAATGTGTGAACACTGAGCTGATATCTTTCATATTGTTGTATTGTTTATTGCCAGTGTAGGAGAGTAGGGTCTGCAATCCTATGATCACCCAGATTTTTTGCTTTTGTTTAGCTGGTTTACGACTTTCTCTGGCTGTGGGCCTGCTAATCAGACCCACAGCCTAGCTGTTCTCTCACTAAATTACAACATGTACCCTAGGTGCAATTACCAATTGGTACTGGGCCACCTTATCAGACCCTGTAACTCAGGGCATAGGTGTACCCAGGGCCTACCAGGGGCTGCAGCATGTATTATGCCACCCCTGGCTGGCCATCTAAATCTGACACAACTGGCTGCACGACAGCTGGGGCAAGGTGGTGTAATCACCCTTTGCTTTAGATATAGTATACCTATATCTAACCCTAAAATGGACACACAGATTCCTATCAATCACTCCTATGGCAGGCCTTAACAATCCCGAAGGCAGAGTGCTTGGAATCGTGTGAGATGGCGCTCTGGCATGAGCTGAGCCCATTTGCAGCTTGCGGAACCAAGTCCTAATAGCTGTTCCATGATAACGCGTACCATATACTCTTAAGTGCATTATAATCCTCGCGGTTAAATGCTATCTTTGGTATCGCTTTATAAAAACATGTCGAGTAAGGTGTCATACGAATTGGAATACTAACCCCTCGCCAATTCTGGCGACGGGGTTAGCATTCCACCCTTCTAGAGGGACACGACATGTATGTAACTGTGAACCCCGGTTAAAGTTAACTCAATCCTCAGCATCACAAGATGGATGCTGCCACCACAGACACAAGTCTGACCCCCTGCAGCTGGGAGTCCTTCCAGCGAAGGGTGCTTGGACAAAGGGTTTCCTGTCAGGGGCGGTGCTAGCACCATCCCAGACAGGGTTTTGTGTATCCTGGGTAGGCAGGGCATTACAGGAAGGTGACTGAAAGTGGCACCCCGGTGCTCACTACGCATCTGCCGGCTAGAACCAGTTCCAGGGGCACACCAGCCCTGAGTTGGGGAAAGTCCGGCATGGGAGAGGGGTGTAACCACCCCCCTTCCTGGTCCCACCCATAGGGCAGGACCTAGTCGCGTACCCACCCCTTTCTTTAGGATAAAGGCAGGAGCGGGGACCCTTCCAAATTAGATCATCTTTGAATCAAGAAACTACTTTCTACGAAAGGAACTCTCGACATTTTCTCACGATTTCTCCCTTGTGGCTAAGGAGTAGTCACGCTGCACCCGCAGGCACCATCAAGAACACTGCGGTTTGCTGCACGTCCTTCCTCCGGAATCCGACTGACCAGCTCGACGAGACCCGGCTTCCCTGGCACCTCTGACCTCTACCTACCTCTACAGCTAAGCTGAGAACCGTAGGTGCGACGAGACCTCGAGGGACCGGCCATCATCAGAACTGCACGACTTCTATCCAGCACGACCGCCGAGGGATCCTCTGGTGAGTGCTTTGGGGTCCGAGAAGCCCCGACCCTGAGCAGCTCCAGCACCGAAGACCAGCCCCCCAGCATCCACGAGATCTGCGTGGGGCCCTTCTGCTTTTTGGCTGCTCACCGCGTTGTCTGGCTACTAGCCCGCTGGCTTGTGGCCTTCCCGACGACGACCGACGACATCACCACTGCTAGTCTGGTTGCTCCAGACTGGCCCTTGCTCCCTTCCAAAAGAGGAGCACCCCGGACCCTCCTTGTAGGAAGGTACCTCCTGACTATGGTTGCCCCCAACTTTTTGCCCTGTGTTTTAGCTGGTTTTTGACATAGTCGACCTGGGACCCTGCCAATCAGGACCCCAGGCCTACTGCTCTCTCTGTAAAATGGATTCCATGTACCCTAGGTACATTTCCAATTGGTACTGGGCCACCTTATCAGACCCTGTAACTCAGGGCATAGGCGTACCCAGGGCCTACCAGGGGCTGAAGCATGTATTATGCCACCCCTGGCTGGCCTCCTAAATTTGACACAACTGGCTGCATGACAGCTGGGGCAAAGTCGTGTAATCGCCCTTTGCTGTAGATATAGTATACCTATATCTAACCCTAAAAATGGACACACAGATTCCTATCAGTCACTCCTATGGGAGGCCTTGACAATCCTGAAGGCAGAGTGCTTGGAATCGTGTGAGATGGTGCTCTGGCATGAGCTGAGCCCGTCTGCAGCTTGCGGAATCAAGTCCTAATAGCTGTTCCATGATAACGCATACCATATACTCTTAAGTGCATTATAATCCTCGCGGTTAAATGCTATCTTTGGTATTGCTTTATCAAAACATGTCGAGTAAGGTGTCATACGAATTGGAATACTAACCCCTCGCCAATTCTGGCGACGGGGTTAGCATTCCACCCTTCTAGAGGGACACGACATGTATGTAACTGTGAACCCCGGTTAAAGTTAAACGAAGCCTCATCTCCACAAAATGGATGCTGCCACCACAGACACGAGTCTGACCTCCTGCTGCTGGGAGTCCTTCCAGCGAGGAGAGCTTGGACAAAGGGTTTCCTGTCCGGAGCGGTGCTAGCACCATCCCAGACAGGGTTTTGTGTATCCTGGGTAGGCAGGGCTTTACAGGAAGGTGACTGCTGAGTGGCACCCCGGTGCTCACTACGCATAGGCCGGTCAGAACCAGTTCCAGGGGCACACCAGCCCCTGGCCTGGGGAAAGTCCGGCATGGGAGAGGGGTGTAACCACCCCCCTCCTAGTCCCACCCATATGCAGGACCTAGTCACCGGGTCAGCCCCTTTTCTTAGTATAAAGATAGGAGCGGGCCCCCTGTTCAAATTAGATCATCTTTGGAATCAAGACACGACTTTCTGCAAAAGTACTTCAAGATTTCTTCTTCAAGATTCTCCCTTGTGGCTAAGGAGTATTCACCCTGCATCCGCAGGCACCATCTTAAGAACACTGCGGTCTGCTGCAAGTCCTTCCTCAGGAATCCGACGACACAGCTCGACGAGACCCGGCTTCCCCGGCACCTCTGACCTCTACTCACCTCTACAGCCAAGCTGAGAACCGTGAGTGCGACGAGACCTCGAGGGACCAACGATCGCCAAGACTGCACAACTTCTTTACAGCAAGCCCGCCGAGTGTTCCACTGGTGAGTGATTTGGGATCCGAGAAGCCCCGACCCTGAGCAGCTCCAGCACCGAAGATCAGCCTCCCAGCATCTCCACAATCTGCGTGGGGCCCTTCTGCTTTTTGCTGCTCACCGCGTTGTTTGGCTACTAGCCGGCTGGCTGTGGCCTTCTTAACGACGCCCGACGACATCACTGCTACTGGTCTGGTTGCTCCAGACTGGCCCTTGCTTCCTTCCACAAGAGAAGCACCCCGGACCCTCCTGGTCCACTCCAGACACCATTTTAGGTCCACCGCGTGGGCTTGAATTTGCCAAGGCTTTGTTGCCCAATCCTTGGTCCAGCGACGCCGACAGCTTCATCCATCGTGGGACAGCTCGCTCCTCCATCCTGGTCGCCGACAACACCTCCTGGTCCGTGAGATCTGCAGAGCACAGCGTCACCCACTCACCTAGTCGAGGTGACTACCATCCGGTGCCCTCCTGGTGCCACCTGACTACTGGCTAGTAGTCACGAACGTGGTCCCCTCTGCTTTCAGGTGTCATCTCTCTTCAAGATCCAGGCTTGGATCACTTCGAACTCTCTTCACTGGTCGCCTGCCAGCATCTTTCTTCCAGGCTCCTGGTCCGTCTACGAGAATTCCCGACGTCTTTTGAGACATATGCAGCTGCAGCCCCTGGGCCAGGTAACTTCGGCATTTCAGTGCCCCAGCATAGCCTCACTATCCAAGGGTCAGAATCCACTTTCGTTTTCCTCCTACCAGGTCGGGTTCGCCCGAGAACACTAACTTTGTATTTACTAGCTACCATAGACTTTGTCCCACATCACGCGTGAGAGTGCACACTCTGCACCCGAGTCCCCTGGGTCTCCTAGAAGTAATCTAACGATTCTATAGTCAAGTCCTAGCGATTCCAAAGCCTATTAGTACTGTACTTACCTGCTAGTAATTTCGCATTCCACTTTCAGAGTATATGGTTTTCCGTGCCCCTCGGGCATTTGTATATACTGTGCTAACTCAAGTATTTTCGTAAGAGTTTTGTGTTGTGCTTGGTACCCTGTCCTCATAAAGAGTACAGGGCTGTTGTGATTTTAATAAATACACTGTTATTTTCATAACACTTGTGTGGTGTCCTTTCGCTGGGTGTTCAAGGGGTATATGTGTGGTATAACAGCTGGCTTAACACGCCCTCTCGAGTCTTTAGCCTTAGACTGCTCGTATCCATGCTACTAGGATAGCTGGTCTATAAGGTTGACTTACAACCAATCATCAATAAGGGTTGTTTGGACTGATACAAAGTGCTCACTAGAAATAGTGAACATTATATATCAGGCCAACTTCTCACACTCCTTGTCCACTCCAGACGCCATTTTAGGTCCACCGCGTGGGCTTGAATTTGCCAAGACTTGTTGCCCCAATCCTGGGTCCAGCGACGTCGACAGCATCAACCATCGTGGGACAGCTCGCACCTCCATCCTGGTCGCCGATAACGCCTCCTGGTCCGTGAGACTGCAGAGCCCAGCGTCGCACACTCACCTGGTCGAGGTGACTCCATCCGGTGCCATCCTGGTGCCCATCTGATCACTGGCTAGTGATTCAGGACTTGGTCCCCTCTGCTTACAGGTGTCTTCCATCTTCGATCCAGGCTTGGATCCATCGAACAATCTTCACTGGTCGCCTGCCAGCAACTCCTTCTTTCAGGCTCCTGGTTCGTCAACGAAGGTTTCCGACGTCTTTTCAGACCTATGCAGCCGCAGCCCCTGGGCTAGGTAACTTCGGCATTTCGGTGCCCCAGCATAGCCTCACTATCCAAGGGTCCAGAACCACTTTCGTTTTCAGCCTACCTTATCGGGTTCGCCCGAGAACACTAACTTTGCTTTTACTAGCCTCCATAGACTTTGTCCTGCATCCCGCGTGAGAGCTCACACTCTGCACCCGAGTCCTCTAGGCCTCCTACTAGTAATCTGAAGGTTCAGTAACGTAGTCCTAGCGATTCCAAAGCCTTTTAGTCCAGTACTTACCCGCTAGTAATTTCGCATTCCACTTCCATAGTATATGGTTTTCCGTGCCCCTCGGGCATTTGTGTAAATTGTGCAACCTAAAGTATTTTCGTAAGAGTTTTGTTGTGTGCTTAGTACCCTGTCCTCATAAAGAGTACAGGGCTGTTGTGATCTAAATAAATACACTGTTTATTTTCATAACACTTGTGTGGTGTCCTTTCACTTGGTGTTCAAGGGGTATATGTGATGGTATAACAGCTAGCTTAACACGCCCTCTAGAGTTTAGCCCGAAGACTGCTCTTGTCCATGCTACTAGGATAGCTGGTCTATCGGTTGACTTACAACCAATCACCATAAGGGTTGTTTGGACTGATACATAATGATCACTAGAATAGTGAACACTGAATATCAGGCCAACTTCTCACATTGGTGAGCAGCGGTTGGGATTTGAGCTTGCTGTTGTTTTACCACACGTATCCTAAGAATATCTTTGTGAAAGATCACATAAGTATAAGGTACATATAACTTAGCTTAGAATACTCTGAGTTCTACTGAACCAGCTGTTGTAGTTCAACAAGGCTTAGCACACCTTGACTACAACTCTTAGCAAGGGATCAGTAGGCAAACAAATAGTGTAGGTAGGTGCATCACTTACACCACACTAGAAGCATGTCTAACCACGGAGAGTCTTCAGAGACCCCTCTTGTGGTTGTGGACCCTCCACAGGTCCCTTCCAGATATGCTGCTCTTAGCTTCCAGGAGATGAGACAAATCTGTACATCCAGGAAGCTAAAACAGGGTTCAAACCCTACCATTCCTTTTCTGATTGGTCTCTTAGAGACTTATGATGCTAGGAGGGCTGCTAACACAGATCCTTCTCATCCAGATGGGAACATGCCTCCCCTAGAGGGAACCCATGATGACCCTGGCCGCCACCTCCAGGCAGCAGATGATGCTGAGGAGGAGGGGGAAGATGAGTTATCAGGGGATGAGGCAGAAACAGGTCAGGTAGAAGTCAGTAGACTCACTAGGACCAACTTAAGTAGGCATGAGAATGGATTTGGGGTTCCCCCAGGGCCACTCTCGGGCAGACTTAACATTGGGAATGGACGAGTTAGGTCTCTATCCAGAGGCTCTAACAGATCCATTCGAACCAATGGCTCTCAGACCTCTTCTCATAGAGGGATGTCATCCCCTAAGAGAAGGGAGCATGAAGCTAAAATGAGGGAAGCCAATCTGAGGATTGAAAGGGAAGAACTTGCCCTGGCCAAAGAGAGGCTTGCCTTTGCTAGAGAGCAAAAGTTAAGTGGGTTAGATCTCACTGGTGGCAGTATTCTCCCAAGAGAAAAAGACAGGAGTTTAGACACTAGACACCTGAGTAAGATAGTGCCCCCCTGTAAACAAGGGGATGAGGGGGGGCGTGGCCAATATGGCGGGCTGAGAGGACGCACTTGCCGAGAGCTCCCAAGCCCCTGGAAACCCTGCACCGCTCACAGCCGCTGATCTCCCCCAGATCGGGCGGCTACCACACCTGATGACCCCCGTGGTGGTGCAGAGCAGTCGGTGAGCCCCAGTTGTCCCGCCGCGGCGGTGGTTCCGCTTGGGCGCCGACCAAGGCGGTGCCCGCTGAGAGACCCACGGGAGGCCCGAGAGCCGCGAGACCTTCAGGCTTTGTGTTCTGGCGAGGTGATCCAGCGACTGCGAGTGGCCTGCCGGTGTGCCCGTGACACGGCGCCTGGGTGGGAGCCGAGACGGCCTTCGTCGACGGAGCGGAGCTGAATAGACGGTGGCCGCGGAGGCGTAGCCGACCTACGGCAACTACGCAAGACCGGGGCCCGAGAAGGCCTACCCCACGTGGTTGCTCCGGTCCCCCCCTGGCCGCAACGGAGTGAGGTCGTGCTTCCAGCGAGCTTGCACATCCCTGCGAGCCGGCCCTGGTTGCCTCTCGCCCTGCGAGCCTGCCCTTTGACTGAACGCCCTGCATGTGGACCCGTGACGGGGGTCGGCCTCGATTCCTGGGCGTTGGCCCCATTGCCTGTAACGGTCGGCCATTTTGAAGAACTTGGAGCAGCCGCCCGGCCTCGAACGGGGCCTCTGGACTGCAGTGCTCCCTTACTAGCGACTGTGGGACCGGCCAGCTTCTGCTGCTCAATTGCTCCGGCCTGTGGGGCCTACTCGCCGAGCTGTGGACGTCGGCGATTCCCACCTCTCCAAGATGTCGAATGCCAGGGGGCAGAGGAGAGGCGATCGGACTTTGCCGGACATGTTGGTATGCGGTGCCCTGCACAACGGCGGGGCCCCACCTGCCCCGAGCCCCCCGGCCACTTCCAGGGGCGCTGACGGCGGAGAGCCCCCAGTGACCCGGTCGTTCCTGGAGTCCCTGTTTACCTCCTTGAGGGAGGATTTTCAGACTTTGAAGCGGTGGCATGAGAGGTCCGGGAAGTCCGAAGAGACGTGGACTCCCTGGGGGAGCGAGTTAACACTGTGGAGGCGGCTGGTCATTCTAGGGACGAGGAGATCACCCACTTGCAGCAAGAGGTCCTACGGCTGCGGGAACAACAGATCGTGTTACAGGCCCACGCCGAGGACCTTGAAAACCGGTCCAGGCGGAACAACATCAGGGTCCGGGGTGTTCCGTCCAATGAAGAGGGTGAGGACGTGGCCGCCTACCTGGGAGCCCTATTCCGCGAACTCTTGGGGGAGTCTGAGGACTTCCAAATACGTATCGACAGGGCGCACAGGGTTGGCCGTCCTCGCAGGGCCTCGGCGCCCCCCCCCCCCGGACATATTGGCTTTTTTGCCGGACTTCCCCTTGAAGGAGCGGATCCTCCGCGAGGCGCGGCGGCAGCAGCCTTTCCGCTTCAGAGATCACCCGGTGGCTCTATATCAGGACTTATCCACGATCACGTTACAGAAGAGGAAAACATTTAAGATTGCCACGGACTTCCTTAGGGAGCACGAAACGCAGTATTCGTGGGGGCACCCCTTCCGATTGTTTTTCCGGTGGAATGGAACATTGCATCAGCTCCGGTCCCTCCAGGATGTCTGCGGAGTATTGGGGATCACGGCTTCGGATACGGACACCCCGGCGCCTCGCCGCAGGCGAAGCACTCGAGACGGTTGGCAACAGGTCGGAGAGAGGCGATCCCCGCCGCCTGCGAGGCCTGACTCGCCCACAATTCGAGCGGACATGTCGAGCGCCATCCAGGAGGCCTCCAGGGCGACGACAAACGGCGATGTGGCCTTGACGGCCTGAACTTACTCCGGGTGGAGTCTACATTAGCCTTTCATCATTGCAGGTGCGGGGGTTCTAGGGGTAGGGGGGACGGGGATGCTGGTGGTGGTGGCTGGACGTCCACTTGATCGACTTTCCACTGCCTTGTCCGATAAGGACCGGACTGGGACAATGACGCTTCTGAATGGCTTGGGGAGCGGGGGGGAGGAAGGGGAGTTGCTGGGGGAAGTTTCGAGTTTGGGGGTTCGCTGGGGGGAGGGGGGTTGGGGGGAGTGTGGGGCTGGGTGTGCGGGGTTCTGGGGGGAGGGAGGGTCCACACAGTTGGGGTGTTTTGGGGTTCGGGGACTGTACTGTGCCGATGGGAGGTTTGCTTTCGCTGTGAGATGATGTTTCTTGCTGTGGCCTTTGAGTTTTGCCCGGTGGGCCTTGCCCCCCTTCATGTGCGTTTCTGGTGTTCCCCTCCGTGATGGCCCTTAAAGTAGTTACTCTGAATGTGAAGGGGCTGAATAATCCGGTTAAACGGCGGGCTGTCCTGTCCCTGTTAGAGAACTCCCAGGCCGACATCTGCCTACTGGAGTAGACCCACCTGCTGGCCACAGACTGTTCCAGAATGCGCACCCCTAAGTTCCCCACGCAACTCTTTTCTTCCAGTGCCTCTAAAACAGCAGGTGTGGCTCTTCTATTCTCAAGAGGGTTCAAGGGGGAGGTTTTGCAGAAGGTAGCGGAGCAGAAGGGGAGACTCCTGGCATATAGGATCAAGGTGGGGGGCTTGGCATTTACTGTAGGCTCCATATACGGCCCCAATGACCGTCAGGACCAATTTCTGCACAGGGCGCTGGAAGACGTGGCATCCACTCCTGACAGGCACATTGTACTGGGGGGGGACTTGAATGTGGTTTTTGATGCGACTCTAGACAGGTCTGTGCAGCGGCGCCACCAGTTGGGGGAGCTTTCGGGCTCGGTTCGTACCCGACTGGAGGAGCTTGATATGCACGACATGTGGCGCCGCCTCCACCCCGCGACTCGCGCATACTCCTATTTCTCCCATGCCCACAAGTCCTACGCGAGGCTGGATCATCTTCTAGTGACGGGCCCGATGTTCGAACTGGCCTCGAATGCCGACATGGGGGTCCTCTCTCTCTCCGACCATGCGCCGGTGGAGGGCACCTTCCGTCTACCTCCAGTGGCTCGTCCGAGGGGGGTCTGGCGTCTTAGGGATACGTTACTGCACAGGCGATCGACGGTGCAACAGATCCGTGCGGCCATAGCGGACTTTCAACGTGTAAACGACAACGGCGACACTACCCACGTGACGCAATGGGCTGATCTTAAGGCTGTGCTTCGTGGCGAATTTATCGCTATCTCCTCGGCGGAGAACAAAGATCGCCAGCTCAAAAGGGACGAGCTTACTCGACAGGTGCGGGAGCTGGAACAGGTACATCACAGAACGGGCGCCCCCTGAGTCTGGAGGCAATTGAAGGCCGCCAGGAAACTCCTGTCCGCTCTTGACACAGACAGAGCGGAGTACGCGGTGCTTCGCCTGAAGCACAAGTATTACACCGGTGGGGACAGGTGCGGCCGGCTCCTGGCGCACAAGCTCAGGGTGCAACACCAACAGCACCGGGTGAAGGAGTTACTTAATCCTACCGGGGGGTCAGTCACGGAGGACGGGCAGATCACGGAAGTTTTCCGCAACTACTACGCTGACCTCTACGCTGGCGAGGCCCCCTCCGCACGGGCTGAAACGGACTATCTAGACTCGGTGTCGCTCCCGTCGCTGACGCCGGATCAGGCCCAATATCTGGAGCGGGAGATCCGGATTGAGGAGGTGGTTACGGCGATCTCCCGGCTCAAGACTGGTAAGGCCCCGGGACCAGATGGTTTTATCCCTCTCTTCTACAAGACCTTCTGCCAGGAGCTCGCGCCTCTTTTGACGCGTCTTTTTAATACATTCTCGGAGCCGGGTGCCATTCCCCCTGAATTTCTTCAGGCTACGGTCTCTGTGATCCCAAAACCGGGCAAGGATCGGACTGCTTGCGGGTCCTACCGCCCAATCTCACTTTTGAACACAGACCTGAAGGTTTTCACTAGCATTCTGGCAGCACGTCTGGCGCTTCATCTCCCGGGCATGGTCGACTCGGATCAGGCCGGCTTTGTGCCAGGAAGGCAGACTGTGGACAACACGAAGAGAGTGACTCATATCCTTGAGAAGCCCTCGAGGATTCCCGGGGAACGCATGCTCCTCTCCATTGACGCGGAAAAGGCGTTTGACAGGGTGCACTGGCCTTATTTGGAGAAGGTCCTGGGCAAGTTTGTGGTCGGCGAGAAGTTCCGGCACCTGGTTTTCAACTGCTACCGTTTCCCGTCTGCGGTAGTCCGGGTGAACGGGGGCAGCTCTCGGCGCTTTCCAATAGAGCGTGGTACAAGACAGGGGTGCCCACTGTCCCCTCTGCTCTTCGCTCTCTATATGGAGCCGTTCGCTCAAAGGGTCCGCCAGAACCCCGACATCATAGGAGTTTGGATGGGAGAGTTCCATCATGCTCTCAGCCTCTATGCGGACGATGTAATACTGACACTCGACGACCCGCGGAGGTCCCTGCCCGCATGTATCGCGGAACTGGACCTCTTTGCTACGGTGGCGGGCTTCAAGGTGAACCTTGGGAAGTCTGCGGCCCTTGATATCTCGCTGACTAGCGCCACCAGAGCTGACCTGCAGAGGCTTTTCCCCTTGAGCTGGTCTGGGGACCGGATTCCGTATTTGGGGATCCTTTTGGCACCCTCACTCCCCGCGATGGTCACAGCCAATTACACAGCTTTGAGTGCAAAGATCAAGGAGGAATTAGCCCGCTGGGACAGGGGCACGTTGTCGCTGTTGGGCAGGGTGGCCGCAGTGAAGATGACCCTCCTACCACAGGTCCTGTACCTGTTCAGGGCGCTCCCGCTACAGCCCCCCAAAGGATGGCTCACGGAGACTCAGTCGGCCATCGCACGTTTTGTGTGGCAGGGCCGTAGGCCTAGGATCAAACGGACCATAGCTACACTGGCGCCAGAGTCTGGTGGACTTGGGATACCGGACCTGCAGAAGTATTTTCAGGCCGCCCAATCGCGCTACTTGGTGGAGTGGAGCCGATGGGAATCGTATAAACACTGGCTGTTTCAGGACCAGGCGGTAGCAGGCAGAACTCTACAAGAGGTGCCTTTCCTGAGGAGGGCCCATCGTCCCCCTAACCTTTATGCCTCCTTTGTGACGCGGGTCCCGCTTCGTGTGTGGGACTCTGTGGCTACCAAGCACGAACTCACTACCTTTCCCTCTCCCTTCACGCCACTGATTGGTAACCCGGACTTTGGCCCGGGTATGGAGCCTGGAGCCTATGATCACTGGCGGGCGGCCCGATGTTTCACTTTATATCATCTATATGGCCCAGAGGGTGTCGTTCCCTTCGAGGACTTGCGTCGGGATTATGGCCTCCCCGAGACGGAACGCATGCGGTATATGCAGGCACGTCACTGGGCGTTACAGCCTCAAGTGCGCGCGACGGCAGACCGGACGATCACGGCGTATGAGCGCTGGCTAGTGACTCGCTCGTCGGACGCCAAGCTCATCTCTGACTTGTATAAGATGCTGCAACCCCCCCCTTTCATATCTACAACCCGGGTAGGGAGCGGTGGGAACGGGAGCTTGGTCGAGTGCTGAGCCATACTGAATGGGACCACGTCTCCTACCGAGCGCGCCACTCCGCCTATCACACCGGGCTCACAGAGACCTTCACCAAAATCACAACCTATTGGTATCGCACTCCTGAGAAATTACACGAAATGGACCGCTCAATACCTGGGACATGCTGGCGCAACTGTGGTCAGACTGGCACACTCACTCATATATTGTGGGACTGTCCCCTTCTGGCTCCTTACTGGGAGGAGGTCCTTAATGAGGTTGACAAATGCTTTGGAATAGAACTGCCCCGCCTCCCTGCCTATGTCCTACTGGGTTTGCCGAATGGATTGATGTACCCTCTCAGATCTAAAAGGGGTAGACAGACAGCGATAGCTTTGGGGTCGGCAGTACAGAACATACTCATTCACTGGCGCTCCACCACGCTCCCCACTGTTGTCGGCTGGCTGCACAGATTGTGGCATGTCCTTGGCATGGAGAAGCTGTCCCTAGTGGTGGCGGGGGACGTAGACACTTTTGAGGAGCTGTGGGCACCCTTCCATAATTTGTTATGCTCAGAATTCAAAGAAATCACATGCCCTAGGTATCTTAGACTGTTGCGGCTGACGCCGCCGCCAGATCCGCCTGTTTAATCGGCCCAAGCTGGCAACTGGTGGTGGGGGTAGACAATAGGTTGCCACAGGGGAAGAGCGAGTGGTTGACGGCACAGTACAGGAGGTGGGGGAGGGGGTTTGGGGGTTGGGGGGTAGTTGGCTGGGTGGGGGGAGGGGCAGGGTTGTTCCCCCTTTTTTCCTTTCCCCCTTTTTTCCCCCCTTTTGTTTTCACCCACAGGTGCGCGAGCTGTTAGATCCAGGCACGACTGTGCCCACCGTGCTGAAAGGACTGCCTTTATGTATCTATTGTACCATGCGCACTGATTTTGAGGGGCACCTGTGGTTTTATGTTTGTTTTGTTGTTTCCTTCCTCACCCTGCTTCAATAAAATACTTTAAACCTAAACAAGGGGATGATATCCACAAATGGATAACTGCTTTGGAGAGGGCCTGCACTGTCCAGTGCGTCCCCCAGAGTCAGTGGGCAGCTGTCTTGTGGCTCTCCTTTGAAGGCAAAGGTAGAGATAAGCTCCTCACTACTAGAGCTGAGGATGCTAACAATTACCAAGTCCTGAAAAGCACACTGATAGATGGGTTTGGCCTAACCACTGAGCAGTACAGGTTGCTGTTCAGGGATACCCAGAAAACTCAGTCTCAGGATTGGTCTGACTTTGTAGATTGTGCCACTAAGGCTTTGGAGGGCTGGTTGCTGGGCAGTAAGGTTACTGATTATACAGGATTGTACAATCTGATCATGAGGGAACAGATTTTAAACAATTGTCAGAACCAGTTGTTGCATCAGCACCTTGTTGACTCAGATCTGACCTCTCCCCAAGAATTGGGAAAGAAGGCAGACAGATGGGTCAGAACAAGGGTTAAGCAGAACCAGGGCCAGAACCAGGGTGGTCAGAAGAAAGCAGACCAGAATGGTAAAGATACCAAAGGTGAACAAAATGACCAGAAGTCTTCGACAGGTCCCCAACAATCCAAAGAGGGTAGGGGTCAGGCTTCCCAGAAGAAGAAGTATCAAGAAGGCCAGTCTAAAAGGTGGTGCCAATACTGTAAAAGTAAAACTCACTGGTTTAGTGAGTGCACCAAGAAAGGAGGGCAAACTCCTGCCACTGCAGCCCCTAAGGCAACTGCACCCCCTAGTACAGCCAGCAGTGGTAGTGCACCTCCCAAGGGATTAGTTGGGTTAACCTTGGGTTCTGAGGGGTATGACAACTTAGTTGGCACACTCACTCAGGCTGTCCTTGTCTGTACAGGGGATATGGATATATCCCCTGATGTCAGTCCCAATACTTTGGGCAAATACAGGCAGACACCTTTGATAAATGGCAAAATGGCTCAGGCCTATAGGGACACTTGTGCCAGTGTCACCATGGTGACACCTAACTTTGTGGACCCTGGACAGATCATGCCAGGTACAGATTTCCTGGTGACCAATGCCAGCAACGTCACTACCAGTCATAGTATGGCGATTGTTGCTTTCTCCTGGGGAGGGGTAAATGGCCAAAAGAAGGTTGTAGTTAGTTCAGACCTCCCAGTGGATTGTTTGTTGGGCAATGATTTGGAGTCATCACAATGGTCAGAAGTGGAGCAGAGGACTCACATGGAGATGTTAGGCTTGCCAGCACATGTGCTTGCTGTGACTAGGTCACAGGCCAGAAGATGCCCCACTGAACAGGTGCTGGATCCTGGAACAATGGACCAGACACCTTCCAAGAAGAAGAGCAGGAGGGTTAAGGCATTGCCTTCCCCCTTGCCCCAGGTTGAGGATCAAGTCTCAGAGGAGGCTGACCTCAAAGAGCTGAGGGAAACTGAGCCTAAAGAACTTGAACCTGATCAGGTTGAGTTTCTGGGTTCAGGGGGACCCTCCAGAGAAGACCTGGGGAAGGAACAGTTAGCCTGCCCTTCTCTTGAACCCCTCAGACAGCAAGCTGCTGCTGAGGCTGCAGGGGACGCCACAGGTGCCCACAAGGTATACTGGGAAGATGGACTCCTATACTCTGAGTCAAGAGACCCCAAGCCTGGTGCAACCAGGAGGCTGGTCATCCCCTTGTCTCTGAGAGGTTTCCTTCTCACCTTGGCCCATGAGATCCCTCTTGCAGGTCACTTAGGCCAGAACAAGACTTGGGACAGAATTGTCTCACACTTTCACTGGCCTCACATGAATGAGGATACCAAGGAGTTTTGTCGCTCCTGTGTCACTTGCCAAGCCAGTGGTAAGTCAGGTGGCACAACAAAGGCCCCCCTTATACCAATGCCTGTGGTGGGGGTACCCTTTAAAAGAGTGGGGATTGACATTGTTGTACCAATGGAACCCCAGACAGCATCAGGGCACAAGTTTATACTGGTGGTGGTGGACCATGCCACCAGGTATCCTGAAGCTATTCCCCTTAGGACCACTACAGCACCTGTTGTGGCAAGAGCCCTAGTTGGAGTGTTCTCCAGAGTGGGCTTCCCTAAGGAGGTTGTCTCTGACAGAGGTGCAAACTTCATGTCAAGCTACTTAACTGCGATGTGGAAGGAATGTGGTGTCAACTACAAGTTCACTACACCCTATCATCCACAATGCAATGGGCTTGTTGAAAGGTTCAACAGGACCCTAAAAGGGATGATTCATGGACTACCTGAAAAGCTCAGGCGTAGATGGGATGTCCTGATACCCTGCCTTCTATTTGCTTATAGAGAAGTCCCACAGAAGGGGGTTGGCTACAGCCCTTTTGAACTTTTGTATGGACATCCTGTAAGAGGACCTCTGTGTTTGGTGAAGGAAGCATGGGAGAGACCTCTGAGAAAGCCTGCAACCAACATAGTGGACTATGTACTTGGTCTCTGCTCCAGGATGGCTGAGTACATGGAAAAGGCTTCCAAAAACCTTGAGGCTAGCCAAGAACTCCAAAAAGCTTGGCATGACCAAAAGGCTGTCCTGACTGTGTCCAAGCCTGGACAGAAGGTGTGGGTGTTGGAGCCAGTGGCCCCAGCAGCACTCAAAGACAAATGGTCTGGGCCCCACACAATCCTTGAGCAAAAGGGAGAGGTCACCTACCTGGTGGACCTTGGAACTCCCAGAAGCCCCCACAGGGTGCTTCATGTGAACAGGCTCAAAGCATATGTCGACAGGAAGGACATGAGTTTGCTCAATGCCACAGATGAGGGACAGGAGGAAGAGAATGACCCTCTCCCAGACCTGCTCACTCAGAATCCTGATGATGGGTCAGTAGATGGTGTTGTCTTTTGTGGCAGCCTCTCTGAACATCAACAGAAGGATTGTAAACAGGTTCTTCAATCCTTCAGACATATGTTCTCTCTGACACCCAGTCAGACCAATTGGTGTACCCATGAGGTTGACACTGGTGACAGCCTGCCAGTAAAGAGTAAAATCTACAGGCAGCCTGATCATGTTAGAGACTGCATCAAAACAGAAGTGCAGAAAATGTTGGAGCTGGGAGTCATTGAACACTCAGATAGCCCTTGGGCTAGTCCAGTAGTTCTAGTGCCAAAGCCTCACACCCAGGGTGGTAAGAAAGAGATAAGGTTTTGCGTAGACTACAGAGGTCTCAATGCAGTCACTAAGACTGATGCCCACCCAATACCAAGGGCAGATGAGCTTATAGATAGATTGGCTTCTGCCAACTACTTAAGTACATTTGACCTGACAGCTGGGTATTGGCAAATCAGGTTAGCTGAGGATGCCAAGCCCAATACAGCATTTTCAACCCCTGGTGGGCATTATCAATTTGTGGTAATGCCCTTTGGTCTGAAGAATGCACCTGCCACCTTCCAAAGGCTGGTGAATCAAGTTCTCTCTGGGCTGGATGACTTCTGTGCAGCATATCTTGATGATATAGCTGTCTTTAGTTCCACCTGGGAGGATCACCTGGTCCACCTGAGGAAAGTGTTAGAGGCACTGCAAGTAGCAGGTCTCACTATCAAGGCCACAAAGTGCCAGATAGGGCAGACACAGGTTGTATATTTGGGCCACCTTGTAGGTGGAGGCCAAGTTCAGCCACTGGAGAGCAAGATACAGTCCATCAGGGACTGGGCTCTTCCAACCACCCAGACTCAGGTTCGAGCTTTCTTGGGCCTGACTGGTTACTATAGAAAGTTTGTCAGAAATTATGGATCAATTGTGACTCCACTTAATGAACTGACAAGTAAGAAAATGCCAAAGAAAGTTCAGTGGACAGCAAGCTGTCAAAAAGCATTCAATGACCTAAAGTAGGCCATGTGCACAGCACCTATCCTCAAGAGTCCAGACTACTCCAAACCATTCATTGTCCAAACAGATGCTTCTGAGTTGGGTGTGGGAGCTGTTCTATCTCAACTGAATTTTGATGGTAATGACCAGCCCATTGCTTTTATAAGAAGAAGGCTGACCCCCAGAGAGAAAAATTGGTCAGCTATTGAGAGGGAGGCCTTTGCTGTGGTTTGGGCCCTGAAGAAACTGAGGCCATACTTGTTTGGCACTCATTTCAAGATTCAGACCGACCATAAGCCCCTCTTGTGGCTAATTCAGATGAAGGGTGAAAACCCCAAACTGCTTAGGTGGTCCATTTCCCTACAGGGGATGGATTCTACAGTGGAGCATAGACCTGGCAATGATCATGGCAATGCAGATGGGCTCTCCAGGTATTTCCACTTAGAGCAAGAAGACTCACCTGGTCAAGGTTAGTTTATTGTCCCAAAGTTTGGGGGGGGGGGGGGGGTCATGTAGGAGAGTAGGGTCTGCAATCCTATGATCACCCAGATTTTTTGCTTTTGTTTCGCTGGTTTATGACTTTCTCTGGCTGTGGGCCTGCTAATCAGACCCACAGCCTAGCTGTTCTCTCACTAAATTACAACATGTACCCTAGGTGCATTTACCAATTGGTACTGGGCCACCTTATCAGACCCTGTAACTCAGGGCATAGGTGTACCCAGGGCCTACCAGGGGCTGCAGCATGTATTATGCCACCCCTGGCTGGCCATCTAAATCTGACACAACTGGCTGCACGACAGCTGGGGCAAGGTGGTGTAATCACCCTTTGCTTTAGATATAGTATACCTATATCTAACCCTAAAATGGACACACAGATTCCTATCAGTCACTCCTATGGCAGGCCTTGACAATCCCGAAGGCAGAGTGCTTGGAATCGTGTGAGATGGCGCTCTGGCATGAGCTGAGCCCGTTTGCAGCTTGCGGAATCAAGTCCTAATAGCTGTTCCATGATAACGCGTACCATATACTCTTAAGTGCATTATAATCCTCGCGGTTAAATGCTATCTTTGGGATCGCTTTATCAAAACATGTCGAGTAAGGTGTCATACGAATTGGAATACTAACCCCTCGCCAATTCTGGCGACGGGGTTAGCATTCTACCCTTCTAGAGGGACACGACATGTATGTAACTGTGAACCCCGGTTAAAGTTAACTCAAGCCTCAGCATCACAAAATGGATGCTGCCACCACAGACACAAGTCTGACACTCTGCAGCTGGTAGTCCTTCCAGCGAAGGGTGCTTGGACAAAGGGTTTCCTGTCAGGGGCGGTGCTAGCACCATCCCAGACAGGGTTTTGTGTATCCTGGGTAGGCAGGGCTTTACAGGAAGGTGACTGCAAGTGGCACCCCGGAGCTCACTACGCATCTGCCGGCTAGAACCAGTTCCAGGGGCACACCAGCCCCTGAGCTGGGGAAAGTCCGGCATGGGAGAGGGGTGTAACCACCCCCCTTCCTGGTCCCACCCCTAGGGCAGGACCTAGTCGCGTACCCACCCCTTTCTTTAGGATAAAGGCAGGAGCGGGGACCCTTCCAAATTAGATCATCTTTGAATCAAGAAACTACTTTCTACGAAAGGAACTCTCGACTTCTTCTCAAGATTTCTCCCTTGTGGCTAAGGAGTAGTCACCCTGCACCCACAGGCACCATCAAGAACACTGCGGTTTGCTGCACGTCCTTCCTCCGGAATCCGACTGACCAGCTTGACGAGACCCGGCTTCCCTGGCACCTCTGACCTCTACCTACCTCTACAGCTAAGCTGAGAACCGTAGGTGCGACGAGACCTCGAGGGACCGGCCTTCATCAGAACTGCACGACTTCTATCCAGCACGACCGCCGAGGGATCCTCTGGTGAGTGCTTTGGGGTCCGAGAAGCCCCGACCCTGAGCAGCTCCAGCACCGAAGACCAGCCCCCCAGCATCCACGAGATCTGCGTGGCCCTTCTGCTTTTTGGCTGCTCACCGCGTTGTCTGGCTACTAGCCCGCTGGCTTGTGGACTTCCCGACGACGACCGACGACATCACCACTGCTAGTCTGGTTGCTCCAGACTGGCCCTTGCTCCCTTCCAAAAGAGGAGTACCCCGGACCCTCCTGGTCCACTCCAGACGCCATTTTAGGTCCACCGCGTGGGCTTGAATTTGCCAAGACTTGTTGCCCCAATCCTGGGTCCAGCGACGTTGACAGCATCAACCATCGTGGGACAGCTCGCACCTCCATCCTGGTCGCCGACAACGCCTCCTGGTCCGTGAGACTGCAGAGCTGAGCGTCGCCCACTCACCTGGTCGAGGTGACTCCATCCGGTGCCATCCTGGTGCCCATCTGATCACTGGCTAGTGATTCAGGACTTGGTCCCCTCTGGTTACAGGTGTCTTTCATCTTCGATCCAGGCTTGGATCCATCGAACAATCTTCACTGGTCGCCTGCCAGCAACTCCTTCTTTCAGGCTCCTGGTTCGTCAACGAAGGTTTCCGACGTCTTTTCAGACCTATGCAGCCGCAGCCCCTGGGCTAGGTAACTTCGGCATTTCGGTGCCCCAGCATAGCCTCACTATCCAAGGGTCCAGAACCACTTTCGTTTTCAGCCTACCTTATCGGGTTCGCCCGAGAACACTAACTTTGCTTTTACTAGCCTCCATAGACTTTGTCCCGTATCCCGCGTGAGAGTGCACACTCTGCACCCGAGTCCCCTAGGCCTCCTACTAGTAATCTGAAGGTTCAGTAACGTAGTCCTAGCGATTCCAAAGCCTATTAGTCCAGTACTTACCTGCTAGTAATTTCGCATTCCACTTCCATAGTATATGGTTTTCCGTGCCCCTCGGGCATTTGTGTAAATTGTGCAACTTAAAGTATTTTCGTAAGAGTTTTGTTGTGTGCTTAGTACCCTGTCCTCACAAAGAGTACAGGGCTGTTGTGTTCTAAATAAATACACTGTTTATTTTCATAACACTTGTGTGGTGTCCTTTCACTTGGTGTTCAAGGGGTATATGTGATGGTATAACAGCTGGCTTAACACGCCCTCTAAAGTTTAGCCCGAAGACTGCTCTTGTCCATGCTACTAGGATAGCTGGTCTATCGGTTGACTTACAACCAATCACCATAAGGGTTGTTTGGACTGATACATAGTGATCACTAGAATAGTGATCACTGAATATCAGGCCAACTTCTCACAGCCAGTATGCTTTTAGACATATCTACAAAGAGTTATAAAAAAACTTTAGCAAGGGGATTCACATGTTTGTGAATGGGGACGTCTGAAATGACTAAATCATAGTTAAGAATTAATTCTCAAAATGACCCTGATGATATGAAAGGCTAATCAGAATAATATAAGTGATACCACATGTAACTGGAATGTGGCATATGTAGTGGGCCTCGGGGTGGAACTAAAGGGACCAGGGTCAATGAGAAAACACGCCCCATCAACAAAGTAGCTATAAAAATGATGGAAACAATCAGTACTACTACTATTACTATCCTACATTGATTCTTGGCAAAGATACTCATAGTTTCTCTTCAGTCAGACCTGAAGAGTATAATAGTAACAAACCAACCAAAATGTTCTGCAATGTTTCTACTTGTACAACATGGCAAAACGGTATTGTTGTTACACAGGTTGTTAGTTTATGTACAACAGTCTTTGTGAGTCATTCCTAGCCCTACTCCATCTTCTAAAATTCCAACCTCACTCTTCTACTGGAACATAGGCCCTAAGGAACTCAGGCAAAGTTCATTAGAGTTCAGTTTATTGACACAGTACATTATGATTATTGTAACCAATCCAGGATATCAAGTACATTGTTGTGTAGGCATAAATCACGGAAACTCTGTTGGCATTCTCTATTCAACCAAATCATAGACAACTGGGTCAAGTTCACTGTCAGCTTGGGCGTGGTTGAGTAAGTAACCAAGATGACCACTTAACATCGTAGCTCCCGAGCCATCGGCTTCCTTTTTCTGTCTGCTGGCGTTCTTATGCCAATGTGCAGACTTTCAATGAAGAACAGGTGATTGTGGAGGTCGCGGTCCCCGACGATGCCTGCTGAACCTTGAGTCAGCTGCCCACGCTCCCAGACCCGACGCGGACCACGGAGGCCCGGACACGGCAGGGGTCTCGGGTGAACATGTGGGCAGGGACTGCCGGGAGTGTTCGCGGCGGCGAGCTGCCACTGTCTATGCGACTTCGGAGTGCCGGGGATTCTGGTGGCACTGAGCGGTAGCCCCGGATGAATCCTCATCGGAGCCTGCTTCCGGTGCTGGACGGTGCATGCAGATACTGAACATGGCTAGAGGTAGGAGGCAGCTTGCTGCCCAATTGGACCCTTCCTCCGGCCAACGCCCTGTTCTTTTTCATTTATTTTGTTTGATGTAAGCACCATGAAAGCACTGCAAGAACTCAGGACCCAACATACGCAGCTATCTGTTTAGATGGAGTGAGGGCACAACCCTTATGGTGGGCGCCCTTCCACTGCATGCCCTGAATATTGTACCAGAATGGCTGGCCGCAATACAATTTGCTCAATAGCGCCACAAATGGGGTATTTATACACAATGTTCCACGCACAACTTACCTGTTCGCCGTGTCCCTCAGAGCTTCCATTTAATGGTCGATGGCGAACCAGAGACTGACGCAATTGAAAGCAGCAGAACCCGCTTAGTAAACTAATGCCTCAACATCTATCTGACTTTTGGTGACACCTCTTGCACCTCTGCAGTAACATAATGGGGCAGGTAGACCCCAAGCAGCATCAGCTGAGTTTTGAAGCTGGAAAGAAATCTTGGCGCGAAGACGCGAACACTCCAAGGAGCCAGAGACCCAACAGTTGGAAGGCGCCGCCGCCATATTGGCCGAGCTGCGGGCTGGATTCCAGTCTATCGATGCCAGACTAGACACCCTTTCCACATGACTAGACGACATAAATGGCCAGATGGAAGTGCAGGACGCCCGGATCGGCAATGCAGAACAGTGAATCTCAGATCTGGAAGACACGCAACCCACCACGCAGAGAAGGCTAGAGAAGACAGAGGGCCTACTTAAACAACTCGCCATGAAGGCGGAGGATTTAGAGGCGCGGTAGCGCCGGAACAACCTCCGTATTGTGGGTATAGCCGAATCCACAAATACCGGCCCCATGTCCAAATTTGTCAAATCTATCCTCTTTGAGGTGTTTGGGAGAGAGCGTTTTCTGCCACATTTGCGGTGGAACACGCACACTAACCACTGGGACCCGCTCTGATACCTGGAGCGACCCCGAGAATGATTCTTGCCAGGGTACTCAACTATCATGACGGGGATGTGGCACTGCAGCTGTCAAGGGAACGTGTCTCCCTCAGCTATCAAGGATCGAACATTTCTATTTTCCCGGACTTTACGCATATGGTGCAGGAGGTGCACCGCAAAAATACAGACATTAAGCGTTCTCTTCAGAATGCAAATATTAAGTACGCTATGCTGTACCCAGCCAGGCTCCGAGTTCAGATGGGCGGCAAAACACACATATTCAACTCTCCGGAGGTGACCGTGAAATTCTGGAAGAAGCAACAAATGAGGGACAAAGCACAATGGAAGGCTGATGGGCGCAACCCTGGTTCATAACAATGGTCGGCTGACTATTGACCTACCAATCAATATGAACCCTTTTCTGAGTCTGATGTTTATTATTGGCAATTTCATGGATTTGTTGGGGCCGCTGATGACGTTTGTGAGAAACCCTGCGACCGCAACTCTACCGGACTGCAACCCCGTGACACGAATAACTATTAATGTGAATCAGGCACACATTGGGCAGGCACGAACCTGTCACATGCATATTTCATGGACTGACGGCTCATTGGAGTGTTGTCTTTCCCCGCAGGATGTTCTCCTGTTTGTTCTACCCTCTCTTCCCTCTAATTTCCCCCTTCCCATATGTTTGGGAATATGTGAATGGGATTCCTCGGGTGCCTTATTTTTGCGTATTCGATGTAGGTGGGGGGTGGAAACGGGGTTGAGTGTTCTGGTTTGTTGATTATTGTCAATTTTGGTTGGTACAGAACAAGTCCCACTTGCATAACAATGGGTACACATTCCATAACTTTGCCACCTGCAGTGATTTGTCTGATAGAGGTCAAATGATTTCCAAGGCCGGTGCCTAAGACTCAAATGCCTGTCCTGGAATGTGAGGGGATTATCTAGCCCTAGAAAAGGACACCAGATCCTGGCATATCTGACCAGGCATAGTATCCAAATCACCTTCCTTCAGGAAACACATTACGCACTGTTCCCAACACATGGTTTTGCGTCCTCATGGGGGCGCCACAGATTCTTTTCCGACTATAGAACATACTCAAGGGGGGGTGTATATTGATACATCGTTCTCTCCCTTTTCAGGACTCAGAGGTTGTAAAAGATGACAAGGGCAGATATCAGTATCAAGATCGCCGGGGGGAAAGCCCGTTCTGTTTATTAATGTGTATGCTTCTAATGTGGATACTACTGATTTTATTCCTAGCAGTATGGTGTATATTGACAGATTGGGTGCTGATAATAGACTTTTGGGGGGTGATTTTAACCTCACACTTGACCCCACGGCTGACACTACAGGTACAAGTGGCAAGACAAAACCTCATGCCACACAGGGACTAATCAACTTGTTGCAGTCCGCCTTACTCACTGATCCCTGGTGCAAGAAATACCTGGGAAGCCGCACCTACTCTTTTTATTCTGCCCCACATGGCTCATGTTGCCAAATAGACCACTGATACCTCACGCCACAACTACTCTTAGAGGTACAGGGGATTGACTACCTTGTATTCGCCACATCTGCCACTGGCAGACAACCCGTGGGCATCTCCCACTTCCGAAGCCCTAACCAAGCGCACATTAGTCAAACATGGACTTCAGAAAATTACCATGCACTGGGACACTACGTACATGGACAGGTTCCTACTACACAGAGTAAGTAATCGGGGCAGTACCGAACGGGCTGGTGGAGCCGGAGGAGTTCCCCCTCTCACGCTTGTCATTGGATCACCGGATAACACTCACTTAGTCTCACACTTATATCATTTATCACTATCTCTTCACCCTTCAGCTGAAGCTAAAGTACAAGCAGCCTGTGAGAGGGACCTAGGTGTACCAATAACAGACAGTATTTGGCACTATTGTTGTGCACAAACACAATACAGTTCAAATAATCATCAACATAAGTTATTGCATTTTAAGTATCTACACAGAATCTATGTAACCCCGAAAATTGCTAGCTAAGATAGATCCTAATGCAACACACACATGTGCTAGGTGTGCCACGTCCGAGGCTGACTTCCCACACATTGCATGGAGCTGTGCACCAATGCAACTATACTGGGTGGATATTTTTGATCAAATTAATTTTATTAGTTTCATCTTCATAGCACATTATAACATTGGTACAGGTATTTTTAAGCACGTATCTCTTATGGCGGGACAGGTTGTGCAGCCCACGCCCTTGATGGCGTTGTTGGGCTATGTCCAGCCACTACCAAAAGCTATCCGGAGGTTCATTGCGATAGCTAAGTTCATTGCAAAATGTCAAATCTCTATACATTGGGGAAGAACACATGTACCAATGGTGACGGCCTGGCTCCAGGACATGGTTCACTGTGACACTATGTGTGAGCTATATGCCACACTGGTTAGAGGCGGCAGACCCGAGAGCAGAGGACGGCCCGGGACCAGGGTTCGATTCCCGGTGCGGCAGGTTTCTGGACCAGGGTCAGCGGACTCGATAATTCTCTCGCCTCGGTGCCCACTCTGATCAGCGATCACACTCGGCAACTCTGGGCATTAGCTTGCCTCATCCTCACTAACGGCCCCACCAGACCGCCGGGGATGCCTGGCCTCACCCTGGAGATACCCATTAAGGGACCATCTCTCAGGGAAGCCAGGAAGGGTTTCGCAGCGGTCGAAGCGCCTTGGGACCCTCCGGGTTAGTAGTGCGCTATATAAAATGCCTATACATACATACATACCCACCTCCCGCCCCAGGGACATTTGACAACCATTAAAGAACTACTTGCTTGATCACCCCCTTGATGAAACCTGAGAAGTGCGTATGGTTGCAGCTGAGAGGGGTGCTATTCTGGGAGTATTGAGATGTGAAGTGCACTAGGGTACTGGGGCTGAACATGATATGAAACTATTTTTGGCTCACTGCAGATATTGTCAGCATGAACGTACCTGATATACCACACTCTGAACGTAATCACTAACTACTGGGGGTTTTGTTTCCTTCTTTGAGAATTGTTTTATTGCCTTGTTTCATTGTTGTACTATTGATGTTCTTCTTTATCGTCATGAATGTATATCCATGCTGTTGGGGTGTGGCTAGATGGCCACCATGGCGGACGTGCCAAGCTGAGGTTCTGTGAGAGGGCTTCCACCTCACCCCTTAACAAGCAGCCTGGCTGACTGTTGATGGCGTTCACTGGCACCAGATCATGTCAGGTATTCAGCACCGACACTGGCGATAGACGAGATGCATGGGTACGACAGGAATCCGGCGGCAAGTGGAAGGGACGGTGTGGACTGTAAAATGGCGTCCGTTATGGCGGGAGCTCCCCGCCTCGGAGCCTGAGCTGCTAGGAGCTTGCGGTGCCTCCGAGACACTGGTGAGGACCTTGCACACAGAAAGGCACCCCCGCCGATGCCACAAATACAAAGTGAGGGACCGGATCGTTATGTACTAATACATGTACTGAGTGCCTGCAGCGCACTACTGTTAGGGGCCCAAAGTGACTGCCACCCGCCACCTACTACTTGACTGTCTCCCGCCCCAGAGGCGGTAGAGACCCCCAGCTCACCTGCGGTCCGGGTGGCGTCGCGGGCGGCCCGGCAGAGGCGGGGCCTCGCGGGCGCTGTGGTCGTCCTGGTCAGCTGACGCTGTCTGCCGCTGCTGGGCCGGGTTGAGGATTCCTGTGGCCGGCCTTTTATGCCCCTGGATTCAAAGTGGAGCCCAGGTGGGAGCGCTCGCGAGGTTGGCGGTCCGGCGGGAGGCCCGGTGAATCCAGCGTAATCTGAGGCAGGCCGCGACCGTTGGGCGGCCTGCCTGCCTTTAAGATGGTGGCCCTGCAGGACATTCGCTATTACAGTGCATAGGGGCACAGCGTCAGAAATCCACAGTTGGCACCCACAGTAGCGTCTGCCGGGGAGTGGGGACCAACTAGAGCGGACTGTCACATTGACAGTAATGAGGAGAGGCCCAGCCTGACTGCAGCAAGGGAAGTTCCCCACCGGCTCCCTGGGGGCACTGGGACTTGGGAGAAGGCCAGCCTGACCACAGTCTGACATTGTGACCTGCCGGGGGAGATCTGTTACCAGCCAGGGGCCCCGGTGATTACGGAACGAGTGCAGGGGTCTGTACCAGCGCCTTTCGTTGCCCGGAGGGGTTGCCCGCCACGTTGATGCCCGGGCAGAGAGGTGCTGCAAGTGATTCCACTGTTAGGGCGGTGGCAGCCTGAAGTTCGGCGACAAGAAGTACCGGGTGAGTTACACCTGATCACACGACATGGCATAATTCGGAGGTCCACCCCAGAGGCCTGCTGCGTGTTCACTCTGGATACCTTCTGGCGTCCGCGGGCGCTCACACACCTTGGCTCCCCCATGAAATATTTCCACTGACAAGGGACACCAGCTAGTTACGATAACAGGCGAGGTGGGACCGGTCACACTAACACTTCACCTGGAAGTCACCACCAGACGCACTTTCACTACCCCTGGGGCGAGAATGGTCAAACCAAGGGCGACAGCAGCAGCCCGGGGAGCTACATCAGAAGCTACCAGTGGTCACTCTGCGGGGCCCCTAAGGATGATACTGCAACAACAGATGTTTCCCTCTCTGCCAAATTGGACAGGGTTCTAGTGGCAATAGAGCAATCTAGACAATCTATGGAGCAGCAACTGGACACCCTGACAATGGAAATCAGCCTCCTCTGCGATGACCACTGTAAATTGTCAGACAAAGTCTCGGATACTGAAAAAACTGTCACTTTCATCCAGCCCATTGGACAGGCTCATGAAGACACAATACAAATGCTGGTAGGCCGCATGTCTACTATGGAAGAACGAATTGATGACTTGGAAGGGCGGTCGAGATGCTGCAATATACGTGTCCTTGGCCTGCCGGAGTGAATCGAAAAGGCGGATGCTGTGGAGTGCATGGAGACTGGACTAAATCATTGACGCTAGCTGAAGCGCGGTCAGCGTTCTTCTCCATCGAGCGGGCTCATCGTGTCCTGGCGCGTGGAGAACAGAACCATCATGATTTTTCCTGACTATTCCCGAGCGGCCCAGTGCCAAAGGTCGTCCTTCCTGGAAGTGAAACGGCGGCTCAGAACAGAAAAGATGCAATATTCCGTGCTATTTCCCGCCCTCCTTAAAGTCATGCATGACGGTATCACTCATTTCTTTGCATCCCTGGAGCAGGCGCATGTTTGGTTGGTCCAGCGCAGTGCCTCAGGTCCCCGTACAGAGTATACCCACTGTAGGAGAGTAGGGTCTGCTTCGTATGGTTACCCCCACTTTTTGCTGTGATTCTCTGTTTTTTCGACTTTAGTCTGGCTGTGTCCCTGCTAATCAGGCCCACAGCCTAGCTGTTCTCTCTCTAAATTGATACCATGTACTATAGGTACATACCAGATTGGTTACTGGGTCACCCCTGTGAGCCCCTGTATAGTGTACCATAGGTACCCAGGGCATAGGAGCACCCTAGCCCTACCAGGGGCTGCAGCATGTATTGTGCCACCCCTGGTTTGCCTTCCAACTGACACCACAGGTCTGTTCATACAGCCTGGGTAAGGTGGTGTAATCACCCCTTACTTAGATATAGTATACCTATATCTATATATACATATAGACACATATACACCTATAAGTCACTCCTATGGCAGGCCTTAACAATCCTGGAGGCAGAGTGCTTGGTTTTATGTGAGAGGATGCCCTAGCATGAGCTGAGCACCTCTGCAGCTTACGGAACCATCTCCTTGTAGCTGTTCTATGATATGACTAGGCTGTCCTGTTTTCAGTTTCTATTTTTGGTAAATTCTGGTGGGGTTTTTTCAGTGTTTTCAATATCTTAAAAAACAGTTGTTATCAGTGGTTACACACTTTCACGCCACTAAAAACAACCGAAAAAGTGTTTTTCCGGTGTTTATGGAACGTTTTGCTTTTATCATTGCTTGCTTTCTGCACTGAAAGAACATGGTATATAGACAGTGTACGTATAGTGTATATGACATCCAAAGAGATTTTTGCAAATTAATCTTATTGCAGTACACCATACAATACTTCTTCAGTGAGTCTTTGGTCATGTGCGCTCGTGCTTTCCTTCCCATGTAAACTTCTGTGAAAAGGCCCTCTCAGCATTCATAGCCCCTTGGGCTGAGAACCGTCAGCTAAGGGACACAGTTGGGATGACTCTTTCTTTGATGCCACATAAAGCACGAAATGATAAATATTTGTGTTTTAGTTCCTGGGCATAAGAAAACAGTGCACCAGAATGGACTAAAAAGTCAATAGCATCCCTCATTAGCTCTGAAGATTGTAAAGATGCTTTCAGCATACCATCTAACAAGTGGCAAGGATCTCCTACAGGTAATCACTTCAGCTCGAGTATCAATTTTAACAGGTAATCACACATTTTTTATATACGTAGCTGAATCACTACAAATACAAACAATATCACTCCAATCTTTGTTGAACTTGGAAAGAACCTTTTTTGCAGAGCATAACAAGTGACACTGCGTTCCATACTTTCCAAAAGTCTAGTGTCACGTTTTCACCACTATCCCAGATGCTTGGTAATATATATACTTGTCACTATACCTTGCCTTTAATGTTTAAAGCCTGAGGTGTTGGGAATTCACCTACTATTAATACTGACCCACTAGAAACTATGGTCTGATGTATTAAGGGTTTTTACCCATTCTCTGTGGGTAAATGTGATGACACATATTAGGAAAGATTTTTATGAAACTAGCCATTTTACCTATTAGTGAAAGAATCAAATGCAGCCAAAATATCAAATGTGAGTTTGATATGTCCTGATTCTCTACAGCATATAAAATAATTCAACTAAACCTAAAACGTGAAACTAAACCCTGCATCTTTAGACCAAAGGCCATAAAACTGAAAAAAAGGAAAAGGAAGAAGAAACAGTATTTTAGTGGCATCCCTAAAGAACAAAACTCAAGCAGAATAATGTTAGCCAGTCTTTCTTACTGCTTACTGCTAGCTTGTATAACAAAGTTACATTTTATTGACCCCTTCAGTAAGAACAAAATGACTTTCACTTTCTTTTTCCTTTCTTTGAATGGCATTTAGTTTGTGGTTGTGCAGGTGTTTTTTCAGTGTTTATATGTTTTCACCCGTGAGGGGTATTTTTCTTTCAGTGGGGTTTTATCAGTTATTATAGGTTTAAACCTAAAACCCCACAGCCTAGATATGACCATACCATATACTCTTAAGTGCATTATAATCCTCGCAGTTAATGCTAACTTTGGTTTGTCTTTATCAAAACATGTTGTATAAGGTGTCAAACACTTTGGAATACTACCCCACCCCCGCTAGTTCTGGCGACGGGGGTAACATTCCATCCTTCTAGTGTGAGAAGACATGTAGTTACTGGTTTACCTGGTTAACGTTAAAAAAATAATAATAATAATAGGGAAGCTTATAAAGCGCCTGGTTACGCGCACCGGCGTGTCCCCGCGCTGTGGTGTGATGGCTGTAACAGGATCCAAAAGAAGGGGAGATGGACCAACTACTGAACATATAAGTAGGTTTTGAGTTTAGACCGGAACCTGGTCTCCGAGGGCTCAAGACGCAGTCAAGCGGTAATTTGTTCCATTTAAACGCTGCCAGGTACCTAAACGATCTTCCCCCCATGCGGGCTTTTTTTACCTTGGGAATTTTCACCAGTCCCGAGCCCGCAGATCTTAAGGCACGGGACGGTTGATATCGCGCTCTGCAGCGGTTGTGGTGCCCTGCCATTCAAAATGCGATGGCAGGTACAGAGTGCCTTGTACTCCACTCTGCTCCTCACCGGGAGCCAGTGGAGAATCAGAAGTGCAATTTTTGAAGATGCTCTCTTGGTTAGCCTCAAGATCAGGCGTGCCGCAGCATTCTGCAATACCTGAAGGCGACCAATGCTCTTCTCTGGTGCCCCCAGATACAGCAGATTCCCATAATCCAATCTCGCGGTCACCAATGCATGCACCAGTGTCTTGCGTGCTTCAGTTGGTAGAAGCTCCAGAACTTTCCTCAGAGTTTTCAAGACACCGAAGCAAACACCGACCACACGATTGATTTGGGATCCAAAGGTGAGACCTGCATCGAACCATACTCCCAGGTTCCTGGCTTCCTGGCAGGGCGTTGGTGCTGTCCCTAGGCAGGATGGCCACCACGCCGACGACCACGCCAACTGGCCTCCCCCCACTATGAGCACCTCCGTCTTGCCGCCGTTCAGTTTCAGACAATTGGTGGACATCCAGCCAGCAAGATCTTGCATGCATGTTCTGAAATTGTCCGCGGCAAGACAGGGCGCACACGATAGGGAGATGACCAGTTGCGTGTTGTCGGCGTAGGACACTATTCGTAAGCCATAGGTCTCAACAATAGTTGCAACAGGGGCAACATATAGGTTAAATAAAGTTGGGCTCAGGGACAAGCCCTGGGGCACGCCCTGGCCCAGAGTGACCACTCTGGAATAACAGTCCCCTTGCCTGACTTGAAATCCACGATCTGCTAAGAAGGACTGGATCCATCTCAGCGCTGCACCTGATATTCTCCCTTTATTCAGACACTGTAGCTAGGTGGAATGTGTTACAGTGTCGAAGGCAGCGCTGAGGTCCAACAGGATCAGGGCCATAGTTTGTCCCTCATCTGCACCCTGCCTCAAGGTCTCAGTTGCCATGAGTAGGGCCGACTCCGTTGAGTGGCGGGGCCTGAAACCGAACTGAGTGTCATGGAGTAAGTTCACCTGCTCCACATATTGCATCAGCTGGGCATTCACAACCTTCTCAGCCACTTTGGACATATAGGACAACAGAGATATTGGTTGAAGATTTTCTAATGTCTCAAAACTGATGTTTGGTTTTTTCCGGAGGGGGAGCACGACTGCTTGTTTCCAGCCACTAGGCAGCAAGCTGGTCCTAAAGGAGAGATCCAGGATATGCCTTATATAGGGTTCCAGAACCCCTAGACTGTCCCCAAGCCATCTAGGTGACATAGGGTCATGAGGAGAGCCCGATTGCACCGATCTACAAATCCCAATTAGCTCTTCAGGAGAGGGGGTGAGGAAGCGGGTTAAGGCACATTGGTCCTCTGCTCCCCCCGGTGCTTCGGCGGTCTCTGCCCCCGTGGCGGGTTGACCCGGGAAAGATGTGTAGGTCTTTGCAACCTTATCCACGAAATAATCTGCTATACGGTTGCATGCTTCCACTGAGCAAATCTCCGGTCCTGCCGATGATTTTATGGTCACGAGGGACTTATAGATGCAGAAAAGCTCCTTAGCAGAGTTCTCTGCCTCCATAATCCGCTCTGCGTAGAAGGCCATTTTCGCCTTCTTAATCATCCTATGGTATATTCGCCTTTTTGCCAGATATGTCTCTCTGGCCTGACTGTCGAAGGCTGCCCTCCACTGCCTTTCCGCCCATTTGCATTCTGCTTTTGTAAGCCGCAATTCTTCATCAAACCACGGTGCCGTTCTCTTAGTGCGGCTACCAGCCGTGGTCTGACAGAGCGGAGCAGTGCAGTCTAACGCCTCTGTAATACGTTTATTGAAATTGCTATTAGCCGTTTCAACATCCTCTCCACCTGGCTGACCTCCTGCTAACAGTGCCTCGTTGAATCTTTCCCGGGAGAATTTGGCCCATTTCCTGCTCTGATGGTTCATGGGTGCCTGGTTAGGCCCTTTAGTGTCTGAGATATATATCGCAAACGGTACAAGGAAATGGTCCATCCAGGAAATCGGTACTACCGGAAATACCTCAACTTCACCCCAGTTCGCAAATGTAGGGTCCAGTAAATGGCCCTGTTGATGGGTGGGGGTTAGGACTTTCAATGCTCGCTGCAAGGCCTGGATATCCTTGCGGAACTCCTCGACCCCTTTGTCTGCCGGGCAGTTCAAATGAATGTTGAGGTCCCCCAACACCATGAACTTATCCCTACGCAAAGCAGCCTCAGTGATACCTTCCACCAGGCTCTCCGTGAACTTGGTATAGGGCCCAGGTGGTCTGTAAATAAGGTAACCCTTAACCGTGGTGCCCCCATCAATTTTTATGGTGAAAGTGCCTGCCTCGCTGTCCTGGAAAGATACTTCCTCAGCATCACAAAATGGATGCTGCTGCCACAGACATGAGTCTGACCTCCTGTTGCTGGACGAAACTCCGGCATGGGAGGCCTGGACAATAGGTTTCTTGTCCAAAGAGGTGCTGGCACCTGCCCAGCCAGGCTTTTGTGTGTTGGGGCAGGGAGGGCTGCATTCAGTGAATGCTTTATAGACACTGCCTGGGGCACACAAGATGCTCCATGCATTTCCCACTTCAAACCTGTTGCGTGGGCACTCTGCCCCAGCTCTGGTGCGAAACTGGACAAAGAGAAAGGGGTGTAACCACCCCCTTCCCAGGTCCACCCATAGGAGGAAGCTTAAGGGTAGTCCAGCCCCTAAATTTAGTATAAGTATAGGAACCCAGTCTCTAGGACTAGATTACCCTGGACGAAACTTTGGAACATATATATCCTGGACCTTCGACGTTCCATTTCGACTGGAAGATGGAAGACATCTCCCTTGTGGGCAAGGGGTGACCACCCTGTTCAAAAAGGCACCAACCGCAACTTTTCCGGTCTGTATTTTCGAGGCTCCCGCCAGATCCCGAACAATCTGTGACACAGGACATGGACTTCCAGACATCCCTGACCCTGACCTTCGCTCACAACAAAGCTGAGACCTGTGGCGGACACGAGAGACGTGGGACCAGAACTCCTGGACATCCTGCATTTTGCAAGCTGCACTCACTTCACGAGGTATCTCGAAGTTGTGAATTGGTGTGCTTGAAGCCCCAGACCCAAGCACCATTTGCACTGAAGCTCAGAGGCCCCCACTCCACAAGTGACCCGTGGGCCCGGCTTTTGCATTTCAGCTCGACGCGTCTTCGCGGTTCCTAGTCCGTTGGCTAGTGAGCCCCCCGAATACTTCCTTTTAAATCTAACTTGCTTTCCTGGTTGCTCCAGGCTTGCTCCAACTTCCCTGCAAAGGAGAAGTTCCTCAGACCTTCCTAGTCTGCACCGAAGCCAATCTTGACATGAATTTGAATTTGAATTTAAAAGTTCTTCTTAAGCGCACGTATACCAGCGGCTTCTTGGCGCTATAGCTAACGGGGACTGAGGGAGGAGGAAGGGAGGTCAAAGCGGGCAATTAGTCAAAGGACTTAGTGAAAAGATGGGTTTTGAGGCATTTACGGAATTGCGAATAGAGGGGGATGGAGCGAAGTTCAAGAGGGAGGGAATTCCAGAGGGTAGGGGCGAGGACAGAAAATTTAGATCCACCCCACTTCTTTCTCCGGAAGCGTGGGATGGTGAGGAGGGACTGGGTGGAGGATCGTAGAGCCCTAGTGGGGACATAGGGGACGATCTCGGAGGAGATGAAAGCTGGCGCCGAGCTGGAGCGGGCCAGGAAAGTAATGCATGCGAGCTTGAATTGAATTCTAGCTCGCACGGGGAGCCAGTGCAATGATTTCAAGAGGGGGGTAGAGTGGTGGAATTTGGGGAGGTTGAAGGCTAGGCGGGCCGCCTGGTTCTGTATTTGTTGAAGGCGGCGTAAGCTGTAAGCGGGAACGCCAGCATACAGGGCGTTCCCGTAGTCCAGGCGGGACACCACCATGGCCAGAATGATGAGTTTCAGTGCGGAGAAAGTGAAAAATCGGGACACCCTGCGAATAGTGCGCAGTGAGAGAAAGGAAGAAGAAACCACAGAGCTAACCTGGGAGTGAAGGGTGAGTTGCGAGTTGAGTTTAATGCCCAAGGTTTTGACTGAGGGAGAGGGAATAGGAGAAGAACCAAGAGAAGGGGGCCAGAAGAGGGGGGACCAGGGGCTGGATGAACCACCCGTCAACACCAGTTCTGTTTTATCTGGGTTGAGTTTGAGATGGTTATGGTTCATCCAGTCCCTGATATGAAGCATGACAGTTTGAAAGTTAAGTGTAGCAGAAGAAGAAGAGAGATTAAAGACCAGCTGGAGGTCATCCGCATAATTGAATACGGTGACCTCCATCTGTTGAAGAGAGAAAATGAGAGGGGCGATATACAGATTGAATAGAAGGGGAGAGAGAGAGGAACCCTGGGGGACCCCGCACTGAACTCTTCGGGTGTCTGCTGTATAGTCGCCCAGGCGGACAGCCTGGGTGCGGTCACTCAAGAAGGAGGACAACCAGACCAGGGCACTCCCCCCGATCCCCGCCGCCGCGATACGGGAGAGTAAGATGTTGTGGTCCACCGTATCGAAAGCGGCTGAGAGATCGAGGAGCACAAGCGCCTGGTGCTGATTAGTGTCCATGCCCTCCCTGAGGGTGTTGAGGACCGACATAACAACAGACTCCGTGGAGTGTGCGGGGCGAAAACCGGCTTGGCGGGTGGCAAGGACACCGTGTTTCTCCACAAAGGAACTCAGAGCGCAGGTGACATGGCGCTCGAGCACCTTGGCCAGGAAGGGTAGGAGGGAGATGGGGCGGAAATTGGCCGGGACAGAGGGATCTGCCCCCGGTTTCTTCAGAATGGGCACAATGACTGCGGATTTCATAGAGCTGGGAACTATGCCTTGGGAGAGGGAACTATTGAGGAAATGGAGGGGAGGGTCTGGGCAGGAGACAAAGACGTGGCGGAGGATGTGGGCAGGGCAGGGGTCAAGCGGAGAGCCAGATTTGATCAGTGGCACTACAGAGGTCAAACTTTCCCGAGTGATAGGGGGAAAGGCAGTTAGTGCACCTTTTGGTGGAGGACATAGAGGGTCAACAAAAGATGGGGAGGGAGGGGGGATGTTGGTTTTAATGGTGGAAATTTTAAGAATAAAATAATCGTTAAGAGAAAGACAAAGGTCTTCGGATGGGGCTGGTTTGAGAGTCGTCCTGTCCGAGAACGCCAGGTCGTGGACGATGGAAAAGATCTCTTTGGACTGGTTCTCTGCTGCTAGAATTTTCGAAGAGAAGTAGGATGTTTTGGCCTCCAAGATGGCTTTTTTATACTGGCTCAAGATGTTGGTGTATTCCAGCTTCAAGGTGGGGCAATAGTTTCTTCTCCAGGCCCGCTCTGCGCGACGGACGGTTAATTTGGTGGTTTTGAGCTCATTATTAAACCAGCGATTGGCGTCTTTGTCGCGTTTGGAGGTGATGCGTTTGAGCGGGGCAACAGAGTCGCAGCTGTGAGTGAGCCATTGATTAATGGAATCTACCTGGGAAGCAGTGGTGAGACCCTGGAGAGTGGGAAGAGAATTAGTCAGGAGGGAAGAGAAGTTTTCAAGGTTGACGCGACTCCATGATCGGACCCAGATGTTTTTGGGTCGGAGGGTCTTAGCTGGGGGAAGAATGGGAAGGAGAAAGGAGATCAGGTGATGGTCAGACCAAGGGCAAGGGGAGATAGAAAGTGATTCCACAGGGCAGTTCAGGGACCAGACCTGGTCAAGCCGATGACCTTTGATGTGGGTAGGGGAGTGGACGTGGGATGTAAAGTTGAGGGAGTGAAGGGTTTCGGAGAATTCCTTTGAAGAGGGGCATTCGGCGGGATCAGAGGGCCAGAAATTAAAGTCACCAAGGAGTAAGATAGAAGAGTTGTTGACAGTAATAGTAGCCAGAACCTCCAGAAAGTCGGGGAGGAACTGTAGGGGGGACTGGGGGGGGCGATAGGTGAGGAAGCAGGTTAGAGGGGGAGAAGTGGAGAGAGTGCGAATCACTAGGAATTCAGTGGTAGCAATGGAGGATAGGGATAGGATTTGGAAGGGGAGATCGGTACGTGCGACGACCGCCACGCCGCCCCCGGCTCTACCTGATGGACGATCAGCCCTAAGGGCGTAGTAGGAGGTCGGTAAGGTGGAAAGAAGTGCGGGGAGGGAGTCGTCGCAGAACCAGGTCTCAGTTAAGAAGAGGAGATCGGGGGTCTGAAGGTCCAGCAGGACCGAAAGTTCATGCGCGTGGGCAACCGCAGATCGGGTGTTGAGGTAGATGACTGTGAGGATTTTAGGGGAGAAGGGAATAGCAGTTCCGCAGTTAGTGGGAGAAGAAGTGACTGTGGGAGGGGAGTGAGGAAGGGGGTTAGGGGGTGCTATACCAAGAGTGGTGATGAGGGAGCTGGTTGTGGCCGAGATGGGCCAAGGACCCTGGTAGCTGCGTAGTAGGTCCGGGGAGTAGGTGATGTGAGGGGCAGAGTGGAACGCCCCTAGTCCCGGCCTGTCGCGGACGGGCGCAGACGGGCTTGCCTTAGGCGCGCCTTCGGCGCGCAATCGTCGCGCCCGCTGCGCTCGTCCGCTGCGCTTCCTACCAAGACACATGATTTATGGCAGCTAGACAGGAAGTGGGGGGGGCGTGGCCAACCGAGGGGGCGTGTATCAATCACGCGCCGCGCCCTCGAGGATGGCTGCCCAGGACCAGGGTCGTTGCAGCGCGAAGCGCTGTTCAAGAAGTGCAGGTAAGTGGGGGGTGATCAGAGCAAAGTAAATTACAGCAAAATTTAAAAAGGGTTTTTAAAAAAAACGCGACATCCTGCGTGGGTTGCTTTTGTCAAGGCGTGTTGGGTTCAGTCCAGATACCGACACCGCAGTCAACTAGATCCTTTGTGGAACAGCTCTAATCCAGCTCCTGGTCATCCTCGAAGCCTCCTGGTCCTCGTGGCTGAAGAGACAAACTTCACATCTTCACCTGGAATCACCCGACATCTGGTGGCATCTTTCTATCGCTGCCCTGGTCACTGGCAAGTGACCCAGACTCTGTCCCTTCTGCTTTCAGATTCTACAGATCTTCGATCCACCCTTGGATCCACCCGGACACTTTTCCTCTGGTCGCCTGCAGCACTTCTTTGCAGATCTCCATTGAAATCGACGACGAAACCCAACACCAAAAGAGACCTATGTACCCAGCTTCTCTGGGTGAGGTAATACGAGTACTCCGGTAGTCTCGATGGTATTGGCCCTCCTAGTGTCTAAGTCCAAAAGGGTTCCATCATAGTTTGTTTAGAAGTGTCCTTAAATTGTAAATTTGTAACTTGTTTGTTTCCCATAGAAAGTCAAAGGTAACCCGCGGCTGTGTTTAGACACTGCACGCGTCTCCCGTGGGCCTCCTACTTCCTAACCTTTGGTTGTTTAGAGTAGCCCCAGCGATTCCACAGGCCCCAGGCCTGCTTTCTAATTCTCACGTGGTTCTTATACCACTATTTTAGTATATGGTTTGTGAGGCCCCTAGGGCATAACGTATACTGTGCAACTTATCGTATGCTAATGGAGTAACTTGTATTGTACTTTTACCTCTGACCTCATAAAGGGTGCAGAGGGGTTGTGTTTAGAATAAATACATATATATTTGATATATACGTTGTGTGGTGTCCTTTCATTTGGTACTCAAGGGATTATAATTGGTAAACCAACAACTTGCTCTCTGAAGTCTTAGCCTGATGACTGCTGGTCCATGCTACCACTAGGATAGCTTTCTATAAGGTTGACTTTACAACCACCATCAATAAGGGTCGATTAGACTGGTGCAAGGTGCCCACTAGAACCAGTGGTGGTCATCATATGCCAGGTTAACTTCTCACATTGGTGTGAAGCGGATGGGATAAGAGCTTGCATTGTTTTACCAAATAATCTTGAGAATATCATTTGAAAAATCACATCAAGGTACCTGTAGGTACATATGAATCAAGTCTTATAATACATAAGATCTACTGAACTTATGAGTTGTAGGTGGTAAGGGCTTAGCACACCCTGACTACAACTCCTAGAGAGGTTCTAGTAGGAAAACAAGTAGTGTAGGTAGGTGCACCAACCACACCACACTAGTCATGCCGTTAAGAGCAGGAATAAGTGCCTCTCTGCCAGATGTCAGCCATGTGCAGACAACTAAGTATTACACTTTCACTTTTCAAGATTTGAGAAGCGTGTGTGTTGTCAGAAAATTAAGACAAGGACAGAGTCCAACCACCCAGCACCTAGTAAATCTTTTAGTGGCAGATGACTTGGAAAAAGCATCAGACCCAGAGGCACAGGGTAGCAGGGAGGGGGCCATCCCACATCAGAGGAAGATCCTAGTGGGAATCCCAACCAGGATAATGATGCTGATGATGAGGATGCAGACCAGGATGAGGGTAATGAACCTGACCTGGGAAACACAGGACTACCTGAGGGTGGAGAGGGCCTAAGAGGGCCTCCCTCTATCCCTCCACGTAGGCCTAATGGTGTGCCCAGAAGAAGCAGGTCTCTTTCAGATGAATCTTAACATTCTGACTCATCAGTAGGGTCCTCTGCCTCTGCTCAAAGGAGAATGACTTCCCCTCAGAGAAGAGAGCACAAAGCTAGAATGAAAGACGTCAAGCTTAGGATCAGGAGGCAAGAAGTTGCCTTGGCCAAAGAGACCCTAGCTCTTGAAAGAGAGAATAAATTGTGTTGGCTAGAGCCCACTGGTGGCAGCAATATCCCTAGTGGTAGGGAAAGGTCTCATGACCATATAAACCTGAACAAGATTGTCCCTCCCTAACAGATTGGGGATGACATCCACAAGTGGATAACTGCTTTGGAGAGGGCCTGCAAAGTACAGCAGGTACCCCAACGTGAGTGGGCTGCAATCTTGTGGCTTTCCTTTGCAGACAAAGGAAGAGACAATCTCCTCATTGTTAGAGAAGAGGATGCTGACAACTACAATGTCCTGAAGAGTGCTCTGATAGATGGGTTTGGCCTAACCACTGAGCAGTACAGGTTGCTGTTCAGAGATACCCAGAAGACACAGACTCAGGACTGGACAGATTTTGTAGATTGTGCTTCTAAGGCTCTGGAAGGTTGGGTACTAGGCAGTAAAATAAATGACTATACAGGATTGTATAACCTTATAATGGGAGAACCGATTCTTAACAACTGTCAGAACCAGCTATTGCATCAACACCTGGTTGACTCTGATTTGACCTCTCCCCAAGAATTGGGTAAGCAGGTAGACACATGGGTCAGAACCAGGGTGAAGCAGAAGGTACAGAACCAAGGTGGTGATCAGAAGAAGCAAGACCAAAAGGGTGGAGAGAAAACAAAAGACCAGAAGTCTTCTCAAGGTCCCCAAAAAGCTTCTAATGGTGGAGGTTCCCAGCAATCAAAAAAGAAAGAAGGCCAAAAGAAACCCTGGTGCAAAGTATGTAAGAGTAATACTCATTTGACCAGTGATTGTAACAAGAAGGAGACAGCTCTAGCCACCGTTGCCTCTAAGGCAACTGTTCCCCCTGTTCAGCTCCAAGTGGTGGTTCTCAACAGAAGGGTGTAGTAGGGTTAACCCTGGGAACTGAGATGGATTTGGCCTAGTCAGAATACCAACTCAAGCTGTTTTGATCTGTGATGGGGACATAGCCATGTCCTCTACTGTTAGTCCCAATAACTTGGGCAAGTACAGACAAACTCCTTTGATTAATGATAAAGTGGCCCAGGCCTACAGGGACACAAGTGCTAGTGTCACAATGGTGACACCCAGCTTTATGAACCCTGAACAGATCATACTAGATGAAAATTACCTAGTGACCAATGCTAGCAATGTCACTACCACACACAGTATGGCAGTTGTTAATTTCTCCTGAGGGGGGTAACTAGCCTCAAGAAGGTTGTTGTTAGCTCAGACCTCCCTGTAGAATGTTTGCTTGGCAATGACCTAGAGACTTCAGCCTGGTCTGAAGTGGAGTATAGGACACATGCAGAAATGCTAGGCATCTCAGCACATGTGCTTGCTGTGACTAGGTCACAGGTCAAAAATTGCAACACTGGGGAAGGAGCTTTGCGCGCAACCAAGATGGTCGCGTGAGCACACGGCTCCCGAGACCTTCGCCACCTCCCGCATCTATCCTGAATTTTATCCTGACTACGATGACGGGTTATTCAAAACGCAACCCAGCTGATATAATAGCTGCTTTCAAAAATCGATTTGGACCCCGGGAACTGAAACTACGATACTTTGAACTTTTGTGGCCTGCTCCATGGAACTGCCCAGGGCTCGAGTCACTGTGGTGCCCAGGTGGTAGTTGAACAACAACGGTCTGCGGGGTCCTGCTCAAGACCTTGGAGTTAACTTTCGGTTTCGTTTTTGGTTCTTCTGCCTCTTCCTATCTCCACACCGCTCTGGCAGTCCAGGAGCCGGACCCCGCAACTTCACCGTGTGCCAGCTGCTGAGTGTTCATGGTCGTGTGATCTCCTGCTGAGACTCACACTTGGATATCCCTGCGGGTGAATCGTGAGGAGTCATTTTTACCAGGTCTCAAAGGCCCCTCCGGGGCGCAACATCTAATATCGCGGGCAAACCCGACAGCGAGAAACGGAAGACCAAAACCACTCACCGAGGGGGTACTATTCAATCGAACATTATGGATCGCTATACCCATCCTAAAGGGTTCCCCGGTGGTGCGAGTAAGTCTCTGGAAGATAAGGGTGACGGCTCAGCCGCAGTGGATGATTTGACCCTGCGTGATGTCATGGGCGCCATTGCTAGCATGAAGACCTCCATTGGCCAACAATATGAGGCTCTGGCTCTAAAGCTTGACACTGTGGCAATCAATGTCAATTTGACCAGGGCAGACTTATCAAAGACCAACGAAAAGGTTAAATCCCTAGATTTGAAGACCTCCAGCCTTACGACCGATGTGTCCGATTTACAGACGGAAGTTCGTAACCTACGATCCTCCAATGATCTCTTTGCTCGCCGGCTGGAGGATTTTGAAAGTCGAGCAAGACGCAATAACGTTCGTATCATTAGGGTCCCTGAAAAATCAGAAGAGTTAACCGCAGATCTCCTTGTGGAAGACCTCATCTTAAACCATCTCGCCCCCAAAGGCCTGAGCAACTTTTTTGCAGTGAAACGCGCACACAGAGTGCCGGGTGGGAAGCCAAAGCCGGGTGCCCCTCCACGGTCTGTAATCGCCAGAATTTTCAATTTCAGAGATTGAGACGCTATCCTGCAGCATCACGGGTGGGTGGCCCCAAACAGTTTGAAAACACAACGGTGAGCTTCTACGCTGATTTCACCCAGTTCGTTCAGAAACAAAGGATGGGGTTCCAGGGGGTGAAGCGGCGACTGAGAGACATGGGTATGAAATACGCAATGCTTTTTCCAACTCGGCTACGTGGTGAACACAATGATCGGACGTTCTTCTTTGACCGCCCCGAGAGAGTGAGTGACAGGCTTGATACGTTGTCGACACAGCATGATCGCTCGGAACATTCTGGAGGTGCTGAAGGTGGCCCGTTGGAACAAGAATGAGAAGTGGTTACTGGTTTCCGGACAGTGTACAGAACTGGCAGCTGTGGTTTGATGACTTTTGTATTTGCAATACTTATGGTGTTATACCCAGAGGTGGCGAGGGGGGTGGGACTCTCCCTCCTCCGGGTTTCTTCTTGTAGACTAGTTTAATGTTAGGGCGACAGGCACACTGCAAGTTGGGGTGGCTTTTGAGTCTAACGCAGGGGTGCAGGGTGGAAGGGTGTGTTTCGGGGATTCGTTGGGGGGTGGGGGGTTTGGGTGTGTTTCATTTTGTTTCAAGGCAACACATTATTTTGCATTTTGATCTGGGTGTTGTGTTCACTGTGGGGTGGATTCTGCAAAAAAAAAATTGCAACACTGAACAGGCACTGGATTCTGGAATAATGGACCAGTTGCCTCCCAGGAGGAGAAGCAGTAGGGTTAAGGCAGTCCCTTCCCCTCGCCTCAGGAAGAGGATCCGCCTTCTGAGGAAGCTGATTGTGAGACTCATGAAGGAACTGTCCTAGAAGAGATTGAGCCTGATCGGACTGAGTTTCTTGGGACTGGGGGACCTTCCAGGACAGATCTGAGGCAGGCGCAGTTGGACTGCCCTTCTCTTGAACCCCTCAGACATCAAGCTGCTGCTGAGGCTGCAGGGAATGCTAGTGGGATCCATAAGGTTTACTGGGATGAAGGGCTCCTGTATTCAGAGGCTAGAGACCTCAAGCCTGGTGCTTCCAGGAGGTTGGTCATACCTTTGGCATTCAGGGGCTTCCTTTGAACACTAGCCCATGATATTCCCCTTGAAGACATCTTGGCCAGAACAAGACTTGGGACAGGCTTGTCCCTCACTTTCACTGGCCTCACATGTCAGAAGACACCAAGGAGTTTTGTCGCTCCTGTGTCCCCTGCCAAGCCAGTGGAAAATCAGGTGGCACTACAAAGGCCCCCATTATACCATACCTGTGGTGGGGGTTCCCTTTGAACGTGTAGGGATTGACATTGTTGGACCAATGTATCCCCAAACAGCCCCTGGGCACAGGTTTATTCTGGTGGCAGTGGATCATGCCACCAGATACCCAGAAGCTATTCCCCTTAGGACTACTACAGCACCTGTTGTGGAAGAACCCTCCTGGGAGTTTTCTCAAGAGAGTGTTTCCCTAAGGAGGTTGTCTCAGACAGAGGTGCAAACTTCATGTCTGGATACCTGACTGTAATCTGGAAGGAGTATGGAGTGAACTACAAGTTCACCACACTCTACAACCCCCAATGCAATTGTCTAGTTGAAAGATTCAACAAGCCCTTAAAGGACATGATTAAGGGTCTCCCTGAAAAGCTCAGACGGAGATGGGACATCCTGCTGCCCTGCCTTTTGTTTGCTTATAGAGAAGTCCCACAGAAGGGGGTTGGCTACAGCCCTTTTGAACTTCTGTTTGGGCATCCTGTAAGAGGACCCCTTTGTCTGGTGAAGGAAGGATGGGAGTTACCTCTCAAACTTCCCAAACAAGACATTGTGGACTATGTACTTGGTCTCCGCTCCCGGATGGCAGAGTACATGAAAAAGGCATCCAAAAACCTTGAGGTAAGTCAGGAATTGCAAAAGGCCTGGCATGACCAAAAGGCTGTGCTGACTGTTCACCAGCCAGGACAGAAAGTGTGGGTATTGGAGCCTGTGGCCCCAGCAGCTCTCCAGGACAAGTGGAGTGGACCCCACACTATTGTTGAGCAGAAGGGAGAGGTAACCTATTTGGTTGATCTTGGAACTCTCAGGAGCCCCCACAGGTTGCTTCATGTCAACAGACTGAAACCTTATGTTGACAGGGCAGACATGGGCTTGCTCAAGGCTACTGATGAAGGACAGGAGGAAGAGAGTGACCCTCTCCCAGACCTGCTCTCTCAGAACCCTGATGATGGTTCAGTTGATGGTGTAGCCTTGGCAGGCAACCTCACTGACCAACAGCAGCAGGACTGCAGACAAGTTCTGCAGGCCTACAGACATATATTTTCTCTGACTCCAAGTCAGACTACCTGGTGCACTCATGAAGTAGACACTGGGGACAGTCTACCTGTTAAAAGTCGGATTTACAGGCAACCTGATCATGTCAGGGCCTGTATCAGGACAGAGGTCCAGAAAATGTTGGAATTGGGAGTCATTGAACCCTCAGAGATCCCTTGGGCCAGTCCAGTAGTCCTTGTGCCTAAACCTCACACCCAAGATGGTAAGAGAGAGATGAGGGTTTGTGTGGACTACAGAGGTCTCAATGCTGTCACTAGGATAGACGCCCATCCAATATCCAGGGCAGATGAACTCATAGACAGATTGGCATCTGCCAAGTTTTTGAGCACATTTGACCTAACAGCTGGCTACTGGCAGATCAGACTAGCTGATGATGCAAAGCCAAAGACAGCATTTTCAACCCCCTGGTGGACATTATCAATTTGTAGTAATGCCCCTTGGTCTGAAAAATGCACCTGCCACATTTCAAAGGATGGTTAACCAAATCCTCATAGTCCTGGATGACTACTGTGCAGCTTATCTAGATGATATTGCTGTCTTTAGCTCAACCTGGGAAGATCACCTGATCCACCTGGAAAATGTTTTGGCGGCCCTGCAAAAGGCAGGCCTAGCTATCAAGGCTACCAAGTGCCAGATAGGGCAGAGTCAGGTTGTATACCTGGGCCACCTTGTAGGTAGAGGCCAGGTTCAACCATTACAGAGCAAAATCCAGACCATAATGGACTGGAGTGCTCCAACCACCCAGACTCAGGTCAGAGCTTTCTTGGGCCTGACTGGGTATTACAGGAAATTTGTCAAGGGGTATGGTTCCATAGTGACACCCCCTAATGACTTAACTTCCAAGAAAATGCCTAAGAACGTTCAGTGACCAGTCAGCTGTCAAAAGGCATTTGATGACCTGAAGCAGGCCATGTGCACTGCACCAATTCTGCAAAGTCCAGACTACTCCAAAGAAATATTGTTCAAACAGATGCTTCTGAGTCTGGGGTAGGGACTGTGCTATCACAATTGAATAAAGATGGTCAAGACCAGCCAGTAGCTTTTATTAGCAGAAGGCTGACCCCTAGAGAGAAATGTTGGTCAGCTATTGAGAGGGAGGCATTTGCTGTGGTTTGGGCCCTGAAGAAGCTGAAGCCATACTTGTTTGGCACTCACTTCAAAGTTCAGACAGACCATAAGCCCCTCTTGTGGCTAAAACAGATAAAGGATAAAAATCCCAAACTGCTCAGGTGGTACATTTCCCTACAGGGGATGGACTTTACAGTGGAACATAGACCTGGGAGTAACCATGCCAATGCAGATGGACTCTCCAGATATTTCCACTTAGAACATGAAGACTCAACTGGTCAAGGTTAGTTTAATGTCCATGCATTTGGGGGGGGGGGTTGTGTAGGAGAGTAGGGTCTCCTTCCTATGGTTACCCCCACTTTTTGCTGTGATTCTCTGGTTTTTCGACTTTATTCTGGCTGTGGCCTGCTAATCAGGTCCACAGCCTAGCTGTTCTCCCTCTAAATTGATACCATGTACCTTTGGGTACATACCAGATTGGTTACTGGGTCACCATTGTGAGCCCCTGTATAGTGTACCATAGGTACCCAGGGCATAGGTGCACCCTAGGCCTACCAGGGGCTGCAGCATCTATTGTGCCACCCCTGGTTTGCCTTCCAAACTGACACCACAGCTCTGTTCATACAGCCTGGGTAAGGTGGTGTAATCACCCCTTACTTAGATACAGTATACCTCTATCTATAGATACATATAGACACATATACACCTATAAGTCACTCCTATGGCAGGCCTTAACAATCCTGGAGGCAGGGTGCTTGGTTTTATGTAAGAGGGTACCCTAGCATGAGCTGAGCCCCTCTGCAGCTTTCAGAACCATCTCCTTGTAGCTGTTCTATGATATGGCCATACCATATACTCTTAAGTGCATTATAAGTCTCGTGGTTAATGCTAACTTTGGTTTGGCTTTATCAAAACATGTTGTGTAAGGTGTCAAACACTTTGCAATACTACCCCACCCCGCCAGTTCTGGCGGCTGGGGTAGCATTCCACCCTTCTAGAGGGAGAAGACATGTAGTTACTGGTTCACCCGGTTAAAGTTAAACAGAGCCTCAGCATCACAAAATGGATGCTGCTGCCACAGACACAAGTCTGACCTCCTGTTGCTGGACGAAACTCCGGGAGCCCTGTCTGGGGAGGTGCCAGCACCTGTCCAAGAAGGTTCTGGCACCTCCCCAGACAGGCTTTTGTGTATTGGGGCAGGGAGGGCTACATTCTGTGAATGCTGACACAGCCTGGGGCACACAAGGTGCTCCATGCATTTCCCAGTTCAAACCGGTTGCTGTGGCACTCTGCCCCAGCTCTGGTGCAAAACTGGACAAAGGGAAAGGGGTGTCACCACCCCCTTCCCAGGTCCACCCATAGGAGGGACCTTAAGGGTTGTCCAGCCCCTAAACTTAGTATAATTATAGGAACCCAGTCCCTAGGACTTTGGATTACCCTGGACGAAACTTTGAAACATATATCCTGGACCTTCAACATTCCAGTTCGACTGGAAGATGGAAAACATCTCCCTTGTGGTCAAGGAGTGACCACCCTGTTCAAACAGGCACAAACAGCAACTTTGCAGGTCTGCATTTTCGAAGCTCCTGCCAGATCCCGAAGAATCTGCGACAAAGGACATGGACTTCCAGACATCTCTGACCCCAACCTTCGCACACTGCAAAGCTGAGACCCGTGGCGGACATGAGAGACGTGGGACCGGAACTCCTGGACATCCTGCATTTTGCAGGCTGTATTCACTTTACGAGGTATCTCAAAGCTGTGCATGGGGTGCTTGAAGCCCCAGACCCTAGCACCATTTGCACCGAAGCTCAGAGGCCCCCACTCCACGAGTGACCCGTGGGCCCTGCTTTTGCATTTCAGCTCCACGCGTCTTTGCGGTCCCTAGTCCATTGGCTAATGATCCCCCCGAAGACTTCCTTTTAAATCTAACTTGCATTCCTGGTTGCTCCAGGCTTGCTCCAACTTCCCTGCAAAGGAGAAGTTCCTCAGACCTTCCTGGTCTGCACCGATCTCGACATCCTGTGTGGTTGCGTTTGCCCAGGCTTGTTGGGTCCAGTCCGGATACTGACACCGCAGTCAACTAGATCCTTCGTGGCACAGCTCGAATATAGCTTCTGGTTGTCGTCGACGCCTCCTGGTCCTCGTGGCTGAAGAAGCAAACTTTACATCTTCACCTGAAATCACCCGACATCTGGTGGCATCTTTCTATCGCCGCCCTGGTCACTGGCAAGTGACCCAGATTCTGTCCCTTCTGCTTTCAGGTTCTACAGATCTTCGATCCACCCTTGGATTTACCTGGACACTTTTCCTCTGGTCGCCTGCAGCACTTCTTTGCAGATCTCCATTGAAATCTACGACGAAACCTGACACCAAAAGAGACCTATGCACCCGGCTTCCGTGGGTGAGGTAACACGAGTACTCTGGTAGTCTCGAGTGTATTAGGGCTCCTAGTGTCTAAGTCCAAAAGGGTTCCATCATATTTTGTTTAGAAATGTCCTTAAATTGTAAATTTGTAACGTGTTTGTTTCCCGTAGAAAGTCAATGGTAACCCGCGGCTGTGTTTAGACACTGCATGCGTCTCCCGTGGGCCTCCTACTTCCTAACCTTTGGTTGTTTAGAATAGCCCCAGCGATTCCACAGGCCCCAGGCCTGCTTTCTAATTCTCACGTGGTTCTTATACCACTATTTTAGAATATGGTTTGTGAGGCCCCTAGGGCATAACGTATACTGTGCAACTTATTGTATGCTAATTGAGAAACTTGTATTGTACTTTTACCTCTGACCTCATAAAGGGTGCAGAGGGGTTGTGTTTAGAATAAATACATATATTTTTTATATATACCTTGTGTGGTGTGCTTTCATTTGGTACTCAACAACTTGCTTAATACGCTCTCTGAAGTCTTAGCCTAATGACTGCTGGTCCATGCTACCACTAGGATAGCTTTCTATAAGGTTGACTTTACAACCACCATCAATAAGGGTCGATTAGACTGGTGCAATGTGCCCACTAGAACTAGTGGACATCATATGCCAGGCTAACTTCTCACACCCACGAGCAGCATGCAGGAGCACCAGGATCCAGATGACTTTGTAGAGAAAAGGAGTATGGTCCTGGGATGCAGGGGAAGCTGGACCAGTTAAATGTGAACATTAAGGAGTTTGCTAGCCCCCACGATAATGATTATTACGAAAAATTAATCAAGAACGCACAAACAAAGAAACTCTTCAGTTTGTGCAGGTATTTTATTTAAACCTGTTGAAATTAATTTATCAAATTCAAGTTTTCATGGAAGAGAAAGATACTTCTGAACCATAATTATACATATTTACAACATTTAAACAACAGACATATATACAAATATTCAACAATCTTCTTTTACAAAAGCTACGTATTCACAAATATTTACTCGTTGTGAAATATTTCGTTGCCTTTATGAAATATTTCTCACTTTTGATTACCAAGAATAGAAACAAAAGAAAGCAACCCATTCATTGCAAGGGAAAATTTATTCAAAAAACAATTGATAATGCAGTCAACAATAAATTTGTAATTTTTCTTTAAGTGCCAGGGCACTTAAAGAAAAATTACAAATTTATTGTTGACTGCATTATCAATTGTTTTTTGAATTAATTTTCCCTTGCAATGAATGGGTTGCTTTCTTTTGTTTCTATTCTTGGTAATCAAAAGTGAGAGGGCACTTAAAGAAAAATTACAAATTTATTGTTGACTGCATTATCAATTGTTTTTTGAATAAATTTTCCCTTGCAATGAATGGGTTGCTTTCTTTTGTTTCTATTCTTGGTAATCAAAAGTGAGAAATATTTCATAAAGGCAACGAAATATTTCACAACGAGTAAATATTTGTGAATACGTAGCTTTTGTAAAAGAAGATTGTTGAATATTTGTATATATGTCTGTTGTTTAAATGTTGTAAATATGTATAATTATGGTTCAGAAGTATCTTTCTCTTCCATGAAAACTTGAATTTGATAAATTAATTTCAACAGGTTTAAATAAAATACCTGCACAAACTGAAGAGTTTCTTTGTTTGTGCGTTCTTGATTAATTTTTCGTAATAATCATTATCGTGGGGGCTAGCAAACTCCTTAATGTTCACAGGATCCAGATGACAGCGCTCATGACGAAGCAACCGACAAGGCACCTCCAGCTCGCTCCCGCGCACCCTGGGGTCGCCAGACCTGGAACAAATCGTTCAAGAAAGACGGAAAGCCCTGAAGGCGGTGGCAGGCAATGGACATTGAGCTGGCTCCCCACATATTCACCTTGGAAGAGGAAGGCGACAGCAAAGCAACGCAATCCGGGGTGGACTCAGTGGCCTTGCCCGTGGTCACCCCTAGATCAGCTGATGACCTGATATGAATGGACGTTCGTCACTGGAAGAAAGTACCTGGGGGAAGGAGATATCTAATTGGCGCTGGCACGTGCGACCTTATTACATGCGCACCCACATATCACCTTAGGTCTGGTTAGCCATTTCACCACTTAAGCAAGCCAGCGAGCAGCCATTACCTTGCGCGCAAGCTGAGGTACCTCGCAGGCACAGGCCGCCACCTCCACTATGTGTTGATGCTCTCGTGCCGGTTGAGAGATAGTTTGGACGTATCGCCCTTGTTGATAGGTCCCCCGCATTGGGGCTGTGTTTTGCCCCACCCCAGCCCCCCCCCCATTGAGCGCATCCACACTGCACTGTGTCCCTGTTAACATGCCGAGAAGCAACACCATCCTTACACTGAACGTGTGTGGGATGCACACTGCATGTAAACGGTACTCAGTCTATGCTTACATCACGCGTCATCATGCGCAAATCGCACTCTTGCAGGAAATGCACGTAAAAGCAGGGGAAGTGGCAAAGCTGCGTAGGTGTTGAAAGGGAATCATATGCGCTACTACGTACTCAGCCTTTGCTCGAGGCGCCCGTATATGGGTACGCGTTCCCTTTCAGGAGCAGTCCCACACCGTTGACCCAGATGGCCGATTCGTTCTCTTGCAGGAACGACTGGACGGCCAAGCAGTCTTATTGGTGAGCATATATGGGCCCAATGTTGACCAAAGTAAATTTTGGGACAGACTCTCTACCCCGTTGAGCACATACATACAGGTTCCCTGGATATTAGGAGGTGACTACAATTGTGTACAAAACATAACACTGGATAGATCCCATCCCCCCTCCGACATCCCCCATAGTGGCGCAGGCAAAGCAGTTTGCGACATGGGCACACCAATGCCTGGCGCACTCGCAACCCCACTGCTAGGCTTTACTCATTCGACTCAGTGCCCCATGACCTCAGAGTGCGCTTGGACAGTTTCCTGTGCTCCACCGCTATCTTACCTCTCATTTCTGATGCAGACTACCTAGGCAGGACCATATCAGACCATGATACACACACACTTACGATGCGATGGCGCCTGCCACACCCCCCTGTCCCTACATGGCATCTCCCCAGGGAGTGTCCTGACGACCCGGTCTTCAAACAAACACAGGCAGATCACATTAGCCAATACTTCCAGGAGAACACTAGTACTGCGACCATGCGTGCGGCGGAATGGGACGCCTTCAAAGTGGTTATTCGGGGCACATGCATTCGACCACTCGTAGGAGTTCGTCAAGTCCTGGAGCGAGACATGAAAAGAACAGAGCAGGCCTTGGCCTCTCTTACAAAGGAGTCTAACCCAGACAGAGACACGACGGCCCGAATTGCCACTGCAAAAACAGCATACGAAGAGGCTTTAGTAAGCTTGCGTAGGTATAATTTCTCGTCGAGATCTTGATGACCCCATCAGAGAGATAGAAATCAGAAATGCTATGAAGGCATTAGCTACTCACAAGGTCCACGGATTAGATGGCCTCCCGTTGGAGTTTTACTGTACCTTTGCATCCCAGCTGGTCCCCCAGCTGGAGATGCAATTTCAAGCAGCCTTAGATAAAGGCGCCCTGCATCAATCCATCAGTCATAGTGTCTCTCCTTAAACCGGATAGGGATCCCCAGCAGTTGGGTTCTTACCGGCCTATAGCCCTCTTGTCCGTGGACTATAAAATGTACGGGAAGTTTCTGGTGGATAGGTACGCCACTATCCTTCCACAGCTGATCCATCCGGATCAGAATGGATTTGTGCCGGGCAGGAATACTTCCTCCAATATCCGGCGGCTGTTCCACGTGCAGGACCAGATCCGTGATAGTTTTCTTCGTACGGTGTATCTGGTCCTGGATCTAGACCTGGAAAAAGCCTTCGATTCTCTCTCATGGGTATACTTATTTCGGGTCTTGCAGCATGTGGGGATAGGTCCTCACCTTCAGGCATACACTAGGCTCATATACACTAGGCTCATATACACCGCGCCCACTTTCAGAGTCAGAATAGGCCCTCTTATCTCCGTCTGCTTTTCGGTCCAACGTGGCACCCGTCAGGGCTGTCCGCTGTCCCCCCTCCTTTTCGCCATGACGAAGGAGCCCCTGGCAGCCTGTCTTCGGGCCGAGGGGGAGGAGTGGGGAATTCCTATTGCCAATTCCGTACATACAGTGTCAATATACGCTGATGATGTTCTCATATATACGTTCGAGACATTGCAGGAGACCTCACCTCTATAACACATATCTTGCAGGACTTTGAGGAAGTGGCTGGACTACGAGTTAACTGGGCCAAGTCCACAGTTTATCCCCCGGAACAGGCAATGCCTCAATGCCAGCTGCGGCTGGGTAATGTTAACCTTTTGTGGAGTCCTCAGGCAGTACGGTACCTGGGAGTCCGACTGTATCACATGCCACAGGACATCTACGAAGGCAACTATTGAAGGCTGATGGCGGGCATTAGGTCATCCATACACCTCTGGAAGGGTCTTTCACCAGCAGTCACGGATAAGATAGCGATCGCCAAAATGATCCTAGTCCCAAGACTTCTATATCTTTTTCCTAATGTTCCGGTGGTTCCCCCTCACTCGTTCTTCAGCAAGCTGGATGCCCTGCTGGGGACCCTTATCGGAGGCTCTGGTCGCAGGCGCTGTCAGGATCCGGCAATGGATAAGCTGTGCAGGTCCGTAGTACGGAGCGAGCAGCCAAAGAACTACAAATCCCGGCATGCCTTGAGGCGCGTTCCGTTTCCGACGTAGGAAACGCAACGCTGACATAAATGCATTGCGGGAATTATCGGCGATGCCGATTATTATGGACCAACTTCTTGGATTTACGAGCTGGGTGCTGTGAAGCCGTGCTCGTGCTAAGGTTATGCTGGAGGGTGAGGAGTGCCTTTGGAAAACAGCAAAGAACACGCCAACACGGTAATAACGGTCCGTTTCTTACGCTTTTGGTGTGAGCTTTCTGGAAACCGGATCGAAGCTTTCTCAGCTGAGAAAGCATTTATCCTCGCGGGATTCCAAGTTCGTAAGAGAGATTCTGGTGAAGTGAATCCTGGGGTATTGTGAGTAACGAAGCTCTGGGATTGGAGTTCTTTTTCCATGTACTGGGCCCGGAGGTGGATCTATGTATTAATAGACACTCACAAAGAAGGTCTAAAGGTTCTAGACGTCAGGGAGAGAACATTACTCTCTATCAGACTCGAGTTAAGCACTCATTAACATTATTTGTATCGTTTTTGGATATGATTTGAACACAAGTTGTTTCTTCTTTTCCTTACATAGGAGATAAGACAGAGGGGTACCATATCTATTGGGGATATCAATACAAAAGCATGCTAGAACGTGAAATGGTATGTTGAAGAACTGGTATGATCTTGCCTATGGTATAATGTGGTCATGTGATTATTCCAACTGCTTCTTGTTCTTTTCCTTGCAGTTATAGAAATATCCCAGGTACCATATTAAGGTCTATCTTCTATTTACAAAACTACATTACTTTCTTCACAGGTAAAAAGGTGGGGGGTTAGATGCTAGATGTATAGATAACATCTGAGTCTATAGGGAACAGAGTGTGATAATCTGTATTGTGTTTTGTTATTGCAGCTCTCCTTCGCCGCCGTCCCTATCCTTTCCTTCCTTTTCTTCCCGAGTCGAATCGTTTCTCATTGTCTGTATTGGTATCTCAGACATGGGGAGGATTCTATCAGGGAGGTTATAGGACCTTCAGCATAGCCCCGAGGAGACAGACCGTGGAAGCCTGACAGGCGCATCGCCCTGGTAAAGTTGCAGTAGCCTCTCGACCAAGGAGGGCTAGCTGCGCCATCCTTTGAGGCTTACTTCCTGGCCGTCCAATTACAATGGGTGTCCTGCTGAACTGCAGGTCAGGTGCAACGAGAACTAACCACGACAGCTGGACAAGTTCAGATTCCTGCCGTCCACCGCATGCTTCTACCAGGAGCTGCTCCCCCCCGACGAGGCAGCTCCAGCTGATGATAGCACACGCTTGTCTCGCATGCATCTACAGAATGAATCGTGCGGCGTCCCTATATTGCCCCCTCCTGCCGTTGGTAGGGCTACCCAAAGGTCGCGCACACTACACGGACAGAATGCTGCACATATGGACGGAGCACGCCCTGATAGAAGTTGGGGCACTCTATTTTGACGGACAACTGCAGACCTTTGAGGCGCTCGTGAATGACTTTGAGCTTCCAAGGAGACAATTCTTTCTGCATAGGCAGCTTCTAAATGACTGTCGTAAACATTGACACACGTTGGAGGACGAGCCCCCTACACAACCGGTCCTTCACGCGATCCTACAGACGGGCCCAGGGAGGCACCTAGTTACTTGGATATACAAAGCTATACGTTCCCTTTAGCAACCCTCACTTGCATCCCTCAGGGAACAATGGGAAGATGACTTTCGCAGGCCTTTACATGATAGGGAATGGGTCAAAGCACTAGCATACATCAAGAAGGTCTCCCCAACTACCGCTTCAAAAACATGCAATTACATATCCTGCATGGGGCATATCTTACTCCTGCAAAGCTCCAGAAGTACTTCCCCGATGGCACCTTCGTATGCCCAAGTGTCAGGAGCCCACTGCCTCCTTTTTCCACATGCTGTGGGACTGTCCATCCCTCCACAGCTATTGGTGCACCGTCCATACTAGTCTTGGAACGGTCACTGGACTCCGGGATCTATACACGTGGGAAGCCAGCGCCCTTGGTATCGAGGAAGTGACGCAAGCACATAAAAGTCGAAATGCGCTTTGCCTCCCTAGTACTCCTCCTGTCCAAACGGTGCACAACAATGCACTGGAAGGCACCTGACAGTCCCACCCTGGCGGCGTGGGTGGGTGCAGTCAAGAAATGGGGTGCAGCGTAAAAAGGAATATTGCGCAGGGAGGAAGCCCAAGGAATTCGCAAACAACCAATCTCCATGCCGTGGGTCATGCTACTTCACTCCTTTACACATGAAACAGCGGCAGTGGTGGACACGCCGGGAGGTGGTTCCCCCAGGCCCTCTAAAGCCCAGAGGAATTCTCCAGGGGGAATACAATGGGCCCAAACACCCAATGGGTCAGTCCAAATGGAAGTCATCGACCCACCGCCACACTCCCACGCAGATAGCTCCTAGCATTGTCCCTCCCCCTCCCCCAGTCCGATTCGGCACCAGTCCATCAAGGTACTCCGCAATAGTGCAGCTCTCAGGCGTCCCCACGTGCGTAAATCCAGCATACGACACAGTGCATCCCAGTTTTGGTTTTACCCCAAGTTTATTTACGGTTTCATGGCTCTCTCCATGAGAATCCCATGGGGCGACATGCACCAATCAGCAGTACTTTGGAGATTCATTAACACCAAAGGCAAAGCATCCAGCTACTTTAGAGAGGTAGACGCACACACTGTCGCCAACAAGACTTCAGCTTCCCATTTACCCGCTCCACAATGCTGGAAGCTTCAGGTCAGTAACTACAGTGAAGTCTTTGTTCCATCTGAAGGGCCAAGTCACGCACTGCATTCTCAGGACCTCATTATTGAAATGAGTTTCTTGGTCTCACTCCAGAGAAAATGGAAATCTAAACCTGGGAAGTAATTCACTCAACAACTTCGCTACAGTGAGGTTGTTCCTCCTTGTCGGGCAAGCTTCAAACCAATAGGAGATTATACAGACTATAACAAGAACATATCTCAGCCAGTTACATACAGGCATTTCAATAAAATCCAGCTGTATTCTGTTGAAGGGAACTCCTGATCTTCCTATATGACTCATGGTTACTCATCTCCCTATGTTCATTTGCTGGCCGACTACACAGCGGTTATGTTTATTTCCTAGCAGACTACACAGTGGTGGCACACATTCTCAGACATTATCCTGATTTGGGGGTTCATCCAGTTCTGTCTGAACAGCCTAAGCATAGCATCCCTCCCTAAGTGTGTGGGACCATGAAAGTGTCTGGCCATCGGGGACAACAAACTGTCTGGCAACATATGTCTTTCATCTGCAGAAACCCAAATCTCATCCTGATTCTTCACACAACTCCGGGTCAAACTGAGAGAGTCATCACCTTTGAAGATTCTACAGTGAGAAAAGAAGGACTAAGCAACAAAGCTATGGAACTTGTTCCTCTTGAGACCCAAATAATAGTTTGTCCTGATGCACCTGTCTACAACGAAGTAACAAGCGATCAAGTGGTTCCAGTGATTTCAACGAATCCTGATGCAACTCCAATCATTGACAGAACTGCCTCTGGCTATTTCATTAACTTCGATACATTTTCTGAGGATTCCAGCGAACCTGAAACGACGCCAGCACAATGAACTTTCAAAGAACAAGCAACAGTCTTTTTTCATCTCCTGAAAAAGATTTATCTGGTTTCACCATGGATTGAACTATGGATTGTTTTGGGAATATTCTTCTTTCTACTTTGGTTAGCTTTGGTAATAACTCCGGGTATGCTGATAAATGGAAGATATATTCAAATGGACACAGCAAGTAAAAAAGTTAACTTACTTCTCCAGCCACACAAATCATCCCATCGTGAACAAAGAGACTTGTCAGCAGCGAACATCATAGCCGTTCCTATACCAGATGGTATAGTTTGGGATAGAACAGAATATTACATTTTTGGCACGTCGGAGCATTTGAAGATTCCACACTTCTTCAAGATTTCATTAAGTGACTTTATTACCTCTAGTACCTTTTCTGATGATTGGGACTTCGAGACAGTTAATAACATAATGTCTGATCTAGAAAAGTCTGCAGAATTCACAAATCATGACTATTGAGAAGGTTCATAAGACTATGAACAAATGTATTGTTATAACCATTATGGTAATCATTTATTGCACACATCTGCAATGCATAGAAATGTATATATGTATAACCAATGGGAACATTGTCCTACAGCTCCAAAGGGTAGCTCAAAAACTTTGCAATTAAATTTCCATATTTTTCAGGGTTCAGTTTATCAAATGCTGAATCATTTTATTTTAAAAATGTGAACACAACAGGATTGAAAAATATGTTAACCAATACAAAACAGATTTATTCTGCAGCCTTTATTGCCCAACTGTCTAGCCAGGTTTTCGACTTTTGGAAAGACAACATTGAGACAAAAACTGTCTGGGGGACAAAAGATTGGCAAGTGCAGGGGGTAGAAGCTTTGTTTAGAGCCTGTATCATCCCTGAGCAAATTATGTTTTTGAATGACACTGTCCAACAAATGTCTTGCCCTGGGTTAGCCAAGATCAAGGACATGAACATACTGACCATACCTATACCTGGTCGGTGAGTTCATGTATATGGGGGGAGGTCGGCGTACATAATATTTTGCATCACAACAGATCAGATCCTGAATGGAAAAAATAGTTTCTCTGGCCCACAGACACAAACAACTGTCACGATCGATGTCTGAACAAAACACAGGGTTTCACTATCAATAAGCCAGACCCAAGATATGTTCAAAGACAGCATCCTGGGGTAGTAACATCATACAGTGTAGGGTAACTATGCCTTGATTGGCTACAGCAAACTACACTTAAGGATGTAAAACAACACTTATCTTTACTTAAAGATGGTGCATACCTTAGGGAATTCTTGCTAGGACCAAGAAAACCGCGTCAAAAACGTTTCATATATGCTGGTATCTACGCTGCTTATAATGAAATATGGAAGATTACCCAAGCAGAGACTGAAGAACGAATACGAGAAATTGATCGTATTAATTTAGAGAAATTTCTCTCTGTAGTAGACAATGGGTTAACGACTCTGTCGTCAAGGATATATTCATTGGACAGCATTGTGTCTTCTGCCATAGACATCATGGAACAAGACTTGGTCATGCTGCAACATGGTCAGTCTCAATTACATTCTATCATGATATTAGGCTGGACTCTACAAAACTTGCGTGCAGGCTATGTGCCTTGCCGTTTAATCAACACTACGCCACTGTTTTCAGAATTCAATCTCAATGATAAACAGATCAAACTGGCACAAATGGAAGCAGACTATACGGTGCTGAGCATTGAAAAACTGGAAAAATTACCATTTACAGTGGCAGAAAAAACAGCTACTGAGTGGATGATACATGGTAAAATTACTCTGCCTGTTACAATTTTCTATTTTAAGTATTGTCTAAAACATATATCAGATAGGTTGCCACAGGGGAAGAGCGAGTGGTTGACGGCACAGTACAGGGGGTGGGGGAGGGGGTTTGGGGGTTGGGGGGGTAGTTGGCTGGGTGGGGGGAGGGGCAGGGTTGTTCCCCCTTTTTTCCTTTCCCCATTTTTTCCCCCCTTTTGTTTTCACCCACAGGTGCGCGAGCTGTGAGATCCAGGCACGACTGTGCCCACCGCGCTGAAAGGACTGCCTTTATGTATCTATTGTACCATGCGCACTGATTCTGAGGGGCACCTGTGGTTTTATGTTTGTTTTGTTGTTTCCTTCCTCACCCTGCTTCAATAAAATACTTTAAACCTAAAACATATATCAGCAGGCAAATATGAAAGGTTGGGTAAAGAATACATCAAGACATCCTGGGATTTACCATACACCCACAGGTGTTGGAATGGGGGGGTGTGAAGTGTTTCTTAGCAGTTCTAACTGTGAAAACGCACTAAGTGGTACTCTCTTTTGTCAGGGCATGCAATGGTTCCACTACAAACTTATACTGTCACCTGCAAGACTCACCAGCTGCAGTGATTACTCCAATTTGTGGACTACTTACTAATGGAAGTTACACTATGTTGAATGATCACAGCTGCTGTGGCAATTTGCCAGGTATCCCATATCTAGTGACTGTTTCATCCAGGGTCACTTGCTGTATGCAAGTATTGTTTACACAAACCAAGACAGCCAGGAAGTCGCCTTTATGGCCTTCACTGAACATCTCTTCTATACAAATTGATACTTTAAGCAGAATGAAAGCCATTCTTTTACAACAAACTGTGCTACTGACCTCGGCCAAAGAAACCTATGACCTACAAAATGCAAGGACTTCTACCGGGATACATGCCCTTTTGAATACAAACTGCCCTATACATTTTGCAGAAATGTTGGAACGTATCTTAAACATGTCTGATACGAACGGTATTGTACATCTATTTAAGAACGTATGTTCGGGACTGTTAGCAGCTTTTCTTGCAGTCCTCGGAATACTTCCCAACGTCGTGCACTCTGTGTTTGGCGGACTGCCGCGAGCTTTTAGGACTCGTTGCAGGAATCCTATTTTTGCTCCTACTGCTATGATATGGCAAGCCAAATCACCAACGCCACTTCAAGCACCATAGAGCAAGCTCTATTGGAGATGAAGTGTCGTCAGCGCATCGTCCAAATTCTAGGTTTACCTCGTCTACGAGAATTAAATACCACATGGTTTCTGTCATTCAGACAAATCTGGCAAGATTGCATCTTACCTGTTCTACGCTGCCGGCTTTGCGGTGAAAATACGTGCTAAACATCTGTCTAACACTCCCATCAGTCATGCCTACGGATATCGATACTCTGCTAGACCCGGTAATGGCCCATGCTTTGTGGTGTCCCCAGCGGCTACCAATCCTGTTGACGGTATTCAGATTGATCTCACAGACGCAAATTGCTACTGCTGAGGTACGAGAGGAAACAACAGGCGCTCAGGTAACTTCCGATACGAACATTGCTGATGCAACCAATGCTGAAGGCGATGCTTCTCATCTATGTGCGGTTAATCTTCTAAACGAGGTAATCCAACTTTCACCTACAATGGTAGACAACTTTTTGTCTACAGACACTGAAGATTTAATTTTTTCGCCAAGCCCTAACACTGACTTTTGATTTTGGCACACAGTGTTCTGAGAGACTTTGAATTTGATCTTAATTTTTTTTAAAAACAAGGGACTAACTTTGGAACTTTTTCCTATGATTAATTTTTTTCTTCAAATTTGTCTTTTCAGTTTTTGGCACAAGTAATCTGCTTATAGTAGAACTATTCATAGAGAACAATAATTCTTTGAATACTTCCAGAGACAATATATGACCTTGTCTACAACTAAATGATTATGTAATCTGAAATGAAATGGTTTTGGCCCTTTTTCTTCTGTATTTACGAGCCATTTCATAATGTATATATGGTTATGATTCATTCATGTAGCATTCAAATGTCTACATAGGCTTAGAATGAAACATTGCTTTAATATGTACAGCACCATTGCATTTTATGCATCACAACAGTTTTCAATGCATTTTTACAATGTATTTTCAGACATATTCTTAGCCGTCCATATGTAGCTATGTTTTAGATATGTTTAACATGTTTATAATTAATAATAATAATAATCCACATTTGTAAAGTGCGAACAATCGCTGGGGGCCGTCAGGAAGATTAAGCAAGCTATTGCCCAGAGTCACATGTTGCTGGGCTAATCTGCCACCGGCACCAGGGATCGAACCGTGATCCCCAGATTCTGGAGTCAGTCGCCCTGGACACGGCGCCACACCTGTTGCACTTGAGTAACGTCGTACATACATCGTACATACAAAAGTGGAGTGGGTGTTGTGTGTCGATTTAAATTCCATATCTAGATTTCCCAATTTATGCCCTTATATAGGTACAATTTACATTGCCCTTATTTAGGCATAGAAATCCAGCCCTTATTTAGGCATTTTCCATGCTAACCAAATAGAGGCATGGCCACCTACATCCGTTCATCTACATCACAACGAGTTCTTGGAAAACCAGACTCTTAAGCCTTCAAGACTTCCCCTTGCTTGGATATTGATTTCTTCAAGAACTCATTTATTATGCATGAACATCTATTCCTTAGGGGTTCATTCATGACATTCTTATGCCCAACTTTTACGTCACTACTGGCATTCCTAAACACATTCAAGGTATAAATATGCCTTCACTTGCCATGGCAAACCACGGTTCAGTCCACAGTTCAACTGCCTGCTTGCACGACGCGGCTCGCCGCGGCAAGTTCGAAAGGAAGTCCAGTCCCCAACTGACGCACTGACCAGAAGCTGCCATCCTCCTCGCCGAGAATCCAGCTCCAGTGTTTGTGACTCCCCTTGCAGGGTGTTTTTTTTTGATAATCAAATTTTTTTATTAAAGTTTTGATGTAAACAAAATTCATTGGTATCAAGTAAGCATGGGCGGAAAATCCGTTACGCTCGCGGATTTTGCGGATTTTCGGGAAATCCGCAATCCGCGAGATTTGCGGATTTCCCGCAAAATCCGCAAATTCGCACGCAGCGGATTTTTTTGGCGGCGCGCGGCGTTGGTGATACAATTTTTGCGGCGCGCGGCGTTTATCATCGTTTGCCGAGTTGTTATTTTCGATAGTTTGCGAGTGCTGCGCCATTTTGGATCTTGCTGTGTGATCCCGCGGGAATTGGCGAGCGCGATTACGTCATCGCGGCTTGCCAGCGATAGTTTGTCAACGCGAGTACGGCGAGTTCACGTCTCGCGGTACTTCGCAATTGCGAGATTTGAGATGCGGCGAGCAAAAATATAAATTTGCAATTCTGCACAAGAAATCCACCAGCAAGCAGCATAATCCTTCTAGAAATGATGATTTTTATGTGAATAACTCCTTAGTTTGACATTTGCCTGCACTTTTTTACCGAGGAGTCCATTTTGGGGAGGGGGGCAGGGGGGTGGGAGGAAGGAAGTGCCCCACAGTCTTCAACTTCCTGTTCCTGTTCAGCAGGCTCCTCCCAGTGCTTTGTCCATCTCCTGGTCACTTTTCATTTGGATGTGGAGCTGGAAGGATTACTTTTTGTGGATGCTGCTGGATCTTTGGATTTGAGGCCTTTTTGACTTTCTTTGGATCACTGTTGGATTAGAAATTTTACAAGTAAGTTTGTTTGGGGCATTACAGTTGCTGCAACTAAAATTTTGGAATTTTCGATTTTTGGGCTGTTTTGGGGCCTTTTGCCCAGGGGTACTCAGTGGTGGGTGGACTGAGTCTTTCTGTGGGTTGTCTTGAACTTAAACATCATGGAGGCCATAGATGAATTGGGATTGTGCTGATTTTTCTGTGTTTTTCGATTTTTGACCTGTTGTTGGGGCCTTGACCAGGGGTAGTGAGTGGTGCATGGGCCTAGTCTTTCTGTGGGCTGTCTTGAACTTAAACATCATGGAGGGCATAGATGGAATGGGATTGTGCTGATTTTTCTGTGTTTTTCGATTTTTGACCTGTTGTTGGGGCCTTGACCAGGGTTAGTGAGTGGTGCATGGGCCTAGTCTTTCTGTGGGGTGTCTTGAATTTAAACATCATGGAGGGCATGGATGGAATGGGATTGTGCTGATTTTGCAGTGTTTTTCGATTTTTGGGGGTGTTCATGGGGAGGGACATGCCATGTGGCTGGTGGCCATTTTGAGTGCAGCTACAGGCACTGGCCATGTGCTGGCAGGCAAGTGGCCATTTTGAATGCAGGCTTTGTTGTTAGGCCTCCAACCATTTTGCCTACTTTTCAACCTTTATTTATGCCCAGGGGTAGTGAGTCTTGCATGGGCCTAGTCTTTCTGTGGGTTGTCTTGAATTTAAACATCATGGAGGCCATGGATTGAATGGGATTGTGCTGATTTTGCAGTGTTTTTCGATTTTTGGGGGTGTTCATGGGGAGGGACATGCCATGTGGCTGGTGGCCATTTTGAGTGCAGCTACAGGCCCTGGCCATGTGCTGGCAGGCAAGTGGCCATTTTGAATGCAGGCTTTGTTGTTAGGCCTCCAACCATTTTGCCTACTTTTCAACCTTTATTTATGCCCAGGGGTAGTGAGTCTTGCATGGGCCTAGTCTTTCTGTGGGTTGTCTTGAATTTAAACATCATGGAGGCCATGGATGGAATGGGATTGTGCAGATTTTTCAGTGATTTTCGTTTTTTGGGCCTGTACTTGTGGCCTTTTCACCAGGGGTATTTGAGTCTAGCATGGGCCTAGTCTTTATGTGGGCTGTCTTGAATTTAAACTCATGGAGGCCATGGATGGAATGGGATTGTGCTGATTTTGCAGTGTTTTTCGATTTTTGGGGTTGTTCATGGGGAGGGACATGCCATGTGGCTGGTGGCCATTTTGAGTGCAGCTACAGGCACTGGCCATGTGCTGGCAGGCAAGTGGCCATTTTGAATGCAGGCTTTGTTGTTAGGCCTCCAACCATTTTGCCTACTTTTCAACCTTTATTTATGCCCAGGGGTAGTGAGTCTTGCATGGGCCTAGTCTTTCTGTGGGTTGTCTTGAATTTAAACATCATGGAGGCCATGGATTGAATGGGATTGTGCTGATTTTGCAGTGTTTTTCGATTTTTGGGGGTGTTCATGGGGAGGGACATGCCATGTGGCTGGTGGCCATTTTGAGTGCAGCTACAGGCCCTGGCCATGTGCTGGCAGGCAAGTGGCCATTTTGAATGCAGGCTTTGTTGTTAGGCCTCCAACCATTTTGCCTACTTTTCAACCTTTATTTATGCCCAGGGGTAGTGAGTCTTGCATGGGCCTAGTCTTTCTGTGGGTTGTCTTGAATTTAAACATCATGGAGGCCATGGATGGAATGGGACTGTGCAGATTTTTCTGTGATTTTCGTTTTTTGGGCCTGTACTTGTGGCCTTTTCACCAGGGGTATTTGAGTCTAGCATGGGCCTAGTCTTTCTGTGGGCTGTCTTGAATTTAAACATCATGGAGGCCATGGATCGAATGGGATTGTGCTGATTTTGCAGTGTTTTTCGATTTTTGGGGGTGTTCATGGGGAGGGACATGCCATGTGGCTGGTGGCCATTTTGAGTGGAGCTACAGGCACTGGCCATGTGCTGGCAGGCAAGTGGCCATTTTGAATGCAGGCTTTGTTGTTAGGCCTCCAACCATTTTGCCTACTTTTCAACCTTTATTTATGCCCAGGGGTAGTGAGTCTTGCATGGGCCTAGTCTTTCTGTGGGTTGTCTTGAATTTAAACATCATAGAGGCCATGGATGGAATGGGATTGTGCTGATTTTGCAGTGTTTTTCGATTTTTGGGGGTGTTCATGGGGAGGGACATGCCATGTGGCTGGTGGCCATTTTGAGTGCAGCTACAGGCACTGGCCATGTGCTGGCAGGCAAGTGGCCATTTTAAATGCAGGCTTTGTTGTTAGGCCTCCAACCATTTTGCCTACTTTTCAACCTTTATTTATGCCCAGGGGTAGTGAGTCTTGCATGGGCCTAGTCTTTCTGTGGGTTGTCTTGAATTTAAACATTATGGAGGGCATGGATGGATTGGGATTGTGCTAATTTTGCAGTGTTTTTCGATTTTTTTGTGCTCTATAACTGAACTGATGTTCCTCTGTCTTCCATTTTTTTTAGGTGCACAAGACTCAAGAGAACCACCAGTGCCAGGAAGATGTCCTGCAGCGGTGTGTGTGTGCAGCATTACGTCACGCGACGTCACGTCTGGCCTCAGACAACTCTACAATTCGTGCAACTGCGGCCTGCTGTCTGACCTGCTCTGAAGAAGATGGCCCCGCCCCCAAAGAAAGTTCTCCGTAGCTCCTCTAGCAAGAAAGTTGCTAGTAAGGAGCAGAAGAAGCAAGTTACCAAGGAGGCTGGTGTGCCACCCGCCACTTTTTTTGGGAGCAAAAAAAAAAGTACGCCTGCAGCAGCAGGATCTGCTGGGGACCAAGCTGGGAGCAGCACCCCTGCTCCATTGGGTTCAGTGCCTCCACCACCACGCCAACTTAAGTCAAAGCCCTTGAGTGCTTCAGAGGCAGTCAGTGTACTTCTCCAATCACCATCGACCAGTGATGTTGGCTCATCGCAAGAAAGTAGCAGCAATGTCCCTGAATCAACACAGGTTGTTGTAACTCATCTGACAAGTGTTGAACAACCACAGCCGCAACAACAACACCATGTGCAAGTACACGCCCAAGTACATGTGGAAGGAGAGGCAGCAAAAGGAGATGCGCAAGCAAAGGTGCATGGAGGTTCACAAGTGCCCACAATAGTTGTTCCTCCCGAAGTAGGGGCACATTTGGAAATCGACAATGAAGCCGAGGTATCATTGGAAGCCACTCCTCCTGATGATCATTCATTGTCTTCCACATCCCTAGCAAGGAAAAGATCAAGGGGGGTGTCTACATCTTCTTCAAGCCCACCTCGTTCTGATGCAAGTGATCTGTCTTGGGAACCACAACTGCGGTCTGACAGTGAGGCACACCATGATCTGACACCGGTACCTAAGCGTAAAAGGAAGGTCGTCCAAAAACTCAAACCTATGGAGTGTGATGAGGCTCAACAAGAAGTGACAGATACTGCTGGTGATGAAGCCTCTCACGATGACGACGAGCCAGTCATCACAAAGGTCACTGCAGCCCCACCGGGCATGCAGCAAAGAGACATTTTGACCCTATCCCGAGAAGCTGCTGAGCGTGATGATGATGTCGGCGAGGAGGCAATGGAAATGGAATCATTAGATTTGGAGTTAAGTAGTACACCAAAACCTACCGCTTCCATATTTCTTCGCAAGAAGGTACCCACCTCGTCCTCGACCTCCATTCGTGGTGGTGAAAGTGCAAAACGTACTGAAGTTCGGCAATCCACATCCTCCACTTCATCTGACATTAGCAGCAGGACCACCACCACCAGTATCGCCGCCTCCTCCGGCCCCCGAAGACATTTCAAGTCTCCAGTTTGGGACTTCTTTAGTGTTTGCCCAAAAAAGGAAAACGTAACCATTTGTAGCCTTTGTAAACTTCGAGTTAGTCGTGGTAAGCTTGGTTCTAACTATGGTACCGGAGGCCAGAGAGGTCATCTTGAGAGAAGGCACGCTGTCCAATGGTTTCCGCACCTAGAGGCGGTCAAGAAAGCCGGAATTGCACGTAATGAAAACGTTGATTTTTCATCTGCTGATGACGAGGAGGTAGAAGAAGACGATTCAAACACTTCACTTACACCCAGTTCCCATGTCAGCAGCACACCCCATGGGAGCCACACTAAGAGTGTGGGAGAGAGTGAGACATCAATGCGGAAAAGTTCATCAGCGAGCGTAACTGGGTCGAAGAGATCATCATCATCCCGTAAATCATTGGTCCAGGGCAACATTAAAAAGATGTTGTTTACAGAAGCGCAATATGAACGCAACCACCCAATGACCCGCCTGTATAACACTAAGCTGGCTAAAATGCTAGCTCTGGACCTTCTCCCTTTTTCATTTGTAGAAGGGGTTGGTTTTCTAGAATTAGTGACAGCGCTCTGCCCTAAATGGAAGGTTCCTAGCCGGTTCTATTTTGCCCGAGTTGCGGTTCCAGCACTACATGAAGATGTTCTGAAGGTGATTGGGGCAGCTTTGCAGAAGAGTGCTGTTCACACTATACATCTGACAACAGACATGTGGACCAGTGGCGCAGGCGCTGATTACATGTGCATCACTGCACACTGGGTCTCTTTTTCAGGGGCTAAAGCAAAGCTAAACTCAGGTGTTGACACTAACATTGTTTTTAAAGGTGCTCGGAAACATGCAACACTAGCCATGTTTGGTTTGGAGAAACGTCACACAGCAGAAAACATTTTGGATGTCTTTAACACAAAGGTCCTTAACTGTCTGTCCCCACTAAAACGCAAGGTTGGTTATGTTTCCACGGACAATGGCGCCAATATAGTTAAGGCCATGAGGGACGGTTACTATTTCAGAGTGCCGTGTTTGGCGCACTGTATAAACCTGGTTGTCCAAAAATTCTTGGGTAATAAACGCAGTGCAGCGTACAGTGTATTGGAGACCTGCCGAAAAATTTGCAAGCATTTCAGGCATTCTTTTAAGGCCCGGAAGCAGCTGAGGAGCATGCTATATCAATGTCAAATGCCAGTGAAAGCACTCATCCAGGAGGTGGTAACACGTTGGAACTCAACCTTCTACATGCTTGAGCGTCTGTATGAGCAGTATACGGAACTCGATCAATATTTCTTGAAAGAGGGTATAGAGGAGCTGAGGATGGGTGGGCCGCAATGGAACATAGTTGAAAGCCTAACACGCATGCTTCGTCCTTTTGAGGTCTTCACGCGTGCAGTCAGCAAGGAGGACTCTAATTTGGGAAAAGCTATCCCATTGTTGTACATGCTGGAGGACCAACTGAAGGAGGTGTGTTCTGTGTTTGGAAAAGATGACAAAAAGCAAGACTCTTTGCTTCTGGCTGAGCAATTATTAGAGCTCCTACAAGGTGATGAACGTCTTAAAAAGATCCACTCAGAACAGCATTACATTTGTGCTACTATTCTGGATCCACGCTACAAAAAGGCGCTGGCAGGCAGAGCATTCTTTCCTTTTGGTGATGAAGATGTTACAAAGTACAAACGTTGGCTAGCCTTGTCAGCCAAGAAGTTTGAAACAGAACGGCTGGAAATTGAAGGAAATGGCAGTACATCAGCAGGCCATCCCCAGTCAAAACAATCCACTTCTGCACCTGTGGCTGTGGCACAAGTGACCTCTCAGCCGTTAAAGACACCGGCAACCGGATCATCTGCACGAAAGACAACAGAAACATTGGAGGCTGAAGAGGATTGGCTAGCTCTGCGTGGGTTTGGTTCTCAAAAGGTCAGAGGCACAGCAAGAGCTAAGCAAAGTGGAGGAACCTTGGAGGAGGACCTTGAGTCGATGGTGAAGGACTATCTGAATGACTCCACAGAGGTCTATGTTAATTCTGACCCATTGGCGTATTGGCATGGGAAAAAAGAATTGTGGCCACAGCTCACCAACCTGGCTTTAAACTACTTGTCTTGCCCACTCGCAAGTGTGTCTTCTGAACGGGTTTTCAGTGCGGCTGGTGGGATTGTAACTCCCAAACGGAGCCGCCTCTCGCCCAAAAATGTGGAGAGGTTAACAATGATCAAGATGAATCAGCACCTCATACCACCAGATTTCAGAGTACGAGAGAGCGTGCCGGATGAAGAGGAGGTGGCCAGCAACATAGATGAGGGAATTTCTACTCTGTCAGGTGACACTGACCTCACCCTGGCTGAATTCGCAGAGTATGATGACGAAGCCTTATTCTTATTCCTGGACCGTGATACCGACTTCGAGCCCTGAAAATGAGACAACGAATCAATAACTTTCTTTTTCATCCTTATTCACTTTTATTCCTGTGTGTCTGTCTTTCTTTGTTGTGCACAGTTAATATAATTCAAACTTTAATCAGATAATCACAAAAACAAGCCCATCAGCAGAACTGTCTTCACTTGTTTGCTAATTTATTTGAAGGTGCCGCAGTCTGCATTCCTCAGGTTCACAAGTTCAGAAGAACATGCTCCTCTATCCTCCTCCTCCAGACTCCTATTTCCATCAAAGCAGAGGGCTGGTTTACGCCCAATGAAGAAAGACTCAGCACTTGTGGGGGTGTTGTTCTACCTCTTTGCAGGTGAGTTGACGGGTCTGGGGCCATTGCTGGGAAGCACTAAAAGTGGTTTGGACCAAATCCGAGGCGGAAAATTTTTTGTGTTTTTGATGACTTGCTTGCCTTTGAGGTGCTCTTAGGGGGGGTTCCGTCTGTTTGTGGGTGAGTTTCGTGGTCTGGGAGCATTGCTGGGACACTCTAATCTTGATTGCATTTGCTTTTCAGGAAATCCGTCGTGCCAACCCCGACTTATGGCCTAGCTACGCAGCGCGTTTGGACCGAAGGCCCAGAAATATTGCAAGTATGAGATTTTGCTTTTGGCCTGTTTGGGGGTGTTATGCTTCTTGGCGGGTGGGTTGACGGGTCTTGGGGCATTCCTGGGAAGGTCTAATACCGGGTAGAAGTGGTTGGGACAAAATCCAGGCCGATTTTTTTTTTGGCTATTTCTGACATTTTGCTCTATGTAGCGTTTTCGGGGGCCTGTTTGGGGGGCTTCCTGGTGTTTGTGGGTGAGTTTCGTGGTCTGGGAGCACTGCTGGGACACTCTAATCTTGATTGCATTTGCTTTTCAGGAAATCCGTCGTGCCAACCCCGACTTATGGCCTAGCTACGCAGCGCGTTTGGACCGAAGGCCCAGAAATATTGCAAGTATGAGATTTTGCTTTTGGCCTGTTTGGGGGTGTTATGCTTCTTGGCGGGTGGGTTGCCGGGTCTTGGGGCATTCCTGGGAAGGTCTAATAACGGGTAGAAGTGGTTGGGACAAAATCCAGGCCGATTTTTTTTTTTGGGCTATTTCTGACATTTTGCTCTATGTAGCGTTTTCGGGGGCCTGTTTGGGGGGCTTCCTGGTGTTTGTGGGTGAGTTTCGTGGTCTGGGAGCACTGCTGGCTATATATACTTTACTTTGCAAGAGGTTTGAAGCAAATCCATGGTGGCAGAGGGGACTTAGGGCCTAGCTGCAGAGCGCGCGCTGAATGATTTGGGAAATTTGTGAAAAATTGACTAAGTCCCCATTTTTGTACTTTTGCTCTTTGGCTGTTTGGGGGTCTTCTACTCGTTTTCTCCTGGGTTGACGGCTCTGGGGCCATTGCTGGGAAGCTCTAATACCGGATAAAAGTGTTTTGGACCAAATCCCAGGCGGAATTTTTTTTGTGTTTTTGATGACTTGCTTGCCTTTGAGGTGCTCTTAGGGGGGGTTCCGTCTGTTTGTGGGTGAGTTTCGTGGTCTGGGAGCATTGCTGGGACACTCTAATCTTGATTGCATTTGCTTTTCAGGAAATCCGTCGTGCCAACCCCGACTTATGGCCTAGCTACGCAGCGCGTTTGGACCGAAGGCCCAGAAATATTGCAAGTATGAGATTTTGCTTTTGGCCTGTTTGGGGGTGTTATGCTTCTTGGCGGGTGGGTTGACGGGTCTTGGGGCATTCCTGGGAAGGTCTAATACCGGGTAGAAGTGGTTGGGACAAAATCCAGGCCGATTTTTTTTTTGGCTATTTCTGACATTTTGCTCTATGTAGCGTTTTCGGGGGCCTGTTTGGGGGGCTTCCTGGTGTTTGTGGGTGAGTTTCGTGGTCTGGGAGCACTGCTGGGACACTCTAATCTTGATTGCATTTGCTTTTCAGGAAATCCGTCGTGCCAACCCCGACTTATGGCCTAGCTACGCAGCGCGTTTGGACCGAAGGCCCAGAAATATTGCAAGTATGAGATTTTGCTTTTGGCCTGTTTGGGGGTGTTATGCTTCTTGGCGGGTGGGTTGCCGGGTCTTGGGGCATTCCTGGGAAGGTCTAATACCGGGTAGAAGTGGTTGGGACAAAATCCAGGCCGATTTTTTTTTTTTGGCTATTTCTGACATTTTGCTCTATGTAGCGTTTTCGGGGGCCTGTTTGGGGGGCTTCCTGGTGTTTGTGGGTGAGTTTCGTGGTCTGGGAGCACTGCTGGCTATATATACTTTACTTTGCAAGAGGTTTGAAGCAAATCCATGGTGGCAGAGGGGACTTAGGGCCTAGCTGCAGAGCGCGCGCTGAATGATTTGGGAAATTTGTGAAAAATTGACTAAGTCCCCATTTTTGTACTTTTGCTCTTTGGCTGTTTGGGGGTCTTCTACTCGTTTTCTCCTGGGTTGACGGCTCTGGGGCCATTGCTGGGAAGCTCTAATACCGGATAAAAGTGTTTTGGACCAAATCCCAGGCGGAATTTTTTTTGTGTTTTTGATGACTTGCTTGCCTTTGAGGTGCTCTTAGGGGGGGTTCCGTCTGTTTGTGGGTGAGTTTCGTGGTCTGGGAGCATTGCTGGGACACTCTAATCTTGATTGCATTTGCTTTTCAGGAAATCCGTCGTGCCAACCCCGACTTATGGCCTAGCTACGCAGCGCGTTTGGACCGAAGGCCCAGAAATATTGCAAGTATGAGATTTTGCTTTTGGCCTGTTTGGGGGTGTTATGCTTCTTGGCGGGTGGGTTGACGGGTCTTGGGGCATTCCTGGGAAGGTCTAATACCGGGTAGAAGTGGTTGGGACAAAATCCAGGCCGATTTTTTTTTTGGCTATTTCTGACATTTTGCTCTATGTAGCGTTTTCGGGGGCCTGTTTGGGGGGCTTCCTGGTGTTTGTGGGTGAGTTTCGTGGTCTGGGAGCACTGCTGGCTATATATACTTTACTTTGCGAGAGGTTTGAAGCAAATCCATGGTGGCAGAGGGGACTTAGGGCCTAGCTGCAGAGCGCGCGCTGAATGATTTGGGAAATTTGTGAAAAATTGACTAAGTCCCCATTTTTGTACTTTTGCTCTTTGGCTGTTTGGGGGTCTTCTACTCGTTTTCTCCTGGGTTGACGGCTCTGGGGCCATTGCTGGGAAGCTCTAATACCGGATAAAAGTGTTTTGGACCAAATCCCAGGCGGAATTTTTTTTGTGTTTTTGATGACTTGCTTGCCTTTGAGGTGCTCTTAGGGGGGGTTCCGTTTGTTTGTGGGTGAGTTTCGTGGTCTGGGAGCATTGCTGGGACACTCTAATCTTGATTGCATTTGCTTTTCAGGAAATCCGTCGTGCCAACCCCGACTTATGGCCTAGCTACGCAGCGCGTTTGGACCGAAGGCCCAGAAATATTGCAAGTATGAGATTTTGCTTTTGGCCTGTTTGGGGGTGTTATGCTTCTTGGCGGGTGGGTTGACGGGTCTTGGGGCATTCCTGGGAAGGTCTAATACCGGGTAGAAGTGGTTGGGACAAAATCCAGGCCGATTTTTTTTTTGGCTATTTCTGACATTTTGCTCTATGTAGCGTTTTCGGGGGCCTGTTTGGGGGGCTTCCTGGTGTTTGTGGGTGAGTTTCGTGGTCTGGGAGCACTGCTGGGACACTCTAATCTTGATTGCATTTGCTTTTCAGGAAATCCGTCGTGCCAACCCCGACTTATGGCCTAGCTACGCAGCGCGTTTGGACCGAAGGCCCAGAAATATTGCAAGTATGAGATTTTGCTTTTGGCCTGTTTGGGGGTGTTATGCTTCTTGGCGGGTGGGTTGCCGGGTCTTGGGGCATTCCTGGGAAGGTCTAATACCGGGTAGAAGTGGTTGGGACAAAATCCAGGCCGATTTTTTTTTTTTGGCTATTTCTGACATTTTGCTCTATGTAGCGTTTTCGGGGGCCTGTTTGGGGGGCTTCCTGGTGTTTGTGGGTGAGTTTCGTGGTCTGGGAGCACTGCTGGCTATATATACTTTACTTTGCAAGAGGTTTGAAGCAAATCCATGGTGGCAGAGGGGACTTAGGGCCTAGCTGCAGAGCGCGCGCTGAATGATTTGGGAAATTTGTGAAAAATTGACTAAGTCCCCATTTTTGTACTTTTGCTCTTTGGCTGTTTGGGGGTCTTCTACTCGTTTTCTCCTGGGTTGACGGCTCTGGGGCCATTGCTGGGAAGCTCTAATACCGGATAAAAGTGTTTTGGACCAAATCCCAGGCGGAATTTTTTTTGTGTTTTTGATGACTTGCTTGCCTTTGAGGTGCTCTTAGGGGGGGTTCCGTCTGTTTGTGGGTGAGTTTCGTGGTCTGGGAGCATTGCTGGGACACTCTAATCTTGATTGCATTTGCTTTTCAGGAAATCCGTCGTGCCAACCCCGACTTATGGCCTAGCTACGCAGCGCGTTTGGACCGAAGGCCCAGAAATTATGCAAGTATGAGATTTTGCTTTTGGCCTGTTTGGGGGTGTTATGCTTCTTGGCGGGTGGGTTGACGGGTCTTGGGGCATTCCTGGGAAGGTCTAATACCGGGTAGAAGTGGTTGGGACAAAATCCAGGCCGATTTTTTTTTTTTGGCTATTTCTGACATTTTGCTCTATGTAGCGTTTTCGGGGGCCTGTTTGGGGGGCTTCCTGGTGTTTGTGGGTGAGTTTCGTGGTCTGGGAGCACTGCTGGCTATATATACTTTACTTTGCAAGAGGTTTGAAGCAAATCCATGGTGGCAGAGGGGACTTAGGGCCTAGCTGCAGAGCGCGCGCTGAATGATTTGGGAAATTTGTGAAAAATTGACTAAGTCCCCATTTTTGTACTTTTGCTCTTTGGCTGTTTGGGGGTCTTCTACTCGTTTTCTCCTGGGTTGACGGCTCTGGGGCCATTGCTGGGAAGCTCTAATACCGGATAAAAGTGTTTTGGACCAAATCCCAGGCGGAATTTTTTTTGTGTTTTTGATGACTTGCTTGCCTTTGAGGTGCTCTTAGGGGGGGTTCCGTCTGTTTGTGGGTGAGTTTCGTGGTCTGGGAGCATTGCTGGGACACTCTAATCTTGATTGCATTTGCTTTTCAGGAAATCCGTCGTGCCAACCCCGACTTATGGCCTAGCTACGCAGCGCGTTTGGACCGAAGGCCCAGAAATTATGCAAGTATGAGATTTTGCTTTTGGCCTGTTTGGGGGTGTTATGCTTCTTGGCGGGTGGGTTGACGGGTCTTGGGGCATTCCTGGGAAGGTCTAATACCGGGTAGAAGTGGTTGGGACAAAATCCAGGCCGATTTTTTTTTTGGCTATTTCTGACATTTTGCTCTATGTAGTGTTTTCGGGGGCCTGTTTGGGGGGCTTCCTGGTGTTTGTGGGTGAGTTTCGTGGTCTGGGAGCACTGCTGGCTATATATACTTTACTTTGCAAGAGGTTTGAAGCAAATCCATGGTGGCAGAGGGGACTTAGGGCCTAGCTGCAGAGCGCGCGCTGAATGATTTGGGAAATTTGTGAAAAATTGACTAAGTCCCCATTTTTGTACTTTTGCTCTTTGGCTGTTTGGGGGTCTTCTACTCGTTTTCTCCTGGGTTGACGGCTCTGGGGCCATTGCTGGGAAGCTCTAATACCGGATAAAAGTGTTTTGGACCAAATCCCAGGCGGAATTTTTTTTGTGTTTTTGATGACTTGCTTGCCTTTGAGGTGCTCTTAGGGGGGGTTCCGTCTGTTTGTGGGTGAGTTTCGTGGTCTGGGAGCATTGCTGGGACACTCTAATCTTGATTGCATTTGCTTTTCAGGAAATCCGTCGTGCCAACCCCGACTTATGGCCTAGCTACGCAGCGCGTTTGGACCGAAGGCCCAGAAATATTGCAAGTATGAGATTTTGCTTTTGGCCTGTTTGGGGGTGTTATGCTTCTTGGCGGGTGGGTTGACGGGTCTTGGGGCATTCCTGGGAAGGTCTAATACCGGGTAGAAGTGGTTGGGACAAAATCCAGGCCGATTTTTTTTTTGGCTATTTCTGACATTTTGCTCTATGTAGCGTTTTCGGGGGCCTGTTTGGGGGGCTTCCTGGTGTTTGTGGGTGAGTTTCGTGGTCTGGGAGCACTGCTGGCTATATATACTTTACTTTGCAAGAGGTTTGAAGCAAATCCATGGTGGCAGAGGGGACTTAGGGCCTAGCTGCAGAGCGCGCGCTGAATGATTTGGGAAATTTGTGAAAAATTGACTAAGTCCCCATTTTTGTACCTTTGCTCTTTGGCTGTTTGGGGGTCTTCTACTCTTTTTCTCCTGGGTTGACGGCTCTGGGGCCATTGCTGGGAAGCTCTAATACCGGATAAAAGTGTTTTGGACCAAATCCCAGGCGGAATTTTTTGTGTGTTTTTGATGACTTGCTTGCCTTTGAGGTGCTCTTAGGGGGGGTTCCGTTTGTTTGTGGGTGAGTTTCGTGGTCTGGGAGCATTGCTGGGACACTCTAATCTTGATTGCATTTGCTTTTCAGGAAATCCGTCGTGCCAACCCCGACTTATGGCCTAGCTACGCAGCGCGTTTCGACCGAAGGCCCAGAAATATTGCAAGTATGAGATTTTGCTTTTGGCCTGTTTGGGGGTGTTATGCTTCTTGGCAGGTGGGTTGACGGGTCTTGGGGCATTCCTGGGAAGGTCTAATACCGGGTAGAAGTGGTTGGGACAAAATCCAGGCCGATTTTTTTTTTGGCTATTTCTGACATTTTGCTCTATGTAGCGTTTTCGGGGGCCTGTTTGGGGGGCTTCCTGGTGTTTGTGGGTGAGTTTCGTGGTCTGGGAGCACTGCTGGGACACTCTAATCTTGATTGCATTTGCTTTTCAGGAAATCCGTCGTGCCAACCCCGACTTATGGCCTAGCTACGCAGCGCGTTTGGACCGAAGGCCCAGAAATATTGCAAGTATGAGATTTTGCTTTTGGCCTGTTTGGGGGTGTTATGCTTCTTGGCGGGTGGGTTTCCGGGTCTTGGGGCATTCCTGGGAAGGTCTAATACCGGGTAGAAGTGGTTGGGACAAAATCCAGGCCGATTTTTTTTTTTGGCTATTTCTGACATTTTGCTCTATGTAGCGTTTTCGGGGGCCTGTTTGGGGGGCTTCCTGGTGTTTGTGGGTGAGTTTCGTGGTCTGGGAGCACTGCTGGCTATATATACTTTACTTTGCAAGAGGTTTGAAGCAAATCCATGGTGGCAGAGGGGACTTAGGGCCTAGCTGCAGAGCGCGCGCTGAATGATTTGGGAAATTTGTGAAAAATTGACTAAGTCCCCATTTTTGTACTTTTGCTCTTTGGCTGTTTGGGGGTCTTCTACTCGTTTTCTCCTGGGTTGACGGCTCTGGGGCCATTGCTGGGAAGCTCTAATACCGGATAAAAGTGTTTTGGACCAAATCCCAGGCAGAATTTTTTTTGTGTTTTTGATGACTTGCTTGCCTTTGAGGTGCTCTTAGGGGGGGTTCCGTCTGTTTGTGGGTGAGTTTCGTGGTCTGGGAGCATTGCTGGGACACTCTAATCTTGATTGCATTTGCTTTTCAGGAAATCCGTCGTGCCAACCCCGACTTATGGCCTAGCTACGCAGCGCGTTTGGACCGAAGGCCCAGAAATATTGCAAGTATGAGATTTTGCTTTTGGCCTGTTTGGGGGTGTTATGCTTCTTGGCGGGTGGGTTGACGGGTCTTGGGGCATTCCTGGGAAGGTCTAATACCGGGTAGAAGTGGTTGGGACAAAATTCAGGCCGATTTTTTTTTTGGCTATTTCTGACATTTTGCTCTATGTAGTGTTTTCGGGGGCCTGTTTGGGGGGCTTCCTGGTGTTTGTGGGTGAGTTTCGTGGTCTGGGAGCACTGCTGGCTATATATACTTTACTTTGCAAGAGGTTTGAAGCAAATCCATGGTGGCAGAGGGGACTTAGGGCCTAGCTGCAGAGCGCGCGCTGAATGATTTGGGAAATTTGTGAAAAATTGACTAAGTCCCCATTTTTGTACTTTTGCTCTTTGGCTGTTTGGGGGTCTTCTACTCGTTTTCTCCTGGGTTGACGGCTCTGGGGCCATTGCTGGGAAGCTCTAATACCGGATAAAAGTGTTTTGGACCAAATCCCAGGCGGAATTTTTTTTGTGTTTTTGATGACTTGCTTGCCTTTGAGGTGCTCTTAGGGGGGGTTCCGTCTGTTTGTGGGTGAGTTTCGTGGTCTGGGAGCATTGCTGGGACACTCTAATCTTGATTGCATTTGCTTTTCAGGAAATCCGTCGTGCCAACCCCGACTTATGGCCTAGCTACGCAGCGCGTTTGGACCGAAGGCCCAGAAATATTGCAAGTATGAGATTTTGCTTTTGGCCTGTTTGGGGGTGTTATGCTTCTTGGCGGGTGGGTTGTGACGGGTCTTGGGGCATTCCTGGGAAGGTCTAATACCGGGTAGAAGTGGTTGGGACAAAATCCGCGCGGAAAAGCCTTTAGTTTTGGCACTTTTTGTAACTTAGGGTTCGTTAGGGTTAGCCCTAGCAGCAGGATTGCATGTGTTTCGGGGTGTTCTAGATTTTTCCAACTGAGTTCTGGGGTCTTAGAGCACTCGTGAGAATGTGTAATTTTGGTTGCAAGTCATTTGAAGAAAATCCATGGTGGGAAAGGGGGGATTTGGCATAGTTAAAGAAAGCCTTTGCCACTATTCTTAACTTAGGGTTCGTTAGGGTTAGCAGTATTTCTATTGCATGTGTTTGAGTGGGGGGGATTTCGAGTCTTGGAGCGATGCTGGCTATGGCTACTTTTGCTTGGTTGCTTGCAAGTGGTTTGAATGCAATCCACGGTGGGTAATGGGTAATTAGGAAGGGGGTACTTCGGCCTACTTTTACTTTCAAAGTAAGTTTTGTCACCAGTTTTCTGCTAGGCCTCGTTTTTTGAGATTTGATTGGGGGTCTTCTACATTTTTGCGACTGGCTTTAGTAAGGGTCTGGGTGGGAGCACTGCTAGGAAGATCTAATTTTGTTCTAAAACACAGTTTACAGTACACCTAGCTTGAGGGGCAAGATCCGCTACATTAATTTGCCCATACTTATTTATCCTTCAAAAGGTGACTCAGAGTACGCACTTTCAAAAATATTGTACTGTCTACTAGGAAAATCAAATTGTGACTTTTTGCACTCCACAGCCTACATACCTTATATTTATTTATCAGTGGTGTTGTAATATTATATCACTTCCTGTTTTTCGTTGAATAATTACAGGCCGGGTTTCAGTCTCTGCAATGGGGAAAAAAGGATGGAGTCAGGCTTCACAGTAGCGAGCCACAATTCAGCATCAGGCAGGCAGTGGACAGGGTGTCTTCTGGTGACCAACATCGATGGACGAGGCGTCGGCTGCAATGGAGGAGTGCCGCTAATAGGAGGATTTTTTTTCTGCAGGCAACTTACTTACCACTTCCAACAGGACCACTACAACCACATAGATACAGTATCCCTTGCCTTTTTCTCTGACTGTGACTGCATTTCTTGGCTCTCTCTCGGCTTCTACATTGATCCCTTAACACATCACTTAGTCCACTCCACTACCACATCTGCACCACACATAGTCATTTGTAAGTGCTCCTACGTAATTCGCAAGTCGCAGCACGCCCCAGGCCGTAGAGGACTGGGATGGCCCCAATGATGAAGCATGTCACCAAGGGGCAACCCTGGTGAGTGAGGGGACACCTAGAAAAAAAGCAATTTCTCCTTTTCTATCTACTATACCTTCCAGACCAACCCCACTGAGTGTTGTTGTGAATGGATTTATAGTGACCAGCAAGGCTCTCGGGTATCTGGCTACAGAGACCTTATGTTGAATATCGTTATCAATAATTTACACATAGGCCCTTTACTGTTGCATTCTTTCTTCCACAGTTGTCGAATGTACTACTTACTTTTCACTGACATGCATGCAGTAGTGCATGCACTTTCAAAGATTGATGGATAGGTTTGTACCCAAAGAATTGTTTATGTTCAATTGTTTGTCTATGCTGTGCTTTTTTTTACAGGGTGTCTTCTGGTGACCAACATCGATGGACGAAGCGTCGGCTGCAATGGAGGAGTGCCGCTAATAGGAGGATTTTTTTTCTGCAGGCAACTTACTTACCACTTCCAACAGGACCACTACAACCACATAGATACAGTATCCCTTGCCTTTTTCTCTGACTGTGACTGCATTTCTTGGCTCTCTCTAGGCTTCTAAATTGATCCCTTAACACATCACTTAGTCCACTCCACTATCACATCTGCACCACACATAGTCATTTGTAAGTGCTCCTACGTAATTCGCAAGTCGCAGCACGCCCCAGGCCGTAGAGGACTGGGATGGCCCCAATGATGAAGCATGTCACCAAGGGGCAACCCTGGTGAGTGAGGGGACACCTAGAAAAAAAGCAATTTCTCCTTTTCTATCTACTATACCTTCTGTCAGGTTACGCAGCCCCTAAGCGCCTACCGTACTATGAAACTACATTTCCCATGAGTAGGCGGGAGACTTGCAGGAAGTTTATCTGGGGAACAGACGCGCTTCCTGTTGCGCGTTATTCTGGTTTCTGTTCTGCACCGGCATGAGAGCGGACGCTCTGCATGCTTTTCTATCGTGTCTCCTGTGGACTATCACCTTCCCCCCCCCCCCTGAGGCTCAGTGGGGAGCGCTTCCGTGTTCTGTCCTTGGCGGTAGACGGACTTCACGCGTCTTCAGGTAAAGCCGCTCTAAACTCTTCGGCCGCCCGTGCGGTCAGCTGATTACTGCCTGAACGGATTGTTAAGGGAGGTTCTGTGACTGTTTTCTAACAGAATTCTACCTTTGATGAATTCCTGTTTGGTTGAATTGTGTGTGGCGGAGCACAGTGACGGTCTATACCACGTGTTAGCGTTCACATCGGGGATCGTTTTTGTACTATTAAAACGGAGCGCGGTAGTAAGGACAACTACGCGTCTCCGTTGTATAACTGTGTATTTCAAAGGACCTCCATAACTGGGCATGTAGTGAGGTAACTACAGGCTACCCCAGTTCTCTTTGTGTAGTGCACCGTGGGGTGTGTTGTTGGCAGAATTCAGTGGTGGTCGCAACAGCAACTACGTTTTTCTGTTTGACCTTCACCAAAGATTCTCTACTGGGTCATTACTTAGAGAGCGCAGTGTTGTAGTTCTTGCTTCCTACACACTACCGTTTCCCTCTTCCTTTTTGTTGGACCATACATCTTTGCTTTGACTATTTGGAACCCCCTTTGTACATTGAGTCCTCTACCATGTTTGTGGTATGTTGTGAGTAGTGGGTTTGATGTCTTAGTATAACGCGGGTGTGTTTGGTGCGACAGGAGTGTGTTCGTTAACTATATGTTTATGTGTTTCTTAGGCCTTCCTCACAGATTGTGGCAGAAGGGCTATAGTATTTCCTATCCAAGGTAATGTTTTCTTGGTGCTCAGGTACTTGTCTACTTCCTTGGTTATTTAGTGAGACTATATGAGAGTACCCTTGTATGTTAGGACAGCACTTCACTGATGCCTGTCTTGTCTTCTGTTACAGGTATCCTTTCCCTGCTGACCCTACCTTTACCCATCCCACATTTTTTATTTTAGTTTGTTATTTTTCTCCCCCGCCTAATGGCTCGAACACCCTGTGTTTACACTTCTGGGTGTTGGTGACATTTGGAGGTGGAACCATATTTGCATCGACTGGATCACGGGGAGTAAACCTGACACCTTCCAGACCAACCCCATTGAGTGTTGTTGTGAATGGATTTATAGTGACCAGCAAGGCTCTCGGGTATCTGGCTACAGAGACCTTATGTTGAATATCGTTATCAATAATTCCACACAGGCCCTGTACTGTCGCATTCTTTCTTTCCACAGTTGTCGAATGTACTACTTACTTTTCACTGACATGCATGCAGTAGTGCATGCACTTTCAAAGATTGATGGATAGGTTTGTACCCAAAGATTTGTTTATGTTCACAATAGTTTGTCTATGCTGTGCTATTTTTTCTTGTCTCCCAAAACCTTTCCCAAAAACCCCCGTACCCATCCATTTTTCAAACCCTAACCCTCTTCCCCCGGGCTGTGTGGTTTTGATTGATGTGTGACTAAATTATTATTACAGCAATAAATCCACACACTTGCTGGGTGGGGAGGATAAGGTGATAGCAACAGGCTGGTGAAGAAATCCGAGGATATATTCTTACTCTGCTTGACAAAGAACCATTGCTAATGTGAAAGAACTTCAACCGAATTAGTAGTTATACTTTACCATTTGTTAGGCTACAATGTGGCACTGCTCTACTGTACTTCTGTCACCTGCTATATTCTCAGTTGTACCGTTGAATTGCTCAGGAGGACAAACCAGATTTCATTTTCTTTTTTTTCATAGGCATGCAACTGCCACTGTGTCACACCACTAGTACCACCGCTATGAGGAAATTTTATCCGACCAAGAATGCCAACCTTATTCGGTGTTTCCCGTGGAGCCAGCCCTGGGTCTAGCCCTACTTTCAAACACAAATTACAGGTAAGATAAGCGTTTGGTGGTTTGGGGGTATAATGGAGTATTAGTACGAGAGACGAGAGACTGAAGGTAGTACTACTAAAGTCCTAGGACTCTTGGATTCACTTCACTTAGTCTGTGAGAGGCACTTAGTGTTGAAAACATTTGGGCATTTACACTTAAAGGAAGAAAATGGAACTAAACTTTCAGGAAAACAGTCAACGTTAAACCCCCACCCACCAGGCAAGCAGTAAAAAACAGGTATGCTCAGATAAAGTTTGAAAAAGTATATTTATATCCCTAACAAAATAATCTCCCGCAAGACCCTCCCTAACCCCAACGATTGTCCTTCAAAAGTCCCCAAAAACCCAACTCCCAATTCCCACCCCCCAAAAGTCTCTAAAAAAGGGGCAAGGGACACTATGGGTGGATGCTGTTAACTTTTTGGGCCAGGGCATCATGCTCCTCGCGGAGCAAGGCGAGCTCCTGCTGAAGGCGGGACACCATCAGGGTGGTGCGGCGCAGGCGTGCCTTCACTGCCTTGCAGGTGCAATGCCTGTGAGAGGCAGCTGTTGGCCTTGCTGCTCGGTGGTGGCGTTTGCCTTTGGCAGCCCGGCTCAGTCTGGGTGGACCACTGTGCTGGGTGGCAGCCCGTGGGGCCACGGAGGCCGATGCAGACGACGTTGTTGTAGTTGTCGACTGCACACTTTCCACGTCCTCCAGGGCCACCAGCCGCCGATATTCCACAACAGTGGCCTCGATCCTCCGTTGCCGGGCCGCTCTAGCCAGCTCCTTCCTCCTTGTCCGTTTGGAAGGAGAACCTATATGAAGAAAGAAAGACATAGTCTGTAACCAATGCTCTTTTAGATTAACTCAATCATTCAGCAGAAATTTGTGTTGCAGTACAACTAGCAACTTGCAAGCGCATTACATAACTATTGAGGCCAGTATCTATCTAACCTCACACTTCTTCATCCTTGCTCTAACATTAGTGGGAGTTTAAGGAACAAATTCTACGAGCACTGTGGACTTCCATTGGAGTCGACTATGAAAGTACACCATTCTTATTCTTCTTCTTATCTCTTGTTTTGGAAAATTGGTACGTTATTTTCTGCAAGCCGGCATAATGCCAGCGCAGTAAACTTGCACCCGAGAAAAAGAGACGCACGCCATGAGGAGTGACCTAGACTTGCGTTGCCGTTGCGTTACTGTACCCGTCCAGTACATGCAGGTGGTGAAGCTCTTACTTTTCTATTACGGGTGGCACTGAGAATACTCTGTTACAACTCAAGGGCTACTGCTTAATTAATTTAACTTTCACCCTACAGTGGAAATGAGTACTAGAAATGGAAAATTGAAGAAGATAAATAATCTGATTATCTATCACTTCACATGGGATGTTTTTGCTTATATATGGGATGACTTTAGGTGCTTTGCTTTTTATTGAGTGACCAGTGATACATCCACACATGAATGACTGAGTACTACTAAACTTATTAAGAGAGGTAGGGAGTGGCCACCATAATAACCGGATCTATGCAGTGCTTGCAATACAAACTACTGCTACTATTTATGGTAGTATTTGGACAAAATTAAAAGTTCTTTTCCTTGCCTTTCCTACACTGGAACGGACGTGCGGGTGCAGTGTTACATGCTCTTCAAAGTTACACTTAGTTCATCCACTGACCGTCTACTCTCTCTAGATCATGGGTACTCACAAACTTTCTCTCAGGGGCTACATTTACAGTGTAGTTTGGGGCCGAGGGCCGCACTGGTGGGGGCGGAGTCAGAGGGGGCGGGGCTAAAGCAAAACGATAACTTGTGACCATGAGGTTGCACACAGGTCCCTGCAGCAGATGCCCTCATCCACTGAGCCACCAGACCCAGCATTTACATACATCTCTCTCCCTCCTGCTCTCCCTCCTGCCCTCCCTCCATCTCTCTCTCCCTCCTGCCCTCCCTCTCCCTCCCCCTCTGTCATCTCACTGTGTGTGTGTCTATCTGTGTCAGCCTTCAGCCCGGGTTGAGACCGCTTCCTCAACGCGCACACACAGACAACAACACCAAAGTACTTAACAGGTCTTTAAAAGACCATTAACATATTATTGAGGCTTTGTTTGTTTTAGCGCCCCTGCTTCTCCACCCTGACAATCACTGCTTGCCCGGCCCCACAGAGCAGAGGCTTTGTTCTATTTCACCTCTTTGTGGCCTTGCATCTCCACTCTGCTCTGTGGGGGCCGGGGGAGCAGTGATTGTCAGAGTGGAGATGCAGGGGCGCTAACAGATGAAATACAAAAAAGCCTCTGCTCTGTGGGGGCCTGGGGAGCAGTGATTGTCTGCAAGGTCTGCGCACCGCCAAGGAAGGCTTGCCGGGCCACCACCGGCCCGCGGGCCGTACTAGGAGTACCCCTGCTCTAGATACACATATGCTATCTAAGAGTCAGATAGTAGCATGATCCAGGTATATGGACACATACAGTTTCTGTGTCACCCACCCAGGCTGTTGTCCTTCCACCCATCATTGCTTCATCATTCACCCAGCCATGCATCTCATATTCTTGCCTTCCCAGCTAGTCTTCAATCTCAATAAGTAAGGAATATATAAGAGCTTACCTCTGGCCGCCACCACCACCGTCTCAACTCTCACAGCTGCCGCCGCCGCCTCCTCCCCTGAAGAATCGCCCTCCGCCTCCGTGTCGAGCACCACCACCTCCACACTGGCCCCGCCACCAGATGTTCCACCTACAAAGTACATTTAAGAATGTTAGAATAAAGCACTCACTAGTCACTAGTATTTGGTCTAGGAATGAAGACATGTGAAAACAATGTAATTTGTGACTGTCTACGTTAAAGTTAAAAAAAATGTCCCTTTTTCCAGGGAAGGTTGTCTTGCTGCACTTTTTGGCACAACTGATGAAGGCTGTTTTTTTAACACGCACCATTTTTCTCCACACAGACAGAAGATGGACTTCTAACAACAAGATCAAGTTGAAACCAGGTGAGAGCTCGGCTCGACCACAAGAAATGTCTTCAATTAATCGTCAGCACTAACCACTTTTCCATTATCAGTTAAACGTTTAGTTTTATTATGACTTCATTTTAATAAACGTGTTTACTTTTAATAAAGCTTTTAAACTTAAATACAATCTGTGTTTTTTGGTCCAGACTAGAGTGACTGAGCGAAAGGTTTTGCAATTTTTGCAAGCATGAGTCCAGATAGAACACTTCAAAAGACATTATGGACAATCCCAGAGGACTGCACTAAGTTGATAGAGCTATTGCTGACTAGAATCATGGGAGTTTCGCCAACCGTGCAATCTTAGTTAGCTACACAGACAGACTAATAAGAATAATCTAGTAATACCACAGGGAGTCATAGTAGAGGCAGGATAAGAATTTAGATACAGTCTACAAGAAGAGCAAAGACAATTTTGAAAAAAGTCAAATGAGGAACGCTAGGAAAAATAGGTACTAGTCTAAAATGAAAACTTACTGGGGCCAGCAGAGGAGCCCTCGCCTGCCCGATCCTGGCCCTGTTGATGAACAGCATCCGCCGCCTGCTGCTCCTGTGTCCTCCTCTCGCCCCTGGGGGGAGCTGACGTACAACATGAAAGAAAGAACAGAAAACATGGATGATTGTTGCTTGTCAATGTCAACCAAATCAAACATTTCAAAAGAACAATAACAAAATATTTCTGCGAAATTATATTGATTATGGTTACTTTTCATTTATTTGCGGACCTGTGACTTCGAAAGTCACGTAACTCACTAAACAAAGTACTGAAACGTTCACCTAGGACTGGCAGGCAGCAGTCCGCAGGCAAGACGCAAAGTGACAGACAAACTCCATTGTGATTTCAGTCAGATCAGTGACAACACTAACAGTTGCCTGCTACATTACCAGTCATTTAAATAGTCAAACTATCAATCCACCGCCACTATTTTTCTTATTGTCAGGGTTACAAAGGAAGGGGCAGATTTAAGCCCTTGCGGCTCTTTTGCGCCGTTCTTGCGTGACTTTTGTGACGCAGCAGCTAAACAAAAAAGGGCGCCATGGTGCGGCGTATAATATTATAACAACGTGACGCATTTGGGAGATGCATCCCGTTATAAAGCCCTGCGCCATCAGGGGGCGTTCCGGCGCAAGGGAGGGCATTCCTGCGCTGGAACACATCCTAATAGTGGCTGAGGGAAATCTACAAAATATCAATCAGTCACCTTTAGGACAATGATGCGTCACACAAACCCTGCACCTGCTTGAAGCAGACGTACGGCTTGACCCAGCATTGGGGAGATAGGGTACCCCAGAGCATTGATGGAGCTGCGCCATCGTTGCGACGCAACTCCAGCAGTAAAGCTTCGGTGACGTTTTGGGCCCATGGTGCGCCGCATTGCAAATACGGCGCACCATGTTTGGTGGTGGTAGCGGGCCGCACAATTAATGGCGCATCCCTGCTACTTTGCAGGGATGCGACGGTAATTGCAATTCTGCCCCTTAGGGGCATACTTACTTACGCGTTCTGGCGCATCTCCAGAGATGCGCCAGATGAAATGCGTCACGCAAAACTACCCTTGCGACACGGCAGATGTGCCTCATTTACAATGCGGCGCGCCCTGGCGCAAGGGTAGGCACTTGCGTGAGGCATCTCGTCACGTAAGAGCGGCGCATCGCTGGAGTCACGTCGCCAACGCAATGCAACTCCAGTAATGCTCAGGGCCACCCAATACTTAACATGCTGTGTCAGTCCTTTCGCCTGCTTCGAGCAGACATAAGGAATTGAATTGACGTAGCAGCGTCGCAGAAGTGCCTGCGTTAAATCTTGTACATTTCACGCAGGCAATTTTGCGAGGCGCACAGCCGCTGGACCGCCCACCCTGCGTACTAGGAACGCACCCATTGTGGTGCAGGCCCATGGCTTTATAACGTGACGCATCTCCCTAGATGCGTCATGCTGTAAATGACTCGCAGGGATGCGGCACGTTTACGCCGCTGTTGCGTCACGCAAGGCAACGTAAACGTGGCGCAAGGGGCTTGTAAATGTAATCTGCCCCCTAGTGTCTAGCATTACGCAGTTCTGTAAAGTACACTCATACATAATAGTTACTCAGGCCAATGAGACCACGAAATAGAAAACAAATAAGCATAGTAGCAACGCCACTGAGAAGGAGAGCAGTGCACCTGAAATGCACAGAAGATTTTGAAATATAATTTAACTACAATGTAATCGTCATCAGCGGCATTATTGGCTTGCTCCATGTAAAAAACAAATATTTGCAATACAACAACACAGAGCAGGAGAAAACATCATAGTAGTGAGTGATTAAATGGCTACTACTACTCACCAAGCCCGGGGATCTCCAAGCCGAGCTGGTCCAGCAGGTCGCGCTCGCGGTCCAGGAGGTCCGTCCAGCGATGGGTGACCTGGCTGTAGGTGCGCTGGACCCCGTAGAGGTGGGATATGGCCCAGCACACCTTCTCCCACCGCTTCCGGCGCTCCCGCATGTTGTAGCCGCCGGCCGCGATCCTGCCGCCTCCCGCGATGGTCCTGGGCAGGCGGCGCTGGACGAAGTAGACCAGCGCGCCCACTTCCTCCGGGCTGAAGATCTCCCGTCGCGTCACCTGCTCCCCCCTCAATCTCCCGCATGCTGTCCTGCCACTGGGTCCAGCACTACTCCCCGCCGCCGCTGCGGCCCTCAAGTGCCTGGGCAGCTTCACGGCGCCTGGCTTGACCATGGTCTGGGCAGGTAAGGTAGGAAGAAGTAGAAAATTAAGAAAGAATAGGATAGGGAAGAAGAAAAGAAAAGAGTTTAAAAAAGTAGTTTAAAAGTAAAGAAAAATAGCAGAAAAGACAAAAATATACAGCTAGGAAAAGAGAGGGATAGATAAGAAGCAAAATCGTAAAAAAAAAACTGAAAACAAGCAAAGGATGGCAAAGATACCAAGAGGATTAAACACCATGCCCAGACACAGGAAATGAATGAAAAACAAGATGGCCGGCGCCCGTTCACGAGCGCAAAAGTAAGTTCGCGCGAGATTTTCCTCGCGATCTCGTGCGAACCTCTAGATTTCCCGCGCGATCTCGTGCGAACCTCTACTCGCAATGCGCTTACTGCGCGAGATTATACATAGCGGGCGGAAACGGAAATACGTCACGCAAACAAAATGGCCGCGCCCGTACTCGACCTTGGGGTAAATTCGCGTGTTGCGCAGCAAGCGGCTCGCGAATACTGCAAAAAAACTCGCGAAACAACAAGCCGCAAAAAAATAAAATGCTCATTCGCACGAATTGGCGGCTTCCGCGGTCGGTTTCGCACGACGCCGCGCCCCGCGAATAGCGCGAAAAAAAACCGAAAAACGATTTCAGCAAAAGCAAAAGCAATGAGCAGGTGCAAAAGGTCAACCTCATGATTTGTAACGATTCTTTGTAGTGCTTCCTGAGGGGGCCCTCCAGAATTCGGTTGCCTGCTTGCAACTATTGTGTGACCCTGCTCTGACCTTAACTGTATGCCACAAAGGTCCTGATTTACAGCTAAAGGAGCAGACAAGCAGGTGCCAGGCTGGAACTTTAAATTCTTTCAGTGACACATTAATTAGCCCCTAATTCATTATTGTCAGTTGGGGCAGGGCAGGTGTTGTTAATAAACTAACCCCAAATTAATTCATGTCAGTTCAAGCAGGGCAGGTGGGCTTGCTTTTCCCCCCCATCTTCTACAGTGATGATGAACCAGAGGGTGGCATTGATGTAACAGAGGGTGGCATGGGTCAAAGAGAGGGTGCCAGTGGTAAAACAGAGGGTGCTGGGAGGCTGTGATGATGAACCAGACGTAGAAACAACATAGTCGCGACCGTTGTGAGCCGACAAGTAAGTTCGCAATTGCGAACTAGTACCAAATCCTCGCGAACTGGCAGAAACAATTGCGAACACAAAAAAAAAAAAATCCGCAAATTCGCGGGAATTCGCGGATTTTGCGGATTGCGAATCCGCAAATCCGCAAAATTCGCGAACGCGAGATCCGCAAAATTCGCCCATGCTTAGTATCAAGTCACAAATAGAAACCTCCGATCCCCCGAGGTCAACACAAACCACAGTAGTCACTTCTGAATAGGAAGATAGTCCTGCGACAACAGATCGGCGGAACAGATCGGAGCCCTCAGGGCGGAAGCAGGCCATTTCTGCAGTGTTGGCGCCTCGACTTGTGCCCACCTAGCAGCTATATCTCGTTTCGTCACAGCTAGTGCTGTCCCCAGGAAGCGCCTATCAGCCCGGGAGCCGTCCAAGCCATCGAACACCCCCAATAGTAAGTGCTTCGGGTCATGGGGAACCACCCAACCCAAGACCTGCGTGAGCTCCCGCTCCAACCCCCCCAGAACAAATTCAGGGCCGGGCATAACCACACCATATGGTAGAAATCGGCTGGCGCACCAGAGCAGCGCGCGCACTCCGGAGAGGCTCTTGTGCCAGCGTGGAAAAGACGCGCCGGAGTGAGGTAGGCCGCGTGGAGATAGTAAAGCTGGATCAATCGTAGCTTGGAAGATGTGGTCAGGGTTTTGGACGCCATAAGGGCGTCACAGCAGTTCGCTTCGTCCAGAGGACCCACCCATCCCTCCCACCGCTCCCTAAGCCGGTCCAGAGATGAGGGACAGTTATTTACCAGGGAGCGGTATATACGGGACACCCCCCCTCTGCCCAGATTACCCATCATGACTTGTGCTTCTAGCGGGTTGAATTCCGGGAGGGAGGTGGACGTTGGGAGATACATGTGAAGAGCGTGGCGGAGTTGCAAGTATTCGTAGAACTGGGAGTGTAGGAGATCATGTCTATGTTGTAGATCAGAAAAAAAGCGCATATGGTCCCCCACCCACACATCCCCGAGTTGTGTTACCCCCACCAAGTCCCAGCGATGGAAGCCCGCCAGGGATGAGACCTCGCTCAACCAGGTGTCGTGCCAAAGGGGCGTCTGTCTAGTCAGCTTCCGGTCCCAGTTCACCAAGCGGAGGGCAGCACGCCAGGCCATGAGGACCGACCTGGTGAGTAGGGGCAGGATTGCGGCACCGGGGAGCCATATAGAAAGCTTTGAATCTGCGGGAAGTCTAGGGCCGTAAGCTCCACCCAGTAAGCCGGGTCGGATCAGCCGCTCGCAAACCAATCATGAATCACTATGAGCTTGGTAGCTAAATAGTAAAAATGGATGTTAGTGACTCCCATACTGCCGTCGAAGGGGGGGATTCAGCAATGGGACAAGGACATACGTGACCTCCCACCACCCCACAAGAACCGAATGAGTGTGCCATCAAGCTCTCTAAACCAGCTACTGGGGAGGTGGACCGAGTTGTTCTGTAGGATATAGAGAAAGCGGGGGAGGATCATCATTTTAAAAAGAGCACTTCTGACCAGCGGGTTAAGGGGGTGAGATTGCCAATTCCTAAGGTCAGTTTTCATTTGGGTGACCAGGGGGGTAATGTTAAGGGCCCACTCCAGCTCCGGCAGAAGTGTCACCCACACTCCCAGATACTTAAACGACTGCCTTCGAAGGGGGATCACTTCCTGCCAATCAAAACACTCTCGGGAGGGGTGAAGGGGGACCAGGTTAGACTTAGTCGGGTTGAGACGAAGGCCCGAGACGTGTTCAAACTCGGAGAGAGCCAATAAAGACCTTGGGCCCGAGTGCTCCGGGTCAGCTAAGTACACCAGAACATCATCTGCATACAAGGCGATTTTATCCACCTGGCTCCGATCCCACGTCCATCCCCGGATAAGAGAGGCTTGCCGGATCAGCGCTGCCAGAGGTTCCATCACCAAGGCGAACAGGAGTGGGGAGAGGGGACAGCCCTGTCGGGTGCCCCACCGGATCGGGAATGGTTCAGAGAGTGCACCGTTGACCAGGATACGGGTACTTGGGCGGTTATAAAGGACCTGAATCAAGTGGCGGAAGGGGAGGCCGAAACCCATGCTTTCCAGAACATCCCTTAAATATCCCCAGTCCACCGTGTCAAAGGCCTTCTCAAAGTCCACAAGGAGAAGCGCCAGGTACAGGAATTCGATGCCGATGGCCCAATGCCAGATGGAGGCGGCGAATACAGTGGCGGGTGCCTCTGGCTGGCATTGGTCAGAGTGGACCAGGTCGGGTAGAAGAGGCCTAAGTCTTTGGGCTATGGCCATAGCAAAGATTTTTATTTCAGTATTTACCAATGAGATTGGTTGGTAGTCGGAGCAGTTTAGGGAAGGTGGCTAAATCTTTGGGAGGACCACAATGGTCGCCACGTCCGATTCGGATAGGAAGAAACCGTCTTCAGCCACCTGGCCGAAGAGCTCCGTTAGGTGGGGAACCAGGTCGTCACAGAACATAGAGTAGTATTCTTGGGGAAATCCATCGGGTCCGGGCGTCTTGCCGTAGCGTAGCATGGTGATAGTTCCATGGATTTCCTCCTGGATAAGCGGGCCGTCCAGGGAGTCCGCGGTTTCACGGGGGAGGCAGGGAAGGCAAGTCCCAAATTTCTCCATCAGAGCCGCGAGGGAGGCCTTGGGGGGGCGAGCCGCGTACAGGGCCGCGTAATAGTAGGTGAAGGTTTGCGCAATAGCCACCGATGTCATCTGGTGAGCCACATCGGCTGTTCGGATCTCCGGAATGATGCGATGGGCCCTGGGGTATGATATCAGGTTGTGGAGCCGTTTGCCATTCTTGTCCCCCCACCCATAAATATGGGCTACGGAGGAGCGCCATAGCATTTTGGCCGACTCTAGGGAGAGCCTCCGGATCTCGTCCCGGACCAACTTCAGCTGCCTAGATGTGTCGGCTGAATTCTCAGCCAGTTGAGCCCACTCCAAATGAACGGCTCGGGACTCCAGCTGCGCCAGTTGGGCGACTTCGGCCGCGTGTTTGGCGTGCACTAACCCCCTGGCTACCCCTCGAACCACCGCCTTGCCCGCTTCCCAGAGTGTGCCCTGCGACAGGACTGAACCTGCGTTGGCAGAGAAGTAGTGGCGGAGCTCTTGGCCAAGAACTTCCACCGTTGCGGAATCTTGTAGGAACCAGGCGTTTAAGCACCAGGTCGTCCTGGGGCTTGGGACCCGATATGGAGAGAGACGGGGGAGTGGTTTGAAATCCCTCTGGGAAGGATCTTGGCCCCGGATACCAGCTGGCAATCTGTGGCGGGCATCAGAATAAGGTCTATGCGAGAGTGGGTAGGGTGGGAGGCCGACGTGTGTGTATACTGATTCTTGCGAGGGTTCCACACCCTCCATACATCACAGAGACCCATAGCCGAGGTCCAGCCCATGAGGCTCTTCGCGGAAGCCAACCGGTGTGCCGAGAAAGGACCCGTCACATCCCTGGAGGGCTGTAGGACAGCATTAAAATCACCCCGAATGACCGTGAGGCCCTGGGGTATGGAGGAAATCACCTGTGTAAGACGCCGAAGGGTAGAGGCCAGGAGCACCGTGGGAACATAAGCGCAGAGGAGATTGACGGGGATACCTTCCACCATCCCGACACGGCCACAAACGTCCCCTGCGGATCGGTGGTGACATCGACTACCGTGAAGGGGAACCCACGTCGCAGAAGAATGGCCACGCCCCTAGCAAAGCCAGAGTGCCAGTCCCGGTTGAACCCGTAGCGGGCCAGGAAATGGCAGTGGGAGCCCAGGAGATGTGTCTCCTGGAGGAATAAGGCATCAGGAAAGTGGCGTCGGGCTGCGCGGAGCACTGCAGTGCACTTAATGCGGTCAAGGAGGCCGTTCACGTTCCAAGAGAGGATGTGGAGGGGTGTGCCAACCATGTGGGTCATTTGTGAAGGTGGGGCTTAGTGTGGGGCAGGTGGGGATGAAAACCCCCCTCATGGGCAGGGGGTGGGTCTCGGCCCAACCTGGGGCGCCGGGGTGCAGCTGGTGGGGACAGGGGTGCATGCGGATGCCGAGGAAGACAATAGGACATGTGACTACCAATGAGAACAACAGAGGGCGGCCTGTGGGCGGCCAAAAACAACAAACTCTTGAGGGACAATGGTCCCTCTCCCCTCCCACTCCCCCCAACTCCCCCCACCCTATATGTCGAAACGGGAAGCATCTGTCGCCCTTAACTAGCCACAAACCTCGCAGGGAGGCAAACAGCTAAATTAAAACGGTTAGCAACCACAGGATTAGGACATGGCTGAGTCGGACCCCCCTCCATGTGTTAGGATGACATGCTAATTGCCAGATAAAAGAAACAATAACAAACAAGCATCTGCAGGTCGGGGTACTTGAACTCTGGAGTGTATCACTGAGAGGCCCCCGACATATTCGGTTAGTGAGCTGCGTGCGAGCTCGAGCGCCGAGCTAGAGACATGTTCAATAATGATGCGCTTCAGGTCAAAGCTACAGGCACTGGTGGTAGCGGCAGTCATGACCCGATGTCTCCATCCGAGCCACGGATCACAGGACTGCTGGACAAGTCAGAGTCAGATATGGCGCGTAGCAAAGTCTCACTAGGTCCGGGGGCGCTGCCCAGATCAATCAGGGAGAATGCCAGTGGCGGAGGAGCGATGCCCCGGTCCTGGGTCTGGATCAAAGAGCGCTGAGTCCACCCCTCGGGCGATTGGGAGCCACCACCCCGGCGGCCAGCTCTCCTCCGGGATCCAGTACTGCGGCGTCTGGGCTTCGGCGCGGTGCGGTTCGCCCGCTCCGGGGCTCCCTGGGAAGGAGAGAGGGTTCTCTGCTGCCGAAGGGGCTTTTCCTCCATGAGCCAGGTCCACACAGCTTGAGGGGATTCAAAAAAGAAAGTATTGTTCTGAAAGATCACTTTTAACCGGGCCGGGAAGAGGAGTCCATATCGTAGGCCCAGCGCCCTAAGTTTCTGCTTAACTTCGTCGTATGAGCGACGTTGAGACTGGACCTCTTTGGAGTAGTCTGGAAACACCATTATCTTAGAGTCTTGGTGATGCAGCGGCCCCAACTCCCTGGCCGCCCCCAGTATGGCGTCCCTGTCGCAGAAGTTAAGGACGCGGAGGATGATAGGACGGGCAGGGGCTCCAGGAGGCGGTTTAGGAGCAAGGGAGCGGTGAGCCTGCTCCACGGCGAACCAGGGGGAGAGCTTCTCCTTGGACATCCAGGAGCGGATCCAGGTCTCCATAAAGATGGCGGTGTTCTCCTTCTCCACCCCCTCGGGGAAGCCCAGGAGGCGCAGATTGCTCCAGCGCGCCCTGTTTTCAGGGTCCTCTGCCCTACGGTGGAGCTCCGCGGTCAGTGACTGGAGACGGGCCATCTGAGACTTGAGGGTAGCGACGTTGTCCTCCACCGTGGAGATCTGGGATTCAGCCTCCGTGATATGCTCCGTGGCATTACGGAGGTCCTGAAGAATAAGGACCACGTCAATCCGCACCTCCCCTATCTTGCTTTCAACGGACGTCTGGGACGTGGATATCGCTTGAAGGATGGTCGATAGGTCTCCCCCGGCCGGGCCAGAACTTGTCACCGCCCCGCCACCGGGCCCACGATCCGATTTCGCAAACTGTTCCATTGTCATTTGGGTTGTGGGGCCAGGGGCCGGGAGGGCGTGGGGTTTGCCCATAGGTGCAGACAGTCGGCCAACAGGTGGTGGGGGGGGATCGGGCCGCAGGTCTAACGGCACCAGGCTCTCAGGTAAGATGGACGGGTCTCTCCATAGCCTTCGACTCAACCTATACACAAGCCTTGTAGGCAGAGAGTTCGGGCAAGGGCAGGGGCGGAGGGGGGAGGCCGCCCGTAGTGCGATGGTCAATCTTCCCGGGGCTGGGGTTTCCACTTCGGTGAACTCAGGGCTCAGCAGCACTTAGAGGCGAGCCTCTGATAGGTCTGCCATAGGGTCAGGCCACCCCTGGGGCCCCGTAGCTGGTGATGAGCCCACCTCGCTCCCCCTCGGGCACACAGCTCCACGTGGGTTAGTTCCCAATGGTCTTTCCCTGAGGTCTCCTCATGGCACAGGCCCACTTGGTCGGGCGCAGGTGGTCACAGCCACCCCAGAAGAGAAGGGGTCCCAGGGCCACCTCCACAGCCTCACGGTGTTGGGCAGGTCTGTCCGCAGGGCGACTTTGCAGGGCCAAAGCACTCCCGCCAGTGGTAGGGGGCCAAAGGGCTGCCTCGTGGGGGGCGCAGCAATTGAACATGCGCGGGGCCTGGATCTCAGGGCCGTTCGAGTGGATCTAGTCTCTTCCCCCCACAGGCACTCCTGGTTGTCGTGGCTCCTCCGGGCAGCAGGCCCATCCTCCAGAGGAACGGCGGCCCCCCGCAGAGGCCCGGCCCCTCACCGCGAACTCCCCTTCCTCTGCGGGGCCCCGGAGAAGTCCACCGTCACCTTCTTAAATCTTCGGCCTCACACAAGCGGATGGGGGGCCATCGGCATCCTTGGACCAGAGGGAGAGGGGGGCTTGTTCACGAGACCGTCACCCACAGGTCTTGCAGCAGAGCACAGTCTACCATTGGGGGGGCAGGGCACCACGCGCAGGCCGAGGGCCGCCTCATGGGTTTCCCCAGCAGGCCAGCAACAGAACATGGGCCCCGGAGGCTGATAGCGCGGGCCGGCCCACTCCAACCCCCCCAGAACTCCTCACCTTGACCACGTCGGGCAGTGGATATGTCCCTTCGCCGCTCTCGCCGGGACGACAGCTCCCACGGGCCCACCGCCGGACCAGCAGCCCCCTCCTCTGCACCGCACCCCGGTCGGGCGCTTCAGGGTGGGCTCACGGCCCAACAGTTCCTCACTGCAGCCCCGGCCTCAGGGATTGCTGGCGGCTCCTCCCAGCTCCGCCGCACCTCACCCCGACAGCAACGGGATGAAGGCAGTCCTTCGACTCCGCCCCCACGGACCCGGATGACAGGGGTAGTCTTAGGGCCCTGGGCAGAAGCCCGTCTATGCACTGGCCCACGCTACCTGGGGGCCGCCATCTTGTCCGCGCCGGGCCTCCGGGAGCGAGGAGCAGAAGGGGAGTGAGGGAGCACCGGAACCGCTCCCAGGGGCATCGGCGGAAAGCTGACGCCACAGGGATCCCCAGCCGGCAGGCAGATGGCGCAGAGGTAGAAAAAAAGCAGTGGATGCCGGGCGGATGACAGAGGGGGTCCAGGAGCACTCTTAGAGTGTGACCGCCATCTTGACGCTGCAGGCCACGCCCCCCCTTGCGGGGTGTTAGAGATCGAGACCCGGGAAAGAGATTCTAACCTCTCTCATTCTAAGGTATGGAGCAGACTGGAACCTAGAGGGACTCTTGGCAACTATAGCTAAACGAGACAATAGCTAAACAGCACCTACTTCTTCCCTTGTACTACACTTAGGTTAGGTACACTGGGGTAGGATTATTTTAGAAGCACCAGAGTATTTTAGCCTGTGTTATTTATGTATGTATTTTTATGTATATATGTCATAGCTACAGACCATGCTATTGCAGTATTATTTAATTCAACTGCTAACGCTGTACGTATTATACTTCACATTCTGTTTTACGATTGTAGCAGTTCATATCTTTTGCATGAGAAATAAGACTGTTCAATAAACCCCTTTTATTGAAACGCCTGCCTATCTATTTCTGTGCAACTCTGTACAAACGAAGCATGCATGATTGACTGAGTGAAACTTATCTATTGTTTCCACGATTCTGAAATTGTTCCGACTCTAAGGGAAACCAAGTTGTCATGTTTATGCGGGTGTCAGAAACTAATCCCTTCATTTGAGAAGTTTCTAGTGACCTCTGAGTTAGCTGGCACACACAAGTAATTACCTTTAATGTACTCGATAGAGACATACTGACCTCAGTCCTATGTCAAAACTATAGTGTATATTATTACAATGCGCCAAGCCTATCAGGGATATAGGAACTACTCTACAACAGAGTACCACAACAGTATTCTCGAGCATAACAAACTATACTTCTCACGGCATAGAGATAAAGGTGTTGTTATACATGCGTCATTGTACATTGAACTATGCTTCCTGTTATAAACAGATACATTTATTTAAGGATAAACATGTACATTACAACACAAGATAAATGTGAGACATTTGGTTGCTGGTTGAGGGGGAGAGGTAAGTCTTTCTCAAGTAGCAGCCACAACCCTTGTCAAGGTGAACCACAAAAATCACAAAATAACCTGTGTTTAACCCTCTGGTAGCTTGGCACAATAGCATTCAGGCTTAGCTTAGAGGCAATGTGTGAAGTGCCCTACTAAAGCAGCAATAACGCAAAAACACAACAGAAGAAAAATCCCAAAATAAATTAGAAAAATAGAGTAAACTTTAATAAATAAGTTGAGACAAAAACAACAGTAGTCCAATCAGTAGAACTGGAGATATGCAATTTCAAAGATTTAAGGTAGGTATAACGCCTAAAAGCACAAAGCGCCACTTGCAGTTATCTGGTTATGCGAGACCGGGTGAAAGTCACAAGTTCAGGCCAAACGCGATAGAGTGTGGACCGGATACAGGGACCATGTTAGTCCAGCTGAAAAAGTTACCTTCTCAAAGTCTAGCGCAAAGAGTCAAATGCAGAGGAGGAGGTCGCGAGGAGCAAGGAGAGCATCACAGAGGGTCTGCTCTGTAGTGCGAAGAGCAAACCGGGCATCACATTTGGTTGTCGCTGGAGGGCGAAGATCCTGTTCTTGCTGGAGTTTCGCATTGGTGGTCAGCACGGGCTGTCGATGCTGTAGCGTGAAGGCCAGCTCTTGTTGCTGGTCATCGCTGGCAGTCGCTGTAGCTAGATGGTCCTGGTCAACAGGTGCATCAAGTTGGCAGCAGGCGCTGGTGGTGAGATCTTGGTGTGAACTGCCCCATTCATAGTCGCAAAGAGCCCAAAACTTCAGGGTGTCTCCTTTTCTTCCAAGAGGATCTTAATTAATACCACAACAGGTGTCCAGGTCCTGGTAGGCACCTCTTGGAGATCAGGAACTTGATCCAGCAGAGGCCAGCAGGGCTCAGGCAGCTCCTTTTATAGGTCCTGGAAGGTCTAGTGCAGCAGGTCAGCTGGGCAGTTGTTGAGAGACCTCAACAGGAGCTTGTTGTGTCCCAGTAGCTCAGAACAGGAGGCCAGCTAACTAGCCCTTGTAGTCACTTAGGTAGCCTTGGATGAATGGAGCCGGTCTAGTCTTCCTTCTCAGACTGCAGGCCAGGCCTCTGACAACAGGGCATGCCTTCTTCTGTAGTGCCCATAGGTCTGAGAGCGTACTGAAGATTGGGTCTGAAGGTCCTAGTTTTATACGTAGAAGAAAAGTCTGGAGTTTTCTTACCGCAGAATAGTCCAGAAATTCCTGCCTCCCTGTTCTGGTCCCAGGATATCTGGGGGCACAATTGACTAGTGTTTCTTTTTGTGTGTGCTGAGGCAGTGTCTTTATGTTTAAAGCATTTTATTGAGCATTCACTAAATGAAAAGAAAAACAAACAATTGTCACAAAGGAGCAATGAGTCCGATACAATCATATAATAGCGCACCAGCGCGTTAGAGTCCTGCAAAGAGTAGCGTACATCCAGATGTGATGGTTGGTGCGTATGCTGCAACAAGGCGCTCCAAAGTGAACAACCCCCCCCAACTTCCCCTCCTCCCCGACCAGACCCAGGCCCCTCCCTCCTCCCCCGTCCAGTGCCTCAAACCAACACCCGCCCCCATCGCCTAAACCGCTCCTCCTTTCCCAGTGCTCTCATGTCTAGGCACGTTGGCCATCTGAATCTGCTAATGTAGTCAACCTCAACAAGCGGAGATATCTGGGACATGTAAGTTCTGTGAATTCCCCTACAAGCAATGAGTGAAACGGTTGCCACAGATGATTAAACTGCTCCACCTCTCCCGCCACCATAAGCGACAATTTTTCCATTCCCAAGACATGCCATAATCTGTGCAACCACCTTGTGGTGGAGGGGAGTGTGGTGGTGCGCCAGTGAATAAGTATATTTTGTATAGCAGAACCCAATGCTATCGCAATTTGCCTCCCTCTACGAGACCTCAGGGGATACATCAGCCCATTGGATAAGCCCAACAGTACATATGCTGGAAAGCGGGGCAATTCAATATCAAAATTGGAGTCGATCATGTCCAGGACCTCTTTCCAGTAGGGGGACAGCAGTGGGCAGTCCCATAAAACATGAGTGAGGGTGCCCGTTTGCCCGCATGCACGCCAGAAAGTGGCGTCGATGTTGCGATTCATCTCATGCAATCTCTGAGGCGTGTAATACCAGTATGTGGACACTTTAGTAAATGTTTCCGTAAGCCCAGTGTGATATGCGGAGTGGCGAGCCCGATAGGCAATGCTGTCCCACTCCTTACGGCTTAAGGATCTCCCCAATTCTCTTTCCCAGCGTTCCCTACCAGGGTTATAGAGGTCAAAGGAGGAAGGCTGCAAGAATTTGTACAAGTCTGAGATAAGTTTCTTGTCTGAGGTGCGTGTTATGAGCCATTTCTCGTATGGAAGGAGCTTCCTATCTGCCGACTCCCGAACCTGTGGCTGCAGCGCCCAATGGCGCACCTGCATGTAGCGCAATCGTTCCACCTCCGGCAACTGATATTCTTTCCTGAGCTCTGGGAAGGAAATAATGCCGTCTTGATCATATAGATGAAAGAGTGCTCTGCATCCCGCAGCCCGCCAGCGTGCAAAAGCCCCCGATTCCATGCCAGGATGAAACTCTGGGTTATTGATCAATGGTGTGAACGGTGAGGGGAAGGTGGTAAGTGCGTGAGTCATGTTCGTGGCGTCCCACACCCTCATGGGAACCCGTGTGATGTAAGATGCATATAAATTGGGAGGGCGATGTGTCCTACGTAAAAAGGGCACCTCCTGCAGAGTCCGGCCCGCCACTGCCTGGTCTTGAAAAAGCCAGTGTTTTTCGGTCTCCCATTTGCTCCACTCTACTAGATACCTTAGCTGTGCAGCCTGAAAATATTTGCGGAGGTCCGGTACTCCCAGTCCCCCCGCCTCAGGTGCCAGGGTAGCCAAGGCCCTCTTAAGCCTAGGTTTACGACCCTGCCATATGAAGAGCGCAATGTCTGCCTGAATCTGTAGTAGCCATCCCTTCGAGGGCTGCAGCGGCTGGGCACGAAACAGGTAAAACGCCTGCGGCAAGATGTTAATTTTCACCATGGCACTTCTGCCTAGCCAGGACAATGTGCCCTTGCTCCAGCGGCCCAGTTCCTCCTTTATTTTCGAACCCAGGGCAGTATAGTTCGCAGTCACCATAGCGGGCAGCGTGGGTGCCAGAAGAATGCCCAGATAGGGCGCCAGGCCTTTCGACCAGTGCATGGGGAACCGCCCCTGCAAGGCAGTCATGGTGGCAGCGGTGAGTGAGACGTCAAGGGCCGCCGATTTCCCCATGTTCATCTTGAAGCCTGCTATGGCAGCAAAGGCCTCCATTTCATCAATGCATGCAGGGAGCGCCCTCCCTGGATCCGCTAGTGTCAGAATAATATCATCTGCATACAGACTGATAGTGTGAGTGTACTCCCCCATCTTAATTCCCAGCGCATTCGGATTCTGGCGTATCCTCTGGGCCAGGGGTTCCATATAAAGTGCCAATAGAAGCGGGGATAACGGACACCCCTGCCTAGTGCCCCTTTCTATCGCGAACTGTTGGGAGCTGCAGCCATTAACTCGTACTACTGCTGATGGGAACTTGTAGCAGTTGAACACCAGAGTGCGGAATTTCTCGCCAATACCTACTTTCGCTAAAACTTTCTCTAGATATGGCCAATGTACCCTGTCAAAGGCTTTCTCCGCATCAACTGCCAGCAACATCCTTTCCCCGGGTATCCTGGAGGCTTTCTCCAGTACATGGACCACTCTCTTGGTGTTATCCACCGTTTGCCTCCCCGGGACGAACCCGGCTTGGTCCGATTCCACTAGTCCCAGGAGGTGAAGCACCAAACGGGCCGCCAGGATCCCAGAATACAACTTGAGGTCGATATTCAAGAGAGAGATCGGCCTGTAGGAGCCACATTGCGTCAGATCCTTCCCCGGTTTAGGGATAACCGAAACCGTTGCCCTAAGCAAATCCGGAGGGATAGCTCCAGGAGCGGAGAAGGAATTAAATAGGCGCATGAGGATCGGGGCTAACGTAGGCCAGAATGTTTTATAGAAGAGGGATGTATAACCATCAGGGCCCGGGGCCTTCCCATGTTTGAGCCTGGAATGTCCCTTTTGATATGTTCCGCTTGTTCCGGAGTGAGAGAGGGAAGGTCAACCGAGGTCAAGTAGTCCTCTTCTGCTTGTGCTGATGGGGGTTCGCCTTTATAGAGGTCAGCATAGAATCGGCGGAAGCCTTCAGCTATTTGGTCATCTTCCGTTACCGACCCCTCAGCGGGTGTCGATAGCTCCTTCACTAAGTGCCTCTGATGTGCTTCCCTGAGTTTGTGCGCCAGGAGCTTTCCGCATTTGTCCCCACCCGTATAATATGCATGCTTCAAGCGTAATGCAGCATATTCAGCCCTGTCCATATCTAAGGCTGACAAAAGTTTCCTCGTAGCCTTAAGCTGCTTCCAGAGTCTGGGAGCCCCCGTCCTCTGGTGAACCTGTTCCAATTCTCGCACTTTGCCGGTGAGTTCCTCACGCTTCTGCTGACGCTCCCTATTCTCGGCGGAGGAGATGGCAATAAATTCCCCTCAGAGCACCGCTTTCAATGCCGCCCATTGTGTTGCCAGGGTAGTGTCACCATTATCATTATGCTCCTGGTGGTCCCGTATCGAGTCTTGAATATGCTTTACCACCGTCTGTTTGTGCAGCAAGGTATCCCTGAGGCGCCACACTCCACGCCTAGGCGACATCGGTGGCAATTGAAACGTCCCTGTAACAGGGGCGTGGTCTGACAGAGAGAGAACCCCTATCTCAGAAGCTGTGGCTAAGTCGCGGACCGGTTTCGAGACCAATAGATGGTCAAGACGTGCGTAGGTCTTGTGGGCGTGCGAATAATAAGAATAGCCTCGGTGGTGGGGTGGAAGCAGCGCCAAAGGTCATGGAGATCTGACTCCTCTAGTTGGCGTTTGCCCGTCTGCGAAATCTCCCCAGTCTGCGGGCGCCGCTGCACCGACCTTTCCAGGGAAGAGTCGAAGACCATATTCAGGGGTCCCCCTATGATTACATGCCTATCTGGTGTGGCGGTGACATCCACCACAACTGAGTGTAGGAATCGTTCTTGGTGTTCATTGGGGCTATACATCGATCCAATGGTGAAAATCAGTCCCCCGTATTTGACCCTGTAAGCAAGGAGTCTACCTCTCTGTTCAGCAAACTTATGGAGGACCTCTCCTTTAAATGTTCTGGATACTAAAATTGCAACCCCAGCGGTCTTAGTAGTGTTGCAGGAGAAGAATTGCGTGGGGAATCTATGGGAGCGCATCCTCTGGCAGTCTTTGGCTAGGAGACAAATGTCAGCGTGGGTATTTTCCAATAAGGAGAGGACTGCACTCCTCTTGACAGGGTTATTTAATCCCTTCACATTAAGGGTGACTACTGTGAAAGCCGTCATCTGTGTGGCTAAAACCGAGGTACAAGCAGTGTGTCACGGCCTAAAAGAGGTGGGTGCGGTGTAGACAATGTATAGAAGCACAGCGAAGCTGTGATGACTGGCTCAGTAGCACTGGACGGTTCCCGTGTCTCCCCCCCAACCCCTCTCAAACTTCCCCCAAGCCGCCCACCCTTCCCCAAACCCCCTCTACACCCCAACAAACCCTTCATGCAAACAACCAAGCACCCTCTCCTTCTCCCCCCAACAATCCCCTGAAATCCCAACAAATGATAGTCCCAGTCATGCCCACCGGGCAAGTCTGTGGTGAGTTACCAGTGTGGACGTCCGGCCACTTACTCCCTCTCCCTCTTCCCCCCCACCCCCCGCCCTCCAAGACCCGAACATGCTACTCCAGTAAGGCTGTGGTGTTCTCCCCCTGGACCGTCATTATGCTGTAAGAGCCACATCACCGTTGGAGGCATTGTTCCTGGCCGCCTCGGAGACTGCATCTGCCATGTTGGCTCTAATGGTGGGCGAGTCCGGCCTTCTGGGGTTGGCAGACCCTCGTCTCCATGACACCCTCTGCCAGCCATCTCTGGGGCCGCGCCTCCGGCTCGGCGTAGTTGTGTCTTCCTCCTCCGCCGTGATCCCCAGAACCTCACACGTTTCCTGAAGCGATCTGAGTTGATGCATCGTGCCATTTCATCGAAAGATAAGGCGGAAGAGGTGACCCCAGGCATAGGGTGTTTCGTGCTCTCTCAGAAAGTCTGTGGCGATCTTGAATGATTTCCGTTTTTGAAGAGTGATGGCGGACAGGTCCTGATACAGTCCCACAGAGTGGCCACGGAAAGTGTACGCGGGTTGTTTCCGGGCCTCTGCCATGGTGCGTTCCTTCAGCGGGAAATCTGGGAGGAAGGCTAGAATGTCTGGAGGAGGTGCCGATGCTCTTCGCGGCGGGCCCACCCTGTGCGCTCTATCGATCCTGACTGGGAACTCAGACGGTTCACCCAGGATAGCTCGAAACAAGTCTCTCAGGTAGCCAGCCGTATCTGAGTCTTCATCTGTGGATGGAATTCCTCGGACTCGTATATTGTTTCGCCGAGACCGGTTCTCAAGGTCCTAGTTGTGCATTTGCAGATCTAAATGCTGATCTCTGAGGCGCAATACCTCCTGCTGCAGTAGGACTAATTCCTCATCAAGACGGTGGTTCGTACTCTCCACTGTGGCCACTCGCTCCCCGATCTCTTCCACCTCTCTGCGCACCTCCCGAACCTCACCCGCCACTTCCTGTTTCAATGTCTGAAAATCCTCCGGCTGGGCTTGATGATAGCTGCCCCCTATCTCCTCTTTGCTGGGATCTGTTGAGCATGTCGGGGAGAGTGGGTTCTCCCCGCTTGGGGCCTCTGCCCGACGCCATCTTGGATTGAGTGCGGGCCAGCTCTCCCGTCCCCTCAACTCGATGTGTCTCGATCCGCCGGTGCTGTCCTAGGTCAGGTAGGGGACTGGTGGTGGTCACCAGCAATTGCTCTGAGCGCCGTCTGGGGAGGGCGCCACCGGTTCCGTCGCGCTGGGCTCCAGGCGTGGCCGCTATGGCGGAATGCTCACTCTTCCCACAGGCCCCGCCGGTTCCCGTCCGTCGCGGGCTCCACCAGGCGCGGGTGGTATCACCGGTGATCGTCTCCTCCTTCTGACCCCGTCCACGCCGGACGGGGGAGGCGCTGCGTGTCTCTCCGGTACAGTGCAAGACCTCTCAGCTGCAGTCGCCGTCAGAGGCCTCTCAGGGCATCGCCGCCATCTTCCACCTCCGTCCAGCCCCGCCGCGTGTCACGGAGCCAGTGGCCAAAAATCGCTCTGGAATTGACAGTACAAGCCCCGGGGCCGCCAAGGTCACCGGATTTTCTTCGGTCTTAGGCGTCCGCCGAGCTGGGGAGCCCCCTCACCGCGGGGGCCGGGGAAGGAAGGCCCCGCGCGAGGCCTTGGGCCCACTCTCTTGCCGCTCCGATACTCTCCCGGTGGGCGTTCATACGAGTATTATTATTATTTGCTGCCTGGTGCACTGATGAACGATACCGCCACGCTCCATTGCTGGTCATGCACTGTATATGCCGTGTTTCTGCTGTGACCTTCTCCGCGCTTGCCTCCTGGATGCTGCCGGGTGGTTCCAGTGAAGTGAATCCTACCTCTGGGAAATATCGCTCGATAGTGGAGAATTAGGGGCACTGCTAACAGCTGAGATCTTATTGAAGTGGGCTGTGGTGGACGGCCATTACCACTGAGGATATCGCAAAACGGCGGCGGATGCTGAGATGGCTTGAGCAGGTAGTGGGGTCTGCTGCCCGGGAGACCTGGAGAGACTTGAAATTGCTCACTACAACTTGCTCGCGCTTCTGCCCTGAGCTGGCTGATGTCACTGCTGGCTACGCCGAGGTGAAGCGGATTTTTCAAATTGCTGATTCTTGCTTTTTAAGCTAGAGGCGTGAGAATATCCATTCCTGTGATGCATAAGTGTTGGGCCTTTGGCGCTGGGTTCTGCCCTCTCTGCCCATTCGAGCCGGAGTCTGGAGCTCTGGTTTTACTCCCTATATTCTTGCTGCTCCTCCCCCTGAGGTACTGGTGGTGACTACCTGAGGCCCTCCTGCACGGGCTTGTGCTGCCTACACACAACAGGACCCCTTTGACAACAATCACATCTTCCCTGATTACTCGGGTCCATAAGACTTGCTGTTCCTGGTGGGTGCAGTGTACGCGCATGGACTTGGCATTGGTGGGGCCTAATCACACAATGCAAAATAGGTAGACCAGACCCCAGGCAGCCGCGCATCACCTTCGACAACAAAAAATCTTCCAATAAATCACCTGAGGTCGGGGAGGAGCAACCTGAGGAGACGGCAGGTGCATCATCTCCATCCCCGGATTCCGACTTTCGCACCATCCTTACTGAAATGCGACAAGGCTTTGCAACCATAGCGGACAAGGTAGACACGCTTAAGACCCGTATGGACAATATAGCGCATAGGCTAGATATGCATGAGGGGCGCCTCAAGGAGGCGGAACAGCGCATATCTGACTCTGACGACGTCAATGAGCAGCTAAAGAAAGCATTCACCCAAATGGACAAACTGATGCGCATAATAGGTGCCAAGAATGAGGACATTGAAGCACGCAGCAGAAGAAATAACGTTCGAAGCTTAGGTATCCCCGAAAGTGCCAACACGGGGCGCCTAGAACAATATCTCGAGAGACTGCTGACGGCGATTACTGATGAAGGAGCCCTCTCAGCCCAATTTATAGTTGAACAAGCGCATTGATCACTGGGCCCGAGACCACTGCCTGGGATGACTCCGAGACCAATTATAGCGCGGCTGCTTAACTATCGAGACCACGATGTGGTCCTCCGAGTGGCGCGAGGAAAGAAGCAGGTCAACTATGAGGGCGTCTCATTTACCATCTTCCCAGACTTTACTGCTAGGGTGCAGGAGGAGCGTCACAAATTTACTATCGTTAAGCAGAAGCTACGCCATGAACAGGTGGATTACGCTCTCTTATACCCGGCACGGTTGCGCATCACACATCAAGGAACACAAACCTTCCATACCACGCCGCAGTCGGTTGAAAAGTTCCTAAAAACACTAAAGAAACGTAAAAATGTCCAGGCTGATGCTGACGAGATTGATGAGGAGACGCTGTCTGGAGTGGAGTGAGAGCGGTTGGACGGGCTGCCACAGGTCACTTCTCTCTCTATGCTTCTGGGACCCCACCGCTGCGGTGAAGGCTGAGAGAATCCTGGAAGCTCCAAGACTGTGACGTATATTGTTATGCTGACTGATAGTTTTTGCCAGTTGTATGCTTACACACAAATGATTGACTAAGTGCGGGGTTTGAGGCTGATGTTATTCTGATATGCCGGACACCCCTGCTGACATTAGGATTCGTTACGACCTGAGGATTTCCTCGGTACCAGCAGGGTTGCCGTGTGCCATCTAGATGGTTACCCCAAAAGGAATACCCCTTTTGATCTTTGGTCTATTCTGGTTATGGGGGGGAGGGGGAGGGAGGGTTCGATGCTGGCATGATTGGGATGCAGCAGTGGGAGGGGGAGGTGCAATTACGAAGGATGTTTTCTTTTCACAGGGGGGGGGCGGGGCAGATGTGTGCGCCATATAGGGGTCTGCTTAATCGATTGAGAGGTTGCAATAACAACGAATATACAGCACACCACAATTAAACACCATATTTCGAGGTATGGCAGGGACAGGGAAGGACTCTCAGAGATATATATCCTGGAATATTAGAGGTCTTAATGATGCTCGGAAGGGCCGGAATGTTATTGCTTATTTGGAGTGTCATCAGGTTCATATCGCTATGTTACAGGAGACGCACCTGGCTCCACATCCACGCACGCAATTTGCTAATAAATGGGCGACTACTCAACCCTTCTCTTCTTACTCCACTTACGCTAGGGGTACTGCTATCCTGATTAAGCGAACAGTGCCATTTGTGGGTCTGGGGGAGAGCCTTGATACTGCTGGTCGGTATGTCATTGTATGGGGTCGCCTTGGGAGGGACACTGTTACCCTAGTAAACTGTTACGCCCCCAATGTCGATATACCTACCTTTTTCACGACGCTATGGGGCAAGATTGTAGATATAGGCTCCCAACACGTCATATGGGGTGGAGACTTCAATGTTGCACTGATACCTACACAAGCAGATGGGGTCGCACTATACAAGACTAGATCTAGGGAGGCTTTGATGGGGATAGTGGAGGAAGGTGACCTGACGGACGGCTGGCGATATCTCTATCCACTTCGTCAGGAAGGTACTCACTTTACATCATCGACAGTCACATGGGTACGACTGGATTATTTCTTGTTAACCAGGGGTCTCATTGCGGGGTTTGAACGAGCGGCGCATTTGCCCAGAACATACTCTGACCACAGCCCGGTTATGATTCATTTACATGTGCCGGGGTGGGATAGCCCCAGACCACAATGGTGGCTGCAGCCCACAGCCTGGCTGGATGAGGTCTTTAGGATGGAATTTGGGGAGTAAATTGCTCAATTTTTCCCTCGAAATAAGGGCACAGTCGACAGTGTCGAGGTCATCTGGGAGGCATTCAAAGTAACGATCCGAGGCTACTGCATATGGAAGAGCTTTGGCGTTCTGCGTGATATACAAGGAACGATACATACCCTTGACCGCGAAATGAAAGAGCTAGAGAACCGGATGGTGGGAGGTGAGATGGCACAGGCACATGCTGGGTTTAGGGCTAAGCTGACGCAATATGAAGAGGAAGCTGCGAGAGAAGCGAAATTCAGGGGTAGGCATTGGTCGGCGAGAAAGTAATGTGAGGGTGACAGACCTGGCAAGGCGCTCGCAGTCCTAACTCGCAACCCACACTTTACTAACACTGTTCTTGAAATCACTGACTCGGAGGGAAAGGTCTTTAGGGACACTGAGGGAATATTACATGTTTTTGTCTCGCATTATAGTACATTATATACCACTAACAATTCGGGGGATGTGTGGTTTGACCAATTCCTTGATGATGTTGCCCTATGTTGGCTCAGCGATGTCCATAGGACCTTCTTGAGTGCGTCATTCGAATTAGACAAAATAAGGGAAGCCATAATGTCACTAAAGAATGGTAAGGCTCCAGGGTTGGATGGACTCCCAGCGGAGTTCTTCAAGACATATATCGATATAATGGCCCCCGTTCTTCGTGAAGTATTCGAGAAATCCCTGGGTGAGGGGGTTCTGCCCCGCTCGAAGCGGGAGGTCATGATCACGTCCCTTTTAAAACCAGGTAAAAATCCCAGCTCTTGTGATGCATATCGCCCACTTTCGCTGATAAATTGTGATGCGAAAATCCTAGCCAAGGTGCTAGCCACTCGCTTGTCCATCTTGATGACCAAAATCATATTGCCAGATCAATCTGGATTTGTCCCTGGACGTTCCACTACCCACAATCTTCGGACCTTGTTCTCATTGATTCGGACAGTGGCTCCTGATTTCCCCGTGGTAGCGATTTTCCTCGACGCTTCAGAGGCGTTTGACTCGGTTGAATGGAATTACCTATTTGCCGTGTTGCAACGCATGGGATTCCCTAGGCTGTTCATCTCCTGGGTTCAGCTGCTATACACACAGCCATCTGCAAAAATACTCATTAATGGTCATTTGTCCCCCTCGATTGCTATTACACGAGGAACAAGGCAGGGGTGTCCACTCTCCCCCCACCTATTCGCTATAGCCATTGAGCCGCTTGCTCGTCCAGCTACATCCAGTTGGGGCATTTCGCTGCTTCCAGCGTCAGATTGCTGTATCGCTGTACGCTGATGACATGACATTATTTTTCGCAGATCCAATTCACAACTTAAATCCCTTGCTGCGGGAATTCGTTATCTTTGGCAGATTATCTGGGGTACAGATAAACTGGAACAAATAGCAATTCTATCCCCTCACTGACGCAGTGTCCGAGTTCTCTCTGGACTTTCCATTGGAGTGGTGCCACTCAGATCTCCGATATTTGGGCATACAGGTTTCCAGAGATAGGGAGGATATGCTCCGGCTTAATTATGGTGTTGCTATCACCAAATTGACCACTTCTGTCGACCGCTGGCTCTCCCTCCCCTTATCTATGGCGGGTAGAGCTTCACTCATTAAAATTGTGGTGCTACCCCACTTTTTATATCTTTTTTTGAATAATCCCTATAATCCTGGTTCTTTTTTCTTCTTCTGGGGGGTAAACAACCGAGGCTTCGATGGTCAGTACTGGCACAACCGTATGCCAAATGGGGGTTTGACCTTCCTGATTTCGAAGTTTACTATATGAGTGCCCAAGTGCATTACTCCTATCACTGGATGATACCCAAGCCCTTTATGCCTCAGTTTGCAGTGGGAGACTGGGTGGTGAATCCTCTTCCCCTGAGTGGCCTTATACAAGGCCCTGCGGCAGCCATAGAGACGCCATTTACGACTGTCACGTGTACGATCGATGCGTGGTGGCGTATAGCTAAAATATTGTGCTGTACCGTACTCTATTCTGCACGAATGCCCTTGACTTATCATCCTAAATTGGCGCTGCTTCAGGAGAAAAGTTTTCAATTGCTGTGCCGACGACTTAAAGTGAACACGTGTGGTGACCTGTTTACTGAAGGACAATTTAACGCTATGGATCTGTTTTTTAAAACTCACCGACCCACTCCCCTTGATATTTTTTATTACATACGGCTGCGTCTGGGGATGAAGGAGATTTTGCCGGAATACCCCCAGGAACCTGATAACCTGGCCCGCTGCATTTTATGCTAGGCTCACATGATGGCTCACACCTTGTATCGGGCATATATGGACATGTAAGGGCGTTGCGACAGGGATTTGAAGTGTCTGCCCGGTCACACTGGGGGGACGACTTGGCACTTGAGATCACCGACGGGCAGTGGTTTTACTGTTGTAACATTACGGCTAGAATCTCTGCTAGTTGCAGACTCAAGATTATCCATTACAAGTTTTTACAGCGATTGTACTACACACCAGTGAAAAAATGTAGGTTTCACTTATCTGATGACAATAGATGTGAGTGCTGTCATGCGGAAGGTGCTGGTTTTCTTCACTTGTCTTGGGATTGCCCTGGTGTTAGGGATTATTGGCAGCAAATACATGAGGCCCTGGAAGCCATGGTGGGAGAGACTCTAGATGCTAACCCCCTATTAAAGTTGGTTGGGTATACATTGCCTGTACCTAAGTCTTATAGAAAATTCCTTGATATCGCCCTTTTGCTAGCGAAGAGGAGGGTGGCATGTCGATGGGGGCGAGGAAGAGCCCCGAAATTTAAGAATTGGCTTACTGATGTTATTTATTGTCAAGAACAGTCTGCATTCTTTGCTGAAACACAGCCAATATCCAGCAGGCCTAAGGACATATGGGGACCATTGACCACCTATCTTATCTCTCAAGGTGAGAAGGTGGGGGACTCAGCTTACGAGGAGCTACGTAGCACTGGTGGTGGGGATGCGAAAGCTTAAATGCACTACTAGAGCATGATACCTGTTATTTGAAATCATGATGCAGCCTTGTCTCTATATTATATACATCCATGGTTAATTCTCTGCATCTGCTATTTCTGTGTTAATTCGCCTCGCTAAACTTCTGAGGGATATCATTGTATGTGTTATATCCTGATCCGTGATATATGCATTCATGTCTGCTTTGATATATGTACATGTGTTTTGTCCTTATCTTGACCCCTGTTGCCTGCCTGACTTCTTGAAGTTGTACTACCTTTTGATATGTGCTTTTCATGACCTTGTATGAACCACACGCTGTAATACCCCTGTATGACTGTTTTATTATTATGAAAATGATAAAAAATAAAGGTTTAAAAAAAAACGTTAACATTTACTCACATTAACTCCACACGTTGGGCTGTCATGCCATTTTCCAAGGTTTCTCATGCTCAAGATGTGCCCATCTGGACCTCTTGTCAAGAACACGAACTGACACATGATTCGTCCAAAAGGCATCTCCGAGTGCCATGCTGGCCTCCTGTTCTCTCAGATCGAGAGCAGCCTTAGATGAGTCCAACTCCCCACCTTTTATCCTACGATGTGGGGTCACACAGGGCTCATTACTAAGCCCTACACTTTTTAACTTGTATGTTAGCCCCTTGACTGACCTCATAAAGTCCTTTGGGTTTGCAGTTGTGTCCTATACCGATAACACACAGATTGTGGTGTCGGTGGCCAGTAACCCGAGCAACACTGCCTCCAGATTCCATGACTGCTTATTGCAGACTTGGAAAGGGATGTCGCAAAATTTCCTCAAACTTAACACAGGAAAAAGTGAGGTACTACTATTTGGTAGGAACACTGACTTCTGGTCTCCCAACTGGTGGCCGCAGGATTTTGGAACTCCTCCCACTCCTGTTTCCAAGGCAAAGAATGTAGGAGTTGTCTTTGATAGAAATCTGTCCTTTGAGGGGTATATTAACACTCTTACCTCAACTTCCTTCTATAGGCTTGAGACTCAAAGGAAAGTACTTCCTCCTATTCAATCAATCAATCAATCATAACACTTGCATAGCGTGCTACTCACCCGGAAGGGTCTCAAGGCGCTTGGGGGAAGGGGGCCGCTACTGCTCGAACAGCCAGGTCTTGAGTAGTCTCCTGAAGGCGAGGGGGTCCTGGGTCAGCCGAAGGTGGATGGGGAGGGTGTTCCATGTCTTGGCCGCCAGGTAGGAGAAGGGTCTGCCTCCGGCGGTGGCTCTTCAGATGCGTGGTACGGCAGCGAGGGCGAGGCTGGCGGACCGTAGCTGGCGGGTGGGCGTGTGGAAGGTCAGGCGGTCGTTGAGGTACTTGGGGTGCAGGTTGTGGAGAGACCCGTTCGACCGAATCCGCCATGGGCCATTGATGAAAAAACGAAGCTTGGAGTACTTGTGGATGCAGCTTACCAAGGCCTGCACACATGCTCATCGTTCTTCATAAAGTCGACAATACTGTTATGCAATTGAAATATTACCTCCTTGATTACTGATGCTATCCACTTAAAGGCCCGTGACGCATGTCTACATCTTTATCCTAATATCGGAAACTTGATATTGGCATTGCTACTACTTTATCGGCCAGCTTTCTTGTCTACGCTATTGCGTCGCATCAAGATCTACCATCATCTTTGCCCTGACGAAGCTCCCATGGTTGGGGAGCGAAACGCGTTGGCTGTCCTAAAAATGAAAAAATAAAAGAAAATATATTTTTTGATACAACGTGGTCCTGTTTTACTTCACGCTTGGTGCTGCCTCCATTCTTTTTCTAAGGTCTTGAGTAGTCTCCTGAAGGCGAGGTGGTCCTGGGTCAGCCGAAGGTGGATGGGGAGGGAGTTCCATGTCTTGGCCGCCAGGTAGGAGAAGGGTCTGCCTCCGGCGGTGGCTCTTCGGATGCGTGGTACGGCAGCGAGGGCGAGGCTGGCGGACCGTAGCTGGCGGGTGGGCGTGTGGAAGGTCAGGCGGTCGTTGAGGTACTTGGGGTGCAGGTTGTGGAGAGACCCGTTCGACCGAATCCGCCATGGGCCATTGATGAAAAAACAAAGCTTGGAGTACTTGTGGATGCAGCTTACCAAGGCCTGCACACATGCTCATCATTCTTCATAAAGTCGACAATACTGTTATGCAATTGAAATATTACCTCCTTGATTACTGATGCTATCCACTTAAAGGCCCGTGACGTATGTCTACATCTTTATCCTAATATCGGACTCTTGATATTGGCATCGCTACTACTTTATCGGCCAGCTTTCTTGTCTACGCTATTGCGTCGCATCAAGATCTACCATCATCTTTGCCCTGACGAAGCTCCCATGGTTGGGGAGCGAAACGCGTTGGCTGTCCTAAAAATGAAAAAATAAAAGAAAATATATTTTTTGATACAACGTGGTCCTGTTTTACTTCACGCTTGGTGCTGCCTCCATTCTTTTTCTAAGGTCTTGAGTAGTCTCCTGAAGGCGAGGTGGTCCTGGGTCAGCCGAAGGTGGATGGGGAGGGAGTTCCATGTCTTGGCCGCCAGGTAGGAGAAGGATCTGCCTCCGGCGGTGGCTCTTCGGATGCGTGGTACGGCAGCGAGGGCGAGGCTGGCGGACCGTAGCTGGCGGGTGGGCGTGTGGAAGGTCAGGCGGTCGTTGAGGTACTTGGGGTGCAGGTTGTGGAGAGACTTGTGTGCGTGGGTGAGGAGCCTGAACGTCATCATCTTGTTGACGGGGAGCCAGTGCAGGTTCCTCAGGTGGCCGGAGATGTGGCTGCGTAGAGGGATGTCCAGGATGAGTCGGGCGGAGGCGTACTGGATGCGTTGGAGTCTTTTCTGTAGCTTTCTGTAGACGGCTGGTGACGAGGGCCTGGGTGACCGTCTTCCTGATTTCGATGGGGATCCATCGGAAGATCTTGCGGAGCATGCGGAGGGTGTGAAAGCATGAGGAGGAGACGGCGTTGACTTGTCTGGTCATCGAGAGGGAGGAGTCCAGGATGAAGCCCAGGTTGCGTGCGTGGTCTGTTGGCTTGGGGGCGGTGCCCAGGGCTGGGGGCCACCAGGAGTCGTCCCAGGCGGAGGGTGATGGTCCTAGGATGAGGACTTCCGTCTTGTCTGAGTTCAGTTTCAGGCGGCTGTTCTTCATCCACTCGGCGACGTCTTTCATCCCTTCGTGGAGGCTGGTTCTGGCGGTGTCGGGGTCTCTGGTGAGGGAGAGGATCAGCTGGGTGTCGTCGGCGTAGGAGATGATGTTGAGGTTGTGTTGGCGTGCGATGGCTGCGAGAGGTCTCATGTAGACGTTGAAGAGGGTGGGGCTGAATGAAGATCCTTGCGGGACGCCGCAGATGACTTCGGTGGCCTCGGAACGAAACGGGGGGAGGCGGACTCTCTGTGTTCTTCCAGCGAGGAACGAGATGATCCACTTCAATGCCTTCTCTTGGATGCCGGTGTTGCTGAGGCGTTGGACTAGGGTGCGGTGGCAGACAGTGTCGAACGCGGCGGAGAGGTCCAGGAGGATGAGTGCCGCTGTTTCCCCGTTGTCGAGAAGGGCTCGGATGTCGTCGGTGGCTGCGATGAGGGCGGTCTCGGTGCTGTGGTTGGCTCTGAAATCGGACTGCGAGGGGTCGAGGGATCCATTCATCTCTGGGAAGGTGGCAAGCTGTCTGTTGACGATCTTCTTGATGACTTTGGCAGAAAAAGGGAGGAGCGAGATGGGGCAGAGGTTTTTGAGGTCGGTGGGGTCCGCTGTTGGTTTCTTCAGTAGGACGCTGAGCTCGGCATGCTTCCAGCTCTCCGGGAAGGTGGCGGTGTCGAAGGAGGTGTTGATGACGTCTCGGAGTTGGGGTGCAATGGTGGAGTCGGCCTTGTTGAAGACGTGGTGGGGGCAGGGGTCAGTCGGAGATCCGGAGTGGATGGTGTTCATCGTGCGGGCTGTGTCTTCGGTGGTCACTGCGGTCCATGTGCGGAGGGTGGCGGTGGGGTGCGTTGGTTCGACGGTTGGGTGCGAGGATGGTGCGCTGAAGCTGTTGTGGATGTCAGCAATCTTGCGGTGGAAGAACGAGGCGAGGGAGTCGCAGATATCTTGTGATGGGGTGATGTCGTTATTGCCGGTGCTGGGGTTGGAGAACTCCTTGACGATGCTGAAGAGTTCCTTGCTGTCGCGGGCGTTGTTGTCTAGTCGATCCTTCAGTGATTTCTTCTTGGTGGCGCGGATGAGCTGGTGGTGCTTGCAGGTGGCGTGTTTGAGGGCGGTCATGTTGTCAGTGGTTTGGTCGAGGAGCCAGGCTTTCTCGAGGGTGCGGCAGGTCTTCTTGGAGTCCTTGAGTTCGTCGGTGAACCAGGGGGCCTTCTTGCTTCTGGGTTTGCTGGGAGGGTTCTTCAGTGGTGCGAGGTCGTTGGCACAGGCGGTCAGCCACTGCGTGAAGTTGCGGGCTGCTTTGTTGGGGTCCGGTGTGCTGGCAGGTGGGTTCTGGCTGAGGGAGGTGGTGAGTTGGTCGGCGGTGATCTTGCTCCAGCTTCTGTGAGGAACCTGCTGCGGGTGGTGGTGGGTAGTGGTTTTTCTGAAGCTGAAGAGGACGCAGCTGTGGTCTGTCCAGTGAAGTCCGGGTGGAGTGGCTGAAGGCAATGTGCTTGCTGGATGAGAAGACGGGATCCAGCGTGTGGCCGGCGTAGTGGGTGGGGGTGTTGACCAGTTGCTTGAGTCCGAGGTTGGCGAGGTTGTCCAGCAGGGTGACGGTGTTGCGGTCCTTGTTGTTCTCCAGGTGGAAGTTGAGGTCCCCTAGGAGGATGTAGTCGGCGGAGGGGAGGGCGTGTGGGCTGATGAAGTCCGTGATGTCTTCGCTGAATTGTGTGCGTGGTCCTGGGGGTCTGTAGATGAGGGTGCCTCTGAGGGTCGTCTTTGGGTCTGTGTGAATCTGGAAGTGGAGGTGTTCGGCGGCGGTGTAGGTGTCGTCGGCGTCGGTCGTGATGCTGATGGTGTTCTTGTGGACGATGGCGATGCCTCCCCCACTTTGGTTGACGCGGTCCCTCCTGATGATCTTGTATCCATCCGGGATGGCGATGGCGATGTCGGGGGCTGAGGAGGCGTTCATACATGTTTCAGTGAGGAACGCGACGTCTGGTGATGTTGTGTCGAGCAGGTTCCAGAGTTCAACGGCGTGTCTGTGGACGGAGCGGGTGTTGAGCAGGATGCACTTGAGGTCGCTGCTGGGGTTTGGCTTGGCATGTTCGGAGGCAGGTGAACTTGCAGGTTGTGCAGGTGAAGGGTCCGTGGAAGCGTTTCGGGGCGGCCCAGCAGCAGGTGGGGTTCCGGCCGGTATTGAGTGCGTTGAGGGCTGCGGCGTCGTAGGTTTGGCGGGTCGTCTTGCGTCGGTAGGGGCCAGGGGTCCTGGCGCTGGGCGCGGGCCTGGCGCGGACGGGCGCAGACGGGCTTACCTTTGGAGCGCCCGCTGCGCGTCAACGCTGCGCGTTTGCCATTCTGCAAGAGCTGCGGAAAACAGTAGTCTCTACTCTTACCATCTCAAGAATAGGATATTCCAATGCACTATCTGTTAACATCAAGAAAAGATGTTTAGAAAAATTTCTAATACTTTAGAATGCTGCTGTGCAACAATTTTTGGGAATTCCAAAATTTCAATCTGCTTCTCAAGGCCTTGTCCAGCTACTCTGGCTACCCATAAAAAATGGATAGACTTTAAGGCACTCTGCACTGCCTTTAAGGTGGTGCATAATGTAGCACCTCAATATCTGAAACATTGCTTCCAATGGTATTTTCTGAGCAGGTCACCTAGATCATCATCAGCTCGCAACCTATGGGTTCGCAAATGTAAAAGATCTAACTGAGGGAGCAGGAGCTTGAATACTTGCATGGAGCTCAATGCCTCCTCATCTAATGGTTCAAATCTCTTTATTATTAATAGTAATGATGCAATGCCATAGACATTAGAATTGCAACACTTCACAGGACCCAAAGGGCACAGATTCTCAATTTGTGGCATCATATTATCGTACACCAAGAAAGAAAGACATCCCCAAAATGAGTGTCCCCCTCCCCCAGCTTGCCTCCTTATCTTAAAGAAAAAAAAGTAACTGCTAGCCTTTCGGAAAGCTCTTAAAACATGTCTTTTTAACAATTAGAGTAGGTGTTTGAACAGCACTACTAAACTTTCAGTTGGACTGTGCTCTATCTCCAGAATTATAGTGCCTAGATACCCCAGAGTAGTAGTATGCTATACAAATTTAATTTTCATTTCATGCCTAAAAACCACTGCCTGTGGCATAGGTTCGTCACCCCTCTAGCTGGCCTCACAGCCCTGAGGCAGGGTGCACTATATCACAGGTGAGGGCCCAAGTCGGGCTTTAGCACTAGTGGCGTCTTGTGCGACAATGTCTGTTGGCGCCCCCCAATGACCACCTCTGCCACAGATTTCTTCACTAGCACCCTTTAACAGTGCCCCTCAAGTCTCTATAACCACTCAGATTCATTTACTTGATTCATTTACTTATATCGCACCACTCAGACCAGTGTAAGGTGTCAGAGCACTTTACATCACACACACATTGCACAGAGACAATCATATGTGTGTAAACTCAGGGTATAGGAAATGTTACATCAGACAGGACACCAAGGTGTAGTGTAGGAGTGACATGTCATCGACATTGGTAGGCAGTATAGTTTGAGCCTGTATCTGTTTACCGCGACCACTTGCCTGCCACTTGCCTGCTGGGAGTTCAGTCCCCAGAGTTCTCTGCGCCAGGGAGGCGCTAACTTGTGCTTTTTCGCGCCAGGTCACTCTGTAGAGGGGGCTTGGGCTATCTTTTTACCACAACAACTTGCCAGCCACTTGCCTGCTGGGACTCCAGTCCCCAGAGTTTGCTGCACCGGGGAGGCGCCAATGTGTCTTTTTTGTGCCAGGAGGCGCTGAAAAGGGGGCTTGGGCTCACGCAGAGCGGGAGTCCGTATCTGTTTACCACGACCACTTGCCTGCCACTTGCCTGCTGGGACTCCAGTCCCCAGAGTTCTCTGCGCCAGAGAGGCACCAATGTGTGCTTTTTGCGCCAGGAGGAGCAGAAATGGGAGCTTGGGCTCCTGTACCGTGGGAGCCCGTGTCTGTTTACCGTGACCACTTGCCTGCCACCTGCCTGCTGGGACTCCAGTCCCCAGAGTTCTCTGGACCAGGGAGGCGCCAATGTGTGCTTTTCGCGCCAGGAGGCTTGGGCCCATCTGCGCCCCTCAGAGCCCGGAGGAGGCTTGGCTGGGCCATCTCCCTGGTTCCTTGCTATTGGCCTTGATGTTCGCGCTTGGGTCCCTCATTCATCTAAGACTTAGTTGCAGGATGGACACATGAAAGTAAACCATTCAATATTTCATTAAATATTAATAGTACTTCTACAATGGGAAAACAGAAGCCTACTGTGCCATCAAAAACAACTGACACAATATTGGACGGTTTCTTGCAAAAAGCTGTAGGGGCCTTAACCGGGGAGTTTGAAATAGTTGAACGCAGACTTTCTTTTGCCCCTTGCTTAGCTCGATCTGTCCAAACTGGCTCCCAAATCACCACCCCGGAAATTGCAGGAGAGCAAAGACAACAACCTCCTTTATTCCCCACTATAATTATTTCCTACCAGGGTGTTTTTCCTCCCCCAAACGAAGAAACTGACCCGTCCACTGGTCTTGTAGAAGAACTTTTTGGAATTCAAACTGAAAAAGGAGGGAAAAGAAAACGAGGGGAAGGAGCAGGAGCCGACCTCAAATCAAGGAGTCATTCACCAAGGGGGAAAAGAACTAAGAAAGCCACCACAATTGTCAACAACTCAAGGACACCGCTGGGAGGAGGGAGAGTAAATGTATTAACATTTCAGATGTTAATGTTAAAGTTGATGAATTTGGCAAAATCGTACAAGAGGCTTTGAGCCCCATCTTGACTAGCCTAGCCAGTATTGAACAACAGTGAGCCGGAGTCCTAAGGGGTTTAGGTAATAACCCAGAATTCAGAAACAAGCCTGATAATATTACTTGCCTAAGAAACTTCAATGCAAATACCATTACTTCCAGTGTCAAGTTAAACAGTCTGAACTCACCAAGTGTAACATCTACTGCAAAAGAACGTGTTCCCCCCGTACATATATTCTGCCTACTAATGATGGCAATAACACTGTGCTCCTAGCAAACCAAGTTCCAGTCATGGCTGGGAACACTGACATGAAGAATATGAGTTTGGGGCAAGGGGACACTAATCATTCAAAGCTACCCATAACAGAAAGGGCCGGTCTGTCACAAGATTACGCAACAACAGTCTCAATAGGGTGGGCCGACAATTCGCCCCAACCAAACGCACAGCGAATTGTGCCACAATGGCGAACATTTATTAGTGAAAGTATTATGCTGGAATAGGAAGGTTGAGAGAGTTTTTTGGGGAAGGATTGAACTGAGACATTGGTACACTGAGAACGGTGGGATGTTTACCACACAAAGAAAGAAGGGCTTCATGAGGGTGAATAAGAGCAGGCTGAAAAGTAAAGAGTATTTTGATTTATTGAGCACTAGCAGCCCGTCCCGACCTTTTCCGGGAGCAACAGGCTACCCCGACCCCCGCCCGCCCCAACATAGTCCAGCAGCCTGGGCCCCCGCCCGGCCCGCCCCCCGCCTGCCCCGACCCCCGCCTGCCCCGACATGGGTCCCCTTACCTCAGCCACCGCTCCTTCCGCCTGTCCGCTGCTCGCACCGCCGCTGGCCTGTCCGCTGCTCCTCACGTCACCGCTCCTCCCCCGCGCCATGTCTGCCGCTCCTCGTCGCGCTCCTGGACGCCGCTCCTCCCCGCGCTCCTGAAGTGAGCACGCAGGTCGCGGCCGGCCCTACTTTGGAGGGACTACTTTTTTTTTTACTGTACATTTTTTAAATAACGTTTTTTTTTAAATTCATATAGCCTATAACCATCTACACACCCTGACGATTCCAACGGTGTATCGGGTGTGTGGATTGGCGCTGTGGTTCCCGAGTTAACCCGCCTCAAAGGCTGAAAGTTCTTCCTTTATTATAGTAGTATAGATTAACTTGTGGTGATGAACTGAGTAAGATGTTAAAGCATTGTCAATACTAATTGATTATTATTTCATGGTATTTATAGCGATCCCTGACGAAGGGCACTTTTTAGCACGAAATGCATTGGGTTTTATTTGAATAAACAGTGCCTTTGATGAACTTCGCATCTGTCATGTTCTTTCAAGAGGTCCGGAGGGCACAGTCTGAACATTAAGAAACTTGGAAAATGGTGTATGACTTTGTGTGGGGACTATAATTCAAGACAAACAAAGAGGAGTATAAGAATGGAAGTAATGTGATAAACGGAAAAAGATGGTTTACGAGGATCAAATGTTCACCATTGTGGCACAATCCGCTGTGCATTTGGTTGGGGTGATATGTCACCCAACCCCATTGAGACTGTTGATGTTGATTTTGGTGTCATTTGGGCAAGGCACTACTACCAAGCTGCACACATATTTTGGATCAATAACGCATAAATATGAAAAGTTAAGAAAGAATGGTGTGCATTCCATCTCCAAAACAGTATAATCTACAAGATTATACAGACATAAATGGGTTTGATCCAGAAAATAGGGGAGGGAGGGAGGGGTGCTAAATGCATGTTGAATTTGCCACCTCAATGCACACCGTATACTCTGATCCTGAAGGGTGTTCCCTGTCTGGAAGCCGGCCAGGAAGAAACTTGTCAAAGTCTTATCAATAATCGGCTCATTGGTGCTCTAAGAAAATTTCCTTAAGGATAAACTGGCTTGAAAATATTATTATGGCCAGGCGAGTGAGTTGGCTGGGTCATACAACCAAAAAGGGGGGAGGGGATTGCGTGAGGAGTGACATACCTATGCCCCAGGCAGTGGTTTTTAGGCATGAAATGAAAATTTAATTTGTAAAGCACACTACTACTCTGGGGTATCTAGGCACTATAATTCTGGAGATAGAGCACAGTCCAACTGAAAGTTTAGTAGTGTGTGCAAACACCTACTCTAACTGTTAAAAACACATGTTTTAAGAGCTTTCCGAAAGACGAGCAGTTACTTTTTTTTCTTTAAGATAAGGAGGCAAGATGGGGGTGGGGGGCACTGATGTTGGGGATGTCTTTCTTTCTTGGCATACGTTAATATGATGCCACAAATTGAGCCTCTGTGCCCTTTCGGTCCTTAGAAAATCCTCCATGTAGGATGGGAGGATTCTAGCCAATAGGATTAGGAGATGCCCTCTCCCTAAAGAGAGGGGACATGCAAAGGGTTTAGTCACCCTTAAGGGTAGTAGCCCATTGGCTACTACCTGCCGGTACCTGTAATCCCACTAAACTGAGTATTTAGGGGCAGCTTGCACATTGATCCTCAGATTACTTGTGACCTTAAGAAGAAGAAGGACCAAAGAGCTGTGTAGCAGTGAAGACTCTAGATGCCAACTGACTTTGCCTCAGCCCTACCGGCCTGTCTGCAGCCCTCGAAGAAACCTGCTCGAAGATGCGATTTGTCCTACAGGCCCAGTGATTTTGCACAACCCTGGGCAGACTGCCTTCCTTCCCTAAATACCAAGAACTCCAGAGAACAGCGGCCTTGTCCACAAAGAAACCAACCCCAGGACTCGGGCAATGGCCCAAATCTGAGTGGGACAGCAAAGACTCCCCAGCAATCTTGAGCTTGAAACTATCGGTGGCTGACCTTTCCTGGACCCCGCGAAGACGGGGTCCAGGAGACTCTCGGGCACCCGACCCCAATGGCCCAAATCTGAGTGGGGCAGAAAATTCTACCCAGCAATCCTGACCTTGAACCTTTTGGTGGCTGACCTCTCCTGGACCCCGCAAAGATGCCTGAAGCCTCTGCCCAAAGGACCCTCCTGACCGCGACCAGCACTGGGGAAGTTTTCCATTGTCTAAAGGCACCCCTGCATCCTCAGCCTTCCGAACTTGGGGAGCCCAGCCAATGGTGCGTAGGTGTCCACCAGAATCCCAACTTACTTGCCGAGTCATTGGTCACCTTCGTCCAGCCTCCTGGTCCGAGCCTGCAGCCTCTTTGTGAAAATGAGTTTCTCCATCCACTTGGATTGGGCGCCCAATGCTGTCTTTGCACCCTGCACACTGCCACCCCTGTGCCGCTGGTGGTATATGATTGGTCGTGCCTTAGGACCCCCTGTGCTAACTTAAACTTAAACCCCCAGGCCTGTGCCTTGAAACTGCGGGTACATACCTGCAAACCGTGCATCTCCAGTCACCTCCAGTCTCTATAGACTAACATTGGGCTCCGGGCACCACCTTTGACCTCTGCACCCGGCCGCCCCTGTGCCACTGATGGTGGAGATTTGGTGCCCGCTTGAACCTTGCCCTTTTTTGGTCCAAACCCCCGAAGACTGGGATTGTAAATTGTGTACTTACTTGTTAACGTGCATAACTGATTCCCTTCCATAGGATTACATTGTAGTCTTGCTATTTGCACTGTCTTTTGTCTACATTGCTAAGTATTGCTACACCACAAAGTATTTCTAATACTGCTGTAAAGTATTCCTATTGCTATTTACAACACATTCCTACTGTACCTGAAAGTATTGCTATTTGTAAACTGGTTCTGACCCGAACTGAGTTCTTCTTGGCTCTAAAATAAAAGTAACGAGGGCCGTGGCCAAGATGCCAGCCATGTAGGACATGTTTCGCGGTCCCTCTGGCTCTGCCAAACTCCAGCATTGATATCGTACCTCATCCAATGCAATCCCAGGCTGGGGAGACGAGGAACAGACCACAGCATCCGAACAGGTCCACTTGGGGAGAGCCTATGTTGCTGTCCCGCTTCAGGACGCTGTGTTGCCTCGCCGAACATAGAGGAGCTGCGGCCTACAGCTGAGAGTGTGGGCCTGCTGGGGTCCTAGCGGTCTGCAGCTGAGAAGGAGGGAGGCGATTGCTGTTGCTAGGCTGTCTGGCCCCAGGGCAGAGGCTGGGTTGTTTCCAGGTTTGCCTCACTGGCAGTCGGAGGCTGGTTTTCTGCCTCGGGGTCCCTCGACAGCATGTACACCGAGAAGGGCAGGAGCATGTCACCCGGCTGGCAGGCGGGACCCAAGGCCCAGCACAAACCAGAGGTGAGAGGCGTGAGGCGGCAGTCAGCAGAGCGGTACTGGGCAAGCCTCTGGTACAGGCAACAGAGCTCCTTGTCAGCTGCAGCAGTGAGTGCAGCCTGGGCCCGTAGATGTTTTAAGACGCAGTCGGCCATACCGGGAAGACCCGCAGGCCATTAGTGCAAGAGGAGAGCAGCGAGAAAGGCTTGACCTGCGTCATAGGAGGTAAAACAGAGCATAAATGAGCAGGGGCAGAACTCGACAGCCCGGGAGGAAGACCCGCAAATGCGGGAGGCGGCGCAGCCGGGGGGCATACTACAGAGAGGTCGCCTGGGGCTGTAACAGTAGATGAGGGCAGGAGTTTCGTAAGAGCCCTAACAACTGAGCACAGTGGCCTTGGATTGTGCCCTGCATGGTCGGATCGGCCAGCTTGGCAGCGTGGCAGGAGTCTCCCCCCAGGGCAGCGACTTGCATGACTTCATGAGGTGGGGGCTGCCCATCAGACAGGCCCACAAGCAGGAGCAAAAGGCCACGCGGGGCGCCAGAACAATAGTAGTGGATCTGCACGTTACCAGGCGCTGAGAGGGAGTCCCCTAGGCACACCCAGAGCGGCCTAGAAGAGACAGAGCCTATACCGGCCCGGGAGGGGCATAGAACACTGCACGAAGAGCTACACACAGTGAGCCAGAGTAGATACTGTGCTCAAAATGGCTTGCGCCAGACTTAAAAAAGAGCACTCAGTGAGGGAAATGCTCATGAAACAAGCCTCACAGGGATCCGCCAAGGAGGAAGGGCCTATTGGGTCACAAGAGGAGGCTGGCGCCCCGGTGATGAAGGCCTTCATGATGACACTTTGTACCACTCTGCGAGAAGACCTGCAGGAGCTCAAGGGCCAACTGGCAGCAGAACTTGAGGAGGTGAGATGTGATGTGGCAGAGATTGGAGATCGCGTGGCGACACTGGAGGATCATGAAACAGGTCACGACGAAGAACTTGAGATGATGCAGCAGGAGATACTCAAACTTATGGAACAGCACATTGAGCTTCAGGGACATGCAGAGGACCTGGAGAACCAGTCCCGCCGCAACAATGTGCGTATCTGTGGTGTGAGTCAAGGGGCCGAAGGAGACGCATAAAGGAATTTGTTCAGGCCCTCTTTCGCCAAGTGCTGGGAGCGGAACATACAACAGAGATCCAGATAGATTGAGTGCACTGCATGGGAGGGAGAGTGGTACTGTCTCCAAATCCATGATGGAGGCACCAATCACGGTCATTCTTAAACCTCAGAAAGACCAGAGCCTTTGTGGCTCCTACTGCCCGATTTCGCTTTTCAATCTAGATGTGAAAATCTATACTGGGATTTTGCTGGCCCGTCTGAATCCGCTTATGGCAGGTCTGATAGACCCGGACCAGGCAGGGTTTATCCCTTCACGCCAGGTTCGTTAGAGTGAGCTGGAACTATCTATTTGCTACTCTCTGGAGCTTTGGCTTCCGCGAACACTTCTTAAGATGGGTAGGGTGCGTGACCGATCCCCAAAGGTTTTTGTTAGAGTCAACGGGGGGTCATTGACGCCTTTCCAGATTGAGAGGGGAATGCACCAGGGCTGCCTGCTGTCCCCCCTCTTATTTGCACTCTATGTGGAGCCTTTTGCACAGAGGGTCCGCGATCACCTACAGATAAAGGGGCTTCGTTTCAGGGGCGACACCCACAAGATAAGCCTCTACGCTGACAATGTGATCATATCACTAACAGAGCCAAGCCAGTCGTTGCCCACCCTCCTGCAGGAGTTGGAAGCCTTTGGGGAGATCTCAGGATTTAAGGTGAATCTGATCAAATCTCAAGTGCTCAACTTGTCGGTACTCCAGGCACAGGTAGCGCCCCTGCGCAGAAGGTTCCCGCTTCAATGGGCCATACAATCAATAACCTACCTGGGCATTTGGTTAGCACCCACGATCTCACAGACATTGGGTATGAACTTCTCAGCGCTAGTAGAGAAAACAACAAAAGATTTGGATGTGTGGACCAAGTTGAAATTGGCCTGGTTTGGCCGCATTGTGGCCGTTAAGATGGCAGTGTTGCCAAGGATTCTGTATGTCTTCCAGGCGCGGCCCTTGACCCCTCCCCAACCCAATATAAAAGTGATACGAACCCTACAGCTGGCAATCAATACGTTTATTTGGTGAGGGAGGAAGCTGCAACTGCCCATATCCCAGATGGGGCTGCCAAAAGGAGAGGGAGGTACAGGTCGGCCACTAGTTCATAAATATCTACAGGCCTCGCATCTTCGCTATATAGTGGAGTGGAATTGCCAGCTCTCTGAGAAACATTGGACCTTCATGGATCAAGCAGTGGCGGGAGTGAACACATGGTGTGAGATCTGGCTGCAGCGTAGATTGACGGCGTTGAAAGTGTGGGATGTGGTGGCACTAAAGCGAGGGCTGACAACGTTCCCATCGCCAATGGCACCAATAGTGGACAACCCTGACTCCCCCATGGCTGTAAATCTGCAACATTCCAGAGGTGGAGGGAGATGGGTTGCAAGCGGATCGGCTCGCTATTTGACGAACAGGTCATAATACCTTTCCCACAGCTACGCTCAAACTATGACCTACCTCAGACCGATGAGTTATACTTCCTCCAGCTGAGGCACAGGGTCACTTTTCCATCTTACCTAGAGCAAGCATCGCAGAAGCTGACACCGTTTGAGAAATGGCTCATCTGTAAAAAATACGACAAAAACCTGGTGTCGGAACTGTACAAAATGTTGTCAGCAACGCCGAAGGGCGAGCGCACCAAGGGCTAACTACGATGGGAGGCTGAATTGGGTAGAACCCTATCAGACAAGGAATGGGACCAAATTAACTATAGTACACATTAAACAGCTCTTAACACAGCAGGAACGGAGTCGGCTTTTAAAGTGTCCTCTTACTGGTACCTCACACCGGCTCGCATACATGGATGGGGCAAAAACCACACAGAAGAGGGAGGAGCCAAGCTCGACATCGTGATGGCCGCACGGTAGCTCGGCTCCGCCGGCCTCCCTGCCCAAACTCGACTATCCTGCCACACATCCTGCCCAAAAAGGATAACAATTTATATACGAAGTTCGGCTGACACTTACCGTCCATCCTGGTGGATCCGCTGCTCAGTGGGTCCGCAGCGGCGTCCTCCCAGGAAGTGCGGCCTCCTTGAGGTGGAGACCGGGGCCTCGCCTTCAGCGAGTTGCCGGTGAGACGGTGTCGGCGGCGGCCTCGGGTGGAGGATTGGGGCCGGCCGGAAGATGCCGATGTGCGAAGAGACCGGAGGCAACTGAACGCGCCTGGGACTACCGTCCGGTGTTCCAGAGGTGGTGTGCGGCAAGTTGTGTGTGGGGGACGCCGTGTTGGTGGCTCCCCCTTTGCTGCCTTGTCCGGCCATTCCGGACTTTATCGCTCGGTGGCGGAGAGTGATTCCAGCGGAGCGGTGGCGCTGGCGGATCCCCCTCTTTTGGTGGTTCTCATTTCTGCACCGCGGGTGCTGTTTGTGCGCTTGAGGGGGATCCCGCGGGGGCCCTGCAGGTGAGCCAATCCCTGGAGTTGGTTTCGAAGGGACGACGCTGTCTTCGCAAAATGGCGGCTGATGCCATGTCCTGTGGAACGCCCCGGGATGCCGATTCCTTGCCTCTGTACTACGCTGGGGCCTGCACTGGTGAGCGCGAGCCCACGATTGGAGACGTCTTGCAGGCGCTGAAGATTTGGCAACTGGCCTTGGCCCAGGATTCTTGTGTACAAGACAATGTGATGACCGCCATTGCTCCCGGGTCGTCCCTCGGGGACGCGGATGGGCCCGAGGTGGTCGCTGATTGTTCCCCGCTTTCTGGTGGGGGTAGCGATGTTCCGATACGTAAGCGGGTGGAACTGCTGATGATCATTGACACTGGTATACATGACTGCCGTAAACAGCTTCTGCATTGCCATCGGCGGAGGAGGTCCCATGGGTTGCTTCCATTGACCGTCCAGCGACTTCTCCATGGCCTTTTCTCATCGCCTTGTTATATGCCCACTACATCGACGTACATCGTGGCGTTAGCTAAGAAAGGACTGGGGTGAGCCCGGTTCTTGCTCCGGAGGACTACTATTCGGTGCACGGAGTTGTGGACTGCCCCCGGTTGTGATAATTTGTCGATTCCTTAATAAGTATGGATACCCGAAAACTTGCCAGTTTCGTTTTGGGCCACGCTAATGCTTTGTGCGGGCGGGGGGCGGGGGCCGTGCTCCCTGTTACATGGTATCCTCTCCCCAGGCTTTCCTTTTTCTCTTTCTCTTTCTTTTTCCCTATATTGTCTCATTCTATATTTCGTGTTCATAATTAGGGCGACAGGCACGCTGCTGGGGGGAGTAGGCCGTAGCCTTCTGCAGGGGTGCAGGGTGGGGTGGGTGGATTAGGGTCTATTAGATAGTTATTTGTTTCTATGGCTCTTTTGTGTCCTTTTCTTGGGTCTCCATGACTGTGCGTGCTTCCCGCGGGGTGAGTTACTGGGGGGGAGGGTTAGGTATTATATATAATATGGTACTTTTGGTTCTGTTTATCCTGACTTAGCTGCCCCGCCCCTAAGCACGTTTGCTATTTGGATTATTGATCGCCATTACCGCCGTGGGGCGGGTACAGTAACGTGGAGTCCCCCTATTCCCTTTTTCTAGTATTTTTGTTTTCTTATTTTTCAGGTCGGGTTGTATAATGATTGCAACTTTATCTGTCTCCCTGATGGTTTTTACTGTTGTGGGAGTGCTGTTGTGTTTGTCTCTGAGCACATGAGGTTGCGAGTGGACACTACCAATGAAGAACTGCAAGGGCATCTATGGATTGCATGCTTTGGACCTTTCTGATTACTGATCTGTGGATTTACTATTATGATGTAGTTGGTTTTGTTCCCCGCCATGTACACCAGGTCACTTCTTATACAACTGATCCTTTATTCTCTTAATATATAAAAATTAACCTTCTCTGATCCTATGTCGAGTGGTTCCACTTAGTTAGTATCATGGACTCGCAGCTTTAGGTAGTATCGCTTAACCACTCCGTGCTTTTAATTGATAATGGTGCTTTCCAGTTTGTTCCGTGGCCGGCCCCCGGGTTGTAGGCCCGTATTTGTATGCATCCATTTACATAAATAAAGGTTTTTAAAAAAAACAAAAAACAAAAAAAACACACAGAACATTGCTGGAGGGGATGCGGGCTAGCTGGCTCCCTGTCGCATCTACTTTGGCACTGCCCGCGGCTGGGATGATATTGGGAGGATGCGCTAAATGAAATACCAGTAGGGAGAAATTTAGGAGATAGAGAAATTAACATTTTAGTACCTGAAGTCCGGTGGCCCACTAAACCCAATGGGGAGTATGAGGTAGCAAAGTGGAGTTGGGTTGCAGGTAGCCTGAACGTGTCAAAAACATCTACCATAAAGCCCATAGTGCGGGGGTAGCCAATTGGGAAATATCCTATTCTGGAATGTGGCGAGGGTAGGAAAATTGAGTTATAAACTTAAATCACTATTAGAATTAGACCCCAAAATAATTTGCCTCCAGGAAACGTGGATGGGGGAAGAGTTACATTTTTATGTGTACTGTAGTACAGCAAACAAATCTGTAAAAGGGCACGCAACCGGAGGTTTAGCTATATTACTTAGCTGTGACATAGTATGGGATCCTGTGATTTATAAGCATCCATCAAAATGTTGTATTGTAGCAAAACTGAGGATGTGTGTAGATAACCGGGGGCAAGCAATTTTTCTTTTACTGGTAAATGTGTATATGCCCCCAGGGAGAGCGTCAAACGTATTGGTCAATTTTGTCTGTACTTTTGTACAACTGTTAAGTAACAAAGAAGAATGTTCACGTATAATGATGGTGGGGGATTTTAATGCCAAATTATCCAATAGGGCAGTTATGTCTTTTTCTAACCCGGAACTGGAGGAGGTATGGGCTATCCCAGATTCTATGTCAGGACCGGAGGCTTCGGATTATTCTTTTCTTACTTCGCTATTTATTACTGATACAAACACAGCAGCCTTAGAAAAGCTTCAATCAATGCTTATATGCAGAAAAAACCAAGAAGCATTCAAATTTCAAACTTTGTATGTCCAAGATGAACTACAACTCCCATGAGTCCTGTCCTAATGTCCATAACGTTAGTCCTTCCATTATGTCCATTCAAGGTAGATAGCCAGTCCCTCCTCGATCTTCCTCCTCTTTCTTCGCTGCTCACGCAGCCAGTTAAGTGCTTTTTTCTGGTTCTCATTTCTTATGGGTTATTAATGTTGTGGTATTGCCGTCTATTGAGAGACGGGGGTGAATGGGGCTCTATTGTGCATATTTGTATTCTTTCCTTGCAGAGCCCCTCGGTCGCAGGAGCGTTCTCGCTCCTTACGCAACTTTTTTCCCGACTGCGGTGCGGTGATTATAGCACCCTCCAGGGGGCGCTCACGCATCTCGCTGGCTCCTCGGCGCGCTCTCCTCACTCTGAGGAGCGGTGCTGAGGAGACAGCCTGTACCGGAGCTTTGCCCTCTCCACCCTTGCTTCGCCCGGTGTACCAGGTCTGTATTTTGGCCTCAGTTTACTCTTTCTACGCCCTTCAGGGTCTGTATTTGCGGCGGTGACTGCGGAGAATGCCAGTAGGCGAGACTTGCACTACTTTGCTTCCCTGTGGTTGAACACGCGTTGGGGGTGGACATACCCGGTCCCTGTGTGGAGGGCCAGCGCGTTGGGGGTTGGTGCAGCCCTATTTGCCGGTTTGTTTGGCCCAAAACTTTATTGCAGCCTGATAGCCTGCCCATATTTATAATTCCTGACACCCTGTGTGTGGGTAAGGCATAAGGGACATTTTTTTGGGGGGCTCAGTCCTTAACCTAGCAAGCCATGGAGCAGGATGATTAATTTGAAGAGGAGCCCCACTCCTAATTACAAGATAAGGAGTTTTACCAGGCCGTCGATAGCTCTATCTACCGCTGCGTGACTGATGTGGTGGGTCCCATGGAGGACCGCCTTTCAGCGCGCATCGTAGAAGAATGCGCAAAGCTTGTTCAAGCCCATTTGGGAGTGCCTACTGGTCTCCCGGGCCCCTCAGGTGAGAGCCCTCCCGCCTCGAAGAAGCCCTGCAGGAGGGGGCACCGGAAGGGGGGCAGGGGGTGGACAGAGGCGCCTTTGAGTGTCGCAGAGACGCTTTTTTAGCCAAGGCAACTGCTGTCCCCTCTTCGCCACTTTCGGGTCCTGAGCCCTCGGTGGCTTCGGAGACTGCGCCTTCGTCTCCGGGGGTGGATTCCCCCCGACACAGATGAAGATGGGGAGTCGGTGCGCTCTCGGCGCCCCTCGGGCTTGGCCGCGGAGTTGCCCTGGGACAGTTCAGGCATGTTGGACCCGGATGAGATCATGCATCCGCGGTCCGCCGCCTGGACGCCGGGTGAAACGGTGGCAAAGTTTGTGGCGGGTCGCCTGCGTAAGCCCTTGGAAAAGGAGGCTTGGGGATGCCTGCGAGGGGAGTGTCCGAGGCCCACGCTAGAGGGTAAGGTGGCCCTGACGCCTGAGTTAGACGCAAAAATTGCCACTTTCCTGGTGAAATTTATGAAGGACCGGCGCAAGGGCATTAACCGCTCCTGGTGGTCATGCCAGGATAAATTGTTGGACGCGGTTGGGCCCGCCACGAAGATCCTCGACATGGCGGAAGAGGCGAATGCCACCGGCACTGTTATTTCCCCTGAGATTTTGTCGAACTGGGCGCTGCGGGTGATAATTTTCTTAGGGAATGCCAACTGCGCTCTGTCGACCGAACGTAGGAGGTCACTACTCATCAAGCTGGATCCGAAGTTAGGAGATTTGGCTTCTTCGGAAGCAGGGGCGGTGGCCCATGGGGGCCTCTTTGGAGAGCCGTTCATTAAGGAGCTGGGAAAATTTGTGTCCACCTTCACATCGCTGGATAAGGCACAGTCCAGCAATAAACGTGTTTTTCAACAGCGTTTTTCCCGCTCGACCGGCCGTGGAGGACAGAATGCCAATAATAGAGGGCAAGGCTCCGGCAGAGGCCAATACCAGACCTCAGCAAACTTCAACAACTTTTACCCCACGAGAGGGAAGCGCTTCGGCGGTCGAGTTTACCGCAAGAATCCCGGACCCAACAATTTCAACGGTGAGTGTCCTTTCTTCGGACCAGGTTCTCATGGGAGGTCGGCTAGCGGCCTTTTATGAGGAGTGGGAGTTGCTTACTGCAGACACTTGGGTTTTGCAAACCGTGCGTGGCTTTCACATAGAGTTTTACGATCGGCCTGTTCAGGAGTTTTTCCCGCGGCCGATAGCATTTTCCGAGTCCGACGAGTGCTTGATAGACGGAGAGGTCTCAGAGCTACTTCACAAAGGAGCCATCCGTCAATCAACGCCCCAATCCTCTGGGTTCCTCAGCAATGTCTTCCTGGTGGACAAGACGGATGGGGCAAACGTCCGGTGATCAACCTCAAGGAGTTCAACAGTTGGTTGGTCTACCAGCATTTCAAAATGGAGGGGATCCGCCTCCTTCTGGATGTGCTCCTTCCACGGGATTGGATGGTGAGGCTAGACCTCAAGGACGCTTATTTGGTGGTTCCCATCCATCCTCCTCACCGTCGTTTCCTTCAGTTTTGCTGGAAAGACAGAGTGTTCGAGTTCACCGCCCTTCCTTTAGGTCTTTCCTCGGCCCCTTGGTGCTTCACAAAGGTGTTGCACCCGGTGGTGGAATACCTGTGGGGCAGGGTATTCGGATGATCGTCTACTTGGACGACATCCTTCTGATGGCCCAGTGCCCAGTAATCTTGACCACTCAGCTTCAGCAGGCGATTCTGCTTCTCCAAAGGCTGGGTTTTCGTCATCAACTGCTCCAAGTCGGTCCTGGTTCCGTGTCAGAAGCTTACGTTTCTGGGTTTTGTCATAGACTCCATAGAAGCTTCACTCAGTCTACCCTCGAGGAAGATAGCCAAGATCAGGCATACATTGTGACAGACGATTTCAAAAGACCGGACCTCTTTACGGCAGGTGGCCAGGGTGGTAGGACTTCTGTCGTCCTCCATCCAAGCAATTTTCCCGGGGCTGTTGCACTACAGAGCGCTCCAGCGCCTCAAGGCCTAACATCTTCGGAGGGGCAAGTCCTACGACCAAATGGTGCCCCTCTCAGCGGAAGTGAAGGAGGAAATGTCGTGGTGGCTTTCACACATGGAAGCATGGAATGGTCGGGCGATCTTCTGGCCGATCCCGGATCTAGTGATAGAGTCTGACGCCAGCAGGTTGGGTTGGGGTGCCCGCTGCGGAGATTCTCCACCGGCGGCGCTTGGTCCTCCGAAGAGCAGCAGTTGAATATAAACTGTTTGGAGCTTTTGGCAGGGTCATTCGCGGTGCGCTGCTGGACCAAGGATTCAGGGAAGTCCTGCGTCCTCTTAAAGATGGACAATGTCTCAGCGGTTCGATACATCAACCACCTGGGAGGCCCACGTTCTCGAGCTCTGGCGAATTTAGCGAAGGAGTTCTGGGACTATTGCCTAACACATCACATATCGGTGACGGCAGAATACTTACTGGGTCATACCAATCAGGTAGCGGACTGGCACTCCAGGCACCTGAGGGATGCCAGTCAGTGGATGTTGAACATCCCAGTTTTCCAATGGCTGAACGCCCGCTGGGGTCTGTTTTCAGTGGACTTGTTTGCGTCCCCGCTGGACCACCAACTCCCACGGTTGTTCAGTTGGAGGCCGGACCCTCTAGTGGAGGCCACAGACGCTTTTCTTCAGGATTGGAGTCGAGAAAAGCCCTTTGCATTTCCCCCCTTTCTTGATGGTGGTGCGGACGGCGGCCAGGTTCGCCGTCAGGAGGTGGAGATGGTGTTGATTACGCCGCTCTGGAGGTCTCAAGTCTGGTTTCCGGTTCTACTGGAACTTTCTTGGGATTTTCCAATCCTACTCCCCCAGTTTCCTCACCTCCTGCTCTATACGGATCGGGAGCCGCATCCTCTCATCGTTCAGGGCTCTCTCCGCCTCATGGCATGGAGGCTTTCCGGAGACGTTGGTCGCTCCCGGGCCTTTCAAGATCAGCTGAAGGCCTGCTTTCCAAAGCCTGGGCTGAAGTACGGCGAAGCGCTACAAATCCGCTTGGCTTAAGTGGATGCGTTGATGTCTTCGAAGGGACCTGGATCCCTTGGTCGCAGGACTCGTTCCAATCTTGAATTTTCTAGCTGAATTGGCAACTAAAGGCCTGGCATATAGAACAATTAACGCTATGCGTTCCGCGATTTCAGCGGGTCACCTTCCGGTGGAGGGTTCCCCTGTGGGAGAGCATCCTTTTGTTTGCAAGCTCTTGCGAGGTATTCTTCTTTCGTTGCCTCCGGAACCCCGGTATTTGGGCCTTTGGGACGTCAATGTGGTCTTGAACCTGTTTTTGTCCTGGCAGTCTAACGCATACTTGTCCCTGAATGAGCATAATCCTCGCCTCCGTGTCCTTAATGGAATTTAAACTTACCGTTACGTAAGCTAGGCACATTTCGATTATGTATTGCCAGAACACCTAGGTCAGATAAACGAGGCTTGTTACTCTTGCTAAATTTTAGAAGCGGAGACCTGGTAACGGTAAACGGTAGATTCCCGGGGGATTCCCCCACAGCTTATACCTTTCGGGGATCACATGGTCACTCTTTAATTGATTACATGGCAGTTTCTCTTCAACTATTTCATGGATGTACACAATTTCAGGTATCCGTCACAAACATGAGTGACCATAACAGTAGTATAATAAATGGACATAGAAATTTGGAATAAGAGGTAGGAAAATGTCTCTTATAATCGTAACAATGGGCGCAATTTCTGGTCAAATAACTTGCTTCCAAATTTTAAGAGGGTCTTTAAAAATATCGCCTTCATTCCCTGCCAAGAAACACCGGTTCAGAGGTTTGAGAGAGTCTTGGCCGCAATTAGATCTTTCGGAAAAAAGAAGCACGTTTTTAGTTCTACTCGATTAGTAATAATACCATTGGAAATTAAAAAACTGAATTGGGCGCGGAGCTAGCAAGCTACAGAGATGACTGCATAGTCCGTCGGCTCCTCTGCCAGCATTACCATCCTTAATACTATCCTGTAGGTGGAGGTGCCTTTCGTAATGAAATTTGCCTGAAATTACAACCGGACCGGATGGGGCACGCACTGTGAAACTTACAGCGCTGCAGCTTGCCGACAAGTGCCGTTTTCGGACCGAGCGCATGGTGGATCAGAGCACAGTGGCCTGCCTGGCAATCTGAAGCGAGCGGCACCGGCCTTGCGACCAGCTACTGCCTACAGCCACCACAAGTGCCTTTACCAGCTGCATTTCGCCCGGCGGCCAAGAGTGCGGGATAGCAGTGAAGTGTGTGGCAGCGGGGGGCTGCGGTGCGGAGCCAGGGACCTGGGGCGGCCACGGACCATCACTCGAGGCCCCGGCTCTGGCGGGAGTTCTGGGGCTCGCGACCCTGTGGGATTCATCGGTGAGGCTGTGCCGGGACTGAGACGCTCTGCGACTGATCCCGCTGCTGTGGGGACCCAATACCTGCCTGGAGCCCAGTGGGAGAGCACCTGGGCACTTGGAGGGACAGGCGGCGAATCTGTGAGGGGAAACACAGTCGGTGAGTGATCTGACGGCTGCGGCCCTGAAGTGCTGAGCTGGACTGAGGCGCTGCTGGGTCTCTCTGGCGGCGCCTGAAAACGAGCCATTCCGAGACATACCGAGGAAGTTGGAGTGACGCCGAGTGGCGGTAAGCCCTGCCGCCTGACTTTGCATGGTAACACGGCGACCCTGCTTCAGCTGCGAGGGGCCCTGCCGGAGTGGGATATCCACCGGCTGGAGGATTGTGACTCGGCCCTTGTATTCTGGAGCGAGGGGGCCGGGCGCCTTAGAAGTGTGCACGCTCCGCACAGCATGCTGAACCCATGATGAAACGGAGTGCTGCAGGTGGGCACCTAACGGAGGTGGCGCAGACGGCAACCTGAGGCCTTGACATCGGTATAAGTGCACTGGCAGTGTCTAGGACCCGCAGCGCCATATTGAGTGCTGTTCTTTCTCTGCGACCCTCTCCTGCTGGCCTTTGTATGGGTGGATATTGCGACCGACATACCACAGACAGCCGGGCCCTTGAATTCACTATATACGGAGAGGAGTAAGTAGAACTTTGCGCATCCTCTGAGTCAGACTGCTCGACGGAGCTCGGTACGTCGGCGCGACATGACCGCCCTATAAGAAGCACTTTTTGTTGGACGAAGAGACATCTCCTGGTAGGGGGAGAGTCCAACGTCGGACTCTTTCTCCAAAGTAACTTCCTGCTTTGTATAAAGGGCGCAGAGAGAGACACCTGTGTCCTGACGCCCTTGGGAAGGGGCCGACCTGCGACACCATGGGTTGCCCAGACCACACACAACCCAAACTTCCTTTGATGATGCTAAAAAAACAAAGGCCACGTACCCCCCTTCAAATGAGACGTCGGATGGAGCTGGGAGCCTGGGAGACGGAGAGACGGTGGAGACGGATATCCGAGGCATACTACTAGCCATGGAGAAGAATTTACAAGGCGGTATCACCTCCTTTGGAGCAAAGATGGATGCGCTCACGTACCGAATGGACCGGATGGCGGAAAGGCTCGATAAACACGCCGAACGCATAGACATGTCGGAAAGGAGACTGGTCGAGGTCGATGAGGCGCAGGCGACTCTGGACTCGGAACATAAACAACTTGGAAAGGCGATCCAAACTTTGCAAGACAAGGCAGAGGATTTGGAGGCGTGTTCGTGAAGATGCAATCTACGCATCACTGGCCTTCCAGAAAACACACAAACGGGAAACATGGAACTGTTTGTCGAATCTCTATTGAAGAAGCTCCTGGGGATAACGTATTCTCGGAAATGTTCGTCATAGAGAGGGCCACCGTACTCTTGGACCTCGCCCGAAGCCGGGGGCCCCTCCACGAACTATAGTGGCCAAGCTCCTCAATTATAGGGATCGCGACACTGCTTTGAGACTGGCTCAGGAGAAGCAACCACCAAACTATGAGGGATCCACATTGTCATTGTTCCCGGATTTCACGGCAAGGGTCCAGGAAGTGAGGTGCCAATTTGTTCCCATGAAACGCCAACTTCTGGACATGGGGATCGACTATGCGATGCTGTACCCTGCACGGTTAAGGATCAACAGACAGGTGAGATCTACCATCTTCACGGGTCCGAGGGCATTGCAGAAAGCCATGAAGAATTGGTGCAGGGTCAACCAGAACGCTCCTGCAGAAGAAGAGAATGGTGACGTCGCTGACAGCCACATGGAGGAACAGGATTGAGGACGAGGTCTGCCCCTAAGGGAAGTATCAGTGCTAATGTGACTTTTGTTGAGTAGGGCCTCTGGCTTTATGGTTGCATGGTGATAGTGCTGATCTGGGCGGAAGCCTGTGAGAGACCTGTAACATACTGAGGCAAAGCGAATCCTCAGAGGGGACTTGAGACGCAGAATGAAGAGGGAGGAGGTAGATCTCCTTTACCGTAAATACTTTTGCAGTCCCGTCCTGGTTGTAATCTCCCCTTTGGTATAACGTCTGCGAATGAGTCTATACCCAGAGATTTTACTGTCATATGGCAGCTCAGTTGGTAATGGGTAGCTACTGTACACTATGCATAACGAGAAAGCTGATCGACGTTGCTAGCGGGGGGAGCGGGAAACTGAGTATCCTAGAGGCAGAATGTTCTGGCCCCATGCCACGGCAGGCACAGTTATGTTTGTTCGGGGGGCACTACTTACCCACCTATTTTCATTATTATTGGCGGAGGGGCGGGATACGGAAGCAAAGTTGAAGATTCGACATTGGTATAGACACGTCATGAGCGAGCTACCTACGCCCCTGTGTGTAATCCACGCCTTTCCTAATGACCTTCTTTTCTGGGTGATTTATTTATGTTATGTATTATGTTGGTTTTTGCTATTAGCATTGGGGGAAAAGGAAAGGGGAGGAGGGAGGGGGGTAATGTTACTAGCCTGTTTGCTGGGGAAGGAGAGGGGTGGGAGGTGTGGCGGGATGGGGTCCAGACCTGTTGGGATGTTTGATAGAGGTGGGGATTTTGTGGGCGGCCTTATTGGGGTTGGGCAAGCGAGGGTGGGGGGTAGGGCACTGCTGTATACCTTTGTTTTGTTGTTCTTTATGGAATTGGTTGACTGCAACGGAGATGTTGATTTGTTTTTCACGAAAATAGGGAGGGAGGCAAGGCTATCCGTAGTATGTAGCACAGGTACCTTACTTAGCACATGCATTACACAATGGTTGCAATGTACATGGCATGGACAAGCTGCAACGGCCCAATCATACACACTATGGCTTCAGACGTGACACAGCAAATTCTTGACACTGACACACTGACACTATCACATTCCTGACATGGAATGTCCGTGGGTTGAACGATCATAGAAAGGTTCGATGAGTGCTCCAGTATCTCGCGAGGCACACTATAGATGCTGCACTACTTCAGGAGACACACCTGCCCCTGGACAGCCCAACCCTATGCTACAGGTGGTTGCATAACAACATACATGCAGCGAGGTTTACCTCTCACGCCGGAGGCGTACTGACGTGGGTTAATCCCAAAGCCTCTCTGACTTTAACTCCACTGGCTACAGATAGAGAGGGCCGATACATGGTTTTGGAGTGCAGGGGGAAGGGGATGACTTTCCACATTGTTAATTCTTATGGACCCAACTATGACTGCCCTACTTTTTTCACTGCGCTAACTGGGAGAGTGCGCAACTTGTGTGGGGACCGAGTACTGTGGGGTGGTGACTTTAACATGGTACGACAGCCTAGATTAGACAGATCTGATGGCCCAGATCAACGTCCCTCAGGTTCAGCGGAAATCCTGAACACTGAAATGTTAAGGCTTGGTCTGCAGGACTTATGGCGCGCTTGACACTCAACACAGGGGGGTTACACACACTACTCTGCGCAGTACGACATCCACACTCGCATAGATGTGGAAAGATTTAGTGTCTTGGCTCCTAGGCAAGACGGATTTCGCCCCGCCCACTCTACCGAATCAGTAATTATTTCGGTCCTGGACAATCTTTGAGAAGGCATGGTCCTTCTCGATCTCTCCGCCGCATTCAACACGGTGGACCATACCATCTTAGTATCACGTGTCGAAGCGGCGGGAATCGGAGGGACTGCCCTGTTATGGCTCTCCTCCTTCTTGAGTGGGCGCACTCAAGCGGTCCACCTGGGTGAGTACTCAGCTGACTTTCGCCCTGTCCAGTGTGGGGTCCCCCAGGGATCCTCTTTGTCCCCTTTGCTATTTAACCTTTACATTGCCCCCCTTATTTTTGCGTTACAGCGACTGGAGGTCTCTGTCTACAACTACGCAGACGACCTCCAGCTTATCTTTTCTCTTTCTTCCTCCCCCCAGTCAATATCTAACTTCCAGTCTATCATGACTTTCATCCAGGACTGGATGAACTTCAACCACCTGAAACTCAATCCCGATAAAACGGAATTGGTGTTGACGGGTGGTTGCTCCAGTCCCTGGTCCTCCTCCTTCTGGCCCCCTTCTTTAGGTCCCCCCCCCCCACGCCTGTCCCCTCTGTCAAAACCCTTGGGTTAAAAATTAACAATCAACTCTCTCTGCACGCTCAAGTCAGTGCCGTCGTCTCTTCAGCCTTCCTCTCCCTCAGACCCATCCGGAAAGTTTCACGTTTTTTCTCTCCATCCGCCCTCAAAATAATACTCCTGGCCATGGTGACGTCTCGCTTGGACTACGGCAATGCCCTTTACCATGGCATGCCTGCGTACCTCGTGAGGCGCCTGCAACTGGTACAAAACCAGGCGGCCCGACTGGTCTTTAACTCACCCAGGTCCCAACATGTCACCCCCCTCCTCAGATCCCTCCACTGGCTCCTTGTCTGGCAACGCGCTCTGTTCAAGCTTGGCTGTACCATCTTCAAAGCCCGGCTTGGCATCGCCCCGGCCTTTATCAACACAGCCATTCAAGACTATATTCCACCAAGAGAGCTGCGCTCTACAACCCACCAACTTCTGGTGGTACCCCGTTTCAAACGAAAAAAGTGGGGAGGCTCAAAATTCTCTACTACGGCGCCCGCCTTTTGGAACTCCCTCCCATTCCAATTGAGATCTTGTTCTCAGTATCCCTTATTCCGTAAAGGCCTCAAAACATTCCTCTTTACGGAAGCCTTTCAATCTTAACCATCTCGATCCCTCAGCCTACTTGCCTCTTGAGCAGTAGTAATTACACAGCGCCAAGAAACCGCTTGGTGTACGAGCGCTCTACAAATTCTTTAAAACACAAAACTCAAATAGATTATTGGCTGATCAAGTCCCATCTCCTCCCCAGAGTGCAGGCGTGTAAGACGTTGCCCCGAACGTATTCTGACCACTCGCCAGTTTTATTCACTCTTAGCACTATGCTAAGTAAACCGCCACCTTTTTCGTGGCGCTTCCCCCCTTACTCCCTACTGGATGATGCATTCCGGGAAGACCTTGCCACTGCCATAGAAGAATTCTTTGACAAAAATGTAGGCTCAGTGGACTCCTTCCCGACGGTCTGGGAGACATTCAAGGCATATCTCCGAGGTGTGGCCATATCCAAGCATGCAGGGGTGTTGAAATCAATACGAGGCCGACTGTCTATACTTGAAAATAAACTTAGGGATCTTGAAGAGAGTAGACTGCATGACTCGAGGGATGATCTGCAGCGCGACCTTGCCCAAACGCAGCGAGAATACCATGAGGAGGCTGATGCGGAGGTAAAACATTTGGGAAAATACGCAGTTGCTAAATCATACGGTGAAGGGGAACGACCGGGCGCTGTACTGGCAAACATAGCAAGGCAGAGCAGACGTAGCACGCTCACTCCTGCTTTACGCTCCCCACAGACTAGAGATTTGATGTCGGAGGAACAAGTAGCCACCCAATTTAGGGAATACTATTATGCCTTATACGCCTCTACAGGCCCGGCTCCGGAGGAGCGCATCCTAGATTACTTGACGCATATACAGCTGCTGTGGCTGACTGATACGCATCGTGCGTTTCTGGCGCAGCCCTTTGAAAGAGAAGAGGTTGTGTGGGCATTGTCCTCAATGAAAGCGGGCAGCGCCCCAGGCAGTGATGGCTTTCCACCCTCCTTTTACAAAACCTACTCGGATTTGCTGATACCCCGTCTGCAAACGCTCGTGTAGCAGATTGCGGAAACGGGTGTAATGCCCCCCACGATGAGGGAAGCTATATAGTTGCTATTCTCAATCCCGGGAAGCCCCCTGAGGAATGCACCTCTTATAGACCACTGTCTCTATTGAATGTGGATGCTAAGATCTTTGCAAAAATTATAGCGAATCGATTGAGCCCCCTAATTACTACTCTCATGGCCCCGGAACAAGCGGTTTTCGTGCCCAACCGCAACCTCACCTACAACTTGCGCACGGTGTTGCGGCATTTCAAAATACTCAGGACGTACCAGCCATTGCAGTATTTTTGGATATGGAAAAGGCTTTCGACTCAGTTGAATGGCCTTTTCTCCGACAGGTGCTTACTCGCATGGGTGTGGGAGAACTTTTCATACAACTAGTTAATACACTATACGCCTCCCCCACTGCGCGAGTCCGGATTGGATCTTTGCCGACGGAGCCCTTCCTTGTGGGCCGCGGCACCTGGCAGGGATGCCCACTTTCGCCCCTCCTGTATGCACTGGTGGCGGAGACCCTGTCTTGCGCCTTGAGAGAATATCATGGCCATCGTGGTATTCGCTTCCCCACATACAATTTAATAGTGTCCACATATGCGGACGATACCTTACTGTACATCAGGAAGCCGGACAACAATCTCTCGACGGTTTTACGTGAGGTGGTACTCTTTAGCTCGCTCTCGGGGATCCATGTGAATTGGAGCAAGGCAATATGTTCCCCCTTACTCCAGCCACTAGACGGATCGATCCGGAGTATCCCATTCAATGGAACACGGATTCGGTTCAATACCTCGGAATACGGCTGCATACGGACTCCGAAGTGGTGCTTAGGGAGAACTACAGGGTGGCTGTCTCCAAGCTGGAAGATGATGTGGAGGGATGGATTAAACTGCCTTTGTCCCTTATGGGCCGTATATCCCTATTGAAAATGATAGTGTTGCCCGCTTCCTATTTCTCTTCACTAACATTCCGATAGTCCTCTCTGGGGCTTTTTTCCGTCAGCTCCAGTCGCTAGTGCTCAGGCTAGCATGGGCTGGGAAGCAACCCAGAGTTGCATGGCATATACTCATTCGGCCCTATGAGGAGGGCGGCTTGCATGCTTGGGATCTAGAATTGTATTATCGAGCCGCTCAAGGGGCACATGCATACGGCTGGATTCATGGCCCAAAGGACGCTCCACACTTGAGGATTGAGGCGATAGTGGCGGCTCCGGCCCCGCTGCCGGCCTTGATGTTTCGACCCAGGGATAGGCGTACCGGTATTCTTGACTCATTAAATGTTGTGACACATGCCTGACACCACTTGATGGATGCTCAGGCTTGCTCTCTGTTGTACACATCAACTGCCAGCCTAGAGTGGTGTTCGTGGCTCCCCCCTTGCACGGACGGAGGCGTGATAAAGTCGCTACTCCAGTTTAAAATTGCTGAGGAAGATTTTGAACAGCGACCAGAGAAACTGCATTAAAGTCCATTTGGACATTGTGGCAGAAAAATGCCAAAGCATTGTACACCTGATGGAGTTATTCCAGAGTCAGACACCAGTGACCATGAAGGTGTATGATTATTTGGAGGACCTCCACATGAACCTAACAAACAATTCAGTCCTCACTGTGGAGTCACTACAACCATTTCTACAGACCACTGCTGGGGCAAAATTAAGTCTGGCACAGGTACGTACCGGGCACCGCAGAAGGACGTAGGTTCCAAGGAGGATCTAGACCGGCAATACCGGTCTCTATCTCTGCCAGGTGACCCAAGAAGGCTTCAACAGAAAAAGCCTATCAATACGAGAGGGATTCCCCCTCTAACACATATACGCACTTTAGGGCGTGCGACACATTTTAATTAACACAATCACTATAATTTAGTCTTTTTAGTTTAATTGCACTTTTTCACATACTACAAGGTCCTGAGGAAAGCCAGTTTTAATAAAAAGGCCTGGCTGAAACATGTCGACCACACAGGATGCAGGAGTTCGTAATTTAACTCCACCGCATCCGCTTGCCTTTTAACCGCTAACAGGGGCCCAGAGATTAAATTTAATTTATCCCTCGGGTACTGGGACCTTCCTGTATGGCATTTTAACTTTCACTTCCTTACACTTTTTTCACCGCACACTCAGCAAGAATACCAGCTCCGCAGTAACATCTGGCGTCGAAGCACACCCGGGACACATTCGGTGTCACTGTGGTGGGCCCGATGATGAAGCATGCCCCCGACTAGGTCGGTGGGTGAGGGCTTCATGAAAAACCCAAGCGTTTCTTTTTCTTCGGAAAACGTACAACTCTGAGTCTTCTCACTTCCTAAATACATAAATGGTACTGGTCCTTTTTGATAGAACATATAACTCTGGGGATTCGGACCAGCTTACCTGGTCCTCTCTCTCTTCTTGATTATTGACAGAAAAAAAGATAACAGCCCAGCTTGATGAAGCTTTTGAACATTCACTGGAAAAGGTGGGCAAATACATGGGGGAGGCCGAGCCAGGCATACAATTCTTGAAACAAGTGTGCCTTTTCAATCCTGCGCGACTGTGCATCCTGCCTAATGAGAAGAGTGCATATTCAGCCATCCCTGGTTTCAGCGAAGTGCCCGATCAGGAGCTTCGCCTGTACTTTGAAAATGTAGGCCCAGAAGCAGTACAGGCATCTGTTTCTGGGGTGATTGACACTGACCGCTTTTGGCGTGGGATGGCTGACCGCATTCCAGCTCTTTCCCAACTAGCAGCTGTATACAAGGACTGTGTGACCAGTTCTGCAGATGCTGAAAGGGGCAACAGCATCTACAAAATTATTCTGTCATCCCGGCGACGGTCCCTTTCAGAGCAATCCATCCGGGCATTATTGTTTTTGCATTATAACCAGCAGCACAGTACTGGGCTACATTTGGCAGACCCTCCATGATATAGCGATTTCGCGATTTGCAAAAAAATTGCAAAATCGGCAGCTTTGTAAAAATCCTGCGATTTTTGTAAAACCGCCCACGAAATCCGCCGTTTGTATTGGCTTACCATGGAAGATCCAATAGAAAGGGTCTCTCTCGGCGGCGGCGTCTCCAGCTTCACTACTTTTGTTGCCTTTTGTTGCCTTGCCTCTTCTCACTCACTCCAGGATTTCGTGACCGGACGACGAGACACCCCCCTCTCTCCACTCTCCAGCGGCAGGGAGACGTGACAACGACCGGACGACGAGACTCCCTCTCCCCAGCGGAAGAAAGGCAGGAGCAGGATCTGCACCAGCAAGCAGGATTGCGGGCGATCGATTGACAGGTACTCTTCACGCTACTGTGGGGGTCCGCCGCACACGGGCCACGTGGCGGGCCCTAATTCATTATTAAACATTTACTGTGGGGGCCCGCCGCACAAGGGGCACGCGGCGGGCCTCGGGGGCCCTAACTTATAAACATTTGCTGTACTGTGGGGCCCACTGCACACTGGGCACGCGGCGGGCCCCAGGGGCCCTAATTTATAAACATTTGCTGTACTGTGAGGGCCTACCGCACACTGGGCACGCGGCGGGCCCCAGGGGCCCTAATTTATAAACATTTGCTGTACTGTGGGGGCCCGCCGGACACGGGGCACGCGGCGGGCCCCTGGGCCCCTAATTTATTTTTAAACATTTGCTGTGGAGGCCCGCCGCCCACGGGGCACGCGGCGGGTCCCGGGGGCCCTAATTTATTATTAAACATTTGCTGGACCGTGGGGGCCCACCGCACACGGGGCACGCGGCGGGCCCCGGGGGGCCTAATTTATTGAAAGTGAATGTACCGGGGGCCTAAATAAAGTCAATGTACTGTGGGGACCCACCGCACACAGTTTGGGGTTCTGGTCACTTCTGGGGGAATTTCATAATTCTTTATTTTGGTTTGGGGCAATTCAATTGTCGTGTTGTCGGCGGGAAAGGAACTGCAGTTTCAAGAGCCATAATAATTGGGCCACCTGCCGCAGCGCACTGGTAAGTTTGGGGTTCTGGACACTTCTGGGAAGTTTCCTAACTCTTTATTTAGGTTCTTTAGCAGAGTATCACAGGGAAGAATCTGTTGTTTCAAGAGCCATAATTGGGCCAGCTACCGCAGAGCGCTGGTAAGTTTGGGGTTCTGGACACCTCAGGGGAATTTCATAATTCTTTATTTTGGTTTGGGGCAATTGTCGTGTTGTCTGTGGGGAAAGGAACTGCAGTTTCAAGAGCCATAATTGGGCCACCTGCCGCAGCGCACTGGTAAGTTTGGGTTTCTGGACACTTCTGGGGAGTTTCCTAACTCTTTATTTTGGTTCTTTGGCAGAGTATCACAGGGAAGAATCTGCTGTTTTAAGAGCCATAATTGGGCCAGCTGCCGCAGAGCGCTGGTAAGTTTGGGGTTCTGGACACCTCAGGGAATTTCATAATTCTTTATTTTGGTTTGAGGCAATTGTCGTGTTGTCTGTGGGGAAAGGAACTGCAGTTTCAAGAGCCAAACATTGGGCCACCGGCCGCAGCGCACTGGTATGTTTGGGGTTCTGGACACTTCTGGGGAGTTTCCTAACTCTTTATTTTGGTTCTTTTGCAGAGTATCACAGGGAAGAATCTACTGTTTCAAGAGCCATAATTGGGCCAGCTGACGCAGAGCGCTGGTAAATTTGGGGTTCTGGACACTTCAGGGGAATTTCATAATTCTTTATTTTGGTTTGGGGCAATTGTCGTGTTGTCTGTGGGGAAAGGAACTACCGTTTCAAGAGCCATAATTGGGCCAACTGCCACAGCGCACTGGTATGTTTGGGGTTCTGGACACTTCTGGGGAGTTTCCTAACTCTTTATTGTGGTTATTTTGCAGAGTATCACAGGGAAGAATCTGCAGTTTCAAGAGCCATAATTGGGCCACCTGCCGCAGCGCACTGGTAATTTTGGGGTTCTGAACACTTCTGGGGAGTTTCCTAACTCTTTATTTTGGTTCTTTTGCAGAGTATCACAGGGAAGAATCTGCTGTTTCAAGATACATAATTGGGCCTTCTGCCGCAGAGCGCTGGTAAGTTTGGGGTTCTGGACACTTCAGGGGAATTTCATAATTCTTTATTTTGGTTTGGCCAATTGTCGTGTTGTCTCTGGGGAAAGGAACTGCAGTTTCAAGAGCCATAATTGGGCCACCTGCGGTAGCGCACTGGTAAGTTTGGGGTTCTGGACACTTCTGGGGAGTTTCCTAACTCTTTATTTTGGTTCTCTTGCGGAGTATCACAGGGAAGAATCTACTGTTTCAAGAACCATAATTGGGCCAGCTGCCGCAGAGCGCTGGTAAGTTTGGGGTTCTGGACACTTCTGGGGAATTTCAGAATTCTTTATTTTGGTTTGGGGCACTTGTCGTATTTTCTGTACAAATTCCAATTACAATTTGATGCTCCTATTCTTCTCCGCCTCTGAATGTCAACGCCTTATATGCTCCTACAAAATACACTTGTACAAATTTAGTGTAGGCACTTAGATTTCACTTTCTTTGCACATGGCTGATCGGGCACTTTTTGGTCCATATTTTGCCACCCATGCAACCTTTGTCATGTTATTTTTTTAATTTTAGGGCACTTACTAGGGCCAGGATTACTGGTTTTCCGAAAAACTTTTTTGTCTTGGAGTTTTTCAACAATTGCAGTGGCTTTTTCCCAGTTTTTCCCCTTTGAACCACAGCTAACACCAAATATATTTGTAGGCGACTGCCCATGCTGTTTTCACACTGTTTGCTCAACGCTGTTCGGGGACTGGCATTTACCATTGCAGTTATGGCCTAACAATTTTGTCACTTTACTTAGTGCTTCAGAGTTGCATGCATTTTTAATCATTGAGCCCCGGCGCTTTCTTAACTTCCCATTCAACAATTGCCTTTCCCCTCTTTGAAATGCATTTAGTAACACCAAATATATTTGTAGGTGAGATAACTGACTGTGCCACAACACCGAGATCTTCTGTATTCCAAAGGAGCAACAAGCCACCACAACAAAAGCAGGATGGAGAAGTTTCTGCAGCCTGCGAAGTCTGTGAAGCACAGATCACATCTACCTACCCAGATAACCGCAGCAGATTGGGCCAGAGACTACAGCACCGTGATGCATGCTGATGGTGGCGTGCTGTTTTGCAGTGTGTGCAATGTGGCGGGGGACCACATACGGAAACACACTGTGGATATGCATGTGCGGTCCCAAAAACACTTGAAGCGCTGTTCCGATGATCCTGACCTTCAATCTTCGCCAAAACGTGCTCGTCAGATGACTGTGAACTCGTTATTCACAAAGAGTACAGCTGCCGGTGCCTCAAACCATGACATTATAAGTGAGTGGGTTAATGTCTGCACCGAGTTGAACATTCCGCTGAGCAAAACCGACCACCCTGTGTTGCGCAAGTTTCTACATGAGCGAGTACGGAATGGTGGAGCGATACCTGGAAGTCATCAGCTGCAAGAACGTTATCTCCCAGAGAGATATATAAGTGCCACGAACGAGCTGAGAGAGCTATTGAAAGATCAGAAGATCAGTGTTATCTTTGATGAAACACCAGATGTCGAAGGGCGGTGTGTATTGAATGTGTTAGTTGCAGTAGTCTCTCCGCAGGGTACCCGTCAGATCCATACCCACCTGGCAGACACAGTCTTCCTATCTCAGTGCAACCATGGGACTGTAGCGCAAGCTGTTGTATAGGTGCTCACAGAATACAGCATAGCCTTCCAGGACGTTATATCCTTTAACACTGACAGCTCGGCATACATGCTCAAGGCATACAACACTGTGTTGAGAAATCTGTATACAAACTCCAGACACATCACCTGCTTGGCACACATAATGAATCTTGTTGGAGAGTCATTTAGGAAGCCTTTTGTCGAGCTAAATGCTTTCCTTCTGTACTTCTCACGCATATTTTACATGGCCGGTAGCAGAAAGAGAAGGTACCTGCACCATCTTGCTGAGAATCATGGGATGAAAGCACGGGTGGCACCTGACCCTTGCAGTACCCGCTGGAATTCTTGGTTTGCTGCTGTCCAGTACCACTGCAAGCACTTTGAGGCCTATGCTGGGTTTGTTGAGTCTGAGATGCTACTCAGCAAGTCTCCCCCAGATTCCCTTGAAAATCTACAGAAGATTTTGAACAGCGACCAGAGAAACTGCAAAAAGTCCAATTGGACATTGTGGCAGAAAAATGCCAAAGCATTGTACACATGATAGAGTTATTCCAGAGTCAGACACCAGTGACCATGAAGGTGTATGATTATTTGGAGGACCTCAACATGAACCTAACAAACAATTCAGTCCTCACTGTGGAGTCACTACAACCATTTCTACAGACCACTGCAGGGGCAAAATTAAGTCTGGCACAGAAAAAAAGATAACAGCCTAGCTTAATGAAGCTTTTGAACATTCACTGGAAAAGGTGGGCAAATACATGGGGGAGCCCCAGCCAGGCATACAATTCTTGAAACAAGTGCTCCTTTTCAATCCTGCGCGACTGTGCATCCTGCCTAATGAGAAGAGTGCATATTCAGCCATCCCTGGTTTCAGCGAAGTGCCCGATCAGGAGCTTCGCCTGTACTTTGAAAATGTAGGCCCAGAAGCAGTACAGGCATCTGTTTCTTGGGTGATTGACACTGACCTCTTTTGGCTTGGGATGGCTGACCGCATTCCAGCTCTTTCCCAACTGGCAGCTGTGTACAAGGACTGTGTGACCAGTTCTGCAGATGCTGAAAGGAGCAACAGCATCTACAAAATTATTCTGTCATCCCGGTAACGGTCCCTTTCAGAGCAATCCATCCGGGCATTATTGTTTTGGCATTATAACCAGCAGCACAGTACTGGGCTACATTTGGAGTGCTCAGAAGAACTGGACGTACATGGCCAAGATTAACATGACAAGCATACAGGTTCCGTGGCCATTTATTCATTACCAAGTTTATGTCCTATATGTAGCCTGTTAACCAAAACAAATCCCCTAAAATGTAACTTAACAAAATATACATAACTCCATGATGTTGTCAAGTAACTCAAACAATAAGATATATGTGTTTGTTGTGGGAAAATTAGCAAAATAAAATGCAGCTAAATTCCGCTAAATTTCCAGATTTGTGCCGCTAAATTTACTATTTCATGCCGCTATATCCTGGGGGGTCTGATTAAACGGGCAAGATATTCCAGCGCAATGGGCCCAGATGATGTACCATTAGCCATAATAAAACAGGATTGTGAAGAATGGGCAACATTTTTGCATCCGTTGTTTGTCCATTGTTATACCTACGGTGTTATTCCACAATCCTGGAAGGGAAGTTCCGCTATATAAAAAGGGTTCAAAAAACTCCCGGCCAGTTTTAGACAGATTTCGTTCCTAGATGCAACGGGTAAACTGTTTGCAAAGAGTATTCTCACTCATCTACAAGAGTGGGCATTTGGAAATAATTATATCCCTTTGGAACAAACAGGAATCCGTAAGGATAGTGGCACACTGGATAATATCTCCATTCTGCAAACTTTAACTGAAATATATCCAGTAAGTCCGGGCATGCTTTTATATTCAGCTTTTATAGATTTCTCCACAGCATTCGATAGGGTAGATTCGGGTAAGTTGTGGAGGAAATTGGTCACTATGGGGATATCAGGGAATCTTATAAGATTAATAATTGCTCTACACTCTGCTACCTGGACTCAAGTATTAGGGGGAACACAAGGCCTTTCGAAGAAAATAGTAACCAACATTGGATTGAAGCAGGGGTGCCTTCTGGCCCCTTTACTGTTTTCCATCTATATTAATAATTTGCCAAGAAGAGTGGGGCTTAGTAAAGGGGATCGCCCTAAATTAGGAAACATAGAGTTGAGCTGTTCTAGTATATGCAGATGATACCATAATAATGGATTAAACCCCAATTGGAATGCAAAGATGACTTGGTGAAATAATTAGGTACACAGAGGATTATTATCTAAAAATAAATATTTAAAAAAGCAAAGTTATGATTTTTAGTGATAAAGGATGTAAGGTCAGAAAGAATTTTAATAGATTCCTGGGAAAAGAGAAATTGGAAGTAGTAAAATGTTATCCATCTTTAGGAAAATATTTACAAATAGGTGGTCAGCTAATACACTTACGGACCATTGCAAAGGCAAAGCAATTTCACAAGCCTTTGCAATCAATCGTCTGTACACACACTGTGGGAAAAGACATTTCTCACATATTATTTTGGTTTATAAAATAAAGATCCCACCAACCCAGAGCTATACCAGTGAAACAATAGATGCACAAGAGTAGGCCAAATTCGAGAAAGTGGAAGGACAAATCTGGCTCCAAATATGTCATCTGAATCATGCGGCACCGATTGCAGAGCTTAGGCTCGAATTTGGTCTTCTCTCTACATATGTGCTTTCGATGGTCACATGCTTATGATGGAGTAATGCACTGTTAAATAGCTCCTAAAATTTGCTACGGGTAGCACTGTACAGAGAAATATTTGTAAATATGAAGGAAAAAAGTGCTATTTTTAGGAATAATTTAAAAGCATTATCAATGTTTGGTTTAGATATGGATCTTGTAAAAGAGATATTAAAATGTGTTCGCAGAATAGTAAAATGGATTGTATTGTGGGGAGCAGTATTGTCAAAAATCCCCAACCTTATATTTTATGGAATCTTAAACATTGAGTGTGCAGGGGGATTTTGCTACCAAGATTGAATTTACTCCCCCTAAGAATTGTAACAGGAATTTGGTAGGGAATCCCTAGACATGAAAGGTATTGTCATTTATGTAATTCCTGTATACAAGACTTGAATCATGTTTTATTTGTTTGTCCCGCATTACAGTCAATACATCGCAAATATATAAGGATTTTTTTTTAAATATAATATTGTTACTGCAGAAGAGGCCTGAAATTGTCTGTTTACCCCCCCCATCCGAACTGATGTGTTTTACATTTGTTTGCTTTTTAAAAAAATGTTTAAACATATATTAAGGAAGTAAAGATCTTCTCAATACGTATGTACAGAGTACTTGCACTTTTTTATGTTTACAATTAAGCATGTGCACTTTATAAACCGTTTTTGCCGCTAGTTACCCATCATTGGATCTCAAGCACTTTACTAAATTTGTTCTGCTGCTAAACTTTTATGTATTAGACGATTATTGTCGGATTTACTAGGTTTGGAATTAAGTATCGGTACTATTATAATCTTTTTCCTCTTCTAGTTTCTTATCCTCTAGGATCCCAAGCACCTCACTAAATCCTTGTTTGCTGCTAAACTATTGTAGATTTCATTCTAAAAAAAGAAGCAAGTTTATGGTATTGAACTACTTTGCACCGTTATTATGCTGCTGGTTATACAGTACAGTTTAGTGAATAGATAAATTATCTTTTTACAGGGTTCTTGCATCCATGATCTAGTACTGTATAGCTAATTTTAAATTTGTCTATTTTATAATGATGCACTAGAGCATATGCTGAATTTCAGTATTGATATGGATCCTTTAATTTTCTTACTTGGTCACACAGCACGCATACCTAGGGGCAGCAGAAAATTCGTAGATATTGCTCTGTTGCTGGCTAAACGGAGACTTGCATGTCGATGGGGGTGGGGGAGAGCCCCGAAGTTTAGAGAGTGGCTACAGGATATGATCTATTGTCAAGATCAGGTCGGAATATATGCCGAAATGCAGCCTATGGCCTCAAGGCCCAAGGACATATGGGGACCATTACAAACATATGTGTTGCACCAGGACACAACTGCTACAGATGATGAGGGGAGACGGGGTCGGGGGGAATGAGGTTGGGGAAACATCTAATCGATACTGAAGGTACCAAAGTCGATGATCGGTTGTTGAGAGACAGTTTGGCTATTAGGGTTGTCGGTTGCAGAACCTATTTAGTTTCCTATGCTGTGCCATCACTTTCTGCATATTAAGCCAATGCTATGACCTGTATTTTATAGTATACCTCTGTATATTCATGCACTGTTTCTTTACCCTTTTCATATCTGTGTTGGGGAATACACTTCTACTCACCGTAAGATATCCTAGAATGCCTTAATTGGAATGTGTATATGGCGTGCTCGCTATGCTGTCTTTTTTGTTTTGTATTGGCAAAATGTCAAAAATAAAGTAAAAAAAAAATTGTCTATTTTATAATAAGTTTTAATACTGAATGTTTTAGGATAGCGTTGGATTATAAATCCGTATGAATTTGTGTATATCAACATGATTACTCAAGGTCCACGCCCTCTTGCACTGGAACACCACAAGTCTGACTGCTACTGTTATGTTTATCCGGGTTTTTAGATGTAATATCAATATGAATTTATGTTGGTAATTTTTGTGGAATGAAATGTGAGTTAAGATGTATTTTTATGTGGAATTCTGTGGAATTCCAAGTCATAATAAATAAAAATTGAATTGAAATTGACATAGATATGGCATTGGAGACAGAAATCCCGTGCTTCCCTGCCTATACACTACTAGGGCTCCCCAACGCTCTACCTTTTCCCCTACGGTCCATTAGGGGTAGGCAAATGGGGCTAGCATTACTGGCTTCAAGGCAGGCAATCTTTGGTACACTGGGGCACGTCGGTGGTACCTGACCATACAGCGTGGCTACACAGACTGTGGCAGCTTCAAGCGATGGAGCGTTTATCAATGGTACAAGACCACAAAGGTGAAACATACACAGACTTATGGGCCCCTTTTATTCATCTGTTATCGAAAGAATTCAGGGAGGTGACATGCTCCAAAAACTCACAAATACTGGAAAGAATGAACCCCGGCACTCTAAGTAATATAAATACAATTCATAAATGGATTTAGACTAGCAAAGAAAACAAGATATGATGATGGGAGAAAACTTCCAAAGCAGGGTTTAAGTGGACAAAATAGAATCAAATGATTAAACAGTGATTTATTGCATCAGAGGCATATACATTGTATTTCAAACAGTCTTAGCATTTGGAAAAAACACAGTTTCATTTAATGTTATTGAAAGTTTCAGTTCTTGACTTGGTAGCACAGAAACAGCCAACGCGCGTTTCGTCACCACCGTGACTTCCTCAAGGCTTATTTTGGTGGCAGATGAGCCCGACAGGATGCTTCAATTGTGGCTCTATAGTTTCAGAATGCTGAGGGTTCCTTGTCAGTACTCAAATTTAAAGGTGTGTAAGTCTGAGAAAGTAGTCCGATCGGCAGCTCCTAAATTTTCAGAAGCTTTGGAACCCCAAATAAGCGTAACAAACGAAAGGATAGCAGATATGCGTAAATCTGCAGACTGGTCACTAATTCCACAGTAGAGGTTTCTCAGAAACTGTGTGACAAGATAGAGTTCCTTTATTCACACGGAATTCGTGTCTTCCCAAGACATAGATCAGGAAGCATGAAGAGGCATTTTTAGTGGTTGCTGTGATAAGACCCAAGCTAGGCGTCCGTCCGTGATACCGGCACCTTCACACGCCCCTTTCCTGTATCCTGTAAAGGGGGCGTGTGAAGGTGTCGGTATCATGGACGGACGCCTAGCTTGGGTCTTCCCTCATTTCACCCATTATTTTGTCCAGGAACATCTCCATGACTTTTCCGGTTTGATTCGCTACTAGGAGGTCATTACTTGCTTGATCCATGATTTGCTCTGAAATTTCTGTTTGAGGTGATGTAGAAATCTCCCCGTTTATCTCCATTAGTGATATATTATTTGGAGCTATATTTAAGGGATCACTAGTAGTTTCAGTTGACATCTCACTCCTAGTTATTTCTGTTTGCCCCTTAAAATTTGGGTTTTCTAACTTCTCCTCAGACGTGAAGATTTTGAATGGGAAATCACCAGTATCTGAAGTCGGCGGAAAAGTCTCCTTCTGGATGGAGAAATGCCCTCCTCTCACTTGCACTGACTGCTGAACCTTAAAATAAGACCTTAGTGAGGGGGTTACTTTAATCTTTTGTTTTGTCGCTTGCAATCCCTCTGCTTTCGATTTTGTGGATCTTAATTTTATATTTTCCGATAGTTCCGCTAAGTTGGGGGAGACTCTCTGTTTTCTTTTTGTACTTCTCGGGGTCACACTCTTTTTCAGAGGAGCGAGCTGTTTAGCTAGCTGGCGGTTTCTCAGACAATAGGAAGATTTCCCTCCACTTCCCAGCTCTTTCTCTGTCTCAGTTAAAGTTTCTGTTTCCACTCCCCCTTCAAGTTTCCTAGATCTTGTGTTGTATGAAAATGTCCCTATTTGTGAATGAGTGAAATTCTTAGTTTCCGAGGGAAATCAGAATAAGATACGTGAGGTTTGTGAAGGCTTAGACCAAAAATTACATGACTTGGGTGAGAGAGTCACCGCAGTAGAGACAGCAGTTGAAAGCCTTAGTAAAAAGGTGGGCATAAATCAAAAAGAGATTAGACAACTAAAAGACAACAAACAAACAGTTAAAGAGAAACTGGAATCGCTGGAGAATCAAGAATGAAAAAAACAACCTTAGAGTACTAAATGTACCAGAAAACTAGGGAGGGATCAGATATAAAAACATTTATTGTCTCCCTTTTTGAAGAATTCTTCCCTTGGACGAAAGACTGTGACTTAATGGAGGACATTCAAAGGGTCCACAGAGATCCCTTCAGGAAAAGTAAGGAAAGAAAAACCCCAAGAAAAATCTTAATCAACTTTAAGACTTATACCCTTAAAGAAAAAATACTAAGTGAAGGTTTGAAAAGTGGAACACAAAACAAGGACAACTGGTCTTTTAGAATTCGTTCTGACATATGTAAAGCCACACAAGACAGACAGTGGGAACTGGGACAGCATATGCAAGAGCTAAAGTCCCTCGGGGCTAATGTGCAGATGAAATTCCCGGCAGCCCTTAGAATCATGTGGCGCAATGAAATGCACAATATAAGAGAGCCCCATGAGGTAGAGGATCTTATAGGTCAGATAACGGACCAGATCCAAAGGGAGAAAACAAACTAGAAGGGACCTTTAATATAAAATAAAAGAAAGAATCAATATCCTGTGATGCATTAGCACGAATGTCTGGAGAAGTACCTCTAAGGTACTTTCAGAAATAAATGTGCCCCAAAGGAGTCTTAATTCTTAAAGGATCGATTTAAAAAAAAAAAAATTAGAGAAGGAAAGTGTTCTTTTAAAAATAAAACAAGATAAATAAATTAACTGGTGAAATCGGAGCTCGAAGCGGGTGGAAATAACGCCCAAAAGAAGAAGGGAGGCTTCCATAGGGTGGGAAAATAAATGCTCACAATTATTTAATTTTGTAAGTTATGTTAAAACACCGGTGGGGAGCAAATTAGGGAAAAAAAACAGATAAAGTATCTTCGCAAAACAAAAAATAGGAGTAAAAAGGGAGTCTCTTAGAATATACAAAAAATGCCGTAGTATAGTTCAGAACTTAGCAACTTTAATAAAGATATGGCGAGAGAAAAAATAATTAACATCCTTTCATGGAATGTTAACAGACTCAGAACACCCAATAGGAGAAGAAGAATTATGGAATATTTAAAGGAAACGGAGAGTGAGATTATTATCCTCCAAAAAAATCATCTTGTAAGTACTGAATGGGACCAAATTATACAAAAACTAAAATGGGTGGATGCCTGTATATATACTACGCAAGACTGTAACGTAAAAGGAGTTGCAATTATCTTTAAAAAATCCCTAAAAGCAAAGGTTGAAAGCAAGGCGGTACACAATAATGGAAGATGGGCAGTGGCTAAAATAAGGCTAGATGACAATATCTTCACTATAGTTGGCTAATACGGTCCTAATTTAGATGATCCAACCCCACTCCAAAAATTATACTTGGAACTCCTGTCAACCTCTGCTCCCATAATAATAGGAGGCGACTATAATATTATACTCAACCCTAAATTAGATAGATCACCTCCTAACAAACACTTGAATCTACCTAAAATGAGGGAATGGTTAAGAGTCTATAAACAAGATCAAGACCTGGAAGATATGTGGACACAAAAGGGAGTGAAAACACATCCTTTCACTTTCCACAACAAAAAATTAGGACATAGATCAAGAATAGATTTCTTCCTTCTAAACAGGAGCTTCCAAAGTAGTGTTAAGGGCATTGAACACCTCCCTGCACACTTATCTGACCATTCGGCGGTGAAATTAACTCTCTTAGTACCTAAAAACAAAACTCCTCCTAGATGGACAGTAGACCGATCCATACTTAATAACACACAAAATGTAAACCAGCTAGAAATTACCTCAGCACAATACTTTGAAGATAATGCAATCGGCACCTCGAAACGAAATAAATGGGACGCTAACAAAGCCGTGGTAAGGGGAAAGCTACTTAGTCTAGGAGCATATAAAACAAAAACAAAGAATCTAGAAATCAAAAAAATAGAATTAGACACTAAAACTGTAGAGACACAACTAGAGCACAGGACCTATTCAGAACCAAAGGAAGAACTAGAGGAAAAACACCGAAAACTTGAAGAGACTTTAGTAGACTACTTGGAAAGCACAGTGAGAGAAAAATGGGAAAATAGCAAACTAGCCCGCTATGAATACGGAGAAGGATGTGGAAAATTACTAGCTTGGAGATTAAAAACTGAACAGTCAAGGAATAACATACCATGCATCCAGATTCAAAACCAGATTCAAAACCAACCATTACAAAGCTCAGAAGATACTGTAATAAGACAAGAGTTCTCAAATTTCTTCTTGGGTATATATAAAGAAGACACAAATCCAACTAAAGAACAAATCAAGAAGTATCTTGAGGATATTTCCCTTCCAACACTAACTGAAGAGGAAATGATAGAATTAAACCATGAAATTAAACCTGAGGAAGTTAGAGCGGTTATAAGTAGTCTAAAAAGAGGAAAAGCCGCTGACCCTGATGCGCTCCCAAATGAGTTCTACATGGCGTTAAAAGAATCTCTAGTTGACAAATTAACAGATTTAATGAATAATGTATATTTGGACCACGAGAAAATCCCTGATTCCTGGAATGATGCGACAATCAGCATTATCCTAAAACCTGGAAAAAATCCAAAGCTGTGCGAATCATACAGACCAATATCGTTACTCAACTGTGACTATAAAATTTTTATGCAAGTCATAGCAAAGAGACTAGCCAGAGTAATGCCAAGACTGATTAACTTAGACCAAAAGGGTTTTATAAAAGGGCGGCAAATCCATGAGACCATCCACGAGTTATTTGCAGCAATAGATGTAGCTAACTGCGAAAAACTCCCTCTTACAATAATCACCTACGACGCTGCCAAAGCGTTCGATAGAGTTAACTGGGCCTTCCTAAACAAAATTATTGAAAAAAATAATTTGGGGAAAAGCTTTGGACACATGGTAAGGGAAGTATATAATAAACCAAGAGCGAAAGTAATAGTCAATGGGAATCTGACTAGCAACATCGAGATACAACGAGGTACAAGGCAAGGCTGCCCGTTGTCGCCGCTACTTTTTAATCTTTACATCGAACCACTGGCCTGCTCAAATAGAAACCATCCATAATTTTACCCTTTAAACATCAAAATTGGTCAAAAAAAGTAGCATTATATGCGGTCGACCTGATGGTATTTACAACTAACTATGAAAGAGCTTACCAAGTATTGGAAGATATGATGAACAACTTTGGTAAAGTTTCAGGTTATTTAACAAATCAAGAAAAAACTGAGGCAATGAGCTGGAACATCAATCCTAATACACCATACAGTAGGGATAAAATAAAATATCTAGGAATTACGGTGGTAAAAGAAATTGAAAAAAATCCCGCAATTAAACTTGACAATAGTCGCCAAAGAAATGAGAAGACTTCTTAAAGTATGGACGGGACTGCCACTTAACTTTTTGGGAAGATCTAACGCAATAAAGATGACTATCATCCCTAAGTTCACTTACCTTTTCAATACAATCCCATTGGATTTTAAAAAAGAACCCTTAAAGAAGATCCAGGGTGAAATAGCGAGCTTCATCTGGGCATCAAAAGGGACAAGAATAGCCTGGAGTAAACTTAGGAGGAGGAAAGAACAAGGTGGAATAGCTAGTCCTGATTTATTTGAGTACTATAGGTCATTTCAATTTAAGAACTTTAGACCACTACTGAGGAAGCATCAAGATTACCAAAGCTACCTACAGAATATGACTGAAAAAACAGACCCTTTCCTATTTAAGTTTAGCCACCCAAACTGTAAAAAAAAAATAAAACTAAAGATTTTATACAACGTGGCTAGAATTTGGTTTCAGATCAGAAGCACGGCAAACATACCTTACTATAGCACAAAGGCACCAATATGGGACTCCCCAGGGACACCAGAATGCTTAAAAGATTCTCTAGCAGTACCACTTAAAATAGCAGGAATAGAAAGATGGGGCAAATTGTTAGTAGAAAAAGAGATAATCTTGTGGGATTCGCTGTATGAACTTACAGATGGCAAGACATCAAAATTTAAATATTACCAATTAACCAACTGGGCTAAATCTTTACCAGAGGAAAAAGGAGGTAATGAGAACCTTGAAAATGAAATGATAAAAATAACACCAACAAGGAAAGAAATATCAAAATGGTATTGGGCACTTATTGAATCCGGAGAAGAAGACTTTTTAATGCCGGAAGTAACATGGAGAAAAGATATACCTGATCAAAATTTAGACTTACAGCTCGTATGGCAAAAATCTTTGGAAAATGCTGGTCCTGTATAAAATCAGCTTCATTAATGAGGAACCATCTGTTCACGACCCACCAAGCGTATTGGACCCCAAAAGGGTTGTCAAAATTTAAAGGAACCAACGTAAAGTCCTGCCCCAAGTGCGGAGAAGCTAAAGTGGATGACATCCATATGTTCCAAAAATGCCCCGCTATATCCAACTACTGGCTTGAGATTGGTAAGACGCTGAATATGGCATTGGGAACCCACATAACTGTAAGTAGCCCTCTTATTATTTTTGGGATATATAACAACTTAGATACTGGTATAAATAAACTATGTAAAAAACAAGAAAGCTTACTTTTCGTTCTGATACTACTAGCGCGGAGAGAAATCTGTATCAACTGGATTAAAGCAGTTCCACCAACTCATGCTAATTGGCTAAACTATATAATAAAAATAAATAAACTTGATAGGAAAGGGAAACACTCGAAAAGAATAAACTTTTGGGAAATTTGGGAAGAACACTTTCAGATAAATCACTAACTCCTATTTGGACCAGGGACAAATAAAATCCAATGATTAAGGCGATGAAAATAATTCTAGGCAGAAATAATCACTGCCGAGTAGCCAAATTGGCTAGCTCCCCCACAAAAGAATGGAATTATTGAACACGATAAAGGGTGAGTGGAGAAAACTGATGAATCATAACACCAAAAGGGATACTCCCCCAAAAAAACACTTGAAAATAACGGGGCAGTGAAGGCAAAGAATAAGTTAAAGATCATCAGACTCCCAAAACCTCCTTATCTATACAATTGCGAAATGAGGATTAAAAAAAGAAAGAAAATCCTCCCTTCTCTCCCCCCTCCCCCCGCCAGGCATAGCTGTAGCAACCCAATGCGTGCCGTGCCATCACTGTGCAATCATCACAGTGTCCAAAAACAAGGAGCCCTTAGGTCTCCTCCACATTACAATCCAATGTTTCGTTGTCGCACTGGCCATGTCTTCACCCCTGCTTTGGTCTTCGTATACAACAAAATTCTTTCCTGATCAGTCTAGGTTCTTTTCAGGTTCACCCACACCTCACTGTCCTACATCCCTACGTCATCCCAGTTAAGACCTCCATAAGACTTGGTCCCTCCCACCTACGACTCCTTGAATGCCCCAAAAACATGAGCACAAACACCGCTCTAAACAGGCAGAATTCCAAGATGGATGTGCGCAGGAAACTCACCTGATCCCCACTTTACCCAATATCTTCCCTGCAATGCGCTGCCTCCAACCCACGTTTTTCCTTCATCCTTTCACCGTCATTTCAGTATCCTTTTTTTACTAATTCCACTCTTCCCAGCTCATATTCCCCGAAACATTCTCGGTAAAATGGTATGCCTGCCAGTTTTCCTCCAGTCATCACTGGTAATCACCCTTTTCTCAATCAACCCCATCACCTTTCTCCCTGCGCCTTCCTATCCGTGTTAAAGTCTACCTCTTCTTCTGTCCTTTCTTTTCACTCCTGACCTGACAAACTCACTTTAGACTGCCCAATATGAACCACCTTGTGGAATCTGGCAAAGCTTTTTCCATTAGCTTTATGGCCCTTAATTAATGTCCCACTTATCGGTCAGCACTGCCGTCGCTGCCTCGTCAGTCTCTAGAGCAAAACCACAGAACCTCTCCCACTTCAAATGAGAGAGTGCTTCAGCCACCTGGTTTTCCACCATGGGATTTGCCTACAACTGAGCCACATTTCTACTGTAAACAGAGCAAAACAAATTCTATCAACAGACTTAGCACATGCTGGTCCATCGTGGTCTGTTTGTTCACTATGTGTACTACCAGGGGCGGCCTTAGGCATGTGCAAGCTGTGCACCTGCACAGGGCCACCAAACCCCAGGGGCCACCACACCAATGTATGTCCTTAATATAGTAATCCTCTAAGGATGGATACATATTTGCCTGGTGGCCCCTGGCAGGGATTTGGCGGCCTCCGGCTCTGTTCCACTTCCAAACAACCTGACCCCCCTCCTCTTTACTGGCCTCCGCGCTCCGCCCCGCCCGGACCCCCTCATCCGGGGCCCCCTACCTATGCTCCCTGCCCAGGGCCACCATGAGCCTAGAGCCGCCCCTGGTACTACTGCTTCATTGCCAATCCTGAATGTCACTTCTGTCTCATAATTCTCCTTCCCATAGTGGTAATGCCACTATCACTGAGAAGTATTCAAGGAAGGTGATACTGTATTGTTTCTTCTGCCACGCCTCTGAACATGCTTCTGCACACCACCACCCTTTCTAGTGTAATCCAAAACCCCTCTTCCCTGATGCCTTTGAGAATATCTTGAGCACCTAAGTCAGTCGATCGCCATACTGTCCCCCTAAAGTATATCATCGAGAATGTCTCCCACATCTGGAAATCCTTCCAAAATCTGCCTGTCATCCTTAGTTGGTGATAGTGCTTCGAGTCTCTCTTCAGTGCAAAAGCTAGATGTCTACTGAATACCATCGTCTGGGACAACACCTCAACTTGCAAGTAAAATTTAGGTGTGCCTTTTTTTTGTAGGAAGTGCATCTCACACTCCTTTTGTTTAGTGCCTGAACTAACAGCTCCTGTAACTTCCTCAGTTTTTCCGGTTGGCTGGCGAGAAACCAATGCCACAGGTTCGAGCTTTATGCCCAAACACGTCAAGCATGTTAATCGATAGCCCTTCTGGCCTCAACAGGTGAAGAATGGGGCTCCCGGTTTTATGGTATTTATTTTTTTACATTTTCGTCTGTATTTATCCGTATTTATTTGTAGATAATTTTATCTGTATTTATCCATATTTCTTTTGGAAACTGTAAAAAAAATTAAGCATAAATTAGTATATTTCCACACTTATTTACCCAATAAATGTACACTCATACGTGGTCACCTGACAGGTTTCAATGACATGACTACCCCAAAATGATAAATGAATATACATGTATGAAAACATATATACATCCATAGCTGTTTAGGCCTCCTTAAAAAACGTTATCTCTTTTTTTGACTCCCTTACCTGACAATCGGCACCGCTGTTGGCTTTGCAGTCAAGACTGACATCATTTAGAATCACTCAAAAAGCCACCGAATTTCTGTTTCAATCCATATTTAAAAATAAACACAGACAAGAACATTGTTAGTTTAGTCTGCATTTATCTGTAAAAATCAGTAAAAATGTAAAACTGCGAGCCTTAGTGATGAATCAGTCAGTAGTGCTTTTTTGTCTTTTAGTGTACCAGTCCTACTTGTGAAATGTTGAGAGTGCCCATTGGGGGTGGGCTATAAAAGAACCCTTTCCACTCCTTTAGTCAGTTTTTCCTGTAGGATATGCTCTCTGCCTTGACATAAATTAAGGTTGTCAGTCCACCTCTTCACCCTCGGACCTGTGTAAGGATTCTAAAAACCTCAGTAAAAACCCTTCTCTAAATATCCCACTGGTGCTCGGTTTGGGTACAACCTCAGCCATCATTGCAGCACCTCCAATTTTATTGGCATAACTGCCATTATCAGGATTGAGGATGATAGAAGTATCACCATCCGGGGAATTTGTCTGAGAGAGGCGGACCGTTTGGATACCATCCGTCATGGCCTGATCTTATTGACCATCTGAGAAGGCATGCTGAGAGTAGCTTGAACCGAGTCCACTACAATTCCCAGCAATACCATAGTTTGTGTGTGGACCAGAATTGACTTTGTTGTGTTGATAATGAAACCCAGGGACTCCAAAAGGGAAACCGCCATCTGGAGATGTATTGCAAGGGTCCTTGTATACTGGTCTAGAAGGAGAATGTTGTCCAGGTACACAATAAGCTGTATGCTCCGGGCTCTGAGGTTCTTAACCACAGCGCACATCACCTTGGTGAAACACGAGGAGGCGGAAAACAATCCGAAGGGGAGGGTCGAGAACTCAAAAGTCCGTGCCCGGAATTGAAGGTAAGTAATCTTTATTGCTCAGTTAATTAAAACCATTGCAAATATTAGTACATGGGAAAAAATAAAATAATAAAAGTATAAAATGACTATAGGTTCGTGATGTTAATGGTCATTGCTGCAGAAATTTATACAGCTTTTCCACAAAACGTGAGTTAAAATCCGTAAGTCCCTTGTGTTGCTTGAAGGAAAAGTCTTACACGGTAGCATTGGTCCCTTATATTCCTGCGGTGACTGTGTAGAAGGCATTGCCCCTGGGTTTTAAGCCTTGTTGTAATGTGCAACTTTAATTTGCTTCTTGATTTTTACTGCAGCTGGTGTCTGCCATCTGGCTTTCCTGTTTCTTTTCTGCTTTCTCTAGAAATTTTACGAAATGGCATGCTAATTGGATGTTTTTTCCATCGAAGCAAGCCATGACCGCTTGCCGGCATGTTCTTATGCCCAGCTTGTTAAAGGGCACTTTTAGATGTAATCTGCGCTCTGTGTCCAAGCCTTTGCAGGTGCAAATTAGATGTTGAATGTCTTCTTTTGCGCTCCCGCATATTCGGCAGTTGGTTGTTGCTTTGGACCTTTTCCATGGAGGAAGGTGTTTTTGAGATGGGAGTAGGCCCAGCCGTAGATGCAAGAACTTCTCCTTTATGCTCCTGGTAAACCCAGCTCCTAGGTAACTTTGGTTGAGGCTGCTTGTGTAGCTTTTAATGACCATCCAGCCGTGCGCACGTTTGGCTAGGCTTGCTTTGTCCTCTATAAATGAGATAGCTCTAACAGATTTGTTAACTAGCTGTTTGAAGGTGTTATGGGACCCGCTGCATTTCCAGGCTTCTTGTAGGCACAAGGTGTTTATTGATTGGTTTAAATATTTTGCGGCCGCGCTGTTGCTCTTTCTTTCTATCTCTTTCCATAGGTAGAAGTTGAGACTAGCAGCTTCTCCTCTCTGGATTTTGTGCCATCTTTTGGCATAGGCACCCATTCGCTCCAGCGTTTGGTTTCTTAGGCCAAATTCCAGCCTTATTTGTGCCGGCGAGGTGTAAGTGGGCAAACTGAATATCATTCTGATCGCCTTCACTATTGTGCTATTCAATTGCTGAGCGTCTCTCCCTCGTAGGCATTCGCTTCCATACGTTATGGCTGGTGTCAATTTTGCCTGAAATACTTGAAGCAGGGGGGTAAAGCTTCGGCCAGCTACTTTCGTTTTTAGGCCCCTTAGTGCTATTGCTATGCTGATACCCCTTCGTTTGATTGCTTCCTTTTGCTGTTGAAATGAGCCCTTGATGTCCACAATTACGCCGAGGTACTTGTATTCCTCCACTTTTTCAAGTGTGTGCCCTCCCATGTGCCAGCAGTGCCCTACTGATGATCTTTTGGCATTAATCCTCATTGTTTTGGTCTTTGTGAGGTTGATGCTTAGGCTGTTCTCTGTTGCGTAATTAAAGGTTGTGCTGATTAGGTGTTGTAGCCCTATCGGTGTTCTACTAATTAGGACAATGTCGTCAGCGTACATTAAATTTGAGAGAGTGAAGCCACCTATGCTTGGAGCATGAGAGTTGCTTTCATCCAGCTTCTGTGCTAGGTCAGACATAAAGATGTTAAATAATGTTGGCGCCAGCACGCACCCTTGTTTTAAGCCTTTTGTGGTTTGTATTTTCCTTGATAGGAGGTCTCCTGTTCCTAACTTGACTTGAACCCAAGTGCCCGTATGTAATAAGATTAGCTGTGTTAGTAATCCCGATGGAATGTTCCTGTCTTCCAGCTTTGACCATAGCAAGTTCCTGTTGATGTTGTCAAACGCTGCGGCGAAGTCAATAAAACATAAGTACAAGGGCAGATTAGCTGTCTTCGAGGCGTCGATGAGGAGTGAGAGGGCCAGAATGTTTGTTGATGTGCCCAGTTCTTTTCGGAATCCTGTCTGGGTGATGGGAATTACTGCATTTGCTTCCGACCATTCTGTGAGCTCTTCTAGTAGAAGGCCAGCATAGTATTTGGCCTCGTTGTCAATTAAGGCTATTAGTCTGTAATTTTTGGGATCCTTTGCGTCGCCTTTTTTATGAATTGGTGCTAGTATCGAGCCTCTCCACGATGCAGGAATTGTTGTGGTGTCTATTACCTGTTTGAAAAGAGGTAGTAAGACCATAGCCCAATATTCTGGGTTTTGTTTGTAGAGAATTGGCGGTATCCCGTTGGGGCCTGGTGCTCCCTCCGCTTTTCCTTTAACGATCCTGCTTATAATTTGTTTTTCGGTAGGATTTAATGCAGTAATGTCCTGTTTTGGGGGCCCAGCTCGAGTTTTTCTGCCCTCCTCTGGTCGTCTGTTTGTTGCCGGCTCTTTTGCTGTGTTGAAGTGGGCCTGAAGGTAGTTGGACCAGGCATCTTCAGTTAAGTGGGAGTCTATGCTAGTGTTTCTAGAATACTGGAGTTTGTTGACGGTCTTCCAGAATCTACCGCTCGTGTTGATTCCTTTTGCGTCATGTAGAAGTCTGGCCCATAACTCATCCTCTGCTTCCCTTTTTTCGTGCCATATTAGTCTTTTTTTACTCTGTTTTAGTTTTTGCAGTTCCTTTTGTATTATGGTGTTAGGTCCGTCTCGATGTAATTTCCGCAGTAGTTTGTTGATGTTTCTTTTCAGATGCTTGATCTTGGCGTTTTGCTTTGTGGCCTTGTAGCGGTTTCCGGTTGATTCCGACATCTTTGTCTGTGTGTTGCTGTTTCTATATTCCTTGTTTATGTGACTCTTTGGTTTCCTGGTGTGTGCCTGTCCAAGGCTGCTCGTGAATTGCTCCCAAGCGCTTAACTGATCGGGCTGATTTGTGATAATCTTTTCCCACCGGCTTTTTGCGTCCGTTGTGAAGCTTTCCAGGTTTGTTGTGTTGCATTTTATTCTTTTCTGTGCCATCGTCAGCGAACAGCCTACATTTATTGCTGGTAAGGTTATCGCGGCCCCCTGGAAGTTAAGGCTAAATTCTTGCGGCTGATGATCACTGACTGACATTGTGCCTATTCGGAAGTCCGTGATATACCCAAAAAGTTGAAGAGATGAGAATGTGTAGTCTAGGATCGAGCTGACAGATGAGTTATGAAAGGTGGCTGTCGGGGGGATATCGTTTGTGAAACGACCATTTAGCGCTGCCAGGTTATGATGTTCTAGGTCCTTTACACTAGTCCTTGACAGCCGATTTTGTTTGTCCCATTTACTTATTGCTTGTTGTGGGATGTTCCATGCTCGGAACTGGTCCTCCAGACATGTATCTCTAGTTTGAGACCCTCCCAGGAACATATTAAAGTCCCCTGTTACTATAAGGTTGGGGGTTTCCGCTTCTGCTAATGTCTTTGAGATTTCTTCCATCAAGAGGTTCATTCCAGCTTTTTTCTCCCGGGGATGTAAATATACATTCATAAATCTTAACTTTTGGATTTGGTCTTTACCCCTCACTTCTAATTCTATAGTGAGTATACAGCTGTTGCCTGTCTGTGTCGCGTTTATATGAACGGGGTCGTTGAAGCTCTTAATGGAAGTGTATATTGCCAGTCCGCCTTTTAAGTGGCCGTATTTGGCATTTCTTATTGCTGGGAGATAATGTGAGGTAAAGCCCTGGATTTGGTATGGTTGGTCTAGCCAGGTCTCCTGGAGTGCTATAATGTCAAATTTTTGGAAGTAATCAAGGAGCTCAAGGTCTTCTCTTTTGTTCCATAGTCCGTTTATGTTCCAAGAACATGTTCTTAACTGTTGTTGTGTTACGTGTTTTTGTTGAGTGTTTTGTCAGAGCCTAGGGGCCCTTGTGTTGATTGTTCTTGCTATCCAATTCCATTCGTCGTGGCCAAGTGGCCTGTTTATTTGCCTGTTGCTCTCAGGAGACATCCTGGAAACTGAAAGGCTTCTGGCCCCCTTTAAGACACTTTTAGTTTTTGCTTGTGATTGTTTGTTCGTCAGATTTTGGCTTTGTTGCTCATTATATGCCTGGCGTAGTGGTTCAGGGTACCCAGTTTTTTCCAGTCTTTTTAGGCGAATCCCCCAGGATAGAAAGTGTGCTTCTAGTTCCATTATTCTCATCGCAGTTTCGTTCCTTGTCCATGTTGTTTTAGTAATCTCCAGATCTGACAGTTGGTAGCAGTGGGTGAATTCCACTGCCGCTAGATCTTTTGAACTTATGTCCGACAGGCTACTGAACGTTGATAGTAGGTGTAAGATGTTACCTCGGTTGAGAGTGTCCCCTCTGCATCTAGACTTATATTCGGGAATGAACAGTATTGTGCCTCTGTTTGCTTCCACCTGCCCAGCCTCCGGTTTTTTGATGTCTTCTGTGCCCGTTTCTATCCCTGGGCTATCGTGTGTCTTGGCTACTGTATGGTCCACCCCCTGCACTGCCCCATTGTTCGTATTGGTGGCTGCTATAAATTCATGTTTCAGGGTGGATCCCTTGCTTCCGTCTGCCGTCGGTCCCCCTTTTGAAATTAATTGGGTGGGATTCTCCCTTTTTGTCATCTTTGATGTCTCCTTGAGCGGAGATCTTTTTGAAGTCGTGGGCGGACTTTCTGTTACCTCTACCACTTCTTTTTCTTTTTCTGGAGTCTTGGTTGTCCTATTGAAAAAGTTTTTTATATTGACCATCTTATTTCTACCTTTCCTTTTTTGTTTTCGGGGTTTTTTATTTTCTACCCTCGGTTCTTCCTTGCTTGCTTTCCCAGTGATTTCGTTGTGGGGGCTTTTGCGGGTTTCTGGCTTTAGCCCTTGCGTGTTTCCTGGGATTGTGTTTGTTTGCACCTTGGTTTCGCTCCTTTGATTGCCCGGAATTGGATTTAAAGGAAACGGCAATATTATTATTTTTTTTTTTTAACATCATTTTTATTGCATCACCAATAGAAATGTACAGACAATATTAGTATTAGCAATATTACAACATGTACAGGCGTAGTATGATCCAGCCGACCTCCATCTGGGGGGTTCCCCTCGACCTCGGCGTGGGTGATCTCACCCCTGCCCATTTCTCGTAGCCCCTTACAACGTCTGCTCGCTTCATTAGGCAAATAATCCTGGGTTGCTTTTGTGATTTTCACCCCTCCCCCTCCCCAAATTTCGGTACCCCAACATCCCTCCAAAACAGCTTCCTACCCACCCTCCCCCCGTGGTCGCTCTGCGCTGGGCCAACCGTAAAGTGTCCTGTGTGTCGCAGGAGGAAGTAATCTTTCGCTAAGGTGTGTTTTCCTGTGTAGTGTCAGGGTCTGCCCCGTCCAGTTCGCTCTCGTCATCCTGCCCCACATCGTCCACATCCCGGAGCGCCTGCACCATCACTTCCCACGCAGTCGCCCTTTCCAGAGCCTTCTCGTCATTCAACCTCCAGGCCATCTGGTACCGTAGGGTGCTTTCACACGCGGCCCATCTCAGACATTCCCCATACCACCTTTTATACGTGGGCCCTACTCTGGACTTCCAGTTTCTTGTGATCTCCCGCTTGGCCAGAATAAGCCCTAAATCTATAAACTTACTAGTCATCTTGTTCCTAGGCGTGTGCGGGAACCAATGAAGGACGCCAACCGCTTTAGTAAACTGGATATCCCTATCCGTTGCGACGTTAAGGGCCCGCCCAACTTCCCGCCAATAGTCTCCCAGGGAGGGGCAATCCCAGAGCATATGGCACAAATCCGCCCCAATTGTGTTACATCTGGGGCAAGCAGCGTCGGTCGCCCCAAAATACTGTTGGATTTTCCCGGGGGTAAGGTATGCTCTGTGAAGGACATAAAAATGAATCAATTGAAACCTTGCATTTCTCGAGCTCTTCCGTGCCCGTCTTAGCAGCTGGCCCCAGGTCGTGTCTGGTATCTCCACTTGAAGGTCCAGCTCCCACTTGGCCTTCAGGGCTGCCAAAGGCTGCAAGGCCTCCCGCAGCATCCTAGAGTACAGGCACGTGACAGCCTTAAAGGTACCTGCCGCCATCATAGCGTACTGGCAGGCCATCGAGGTGCCCGGTTCCTGCAGCCCTTCCCCCCAGTGAGCCTGCATAGCGCCCGTGACAGCCGCGTGGAGCAAGTAGTCGCCCCGCGGGAGGTCAAATCGCTCCTGCAGGACCTGGAACGGCAGCAGTACCCCATCTTCGTAGAGGTCACCCAGCATTTGTTTTCCCGCCTCCTCCCATCCTAGCAAGCGCGACCAGTCTCCTCCATGTGGGAGGGCGGTGACCATCCCCAGCGGAATTTCTGGGGCATACATAAGGCGGGCACCCGCCCGCTTACGGGCCCGGTCCCAGCAAAGCCGGAACGTCTGCTCCTCGACCGTCAGGTCTCCCACCCGGAGCTTCTGATGCAGCGTAATATACGCCAGAACGTGTCGCGGGGTGCCTTCCATCCTTGCGTCCTCGGGGCCTCTATACACTCTCGCCACCTCCTGAGTAAAAGTCTGCAGCTGCGCGGCTAAGTAATACCCTTCAAAATCCGGCACCGCCATGCCCCCTTCATCTTTGGGGCGCAACAGAGTGTCGAGCGCTATACGCCTCCTTCCCGTGCCCCACAAGAAAGCTATGACCAATGACCTCAGGCGTTTGAAAACCGAGCTCGGGACCCACACCGGGAGCGTCCTAAAATAGTACAAAAGCCTGGGCAGAGCTATCATTTTAAGCAAGGAGATTCTACCAGCCAGGGACAACGGCAGTGTTGTCCAGAAGTCCATGGACCCTCGCAGGGCGTTAATACAGCGAGTGATGTTGCCATCCAGTAGGTCGGACGGGGTGTGGTAAATATAGACCCCCAAATAATGCAGGCAACGCGGCTCCCACCGGAGTTCCTGGGCAGTGAGTGGGCACGGTTCTCCCGGCCTCAGGGGGAACAGACAGGATTTAGGCCAGTTGACCCTCAGGCCCGACAACCGGCCGAACTGCCCCAGTAGCTGCCGCGCCCCCTGGAGTTCGGGGCCCGCATCGGCCAGGAACATCAGCAGGTCATCTGCGTACAGGGAGATGAATTGCGGTCTCCCCCAAAATGATAAACCTGCGTAATGGCGGCCCAGTCTGGCTTCCGCCGCGAAGGGTTCCATCGCCAACGCGAATAGGAGCGGGGATAGGGAGCAACCCTGTCTAGTACCACGCCTGATCGGGTATTGTCCAGAGATCAGCGCGCCCACCCGGACCCTCGCTACCGCCTCGGTGTACAGGACCTTGGTCCATTTTATATATCCTTCCCCCAGCCCGAAGCGGCGCATCACCTCATACAAGTATCCCCATTCAAGGCTGTCAAACGCCTTTTCAATATCAATGGAGAGGACAAATGGGGAGACGCGATCCGGCCAGTCCACACCCATCAGTCTCGTGAGTCAAGGAAACGGCAATATGGCTAGAAAATAGGGACGGTGAGTATTTGGGATCGAGATGCACCATCCAGTTGTTGAGTTGAAGGAGATCTCTGAGGAGGTGGATGCCCTCCCGTTTGAAGTGTCTGAACATCAGCCACTTGTTGAACTCCTTTAAGTTGATTGCAGGACGTTGTCTGCATTCCTCTTTTCTCCCAGGAATAGATTCCTTAAGAAATCAGAGGGGTGAGACGACGTTTCCACAATCGCCCCTTTGGTGATCAGGTCTGTCACCTCTGCATCCACCAGCGAGGCATCTGCTGGTGAGAAAACCAGTGAGGTAGGGGGAGCATGTTCGGAAGGTGAGCTGTAGCATTCTATATGGAAACCTTGCACAGTTTATAGACCCCATGAATCTGAGATGAGAATTGCCCAGTTGTGTAGAAATGTTTTCTGTCTACCCTCCAGGCTTTTGACAGGGAAACACATTGACACTCATCTCAAGAGGATCCATGGTTGCCACTGCTTCTGCGGCTGCCGCTGGAACCCCTATCTCTGGGGTATCCTCTGGTGCGGAAGAAACTGTTGAAGCAGTAGGAGTCCTGCCATTGTCCTCTACCACAGCCGTAGCTTCTGCCAGGAGCCTGTGTCTGGGTGTGGCCAGCTGAGCGCCCCCTGCCTCGACCAGCCCCAGAGAAAAACCTGGGGCATAAAGATCCTCTTAATAGAGGCCTAAGACTTGTCCGGGGAGTTAAAGGTTGCCACAAATTTACAGAGTTTGAGGATAAACGAGTCTCCAAAGAGACCGCCATGAGCAATTGGGCCCACCTCCAGGGGGGTGAGTACCCCCAACTTGGGGTAAATTTTTATAAGCAATGATCTGCTCCTCTCAGTTGAGGGTGCAGTTTGCATTGCCCAAGAAAAAAATGGCTATTTGGGCCCACCCTGGTAGCACCTCTGGAGATATTAGGGTACCGGACGCCTTGGCGTCCACCACAATATCCAGGATTTGTGTCAGTGGACCGACAAGGTCCAGGATGTGTATTCTGACACGCCCACCAGTACCAATCGATGCCTTTCTTTGGATCTTTAATATACTTGGCCAGAAAGTTGGTCATACGGGCATCGATTTTGGTTGCCTGCGCTACCTTGTCACTGAGAGATGGGTGGGATCATTCCGCTGTTAGGCCGCTACAGACCTCCTTGTATAAGGTATTGCTCAATCTTCCTGCTACATAGGCCACAGCCTTGTCAGCTGGGAGCCAGTCCGCAGAGTGGGGGTGCAGAATTCATCAAGGTCCAGCTTATCTTGTGGAAAATGTAGCCCCAGGTGGGTACATTGGTGCAGGGTCACCCTCTCATCCACGGGTCTGAAAACGAACAAAGCGAGATCGGGCCTGGAGTGAAGTAAAACAAACCAAGTTTATTCATCACTAATGAGTGGGACCGCGTCCGAGCAACACCCTAATGTGTTGTTGGAGGAGATACCTCAAATACAAAACCCCTTATATACTGTTTGTTGCAGTGTGATCGTATGGGCAGTAAAACTGGAAGAAACAAGTTTAAGCACAGAAATAGCTTATAGGCAAACAAGAGCAGAGGGTGACCAGGTGGTCAGTTGATGAGGAGGGGGAGTAAGGAATGTTTATGGCAATAAGCAATCATTTGATAACAACTGAGACTAGGTGCACCGGCAGCTGCAGTCCCCCAGTACGTACATCAGATTAGTATGTTAGAGAGGCCAGCTGAAGTTGAGGATACAGGCTGGGTGAAAAAAGGCAAACAACAGAGAGCAAAATGAATACGACAGAAACGAAATGGAGGTGACAAAATGGCTGGCTCTTATGTTAACATAGAATTTACACTTTTCACAGATGACCCTTTTAGCATAAACTAAGACAGGTTTTGTCCCTTAAAAGGGGCATAGCATATATCCTCAACATCTATTGCCATTAGTCCATATATTTCTTGTTCCACTGCCAAAAGGGCATTGACATTTTGGACATTCACTTTAGACGCTATGCAGGCAGTACAGGCAGAAGTACAGCGATAACAGAACATTGGTCCAGAATGAATACACAAGCAGCAAGAGAAGATAATAGCTATCAATATGAACGGGACTGATAATACTTTCAAACCCCAAACAGAAAGTAAGTTCCAAAACCACCCAGTCCAAGTCCATGTTCCTGGGTCTTGATGTATTTTGGTGGCTATCTTGTGTAGTTTGGAGATGGCCGCATGGACAGATGGTGAATTGTCCGGTATAAAAACACAGCAGCTGGATCTGATGACACAGCATGATCCACCTCGGTCAGCTAGAACAAAATCTAAAACAAGTCTATTCTGTAAAGCGACCATGCGGATTGATGCTTGTTCTTCCGTCAAGTTTCCTAAGGCTGCAGTTGTCTGATTAATCACTGCCTCCATTGTACGGGTGAGGCGACAGACAGCTTACTGTTTTGTACTGGGCCAACGAAGAAGAAAAATCCTTTAATAAAATCTGTATATTGCTACCATGTGGTCTCTGTCTGATCGACTACAGAGACATCGATGGCACGTTTTCCCCTATTACCAACATGGTGATTGAACAATTGCAAATCTTGATAGTATGTTGGGATAGCTAGAAACACAGGTGGTAGAAAAAAGGATTTGTAACAGGTACCAGACCAGCCTGAAGGTAGGAAGAAAGTAGTATGCCTTAGCTCCACAAACAAAATAAGTATAACGTGATGCGAGGAAGCTGCTTCAGCCCCTCGTAGATATCTGCAACACTGTAGTACAGTTACTATGATCCATTAGTACATTGCCTGTACTCTGTACACAGAGGAGGCCAGTAGTCAGAGCGACAGAGATAACAGGAGGTCCGTTTCCTCTAGCCGACCTAGAGTTTGGATACACATAGTTTGTTGTTGCACTTCCTCTACTATATTCTTCCATTTCCAAGACGGTCCCCTTTGCTTGTTGGTCCCCATCTTCGTTGGGATAGCATGCTTTATTCAGTTTGGCGTTGAGGTTGCCCACATCTCATGTTCCTGAGAGGTTAAATTTGTAGGAAGCATATAGAAGCTCAAACCAAGCTTGGCATGAGCCATTGTGAGAAAATGGCAGTGGTGACAACGGTATTCCTCTTGTGTCCTGATGAGGAGGGATCTTACCACATACCCAACAGTTAGTAGCATTGCTTAGCTGGTGTGTCTGATGCAACATTTGAAGGAATGAATTGTTTCTCATATTTTGCCGGTGCCCCTGTTCATGTTGTGGCAAATCAAAATGCTGGTGTTCTTTTGTGATAGATGATGCAGCAGTAATGTTGAGCAAGGAAGCCTCAGGCATTGCTTCCTCCACAACCCACATCACAGTAGCGACAATGGCAGCAATTAAAGTCAAATCAAGGATACAGAGAGTACAGCCATTACACATTGCCGCAGCAATCCCCTTCTCCTTAAGGGGATCATCTTTCAGTAAATGGCAAGAAAGGCAGCGCCTTAAGAGTCCTGAGTGGACCTTGGTTTCTTTACTGAGGTTGAGATGAGTAGCCACTAATAGGCAGACCCCCCTTTGTAGTCAGACTTAACCACTCAGGACAATAGCTTCACCTGTCTTATTTTGCACTGGAGCGCCTTTCTTCCTGGGTCAAAGTAGGTACCTGGACGTACTGGGGATAGTGTGATCCGGAAAAACGTCCACAGTTCTTTCAGGTGATGCAGCTCGTCCTGTCTCTGTGACCAAAATGTCTTGATGATCCTTTAATGCAGCCGAGTCCACTAAGGTGTGTGGAACCTTCTTGCAGTGGCTAGCATGTATCTAGTTTTTCTTGTTGTTCACTTGGACTGCGGTTGGGGTGGCGAGGAGGACCTGTTCCTGGCCCCTCCAGCGAGGTTCTTAACATTTCGTTCGCTGAAATATTTTGACCATTACATGGTCACCTGGGCGCAAGTCATTTTCGTCACCTTGTGACTTGTCCAGTAAAACTTCTCGAACCTGCTGATGAATCGAACGTAAACTGTCAGTTAACTGAGACAAATAATCACTCATTAATGTGTGAGGCACACCATGTATAGGGCGAGGCTTAGGAATCCCCCAAATATTTATGGGCCTGCCAAACACACACTTCACATAGGGTAAGCCCAGAGCGTGTATGAGGTATTGATCTTATGGAAAGCAGTGCTAAGGGCAAAGCATCAGGCCATTTCAAAGCAGTGGAAGCCTGTATTTGTGCCAATTTCAGTTTCAATGTGGAGGTATAATGTTCCACCAAGCCTGCAACTGTGGGTGAAAAGCAGCATGGAACTTCTGCTTAATTCCTAGCCCTTTCATAACATAGTCTACAACCTGTCCAATGAAATGGGGCCTGTTATCACTCCATAGGACCTGACAAACACCAAATCGAGGAAAAAACTATTTTAGGAGTATTTTCCCAGCCGTGAGTGCTGTATTGTCTTTAGTAGCACATGCTTCCACCCGTTTGCTGAAGGCGCAGACTACTACTAAGACATATTTATGGTTTTTGCAGCGCTCAAACTGGATGTAGTCCATCTGAAGGACCTCAAAGGGTGTAGTTGGTGTCGCAAACACTCCTGTTGGAGTTTGCGATCCCTTTCTAGGATTGTACTGGACACAGACCAGGCAAGACTGGACTATCTTTTTGGCAGTTCCCGCAATATCAGGATGGTCCCAGACTTGCATAAGCTGTTTTGCTATTGAAGATGCACCAACATGGGCTGGACCATGTGCCATATGGATCAAAGGTTACAGGTATGCGGTAGGCAACTTCCATTTAGTCATATCTTTGCTCCTCCAACAGCCCTCATCATCCAGTGCTCCCTTCTTAGACCACTGGTCTAATTCATCAAAGGAGGCAGATTGTTGTATATGCAACACTTCCTGTTGCGCTACATGGTAACGTTCAGCTTGCGACGTAACCACATACATAGACGTGGTGCTTCGCTGCGTTGCGTTCTCACGAGCTGTGCGATCCGCAAAGGCAATACCTGCTCCTGTTTTGTCTGTCACCTTCTTGTGTGCGCTACAGTTGACAATAGCTATTTTCTTGGAATAGGTTAAGACAGTAAGAAGGTTGTGTACCAGTTCTTCATGCACTATCTGTGTTCCATGTGAAGTAAAGAAACATGTTCTTTCCACAGGCGGCCAAAATTGTGGCTACCCCAAAAGTGTGCTGGCTATCAGTATAGATATTGACAAGTAGGTCTGTACTAAGCTCACATTCTCTTGTCAAAGCAATCAGCTTGGCTGCTTGAGCTGATATCTGTGGGATGGGAGCTGTCTCAACTATTGCCTGGAGTGTCGCAATAGCATAGGCAGCATATGTAGTGCCATCAGGTAATTTCCAACATGACCCATCAACTCCCAATCTATAATAGAGAAGGGAGTATCTTGCAGATCCTTTTGTTTGCTCTTCAGTAAGAAATATACAATCATGTGACTCTTATGACTGAGGCTGAGTGGATGAAAATGGTAACAATGTAGCTGGATTTAATGTCAGACATCTTTTCAACGTGATATGGGGGGCCAAAAGCGTTAATTCATATCCTGTCAAGCCAGCACTGGTCAGATGTTTCTTTTTTGTTTGATTAGCAGAGCATCAGCTGAATGGGGTACTAACACGAGCAGTTTGTGTGACAGAACTATTCCTTCACTCTGGCGTATACATAAAGCCGTTGCTGCCACCACTCGGAAACATCCAGGCAGCGCGCGAGCGACTGGGTCAAATACAGCTGAAAAATATGCACACAGGCGTTGTTTATCACTGTGCATCTGTACTAAGACCGAGAGGGCACAACCCTCCCTTTTGTGTACAAAGAGTGTGAAAGACTTAGTGTATTCTGGGGTACCTAATACTGGTGCAGAGCAAAGGGCTTGACGTAACTGTTGGAAGGTGCCCTGCACTCAGCAGTCCATGGGAGGGGCACGAGGTGTCTTTGGTCTAAAGGGCTAACAGAGGTTTGATAATATATGAACAACTGGGGATCCACTGCCTACAATAAAAGTAAGGCCAATCAGTGCACGGACATCCTTATGAGTACGGGGTACAGGAGTGTCTAAAATGGTCCGAATACGATCTGGTGTGAGCGCACGTCCCTTCTTAGACAGGAGGTGACCTAAATAGGTAACCTGCTGTCTACAATATTGAAATTTCTTTCTAGAGACTTTGTGATTATGTGATGCAAGAAATGATAACAGTAACAATGTACCTTCTTCACATAGCTCCGGAGTATCTGCAGCAAGCAAAATGTCATCAACATATTGTATCAGAGCCACCCCTTTTGATACAGGAAAGGAATCAAGTTGTCTCTTCAACAAGACCACCATGGGAGGCAGATCCTTTTCATACCTGGCTGCCAAAACATGGAACTCACTCCCCGCCTACCTTCGCCTTACCCAGAACCACCTAGCGTTCAGAAAGCAACTTAAAACGTGGATATTTGACAAGTAATCCTCCTCCCCTTCCTAAGCGCCTTGAAACCCTCTGGGTATGTAGTGCGCTATACAAATCCTATGACTTGACTTGACTGACTTGACTATTTTTCAGTGTGAATCCAAATAGGTAACGGATGTCTGGGTGAATAGGTATTGAGAAGAATGCATTTGTCAAATTAATGACTCAGAGTGTGGTGGCAGTGAGAGGGACCATAGTGAGGAGAGTTGTTATGTCAGAAACTACCAGATATTGAGGCACCACAATTGTATTAACCTCAGGTAAATCAATAATGAACCTGTAAATCTTAGTATCATTGTCTTTTTTTCAAAATAGGAAGGATAGGGCTATTGCAGGTATTATAGGGAACTTCTTCCACTACACCTACTTTAATCAAATTCTGAATAATACCTGCTAATGCCTTGGCGCCCTCTCGAGATATCTTGTATTGAGGCAAATGAGGCAATGAGGCACCCTCCCTCACTTGAATTTGTAAAGGTGGAATAACCATTTGACCCACATCAGTGTCTGATCTAGTACACTGGGTGCAAGGTAGGGACGCCAGAGCGAAGTCCTCATTGATAAGGCAAGATCTATCAATTATCGGATAGTTGTCATTAAGAATACCACATACACCTTCCGGGGAACAGCGTAGTGTAGCACGAAAATATTTAAGCATATCTATACCTACAATGTTATCTGGAGTATTAGGAGAGAGCAAGAATGGACATGCTGTAGTGAATTTATCTAATCTGAATTTGAGTGGTTGTGATATCTACCTCATGTTCCGCTTAAGCGCAGAGATACCCCTTCGGGGGTCGATTCTAGCGCTTAATAAGCATATAAATAAATAAAATAAATAGGTGTAGGCGTTCCATCGAACCCTATCGATGTTATCATTGTGCCAGACAAGGGAGCCCTAGGAACCAGTCTTTTAGACAGGACACTACGGGTAGCACCTATATCAACCAGAAACCGATCAGTAGATCTCAAGACATTTGCGTAAACATAGGGACCCATTTGATCTACTGGTACATCAACTGGTCCCACACCCAGTCCTAGGCATCCCTATGCCTAATCGGAATCTGTGGGGATATCAGCAGAATAGTCAGTCATTTGGTACTGATGCCATTTGTCAAAAGTATTATGATAATTCGGCCCTTGTTGATCTGCCTCAAACCGGGGGCGAGCACCTGCACCACCCGTGCTCCCTACATTCCCTGGGCGCCCTCTCATACTTTCCCATCCCCGCTGATATTGTAGGCTTTGCAAAACAGGGCACTCAGAACGCCAGTGCCCAGTCTCCTTACAATAGGCACACTGGTCAGGAGAATATTGGCCCGAAGGAGACGGAGTGCTCCTGGTGCATGCACTATACGTGCACCCCCTCCACCTCTCCTAAATTGTGGACCATACGCCTGAGCCATCATGACTTTCGTTTTCAAATCCTTAACCTTTTTATCCTCCCTTCCCTTCGCTTCTAGTTCCTGTTGCTCATAATATTGTGCCATTGTCAAAAGGGAAACTGGGGAGGACGTAGTCCAACTACTTTATCAACAAACAGATGTTTACCCGTTTCATCGGCCAGGGACTGGCCACTAAACTCATGGAATGTCTCCTCAAATCTGGAAAAAGACATCAGAAACTGACTCATCCTTTTTCTGTTTACAGGATGCTAACGTAGTGCAATCTATTGTTTCAGGGGCTATGAAAGTCTTTAATTTAGTCACAATAGCTTTGGGAAATCTAATATCTCCTGTAAGGGCTTCTGGGCAGGTGTCCTGCTCGCATCTATTTCTTCTAATCATCAACAAGTTTCACCAAATACTGCAGCGTCATAAATTTTACATATAGTTCTCTACATATCAGGAGGAAAAATGAGCCCATTGAACATATCTATATCTGCTAAGGTCATAGTGCAAGAACTGATGGCTCCTTCCACCTCCTCATAGAAGGTGGCGGGATTTTTCCGAGGGTTGCGCAAGGCACCCTTAAGAGCAATAACATCTGCTCTACTCCAAGGAGTGTAGACCCAATTATATAAAAAAATATCCTTTTGCATGTTGGGAACTCTTATCATCACTTATTCCCGCACCCTTCGGGGGAACATACAGAGGTGCGGCTTCATGCATTGGTTTCATAGCAAGCGTACTACTACTTGGATTATTCGCTTCGATTGGGACATCTGCGTTCTTTGTCTGAGACTTTTCTATTTCTACGATTTTATGCTGCTGTTTAGCTAATTTTTTCTCCTTTTAAATTTATAATGTATCATCCCGTAATTTAACCGCTTGTCTAATTGTATCAGATATGTTTTTGACAGGGTAAGTCCCTTCTCCCAATTGCTTAAAAGCAGCATTCAAATTGTCTGGTTCTGTTTCGCTAGAGATATTTTGCCAACCATATATTACATCCCAACAGAATTTTTCTAAAAAATATAGCTGTTTTGCGTCTTCCCAAGTCTGAACCATAGTTGTGAGAACCGTCGCTGTGGTTTTCCAACGAGATTCCTCTCTAGCACTGCCCTTCAATGTATCTTTTCTTTCCACAACAACATTTTTATTTTATTGATCAGGTAAAGCATATACGCAGCTCTCCACAGTCAGGAGAATCCTGCCAAATATCAAAACATATATGAGCATTTCACAAACCCAATCACAAACAACCCTATCTATCCCCCCCGCCACCCGCGCCCACCCAACGGCCCACCTACTCACCCCTTATCCCTCCCTTACCCAGTACACGTAATCACATTTAGCCTTAAGTAACTGTTCGTATAAAACCATAAGATATGCGCCTCCTCAGGCCAGGTTCCCATCTTCCAAATCCATACCATCATCAGGTTCCACTGGGGGCTCCAGAGTCAAACCCCTATAATCCGCCCACCTCTTCCAAATTTTGTAATGTTTTCTGGGGCATCCTCGGGCTTCAAACACTGGGCGCTCCAACCCCATATAATAATCCAACCCTGCCTTCCACACTATCAGCGGGGGGCACGATCTCTCTTCCATTCTTGTGCCAAATCACGCTTGGCCACGACAAGGCCCAGCAACAACAGGTGGCGCTTGTAGGTATTCCCCCCCACGCCCACCAGCACATGCAGAAGGCCCAGTCGATGAGTACGGGGAAGATCCCACCCCAACACCTCCGACAAACAATTCCATATACCCGTCCAGAACCTGGTCAGGCCAGCACAAGACCACACAGTATGCAGCAGAGTACCCATCTCAGCCCCACATTGCAAACACTCTGGGGACCCGATCAAGCCCGCTTTCCACAGCTGCTCCTGTGTATAATAAGCCCTATGCAGATATTTAATTCAATGTATCTTTTACTTCGCTAGACAGAGTATAGCGAGTTTGTCGCATAAGTTGCTTATCTTTATCTATCTCTGTTGAGGGGGAGAGCTCCTCATCAGAAGCACCTCCCTCAGGGGCACTCGGAACGGGGGATTTATACAGGGGTGGGGTTGGCTCCAGAAGGATGCAATCATCATTAGGCTTATTAAGTATCGGATAAATAGGACGTCTAATAGGGTACTGGCCATTGACCTGTAATCAACGTTCTCTATCTTTCTTTTATATTTCTTCATGTATTTCTTACTCTCTTAATTCCACCCTTTTCTGATATATCACCTTCTGCTGCTCTTTCTTTGCTATAGCTTCTGCCTTCTTCGCTCTCTCTTGCACTTCATTATCCCACATAGGCAAAACATCAAACATATCCTGTCTAATCTTTCTTTTGATCAAACACTGTTCCACGTACTGAACTTTCTTAAAATCAAATGACCAGTTTACTGGCCACTGTAGATCAGGTTCTCTCTTTGCTCCATAATGAACCATACATTATGGGGCAGATTCCATACTTTATATACATGTCTCTATTCGGTGTCCTTTCCGGAGGAGCCGGCTGACTTTGTTCCAAAACATTTCTGGTACTACAACAGTAGCACCACTTACGAATCTTGCTAAAAACAGACATGTTTTTACGAGTGTGTATAAAATATTACTAACCAAACAAGTTTCAGGAGGAAAAAAATCCCCACATTACCTGCTTTCATTCTTTGCAAAGAATGAATATCAAAACAAAACCAAATAATCAAGTGTGCCGCATCAGTGACCTTACCAAACAGAGGTCTTCAACTCCCACCTGCCGATCTCTGGTTGACCTAATGCTCACTGCAAAATTCGCCAAAGAAGCCCCAGGCGAGACGGGCCACCACCAGGAGGGTCAAGTCAAGAAAACTGGAAAATTCACGTCGGCTGCAGGACAAGGGCCTTCTCATGCAGTGCGCCCCTCAGTGATGATTTCGATCTTCCGTCAAGACCACTCCTTCGGACGGACGCGTCTCAGATGGGGCCCCATGTTCTGGCCGCCAATTATGGAAAATGTACCCCCAGGTGGGTACACTGGTGCAGGGTCCTCCTCTCGTCCACTGGTCTGAAAACGAACAAAGCGAGATCGGCACCGAAGTGAAGTAAAACAAACCAAGTTTATTAATCACTCATGAGTGGGACAGCGTCCGAGCAACACCCTAAAGTGTTGTGGGAGGAGGTGCCTAAAATACAAAAACTATCACCCTTATATACTGAGTGTTGCAGTGTGATCGTATGGGCGGTAAAACTGGAAGAAACAAGTTTAAGCATGGAAATAGCCTATAGGAAAACAGGAGCAGAGGGTGACCAGGTGGTCAGGAGATGAGGAGGGGTAGTAAGGAATGTTTATGGCGGCAATAAGCAATCATTTGATAACATCTGAGACCAGGTGCACCGGCAGCTGCAGTCCCCCAGCACGTACATCAGATTGACCATGTTAGAGAGTTTAGCTGAAGTTGAGGACACAGGATGAGTGAAAAAGCGAACGACAGACAGCAAAATGAATAAGACAGAAACTAAATGGACGCAACAGTCAAAATGGCTGCCGCTTATGCTTACATAGAATTTACACTTTTCCACAATCTGATGGTGTCTCCTAGGAGAAGCGTTCCCCGGCATCTCACCAGTGGGCGGTCTAGGGGTAGGCATGGGACACCTTGGCCAAGAGCCCGTATCGGGGTCCCCATCGGAGCCAGAGGGATAGTCGATTCCATCTAGGGGCGTAGGTGGTCTAGGAAGGGGGACTGTATCAGTGGGTTGGGGGTCTGAAGGACCGGAACACACTATATTTTAATTAGGGTCGGAGGCCAAGATTTAAAGACTCAACGGGATATGCAGCCCCACAAAACAATAGCCAATACACGATATATATCCCGAAGTCTAATTATGAAGTGCAAAAAATGCCAAAAGCAAACCAAGTCTTCTCAGAAATACAACTAATTTTTATGGATTCCCATCACTCACATGTTTCAGCACTAAGCTCAGCGTGTTGCCAGGTGAGGTGAGGCCTCTCCTCCATACTCTTGAGGTAAGGGTGAATGATTTGTTTAAACCTACTATGAGGGCATACTGGATGGCTATCTTTAGCCACATAGTTTCCTTAAGGCATAAATGCTTTTTTCTTTCCAAGACTTTCTTTGTACATACCTCTTGTTTCTTTTATAGATTTTCCAAGAGGTTTAAAGAATCCTGACTGTGAGAACATTGTTTCACAGTGTATCCTTTATATTGTTTAATGTTTCACTATTTGCAGTAGCATTTAACATCTACAAGGTCCTGATGAAAGCACTTGGTATCCTTCTTACCACTTAGTGCTGAAACATGTTGACCAATATTTACTTATGGATGGCTATTTATTAAAACTGTCCTTTTGCACTGTTTTTAATTATTGTTCGTATCAGACATGAATAAAATAGGAGTCTGATTACGCTTCAATTTTAGAACTCACTTTACACCTTTACCCTCCCTGGGGATTTTTCGCAAACTTTTAAAGACTTGGCTTTTTTCTCAGGCTTACTAACTCTGTACTATCAGTATCTTTGACTCTCTTTGTATGTCTGTCTTTTTGCGCCTTGATACCCTTTGAGTTAAGTTTGCGCACTATAAGATCCCATTCATTTATTCATTCACTGCACTATCCTCCCATACACTCAACAAATAACACCTGCTCACATCTGTATTTACATACTTTGAAAACATCCTTGGGCTCCTCCATCATTAGGGTGGAGTGGTAGCCCTGTTAAAGGAGACCCAGATGATGAAGCATGTCACCTGGAATGGTGAGTGATGGGAATCCATACAAATTTGTTGTATTTCTGAGAAGTCTTGGTTTGCTTTTGTCAATTTTTGCTCTTCATAATTAGACTTCGGGATATATATTGTGTATTGGTCTGAAGGACCGGTCATAGGCACCAGAATAGGGTCAATAGGCAGAGCCTGGGAATGGTCCGTAAAGGCCTGTTTTGATCATGCAAATGCATCCAATGTGTCCAGGTTGATGCCGGGAGCATGGTTCCGTTTGCACTTCATATTCAGTGCCAGACAGCTAGACGGCCTCTGAGGTAACAGGCACGAGATCCCCAAAGTGTTTTCTCTCAAATGGAGGGGCTTAAAGTAGTGTTCTGGCATACTTAATAGCTTCTACTTTAGGGGTGCTACCACCTATGTCACCGCATTCAAAGTAAAGGAACCCATCACCTCAAAAAGTAATTATCTATGGGGAGATAGGTCATTCCATCCTCCTCCTTATATGACTCCTCAATTTTGCGCATGGTGCCCAATGCGTAGTAGGGGGATTGTCTTATTGGGAATCACCCAATGTAATTATAGGGCTCTGAGTTGACCAAGCTAGGTGTGAGGGCAATATGCACACTTGTGGGTCTCCCAAGCTGGTTTTAAGCCCTGTAAGTCCAGGGAGGAAAAGTGTTAGGCCCCCAGCAACACCACACCCAAGGTTCTGCACAGAGCAGGGGATGCCTGGGCCGGTGTCCAATGGGATGAGCAGACATTTTTTCTCTTTATCTAGCGCAATTGTGCTGAATGGCGTAATTTTTGAGATGCGAACCCCCCAAGAGTATGCCAAGGCTCCAGGAGTGCGGGACACCCAAATACCAGGCTCCCACACTCTTGCTCAGCTCTATAATGGAGTTTTGAGCACACCAGTTGGAAGAAGCGATGCACAAGGCGTGGTTCTTCAAACATGCAGTGCCCTCTTGTGGTCGGAGGATCACAACGCATGTGTCACTCGCACCACAGCGCCAAATTAAAACAAGGAGCTGCCACAGAGGAGCAACAAGTGTTTACGAGGCCGTGCTGTAATGAAAACAACTACAAGTGCTGACAATATGCAGTGAAAAACAGGCAATAATGGGGCACAGAGGCTGGAGGTACTTATCTGGGCTGCTGGAGCAGCGAAGAAAGAGAAGGCAGCAAAAGGAACAATGAACTATAAATGGGTCCTTAGTCACTGATAGGACAGTTTACTGTTTTACTTTTTCCTAAGGTTTCATGTGAATGAATTCCTGTTATGTGATTTTGGAAATGGCTGCTGGACAATAAAGTGAAGATCGTTAAGGCATAATCCTCACCTCCAGTCCTGACATAGAATTGCTCTGGTGAGGGCATGACATGGTGATGCAATTGCGGTGGCTACCTCACTAGGTCCGTGTTTCCTCGTCCCAACTATCCCCAGGTGGAGAGACTGGTACTCTCCCTTTCACTTTGGGTCCTGCTCAAGACTGCCTAACTTTGCTGCAAGATGGCCTTCTAGCCACGTTTCTCGCTGGCTCTGCTGACTCCAACTGAATCCTACCCTTATCCTGGTCACTATCTGCCATCCGACTCACGCACCCTGCCCCGGCGATGAGGGAGACTACATGCTGTGCCTGCCACAAGCTTTGAGGCACCCCAGATGTGTACTGATGCAGATATTCCTCAGGGAACCTGTCGCGTCCACACAAATCAATATTGCAGCTGATGGTGTTTGAACTGTAGGTCTTGCGGGCCTTACTGACAGAGGAAAGTGGCGTCCTCTGCCTGGGAGGCTACAGAGAGTGGGGCTTTTGACCGCCAGAGCCCATATGCTGGGGGTGTGATTGCCGATCATGGACCTGACAAGGCTGGGCGTTATCAAGCATTGGCCATTGGTGTTTTTCATCTGTTTCGGTCGCCGCTTTTGCAGTGTGTGGTCAACACCCCTTGGCCGCGTCGGAGGTGCTGTAGAGGTGCCCTGGGAGGTGCGTCAAATGCTTCAGGCACGGAAGAATCAGAGCTGGTTGTGGAGGAGGCGTTAGGACCCAGTGGGGCCTGGGGAGACCTGTTGTCTGGAGCACTGAGGTGTCCTCTGTCCATGGAGCGCCGACATCAGGGGTGCTGTAGCCGTCGTATAGTCCCTGGCCCGCCCGGCAGCTGGAGGTGAGGACACAGCCGGAGGTCTTGAATTGATCCAGTGGATGGGCCATGGGTGAGTGCATCGTTGCTCCAGACCCGCGACAGAGGAGAGACTGCCAGAGTGCAGTAGGGGAGCAGCACTGGTGATGAGTGTCTACTTGCCTCCTCATATAAACTTTGCACCTGCCAGTGGCCCCTACGAGCAAATGAGAAACCGCTGAGTAGATTGGGGGGGGGGGAGGGGGCACTGTGCACTCTTGTGTAAGACCTACCACCGGGTGGAGATTTGGCAGGTTCCTTGATGGCCAGAATGGGGAGGGGGTGGGGCACATGAACACTAAAAATGATTGAGGCTTGTGGTTGGCGGTCTACAGGCATTGTGGAATTGCCCCCTTATCTGTAACAGTGCGGGACTGTGTAGCCTGCTGGTCGCCAGATATATTAAGCCTTCTTTACCCCTTCTCAGACCTACAGGTTACAAGCACCACAAACCATCCGGAGGACGGCACCGCTGGCGGTCTCCCCTACAGCTGGGGAAGAACTCTGGGCCTGGCTTTTCTTTAGAGGTTGCACCTGCATGGCGCACAAGGCCGTCCACTGGGAGGGACCGAAATTGTGACTTGAGTGAAGTGGTCTTGGAGGGACTGGAGGGAGACTGGTGGCCCCCCACACCATATACAATGGTGAGTGACAAGGATCCCAAACAGCCCAGGCAGGGTAGGATGGACACTATACCACCGTGATGCCCACACAGACAGAGACCCGAAGTGACCCCTCTGTAATGCAGGATAACGCTGCGCTCATGCAAGCTATTCAGTCTTACAGAGACTTGTTGGAGAATAGAACTGGCGAAGTTTGCTCTGAAGTAACGCTGCTAAGGCGGACTTGTGTAAAGTACCTGAGAGGGTGACATTGACCAAGACACACATATCGGAGGTGGAGGACACCATGCACGCCATCCGTGTCGATGTCACCAAATTACAGGCCACAATGTAAGATCTACTCTGAAGGATGGATGATGCAGCAAAACTGCACAAGGCGGAATAATCTATGCTTTGTGGGTCTCCGTGAGGGGGTTGAAGGACAAAATATGGGAGCCCTTCTTGAGACCTGGTGGAGGGCCTTCATACCCTCTGAGATGTTTTCCAATTGTTTCATTATAGAAACAGCGCACCAAGCCCTTACTGCGAAGCCACCGGTGGGGGCCCCAGGCCTGTGATTGCCCATTTTCTAATTGACAGAGACATGATACTGTGCGAGGTATGACATATGTGGCCCTAGGAAACCAATCATCACAGGGGGAATGCAAGGCCAGGTCAATCTATCGTTAGGGCTTATTCAGCCATGAGGGAACCAAAAGTATTAGTTACTTGGAGATGTTATGTTAAGGTAATTTTTAAAGCGTTGCAATTCCCCGAAGGTGTCCTTGGGCTGACCACTAATCCCTGAGACAAGAGATACCGGGTTAAAGCGTAAAAAGCCATGTTTTCAATCCTCTCCTAAAAGTAAGGAGGTCAGGGGCCTTTCTCAAATAAGGGGGAAGATCATTCCAGGCCTTGGCAGCGCACACCAAAAAGCTTCTTCCTCCTCAAGAGGCCTTTTTGATCGGTGGCACTATCATCAATTTGGCTCCTCCGGAACATAGGGTTCTTCTAGGTATGTACCACTGCATTTGTTGTTTCAAGAATTCTTGGCCAATACCGTGTAGTGCCTTGTAGGCGGTACAAAGTGCTTTAAAATGCACCCGTTTCCTAATCAGCAGCCAGAGTAGTTTTTTAATTTCCTTAGTGATGGAGGCAGATTTGGGAGTACCTGTGATCAGCCGAGCTGCTGCTTTTTGCAGCAATTGCAATTTATTCAAAAAACATTCTTGCAAGTTTAGATACAGGCTGTTGCACTAATCAAGCCTGGACATGATGAGTGTCGTAACTACAGACCATTGGCTATTAGCCTGCAGGAATGGGAGTACTTTCTTAAGCATTCTGATTATAAAAAAGGTGGAAGATGCCACTGCGTTGACTTGATCGCCAAAATTAAGTTTTTCATCAATGAAGACTCCAAGATTTTTCACCTTCCTAACGGGGGTTGGAAGAGTCCCCATATCATCTGGCCACCACTTTTGGGTCCAGAAATTAGGATTGTTCCAGAACAGGATGACCTCGGTCTTTCCTGAATTTAATTTCAGGCAGTTTTGTGACATCCGGCTCCCGATAGCTGACATGCAATCGTGGAATCTGATGTCGATTACTGTTGCCTGACCGGGCCGCAGAGCCATCACCATTTGTGTCGTCTGCATATGATGTAAGGCTGAAACCAACGGACCTAATCAGAGTCACCAAGGAGGTGATGAGGTTTCAATTCTATTAAATATATGGAGGCTAAGATTCTCCCTCCTAAACACACCCTTCTTGTTTTTAGCTTAAGTTTCACTGTGTGTGAGATAACAATATTGTTTACGTTTCAAGAGCTGTTTTCCGTTTATGGTTCAAGTTGCCTGCTTTCTGTTCATGAAAATGCACCATGCTCTACTCTACCTTCTGCAAAGAAGATAATGGCTGGTAGCGGTGGCAGCAGTTATGATCATAAGTGTAAGAGCTGGCCATTTACTGTTACCTTCGGTGGGATACTGCATATTGATTTGCCAGTGACTTTTGACACTAGCTCTTTGCTGTATCAATATGGGGTGGATGACAAGTGCTTGGGTACTCAGCACAGAGTTTACTAGGATAAATAAGATAACAGAAATTAAATTTGCAACTGAAAGTACCTAACTAAGCTCTCTCCACTACAGACGTGGTGAAGATCAACTGTTTTTTTAATATGGAAGATAGATGCAAGCCCACTTCTTGCTTCCCATCTTCCACAGAAGCGTGAACAGATAGGGAAGGTTGTCTTCTTTTGTCCCTGTGCTCTTTCTTTCCAAGTCAGGGCTCACTCTTCTAGATGCTTCTTGCAACAGACCCCCCCCCCCCCAAGATCATAATGACTGGCAGAAGGGATGCCAGTGTAGTGATTTCCCTTTTCAGCCCACTTTGATTCTCACTTAGTTTTGGGTTTTAGGCTGCCTCTGCTCGTTCTGCATAGCCACATATAACACATTTATTTTTACTTTTTTTTTTTTTTAGTTCAGAATGACACATTTATTTTTTCAACATTATTTTGAGAATACGCTGGACACGTTGTTTGTTATTCAAGGACTCTTCTTAGGGATTCATTTACATATTTTGTACAAGGTTCCTGGAAATACATAAAACATCGTGTACTGTTTTCTTTGCACGTTCAGCAACATTTCCTAATGTTTAAAAATACCACTTAAGCACAGCAGCATTTCCAGCACAATAGTCTTATCACATAAACTGTGTCTGACCCCTCGGGGGCCAGAGAGGATTCCAGCAGAGACAACTGTTCTGAAACGATCGCAGTGCCCGACATGCAGCGTTGCATGATCTAAGTTTACACTCATGCATGGACTACCTAACTGCATACACCAGGTTTGAGGTCCTAGGCCAATCCCAGAGATCACAAATATATCCCTGTGCTTACATACTAAGAGTAGACCTAGACAGATATATATAATTTGCCATGGGATGTTTATCCTATACAGTCTGTTAGTAATGCTAAATACTTTGCTTAGCTGCATCTGCCTAGTGGTCACAGTATATTTACTTCATAATAGACTATGATACTTTCAAAACATGTATTGTAATCTTTCTTCGTGTCTTTCTTATGTTTACTATGACATGCATGAGTAGCGAAAGGGAAGGATCTGTTCCCACAGTTCCCTTGGGGACTAGAGAGTCATGGTTGAAGTTGCCGAAATCACCTATTACTCTGAATGGTTAGGTGCACTGTTCCCAGTAGGGTGTACGCTTGCGCGGGCGCACCAATCTCCGAGCGCACAGTGTCTATTTTGAAACTTGCACACTGCGAGAGACCTTTTGCACCGCCGCTTTTAAAAAGTGAGCGGCTCAAAAAACGGTCATTTACCTCTTGCGGGAGGCTGAGGAATAGACTGCCGCGAAGAGGAGAACGCAAGTTCCCTTTTACATGGCAGCTTGTGGGGATCATAGGTCACAGCCCAAGCTTAGAAATAAGTGGCTTCGGATCCTACTGCATGCCTTTGGCAAAAGAGCGCGCCTGGGGGAAAGATTGTGAACATGTTTGAAGGTGTTCATGTTAATTGCAGCGCCATGTGAGCGATGCAATTAACATGAATACTTTAAAAAATGCATACTATCTGCCCCCAGCTATTATCTAAAGGCATGCAGCAAGTCAAGAAGGATAACCTCCGCTTTAAGAATCACTAATATATATTGATTCTGAAAGCTGAAGCCATGCTTCTGGACTTGCTGCATGCATTTTATTAATAGAGCGCAGCTTCAAAAATGCAAACAATCTGCCTTCAGCAGCGCTCTATTAATAAAAGGCATGCAGCAAGCCAAAAATGAAGACCTCTGCTTTAAGAATCACTAATATACATTAGTGATTCTCAAAGCACACACACTGTGCACTACATTACAACAGAGGGACATCACCTTTGACATGCTGCTCCGTGTCCGTACAATTTTCCCGCTACTTCCATGGTACTGTATATTGGGCATAGAGGTTACAAGAGCAGGAGGCGTGAATTTGGTTCCAGTATGGATTACCGCTTCCTGACTGTTCTTGTTAGCTTTGGACTAAATAGCCCTTGAAATCAAATCCCCAGAAAAACAGACATGTTGTCAAGCACACTGTACAGAGCCAAATTTGACGGCACTTTTATTCTGGCTTGCAGGGTGGAGTGTTGTGTTGTGTGGCCTGCTCTTGCTGGGGCGAGTCACATCCACTGCAGGTAACATGAACATATTCTTAAAATGAATTGGGGTTGGAGGAGCACTCTACTTTTAGACTCTGGTAATCTCACTTTTTTTGATCTATTCAATTTAAACCAAGCGTGCAGCTGAGGTAGCACGTCTGTCCTGTTCCGTGCCTGACTACAGAAATCTTATCTTAAGTGTATACAGCACTTAACCTCTGCGCACTGTTGCTACTTGCGGAAAACCGCTACTCATTTATGAATACAACAACACTTATAGAATTTCAACGGTAAGTATATTTATAACATGTTTCCTGTGGTGTTGGTGAACGGTATTTTATAAGGGAATGTTACCATATATTTTTTGCTTTGTAACAACTTTAAGATTTGTGATGCTATGATGAGTTGAATGAACTTACTAACTGAAAACCATATTCAGTTTCACAGGCCCCCGACGAAGAGCTCCATTGAGCTCGAAATGCATTGGGCATAACAAAGAAAAAGTCACCAGAAATGAAAGATTCGACATCTACTTATGTTTATATTGTATGTAATGTGTGTTGAAATGTAATAACATACTTTGTGTTTATCAGTGTAAAACAAAAGAGTTTATTTGTTGTGGAAACATGTTATAAATATACTTACCGTTGAAATTCTATAAGTGTTGTTGTATTCATAAATGAGTAGCGGTTTTCCGCAAGTAGCAACAGTGCGCAGAGGTTAAGTGCTGTATACACTTAAGATAAGAACATGAACATATTGCCACAGAAGGTTGTTCTTCAAGTTGTGCTGCAGAGACCCGGTGAATTAAACACTACAACAGGGTTGATTTCAAGCAAAGCCTGCGGAAAAAGCAAATATTGGATCACACACTTCTTTTAAGGCTTTGTGAGTAAAGCTGCATTTTCTACTTTAATCCCTGTTTACATTATCATTTTACCTCTTGACAGATCTGTTTAAATAGCTATTTTTTTAAGATTAAAAAAAGGGTATTCAGATGTCTTTCTTTTTTTCTGCATCTCTCAGATTTATGGTTTGTGTTCAGCTTTCCATTAGAATGTATCTAGGGAGAGGCAGAATGTCTTTTTGCCTTTTAAATAATGAGCCAAATTAGATTTCCAATTTAAACCCAATACATTTTGCTTGATACTGGTACAGAATTGCTTTGATATGTGATTGCCAACATGACACAACCAGTGTACACAAGTTACAAACAAGAAGGCCTGCTCCCAGGGCCAGGCTGGCCATAGCGGGCAATGTGCGTTTGCCCGAGAGCCTGGAAGAGTGGGCACTGGTTTTATAGCAGTGGGGGCAGGTTTTGTTACTGGGGGCGGGTTTTGTAGCGATGCCGCTATATCAACCCACAAGTAACAAAAGCAGCAGGAATGGGGACTGGTTTTGTTAAGCAGGAGTGCTTGACACTTGCCCACCCCCTGCCCCCCAGGAGGTGGGGGCCAGTCCAACACAATTGCCAGTGTTGCATTGGGTTCCCAGTCTGGCCCTGCCTGCCCCATCAAGCAGGCCTCCTGCGTTCCAGTACCTAGGCCAGTTATATGCACAATCAAGCAGAAACCCCCGTTTAAGAACCCCTGTTCCTGCACCCACACTCACGGTCAGATTATTGGCACACATAGCCTTGGCTGCAGCGCACAGAGGCCTTCCACTTCTGCACTCAGAGGAAAAAAATTAGATGGAACATTGGTTAGGAGTTCAGGTGAGGCATTGTGAGCTAGCCAGAATTGGGCTGATAGGTACTGAGGCGGTAGAGAGACTTAGGCCCTAACCTCTGATGTCCTGTCATCCTAACACACAGTTCTGCATAACCAGCAGAATCCGTGCAATATGGCACTTCCAACTTTAGTCAGGTACTTATCTAACAGGTCTCCTGAGTAGTACTTTTGTGTGCCCTTAGTACCCTATATGCCTCTTTTGGAGACGTCTGTGGTGTTAGAGATATGTCTTCCACAGCTCTTTTAGGGAGCACCTAAATTTTGTCTGTTGGTTGTTCAAGCTTGAACCTTTAAACGGATACCCATATTAGTATTTCCGCTGTCTGCTTTACTTATTTGGGAATGGCGGCGCCATAGCCTATACCTATTGCTGATAATTCATTAATTAATTCAATAAATCTTTATTCCAATATGAAATATGCATAAAAGCAAAGAGCACGATACCAACAGAAAAGTACATTAAAAAACATTAGGCAATTTAAAACAGTAACCACACAGGGACCTGTGAATTGTAACATGCACTGCAATAAAAATAAGTGTATACAAAAAGATAAAAATGTGCAAAGCAGCAAATTCTAGATAAAACTTATGGTAAACTTAATACGTATGGCAAAACTTCTCATAGCAGGTAGCAGCATAATTTGATAAAGTGCAAAGAGATTTAACAGATAGCAGCACAATTAAATATGAGTACGGTCAAGTGTAAGCAACTAGCAGCATAATACATTAAAGTGCGGTCAAATATAGGCTGTGAAGTTCAGACCATGAAATAAATGACAACACTTTCTCCTGGGCACCAGCCAAAATCCAAGCTTAAGTTCCTTGTCAAATAGCAGCAAGATATAAAAAGTACAATCAAGTCTACTATAAAGTACTCATGGAAGCACGTGAACGGATTGCCATTTTCAAAAAAGTGCTGACACAGAAAATTAAATCTTCCCCATTAAGCTTAAGGATTTCCCTAAAGGCTGATACTTGCAGACCTGCAGTTCATAAACATCTCGCTTTATATGGACTTGCAAATGTTGGTAAAGATGTAACCTTCGTGGTGATGCCCACTATGCCTATAGATTGGAATTGTTTTATTCTTGGGTCAATTTTCCAGGTGTGGATGCTAACCCACAAACATTGCCTACATACACTAACGTTGCACTACCACCTCAATACATATTATATCAGCAGCTAGAAATATCACTGTTTGGGAGCATCTAAAGTGGTTCGGACGCGCCCTAGTACACAATCTGGCCCATGTCGGCACAGGGCCCCTTAGTAATGAAGGGGCCACTTGGCCCGCGTTGGCTGGCTATACACTATACCCTTATGTAGAAAATATCAATGCTAATGAGCTAGTGCCACTATTTAACAGTCTAGTGAGGATACATAGACACTTAATGCAATTTGTTTTGCCCAACTTGATAGCTCTCCTGGCACAGGCAGCTTTAGTAGGATAACCAGAGTTGCCTGCTATACCTCAAATTAGCCCTGTCATTATTACTGCAATTATGGGGGAAATTCACGCTAAACGTAATGAAATTCCATTTTGGATAGCTCAAAAGATAAATCAGATTTAAGCTGTGTTTCCCCTTGTGGGATCACAAGATAAACAAAGGATATTAACTACGTGCTTACCCTTTGTGATGGTTCCTGGAATCGGTAACTGTGGCACTTGGGGCACAGTCTTTGCTGCAGTCTATAACCTTAAGCATGGTACTCCATCTATGGCTGTCTTGCCGGAGGTGTGAAAGGAGATACAAAATTGACACAGGGCAGCTTCTGCCCCAGATTTGAGGATGAAATTAATGGGAAATGTTCCCGTTGTCTCCGCAATAATTCTTGCAAACATTAAGGGCGAAACGGTATCTTTGGCGTTACGCCAACGGCTCGCACTAGTAGCACCAGTCAACCAGGAATGTGAGCCAGCTATAATTATTGTTGAGGTATACAGCTCCAAAGTACGCCATAATTTGTAAGTCAGACCGAATAAACTAAATCTTGGCAAACCGGGTTCCGACAAAGACACTGCCAAGTCGACTCCGGAGTTTGTTAAAAAACGATGAGACAAAATCAAATCTAAGGAAAAAAGTAGGTCTCTAGGTGGTTCTTGTCAACAAGTGACCTTTGAAAGATTGCTCAAAAGTTAATGTTCTAAGTACAATAAGGTCCTTGAACTTAACAAGAGCAGCAGACCCAGACAATTTAACAGCCCTGATAATAAATACTAAGCAGACCTGGTGGGCGGAATTTTTCTCTAAAATGTTTTTAGTAATCTTAGAACAAAGGGAGATCCCCTCGAACTGGAAGGGTGCAATAATTAGGCCGATACATAAGAAAGGGGATGTCTATGCCCCTAAGAACTACAGACTAATTAACCCATTAGACATAGGAGAAAAAATCTTTGCGAAAATAATACTAAGCAATTTAAAAGACTGGTCGGAACAAGGTTCTATTGCACCAGTGGAACAGGGCGGGTTCACAGAAGGTCACTCCACTATGGATCATTGCTTTGCCCTGTGGGCATTAGCCAGAAAGTAGATAGAGCAAAACGGTAAACTGTTTTGCTGCTTTGTCGACTTTGGGGCAGCTTTTGATTCAGTGGACCGTAACAGCCTCTGGGAAGTGCTGGAAAATTATGGAATACGTGATGGCATTCTAAATATCTTAAAAGAATGACACAGTGCCAATTGGGCCCAGGTCATTAGAGATACACAGGGGTCACTAACCCATAAAATACCAGTAAAGAATGGCCTTAGCAGCGGAGCGTTTTGGCACCCTTGCTTTTTTAAATTTTCCTAGCGGTAGCTCTGGAAATTAAAAGAAGCGCAAGTCCGCGTATGAATAGAAATAAAGTGCCCTGCCTTTTATAAGCTGATGACCTTGTGATCCTTGACCAAACTGAAATGGGTTTGCAGAGGAAATTAAATGTGTTTAAAAATTATTGTGACAAAAAGTTTCTAACTGTCAATATGGAAAAAACAAAGGTCTTATGCTTTGGGAAAAGAGTTAAAAATTTTAATTGTTTTTTAGGACAAGATAAATTGGTAATAGTAAATGAATACAAATACCTAGGCCTTTGGTTTGATAGCGCATTAAAGTGGAGCACTCATTTGGAGGTTCAACCCACAAAAGCCTTCTCATCCGTCTGTGGGTTGAAAAAATGTAATAAAGAATATGGCGATATGTCACACAGACCTATGTTAAATGCATTTGAAGCTATGATCCCCTCGCAAGTTTTATATGTCGCAGAAGTGCTCTATCTGAGTGGCAAAAGGGGGTGGGATCGCGAAGAAAGAAAGATTTAAAAAATGCTGCTATCTTCACCAAATTGTACCATGATTCAAGCAATCAGAATGGAGGTAGGGCTAATAGCTTGGAATACAAAGACCCAAATGGCCCTACTAAGATTCTGGAAACGCCAGGAGTCAGGTGGCATACTGAAGGTGCCTATATGGTGCAGAGAAGAAATCCAAACCAGTACCCTTGGTTGGGCACGGGAGGTAAGGAAAACCATCCAGACCGTAGCGGTGCACCGAAAATTGAGCCTTCTACAGCCATCCATGGAGGTAGGCTTTACAAAGAGAATGCTTAGGGATCATAGGCTCCTATCCTCTCAATCACAAGACTATGATTATTTGAAGGAAAAAAAATCTGTTAATTGGGTAAGGAGCGCATGGGAAAAGGAGACACGGTTCCCATATTTGGATATTTTGCCCAATAAATGGTTAAGACACGAAATCCTAAGGGTTCGCGTGGGCATTAATCCTTGGAAGATAGAAGGAAAAATAAAAGCAGCCTTGAGCCAACCAGATGGTATTTGTAAATGTGCCTTAGGTGTAAGAAATGATCGTACATATATTGCTTGATTGCACTTTGATTTTAAAACCAAAAAAGGACTCATACATCTCGTCTGATGAGAAGATTAAGAAAGAAGAGACTCTTCCTCAATTTAAACCCCAATTTCAGAAAAAGAAAGTTGCAGCCTGTACCGCAAAATATGCCATTAACACCGGGAACCCTCCTCCTGAACAGAAGGTGGGCAGTGACTCTCCTCGACATTGCGGCAGAGATCACTATTGTAGGCCTTATTCTCCGTGCGTTTCTGGCAGTGAACGCAACTAATAAATATATTGCAGTTGAAACCCTAGATCGGCGTGTAGGCCCTCCAGATGGATTATATGATTTGGATATACAAATTGAGGGTGACATACAGTGCACCATAGGAGTAATCAAAATCAAATCCAAAATTACTTTATTCGTGTTTCATTTGAAAGACATAAAAGTACAGATAAATATACCATTCAGGACATTTTTCTTACAGTCTAATAGTCTTTCTTAACCTCTTCACATTTTTAATACATCTTACAACGGATTCCATCATCAGTGCATCTTCCAAACATTGTAACTTTAAATATGCCCCTCTACATCGTCTTATACCGAGCTGTTTTAAAATCGGTAATAAAAACAACTTCCTTGGCAGCGTATAGTACCTGCAAAATAAAGTTACATGCAATGTTGATTGAGTCGAGTTCCCATCACAGGGGCATAGTGCTAGGGAACGTGCCCAGTCATTCATAATTGGGAATGTAAGAAATCTGTGCAAAATGCCTATTCGGAAACGTGTCAGTAACATGCGGTCGAAGGGGCGTGTAACATTCGACAAATATGGCTGTATTCCCATAGAACCTAGCATGATGTGATTTTCCATAACGGAATGTTTTCTTTTCTCCAGGAGCCACCGCTTGTCCTTCAAGTAAGACAGATATTCCTTTTTTAATGACTTCCTGGAGGTAATCTCCATACAATCTGAACCTGTACATATCTCTGGGCGACCAAATTCCTCTGTCATTTCCTTGATACATCTTAGGCAAGGGATACAATGTGTGTTATCAAATTTCAAACAATCCATGACAACCTCTCGATTAAAAGCTGCTTCAGGAGAATTCCATACCTTATGCCATAATAATAGAGGGCCGGATTTTATAATATCTGCAATATAGCTGAAGCCCACCTCAGAATGACAAATATACGTGGCAGTTGATTTTGGTACAGCTACTAGGTAACGCAAAAAGTTATTTTCACCAGTCTGTATGGAGTTAGCGTTAGTAATTCCCCATATACCCCCACCGTAGGTAGCTGTTGTAACACATTTAGTTTTATATATTGCGAGCAATTCTGGAACCGGTCGGGAGCCCAGTTGTCTTGACATACTAACAAGTGCTCCTGTTGCTCTAGTAAACATGTTTTTAAGACCAGATATAGCAGCTGGCCAAGTGCCATTTTGATCAAAGTTTATCCTTAAATAGGCAAAGTTTTTTACACACTCAGTTTTTTGCCATTGATAGAGATATTACAGTTCTTTGCAGTTCTTTTCCCACACTTCATGCTTAAGGTTTTACTTGTATTTACTTGCAGTCCCCTCGCTTTCATGTAGTTGACAAAGTAAGTGACTGTTCTCTGCAAGCCTATAGGTGTCCTTGACATTAAAACTGCGTCATCCGCGTATAATAAAATTGGAACTGGATTCCATTAATATTCGGGTAATCGTGGGGAAGCTCGGCCAGCTGTTCGCCCAAGCTGTTAATGTATAATGTGAAAAGGAACGGGGCAAGGACGCTTCCCTGCCTCACTCCCTTTCCAATGCCAAACCTGGCCGTACACTCCCCATTTTTCCCATATCTCACCCTGTCTCCCGCCTCATGATAAAGTTTTCTAATAAATAATAAAATGCCATTTTCAATACCCATCTCCACTAGAGTATCCCATAATTTGTTGTGTATAACACAATCGAACGCAGAGGATAGATCGACAAATGTTAAAAACACATTTCCACTTTTGGCCCTGGTGTATTTATCGATAATAAGACTAAGATTCAGGCCTTGCTCTATTGTGCCCAATCCAGATTTAAAACCATATTGTAGCCTTGATAAAACCCCCTTTTCCTCAACCCATAATTGAAGTTTATTTAAAATTAACCTCCCAGCCACTTTTAAGAAAGAATCTAAAAGTGATATAGGTTGATAACATTTGGGGTCATCACGGTTTCCCTTCTTAAAAATAGGAATTAAAATTGCATCTGACAAAGACTTTATAAAACCCGACTGGCAACACTTATTTAAAACATTCAATCGAAGACGGGCCCAGATATCGGTATTAGACCTGTAGACATCGACTGGTACACCGTTCGGCCTGGGTGCTTTGCCTGAAGTGCTTTTTTGTATTGCACCAGATATCTCATCCAGTGTAAAGCTAATGTCCAGGGGGTATACCGCTAGGCTTCTCTGTTCCCTATTTGTGTCCTCTATCCCATGACTTCCTGATTCTGATGTGTCTCTTCCCGGCTCAATATCAGTACGGTACAGGGCACTAAAATAGTCAATCCAGTTCTCTTCAGGGATCGCTATATCTATCTTGTCACAATACCTCGCCGTTAATTGTGGAGAGTTCACTATTTTCCAAAAACTTTACATTGTCTTTCTGAACACAGGCCTCGTGTAAATCTAGCCACACTTCCTCTTTTAATTTTTGCTTTCTGTTCTTTTGAGCCCGTTTATAGAATGATCTAACTTTTCTTATCTCTTCACTAATCCTCAGTAGCCTTTTTAAACCTGTTTTTAGGTTTTTATGTGCTTTAGTGCCTTCATTGTCAAACCACCCCCGTTTTTTACACACACACATTTTATGTTTAACAGTAAGAATTTCCTTGATCTTCGCTGAGATATTCGCAAAGGCATTGGTCACATCAGGCCCATCATTTTCCTCCGCTAGGCACACTTCAAAATCATCTTTAGTTTCATAAACAAGCTGCCCCAGAAACTCAGTGGGATTCACCGTCTGCCATTTTAAGGTGTATCCGTTTCTACTTCATAAGCTGAGCTCATATTTATATACGGATCCCACATCACCCTTACTGTGACAAATGCCAATCTCAGATACAAAGGAGGCACTAACGGGATAATGGTCACTCAGCACATTAAAAAGTGTTGCATATGTTACAAACCTTGTGAGATTCCTATTTTTCGAGGTCAGGATAAAATCAATTATTGTATTACAATCTCTCCCTATAAAGGTGGGCTAGAAGGCTACCGGAGGCATGCATAATTCATTAGCAAAGTCTAGATTAAACTCAGACAAGATATCATTCAACATACCACCCGCAATTGTATGTTTAAAATGTGGTGCGGCATCGTCTATTTCCTCCCCCCACCCACATATCCCATTCTGATAATACCTACACAGATGACAATTAAAATCCCCACCCCAAATATAGAATGGTTCCCCATCTGGTTTTTCACGGAGTTTCCTCAGTTCACTTTGTAGTTGGTTCAGGACAGTAACGATCTAATTTTTAGGAACGTTGTTATAGAACTTTACAATTATCAGGCTACCTAATTCCTTCCCTTTCAATTCCACAATCTGGTAGAAGTCACTAGTTCTTGCAAACATAACTTTCCCCATATATAACACATTTGGGATGTAAATACAGAGGCCACCTTTAGGTCTGCCAGATTTGCTAGGTGAAGCTGGGGTATGGTAAGTCCAAAAAACCTCTATATGGTGCTCTCTGGTCTGCCAGGTTTCCTGTAGACAGATTATTGAGTGATCCTCCACAACCTTTAGCCACGCTGGATCATGTTTCTTTCCCGCCAAGCCCGCTATGTTCCAAAATACTATATTAAAGAGTTGATTCCCTGAAGATTGTGTTCTCCCAGCTAGCATAGGATGTATCACATTCGTAGTCTCATTGAAGATACTTTTATCTAGTTGTTCTATTACATGGCCTACGGTTTCTAGTTCTGCCCCTCCCTGATGGTAGAAAGGCTGAGGGTCAGTCGATGGTTAAGTAACCGGAGCAACATCCACCTCAGGGACTGCCATGGTGGTGGTTAATGACCTTTTTTCCTCCCTATTCTCCCTAGTTGTACAATCAATTAACATATAATCCTTTCTGCCTATAGTTCGATCTTCATGTAATGGTCAGTCCACATTTCCCAGAGTCGATAGTGGTTCAAATCTATTTTGTGTGGCCACTCTGAAGGGGTTCCACCTTAATCTGGGATACTGTCCCATGGGTATAAGCTGTCCTTCCAAATTTAAAGGTTTATAGAAAAAACCTAAAGGGAGTACACTCATACCTTTTTCATTTAATTGTGTTTTGCCTATCCTGGTCAGTAATATATGAATGAGTCTAGTGTGAGAAGTTGGCCTGGTATATGATGTTCACTATTCTAGTGAGCACCTTGCACCAGTCCAAACAACCCTTATGGTGATGGTTGTAAAGTCAACCTTATAGACCAGCTATCCTAGTGGTAGCATGGACAAAGCAGTCTTAGGCTAAACTCAAGAGGGCATGTGAAGCCAGCTGTTTTACCATATGTAACCCGTTTAATACCAAATGAAAGGACACCACACAGGATATATATAAAATATATATGTTATTTATTACTAGACAAACCCTCTGAACTTTTTATGAGGTCAGAGGCACAAGCACAATACAAGATATTCAATTAAAATACAATAAGTTGTACAAAATACAGTAGGGCCCCAGGGGCACGCTAAACCATATACTAAAATAGTGGTATAAGGACCACTACATGGAAAGTGAATAGGCCTAGGGAATCGCTGGGGCTACGCTGAGCTACCAAGAGTTAGGAAGCAGGAGACCCACGGGAGGCGTGTGCAGTGTCTAATCACACATGCATGTTACCATAGAGAATGAATGGGAACGTAAAAGTTACAAACTAGTTCTTTTAGGGCACTTCTGACTGGACTCGGTGAAAGTTACTTGAAACCTAGACAGTTGGATAGTTGATACCCACAGGAGCACCGAAGTACTCGCGCTACCTCACCCACAGGAAGTCGGTGCATAGGTGTCAAAGTGTGTCGGGTTTTGTCGTCGAATCCTATGGAGCCTGGAAGAAAGATGCTGCAGGCGACCAGGAGAGAAGTGTCCGGGTGGATCGAAGATGAAGAGGACCTAAAAGCAGAAGGGACAGAGTCTGGGTCACTAGCCAGTGACCAGGAAGGAACCAGGAAGGAACCAGGCGATGTTGTGAAGCAATCAGGTGCTGTCGTGAAGCTTGTCTCTGCAGCCACGTGGACCAGGAGGCGTCGACGACAACCAGGAGTCAGGCACGGACTGTCCCATGAAGGCTCTCGCTGTCAGCGGTGTCGGCTTCTGGATTGGAGTCAACAAGCCTTGGCAAAGGCACCCCACGCAGGAAACAAAGTTGGCTTCTTACTCAGACCAGCAAGGTCTGAGGGGCTGCTTCTTTTGAGGGAAGTAAGGGCCAGTCTGGAGCAACCAGACCAGCGGTGTAAATTCAAATTTTTGTCACCAAGATGGCCACTAGCCAGCGGGCAAGTGACCGGGCAGACGCGTCGAGCAGGAAAATGCAGAAGGGCCCCACGCAGAACTCGTGGAGTGTGCAGGGCTGATCTTCGGTGCAGATGATGCTCGGGGCTGGGGCTTCTCAATCCCCAATGCACAGCTTCGAGGGTGCCTCGGGTGCTGCACAATTAGCAAGTCGCAGACTTTTCAAGATGGCCGGTCCCACGTCTCTCGTCGCCTCCACAGGTCTCAGCTTTGCTGGGACTGTGGATCGGGCTGTTGGATGTCTGGAAGTCTGGTTCTTGTCAGGCTCTGTGCTCGGGCTCCGGCAGGAGCATCAACAAAGCAAGCCGTTGATCGCTGGATGGTGCCTGCTTGTGCAGGGTGGTCACTCCTTGACCACAAGGGAGATTCTTCAATCGTCTTCTTGCAAAGTAGATCGTCGAAGGTCCAGAGTTTCGTTTTAGAGTTTCAGTCAGGATTAATCTAAAGTCTTGGGACTCAGCTCCTACCTATATACAAAATCTAGGGGCTGGATTACCTGCTAGGTCCCTCCTATGGGAAGGACCAGGGAAGGGGGTGGTTACACCCCTTTCCCTTTGTCCAGTTTCGCGCCAGAGCTGGGGCTGGTGGGCCCCAGCACCGGTTTGAACTGGACTATGCATGGGACACCTTGTGTGCCCCAGGCAGTGTCTCATTTCTTTCAGCCCTCCCTACCCCAATACACAAAAGCCTGTCTGGGGTGGTGCTAGCACCTCCCAGGGAAGGAAACCTATTGTCCAAGCCTCCCTCGCTGGAAGGACTCCCAGCAGCAGGAGGTCAGACTTGTGTCTACGGCAGCAGCATCCATTTTGTGATGCTGAGGCTCTGGTTAACTTTAACCGGGAATAGTAGGAACAACATGTCTTCTCCCTCTAGAAGGGTGGAAGGCTACCCCCGTCACCAGAACTGGCGAGGGGGTAGTATTCCAAATCATATGACACCTTACTTGACATGTTTTGATAAAGCCAAACCAGAGTTAGCATTTAACCGCGAGGTTCATAATGCACTTAAGAGTATATGGTATGGCAATATCCTAGAACAGCTATAAGGACATGGTTCCGAAAGCTGCAGACAGGCTCAGCTCATGCTAGAGCACCATCTCACATAAAACCAAGCACTCTGCCTCCAGGATTGTTAAGGCCTGCCATAGGAGTGACTTATAGGTATACTATATCTAAAGCAAAGGGTCATTACACCACCTTGCCCCAGCTGAGTGATCAGCCAGTTGTGTCAATTTGGGTGGCCAGCCAGGGGTGGAATAATTCATGCTGCAGCCCCTGGTAGGCCTTGGATGCACCTATGCCCTGGGTACCTATAGTACACTGTACAGGGGCTCATAAGGTGACCCAGTATCCAATTGGAGATGTACCTAGAGTACATGGAGTCCATTTTAAAGAGAGAGCAGATAGCCTGGGGCCCTGATTTGCAGGATCCCAGGCCAACTAAGTCGAAAACCAGATAAACACTAGGCAAAAATCTGGGGTAACCATAGTCAGGTATCCACCTTCCTACAACTAGGATCACTGAACGTTAAAACAACACAATCCCCAGCTGCCATTTTCCCTCTGTTGCCTACCCAGCTTACACGGCGGGCCATTTTAAAATTTATGAATAGTGCTTCTCCCATCCCAGTTTTATCCCCCAACCATGAAAGTGATTTATTAAGCAGGGTTTCCCATGATTCGTGAGCTGCTTCTGGTAATGGTGGGACATTTGCTATTACATTGACATAAGGAGAAGCAGCGGGGGGTAAATCTAGATGGGTCCCATCGTTTCTATAGGTCTTGGGTGTGGGCCTCTCTAGTTTATGATTCACGTCTACTCTCTCAGAGTTTCGCGGGTCATGATTTTGACTCTGGTTATCCTGATTTGCCATAACCTTACTGTTAATAGAGTTAGCTGGCTTTTTCTGGGCATCATGCTTTGTAGGGTCATTCATACAGGAAATTACCGGTATCAATGACTGCATAGACATGCCCTGTACCGGTAAATCGCTATTATGGGCATTGTGCCTCACCTGATAGACATTTTTTAATTGGGTCTCAACGGACTCCACTTTTTGAAGTAGATTTCCCATAGTGCCTTTTATAAAAGAATACAATTTGTCTATAGATTTTGTAATGATAACCAGATCTTTCCTGAGTTCCTCCACATGATGTCCGTGGTTGCCAGTCCCGGCTCCCGCCTGTTTCTTATTCTGGTTTGACTTAACCAACTTATTGGCGGCCTTCTTTTTTCTCCCTGGGGTTTTACAATTTTTAGCCAGATTTGTACTCCTGTCTTTAGTCGCGTCATTATTGCCTTGATTGATTACGGGATGTTTCGCTCTTTTTGGTGGGGGTTCGATCTCCTGTTCGGAGTCTGTCACCTCAATTTGATCTGAGATGTCCAAAACCCACCCATTTATTTTGTCAGTTTTGGCCATCCCTGCATTAGTAATATTGCACTGACATAGGAGTAATATTCTGGGAAAAGGTAACATTTTCATATGACATTCTCTAAGCAGAGGGCAATTGACCCCCAGAGTTTGTGTGAACATCCACGAAGGGCGAGGATTTAATCATACCATCATTTTCTGGGCCTGTCCCTGATGAAGTTAAACAAGCCTACGCATCTTAATGGGCTCTTGCACAATCCCTGGGGCTATACCGCAATCATGTAGGCAGGGATAAGAACTCTTCTTATCTTAAAATACCCATATGGTTCAGCCTGTAAGTACAATCAAATTACCCAAACGGGATGCTAGGGCACCTGTTAGAGAAATCCTCTCATAGTTATCAGGAAATGGACTACAAGAAGGGGAGCTTGAGGCCACTAAAATTGTCAAATATGAAGCAGCCCGACGGGCTGTGTGAGGATAGGAAGCTCTGCAAGACTTCTGCCTGTGACCAGGGCTGGAAGCTATGGCCTCCCAACTGGGTGAAGGAACATTACCGAGGGAGATCCAAGACCCCATGCCCCTGGAGCTTGGCACACCTGTGCCTGCCTGCTTGCCAAGACCAGTGTGCCCTATGAGGAAGAGGGGTACACCGGAGGGTGCAAGGTCTACTAGGGTATCCTGACGAGTGGATCCCTGCAGCAAGGTGTGAGGAGACAGCTACTGCTGCACCAATCAGTTCATTGTCCGAATGCAGGCTGGTCATTGACCAGCTGGGATGTTTGCCATGCCGATCGGGGTGTCACCCATGTGCAGTGATTAAGTCGGCGACCCTATGTACCAGAGGGAACCACCTTCAAGTTTGTTGTGCTAATCGGGCCGTCGCCCGAGTGTGAGGTGTAAGCCGCCAACCCCGTATGCCAGAGGGGGCTGCGGTATAGAGGAACCTGTTGCTGTGCCGATAGGGCAGCTTCCTGCATGAGAAGCAAATGTGGTGGGCCCTGAATGCCAGAGGGGTTCACCGGAAAAAAGACAAGGATCATAACCTGGTTGAAGCTATAGTCACAAAGAGGCCGCCGTGGTGAACCGTGCAGGCACAAACAGCAATTGAGGATCGAAACCAGATGCTGCCAAAACCCCCCCCCCCACCCGTGGGGAAGACCAAGGGGAAATTACCACCACAACGGAGGAGGTGCGCCAAGGACAACCAACTGGGGCCTCACATGCTTCGAAAACCTACTCGCCCGCTTACTATGGTGAGTCTGATTTTATCAGGGCAAACTATTTTTATGGTCTACAGGACCAGTCTGGAGATGAATTCAAGCTGACAAAGAAGAGGTGTTCTGTTCAAGTAAAGGAGCAATAAACATGTCTTTAAACCATATTTTTATCTTGTCACATTTGCTGGGAGTGCAACGACAAGCATCAAATGTCAGCTTCTGCCTTCTAACAAACTGCTGTTTATTTTAACCTGGAGATTAGTGTTTACTTTTCTTACTCTAATTGCAAAGATTGAGGTTATAGCTTTTAAATGAACTGTACACATATTTCAAAATACATTTCAGTAGTTAGGAAAGCACTTTTTTGAAATTCTGAAGTGAAATGGAAACTAAGCTTTAATATGCTCAAAACCAATCAGAATACTTTACTTGGTGATGTGCAAATTATAAATATTTTCTGAAATCTGATCTCCACACATTAACATTGGTTTTATCAGTAAAACTGCATGAGCGGGAAATTCTTTGGCCATCTCAATGGAAAATGTATGTCTGTAAATGAAGTGTGCTACCACATCATGCTTTAGTACTATATTTATTCAAAGGGAGAGTTTTGAAATATGAACTGAGAAACATTCCTGTCCCTGTCCTAATGACAATGCTATTAGTGAACTAAGAGGCAATGCAGTGGTCATGAGCTTCCCTATATGTGGGCTATATTTTGAATATAGAAGGAGCTAAAGTATAGTCTATGAAATAAAGGTTTAATGTACAACAGGCATGCTGAAGTCACACATTAGAAGGTGCACTCATCTGTTATAATGAAGAAAAAGGCAACTTGCTGTAATAAAAAAAAAATGCCCAGGATCACATCATTTGAGATGCCTTTATCGATCAAGCGCATCAGTTAGGTCGAGTAAATTATTCAAGTTATTTGACCAGCAGGTTTGGTAAAATTTGTCAGATTTTTCAAGGCCAGCCCCTGCAGATCCATGTGGAAAACTCACTTCAGACGGACGCTGCACCTGTGAGAAAGACGCTCTCGGAGACTCAGGTTGGACAATTTCTGCGGGTATGGGTAAGTTTCAGCAAAGGGCCGGAAGGCCCCAGGGGAACTTGTCTGCCAATAGCACTTTGGTGCTTGAACATTTTTGACTTTCTAGTGGGAGTGGGATTCCTGAGACTTGGACTGCTACTGGGGTCTAACCTGAATTTCGCCTGTAGTCAATGAGGAATAATCGCTACTGCTAGTAATAGGGAAGTTGGACTCAGGGGTCTGTATTTCACATTGTGGTTGTAAATAAATACTACTTATAAGAAACAGAATTTGACTGGACAATAATTTTATTACTGATGCAGAATGGAATTGAACCCCGCCCCCTGCAGCCTCTCCCCCACTGAGAAGCCTTGGACTGGTTGCAACACGTTACCACTGAGAGTAAAGTGCTGAAGGGGTACTTGGTCCAGTTGCTTGGGATCCCTAGTAGGTTGGGCTCCAGGACAACAGGAGTAAAAGGCATCAGCCTCCACAGTTGGACCCAGCTGCTCCTGCTTGGCCCTCTGAAAGGGGTTCCGACACGTGTCATTTGGTTTCCAGTAACCTACTCTGTTTTAAAAGAGCTTACCCCATGAAAAGGAAACACAGCTCTGCCAAATGCCACGCATCTGGGTTAGGCTACTCCATGTTAGTGCTGGTATGCGCATCACTGCACTAACATGCATTTGTCATGCATTATAGCGCATCAGGCGATTACTCCCGATAGGGCACACTAACACCAGAGCTCAGTAGCATAATAAAACCAATCAGCCTGCACCGCGCTACATTGGCTTGTTCTGCCTGATGCCTCTGACATCACTATTCGTGTGTGTCTTAAATCAATAATTTACAGCTCTCTGTGTTACCACTCCATGTGGGCTGCAAGCCAGCTTTCTAGGTTGCTGGATTTCAGAGACCACGTGGTCTCAATCGTCAACACTAGGGAAGTGAGAATCAATACACAGCCGCCAGATCAATCAAGTGGGATATGTGAAGAGCAGCTAATCACCCTCAAGGGTATCCAGGCGCTGAGATCCAAGCCGCTCAAGCGGCCTCAGCTGAATAGCCAGGTCTTGAGTCCTCATTTCAACTCCTGAAGAGAGGTAAATGTACAGAGATGGAGGGGGAGGCTGTTCTAGGACTTCGCAGCGAGGTAGGAAAATACGAGTCCTCCATTGTTGCTTCAGCGGATGCCAGGGTGTAGGCGAGGGAGAGAACCGGATCGCAAGGGTCTGGGTGATGGAAGCTCAGGTGGTGGTTGATGTATGCTGGTCCTTGGTTGTGGAGGGCTTTGTAGGCATGAGTCAGAATCTTGAATTGTCACCTCTTGTGGACAGGGAGCCAGTGGAGCTTCTTCAAGTAAGAGGTGATGTGTGTCCATCTGGGGAGGTCGAGGATGAGTCTGGCCACTGCGTTCTGAATGGTCGACAGTCTCTTCAGGAGGGGTGTGGTAACTCCTGCGTAGAGTGGGTTGCTGTATTCCAACCAGCTGGTGATGAGGGTTTAAGTGATGGTGCGTCTGGTGGAGACTGGGAGACATCTGAAGCTCTTTCAGAGTATGCGTAGCGTGAGAGAGCAGGCGGAGAAAACTGCATTGATCTGGCTCTTCATGGCGAGTTTCCTGGTGACCTCAAGGAGGAGTTAATAATTGTTAGGTGGTGGCAGCTTTGTTTTTACCATGCCACATCTGCTGCCAAATCATGGCCCCTTTCCTGCAACTCATGATACCATTCTCTCTCACAGTGCTCACTGGAGGAAGGTGGTACTTGCCACAGGATGTTGTTTTTCTTGGCCTGGCAGCAGATCAAGTTCAGTCTACAGCAACTGTCCAGACCTAACGGCCAGGCCACACGCCTCCACAACCCCCAACCACCTGGCTAGACATTCCGAGTTACCTCCCGGGGCCCTCTGCCTTGGGGGTCTACCATGAGAAAGCAACAACCTCTCACCTGCTCTGGCTCAGTGTGTTTGTTGGGGTGCCCGGACTATACAGTTATTTTAAAGTGGATGTTCGCTGAGCAGTGCACCACCAGGCCGCCTTTCCTGATAACAAAAGACTCACCAGTTCCTTTATATGAAGAATTTCAGCATTTCAATGATATTTAAAAAAAGGTATTTTAAAGTGCCTGACCAGCCCAGCCTGAGGCACTCACTGCCAGCAGCACTGTCGACTGACATGATACCTGAGCTCTGCGAGGACAGATTCCATGAGTCAGTTGGCGAGAGATTGAAGAAAAGCAGACTTGAGGCAGTAGACATTTCTGAGGGAGTCTGAGCCTACCCAGCAAGACAATGCAGCAGTTTCTGGCAGTAAACGGACAGTGATAAGTGCAGACTGATAGAGATGGCCGTAGCTGCAGCATTTGAAAGGTTGTCCAGGGGTGGTAAGTGTTGGCCAGTAGTTCAGGAGGGTGTGAGATAGTTTTTATGCTGGTGGGGTGGCCGTGATAGTAGTAGAGAGTAGAGCTTTCCTGCAGCATTTGCTTCTAGCTCAGTGTGTTTGCCAAGAGGCCAGAGATTGGGAAGAGGCCTGAGTCATCATCAGATGGTTAGTAGCAGAGGGTAGCTGGGCTCTGTCAGGTGGCACCCAGGATTTTACTGCGGGTGATCCATCACTCCCAGATGACCAATTGCTTCAAGTAATATGTGACACTTCCTGGGATTCACTTTTAAACCTGAACACTTTGCATGCTTAGACTTATAGGTTTTTCTTATCATATTCTATAGGCATTATACCAATCTTAGCATACAAAAAAAACATGCGGTGAAAAAAAAACAGGACTAGTGATTCATGTCCAGGAACATTCTTTACTTAGGGACATAGTGAGCTGCTTCCTCACTACACTTCTGGGAGTTTGAGGAGTTGCAGGGCACACCTAACTTTGATGATATGTGTGATGGGTTGGTGAGAAAGGAGTAATGCAGGAGCACGAAAGAGGAAAAAAGCATAGCCAGTGTCTGTCCTGATTTGGGGGGGTTGAGTACGTTAGTGGCTTGCAGTTTCAGGTGCTTTGCAGCAGTTTTAAGATCGTTTGAGAGGTTCTTATTGTATAAAAGAGTGTCATTTGTCTTTTTCCGTATACTTCATTGCTTGGCTGTACATGCGAGAAAGTGTCACTCCTAGGTGTCATACATTTGGTCGTTGAATGTCACTCATAAGTACACTTAAACAATGGAAATGACACACGTAAGCAGTCTGAAAACCTGACAGTTGTGGACACGTTGAGCTACATCTTCAAAGACTTCTAAGGCATGCAACAAAGATGTTGCGCTAGGCTGACCTATGAGGCCATACTAATGAGATGTGCTTTATCTGCAGCTATGCCAAGTACCACGCATCAAGGGTTAGACTAACACATTTTAGTGCAGATAGCGGCATTAGTGCACTAAATTGCATTAGTCACGCATTAGAATTTCCCTCTGCGACTATGCGGAGGAATGCTCAACCATGCTGCATTTATCACTGCCAGTGATTTCGCTATGTGTGTTCAGACCAATACACATAAAATGAACTCTTGGCACTGCACAGATTATTATTCACTTCACCTCATAAGCCAAGCCCGGCAACCACCATCATGTGCCTTCTGCCGCTGGTGCGTGGTGGACCCAAACAGTAATAATTGCAGACCCAGCACTGACTAGTCTGAGTGTCCCATATGGAAGTGGGGCAGGAAGTCGGGCTTTGCCTGTTTTCTCGCAAGGCACCTGCACCACTGTAATCACACAGCAGTCATTTCCCTGTGAGACTGGAGAGGCAGAAACACCCAGACTGTGTACTGCAGCTTTTTTTCCCTGCTGCACCCGCTGTCCCTAAAGTGACTTTCATGCACGAGGCTGAGACACCGACAGATGGAGGTTGCCCCAGGCAAGTAAATCGTATTTTATTTTGCAGTGCATGCTAGAAGTAAAGCATTTTCACCTGGCCTTCCCCCAGAGGCTTATCCACAGTTAGCTTTAGCATTCCTGACCAGGAGGTTGCCTGCACTACTAAGGACTGGCACATTCAAGTGTCTACAGTCCAAGGGCCCTGGCGCAGCTGAATAGTGGTGATCAGGGGCTAGTGCACAGCGTGAGTCCATTCACAATGTTTGGTCAGCAGAAGGTTGGCATCATTTATTGAGCAGCGAACATGTATACATTATGTATGTTTTGGTTAATCGTTTAGAGATTGATAAGTGTGTATGTATGTCTGAACAGCCACATTCCCTTAATCACAGTCCCTTTAACATTATGTAAACACTAGTGCTGTCTGCCTGCAGAAGCATGCCTGTATGACTTCCTGCCTTCACATTCAAATTAAAACAAATGTTGGCTGCTAAACCTCAAGCAAGTTCTTACGTTTGTTTTTTTTTTAATAAATCAGCTCTTGGCAAGCAGAAGAACTTCAGAAACCTAGATTTTTTTTTAACGTGCAGGTTGAGATAGTGAAAACGTGTCCATGGGCCACACGCATGATGGAAGATGAAGCACAAATATAACTAAAGCACCTGGACCACAACTGATTTTCCAAATGAGTGATTTCAAAGTTACCAAATTGGATTATTAGTGATTTAGAGTGACACGAGGTTCGCTTAGCCACTGGGAGGCAAAGAGCACACTGCTAAGATCTTAACAAGTCAGCTTCATACAGCCTTAAGCAGCATCAAACTGCGTCACACAGTCTCATGCCACAGGGAGAAGAGAGAGTGAGAGACACAAATTTGGGGTGAGGGAGAAGAAAGGTTGCAGAGGAGTACGAAAGGAGAGCTAGAGAATCAGATTGCTGTATAGATTAAGACAGGGAGAAGAATGGAGAAAAGTCAAAGGAGTTTAGAGGGGCAAGAACAAGAGAATGGAAATCAGTGAACGAAGGTGAAAGGGAAGTAATAGAAAGATTTTGTTATCTTTAAACTAGACATAGGCCTTCCCACCTCCACAATGCAAAGCCCATTGACAGTCGAGCAGCAAATATCAGCGTCCAATACTGTAGGCAATCACGGTTTGGTAATGTGGAGTTTATTCTGTATAGTTCGCCATGACTGTCACTCACCCTCTATCTAGGTCTAAAATATTTTTCCAATACAGGGTCAAGAGTTAAACAATTACGGAGAACTTCCAGATATCAAAACTGCTAGGTTCCCTGTATCATTTTATAAAAGGGGTAGGTTAGTGCCCGTGTGCGAACAGTTTGTGAGCACTCTAGGTATCTTATGAACATTTTTAGACTGTTACAATACTTAGAAGGGCAGTCTTTAGGTTTCGCCTGCACAACTCTTGTGCTGTGCTTGAGAAATCTTTTTTTTTTAATATAAACTTAAAAGGGACTTACATCCTGCCTCCTCTTTTTCCTGGCTTCCAATTGGTTGCTGTGCGTCCCAAATAACTTTCCCCCATTTCTATTGCCTGTACCATATTTTTCTGCATTTACCAATGCTTGTTCTGCGTCTACTTCTTTTATCAGTTTCCCGCTGCCGAAATACAGTTAACATCGACTTTGGTGGAACTATATTTTCATTAAGTTTTGCCTTTTACTATAACAATTTATCACCCAGAGAGATTAAGTGATTTGCACAGAATCACAGGATGTTTCCTGGCACCACTGAGACTCTAACTAAGATCTCCAGCTCTCCAGTCTGCAGCTCTGACAGCTGCGCCAGTCTCTCAACTCCTGTGTTATCTGTCTGCAAGCTCTTTCCTTCTTCCGGATGATGATTGATGAAAACAGCACTTTATTCATTACATAGGCAAAACTGATGCATTACCAATGCTTGTTGATACTTATCTCTCTTGACATTTACATACTGCTTTGTTCCAACTCACTATAAAGTGTCATCTGTATCACACCTAAAACGAATGTCGCACATAACCTCACTAAAATATGGAAATGTCACACATAAGCAAGCTGTAAACTTGGCAGCTGTGTCTGTTACACAATTTTTACATTCACAACACTGTATTTATTTATTTATTTATTTATTTTCTGACATTTATAAAGCGCGAACAATTACCCATGGGTGTCTCGGCGCTGGACTGCAGTAATGTCATTCCCTAGAGGTAAGGATGCGGCTGGTGTGCTACTTTTATTGGTTAAATAACCACGTCTTCAGCTTTTTCCTAAACTGTAGGAGCGATGGACTGGTTTTAATGTGATATGGTAAGGTGTTCCAGATCTTGGGGGCCGCAACTAGGAAACGGCGGTCACCCCAAGTCACAGTTCTGGTACGTGGGACCACTAATTGGTTAAGTGCTGAGGATCGTAGCTTTCTAGCCGGACTGTAGGGTATTAGATGATCTTTAAGGAAGCGAGGCCCCTGATCCTGCATTACTTTGTAAATTATGCACATCGCTTTAAACTTTATCCTGTTTTGAATGGACAACCAGTGGTAGGACCTTAGAGTATCTGAGATGGGTGCGAATTTTGGTTTTTTGGACAGCAAGCGTGCTGCCGCATTTTGTACCATCTGCAACTTCTTTGTGACTCTAGATTGTACATTCAGAAAGAGTCTGAATCATGGCAACTGTAGCTTCTATGATAGAAATAGGGTGCACTCACTTTCCAGTCCAAAAATAGAAGTGAAGGTACTTGAACTAATAAAAACGTTGCGCTGATAATTTTACGAAATCTAGCAACAAATATCAGTAACTTCATTATCAGGCGTTTTAGCAAATCGGGTCGTAAAAAATATATTTTACTCAATACCACCCATTTCCCACAAACATTTCTGTCGATAGCAAAGGGCTGATGAGCAAGTAGGAGGATGCTTTCGGTAGGGGGCGCGCATCGGTTTTCTTCATAAGTGTGAAGTTAAAGGAGGAACAACTGACTGCCAGTGGCGGGGCTGAAAATTGCCCCAGACTCGCCATGTCAGTCTTACTGCAAAGCCCGGCCGGGTGGCTAGTCGACCATCTCCGTTTTGTGAACAAACAGTATAATCATGACCCGCGCCTGTGCTTTCGAGACGATTTCTTTCAACTTCTGCGGCCTCACATCCCCGGGCCAATTTCCGCTGACGCCACCGAACCTGCGCTGGTAACCACGAACTGTACGGAGTTGCCTCAAAGCCGCAAAAGAGTAAGTGATCTACTTTGAAAACAAAAATTCACGTTCTGCTTTGGTTCGTTTTGCCCCCTCCTCTGAGGGCGGGACCATTCGCTGTGTTCTATTGTCCCGTGAAATCAGCTTCATAGGCTGTGCAAACATGGTGGCCATATTTGAATGGTAGCTCCGTGTATACTTCAAGCAAGTACCTCCCTGGAAAACGAACCTTGCCCCCTCAAACCATTATCAAACAGTATCATTCTTTATGACTTTTCAAGATGTTACATTTTTTAAATATATACGTGTCTGTTGCTGTGAATTCTTGACAAATTGACGTTCAACAGATGAATAGTTACAACTTTGCTGCAAATCATGTAAGTCGAAAATGTCTGACAGTGGGTTTCTCAAATTGTCATGCGTTTTCGGCCGCTCCTTGTATGGGTAGGCTCTCTGTAGTCGATTGAGGAGATCGACTGCCAATTTCGAACGGAGGTGTCTATGGGCATTGGGCAAAAGAAAGTTGGTAGTGACAAAAACTCCTAGGCAAAGTCAATAATGGAATTGGGCAGAAGAGGACAGGTGCAAACCCTGCTATAAAGGTTCGTAGTCGAGCACATGTAATAAAGTGATACATTGCATGATAGTATTTCATTTTAAATATACTCGTCAAAATGGATACGATTACAACAAATATGTTTGAAGTTGCAATGTCAATGTTTATAGGCTACTGACAGATCTTTGAAAAGGGAAATCATGATTTCACAGCTGCAAAGCAGTTTCTGCAGATTTCGAAATAAAGCACTTTTTTAACATACTTTATTAACCTTCTGGTCATATGCAGTATATTAGTATTTTGCACAATGTCACAGTTCTGGTATAGCATGTTGCTTCCTTACATATAAGGACGTAGCATATAATATACTGTAGGTTGTCGTATGCATCTTTGTTTGTTTGTTGCACATAAAGTCGCTACATTTTACCAGTGTTTCATCCCCTTAATAAGGCCACCTATATATGTGGAGTCATGAAATCTGTAGTGTCCTGGGGCGCAGGGTAGCGGTCTAGTCTACCCGCGCCGACCGGGGCACGCCAGCGCTGACGCGTGACATCATGCGCGTGCGATATAAATAAAGGAGGCGTGGCCGACGAGGTTAGTCGGGACCAAGCGGAACAAAAGCACTGTGTCCGGAGTCTGATTAATGCGGCAGCGCCGCGATTGCAAGCGTGTGCCGCTAAGGCCCATTACACTGGCGGCGAGGGTTGAAGAATTCACTCTGTGTTTTTAACCTCTCCCTCTCCTCCTGATGCACCTACTGCGTGTCCTCCCACAGTGGGCCCGCGAATTTCACGCTGCCAGTGAGCCTGCCCAGGGGGTGTCTCCAGCCACTTGGTGTCAGCAATGAGTCCCCCGAGGCTTATGCTCACGCAAAACAGAAGGAAAGGTGCGAAAAGTAGCTCCCACCATGCCTAGGAGTGAACCCATGTCCTGGTGCCATGTGAGCCTGTATCAGAGCACAGGTCAAAGTGGCCAGACTGACGTCCAGTGGGGAAAGAGGGTGAGCTGGCCCACGCCCAGGAACCACGTGAGCCTGCAGCAGAGCACAGGTCTGAGTAGCCAGACGGGCGACCAGTCAGGAAGAGAAGGAAAGAAGGCCGGCCATAGGGGAGTACCCCAACATCGCCCTCTTGACACCCGGACAGGCCAAGATTAGTGCGTCAAAGAGGTGGCAGCGCACGTGCTGCGAAGAGGGTTTACGCACGCATCAAAATGGCGTCAATTCCCACCATTGAACCATTCATAGTGGACGGGGCCCCGTCATCCCTAGCTCCACGATGGAGAGACTGGACAGATCGCCTCCAGATCTACTTTGAAGGGGCGGGCACCGCCAGAGAAAGACTCAGAGCTCTGCTCCTCCATCTCGGAGGTAAAGACATCCACAGAATCTACAAAACGTTAGTAGAAGCCACACCAAAGACGTACCACACCCTCCTCAACGCTTTGAACGCGCACTTTGAATCTATGGCGAGCAAAGACTATGAGAGGTTCATCTTCCATCAAGCCAAGCAGGAAGCTGAGGAGTCACTGGACACATTCCACAGGAGATTGAAGGAGTTGGCCAGCACGTGTGGATTCCGCGATGAACCGGAATAAATTCGAGGACAGATAATTCAAGGGTGTTACTCTTCTAAACTTAGGGTCACCATCCTCCAGGAAGACGGCAAGCCGCTAGCAGACATCCTCAAGCTGGGGCGCTCCAAAGAGCTGTAGCAAGCCAGAGCCTCCCACATGGAAGCAGCCCTCCACCGGCCCATCAAAACGGAGCAAGTCAACATGGCGGAGAAAGCGAACGTCGTGAGACCAAAAGCGCGCCAATATGCGGGCAAGAAACAGCCGGACAAGCGCAAAGAGTGTGGATACTGCGAAGGCCAGCCCCACCGCATGCAGGACTGCCCGGCAAAAGGGAAGTAGTGCAGCGCATGTGGGTGGATGAACCACTTTGCAGCGGTATGCAGATCGATGAAGGCCAAGAAGGAAGCAGCACATGCTGTGGTGGAAGAACGAGACAGCGAAGATATGGACGACGACACGAGTGACTACCCGGTCCATTATGTGTTCGCGATCGACCAGCCACAAAGGAAGAAGCGACGTCTCCCGAAGTGCCGCATCAAGATCCACCAGCAAGAAGTGAGAGGCACCATCGACACAGGAGCATCCATTGAGCTGATGGCCGCCAATGTGTACAACCAGCTAAGCGCCCGGCCTCCCCTACGTGAAGCCAGAATCAGAGTGTTCGCGTACGGCCAGAAGACACCTATTCCCCTAATAGGGTGTTTCAGGACGGAGCTGCAGCACCAAGGTTTGAAAGTACCCACCACCGTATATGTCACAAAAGAGGGCAGTGACATGCTAATCAGTGGGCAATCAGCAGAAGAATTGAGGCTAATATTGTTTGCCATGGCCGTGCTGGAATAGGAACTAGACACTATCATGGAAGAATTTGGTGAAGTCTTCAAGGGCATCGGATGCCTGAAAGGGAAGGAAGTCTTCCTCCATATCGACCCATCAGTCCAACCCGTGGCGCTGAGGGATAGGCGCATTGCATTCCACCTGAGGAAAAAGGTGGAAGAAGAGCTGGAGGCGTTGGAAAAGCAAGGTATCATTGAAAAGGTCAGCGGGCCCACCCCGTGGGTGTCCCCGATCGTGGTAACCCGCAAGCCGAAGCAGCCAGGGCAAGTCCGCATCTGTGTGGACATGCGCCTCCCAAATGCAGCGGTAAAGAGGGAACAACACCTAACCCCCTCCATAGACAACATCCTAGGAGAGTTGAATGGCACAAGATGGTTCTCGAAGATGGACCTTCGCTCTGGTTATCATCAACTACCACTCCACCCAGACTCCCGCTACATAACCACCTTCTCCACGCACGTAGGCCTCAGACAATACCGGCGCCTACATTTCGGAATCTCAAGTGCTGCGGAGGTATTTCAAAATACCATTCGAGAAGTCCTCCGTGGACTCCCAGGAGTCCTAAATGTGAGCGATGACCTGTTAATCTATGCATCATCAATAGAAGAACACCACCAGAGACTGAGGGGAGTCCTTCGAAGAATCAAGGAATCCGGTCTGACCCTACACTGCGAGAAGTGCCAGTTTTTACAGAACAAAATCAGTTTTTTGGGCTACACCTTCTCAGACCAAGGAATAGCACCGGACCCGACAAGGTGAAGGACGTTCAAGAAGCCCCAGCCCCATCCAACATCTCGGAAATGAGAAGCTTCCTGGGCATGGTGAACTTCTGCGGGCGTTTCGTCCCCGACTTATCCAACCTCACAAAACCCCTCAGGGAACTGACGAAGTCCACCACCATGTGGCAATGGGGCCAGGAGCAGGAACAAGTATTCAAAGCCACAAAGGCAGCCCTGTCAGCAGATACGACGTTATCCTATTTTGACCCCACCAAGTCCACCAATGTAGCCGTGGACGCAAGCCCCTATGGGCTAGGGGCAGTGCTAACTCAGCTTCAAAGCAATGTAGAATGGGCACCCATCGCCTGCGCCAGCCGCTCCCTAACGGTCACGGAGCAGAGGTACTCGCAAATAGAGCGGGAAGCGATCGCCATTCACTGGGCCTGCCGGCATTTCCATGTCTACGTATATGGCCATTCCTTCACGGTATCTACAGAACACAAGCCTCTCATACCCCTGTTTCAGGGTTCAGTGTCCAAGCCGCCACCGAGGATTGAGAAGTGGATACTTCAACTGCAAGGGTATGATTACTGTGTAGAGTACAAACCCGGCTCGACGAATCCAGCAGATTACCTTTCGAGGCACCCCCGAGCGGCCGCAAATGCGGAGAGAGAAGAGGCGGAGGATACCGAGGAATACGTTCGGATGGTGATGGAAAGGTCACGGCCTCTACCCATGAGTCTAGAAACGATCGTGGAAGCCACCCAGAGCGACAAGTGCCTACAATTAGCAGAGTATGCTGTCCGATCAAATGACTGGCGCCCCATTCAAGCCACCCTGAGCAACAGGACACAGCAAGCCCAAGCAACACTCGAGTCCATCATGAGGGTGAAAGAAGAGCAGTCCCTCGACAGCCAAGGATGCCTCCTACGAGGACCGAGACTAGTCATGCCCGCCAGCCTAGCCCAACAGGCTGTAGAGTTGGCACACAGAGGACACCAAGGCATGGTGAAGACCAAGAGCCGATTAAGAGCCAATGTGTGGTTGCCCGGAATGGACAAGATGGTAGAGCAGACAGTCAGAACGTGCACCTGGTGCCAGGCAGCGGGGCAACCGGATCCCCTCACCCAGTCATTACGGAAGACAACCCACAGAGACCGTGGGAGTGCATGAGTGCAGATTTCGGACACCTTCCTGATGGACGCTACGCATTAGTGATCATTGACGACTTCACAAAGTATCCAGAGGTAGAGATTGTCGGAAGCCAGACAGCCATGGAGGTCATCACCAAGTTTGAGAAGACAATCGCCACGCATGGTATCTTCGAAGTGGTCAAGACGGAGAACGGTCCCTCCTTCCAGAGGCAGGAATTCACGGACTACCTCAAGAGCTGGGGGATCCACCACCGTAAGGTAACCCCGCGCTGGCCCCAATCCAATGGGAAAGTGGAGAGATTTATGCGCACGCTGAACAAGGGATTACGCATTGCACACGCTGATGGATCACCGCTGGAGAGGGCAATCTACAGTTTTTTGCTAGAGTACCGGTTGACCCCACACCTCATGACCGAAGCAGCGCCAGGGCCAGCGACCATGGGCCGAGTAGTCAGAGACACTATCCCGAATCACCCAACCTGGACCCCAGCCCAAGTTGACGCGGAGAGGACCCTGGCCAATCGGACTCACTCCAATGACCAAGCCAGTAATCGGCGTGGAGCCAAAGAATCTGATATTCAGGAAAGATACCAGGTCTACGTCAAGGATCGATATCCGGGGAGCAAGTTTCGACTCCCATTCGAGCACAGGCCGTGCAACATTTCTTTCTTCAAGAAGGTGCACCCAGGCACGCCCCCTCTTAGGGGTCTGACCCCTCGAGAGCGAGTCAGTCAACCCAGGGACAATGATGGACCGGAGCTGTTGGCGCAGTACCCCCCGGAAGAGGAAGACCTGATGGACCAAGAAGGTCAACCACTGCCGACAACCCCGGGGGAGAGCCTGCCAAACTCTCCGGCACTGTCCGGGGGAGTAGCACACCCACAAGGGTAACACCGCTGATGCCCCCGTCCAGAGGAGAACACTCCAGATATGGTTTGCGGAAGAATACAGCACCATCATCCCAACTGGCGGACTTCCTGGTGTGATGATCCGAGAATGAGGAACAAGAGACTGGTAACCGATCCACTGTTTTTCCACTGTGTTTTTGATATGGTTTTGTTTAATAAAGGTTAGAAGGAATGTAGTGTCCTGGGGTGCAGGGTAGCGGTCTAGTCTAACCGCGCCGAACGGGGCACGCCAGCGCTGACGCGTGACGTCATGCGCGTGCGATATAAATAAAGGAGACGTGGCCGACGAGGTTAGTCGGGACCACGCGGAACGAAAGCACTGTGTCCCGAGTCTGATTAATGCGGCAGCGCCGCGATTGCAAGCGCGTGGCGCTAAGGCCCATTACAAAATCAACACAACATAGTACATATTCCAAAACTGGTCCTGATATATAGACCATTTCTAATACTAAACATTCCCCTCTCTCCCTCCTGATGAACTCATTCATTGTTTTATATAACACAATAGCGGTCAGTAGCTTCCAAGTACTCAATTACTGGTGATGACAGAAGTGTTACAGCATACTTCCAGTACACTGACTTGATGTGTCCTGTTTATGCTAGCACTAGACAACTTGTCTCAATGGGGGCCCCAGGGGGAGCGTAGTGCAAGCAGTCTCCCCCTGGGGTCTTTCGCCCGAATGGGACAGGCCGTGAGTAGGGATTGGCGGAGGGGGGCTGGGAGCAGGCGCGCGCTATCAGCGTTCTGAACCGAACGCTGAAGTGCAAGATAATAGCGTGTGAGGCTCGGCAGGGAGGCGGGAGCATTTTTTTTTTGAAAAACCTTTATTGTAGCATTCAGTAAAAATACAAGTATGGGCCTACAACCGCGGGGGCCGGCCGCTAGACGAATTAAAATCTCCGATATCACAGTATGTCACAGCTCATCAGCCGACAACCCAGAGGTCCGGCAGCGATTCAGGATAAAACGTGTATTAGAATGCACAGCTGGGTTCCAGGATGAGACAGAGGTTTCATTTTATATTTTATAAGAGGATCAGGTGCCATACAATCAAACAGAGGGCGGGGGACAGGGTAAGAAACAGGATATGCATGTAATAACCACTATAATGGAGAATTGGCGCCAGAGCATATAGATCGGTACAAAAGAACACACAATATACATTCCATGTTGCGCCAGTACTCAGAACCTGCCCGCCCAGGAATCAGGATCTCATACGAGCATAAGCACGAAATACAAGCACACGATAAGAATCCGAATGATTCGTAGCTATACTGATCCTTAAGAAAGAGAGAGAAGGAAAGAAAGGCCATAGAAAATAAAAAAGGCAAAATAAAAAACTCCCTCCAGCCCCCACCCTGCACCCCTGCAAATGGCTACAGCCTAACCCCACTAGCAGCGTGCCTGTCTCCCCTAATAACTAAAACCCCAAAGATAGGAGAAAGAACGGAGGAGGGCATGCCCCTTTAGACCCCCCCCCCCCGAAACAGCCACCCCCTATCACCAAAAGACAAGTTTAAGACAACAATATAGAAGAAATTACAGGGTACCGTGAGACACCGCCCCACCTCTTAGAGCAAACAGTTGCAGGTCCAACACTTATGAAAGCCACACCAACCCTTCCCGACCTAGTCGATCTTAACCTTGGCCCTTCCGAACAAGAACACAAACCCCTCCCAGCGAGACCCAAAGGCACACAAAGAAGCAATAAAGAAGAAGAGAGTCATCAGAAAGCAGCCCATGGCTACCGGCAGGCAGTGAGTCCACAGGAACTGTAGACGCAGACAAACTCTCCCTCCTAGTTGAACAGTCCCAATGTGTCTTGCACAGGAGTCGTAGCGTCACCAGGAAAGGAGAAGATGACCACAAAATGGACGGAAAGTCACAAACAAAAGTCTCCGGGACGTTATCTCCAAAGCCGGTGGTGGTGGAAGGTTCAGCAATAACATGACATCCTCGGGAACACCGTCTCCCAGGGCACCATCCGATGGTTCCAATACTTGTTTCCTCACGGGGTTCTCGCACGGAGTCAAAATGGCCGCAGTATGAATGGCTGTAGATTCCTGTTCCAACAATAAGGCTGGGCCCAGTTCCACCAGGAGCATCTCAGAGAGGCGCGTGTCCAATTTGCTCAACAAAGTATCCACATGTGAGCGAAATGCCCAAAGTTCTGCCAGTATTGACCTCAGCGATGGCTCATGCACCGTTTGATCCATATTCTCATGCCCGATATCAGCCACAATCACCTCCCCGGGTGAATCTGGCATCCTCCCGGGGGACAGACAGGACCACGAACGTGCAAATGCGAAGGGTGACCAGTCTTTGTCCGCAGCCACGGTCAACCCAGTTAAGGCCGCAGGCCAGAGACTCCGAACCACCGAACCCCGGCGGGCGCAAACCGGGTCCGCGGGACGGGGGCCCCCACCCGCAGCCGTCAGCAAGCTGACTCACCCCTCGGGCGATACTGAGCAATGAAAATGATCGCTGCCAGTTTCGGGCTGAATTAAAGCCTCCACTCCGGTCGACCGGACCCAGCCCGAATCTCCTGGCCGATGTTGTTGCACTACAGCCCGGCTGTGAAAGTACTCCAGGCCCCGGCTTCACCGCTGGAGTAGGCCCCAAACTTCAACTCGATGGAACTTCGTCAAACAAGCCGATAAAAGTTTCCGGATTTCACCATCGGAGTGCGGAACAGTTCATGCACACAGAGACTAGGCGTAAAGTCAGGATAATGTACAGGATATCGTGGCGGGTTACGGAGGTCGGCGGAGCCGGGAGCTTAAGCAGCCATCTTGCTTGCTGACGTAGCTCCTCATGCGCGGGAGCATTTTTGTGTTGAAATCCCACACTCCTACCCCAAAAAATTAATAAATAAATAAAAAATTCATGCCACTATTAGACAGGGTACTCTGGGAGACAGGTCTGAGAGGCGATTTTGGGGGTGGGTAAGTCTGGAGCGGGCTTACCCATCCTTTTGGATACAAGATGAAAGAAAGGTAATAAAACAAGGTTTTTGGAAAAAAGGTAAAAAAATATATATTGATGGTTTTGGTCAGAAAGTTGAACATTTTAAGTAAGAAGTGAAAGGTTTTGGCCTGCTTTACCAAATTGTGTATGCATAATGAAATAAAGAGTATTTCTAGTTCAGAGAGTTACCTGATCTAAATAAAGTGGCCTTTTTTGTTACAGTGATAATGTCTATGGTCTGTTTATTTTGGGCGACTATTATCACGGGTTACAAGCCATCTTGCATAAGGGTATCAGTGTCCATCGTTGCGTATTCCTCCAACAGAATATTCCACTCAAGCGAAATGTTTTTTTTACATCGCGTATTCACTTCGACATCCGTCACTGAAGCTATATAACGGCAAATAATAAGCCAGCAGTTTGACAGCACCTTTCTGATTCTATCAAAGTAAGGCTGGCCCGCCGTGAAACAACAAGGCTGGTCTAAAACCTCCGAATACGAACGAGATTGCGAAACTCCGCTTTGACTGTGTCATTCCCGTGCCTGTTCCATTCATTGAAGCTGATATAATACTGCCCGACAAGATTTTTTGTTGTTAACGCATTCCAACTGGCAAAATAAGGGGTCAACATTAACAATTATTACTGTCCTGAAGATAGTCTCGTGTATGGCAACGTAGAGACCAAAACATCAACCAACATCTTTTCTTCCATAGTTTGTTGTAATCTGTAGTAAAAAGAAAGGTGTTTACAAATATTACAGTGAAGGTTTTCAATCATTAATGTCACCTCTCTGTTACATTGTATGTATAATGTTCACAAAAAGTCCAGTTTTTTGAGTAAGATAAAATCAAATATTTTTCTATATATACCCTCTCATTGTTTTTATTTGTATCCGTTTTGTCTATTTCTATATAGATGATTTGTAATCATACGTGAAAAGCTATGATCTCTTGATTTATTATCACTACTAGACTAAGGTATAAAATAACTGGAATTACGAGACACCTTACTCGGGTATTCGAGTATGACCTTTCATTCCGTGTCTGTAAATTCCCTACCCAAGTCAGTACACCATTTGTCTCTAAGATTATGTATTGGTATTGCTGTGTGTGATTTAATTCCATGCGCTAGCCATTTCGTGAGATGACCACCATTCCCCATGCATGTGTACCAACTCATGTGTCTGGGGTTCCGTGCCGGTTGGTGCCCAAGTGTCAGACACACTGCGATATGTGTGCATGTGTCAGGAATAGTGAACTGGGCACTCCCTGTTCTCTTTCAAAAGTGGCATGATCTAGGAGAATACCATCCCCGAAAAGCATTCCTACTGTATCTACACCTACTTCCAACCAGGTCGAGATGCGTCTTTGTGACACCACCTCCAGGTGTAAGGGAATACCCTTCAGTGGTATATTGGGGGCGTACGGGGTTTGTTGTTTAGGATATCGCAATGCTTTCCTCAAATGCTTTAGAGCCACTTTCAGCAGCGGAGGTGTGTTCAGTGGGATCCTACTATTTGGTAGAGGGAGCGTATGGAGCTTACCTCTACTCCACTCTCTCTGAGACATGCCTATTTCTTGCAGGTTTCGGCCCACTATCCAGTAAGCCAAACACTGCAGCTGGCTAGCATAACAGCATGTCTTAAAGTTTGGAACCCCTATTCCTCCGTTCTTAGTATCTTGCTGGAGTTTTGACAGTCCTATTCTGCGCCTACCAGGACCCCAGATTAACTCTATCAATAAGGTGTCTATCGTTTTGAAGATGTGTGTTGGTAAGCGTATATGTATGTTAGTATAATAATAAAGTAGTCTGGGGAGCATCACCATTTTGGAGATCGTTATCCTACCTGCTACTGACAGAGGAAGTGATGTCCAGAACCGTACTTGTGAGTGTAATATGTGGATCGCCCAAGATAAATTACCATTGGCCATGTTCTCCAAATCTCTATAAATTTGAATTCCTAAGTATTTAAAGGTGTCTGTTGCTATTTGAAATGTCCATTGGCCAAAATGCAATGGGTTAGGTGATGCATGTGCCGTAAAGGTATATGCATAGGATTTGTTGTCCTTGATACAGAGCCCAGACAAACACTGAAACTTCTGACATACATCAGAGAGAGGTGTGTTATCTCCTTTGAGGTCTTCAAGATATAATATAATATCATCCGCGTAAGCTGAGACAATGTGAATTTCGTTACCTGCATGTATCCCATGTTGTGGTGCAAATGTGCTAATTTTAACCAGTAACGGCACCAGGACTAGAATAAATATTAAGGGTGAGAGGGGGCAGCCCTGTCTCGTACCACAAGCTACAATAACATTTTGTGATAAAATGTGGGTCCCCATACGGGCACGCGCAGTTGGATTAACATATAACAGTTCAATCCATTTCGTGTAATAGTCTGGAAGGCCATATTTCGGAAAAGTACGGAACATATAGTTCCATTGCAGTGAATCAAATGCCTGCCTCAAGTCCAGTGCCTCACAGCCTTGCGTATTAATGTACGACGATGCTCTTGTCATCAGTTGATACAGCCTACGTATATTCAAAGCTGTATTTCAACCAGGTACGAATCCACATTGATCCGTATGTATTAAAAGGGGTATAAATTGTTGCAGTCTGTTGGCCAGGAGTTTACTTAGGATCTTGTAATCTGTGTTTAGTAACGATAGTGGCCGGTATCCTGCTATGCCCATACTAGTCCTGCCTGCCTTCAGCAGGGAGACTACTATTGCCGGGAGCATGGTGTTAGGCAGCGCACCTGAGTCTATTGACACCTGTTACATCTTGTGAAGGTGCGGAGTCAGTATTGACATATATTCCACGTAAAATTCTACAGGTAGGCCATATGAACCTGAATTGGAATTTGAATTTGAAATTGAATTTGTATAGCGCGTAAATCACCCATAGGTCTCATAGCGCTTGCAGAAATTCGGTGAAAGAATTGGGTAGGAGGTTGACCAAGGTCTAAAAAAGCCAGGTTTTCAGCTGCTTGCGGAATGTGCTATGATTCGGAACAATTCTAATTGATAGGGGTAGAGAGTTCCTTGTTTCTGGGCCTATTTTAGAGAAACATCTGTCCCCATTTCTGACCGTGCAGACTTTTCGGACTGTTAGAAGGGGTTTGTCTGAGGATCGGAGGGTTCTAATCGGGCAGTAATCCTAGAGTTTTCTTTCCAGGTATTTTGGTCCTTGGCCATTGATAGTTTTGTGGACCAGGCAGCATATTTTAAATTTGATACGTTTCTTTATGGGGAGTCAGTGTAATTTCCTAAGACAAGGGGCTGATGAAGTACGGGCGGAAGATCAAGGACCAGCCTGGCCGCTGTATTTTGAAGGGTCTGGAGTTTGGTCAGGAGACTTTCATTGATGGCAGCAAGCAGTGCATTCCCATAGTCCAGGCGACTTATGATTAGGCCCTGGACTAGGGGCCTTTGGGACGATATGGGGCTCCACAAAGGTCTGGGGCCTAATGTGCTGTGGCACTTTTATAAAAAATATAAATTGATCTCTTTTATTATTTGCACTGCGCGCTGATTGCTATCGCGCTGTGTATTTTTAATTGTTTGCTTGCGCTGAGTGCTAGCGCGTGTCACTGTGTGTTCGAGTGCTGTTCCCTGACCCATCGCGCTCATTCTAAGCGCTAGCTCCGCTGTCTGCTGAGTGTTCTCACAATTGTTGGCACAGGCCGTGTCTTTTTCCTCCCTGACCCTTAATTTCCTACTGCTACCTTTTCCGTTTTCTGTACCTGAGGCGGAAAGCCGGGTGCAATCTCTCACGCTCTACCTTGACACTTTGTTTCCGGTCTTCCCCGCTTGTGCTGGGTGGCAACAGCGCCGTGGGGGGGGACCTTTCTTTTCTTTCATTCCCATTGTAGTTCGGCATACGAGGTGCCGCGGGGTACTGTGGATAGGAGCAGTGGCCATCTTGGGAGGAGTTTTACACGCCGGTTGGCGGACCAGCAGTGCGGCTCTCCTTCCACTCCCCCCTGCACGTCCATAAGTTTAGAGGCGTTTCTCTCCGCGCAGCGGACGCGCTGTGCGGGCGCGCCTATCCCGCACCAAAGGAGCGCCTAAGGTAAGCCCGTCTGCGCCCGTCAGCGTCCCGGATGCGGACGGGTGCGGACGTGGGCTTTTTGTTTTCCTTTGGCTGTTTCTCTCTATCTTCCTGCCACTATGCGCTCTTATACATCTGCTGAGCTCCTGTCCTTTCGGGCATGGAGGCGACTTGCCGCTGCGTTTTTCCGGGTAGGCGGTTTTGGAAAATGGGTTGTCCTGGCTGCGGCTGGCATCTGATCGGCTCCCATGTCGTGCCCCCCGCAACTCTCTGCCGACTTACAATCCTTGCTCTCTGCTCAATACCAGATCTCTCAGTAGGCATTCACTGGATATTTATAATCTATTGACGGAGTCTAAGCCAGTATGCCTTTTTATAACTGAAACCTGGCTGGGGGAAAGCTCGGGCCCTGATTTAGCGAATGCCATTCCTAAGGACTATGCTATCATTAGGAAGGATAGGGCCATAGGAAGAGGTGGTGGGGTCGCTCTGGTAGTCGACAAGCGCTTCTCTTGCGCCTTTCTCCTACTGATAAGATTGCGGGATGTGAGTCCTTGGGTTTTACCCTTTCTCTGTCTCCCCATCAAACTTGTGTGGGGCTTTTAATATATAGGCCTCCGGGACCCATAGGCCTCTTTTTTGAGGAACTACAGGCTGTTCTCTCAGTATTATGTCTAAAATCAGAACACTATATATTGCTGGGAGATTTTAACTTGCACATGGATGTAGGAAGTGATACGGTTGTTGTCAAGTTGTGGGACATTACAGCTCCTTTAGGGCTGGTACCCTATGTTTCTGCTCCCACGCACAACAAAGGGCACACTCTCGATCAAGTTTTATCTACAGTTGTGATCAGCACGTCCCCCCCGATCCCTGTCTTATGGTCTGATCATTATTTAATAAATTTTGTTATCCCCCCCCAGTCGCCACTTCCTCTTCAAGATTGTTGGAAGGCTCCAGAGGGACGGCGCAGGCATTTCACTGGGTGTCCTCTGAAATGCTGGTATCTGCACTCTCCTTACACCCTTGTCAACTTTCGGGTAGTTTAGAGGAGGATTTGGACTTACTACATAGATGGCTCATTGACAGATTTGAGGAGCTAGCTCCCACGGTAACTTCCAGTAAAGCCAGCAGGCGTGCTTCTGCCCCGTGGTTTACTCCCTCTCTCGATGAGTTGCATAGAGAGTGTAAGAAAGCCAAAAGGGCCTGGCGTCGTCTGTATGATCCCAGTGACAAACACAAATATAAGGAATTAATTAGGCTCTACCACCACCATATTATGGCTGAAAAAAAAGCCTATTTTGACAAAAGAATAGAGGATGCGGCGAATATGAGTAAAGAAATATTCAGGATTGTTAAAGATTTCATCTCCCCCTCCTCGATTCTGCCTGCTCACTCCCATTCTGAAGCCTGGGTTTGTCAACTTGCCCTTTTTTGCCACAAAAATTAAAGCTATTCAAGACACTTTCATGTCCCCGAGTTTAGTATCGGTACCTGAGATCAGGCTTCCTCAGTGTCTTCCCTCAGGCGTGGAAGGCCCTTTTCTTTCCGAGTTTCCAGCTATGTCTCTCCCTGCTTCCCTGGATTTTTTTATCCAGCTGAAGTCTGGCTCACCGCAGGATCCTTGTCCCGCAAAATGTCTTGGTAGAGTAGCTCCTGCCATAAAATCCTTGCTCAACCCGGTGCTCAATATGTCCTTAAGCACGGGAGTGGTTCCCTATGCCTGGAAACACGCTTTGATCTTGCCGCTCATCAAGAAGCCCAATTTGGACCCTTTGGTTCATGCAAACTATAGGCCGATCTCCCTTCTCCCGGCTTTGGCAAAGGTGGTGGAGAAGCATGTTCATATCTCCCTATCTAACTTCATTGAGAGTAATAATATTCTTCACAACACTCAGTCGGGTTTCCGTGCCAATATGAGTACGGAGACCACTCTTCTTGAAGTTACTGATGCCATCAGGGAAGTATTGGACACTGGAGGAAAGGCCATATTAGTTATGCTGGACTTGTCGGCGGCTTTCGACACCGTTCCACATGACGGTCTCCTTTTAAGACTCTGGGAGATCGGATTACGTGGAACGGTGTTGAAGTGGTTTGAGTAATTTCTGTCCGGCCGCCGACAAACGGTCTGGGCGCCACCTTTCTCCGCCATTGTGCCGCCATTAGAGGTGGGGGTGCCGCAGGGCTCTATCTTAAGCCCCACCCTTTTTAATATCTATATGGCCCCTCTGGGGCCGGTGGCAGAGTCGTTTGGTGCCCAGATCGTATCCTATGCTGATGACACCCAGCTCCTTTTCACCTGCGCAAAGGGTTCTGACTTTGATGGTATGCGGATCAGAAGTTGTCTGGGGGCGGTCTTTGACTGGTTTAAACAGCACAGTCTGAAATGTAATTCCGATAAATCGGATCTGCTTTTCTTTGGCTGCTCTTCTGATCCTAGATGGAAGGCCTGGGGGCCGCCGGACATGTATCCTCCGGCAGACGCCTCATCCAAAGCAAAGAACCTCGGCTTCCAGATCGATGATGACCTTTCTTTTGGGCCTCAGATTCGGGAACTCTCAGGAAAATGCTTTGGCATTTTGAAAATGCTAAGGAAATTCCTCCCAATTTTGTCTTTTGAGCATAGAAAGATTACTGTGCAGGCATTGATAGGCTCACGCATAGACTATGCGAATGTGCTCTACCTGGGTCTGCCAAAATTTCTCCTGTCGCGCCTTCAGGTGGTGCAGAACTCTGCTGCAAGGGCCATCTACGGCCTTCAGCGGAGAGGGAGTGCTGTGGATCTTTCTTAAAAAGCTCCACTGGCTTCCTGCCTCTAAACGGATTATTTTTAAAGCACTAACTCTTGCCTTTAAGGCGCTACACCATGTAGGGGCCAGATATATTAGGAGGCACCTGACTTTCTACGTGCCTTCCAGAACTCTGAGACCAGCCTCTTTGGCTATGGCCTCTGTTCCCTCCATCAGGCGCGCTAGAATTGGAGGACGATCTTTCCGATGTTTGGCGCCTCGTTGCTGGAATTCTCTGCCCGTCTCCCTCAGGAAAATCAGCAATTTACTGGCTTTTAGGAAGGAGCTGAAGACCTGGCTTTTTACCCACTGATTCCTCTGATTTGCCCTGCACCTGCCCCGGTCTCTTTTTTTTCTCAGGTTTTTTGCCAAAGCGCCGGGACACTCCTAGGAGTAGCCGTGCACTTTAAAAGACCCGTTTTAACATAACATAACATAACACTTAAAGACCTTTCTGAGGCTGCGCATTAGTCCTACGCTGGTGTGTACTAATTTGTTGATGTAAGATGACATGGAGTTTTTAATCGCCAATTTAATTTCAGCCTCTGTTATGGGTTTTCCTAATTCTTTCCTGTGTGTCTCTAACAACTGTGGTAGCTGGAGGTCCTCGAAAAATGCAGTATAATCATTGTCGCATAATGCAGGAGGGTGCATATAGCGTCTCATAGTACGTTTTAAATGCTTCGTTAATCTCAAGCTGGGTATTTACAGTTGTCCCTTCTGGGGTGGTTATTGCTCAGATGGGAGTCTTGGTCTGTGTGTTTCATATTATTCTCACCAGAAGAGGTCTGGCCTTGTCTGCCTCTGCTTGTGGTTTTTGTGTGTACATCCGGTAGTCCAGTAGTCTTAAGTCCTCTAAAAGTTCTGCGTGCTGTATATTTGCTTCCTGCAATTCATCCTTTCAGGCTGCATCTGCATGTGCCCTCTTCTCCAGTATACCTAATTTATTTTCTATGTGAGTTTGTCTAGCAGGGCTGAACGTTCACCTATTCTCACACTAATAGCCACCCCTCTTATTACTGTCTTAAATGCGTCCCACTCTTGAGCTAGACTGTATTGGCATTTTCAGTAAAGTAGTTAGTAATAGCCGTAGCTAGTGTGCTGTTAAATACAGGATCTTCCAATAGCAAGGGCAGTAATCTCCACGTGGGCACTGGTGTGGGCACTCTGCCCCATGTAAGGATGACTTCTAATGGGTTGTGGTCTGACAGGGTTTTTCCTAAGTATGTTGTGTCCATTATGTTAGGAAGCAGTCCCGTAGAGCAAAAAATCCTATCAATCCGTGTATGTAAGCCGTGCGTGGGGAGTAGAAAGAGTATTCTTTACTATTTGGATGCCGCGTTCGCCAAGCATTTCTAATGTTCCATCCCAGTGCCCAGCTCTGCAGCGCCTCTGCTTGTTTCCTACTACTCGTACCCTGTAGGGGTGGGTATGATCTATTCAGCTCCATATCCAGTATGGCGTTAAAGTCTCTCCCCCATTACCCAAGGGTAGTCATCCCAATCTGTCAACAACGTGGACAGTGTTTCTGAAAACACATGCTGATCTACATTAGGCACATATACACCACCCATTACTATCTGTCGCCCATCAAGCCTACCAAGCAGTAGAACGTATCTGCCGTGTATGTCTGTTTTTTGTTCCAGCAGTTCAAAAGGAACACCGTTCCTTATCTATATTGCTGCCCCTCTTGCAAAAGCCGAATAAGAGGTTTGAAACAATTGTCCTCTCCATTTTTTCTGCATCTTACCCGCTTCTGTTTGTGTGAGATAAGTTTCTTGGAGGAAGGCAATGTGCAATTTCCTACAATTGAGCTGTGCTAGTACCCTGTGTCTCTTGTGGCTAGATCCCAGTCCCCTCATATTCCAACACATGTATGTATATTTGTTAGACAGTGCCATGGTGTTAGTATCGGTGGTGCCCAATATATTTCTGACCTGCTATTGTGTAAACAAAAGAGTAAGCACTTGACTGAGTTCCTTATAAACTTCCCCAAACCAATTCCCAATACTAGGTTCCCCCAAGTAACAGTAGAGGACCAAACGGTGAACAATTATACAACCAGCACACTAAAAAATATAAAACATAGTGCAGTTGCTATTGGGGGGGTGGAGACAGCTTCACCCAGTCCATACATCACACACTCCAAATCAGTAGACATCTATAGCCCAGCCCGGGACCCAACAAAGTGTAATTGAAATATAGGCAGCAGGACAATAGACACAGGACAACATCTTGGATGATATACTTATCTGCAGTGGGGTGTGTCTCATAAGTAATAATCATAGTAAACCAGAGCTATAGATCATCTACAGTTTGTGGGGTCACCATGGGGAACATTGTCAGGTTGGCCTCAGAGTCCAAGTGTTCCTCCAAGTCTTCCGATGAGCCTACAGTTTCCGCAACAGAATCACGTCCTGCTCTACCAAAGCCGCCGCCGCCAGCAAGGCCTGTGTCTTGCTCTCCGTAATTTGCTCCGACGTGTGACCCATTTCAGCGAAATACCCCATCTTCCTGTGTCCGTCCATCTTGAGGTTGTTGCCTTTGCCTGGTTTCGATTTCCTTCTCCTGCTATCCTGTGTTGAGTTTTGCGAAGAGTGTGGAGTCAAAGTTACCTTCGCCCATTCCGCCGCGTCTTCTGGATTTTGAAAGCACAGTGATTTTTGGTTGTGTATGGCTTTCAGTCTTGCTGGGAATAGCATAGCATATTTTAGATTGTGAGTTTGTAGAATCTTTTTAACCTCTTGGGACGTGTTCCGCGCTTGCTGGACTGCCATCGTAAAGTCCGGTTAAATGCATATACACTTGTTCTCAAATTGTAAGGGTGCATTTTCCCTGGCCGCACACAGTATTGTGTCTCTTTCCTTGTAATTTAATATCCTAGTGATAATTGGTCTGGGTGGTGCTCCAGGGCGCGGGGGTTTAGGTGGCACTCTGTGTGCTCTTTCTACAGCATACATTTGTGACAGACCCTCCTTCGCCACATGGTTTTGCAGCCAATTTTCAACAAATTGTGTAGGATTCATCACTTTGCTTCTCTCCGGGACACCTACAATTCTTACATTGTTGCGGCGGGATCTACCCTCTGCATCATCCAGCTTGTCCTGCAAGCCTTTCAATTTGCGTTGCACCTGTTCCATTCGGCGAGGTAGTGGCCGTATGCTGTGGCAGTAGGTCATCCAACAATATTTTATGCTTGTTGACCTTGTCTGCAAGTTTGTCGTGATCGACCTTTAGTAATGTGAAGTTCACAGATAATGTGCCAATTTGTGATTTAATAGCAGTTTGTGATTCTCTTATCTCTTTCAGTATTAGATCCAGTTTGTCCTCGCCGGATGCCGTAGGTGGTATCACTTCCTGCTCCGAACCTTGCAAAGTATGAGTGTGCGTGGTGGTGTTACCATCTCCTGTAGATGGGGGGTCAGACTGTTTAGTTCTCGGTCTGCCCATTGTATATGAGGAACAAAGCACTAGCAGTAGGAGTCAAATGGCGCACTTTCAAGAGCAAGTTCAATGATGCCACAAAGTATGCAGTAAATGTGCGGCAGGGCAGCAAGATATATACAGGTCTCTCTTAGAATACACCTTGAGGCTCCACTTAACCTCTCAATGTGAACAGTACACACATGTATGTAGGCGGAGCGATCAACAGATATTCCTTGCTTTTATAATAGAGCGCAAAAAAAACCTGTCTTTTTCCCACAGAGCTAGTTATTTCCGTCACCCCACATCAAGGAAAATTAGTAGTAGGGTTGTATCAAAAGGCCAGATCAAATCTCCGCACAACCCATATTTGGATGCAGATGTCTCAACGTCTCCGCAAGCCTCCCAATGTAGCTACTGGTTATGACATCAATGCATCCAGTAATATTAGATCAGATTTGGTGCAAGGAGTAGCAGTGTGTACCTGTGTGGAAGATGTCCCAGGTGGCAGCCCCTCTCCAGCAGCAGCGTGTTTCCAATGGTAAGCCAATTGCACTGGTAGGGTGTCAGGGTTTCGCTGCCAAAAGGTCTGGTACATGCAGCAGTCCAGGAGGGGGGCTTTCATAGAATGCCTCCATCTGGTCTTCGTGTCGACCTCACTGTATTACCTGCATTCTCAAAAACTTTCCCATCCGGCGTTCTATCGCACTGCATATCCATGCACTCCAATCAGCAGTCGCAGTGCGTGCATCAAGAGGGGCAAGGGGGACTCTTAGGATCCGGCTGCTCACAGCTGATCTCGTCCTGCATAGCCTGCATGGCAGCCCTTCTGCCCGATCCCTGCACGTGCCTGGTGTTCGCGGCCCTGTGAGTGCCCTCGGTGGCTCCCGCCGGTCTCAGTCCCCAGACACCACGTTGCTGGTCCGTCCTTCGCCACACCGTTGTTGAGCACACCGAGTATCAGGGAGGTCGTGCGTTTAGCGGGGCAGCCCACAGCTCAGGTCCGTTCCGCGTCCAGCGTGATTTTAAGGGTGCGTCGTCCCTTCGTAGCTCCTCGGATCGGAGTTCTTCCCCGGCAGAATACCACAACGCCTGCCAGTTTCATGCACCGCTCTGTCGAGGTCCCAGCAGCACTAAATTCCGCTGTTGGTGCACTTGATCTGTATCCACCGCTCGTCCACTGTCACGATCTCCGGTTCCATACCCTTCTTCAGACCCATACCCACGGGCTGCACGTCGTCCCATCTCCCTTCTGGCAATTGAGCTACGGGTCTTCCTGACTTTCCAGCGCACCACTGGTATTCTGCGCCACTGCAGCTGTGTGTGAACGTTCCTCCCCTTCCTGCCGCTGTTTGTACACAGTGTATTCACAGGACTCTGGCCGGAGCTCATTCTCTACACGTCCACCATGTTTGGCTGTCAGCCACGCTCCCTCGAAACAAAGCACTTTAGAACGATTTTCACAAAGCTGTTTCAAGACACCGACCCATTTATTTAAAATTCCTTCTGAGAAAAGACAGTGAGTTTGTGAATATTTAACGTCATCTTCAGGATATTTGCTCCTGCCTGACTGTTGACAAAAGGTATGATTTCAGTTTGCCCAGCAGAACCTTGCGAATTATGTTTGGTTGATCCTGCATGCATTTACAGCTCTCGAAATATTGATCTTGATGGGTTAACACAGGGAACAAGTCGGGAGTACAAGCGGGTGAATTGAATCCTCCCACTTTTTCACAGGGTGAACGCCGTCCACCCTGCCAAGAATTTGGGCCCCACTGAATGATGTGCTGAACTCGTCCCTGTGTAATTTCCAAACACCGGAGCACCTGCACGTTGTCTGCTTTCCATCTGCAACAAGCAACAACGTGCAGGCTGGCTTTCTTATTTAAGGTTCCTGCTGGGCTCATAACAAAGGCCGAATTTAAGGGGTCATCGGGCCTCCTTTTGTTTGAGTTTCTTGGCTGGAAGCAGTGAGGAGCCTCACACCTGATGCACATGACAACAACGACAAGTCCTTTGACGCCCTCTTCCCATCCCTCCGTACTGCCCCCTCTCATGCACCCCTCCCGTTCCCGCCCCAACTCCTCCCCCCTGAAAAACCGGACCCGCCAGCAGAACTCACCCACCATTCCGGTGCTCCCTAGTAACTACACTGCCCTTCGACACGCGACCTCACCCTCACCACTACCAGAGAGAACAAGACCCCACAACTTCCTATCTCGTGCATTCACCCCCACCCGCCCTGCAGCCCCCAACCCACCTCGAACGACTTCAACACACAATCTCTGACTCCCAACCACCTCCCCAACCCACATGCAATAAAACACCGACCCCCAATACGACCCCTGCCACCCTGCACTCACGGCCCCGCCCTGAACCCACACGGACAACACACCCACAAAAAGGCAACCCAACAACGTGAGACTCTCTCCCCTCCGGTCTAACATACCCGTTCAGAACACCCACACCGACTTAGAGACTGGGCAGTGACTAACCCTGCTTGAAACCCAGATAGCAACTATAATCCAGGGTTTTAGCAAAATCCTATCCAACCTCTCTACACCCCATCAGCCTCCGCCTATCCCCTCCCTCCCCACAGGTACACAACAAAGGCCCTCCAAGGCCCCCCACCAGAGATAGCTCTCTACCCCCTCTCCAATCAGACATGGGGACCCAAAAGCACTGGAGATGCAATGTCTGAGAGTAAAGTGGCAGACCTCGCCTCCTCATACGACAACCCTATTACTGTCACCCTCCAATCCAAAATCTAGGTGATCACCGGACTAGGAAGAGACCAGGCCCTTCCGAAATCCCCCAGACCTCCGGCCACCCACACTTTCATCCCCATGGCCCCCGAGCGAAGAAACTCGAAACAGAGATTACACCCACCAACAGCATGCTCAGCCACCAAGCATGCCACAGAGCTAGCGGAATCCATTCTCACTCACGACATAGACATAGCATTCATCACTGAAACTTGACTAAATGATTCCTCCCTACCACTCCTGGATACTCTTGTCCCTCCAGGCTTTGCAATCACCAACAAAGATAGAAAAGACTAAAGAGGAGGAGGCACAGTAATCACCAAAACAATATTTCTGTGACGGAAACAGACTCCTTCAACTACTACACCTTTGAATGCCTAACCATCAGCATTAACACTAGCAACAACAAAACACTAATCTGCCACCTTATCTACCACCCCCAGGCAGGACCACCACATTCACTGAACACCTGTCTGACCTGTTTGCCCACTGCTCTCTCCGAGAGGTGAACAATTTAATTCTGGGCGACCTCAACCTACACTGGAATGAATAAAACAACCTGCTAATCCAGAACCTGAAGGAGCTGCTACACAACAACAACCTTACCCAACACTGCACAGAGGAAACTCACAACAAAGGAGCAATCCTAGATGCCCTTATCGCCCACGCGACACAGTCACAATAAACCACACCCTGCCCGTGGATTGGTCAGATCACCACTTAATCCTCTTCTACCTCACTCAACCGATCACTCTCCAACCCCCCGCCCAAGGCCCCCCCAAATGGACCAGAAACCTCACTCATATCAACAAGACTGCCCTTGAGGAAAGGGTTAACTCCCTCCTCACCACCTCCATGAATGATCTGTCCACCACAGAACTCACTGCCCATTACAACACAGCCTTGACATCCATTCTAGACCAAGTATCCCACTGAAACTAAAAAAAAACAGGAACATCCCATCTTGATCCAGGTTCAACACAGACATTAATAACTTAAGGAGTCAACTTAGAGCTACATAAAGACTATGGAAGAGCAACCCCTCCACAAGCATCGAACAACTCAAAACAGCTCGAAAGAAGTACAAAAAAACACATCAGCATCGAAAAATCCACCTTTTTCTGCTCTGCCCTGGACAACGCAAAAACAGGCCCAACAAACTGTTTAAAATCATCAAGCAACAAACCTCCAAGCCAATCGAATCCTCAATGCAGGCCTCCAAAGAATTGTGCAAAAACTTCGCCAACTTCTTCGAAGACAAAATCACCAAGATTGAGCTCTCACTAGACATCAACGTCAACCCCAACTGCAAAAGCAAAAGCTTGCCCCCAGTGACAATAGACAGCATGTGCATGCTCCCCATGAAAACATGGAAGTCCTTCGACCCCATCCCGGAAGACGAGATCCTCAAGCTGATTTCCATCTAAAAACCTGCCTCCCACGTCCTTGACCCTATACCCACCCAATTGACCAAAAAACTGAAACTCTCCATAGCCCCTTTCTGGTGCAGAATCATAAACAGCTCCCTGGAAACCTGCATCATACCTGAAAGCCTCAAAGTTGGCCACATCAGGCCACTACTAAAAAAAAACAGGCCTTGACTCTAAGGACCCGTCTCCAATCTCCCCCTCCTATCCAAAATCCTCGAAAAATGCGTCCTCTTACAACTGACTCAGCACATGGACAACATCAACCTGGGTTCAGAAATGCCTATAGCACCGAGACCGCGATCCTCAACATCACAGACAATATCCACAAATCCCTTGATACCGCTCAATGCTGCCTACTCCTTCTCCTGGACCTATCGGCAGCCTTTGATACGTTGACCACCAACTACTCATTAAGGCTCTACAAGAAAGGGTAGTTTCTGATGAGGTGGTCCTATGCTGGTTCTCCTCCTTCTTATACATCCGCTCGCAGAGGATACAAATCAAAAACTTAACTTCCGACCTACACCCCGCCAGCAGAGGCGTCCCCCAGGGATCAGTGCTCTCACCACAATTGTTCAAAATATACATGGAACCCATCACCACCATTCTTAAAAATGCCAACATCCCTTTCCACCTATATGCAGATGACATCCATAAACTAAATGACACTCTAAAAGAAATCCAACATTGGCTGTCTCTAAATCACTTAAAACTCAACCAAGACAAAACTGAGATCCTCCTCATCTCCAATTGCAGAATGGCTAAAAGCTGTGAATGCTCTCAACGGTAATCTCATTCTGGCAAACTCTGTAAAATCACTAGGAATCACCCTAGACCCAAAACTCGACATGGCCAAACACATCAAAAACTCCACAAAGAGTGCCTTCCTCAATCTGAAGCTACTCAACAAAATTAAACCATTCATCCCTACCAAAGATCTCAAACAAGTCACCCAATCACCGGTGCTATCCAGACTCGACTATGGGAATGCAACCCTCACTGGTACACACTCCACACAGCAGCCAGAATGGTCACTGGAATTAGGAAATACGATCACATTTCACCAGCACTCAGAGAACTATAATGGCTCCCAGTTGAACTGTGTGCCAGCTTCAGAACTGCCTGCCTCACGCACAAGTCCCTACACTACCTGGCCGCCAAACTCAAGAGGGCTGGTCAGACAAGAAACCTCAGGAGCTCCAATACCCTACTTCTTATCCCTATGAAAACAAGCAAACAAAAAACCGCTGCACAGTCCTTTGCCGGAAATGTGCCCAAAATCTGGAACTCAATCCAATCCGATATCAGAACTATCTTGTCCTTCACAAAATTAAAAAAACACCTAAAAGTCCTCTTCCTCAACCGTTCCCTCCTGAAGTGATAGCCGCCGACTTAACGCAAATCCCTACCCGCCGTTGCTCCCTGACATTGTATCACAAAGACCTACCTCCTTCCTGCTCTTTGACCACTTTCTGTCCCCCCTACTTAAAGTTTCATCCCAAGACAACGTGCACTAATGGAGGTTATCTCATCACTCAAGTACTACCTCAATACTGCACAGCACACTTGGACTTCTGAACCAAATGTATAACACTGTTCTATTATATGACTCTTGCCAAAAACTGCTGTGGTTCAACCCTAGACAACGTGCACTAATTGAGGTTATCTCAGGACTCACGTACTACCTCAATACTGCACAGCACACTTGGACCTCCGGACCAATATGTATAACACTCCTCCATTATATGACTCTTGCGAAAAACTGCTGTAAAGCGCGCTGATACCCCCGGGTCCGGCCAGCGCTATATAAAACTCCTTAAATAAATAAAACATGAAGCAGATGGGAAACAAAGGCTCACACCTTGTTAGCACTGCACACATTCTAAAGAGAGGCAGCTTTTCACTTTGTTCAGTCCCTGTGTAGGAGATATGCAAGCACTGTAAGAATATTAGATGTGTTGGTCTTTCCCAGTATTTACACAAAGCAAAATTGCATTTATATAGAGCTTACTTCCCCTGTGGAGGCGTTGAAATAATTTAAGGACCACTATTTTTTCTTGTATGGCTCTACTCATTCCAATGCAGGGTGTCAGAGCGCTTTACATCAACACATGAATATTACATATCCAATAAATTATATAAGTTTGTAAATGAATGTACAGGATATGGTACATAAAACCGGGGGATTGCAAGGCGTAGAAGTCACATATCATCTTCCATAGAACACTATTATCCTCGCAATGCGCTCAAACATACACATGATAGACCTGCTAAACATATATGTAAGGGCTCTAGATCTGATGTCACGTCTTGTGATGCCACTTCTTGTAAAGTCGTGACTTGTGATGCCACATTCTATGATGCCAATTCCTCTGTGATGTTGCGCGCCGTGATGTCACTTGCATACTGCCTGACTAGATTAGTCCTCCCACTTCTTTTTTTAGGACTTCTGCCCTGGGTTAACACACCTGATTTCGGTATGTATGATTGAATCCTAATGCATCGTCTTTTCCCCCTGACATTGAATAAGTGAGTGCCAATCAGCAATATTACCACCTGTTAATTACAGTGATGGGAATCTACGCTATCCTAAATCAATATATTTGTTCATAGCACATCATGTTAAGCAGCTCTCATATGAGGGTACTCACTTACATTCATGCAGGGAATCCACCATGCCTAATGAACTGGCAAAATGGTTAATTTCTGTAAATAACATAGCAAACGAATGGTGTTCTAGCATGCAAAGATACAAGAATTCCTTTAAGCTCCAGAACACATTGAATGTGTGACCGATGGTCAATATCCTGCAAAGCGGTTATCCCAACAGAAATAGCGACTATTAACAACATATGTTATAGGAACAACCACACTTTCAGTTTTATACTAAGTCCCCACCACACAAAGTGTAAAATCCACTAACATATCAATGTTATTTTTAAGTCCAGCAGGAGCAATATGCCTTCTAAAATGCAACATTTCTTACTAATCTACCACATTTCATTTGGGAAGAATGAGGATATTCTCTACAATGATTGTTCCTAAATAGCTATAAAATTTATAGCAATTATACTGGCATGAAAAGACAAAGGAACAACCTTGAAAAGGGTACAAGAAACACACCAGGCAGATAACATGGTTACCAGTTTGTCACTGTAACACTGGAACAAGTAGTGCACAAAGTAGTGTTTTCCTGGTGCAGTGCTTTTGTATTGGTAACCTATTATACTCAATATCAGAGCTGTGCTGCTTTTAACAGACCCACGTTTAGTTTAATTGCAGAAGCATTTTACTGCCAAACTACACCTCTTTGAAGTTGTTAGACCTGGCACAACTGGCGTGGGTCTCCTTTCCATTTTTGCTGTTGCCTCATGTGTTTTTGCTGGTGTTAGATGCTTTTGTCACTGTGCCACTGCTGTCCAGTGCCGCAGTGCAAGTGCTCCCTACATTAAATTAATGTATTGATCAGTGGTTCCATGATTGGCTGGTTTGGTTTACCTGTCAGAGCCTAGTACAGTGCACCAAGAGTGCCCAGGCTTATAAACCAAATGCTGCTAGTGGGCTTGCAGCACTGGTTGTGCCACCCACAGAAGCAGCCTGTAAAAGTGTGTCTAAGGTCTGCCATTGCAGAGCCTGTGTGCAGTCTGGTACTGTCATGCTGACTTGGCAGGTGCACCCACTTGCCAGTCCCTAAACCTTCCCTGTTCTTCATATCAGACACCCCTACGGTAGCCCCAAGGACAGGGTGCATTGTAAGTATAAGGTAGGACATGCCCTGGTGTGTGTGACATGTCCTAATAGTGATTTATAGCCATTTTCGTTTTTCACTATTGCAAGGCTACCTGTTCTCCATAGGCCAGAATGGGCAGTTAGATTATTAAATCTTATAATCCTAACTGACTCAGGGAACACAGTAGAAATTCAAGTTTAGTATGCCTGAACTCAAAATGATAAAATACATCTTTTAATGAAGTTGGTTTTAACATTCTGTGTTTGCAAAGACCACTTTTAGAAAGTATGTATTTTCTTGTCTAACTACCCAAGCCTGCCTCTGCTAGGTTGTGTATTCCTTGTCTGGAGGTTGATTCACAGGGCTGGAGGATTCCAGGAGACAGAATGAGTCAGGCCAGTGGTGAATAGAGGGATCTGCATCTAGATGGGTGGGATGAGCTGCACCTGGGACCTGAATAGGGCTGTGCCTGCCTTCCACAATGCTGGCTCCACCTCCTGTGGTGCGACTGATGTCTCTGCCCTGCACTGTGAAAGAAGAGAAGGAATCATGTCAACAAAGTGCTCCAGGGCTGTGCTTTCCCTCCACAATGCTGGCTCCACCTCCTGTGGGGCATCTGATGTTCTGCCCTGCACTGTGAAAGGAAAGAAGGAGTCTTGTAAACAGAGTGCTCCAGAACTGGTTTGGACTGGGCAAAGGCCCCTCTGCCCTCAGAGGACAAAGGATTTTGGGGTATAAGTATTGGGACCCTGATCCCAAGAGTTTAGATCACTTTTGGACTACAAGAAAAAACCTCTGCTGAGGAGAGTAACCTGAAGAAACTGAGGAGAGACTATTCCTAAGCTGAAGTGCTGCTTAAAGGACTGGCCTGCAGTGGTTGCCTGATTGCCAAAGAGAGGAGAAAGAACTTTGTGTGCTTTACTTTCAACTTGTGAAGGATCTCCAATGGCTTGGAAAAGAGCTTGCCTCCTGTTGAAGTCTCAGGGACAACAGACTTCACCCCCCAGCTCCCCAGAGTTCTTTTGGAAGTGCCTGCTGCTGTTTTGGGCCTTCTGAGGAACTGCGTGTCGCAAGGAGCTGGAAGCGCAACTCAACGAGGAAGAAGCGTGTCGCCGTCGCTGCTGCTGCCGTCGCATCTCTGAACAAGGTAAGTAAGTAAGTAATTTTATTGTTTTAGGTTAATTAAAACCATTACAAAGGTACATTGATAGCTCATACCTTCGGATAAAATTTTTTTTTTTTTTTAGAAAAATATATAATTTTTAAAACAAGAGAATTTTGATAAAAACGATTTGGTGCAGGTGTGAGGTCCCAGTGTGGTGTCTTGGCCAATATACAACTAGTCCGGTCTGGTGCCATCTTCCAGATTTTTTAGTTTCAGTTCCAGACATTTCAGGAATTTGACCATCTTCCCATTTAATGGGGGATGGCCTGGGTCGAAGCAAGCAAGAACCGCTTGTCTGCGTGTGCGGATTTTTAGTTCATTGAAGGCCGTTTTTAACAGGGCTACTCTTTCCTCTTTCAGCCTTGGGCAGGTGCATAGTAGATGTTCGAAGTCTTCACACTCTGCCCCGCACAGCCTGCATTTTGTCCCCCAACCCCTTCTCAGCCATGGTTGCAGATGCGGAATACAGGGTAGAATTCCTAGCCTATGTTTTAAAAAGGCTTCTTTTGATTTCCTGCCATACCCCAGACCAAAGTATGCTTGTAATCCAGGCGATTTGTATGTGGACAAAGTCATCCATGCGTGTCGCCTTTGTGAAAAGGTCGCTTTATCTTCCAGGTGCGATTGATTTTTTATGCTCTTGTTTACAACACGCTTGAATTGCACATGCGGTAAAGGAGTTTCCCATAGTTCTTTTAGACCTGTGATAGTCAGGGATTCCTCTAGGAAAGATTTTGCCGGCAGTTGAAGAGAGCTGCTTAGGTCTAGCCATAGCAGGTGGTTCAGTGAATTTTCTGGCGAGTTCTTTATTTTCTGCCAGCACTTTATGTATGAACCTCTTCTTGCAAGCTTTTGGGAGGTCAGTCCAAACTCTAACCGGATCTGGGCTTGTGAGGTGTAGGTTGGCAGATTAAAGAGAAGTCGGTAGGCCTTTGCTATGGTTGTGTCCAGCAATTTCTCATCTATGCCTTTTAGAGCCTCACTGCCGTATGTTATAGATGACTCTAGCTTGACTTGTGCCACACGGAGCAGTGGGAGTAGAGTGGGGCCATTCAGATTAGACTTTAGCTGTTTAAGCGTGGTAGCTATCAGCACCCCTTTCCTCTTAATTGCTTCTAGTTGGTTCATAAAGCGTCCTCCTTTATCGAACAATATTCCAAGGTATTTGTACTCTGAACAGTTCGCGACAACCTTTGTTCCAAGGAACCAAGTGTGCAGCTTTTTGTTCCCATTTATGGACAGAACTTTGGTCTTGTCGATATTTATTTCTAACAGGTTCGCTTCGGCATAACCATGCAGTGCATTGATGAGGTTTTGGAGACCTACTTTAGTGTGGCTGACCAGGACCACGTCGTCTGCGTAGGATAAGCTAGGCAGCGCTTTGCCTCTCTGAACAAGGGTGTTGTTGCTGTACCTGTCATATTGCACCGCATCGAGAGGAGTGTCTCGCAACGAAGAGGGAGCGTGTCGCCGTCGCTGCTGCTGCATCTCTGAACAAGGGTGTCGCCGCTGTAGCCACTGTAGTGCACCACATCGAGAGAAGTGTCTTGCAACGAGGAAGAAGCGTGTCGCAATCGCTGCAGCTGCCGTCGCATCTTGAATGTCGGCGTTGTAGCTGTCGTATAGCACCGCATCGAGGAAAGTGCCTCGCATCCCCGGAGAAGCGCGCCGCCGTTGGAGCTGCTGCCATCGCATCCTGGATAACGCCGCTGAAGTTGTCGCATGGTACGGAAGCTTCTCGCAAACTTCGGAGAAAAGTGTCACAGCCGAGGTTGCAGCCGTCGCATCGCTGAACAAGAGTGTTGCCGCTGCAGTTGACGCATCGAACCGAGACTTTCTTGCATCATCGGAGAAGTGTGCCGCATCTGGAAGATCTTCACGTCTTTATTTCTTTGCACCGAAACTTTGCCGCATTTCCATCGCTGCAACATTGCTTGTTGTGGAAGCGCAACGCATTGTAAGGTACATTGACGCAAAGTGTCGCATCTTGAGAACTGAACTGAACTAAGCCAGAACTACCATTTTTAAGTATAGTATTGTGGATTTTTGTAGTTTGTGGTCTTGTGTTAAGTCTATATAAAGAATACTTAGTTTTAATATACAACTGTGTGGTGTCCATCTGTAGTGTTGTCACTGGGTTATTGTATTTGGTCACGAATGCTGTACATACTGCCTCTGAGATAAGCCTGTCTGCTTGTGCCAAGCTACCAAGGGGGTGAGCAGGGGTTATTTTAGGAGTGTACCCCCTTACCCTGACTAGAGGCAAGGGTCCCTATTTGTCATAAGTACCTACCTGTGCCACTAGAGACCCCCAAATCTAACAGAAGTGGTAGAACAAGGTAATGCAATACCTGCACAACAGGAGTGCTAGTGCACTTACTCTCTATAGACACCGTCCCAGAGAAAAAATACACAAGGCATATGCCAGAACCCCTTTCAGAGGGCCACGGGGCAGGCAGGACCTACTGGGCCCAACCGTCGTGTTTGAAGTCTTTTACTCCTGATGTCCAGTCCAACTATGGATAATGGGCAATTAGGATAAAAGTACCGCTTTAGCACTGGTCGAGCAATCAAACACTTCTCAAGGGAGAGGTAGATACAGAGCGGTGATCACAAGCTCTCAACTCCATATACATTCAATAGCAGCAGTAAATGATTATCCAGTCAAATACTGTCTTTTATGACAACAATTGTATTTATATACATACACAAAAGTGAAATACGGCATACACAAACAATACTCACAGCCCCCGGGGGCAGGGCTCTAGTGTTTAATAGATAACCCCGGAGTTCCACTTCACTCTCACTAGTAGTAGTGATGATTCCCGATTCACTATAGGCAACATTCAGGTTTGGCTCCACTAGCAGTACGAGCCTCAGGAGTCCCTCTCAGACTCTTTTAGAAAAGTCAAAAGTGTTAAAGCACTGAAGGGCTATCTGGCAGACAAATTCCACCTGGACCTTCCGGCACTTACCAGCAGGGATTGCATGACTGAAGACTTAGAGAGCATCCCACTCACAGGAGCGGAGGCTGCAGTGGCAGACTTCGATGAGTATCACTTGCGGTTGTGCACGGGCAGCAGCCAGGTGTCCTCCAATGGGACCAAGGATCAGAACCAAAAGCTGTTGAATCCCACTTGCCACCTGTGGGAAGGATTAAAGGAAAGTTACAGTCCCATTGAGGGTAAACCACCGATTCCACATGTTTGGCTTTGTTCTAAGGGGCCTGTCCTACTTGGGATCCTGAGCAACTAGGCCAAGTACCCCTCCAGGACCTGAGTCTCAGTGGTAGCGCAGGTTGAGCAGTCAAAGGCTTCTCAAGAGGAACGTAGAGACAGGGTGGTAATCACAGGCTCACAACTCCACAAATGATTGTCCACTCAAATACTTTCTTTTATGACAAAAATAGTATTTATATACATACACAAAAGTGAAATGCGGCATACACAAACAATATTCACAGCCCCCTAATGTCAGGGTTCTAGTGTTTAATAGATAGGCCCCTGAGTCCCATTTCCCTCTCACTAGCTAGTGATGATTCCCCATTCAGTGTTTTTTCAGTGGAGAAGTGTGGCTCAATGGTTAGAGCGGCAGACCCCGATGAAGATGTCTGGCCCGGGACCAGGGTTCAATTCCCGTCTCGGCGGGTCTTGGGCTCAATTTCCTCGGACCTGATAATTCTCGCCTCGTGCCTATTCTAATCATGAGTCCCCCTCTGCAACTGTGGGCAATAGCTTGCTTAATCTCCACAACAGCCCCAATAACGCTAGGATGCCTGGCTTCACTTTGGGGGTGCCCAGGAGTGGTCACTTCACAGGGAAAGGCCAGGAAGGGTTCCTTAGCGGTATTCGTACAAGCGCCGAGATGCCTCTGAGTAGTCGTGCGCTATACAAATATGTAATTATCACTATAGGCAGCATTCAGGTTAGGCCCCACTAACAGTACGAGCCTCAGGAGTCCCTCACTGACTCTTTTTTTTTGTTTCAAATTTGTTTATTGGGTTTTAGCATTCATTATGACAGTTATAGTTCAACACATAAGTGCGATGTTATGAAGGCACAATAGCATGGAGAAAAGACATAAAAGAAAACAGGTATACATTCCTATACATGGGTATTGTGTCGTCCAGCCGTTTTGAACTGTTTGGTCCATTGTCACATTCTTCATAATCCCTTAAAGTCAGTGTTGTACACCTTATGATAGTCGGGACCTGTCGGGGGAATGTAACCCGCCCTTCTGAGCACTATAGCGGCTCTGCTTCACATATAGGTGTAATCTGACACCCTGGGCATACATACATACAGTAATTTACAGGTATACATTCCTATACATGGACAGTGTGTTGTCATACCGTTTGTGAACTGTTTGGTTCATTGCTACATACATTATACTCCTGCCGCCTCAGAGTTGCACACATTATGATAGGAAAGACCTGTCGGGGGACCATAGCCCCCCCCCTTTTAGTACAATAGCGACCCTGCGTCACAGTTAGATGGAAACTGTTGTTCTAGGTGTATCTGCTGGGGTCGTCGTAATGCACATCCCTTAGTGTTGTAGTGCCAGTCTTGTCCATATGCATTCCCAATAAATCTCTGGCGGGGGGTACCCCTCCAGTGTGTACTTACTAACTGTTCAAACCGTTGGAGCAAACTATGGGAAGTGAGGAACTAAGGCGCAGCGGGAGTTTTCGAACTGTGTGCGGGGGGATTTCTCTTATTCCTGGATACCTGTTCCAAAGAGATGTGGAGGAACGGTAGTGCGTGTATGGCAGAGGGGGCCGGTAGTTCAAGGCTTTGTGGGGACCCTCACTCAGCCTGGGGGTGACTACTCTGTGCGGGCAGCACTCCTGAGTGTGTCTGGGGTGGCGGACCTTGACTTGGCGCCTCTAGGGTACTGAGGGCTGGAGCTGCCAGCTGGGTCTGGGACTGTAAGGCCGCCGGCGTCACCGCTGGGTTCGTTGCCTGTGTAAATTCGTGCAGTAATTGTGCCCATTCTAAGGAAATAGGGTGTTTGCGGGTCCCTTTCAATTCTTCCTCTCGGAGTATCTCTTCCTCAGCTTTTCCCCATTTTTTCATGGCGCCTATCCAGGCTGCATCCGGAGGCCCCGTGGGTCCCTCACGGACTCTTTTAGAAAGGTCCAAAGTGTTACAGCGCTGAAGTGCTATCTGGCAGACCAGTTCCCTCTGGGCCTTTATTCTCTTTGATCAGTTTTACTCTTACCAGCAGGAATTTAATGAATGAAGTCTTAGAGAGTGTCCCACTTGCGGGCGCAGAGGCTGCAGTGGTAGCCTTCCGTGAGTATCACTTGTGGCTGTGCAGGAGCAGTGACTATGTGTCCGGTGATGGCACTGAAGATCGAAAGCAAAATCCTTTGAATTCCACTCGCCACCCCTGGGAAGGATCAAAGAAAACTTACAGTCCCATCAAAGGAAAGCAACCGATTCCACATGTTAGGTTTCATTCTGACGGTGTGGGGACTCCAGAAAAGTGAATTATATTATACATTAAATATCCCACGCTATGGTAACAGTAAAGATCTTGTGCCCTGAATTCTGGGAGCATCGCTTAGGACATCACGATGGTGGAAGCACTCTGAGAGTGCTCCAGACCCCCTCCATCAACGGCCGCTACAGCGGACCGCATCAAAAACCTCCGGACCGCCTCCTTGCCACCAGGGGTTAGTGGGACCGGGTCCTTCTTATTAGGAGCTGATTGGGGCTAGGGTGTGCTTGGCGCAACCCTGGAATTCGGCTGACGCTGGGAGCGGGTACAGTTGGCGCCCAAGATGGCAGCTGTGAGAAGTTGGCCCGGCATATGCTGTCCATTAGTTCTAGTGGGCACCTTGCACCAGTTTAAACAACCCTTATTGATGATAGGTTTAAAGACAACCTTTATTGAAAGCTATCCTAGTGGTAGCTATGGAGAGCAGCCTTCAGGCTAAGTCTAGAAGGAGTGTAAAGCCGCTTGGTTTACCAGATTATAACCTCTCGAATGTCAAAATGAAAGGACAACTAACACTCCCAAGTAATCTCTTTATGAGATTACAGATCAAGGTACCCAATTTTAAATGCAATAGAACTTCAGTAAATAGCACAATATATACTGGGCACCAGGGGGAGATCAAACCATATATTAAGAAAATGGTATAAGAACCACGACTTGACTAGACACAGTGCCTAGAGCACGTAGAATCACTGGGACCCCAAGGAACCTCCCAAGGTAGTGACAGAGGGGACCCATGGGGAACGTGTGCAGTCTGAGAACACAGCCGCGAACTCCGTTAGCTTCTATGGGGATAGTTGCGGTTGGAATTTTAAAGTTAAAGGACACTTAGGAGAGGACTTTGAGCAAACCCCTTTAGACTTAAGGGGTTCTAGGGCCAACACCGATGGGAGCACCGGAGTGTTCGAGTTACCTCACCCAGGGAAGCTGGGTGCATAGTTGTCAAATGGTGTCTGGAATCTTCGTTAATTTCAATGGCGATCTGCTGCAAAGTGCTGCTGCTGTGCAGAAGGAACGTGTCTGGTGTGATCCAAGCCTGGATCAAAGATGTGAAGAACCTGAAAACAGGGGCACGGTAGACGAATGCCCACCGATGTCGGGTGCGAAGAGGTGAAGCTTGACTCTGCAGCCATGAGGACCAGGAGGCGTTGGCGATGACCAGGAGCTGGATTCGAGCTGTCCCACGAAGGATGTTGCGTGCTTCAGTATTGGTGCTTGAATTGAACACAACAAGCCTTGGCAACAGCAACCCACGCAGAAAGAGAAAAGATGCTTCGGTGTGGACCAGCAAGGTCCAGGGGACTCCCCAAGCTATGGCGAGTCAGGGCACTTCTGGAGCAACCAGAGAAGCACAAGGAAAGTTAAAGGTGCCTTCTCAGGTACCCACCAGTCGACGGACCGGGGATCGTGAAGGTACCTCGAGAGAAAATCCAAAGGGCCGGCTCATGGAACACTCGTGGAGTGTAGGCCGGCAATCTTCGGTGGAAATGCTGCTCGGGGTCTGGGCTACAAAATAACCCAATGCACAGCCTCAAGGATCATCGAGAAGCATATGCACTTGCAAATGTGCACGGTGTCCGGGGGTTTTGGTTCCACTATACCCAGGAGGGCTACGGGTCTTCGCTTTGCTGGGGACTCGGGTCAGCCTCTGGGAAGTCTGGGAACCCACCTCCTGTGTTGCAAATTCTTCGGAGTCCGGCGAGAGCTTCGGAGATGCAAACCTGTCAGATGCGTCTTTGGTGCCTGCCACGCAGGGGAGTAACTCCTTTACTCCAAGGGAGATCCTTCAGTCATCTAGCGCCTTATAGATGGTCGAAGTTCCAGGATTCAGTATCAGAGTTTCGTCCAGGTAAATCTAAAGTCCTGTAGTCAGGGGTTCCTACTTTATACCCAAGGAAAGGGTGGGACAAACTCTGGGAGACCCACCTATGGGAGGGTTTGGAAACCGGGGTGGCTACACCCGTTTCCTTTGTCCAGTTTTGCGCCAGAGCAGGGGCTGGTAGCCTCTGCAACCAGTTTGAACTGGGCTATGCACAAGGACACCAAATGTGCCCCCAGTGCTGACTTCAAAGCACTCTTGGAGTGCACCCACCCAGCTCCAATACACTAAAGCCTGTCTGGGAGGTGGTGACACCTCCCCGTGACAGGAAACCTATTGTCAGGGCCTCCCCTGCCGGAGTTTCGCCAAGCAGCAGGAGGCCAGACTCGTGTCTGTGGCTGCAGCATCCATTTTGTAATGCAGGGGTTCTGTTAAGCTGGTACTGGGTGTACCGGGGTGGCCATGTTTCTCCCTCTAGAAGGGTGGAATCATACCCCTGCCGCCAGGACTGGGGGGCGGGGGGGTATGATTCAAAGGTATTTGAGACCAAACACACCATGTTTCCTTGCAGCCATTCCAAAGTTGGCATTTACCGCAAGGTTATAATGCACTTAAACGTTTATGGACTGGCTGCATCACAGAACAACCTCAGAGAATAGATTCTGAAGGCTGCAGAGGGGCCCTGCTCATGCTTGGGCACCCTCTCACACAGAACCCAGCACCCTGCCTTCAGGATTGATAAGGCCTGCCATAGGGGTGACTGATATGTTTATATGTGTAGTGATATAAGGTAGATATAGTAACCTATATCTAAGTAAGGGGTGCATACACCACCTTACAGAGGCTGCTGTAGCAGACCTGTGGTGTCATTTTGGAAGGCTGCCCAGGGGTGGCATAATACATGCTTCAGCCCCTGGTAGGCCTCTGGGGTACCTATGCCCTTGGAACCTAGGGTATCATATACTAGGGACTCATAAGGGTACCCCAGTAACCAAACTGGAGTGTACCTTTAATATGTGGAATCATTTTAGAGAGGAAGCATATAGGCTGGGGTCCTGGATAGCAGGGCCCCAGCCAGACTAAAGTCGAAAAACAGTGAAACATCAGCAAAAAGTGGGGGTAACTTTAAGAAGCAGTTCCTACTCTCCTACATACACCCACCCAACGCAGGCACATTAAACTAACCTTGACCAGTTGAGTCTTCATGTTCTAAATGGAAATATTTGTAGAGTTCATCTGCTTTGGCATGTTTACTCCCAGGTTTATGTTCCACTGTATAGTCCATCCTCTGTAGGGAAATGGACCACCTCAAAGGTTTGGGGTTTTTACCCTTCATCTGTTTTAGCCATAAGAGGGGCTTTTGGTCTGTCTGAACAATGAAGTGAGTGCCAAACTAGTATGGCCTCAGCTTCTTCAGAGCCCAAACCACAGCAAAGGCCTCCCTCTCAATGGCTTACCAACGTTTCTCTCTGGGGGTCAGCCTTCTGCTAATAAAATCTACTGGCTGATCCTGACCTTTATCATTCAATTGTGATAACACTGCCCCTAACCCCAACTCAGATGCATTGGTTTGAACTATGAATTCTTTGGAGTTGGGGAAGATTGAGCGCTCCATTTTCAAGTGATTACTATTTACACATGGTAGCCTCGCTAGCTTATCAGTGACATGGTTGAGATGGACTCAGAGAATTTACAAACGCCTGCACCGCTGTTATTGTAGGGGGGGAGGTGAATGTGGGGTAGGGGGGGTGGGGTCTTGAGCACTGCTAGGGAGAAAACACTATCTATGACAATGGGATTTGAGGCTAACATTGTTGAAATTAGGATAATTGTACTACCCATTATGATATGATTCCTTTGGCGTGGAAACTGGGAGAGGGACAGTAGAAACAAGGATGCTGAAAGATGATAGTGTAGCTAAGTTAATACTGGCTCTAGTGCTTGGTTTAAGTTTGTTAGTTGGGGGATGGGAGTAAAAGAAAAGCAGAAGTATTGTGACATAGTTGGTCGATCTTGTTATGAATGCCTAACATGCACGCATTTGACCTTTTTCCTGAATGATGCCTCCCGACCCCCGGGTTGTGGGCTAAATGACTGTGTACTAATGATTCAGATGGCACATGCCCAGAGCGCAATGTTGGTAGAGATGTTGACCGGAATAAGAGTGTATTGTATCAATCTGCAATAAAAATATATTTTCCACAACAAAAAAAATGAATTCTTTGGAGTAGTTAGGACTTTGCAGAATGGGAGCTGTGCACATGGCCTGCTTCAGGTCATCAAATGCCTTTTGAAAGCTAACTGTCGACTGAACTTTTTTTGGCATTCTCTTGGAAGTTAAGTCATTCAGGGGGGTCACTATGGATCCATACCCCTTGACAAATCTTCTGTAGTACTCAGTCAGGCCCAAAAAAGCTCGGACCTTAGTTTGGGTGGTTGGAATAACCCAGTCCACGATGGTCTGGATTTTGCTCTGCAATGGTTGAACCTGGCATCAACCCACAAGGTGGCCCAGGTACACAACCTGACTCTGCCCTATCTGGCACTTAGTAGCCTTGATAGTTAGGTCTTCTTTCTGCTGGGTCTCCTAAACATTTCTCAGGTGGACCAGGTGATCCTCCCAGGTGGAGCTAAAGACAGCAATATCATCTAGATATGCTGCACTATAGTCTTCCAGACCTGTTAGGACTTTAGTCACCAAATTTGAAAAGTGGCAGGTGCATTCTTCAAACCAAAGGGCATCACCACAAATTGGTAATTCCCACTAGGGGTAGAAAATGTTGCCTTTGGCTTTGCATCATCAGCTAGTTTGATCTGCCAGTAGCCAGCTGTCAAGTTAAATGTGCTCAGAAACTCGGCTGAGGCCAAAGTATCTATGAGCTCGTCTGCCCTTGGTATTGGATGGGCATCAGTCCTAGTGACTGCATTGAGATCCATGTAGTCTACAAAAAACCTCAACTCTTTCTTACCACCTTGGGTGTGAGGTTTGGGCACTAAGACTAGTGGAGTAGCCCAAGGGCTAGCTGAGGGTTAAATAAATCCCAAATCCAACATCTTCTGGACTTCAGTCCTGATACAGTCCATGACCTGGTCAGGTCAGATTGTCCCCAGTGTGCACTTCATGAGTGCACCAGGTAGTCTGACTTGGAGTCAGAGAAAACATATGTCTATACTGATTGAGCAGCTGACTGCAATCAGCTTGCTGCTGGGCAGTGAGGCTGCCTGCCAAAGGCTACACCATCTGCTGATCCATCATCAGGGTTCTGTGAGAACAGGTCAGGGAGTGGATCACTATCTTCCTCCTGTCCCTCATCAGTAGCCATGAGCAAGCCCATGTCTGCCCTGTCAACATATGGTTTCAGTCTGTTGACATGGAGTACCCTATGGGGGCTCCCGGAGTTCCAAAGTCTACCAAGTAGATAACTCTCCCTTTTGTTGAACAAGTTTATGGGGGCCACTCCACTTGCCCTGATGGGCTGCTGGGGCCACAGGCTCCAACACCCACACTTTCTGTCCTGGCTGGTAAACAGTCAGCACAGCCTTTTGGTCATGCCAGGCATTTTGCAATTCCTTGCTGGTTTTCTTCATATACTCTGCCATCCTGGAACAGAGACCAAGTACATAGTCTACAATATCCTGTTTGGGATGTTTGAGAGGTAACTCCCATCCCTCTTTCACTAGACACAATGGACCCCTAACAGGATGTCCAAACAGAAGTTCAAAAGGCCTGTAACCAACCCCCTTCTGAGGAACCTCCCTGTAGCCCTGTAGGCAAATAGAAGGCAGGGCAAAAGGATGTCACAACTGCGCCTAAGCTTTGATCATGCCTTTAAGGTTTTGTTGAATCTCTCAACTGAACCATTACATTGTGGGTGATAGGGTGTGGTGAATTTGTAATTCACTCCACACTCCTTCCACATAGCAGTCAAGTAACTAGACATGAAGTTTGCACCCCTGTTTTCTATGGCTCCCATTGCTCCAGTAATATACTTTAGTAATGATGTTTGGGACTTATCTGGAGTGAGCTGTGAGCATGTTATAGCCATGTGTTTTCTTTTGCCCATGTTAGTCACTAGTTAGTTCGGGTACCTATATTTAAGAATTGTACTCGCGAGGGTTAAGTAGAGGATAATAGGCCTATTTAGATCTGGGGCAATAGGTGGGGAACACCAAACAGTTGTCAGGTCACAGTATTGTGCTGATATCACACACCCTGACTTTTCTATGTGTATTAGTGATGATCCCACAAAATACCTCGCTCTAACCCCCCCTCCCTTCTGTCACGTATGACTTAGACAGTCTCTCCTGGCCAAAACAGTTCATTAGTCCCTTAGTCCATACAATGATGTTCCAGGATTCTGAGCCGCGGTGCCACAACCGTAACCACAGACTGCTCGAGCTACAAGGTCAAAATATACTCTGGAAAAATAAATCAATTAGGCTGAGGGTGGCAAAGCCCATAAGTCCCACACAGTCCTGCTTATACGAACAAGTGAGGATCGGTTTTCACCATATATGTGGTTTGTTGGGATAAATGAACATACCTCGAAGGAGCTCCAGACACTTGCGCAGAGTGACAAATTGGGTGGGCCCGCCTCCTCCTGTTGCCGAAGGGCACAGGACGGGCCCGTTCTTTGCCCACGATTCGCCCGGGCGCATTATGTGCGAGTTGACAGCTAGCACCCCCCACTCGTTAGCGGCAGTGGGTCGTAGTGCGTTGCACCCTGGGCTTTGTAGTCCTCCACCTGGGTGGTGCGAGTAAGGTCTGGGGCGGGATGCAGGCAGTAGCGGGCTGACACAAATCCTGGGACTATGGTTCTACCAGGGAATTCAAATAATTACACTGTATAGCCCCAAAAGGCAGCAAGGTAGAAAAAAGTAACGGGACAGCAAAAGCGAACTCCCGCGCTGCCAGGGGAGAGGCAGCGCTTTATGCGCAAATGACAGCTAGCGCCTCCCCCTCATTAGCGGCAGCGGGTCATAGCTTGTTGCACCCTGGGCTTTGTAGTCCTCCACCAGGGTGGTGCGAGTAAGGACTGTGGCGGGATGCAGGCAGTAGCGGGCTGACACAAACCCTGGGACTACGGTCCCACCAGGGGATGCAAATAGTCATCCTGTAATGCCCCAGATGGCAGCAAGGTAGAAAAAAGTAACAAGACAGCAAGAGTGAACTCCCGCGCCACGGAGGGAGAGGCGGCGCTTTATGTGCGAGTTGACAGCTAGCGCCTCCCCCTCATTAGCGGCAGTGGGCCGTAGCGCGTTGCACCCTGGGTTTTGTAGTCCTCCACAAGGGTGGTGCGAGTAAGGACTGGGATAGGAAGAAGGAAGTAGCGGGCTGACACAAACCCTGGGACTATGGTCCCACCAGGGAATTCAAATAGTCACGCTGTATGGCCCCAAATGGCAGCAAGGTAGAAACAAGCATTTACAATGCAATAGGTCTCGCCTTTGCAAAAGTTAGAGCTATTGGCATTGTAAATGACAGACTTTTTATTTATGTGTTGGTTTTGAAAATAGATAAATAAATGGCATTGTCATTTACAATGCCAATAGCGTAATCTCTTGCAAATGCGAGACCTATTTCATTTGCAATGCAATAGGTCTCATATTTACGCGAGTTTGAGCTATTGACATTGCAAATAACAATGCGTTTTATTTATGTTTCAAAAACCAAAAAATAAATAAAAGCTCTCACACACTGCTGTCTCTCTTACACACACTGCTGTCTCTCTCACACTGCTGTCTCTCTCATATTGCTGTCTCTCTCAAACACCATGCTCTCCCTAGAACACACACACTGCTGTCTCTCACACTGCTGCCTCTCTCACACACTGCTGTCTCTCTCACACACTGCTGTCTCTCTCACACACTGCTGTCTCTCTCACACACACTGCTGTTTCTCACACACTTCTGTCTTTCTTACACACAATGCTGTCTCTCACACTGCTGTCTCTCAAACACACTGCTGTCTCTCACACTGCAGGTGTGGGTTGTGGGATGTGGGTTTCCAGCTCATATCTGGAGGGTGGGTGCTGCTGCGTTTCATGGGTATTTCATTTTTTTACATACTCGCCACGGCATTAGTGGTAGCTTCAGAAGCTTTTGTTTTGGGGGGAGGGATGTTGGGGGTCAGATCTCAGTTCAAAGCCCGACCCCTCTTCATGACCTTGTGCCCTCATGCCTCATAAACGTAATTGGCTTATGATTTTGTCCCTTCATAGACACATTCCCTATAAGATCCTCCCCCCAATCCCCCTCCCCCATTGTGAAATGTATCTGCAAGTTGGCATGCCTGGGCAGTAATCTTGTGGCAGTCAATGGATCACTGCAAAAATGCAGCGTACAATTCATTCATTTTAGTCCGCTGCAGGCAGCAAGCGGATTGTGCAAAAACTGAGATTTTGCACCTGATTCACATTTGCATACTACGGCTAAGAAAAAGAAAATAATTGCCCACACAGAGCCACACACACACAGAGCCACACACACACACAGAGCCACACACACACACACAGCCACACACACACACACACAGCCACACACACACAGAGCCACAAACACACAGAGCCACACACAGAGCCACACACACACAAAGCCACAAACACACAGAGCCACACACACACAGAGCCACACACACACACACACACACAGAGCCACACACACACACACACAGCCACACAGAGAGAGAGAGAGAGCCACACACAGAGCAACACACACACACACACAGCCACACACACACAGAGAGCCATACACACACACACACACACACACACAGCTGCACACAGAGACCCCCACATACACTCAGAGCCACACACACACACAGACAGACACACACACATGCAGACACACACACACAGATAACCTTACAGTGCAGCCTAACACGCTAATCTCCTTTACTTGGCACATGTTAACGTGTTTCTATGCTCAACTGCTCTTATTCCCCTAAACTTCATCTAACTCACACCGCGCCAGGGGTGAAGAAATGCGGTGTTGATCGGGGGTGGCGGAAGCAGGCGATGCTGCCACTGGAGCAGATAATTGGTGGCGTCCAGGAGCTCTCTCTGCGTTGAGCGGAAGAAGCAGAGTTCCGTGCTGCTTGGTTGTGGTGGACACCTGCGGGGCTGAGGTGCTCATTGGGCGTGGTCTGAGCCCGGTTTGCTTGACGTTGTGGCATGCACCGGGCCTGATGTATTGGGAGCTGCCCTTGCGGGACCTGTTGCATTGCGTGGCCCACGGAGGAGAGCTGGATTTCGTTTGGGAGCAGCCCTGGACATAGGGATCTGCTGCTCTGATAACTGGCTGCTGCATATGTACAATTGAGTAGAGGAGCTTGCCTTTCACTCCCGTGGTGGACCGGGAGGGGCCCAGATGCCGCAACGCTACTTGAGGTGGGCTGAGGCTAGTGCCGCCGCTGAAGGGGGGGACGGCTAGGGCCCTGGTGGCTGCAAAGGTGAGGGGTGAGGGATGAACCGACCCTAGACGAGGCCCTGTGTGGAGGACTCCGAGGACTGCTGAGGGCACTGGTGGAGCTACGCTGGCTGGAAGCTGGGAGCCACCGCTTGCCTCAGTCGCCAATATGCTTTGATTGCGTTGGGAGCAGGGCACAAGTCTTAAACAAGATGTAAATGCAAAGAAGGTGCAAGTATGGAAAGCTGTGGAGGTAAGAATGGGGGCATTCTAATGCGACCCCACCCTGTCCCCTTAAGAAAGGAGTTCTTCAGAGGGATCTGTCACTGAGCCCTAGCCGGGGGCTGCCCAAAGCAAAACTGAGTACTCTGTAAATGTCAGGAACACATGGGGGTCCGCATGGTTTACCCAGAGGATGTCCAGGGCAGCCGTGCATATTCCCCAGATTAAAGAGAAGGTGCGGAGTCTGGCTGACCACGCCCCCACCAGCCCCAGGTACCAGGGGCATGAGAGACGGTGAATGCGTAATGTGTTGACAATTACACTTGTTTCAGTTATCAGGAAAGCCGCTTGCTCCGTGTCTCGGTTCCAGCAGTGACAGTGGCCCGGGGTAAATCAATTGCCTCGCAGTCCTTTTTTCCGCTCAAAGGGGAGCGGCAATTCATTTCACCGGTGACAGGTCCAATAAGTTCTGCCAGCAGAAGACAAGGCTGCGAGAGCAGTTTATTATGTTTTATATTCGAGGGTCTTGAAGCCGCTGCCGCCCTGAATCATGGAGGGGGCTGGAATGAAATGGCGAGCTCAAGTCTGTTTACTGCTGGGTTATCCAGGTTACTCTGCTGTAATGTGTAACCAAAAAAGGCCATTAGCAATAACTAACTTCATTCTGAAGTAATGGTTGGCGGGTGATTGGGAACATGGTGGAAAGGAAGCTCCCGGCCGGGGTTAACCTCACGTTAACAGGAGCAGCTTGTTGTGACTGCAGCTGCGGCATGATGGTAGGTTCATTAGCGCTCTGCCGGGGATCCGGGGAGTAAACCCCTGAGTGGCTGGCTCAGCCCGAGGCAGGTGGCAAGGCAGACCCTGGAAACTGCTGCCAGAGACTTTTCTCTTTGTTGGACGGCCTACTTGGATGGGCTCGTCTGACTTACTTCTGCTGTAAAAGGTTTCTAATCTTTATGGGGCCATAGCCATAAAGATTAGAAACCTTTTACAGCAGAAGTAAGTGGGAAGAGCCTCGCTAGTCCAATATACCCAAAAACATAAAATCTCGCCATCGAGACTGCGTATGTGCGCAGCCTACGCTAGCCGAGACCTAAAAAGTAACAGGACAGCAAAAGCGAACTCCCCAACCAAGCTACTCATCTTAATGGCAGCAGTGGCACTCAATCAAATCCCTACCCGATGCAAAGACCCTGAAGCATCATCCTAATAGCAGTGATGTAATGTAATCTGCCAAACTCAGAGGACTAAGAACACATTGGTTGAATTTAACCCACTACGCTCACCATTGAAACAACTATGGTCTCCACTATTTGACCTCTTAGACAAAAATCCACCATCCTGTGTGAAAAACTTACCTTGGATAAAGAACAGCACACTCCGATGTTTGTTATAGAACTTACTTGTAATCTATCGATGCCCATCATAATTAAGGCTCCCGGTTTTCAGTTCAAACAGATTTTTACAAATAAATAGAGACAGAAAGCTTTTTGGTTTTTGTCTGTTTTTAAATATAAAAACTGGAAAATACTAACAACTCCAATGCTCATCCTGCCTCTGTGCTCCTCTGTACAATCCGAGTCAGAGGTGCACAGGGGCGTCCAAAAGAAACGGGAAACTGCTGCCCTGAAACTGTTACAGAGACAGGGGGTGGGGGAGACTGGGAGCGCTGTGTCTGCTGAGAAACTCCAGCACCCCCTCACAGCGGTAGTTCACGAAAGACAATTGCTGGAGGAGTGCAAGCAGCTGATTTCCATTAAGAGGTGTGAAAACACCGCAGGACATCGGCTGCAGCTTAGGCAACCTTTTGTTTTTTAGTTCTCGGGTGTGGGGGATATAGGGCACAACTGGAATTGGGAGTATTTTGCCACAAATCGGAGTGGGTCGGTGAAAAGGGTGGGTTGCTTAATGAAAGAGGTGGCCGTGGGTGTGTAGTCGATGTGATCTAAACTGTAGCTAGGGAGGGGCACTGCATTTAAACCTAAGGAAGAAGGATCACGTGTAAACGGAGGCCTGGGGACATAAGCAAAGTGTTGTGGCACATAGAAACTAGAGGCAGGGAAGAGCTAAGTTAGGTCATCACCGTTTGACACAGAGATTGGGAGCTAGAGCTGCAAGGGGTGATGTGCCAAGGGAGAAAACATCCACAGGGGTTTACATATGCCGTAGGAAAGAGATTCGTAGGAACTGTGATGTGCACTGGAAGCAATTTGCAAAATATGTCTTGGGAAATATGCACTGTTGTGCTAAATAGTTGGAGAGAGTTGTGCAAGGTGAATATGACATGAAAGGGAGCGCTAACAGCAGTGATCAAATTGGGGGGGGGGAGTTCAGAGACAGCAATTTGCTTCTTGAGAGGGGATGGAGGGGCTGGTATGGGAGAAAGCTGCAGGTGGTGTTGTGCTTAGTGGAGGAGTGAGAGACATGCTTGTGGTATGTGGGCAGAGATAGAGAACTGCAAGTATGTTGTGACTTGGTAGAGACATCTGCTGGCTAGAGTGTCCCCGGAGGCTGGATTTGTTGCAAGCAATGATGTGTTTTGGGAGAGAGAGGTGCAGTGGGTGAAGTGCAATGGGAGAGCACGCTTCAGGGAGTGTTGCTCCAAAAGTGAAACAACTGCAGAGGAAGTGCAGTGCCTTGGAGACAGAGAGAGGCCCAGAAGATATGTGGACGCATTGATGAGATACAATTCTGCAAGGTTGATGCTCCATGGGTGAGACAACCTGGGAGAAAGATCTGAATGGGACGAGCTGCGCTTGCGATAGAAACAAAAGACGCAGGAGGCAAGGCGTGACCTGGGAGACAGAGCTGCAGGGGTTGGTGCTCTCTAAGAAAGCTCTGAGCTTGGACATGCATCCTTAGTGGGAGAAACATATCTGCAGGCTGTGACATACCCTAGATAGATACCCAAAAGTAGTGGGATGTGCCTTAAGAGAGACGGCTGCAGAAAATGAGTGATGCCCTTAGAGAAAGTTGTGAAGAAGATCTATGCCTGGAAAGATAGCTAAATGGCTAGTGATCCTTAAGAGAGGTGCATGGCTGATGTGCCTTGTAGTAATGTATCATGGGAGACAGTTTTGTTGCATTATGTACATAGAGGGAGAGAATTGCCTGATATAAAATTGGAACTGCAAAAGAGAGTTGTAACAGGTAGAATATGCTTTGAAAAAGACATCTGCACGGAGTGGAGCATACCCAGTGTTTGAAATGGACACATAGAAATGCAGGTACTCTACAACAGAGTACCTGTTTGTTTCTGAGAAGACAGTGTACCTGCTTGTTTCTGAGGTTGTGAGAAAGTCCGTTAGAATGACTTCATTTTTCCATTTAATGTTTATTTAAGTGCTACTTAAATAAAAATTAAAACAACAGAAATGACTGTTGCACCACCTATGCTCTACATTTTCTCCATAGTGTCCATATCAAAGCACTATTTTGTACAGATGAAGATGCAGGATTCTTTAGATATTTTGGCGATTTACAATGCCTTGTGGGGTAGGTCATCTTCTAATGCACACTAAGAATGATCACAAATTCACGCAGCTTTTCTTAGAGGACAGGGACGAAATTTGCTCCCAATATGTAAAGTGCACTTCGCATAGGCTCCAATTAAAAAACAACAGCTATAACAACCTAGTGCAAGTGTGCATGCCAACTTAAATAAATGTGGAAAAATACAAGCTTTAGCGTTTTTTTTTTCTTGCGTCAAAAATAAATGGGATAAATACAGATAAAATGACCAAAAAAATAAATATGGATCAGTGCAGATGGAAATGTGAAAAAAATAAATACCATAACACCGGGAGCCCTAATCATAATTAACAACTCTGTGAAATATGATGTATTGTATTCCCTCACAAGTGACATATCCTGATGTGCTGATTTCTGTTTCTTGCTTGATCAATTTAAATTCAATTAAATAATTAAGCGGTAAGTAATTTATAATTTATACATTTAATATTATGCAGGGTACACAATTACGTTGTTGTCTAAATGGTGCAATATGAATGTGTCCTTCCGTAGGAGAATGTCAGTATATGTTGTTTATTAATGGATGGATCTTTATCTACTAACATATGTATGGTGGAATTTTTCATATGAATTAAGCAGATTCAATCAAATTGTGTATTTACTATACATTTATTGTTTTGTTGAAACTTGGATTTTTAGGATGAGACCCAGTATATATTATCATTATTTTAAAATATAGTTTGTTATAAAATATGTTTGAACTATGCATATGATTCAATATGTATTTTGCTTCGAAAATTCTGTTTGTATTCAGAAGGGAATGAACAAAGATATGATAGGTATATTTTGTCAGGTTCCGTTTGTCTTCCTCCTCTTGTTGTTAACTTACTGATTACCTCCTTTAATAGTACGGATAAATATGAGATCATGCTGTAATATATAACTCTGCCGCGATTGAAATTTAAAATTTGGAATACTCAGTAGGAAGCCTTTCTCAAAAACATTGCAATTTTAATATGTTTTGGGATTCTTTCTATGAGTACACCAATGAACTAAGTTTATTCACATAGTTATTTAGGATTTTCAGCATTTGCAACAGACAGTGCTGTTTCTATATTAAATACATTCTTAACCGATGACCTGAAACAGAGACTTAAGACCAAGGATACTTAAAGTATTATGGCAACCCTCTCAGGTTCACGTCTCAGTCTATCTTATGTTTCTGAAACATGATTGAAAGAGGATAGTGATTTAGAAGTTGGAGAAATGCTACCCGAATATTATACAACAGTGGTTCGTAACCTTTTAAGTTCTGAGGACCCCCATGAATCACTACTCATTGATATTTCTTCTGGAGAGGATAAGAGTAAAGTTTCCAATGGATCCCATCCTACTGTTTGGTGATTTTAATACTAAAATGTGTACTCCTGCCCTCTGGGACAAGTTTCAAACTGAAAGGAAACTGCCCTGTATATGCCTGCACAAACTTTTTTAAAAATAAAAAAATGCTGGGGGCCCCATAGGGAGAAAATTGGCTACGATATTGAGCACACTAAATATGACAATAATCAGTGGAAGGGAGATCCCATCTGTAAACAAACGTCTTTGTTGATCGATTATGCCATACATTTGACAGATGATTATTACTTGGTTGAAGATCTAGTTATAGTGGTTTCGGAAGGGATTGACCATAAACCTCTTTTACTAACGTTAGAGTGTTTTGTCAATGAAACTGATACTTGATTAAATTCATCCCAAAATCAATGCAAGAATGCTCATATGATAATCTGGTTAGTAAAGCTGAAAAAGCAGACAAATATATTTATTCAGAAGCTTCTGAAAGCGTTTAAAGAATACTCTGAATGCAAGATATTGGTGGAATATGAAAAGCTAATAAGTAATGTTAGATGTCTTACATCCAAGTCCAGAAACAAGGCAAAGAGGCTAATGGTTAAAACTTGGGCTGAGAAAGATAAAGTTAAAGCTATATTGAACAAGAAAATCAGGGATGCTTTCGAATGCAATGTTGCTATCAGGGATTCCTTGATCACAGAATACAAGAGGAAGTTCAGGAAAGAGATCCGAAGATCAACTGGAAAGAGAAAGATCGTATTTGGTATGAGGTCATCTTGGACTTATGCGGAGGGAGATATAAAAGCTTCTAGATCTTAATTGGAAAATGTTAGGTGGGATTAAGAAACTTGAAGTGTGTCTAGTTGATGAGGAGCAGTGGGTGAATTTATATATCTGACTTTCATCGTACCAAAGAATATAAACATAATGAGGTTCAGGAGAAGTTTCATAATGGCCTGCTGCCGGTTAGCTTAAGAAAGGGTCAAGATACCTTAATTCTGTCCATATAGAGATTGAAATAAATATAAAGAATCTAAAGCGCTATCGTGCTCAAGGCCCAGATGGTCTGTCGGTGGACATACTTAAAATTGATCCTGATCTATGGGCGCAAATCTTTTTTTTTTTTTCTTTTATCCTCATTTGCCTTGCCCTCCTCTTAATTAGCCTCCAGCTGCCATGCGCGTCTTAAATCAGAGTGCGTAGTTGTAGCTGCACCAGAAAACCCGATTAGTGAGAATGGGCAGGAGATGACCCGAAGAGGTACAGGGGATGACTCCAAACTTGGTATTAAAACCTGTGGAACCAGCCATAAAACCGAGAGGGGGGTCCTAGTTCTTGGAGTATTGTAGCATAATCATTGGACCGGGGGGAAAAAAAAAACCCCGGCTATTGTCTCCACTGAACCAAAAAGCCACATTACGTGAGCTGCAAGATCTCAGCATGTCTGTCTTGGATGTTTCATACAGGGATGACAACCAGTTTGCGTGTGTTGGTGCCGTATTTTCTATCCAAACCTTACATATCTCTCTTCTTGCGAGTAATACTGCGTAAAACAAGAATGTCCTTGCATGACCCTTTATATTGTTGTCCCATCCAAATATAATAAGAGGTAATGTAATGGAAACCGAGATATTAAGAATGCAGTCCAGAGTATCTTTCACTTCATTCCAGAACTGTGTTATGCTAGGACAATCTTTAAACATATGGATGTCCGAGGCCGCGATATAATTGCATTTATTGCATTTCTTTCTTGGAATGAATTTAGGCAGTTTTAGGGGGGAGAAATAGGCTCGATGTATCGTAAAAAGATGGTTACGCCTTAGCCATGCAGGTTTAACACTTTTGTATAGCAGGGTGCAAGATTTCTGCCAGATGTCAATACTTTGGGCCCGAGCTCTGTTCCTCATAGTTGTTCCGGGAGGGTGAATTCACCGTCTATCTCATCTAGCAGATTCCAGTACCACTGCGAAACTTCTTTACCCCCTCCTAGTCGTTCTACCAACTTTTGTTCTATTGTGCTGCTCTTTCCAAGTGTTACCCCTGACCTAGCCAGTGCTTTCACCCAACTATCTAGTTGTATAAACTCAAACCTCGAAAACTCTGAGCCCAGTTGTTCCTGTAACTCCTCCCAGGACCTCAGTGATTCGCCTACAAGCAAATCACCCCAGGTTGATATTCCTCCATCTCTCACCGGTATTGCCAGCCTATCTTTCAGACAGAGCGGTAACCCGGGAGATTCCCAGATAGGTGCATAATTTGAAAAATACGGCAAACCTAGTTTTTTCCTTATTTGTGACCAGACCTTCGCCTGGGACATAAGAGTTTTTAGCTTCACTTTTTTGAAGTATTTCTGGTCCCCGAATTTAAACATGAAACCATTAGTTGGTATAGCAGCTCCAGTCAACATGGCTTTAAACATTACGCCAATAGATGTTAGATGGAACTTTTAAAAGCATTCTGGAATGGGACAACTGAAAGGCCCAGGCATAATACTGCAAGTCAGGCAAGGACAGTCCCCCCTTTTCCCTCCTCCTCCTCAGTTTTTTCCATGCCACTCTCGCCGATTTATAGTTCCAGACAAAGGAGTTTAGCTCTCTCTGACACTTCTCCAAGATTTTGTTGTCGAATGCGAGGGGGATGGTATTAAAAATGAAAGTAAATTTAGGGAGGATAGACATCTTTATCAGACTTATTCTGCCGAGGATAGTCAATGGAAGATTGGACCAAGATTTTAACAGTTTCCTACTCTCATTGAACACTCTCTCTAGGTTGACTTGAGCAATTTTACCGACATCTTGTACCACTCGAATACCCAGATATCGTATTGAGTTGGTCACATCCAGCTGTAAATTGGGGATATTCCATGCCATGATGTCAGTTTTACTTGCGTTTATCTCATACCCCGAGATGTGGCCAAACTCTTCGGCTCTCTTAATAACCTCTGGAAATTAGGTCTCCGGATCTGAGGTTAGAATCAAAATGTCGTCTGCGTAAAGAGCTACCCGCCTTTCCCACTCCCCAAATCTGATTGATGGAATAAGTACGTCTCCCCTTAAAACTTCTGCAAATGGTTCGATGTAAAGATTGAAGAGGAGAGGGGAGAGCGGGCAGCCTTGTCTTGTACCTCTCAAGATTTTAAATGAGTCAGACAGTGTACCATTGATTAAGAGCCGTGCAGATGGTGCATTGTACATAAGTGCTACAGTGCGACAGAACTTCTCACCGAAGTTAAACTTCTTCAAGACAGCACCAAGATAGGGCCAATTAACCCTATCAAAGGTTTTGGTCGCATCTAAAGTGAGTGTTGCCAACGGAAGGGAAAAGGATGAGGCGATATCAATTGCCCCCACAAGATCATACGTTAGATCGGATAGCTGGCGACCTTTGATAAATCCCTTCTGGTCCTGGTGTATGATTTCCCCCACTACTGAACCCCAATCTAGATGACATGATGGAAGCAAAGATCTTGTAATCGCTGTTCAGTAATGATATCGGGCGGTATGACCCACATAAAGTTGGGTCTTTACCTGGTTTGGGGATCAATTCTATAGTGGCCTCACCCCAAGATCTAGGGGGGGTCATGTCCCTCCCTCAAGATTCCGTTAAAGTAGGGACGATTACATCTATCAAGGCACGATATAGTTCACCTAGAAGCCAGTCAGGACCTGCGGCCTTACCATGCTTTAGTGACCTAATGACCTTTCTCACTTCCGTCTCAGAGATTTCCATCTCAATCCCTTCGCGCTGTATGGATGAAAGGGACGGTAAAGTTATCTGATTTAACCATAGGTCCCTTGTGTGCTGTTCGTCTAGGGTATCTTCCTTGTATATTTCCTCAAAGAATTCCCTAAAGGCAGTACTTATCTCTTGATTAAATGTCCTAGCGGCACTCTCGCACTCAAAATTGATTTCTCTTATATAATTTTTGACTTGATCGGCCTTGACCTTCCAAGCCAAAATCTTACCCGCTGCTTCTCCAAATTCAAAATGAGAGATTTTACTCGCCTCCCATCTCTTCATTACTCTCTTTTGTAATATGTTATCTAGTTGGTTTTTCAGGTCAGACATATTTTTTTGGTCTTGAGGTGAACCAATTGAGGCTCCAAGCCTCTGCTCAATCTTTCCTAGTTCTTGTTCAAGGTTTTTAATCTTCAATCTATATATTTTATGCCGGTGGGAGGATCTGTTTGTTATACATCCTCGCAAGAATGCTTTTAGAGCCTCCCAAACCGTGTCAAGGGAAGCTGAGCTCAAATTTATGTCCAAGAACCTACTTGTGTCACTCATCAAATATGTCACTTCCTCTTGATCTAACAAGATAGTGCGGTCAAATGACCAGGAAGGATGTTTAGTTTGAGCTGGAAGTTTTAAAAGAAATAAAAGAGCCGAATGATCCGATGGATGAGAGGGAATATAATTAATACTAGTTATAGAGTTTTGGAGGCAATAGCTAAATAACGCAAAATCAATTCTTGAGGTGTGTTTGTATTTTAAGTTTCTATAGGATATCCCTTGTTTATTACCCGCTTTTCCTCTCCATAAATCTGCCAGGCCAATTTGTTCCATTATCCCCTTAAGGGAATGTCTAGATTTAGAAGGAGCATGACCTCTATGTCCACTATGATGGGTGGATTTGTCTAGTTTTGGATTTAATACAACATTAAAGTCCCCTGTCCATATTATTGGATCCGAAGAGGTCGTTAAATGGTTCCTTATTGTTTCTAAAAAGGACGAATCATCTATATTGGGACCATAATATCCAACTAGATTACACACCCAACCATTGATAGACATATTCACCAAGAGCCATCTACCACTTTGGTCTTCGTTGTAATGGAGAATCTGAACCTTTGCAGATTTTTTGCAAATTAGGAGAATTCCTCTTATATTTGCGTTGTGATCAGTACTGATAAATTTGTCTATCCATCTCTGCTTTTTTAGTATTATGTTGGTCTCACTTTTTAAAAGATGTGATTCTTGGATGACTATGATCTGCGCTGGCGAGTCTCGTAAATATTGTAAAATACGTTCTCTTCTACCTCGCACGCGCAGACCATTGACATTCCAAGATAGGAACTGAACAGAGGTCATCTTCCAACATCCATCCCATTTCCACTTCCCTGCCTCTCATGATTATATTATTATCCCAAAAATGGCTGTTTCCTCTATTTGGACTGAAAACTTGTCTTGGAAGGCCTGACTCCTGAGGATTTTTTTGAATTTTAATGCTTCCCCCTCCTCCACCCACCCCCTCCACCCCACCCTTGGAGAACCCTCCCATTCTTACTCCGACCAGATGTAGGGCCGGATTCGCGTCTTACAACGCCTTCTCCTCCCACACCGCAAAGTGCCCCCCCTGCCTCAACTGAAAAACATAGACATATGTAAAAAAGATTTGCTCATTCTTCTACCTATTTTTTTTTTTACACTTTTAGGGTCTTTCTACTTCTTTTTTGTGTATATATATATATATATATATATATATATATATATATATATTTTTTCTCCTTTTTTTTCCATCCTATAAATCTTATGAATCCTTGTGTGTATTCTTTTTTTTTTCTATATATCTCCTTCTTTTTTTTTTTTTTTTTTTTTTTAAATATATTTTTATTGCAGGAATCAGTAAATCGTTACATAATCGACCAGCATTATAGAACAAGCAAAAGCAATGAGACACAACCCTCCGTCCCCCCGCCGTAAGCCTCTTACACAGCCATTTAGCCCACAACCCTGGGGTCGGGCGGCGAAATTCAATGGGGGCTCATAAGGATGTCGAAGCTGGTCCGGATGATCCACTGTCCGTCATCTGCTTTTCCAAACAAGCCTATAAACCCAGAAAGAAAAACCCCACCCTCAAAAACACTACGAACCAAAGAAAACCCCACCCAACCCCGCCGTCAGCGCACGGTAACAACCGCAACAGGATCTGCTAAAGGACCCATGGGGAAAGCAACAGAGCTGAAAAGTGCAATCGTCTATCGGGACTTGGGGCGAGCTGCTTCCTCACTTTCAGAGTCGCTGGGGGCGCAATAATCCCTAAGGGCCTGCACTAACGTCTCCCACTCCAGCGCTGCCTCCTGTGCCTTCTCATTACGCTGCCTCCAAGCTAGCTGGTATCTCAGCGTGCTCTCCCCCGCCGCCCACTTCAAAAGTTCGCTGTGCCACCGGCGTCCTGTCGGACCAACTCGCGCCTTCCAGTTCCTGGTCACCTCTCGTTTAGCAAGGAGCAGCCCTAAATCGATGAACTTGCTAGATATTTTGTTCTTGGGGGTATGAGGGAACCAGTGCAGGAGTCCCACCGCCGCGTCAAACGATAAGGATCTCCCCGTCACCTCTTCCAGGGTCTTCCCCACTTCCACCCAATAGGGTGACAATCCCGGGCAGGCCCACAGCATGTGGAGGAGGTCCGCCTCCTGGGCCGGGCACCTGGGGCAGTCCGCCGAATTCGTAGCAAAATATCGCCTGATTTTCACCGGGGTCAGATATGCTCTATGGAGCACGTAGTAGTGGACCAGTTGAAAGCGGGCGTGGCGTGTGCCCTTCCAGGCTCGCCGCACCAGCTGGGACCAGGTCGTCTCCGGAATCTCCTTGCCAATGTCCTCCTCCCAACGGTTTCTCAGAGTAGTGAGGGGAGCCAGCCCCTCATTAATCAGTCTGCCGTAAAGGCAAGTGACCGCCTTCACCGTGCCCGCAGACATCATCACGTATTGGCACACCGGAGATAAAGGGGGTTCCTCCTGCCCGCGTTTCCAGTGCGCCTGGATCGCTCGGACAAGGGCCGAGTGCAGCAGAAAGTCGCCGCGGGGGATCTCGAAGCGATCAATGAGCTCCTGAAAGGGCAAGAGCGCCCCGTCCTCGTATAGGTCACCTATTAGCTGTAAGCCGGCGTCCTCCCAGTTCGCCAACCTTGACCAATCGCCGCCATGGGACAAAGCCGTCAGCATCCCCAAAGGTATTTCGGGCGCATACGGTGTTCTCAGGTGGCCCCGGGCGTGAGCTCGGTTCCAACACAGGCGAACGGTCCGCTCCTCCAGCGACAAGTCCTGTAAGGCCAAACGTTGTCGCAACGCTATGAAGGAGAGAACATGCCTGGCCATACCCGTTCCCCTTCTGTCTTCTGGGCCCCGGAACTCCCGGGCGATCTCCTGGGTGAAGGTCTGGAGCTGCGCCGCTAAATAATACTTTTCAAAGTCCGGCACCGCAAGCCCGCCCTCATCCTTCGGCCTCATCAGGGTCTTGAGGGCCACCCGCCGGCGGCCCGAGCCCCAGAGGAATCCGACTATCATTGATCGTAATAGTCGAAACGTGGCCGGTGGAACCCAGATCGGTAGTGTCCGGAAATAATATAACAACCGGGGAAGCGCCACCATTTTAAGCAAAGCGATCCGCCCTGCCACCGAGAGCGGTAGCGTGGCCCAGAAGTCCATACTGCCTCGGAGTGCTCGAGTGCCGCGGGCAATGTTCCCATCCAGGAGGTCAGATGGTTCATGATAGACGTACACCCCCAGGTACTTAAAGCAGTCGGGTTCCCATCTAATCTCCCTACTTAGAGCAGGGGTAGGGGTGCCCCTGCGAACCGGGAAAAGACAGGTCTTAGTCCAATTCACCCGGAGGCCCGAGACCTCCCCAAACTCCGTGAGCGCCGTCGCAGCTCCATGCAGGGCAGCGAGCGGGTCCTCTAGGAAGAGCAGCAGGTCGTCTGCATATAGCGAAATGTAGTGCGGGCCCGAAGGAGTCCACAGGCCCGTATAATGGGCTCCCGACCGGAGATGCCGCGCAAGTGGCTCCACCGCCAGCGCAAAGAGAAGTGGGGATAATGAACATCCCTGCCTCGTGCCCCGTTCCACCGGATATTGTGAGGAAATCAGCGGTCCCGCCCGAACCCTGGCCGATGCAGAGGCATACAGTACCTTGGTCCATCTGATGAAGCCCTCACCGAGGCCGAACCTCCGTAGCACCGTGCAAAGGTAGTCCCATTCCAGGCTATCAAAAGCCTTCTCTAGGTCTACTGATAAGACAACCGGGCACGGGGCGTCCACAAGTGGTTCCCCTAGCAAGCGGAACAACCTGCGAATGTTCATGGTCGTGTTACGCCTAGGGATAAAGCCAGCTTGGTCCTCATGCACCAGGGAGCTCATGTGTCCCAGCAGCCTCGAGGCCAAGATGCTGCTCAGTATTTTATAGTCAACTGTCAGCATTGATAAGGGACGGTAAGACCCCGGATCGGATGGGTCCCTTCCGGGCTTGAGGAGTGGAACCACCAATGCCTCGCACATCGAGCCCGGGAGTCGCCCAAGCCTCTTCGCCTCTCTGTATACTATCAATAACCTAGGGGCTAGGAGGTCAGCATAAGCTGCATAGAACTCCACAGGAAGGCCGTCCAGGCCCGGGGTCTTAGTCCTCGCCATCCTTTTAATGGCGCTACGGATCTCTCCCAGTTCTATGTCGGACCCCAGGGCTTTCGCCACGTCCTGCTCCACTGTTCGGAGCTCCAGAGGCCGTAGATAATTTTCAAGCAGGTCAGGGTCTCGGGCAGAGCGACTGCGGTACAAACATTCGTAATATTGCCGGTAGCAGCTCAGAATCTCAGGCTGAGTGTACACCTCGGTTCCGTCTGCCTTGCGCATGGACGTCGTCAATGAGGACTGACGCGTAGGGTTGGCTAGCCATGCCAGCAACGCGCTCGACCTATCCCCCTCTGCGATGGACCGAACCGTATAGGCCTTGTAGTCAAAACAGCGAAGCCGTTCGACCTCCGCCGCCACCGCCTCCTTCGCCTCCGCTGTGCGTACCTGTAATTCAGGGCGCCCGGGGCGGCGTAGTTCCAGCTCGCGGAGTTTCCGGTCCGCTGCATCTAGGTCGTCGAGGATAATTCGCCTCATGCCGACCTTTTTAGAAATACAGTATCCCCTCACCACCACCTTAAAAGCGTCCCACTCTAACGCTCGCGGTGCCGCCGTTGGACGCAAAGTACTCTGAGACCTTATCACCTAGGTCCGCCCTGAAAACACTGTCCTCAAGGATCTCGGGCCGTAATTTCCAGGTGGGCACCGCAGGCACCCCGGGAAACCAACGAAGGTCCAGCAGGAGGGGGTTATGGTCTGATATGGTCCTGGTCAAATATTCAGACCGGACCGCTGCTGAAACCAGTTCGGGCGAGCCAAGAAATCCGTCCAGTCTAACGTGCAACTCATGGAGGCTCGAGAAGTAAGAATAGTCCCTAGTTGTGGGGTGTTGCGCCCTCCAGATATCCGTTAGACCCCAGTGAGTCTGCCAGTCCCTACGACCCTTAGCCATGCGACGAACCGGAGAATCGGGAAGGGGTGGATGCGAGCGGTCAGTGTCTACATCCACCACTGAGTTGAAATCTCCACCGAGCAGGAGGGGCCCGGAGAAGAAGTGGGCCAACGAGCCCGATAACCTGGAAAGGAAGGCAGTCTGGTCTACATTAGGAGCGTACACACAGCAAACGTTTAGGTCTCTCCCTCCCAAAGTGCCCGAAATGGCCACTTAACGCCCTTCTGGATCTATGACTGTTTTCGCGACCTGGAAGGGAACCCCAGCTCTAACCCAAATCAGCGGCCCTCTGGCATACGCGGAGTACGAAGTGCAAAAGACCTGCCCCCTCCATCTACGCTGTAGCGCCGCCCCTTCCGCCTTGTTCAGATGTGTCTCCTGCAGCAGCGCCATTTGTACCCCCCTACGCACTAAATAAGCGTGGACTTTGTGACGCCTGGACATAGTATGAAGCCCCCGCACGTTCCAAGTAACACATTTCAGATTAGCAACATCAGCCATTGTCCCATATCGTTCTCGCAAAGTCTCCCCATCTGGGTCCCAACAAAGAAAGGACATCAATCATCCCAGCACTGATGGCGGCCATTTTCCCCAACCAAAACTTAACAACCCAAGTATGAACCAAATCCCCATCCGCCCTCCCCAGAACAGGACCCAAATAGCACCATCTAGTTCCCATCCAAACCATACCCTCCAACAACCCACTATCCCCTACTAATCCTGCGGTCGCCACCGTAGGAAGGCCTTAAGGGCCAGGTGCGGGCCGGGCGGAGGCAGTGGGCCCTCGACGCTCAGGCCACCAGGACTAAAGCAAGCCCAAAACAGTGCCAAAAACCCTCGGGGCAAAAACAGGGCACCCCACCCTCCCTACCCCGGGAGTCAGCATCAATTGTCGGCACCCGCCACCCCCCTGCCGGGCCCCCTCCCAAAATGAAGTAACTCACCCCGTTACCCCTGTCCATCCAGAAGGTCTTCCACCGATTTCGGTGTGATCACCGGCGTATGGACGCTATCAGTCACCGATTCCTCGGAGTCCGTTGGTGCCCCCTCGTCTCCAGGGTCCGCTTCCTCCTCAATGGCCTCGTCCCGTGAACCAGACAGCGCAGATAACACCTCTAGCACTCCCTTCCGCTCCGTCGATGTCTCTGCAGTTGAGGGTCCTCCTGAGCGGCCACGGCGACTCCGAATCCTCTTGGACCGCCGTCTCTGCTCCGGCTCCGCCGCCTGCTGAGATGAGGAGCCGAAGCCATCTTTCCCTGCTCTATAGAGTTCAAGCCAGTTACAGACCTCCTCTGGGGTGTCAAAGAATTGAGTCTTGTCATCGACAATTATGCGGAGCCTCGCAGGATATAGGAGCGAGTACTGGATGCCCTCGCTCCTGAGCTCGCGCTTGATCGCCAGGAAGGAAAACCTTCTGCGTTGAGTTTCATAGGTGTAATCCGGGAAGATGTTCACCTGGCTATTCGCCACTTTGAATGGACCATTATGTCTGGCGGCATTGAGGAGGAGGTCTCTGTCCCTAAAGTGCAATAACCGTGCCACCACCGGTCTCGGGGCACGTCCCTGCTGCGGTGGCATCGCTGGGACTCTATGGGCACGCTCCAGGGTGTAGAAGGAGGATAGACCCTCCGAGGCCACCGTGTCTCGGAGCCAGGCCTCCAAGTATGCCACCATGTCGCCATCCTCAATCTTTTCCGGCAGGCCCACCACACGAATGTTGTTCCTCCTGTTACGGCCTTCTGCATCCTCCGCTCTCTGCTCCAGGGCCGTAATTCGGGATAGAGCATCCTTCATAGTCGCAGCCAGGGTTCGCTGCGCCGGCTCCAAGGTTTTCACTGAGCTCTCCACTTCCTTGACCCGGTCCGAAAGTTTGCCGTGGTCCGCTCTAAGGAGACCTAGGCTCATCGCTACCTGGGCAATGTCCTGCTGGAGGGCCGAGCGCGTGGTCGCTATCGCCTCTAAGACGCGGTCAAATTGCTGTTGCATTGGTGCACCGCCAGAACTCTCTGGGTCCCCACGTTCCTCTTTGTCCTGGGTCTCCGAGTCTGAGGCGGCTGGGGTAGCCCCCTTAGCTCCCCTAGGTTTCCCCATGTCGCCGGGAGCACGCCGTGCGGGTCCAGGAGCAGGCGTCTCCGAGTGCAGGCGCCGGCTATGACTCTCCCGGTTGCTGGGCCTCAGGTCGAGTGCCGGAGATCCCCGTCTCCAGGGCCTGTTGGGCCTTCTCAGCTTCGGCTCGCGCCACCACCACGTCGTCTGAGGGCACCGAGGAGGAGGCGGAGACAATCGTCGCCAGGTCGGGCAGGCCCGCACGGCCGATAAAGTCCCGGGGTGAGGGTCACCAACTCCACCGGACGATTTGCGGCCCCAAAGGGTTGCGCCTCCCATGGAAGTGGGTTGGCCAGGAAAAAGTAGCCAAGTGCGGTGTAGGGAGTGGGGCCACCGCCGGGACCTCCAGACGTCCGCGTGCGGGATCCACTATAGCGTGGGCATCCGCCCATCCGAGTGCAATCCTCGTTGAAAGAGTCCGATCTGACCGATGTCCAGATCCACACACCACTGGGAGACGGCAGTGCAGGGGGTGCGCCGCTGCTAGTGATGTTCCTCCAGTCTAGTGGATCCGGCCAAGGGGACAATGAAGTCCGGGCGCCATGTTGGGTCGCACTCCGCAGTTCCACAAACTTCGATTTTTCGCCGGGTCACCGCTCGTTCAGACTGCGCCAAGGGCCCCGGCAGGTCTCCGTCGGGCCGATCAGCAGAATGCGGGGGCTGGGGTGCCCCGCAGCCTCCGATTTACAGGATAATCACGGGCTCAGTCCCGGAACCGAGCTCTCAGGCGACCATCGCCATCGGCGCCTAAGCCACGCCCCCTATATATCTCCTTCTTGTCGTTAAACTAACTCAGAATCTATTTCTGACTTAACATACTAGAAACTAACTACAGATCCCTGTACCAGGCGTTAAGTATGAGACATTGAGTAGAGTGTTTCAGAAAAGTACGATGTTCCTAAACTCTGTTCTCAATATGTATCAGTTGGTATAGGTGAGCGGTTTGGTATAAGAACAAGAGCTTAATTGTTCTAATCAGTTAGAGTTTGCCCTGGGATTGATACAGATGGATTCCAATAGTTCATCGGCCTCAAAAGGTGATCTGACGTTGTGCATTTTATTATTGTACATAATCCGCAAAAATGCAGGGAACCTCATCTGAACTGTTGCGCCAGCAGCTCTAAATTTGTCCATCCTCTGACCCAGTTCCCACTGCCTATCCAGCGTGGGTTTAGAGAGATCAGAGCGTCTTTCAAAGGGAAAATCAGGACCTTTTTATAGATTTTAGTTTTAAGCTCAAGATTAAGAATTTTTTCTTTCAGGAAATACGTCAGGAAGTTAATCAACATTTTCCTAGGTTTAGTTCTACCGGGATTCAACCGGAAGGGATCACAATGGATTCTCTGTATATCTTTATCGAGGTCCTCTGCTGACTCCTCGAAATTTAGGGACTCCTTCAGTAATTTAATTATGTAGGTCTTAAGGTCTCCGCCTTCCTTTCCCTCAGGTATCTTCAGGAGACGCAGGTTGTTTCGTCGTGAATAATTCTCTAAAGATTCCACTCTTTCTTTCATAGCAGCCCCTTCTCTACGTAAAGTTTGAATTTTCGAATCCGCTGCCTCCAGATTTGCTTTCATCACCCCAACTGAGCACTCCAATACTTCTGTTCTTTCTCCCAGCCCATCCACCTTCCTCTCCAATGCCTCACAGGACGTTCGGATATCATTCTGATTTGCCTTAGAAATCAGAAAGTCATTGCAAATCTCTGCTCTCATCGAAGCTATTGAAGCTGCCAGGGCTTCCAATGCGCTCTCAGTGTGGGTGGGCCTTTCGCTTTTATCTCCTTTGCCCTCGTCTCCCTCCGCTAAATTGTGTGTGTTTTCTCGGAGTATCGCGACTTGCGCACCTCCTTCATTTTCTAGTATATTTACTGATACGCTCGGTAGTGGGAGAGATGGGAGAGATGGAAACTCCGCCATATTTGTTATTGAGGTAGGAATCTTAAGCTCACAGTTACTGTTGTAATTGTCCGCGTTTATTTTTGTGGACAAGAGAAGAGAAGGTGAACTTATGTTATCACCCTTGTCTGAATTATTAGCCGGTATCAAATCCAATACCTGAGGCAGAACTTTGAAATATGAACGCAGAGAGGGGGTAATTTTCCCAGAACTGCTATTCAAATTTAAGATTTTGGACCCCCCTTGGGGACCGCCTTTGCTGTTTTTGTATTACTTTTTTTCCCCTTGGTAATAGATTTCTTATTGAGCCTCACTTTTGCTAAATCTAGGGAGATAGAAGTGGAGGGTTCTATTGTCGCCACTTTTTCTGAAGAAGGGGATTCTGGGAGTTGTAGTTTTTTCTTGCCCGACCTCTGTTTCTTTCCCACCTTCTCATTCACACTCTTGGTGCTTTTAACATTTGTTTTTCGAAAGGGGGTGTTTTTATCTTTATCTTTGGGTTTGATTAATTCTGATATCTCTAATGCTTCTGATACCTCCTCGCTCTCAGTAACCCCCGCAGCCTCCTCTAGTTGATCACAAATTGCGGTGGCGGCATCGCAAACCCCTCCAATCACACTCCCCTGTTCAACTCCGATTTGCTCTTGCTCTTGCTCTCTATCGCTGACTCTAGCCTCTGCTCCAGAGTCACAAGCCCCCTCCAAGGGAATCCGTCGCTGCAGCAGTCTCTGTCCCGCGTCCCCAGCACAGCCCAGCCTACCTCTTAGCTGTCCCCGAGCCGAACGACCTCGTCGGAGCTCCACTGCTGCTCTCTGCCACGGGCTCCGAGGAGGCGGTGGGCTGCCGGGGAGGGATTGAAGGGCGTCGCAGCGGCACATCCACAAGATCCGCCCACTCCACCGACACCGAAAAGCCGAAACTGCAGACGATAAGGAAGTGTGAGCAGGCTCCGCTTCGAACGCCGCCCAGGGGATTCAAATACCGGTTCTACAGAAGATTCAGGGCTCCGCTCCCAAAAACATCACTCCATGAGAGGGCAGCAACAGCAACTCTGCGGTGTTTGTGATCCGGCGTCTGATGCGCGCGCCGCACTAACCTGCGGCCGCCATGTTCTCCCCTATGGGCGCAAATCTTAACACCCCTGATGGCCACTGTAGTCCATGGTAATACAATTCCAGAGACCTGGAAAGAAAGTATATGGGTCCCTATTTTTAAAAAGAGGTCACAGCTGTCCCAAACCACTAAAGGATGATACAATTGCTAGATATTCCAAGCAAAAGTTAATGGAAATCATTTTCTGCAAGCCCTTGAAGACTGTGTTGAAAGGGAGATTTTCCTGCCTAAAATGCTAATAGGATTTAGGCGGGGTCACTCAACATTAGATGGGTGATTTGTATTGAAGTTACTTGTGGAAGAATATGCCTTTAAAATAAATCAACCAATCTATGTTGGACTCATGTTGAACTGGTGACTAATGGTGCCTTACCAAGGAAAATCAACATGCCTAATGGGCTCAGGCAAGAATGTATCTTAGCCCGCTCCTTTTTTCTTTGTACATTGCAGCTGTCCTGACAAAATGTAGTTCATATCATAAACATCCACCAAAACTGGGAGGAGAGTCAATCCTGACTACATTCTGTACTGATAATACCATCTTACTGGCTCACCTGGATCTCCAAAGACAATTAGGTGCTTTCTATTGTATTGTGCAGTCACTGACTTGACAATAAATACCACCAAAACAGAAGAAATTATATTCTCAAAGTCGAGTAAAATGAAAATAATCTGAGGTAGTGAATCAGTGCAGAGAAACTGGAGTCTGAAAACGAATACAGATACTTGGGTATCCTTTTGTAAAGAATATCTTATCTCTGAAGTGCACATGGATATTCAGGAACAGAGAGCCAACTTTCGTAGCTGGCTCATTAAACAAGATGGACTCAGTTTTGGGTCATAAGTCTTTTGAAGTGCTTAAATAGGCCTGCAACTTTAAAAATTGTACATCTGCTGCTCTATGGCTGGAATATGTTTGTTGAGTCTAGTGCAATTTGATTGCAGACTACAGTGAAGAACATCTGGAAAAGTTGGCTTGATCGTCCAAAAGGCTCTGTAGATAGCAGATTAAGATTGGAGCTGGGTGACTCAAGTTGTCTCTGCTGTAGACTTCTACCATATCATCTGGGACTGCCCCATCATCCACACTTAATGGGCACAAATACTAGGAGAGATGAGTAAGGTACTGGAGGCAACACTTCCTATGGAACCTACATTTGTATTACTGAGAATAACCAATGATATAGACCTGAGCCGCCCACACCTGATCTTCGCACTGTTGGCCCTGGTGGTGGCAAAAAGGGACGTGGCATGGGCGTGGGGGGCATCATCACACCCTCAATTGGGAGAATAGAGGAGGGGAATGGACATGTATATGGTAGCAGGAAGGGTCACCTACTTTTATTTATTTATAAGTTTTGTATAGCGCGAACACGACCAAAGTGGGTATCAGAGCGCTTTACATAAGGTTGAAGAAATAATAGGAACACAGCTCAAAGAGACAAAACAAGGTACAAGTAGGTCAATGTGCAACAAGAGCAAAAATGACAAAATGGTGGGAAATAGGGAGAAGGCTATGGTAGCAAGAAGATAAGAACAATATCCATCATGAACAAAAGGGACATTATGGCAGGCAACAGTAGGTCGCAACAGATGACATTTAATAGTTAGGATATCCAAAAAGTCTCGAGGTACGAGGAGCAAAGTTTCTAGATCAGCGCATTGTTCATTAGTAGTGCTTTTTACTTCCCTTGTGAAGGTAAAAGTGGATGGAATAAGCCTTGTCTCCTCTGGCAGGGTGTTCCAGATTCTCTGGGCAATGCCCGAGAATGTACGATTGTAGGTTTTGAGCTTATTGAATGTCTTTGGCTTGAGCAGCAAGGTGCTGGTGCTCCTTGTGGGCCGGGAGCCCCCAGAAAGTTCCAGCTTATTTGGCAGGTAGAGTGGGGTATTAAAGTGAAGAGCTCTATGAGTCATACAAGCAATCTTTAATTGAATCCTTTCCTCAAAGTGATTTCAGGTCCGGTGAGATGTGGTTGTTCTTCTTGGAACCCGCGATGAGTCTCGTAGCCGCATTTAGCTAAGCTCTGATGTGGGCTAAGCTGAGTTTCGGCAGTTCGCATAAAGTAGCACTGCCATATCCTAGTCTTGAGATGACCAGTGCTTGCACTGCCGATTTGAAGTCCTCATGGGGCAGGTATGGTTTGAGTTTTCTTGGGATGCACAGCTGAAAGTTCGCTCCTTTGGTAGATGCTCTGATGTGCTCTTGCATGTATAGGTTTTTATCAAGCAGAACTCCAAGTGATTTCGTGGAGTCAATGAGGTGTGGTGTGCAGTTGAGCCCGGTGAGATTAGAGAGATATTTCACAACAGTTGGGTTTGCCTAGCCAGAGCAATGAGGAGGAAGTCCGTCTTGAGGGCGTTTAGTTTGTGGTGGTTGGAGGTAAGCCAGTTTAGGGTTTTGAGCAGGGTTTCGTTGAGAGCATTGATGTCTTCGGGGGAGGAAATTTTCATGTATAGTTGGGTGTTATCGGCGTACATGTGATATTGGATGTTGGAGGCTTTAAGAATTACCGTCGGTGGTTCCAGGAAAAGGTTAAAGAGCGTGGGGGAGAGTGAGGACCCTTGTGGAACACCCAGCATGCAGGGACCGGGGTTGGATAGAGTTTGATTGAATTTGACTCTTTGAGTTTGAGTTCCATTTAAGGACCTTGCAAGATAGTCCCATTCTGCATTCAAGGAGGTGGAGAAGATTGTCATGCTTGACAGTGTTGAATGCAGATGAGAGATCGAGAAGAATTAATAGGCAGGCTTCATTCTGGTCCAGTAAAGTGAGAGAGTCATCCGCTATGTGAGTGATGGCCGTTTCGGTACTGTGGCCAGTGCGGACCCCGATTGGAATTGGTCGAGGAGCTGGAATTGTTCAATGTGTCTGTGCAGTTGTTCATGAACACATTTCTCCAGTAGTTTAGCCAGGGTAGGAATGTTTGTGATTGGTCTGTAATTATTCAGGTCTTCCGGGGTCAGCCAAGGGTTTTTTAAGGATGGGGGGCACTAGGTCCTCCTTCAGGCAGTCCGGGATCTCGCCTTGACGGAGAGAGGCGTTGATGATCTTGGACCAGAGCGGTGCTAATGAGCCTATCATTTCTTTATAGAAGTTGGGGGGGAGGGGGTCATTGAAGTGGTTTGAGGGTTTAATGGTCGAGAGAGTGTTGAGGATGGTAATGTCATTGAGGGGTGTGAATTGACTCCAGGAGGCATTGTTTTTGGGAGAGAAAACAGACTGGCTGAGGGGGGGCATGGAGAGGGAGGGGAGGAGGCAAGAGGGGGTGAGAGTAAGAGTGCAGAAGACCTTAGATCAGATTCGTTCTTGTTTGACTTTTCTAGGAAGAAGTCAGCAACCGCTTTGCAGTTTGGCTGCGGGCACGCGAATTGCTGAGATTGGTTGGGTGCGTTGTTGGATTGTGTTTTAATCAGCTCAAATAGTCATTTCGGGCGATTTCTTGCTTTGTCATGTTGGACTTCGAAGAAGGAAAGTTTTGTGGTTCTAATGAGTCTGTTGTATCTACTTCTTTTGAGTCTTAGGATTTTTAGAAGTTCCGTGGAGGGAGTGGATCTCCAAGTGCGTTCAGCTAGTCTAAGGCTGCGTGTGTCCACGTTTAGGTTGACGTTGAACCAAGGTTTGGAATCCTTGATGGGTATTCTTTTTAGTTGTAGGGGGGCCGTAGCATTCAGCGCCGAGAGCATGGCATTGTTATAGTGCTAAGTGAGGTCGTGCACTTTGGTCATGTTTGCAGGCGGTGGAAGGGAGTCATTGCAGTGTGTTATCAGATCATTAGCGCTAGTGTGGAGAAGCGATCTTTTCCAGTGTTTTAATTTTAGTGACTGTGATCTATTTGGGATCCAGCATTCAAGGATAAGGACGTTGATATAGTGATGAAAGCGAGAGGCTGCTCCCGCGAAATTTCGCAGAGTATGGGGGAAATGGAGAAGGTATCATGGTCTCGATGGGGGTCTGGATCTGATTGACATGCTGTGGGTCCTTGTGGGTACGGATGTACTAGGTGAAGATATGTGGCTGGACATGGGCCTTAGACCCAGAGGGAGCCTTTGGGGGGGTAAAAGAGGACTGTCAACAATATCATTTATGACAGAGCTGGATTTAGATAGGTTGTTTGTCATGGTGATGTTACTGTGGGTTGTGGGCGGTGGTTTTTTTGGACGCATGGATGACTATGTGTGACATCCCAGTTGTTTTTGTATTGGTTAAAAATGCAAATAAAAATATTTTTTTTTGAAAAAGATTGGAGCTGGGTCTTAGAAAAATTAAACGAAAGTATTGGCAAATAATTTAAAATTATTTTTTTTTTTTTTAAATTTTTTTTTCTTTTTTTTTTTGTCCTCATATTACGTGCATAGCTCCAATCTATCAAAACCAAAGGACCGCCACAGAGCAAAGGAAAGAATGGTCGAGTGCAGTGCTGTCTCAGCTTATAGCTGGTAGGAGAAAGTTCATTCGGGAGGGAAGAAGACCGGTTCCCCACAGCACCAATCACAACAGCCAAACATGATTTTGCTTAGGGAAGTGCCTCCGGAGATAGTGCCCAAGTTATCGAGACCCCCATAGCTCCAAGACTGTTAGTCATGGCAGCGAGGATAAGCAATGTACGTGTTAATCATAGGACCTGGGAAAAAAAAAAAAAAAAACAAAAAAAAACAAAAAAAAAAAAAAAAACCCAGGTTTATCGCTGTTATCCCAGCATTGCCCAAAAAGCTCTCCTATTGGGGTTTCCTGCTCTGGCGAGATCGAGTTTGGAAATTTGAAGAAGTGAAACTCGCCATTCATGCTCTGTAGGTGGTTGAGCATCTTTCCAATGCCTACATATCTCCCTACGCGCCGCTAAAATGGAGTAGAATGTTAGATTGGTTGCGGCATTGCGGATTTTACTCTTGAGACCAAATATAACAAGAGCAAGGTCTATGGAGATATGTTCACCCAGAAATTGTGAAAGCTTATTACTAATGGCTTCCCAAAAAGCGGATAAATTTGGACAATCATAAAACATATGAGTGTCTGATGCTGCGATTAACCCGCATCTTGGGCATAAGACTGGGCCTGTTAAAGAAAACTTAGTCAACCTCTGAGGGGAATAGTATGCCCTATGTATAGTGAATAAGTGGTTTCTACGAAGCCAAGCCGGTTTAACTAGGTCCCAAAGCATTGAGCAAGAGGCTATCCAAAGTTCTTCAACCTCTACGCCTGGCATTAGTTCAGCCCATAGTGACGTCGGTAGATGAAAGTTGGCATCTATTTCATCGATTATTTTGTTATACCAACATGAAATTTCTTTTTTTGCGGCGGGGCTGTCCATGAGGCAAGTTACCAAGTCGCTATTGCCACCTATAGGCTGCTTACTAATCCGTGCTGGCTGCTCTTTGTATGACTGTGACCAGCTGGAGATCTGAATATATTTAAATCTCGAGAAACTTGTGCCTACTTTGTTCGTTAAATAGTCCCATGGAAGTAATGTCCCATCCATAAACAGGTCATCCCACCTATTTATACCTGCCTCTATTAGCGGGTTAGTAAGGGCATCTGTTGTCCATGCGGGAGGGACGGGTAGATCCCATATGGGAGCCCTCCCAGAATAGTATCCAACATTTATCGCATGCCTCACTTTATACCAAGTAGATGCAATCCCTTGTAAAACTTTCAATTTTATTTTCTTGAAGAATTTGGGGTCACCAAATTTAAACAAAAATGCAGATTGGTCTACTCCTTCACATTCAAGTAATGTAGAAAAAAGAAGGCCCAGCCCTGTTAAAGTAGGGGTTTTAAGTAGCATACGTGTGTGCGTGAGCTGAAAAGCCCATGCATAGATTTGGAGATCTGGGCCAGCCAACCCTCCCTTCTCCCTCCGTCGCCTGATTTTTTTCCACGAAATTCTTGGGCTCTTACTATTCCAGATAAAGCTGGTTATCGCGCTCTGTAGCTTTACAATCAATTTTGAGTCAAAAAAAAGTGGAATAGAGTTAAACAAAAAAGAAACTTTAGGTAAGATACTCATCTTCACTAAGTTAACCTTTCCCAAAACAGTGAGAGGAAGATGTGACCAGTCTCTCATATGTTTCCGGCACTCTGCAGCTATTTTGTTGAAGTTAAGTGAAGCAATCAAATTAATGTCTTTAACTATATTGATCCCCAGATATCGAAGTTGGGTTTTAGATGTGCCATTGTTGCCAATTGAGTTACTATTCCAGGACATTGACTCTGTCTTTTGGGCATTAATCTCATACCCAGAAACTTTACCGAATTTTAGAGCCTGGTCAATTATCTCTGGGTATGCTTCATCATAATTCGTTGTAAAAATCATAATATCATCTGCATAAAGTGCCACCTTTTTATCCCAACCACCAAAAATAAAAGGTTTAATCAGTATACTGTCTCTTAAGATTTGGGCAAAGGGTTCTATATAGACATCGAAAAGAAGGGGTGACAGGGGACAGCCCTGCCTAGTTCCCCTCGTGACCCTGAAGGTCTCAGTCAAACCCCCGTTTATCAAAAGTGAGGCAGATGGGCACCTATATAACAAATTCAACGTTCTCAAAAATCTGTCCCCCACATTGAACTTCCTCAAGGCCTCCGACAGGTACAACCAGTTCACCCTGTCGAAGGCCTTTGTTGCATCCAACGTGAGGACATCCAGAGGGATAGCCTCCTTTATGGCGATGTCTATAGAGCCTAGTAATTCATACGTGAGCTCACAGAGCTGTCTCCCCTTAATAAACCCTTTTTGGTTATGTGCTATAATATCTGGCGCCACCCGACCCAACCGTTTGGCCAGTATGGTGGCAAAGATTTTATAGTCGGCATTTAATATAGAAATAGGCCGATATGAGCCGCAGTCTGTGGGGGGTTTGCCGGGCTTCAAAATAAGAGTTATAGAGGCATTGTCCCATGATTCAGGTGGTATTTCGCCGTGTCTTAGTATTTGGTTAAAAAGAATCACTAAGATTGGAGAGACCTGAGTGATAAGCTTTTTATATATTTCACTTGGCAAACCGTCAGTGCCTGTAGCCTTTCCTCCCTTTGCTTTCCTTATTGCCTCTTCTACCTCTATAATAGTTATCTCCTCGTCCAAAGAGTGGTTCTGTTCTGGTGTTAGAGATGGTAGAGAGATACCTTCTAACCAACTCAAGATGTCATTCTGGGTAACGTTTAAGTCATCTTTATAGATGGATTGAAAGAAATTTCTAAAAACTACTCTAATTTCATCATCCCTTGAAAAGGTGCCCTCCGTGGATGTAACAGACGATATGTTGTTTCGAACCCGGTCTGATTTAATTTTCCAGGCAAGTAATTTCCCTGCTCCCTCCCCGTATTGGAAATGCGAAAGCTTACTTGCCTCCCATCTCTGAAGGACACGTTTCTCTAGAACTGCGGATAGTGAGTGCTTCAGCCTGTCCAACTCAGCGTGTTTTCCGGCGAGGTCGTTGTCGTTGTCAATTACTACGACAACGACCTCGCCGGAAAACACGCTAAAATTATTGGTCGTGTGTATGGACAGCACCGGATGGTTCATTTAGGTATTTGATCAAATGCCATTTACAGAGTCAGGGAGGGATCCCATTGATGTGTAACCTATGTATTGTTGTCAGAGGTTTTGGATTTACCTAAAATAACCACTCTTGAAGACACCTCTGTGCCTGCTAGGAATCAATTGTTATAGCTCTTGGTTAAATATGCTATGTACAGATTGTAAGGGTACTTACTTTATAACAGTACTTAAAAGATATGAAAGCAAAAAAAACACTAGAAAATGGAGGCTGAAGCTAAGATTAGGTCAAGTGCTTGCTTTTATCAAATGGGGATTTAATATCATGGATTATGTAAAAGAGTCCTAGGCTGAGCATACTTGTCTATATGTCATCTACTGGTATTTTGTACAAGAAAGAAGGCACGTTTATGGACCATCTTTAGAGAACTCCTGATACAATTCCTCCGGGATTTACTATTAACCGGAATGGCATTCAGTGAGGTCAGATTATGTTATAGGATTTACACATTTTTGGAAGCAGTGAAGAATAGTCTAGCCTAAAGGACAGAACTGGTATGTTAATGTAGTATTATTACATGTTGCCAAACACATCCAATTTTAAAATGCACATCGCACTTTCGGTCACTGAAGCATTTTATTGTGTACATTTGTTTTCTTGTACATAATGCACGTGGTCACATTATTGATGATTCACTTTCTTCATTGTCTTTGAACAAAAAGAAGGAGATTGCTATTATGTGTCTTTTGAGTTCACTTGACCTGATGACTTAATTACATCTGCAATGGTATGCTACCAAACGTGATATGAAGCACAAATGAATCGTCGTCCCAGTTTGAACAAACTATGGGGCAAGTGATCGAGAAACAGTGCAGTTTAAAAGTGAACTATTCTGAAAATTACAATCTAAAATATGTGCTAAATGTTCATTCATGCTACAATATGGACATGTAGCACTTAATGTAACCCTGGACAACAATCCAAGGTGCTCTATTGATGATGGAAGACACCTGCTCCTTAGAGCTAAACTTGATGGGCGGGATGTGGCCATAAAGGTATTTTGGGATCATGCGCCATCATCCAGTTACGAGATCTTGAAATAGATTTCAACCGTAGAACATATAAATTGAATCACTCCTAAAACCAAATGATAAACGATCTAACCTCAGTGTAAAAAAATAAGAAGGGAGTGGTGGCCTACCTTTGCCCATTGTATGTAAATTTTCTGGCGTATAATACAATATGTAGAGACATTTATATTGTATCATTGTCGTACAAATAAAAATCCTTGTTTCCCAGGAGTGGAGAAACAATCCTAGTGGGTCTTTCCAGTCATCTTCTCCCAAATGACTTACATCTCTCAAGGGAATCCCAGTTCAATCTTTTTGTTTTTAAAGGGTATTTGACTTTATTGCCTTTATTACTGATCTTCATTATCTCTAAATGTGATTATATTAAGCTTTCTGGTTTATATCTTGCAACAAACTGAGCAACTTTGAGCTCTGGAAAAAACAAGGAACATTGCAGTCTTCCACAGCCCGTCGGAGGTGAAATTCAAATCTTCACACTTCCTTTCACTATGGGATGTTATGGAGGAAAGTGGCACAGACTAACAGCTTTAAATGCATTTTCTTTTGGGAATGTTGTTAATATTTGTGCAGGTTGAACTAAGATTAGTTTCTCTTTAATGCTAACTCGTTTCTTATTAATTTCCCTTTAAAGAAACGGAAACGACGGTGCTGTGATCTGAATCAGGGTGAAATGGATGCACTCGAGTACCACTTAAAAGTAAGTTACTACAAGAATTTAATCAAGTACTTTTTTTCTCCCTTACTTCAACTTATATTTCACACCCCTATAATGTATGTTGCTCTCTTTGTATTGCTAAGACATTTCTATCCCTCTTACATGGGAAAAGTTTAATTTCAAGAGTTTGTTTTGATAGGTATGTTTGCAGACAGTGGCTCAAGGCGCAGCTCTCCAAAGAATGGTGTATGAATGTGTCAAATGGTAATTGCCAAAGGAAAAACATATTACTAAACTTCTAAAAAAAAAGAATGAAAAATTTCCTAGCTATAGTAACGAAAAGATTTAATTCTATTAAGGACTCGGAGGCGAGGATTTTGCTTGTTCTTTCTTCGTTTTTATTACAGCAGCCATGTTAACTAGTAAACATCAAACCACAAACAACACTACATTTCCCATGAACAGTAGGGAAGAAATTGAAGTCTATCAAGAACAGTCCAATATCGAATTCGGGATCGCAGCCTAGTATAATCCGTCCTGTCCCCTGTCAGTTGCCCTCTTTCTTCCTGCGATCAGGCTGCCATCGGAAACGCCTCACTCCTGTTTTTCCTGGAATAATGAGAGCACTAATGAAGACACCGGAAGCAATCTCTGTTGACCACAAACCATTGAAGTGTAGTAAACAATAAAAAAGGCGCAACCCAAAGAATACCATAGAGCGTGTCCTTAGACCCAAAGTTCAGATGCTGAAAATCACAACAACAACATAAACACCCTGAGTATACCAGTAAGGCTTTACTTACTCTCATACAAGTCTCGAACCTTTGGGTGGGTTGCCACATGTGTGCAAGTGGGTTAATCCTCGCCTCCGAGTCCTTAATAGAATTGAAACTTTCTGTTCTGATAGCTAGGAAACTTTTCATTCTATGTCGGGACCCGGAGGCGAGGATTATGATAGTTCAAAGCTTGTCCACCACCAGAGCCGCAATGGAGGAGACTGATTTAGAATAGAACCTCTTGAAGGTTGAATCCGAAGACCAGACAGCTGCATTCAATATATCCTTTAAGGGGGTGTGGCCTAGGAAAATGGCGACAGGATGTGAGCCCTTCGAGCTTCCGGCCGACCCATCGCCAAATTCCAGCATTAATCCTGGATTCCGGAGCTGATCGCTCCCCCTGATCCTCGCATTGTGCCCCGCAACTAGTTGTACGCCTGCTGTGAGGCGGCTGCTGGGTGACGCAGCTGTAAGGAGGCGCTGCCAGAGGGCTCTGACTGAGACCGGACGGAAGGGGCCTGTGATGATGCAGCGGACTGGCAGAGGTGTGGCCGCACCTGGGGATCATCGTGAGTCTGCAGCAGTTGAGGTAGCCCACGGGGGGCGGGCGACTGGTCTTTGCCGTGGATTTCCCCCCTTTCTCCTTCTTGGTGGTGCGGTCAACACCACTAGCTCCTGGGGTAGGCGTTGGTGGATGATGGCGCTTGTTGCACAAGACCCAGCTGCAATGGAGGGGTCCCTGTGTGACAAGACCTCCTGAGCTGTCTGGGGTATTGTTGAGCATGCGGGGCCCCTCCGGAATATGGCATCCGGAAGCGGAGTGGGCCTCTGAGGTGGAGGAGGAGCGGAGAGGCCCCATCACTTAGGAAGCAGCCGGGACCAGATCGGATTCAGTAGGTGAGCAAGCCCATTCGCAGCCTGGGCGGCCCCACTGCACATGTGACTTAACAGACTGTGCAAGCTCCTGGGTGCTTGGTCAGGTTGCTCGTGGCGGGCTTTGCCTTCAGGCCCGCTTTCCTTCCCCCTCCCCTCATCTCCTTTACTGGGAGCAGCTGATCTGTCACAGGAGGGATTGTGGTGGGAACTGCTGATCGCGAGCCGTGGTGAAACGTGCCTAGAGCTGATCCTTGTGGAACAGGTGCTGTGACTCTTAAGCCTGTTGAACTGAAAGTGTCTTGCAAAGACAGGGTGCACTGGACCCCTCAGTATATTGACCTCTTACAATAATTAATTCCGATGTGAAAATACTATGTAAGGCCCTGGCCACCAGACTGGCTCTCCACATGTCTCACCTGGTGCATGAAGATTAATGTGGGTTTATACCTACTCGAAACACGGGCATGAACATCAGGAGGTTGTCCCACATACTGTATGAAACACGACAAAGAGACAAGGACCCTGCCTTAGAATCTGTAGACCTGGAAAAGGCCCTGGATTCTGTAGATTAGGGGTACCTCTTGGAGGTGCTAAGGGTAGCCGGTTTTGGACCTAAATTTAGAAGATGGTTGCAGATCCTGTATACAGGTGGGATGTAGCCGGTCGGGTGAATGGATACTAGAGAGGGGGACGCGACAGGGCTGTCCGATCTCCCCTCTGTTGTTTGCACTGGCAATAGAGCCCCTGGCAATTTGGACACGTAGGGACCTGGCCCCTTGGGGCATCAATGTTGCTGGAGCATCTCGGGTCATATGGCTATATGCGTAAGACGCATTATTTTATGTCACCTCGCCCCGGGAGGCAGTACAGAGACTCTTAAGGATCATGGAGAAGTTAAGCAACTGCTCCGGGCTGAGAATCAATAAGAGTAAATCACGGGTGTTTCCCCTGGCTCGCTTGACTGGCCTTTGCACGGAGTCGCTCCCTCAACTGAGACTCCGATGGGAGGCCTCGCACTTCAGGTACCTGGGCATACAGGAGGCTGGCGAGGACTCCGAAGTGCTACAATTTAACACCCATAAAACAATGGAGGCCTTAAAGAGCTCAATTGGCTTTTGGAATACGCTACCACTTTCCCTAAAGATCCGGTTGGCGATAGCTAAAATGGTGATGCTGCCTCGTTGCCTCTATGTGCTACAGAAAATGCTGTGCCCCATACCCCACCGAATATTCAGGGCTTTGGACTCCCTGCTGATAGACATATACTGGGCCGGACGGCGTAGCAGAGTTGCTCTTGCTACTCCAAACAGTACATATGAGGGGGTTGGTCTAGAGTCACCTAGAATAAGAACTACATTATTATACCGCTCAATTGCAGCATGCTGCCAAGTGGTTTGTGGAGGGGGACAATTGGGAGAAATGGCTACCCTTTGATAGCGTACCAGTCACTGAACTTCCGGCTCTACTCATGGAGGTCTCTGGTGTCTCTGAAGGTGCACCGTATGTGGTTAGGCAGACAGCATGTGTGTGGCAGCTATTTGTGGAGCAAATCCTCAGGCATGCTCCTTTTCACAGGTAATTAACAGTGTAGGCGTTGGCGCCAATCCGGAAGGTGATGGCGAACGGCAGTGGGGAGGATGCAAATTGCTTGCAGACCTATACCCAGGTGAGTGATTGATTACGTTTGAACAGGCTTGTAGGGACTTCAGATTGGGGCAAGGGCAATATCTACAATATGCTGCCCTAATTAACATAGTCCAAGAGATATGGCCCATGAATCCCCTGATAGCGCATCTCACACAAACATTAGATATGATGCTTAAGTGTGGGGATAGCAAGCATATTATATCTCTGTTGTGAAGGGCAATGAGGGCAGATACCAGGGCTCCCCCTTCTGTCGCATATGTGGCTTGGAATGCAGATCTAGTGGAGCCATTGAAGGAAAAGGATTGGAAGGTGCACTCATGCACACAATCTCTTGTACCGCCCGGTTTCGCCTAATACAATATAACTACGTCCACCGCACATACATGACCCCAGCAAGAATACATCACATTGCTCCGTGCAGGTCTAATACATGTCCCAGGCGTCATAAAACTGGGGCCCTGTTCTTGACCCAGATTATGGCGGTGGGGGGATGGAAGGGGGAGGTACCGATGTCTTGCAACATTGTTATTGATTTACATGCCTATGTATCGCCTCTGCTCGCACCAATGGTTTATGTACTTGAAAATCTTAAAATAAAGTTTATAAAAATGTCCTCCAAGCGCGCTCCCAGAACAAAAGCTTTGGAGGCCATACCCCCTCGAGCAGACTGTGCATCAAACATTTTGGTGTCAATTCCTGCCTCTTGTATGATCCAATGTACCCATCTTGCGATGGTCAGAGAGAAGAATACTCGAAAAGACTTCATCAGCGCTATCAATGATTGGTTCTCCCCTTGGGGGCGAAGCTCTGCCGTAATGCTTTCATATTTCTTGATGCATCTGACTACGCAGAACTTGGGCACCTCAGAGAAAGCCGAGTAGGAAATCATGAGCGAGTTACATTTGGTATGTCTTGATATGTGAAAGGTAACTCCCTCCGGTGTAAAGAGATATAAGGCCCTGACATCGAACACCCGCCTGTAGGAGATAAGGCATTGCAGAATCACGGGCTTAGCCAATAACTGCTTCTGGGAGAGGTATTTGTTGTTCGGCCATGAGGATAGGAATTTTAGGACCTTGTTAATGTCCCAGGGAACTGAGTATTTAGGTTCCGGTGGCAGAAAAAGCCTAACGTCACAAAGTAGTTTACGTACCAAGGAATGCTACCCTACCGGTGCGCTTGTGATCGTTACATGAACCGCTGAGATAGCCGATCTAAACGTATTTATGGATCTGTAGGCCATGCCTCCCAATGCCAAAGGGGCCAAAAAATTCAGGATGTGAACAACGTCTGTCCCCACGAGGCCAGGCAGAGCGGTATCTCTTTTAACGGTTTCATCTGCCCAAGCTCACGTAAGGAGGTCTGCAGCGTCTCTCGATATGCCCGGAACTTGCCATCTTGCCCTGTAATCCTCCACACCATCAGATGGAGGTTGCTGTTCGTCACCAGAGTGTTACGTTTCCCCGACGGATTGGTGAGAAGGTGAGGAAATTGGGGTAGACAGATTGGAGAAGCCAAAGAAGTTTCCATCAGAACTGGAAACCACACTTGCGACTTCCATAGAGGAGTGATCAACAACATCTCCGCTTCCTGCTGGCGAACCTGAGCGGTCAGGTGCATGATCATGGCAAACGATGGAAAGGCGTAACCCTGCTCCCGGGACCAATCCTGCAGGAATGTATCGGTCGCTACTGCTCCTTGGTCGGGTCTCCAACTGAAGTACCAGGGAAGCTGGTGGTCAAGCCAGGATGCAAATAAGTTGATTGTGAAGGGATCCCAGCTTGAGCATATCGTCTGAAATGTTGTTGGGGGGAGTTGCCACATGCTGGACTCTAGAAGATGACGTGAGTGCCAGTCTGCCACCTGGTTGGCTGACCCAGGCAGATGCTCTGCGGTCACCGACACATAGTGTTCTAGGCAATATTCCCAAAAGTCCTTGGCCAGATTGGAAAGAGCTCTCAAGAGCATGCCCCCCAGATGGTGATGTAACGGACTGCTGCCACGTTGTTCATCTTCAGCCAGACACACGACTGGACACGATCCCTGGGCCAAAATTCGACCACAAAGGAACCTGCCATCAGGACCAGTCAATTTATGTGAAGGGATTGCCCATCGGCGGTCCAAACCCCCCTGAAGTGAACCGACCACTGCGTGCCCCCCCAACCAGAACTGCTGGTGGCTGACGCGATGACTAGATATGGGTGAGAACCGAAAATGGCGTGATCGTTCCACGCCTCCATGTGGGAAAGCCACCACCGAAGCTCCTCCTTGGCTTCCTCCGATAGGGGAACACACTGGGAGTACGTGAGGCCTCGCCGAAGGTGAGACGCCTTCAGGCGCTGAAAGGATCGAAAGTGAAGTGGGCCTGGGAAAATCGAGGCTGACAAGAGACCTTGTGTTGTATCTTTGCCACCTTCCTGGAAGGAAGACTCGGGGTGGTCGCCACCAAATCGATCATGAACCCAAAAAATATGACCGAGAGCATGGGGGTCAAATAGGACTTTGCTTGGTTTAAGATAACCCCCAAAGATTGCAGGAGTGTCTCCGCCTTCTGGAAGTCTTGTGATAGCCTCCTCCGGCATTGGTCCATCAGTAGCATATCGTCCAGATAAACGATCATGCGTATACCGGCCGATCCCTGGGTCTCGACGGCTGGTCTCAGACCCTTGGTGAAACACCAGGGTGTGGAGGAGAAACCAAAGGGAAGAGAGGTGAACTTGAAACTTTGACCCCACCACCGGAATGGTAGAAAACGCTGATGTGGTGGAAAAATGTGTACTGTGAGGTAAGCATCTTTGAGGTCCAGAATGACCTTCCAATTTTTGGGCCGAAGCAGGTCTCGAAGGAGGTGTATTCCCTCCATTTTTAAGTGGCAATATACCAGCCACACGTTGAATTTCCAGAGATTAATCACCGGGCATTGACCAGCGTCCTGTTCCTGCACTAAAAATAGATTGCTGAGGGGCATCTCAGATCATTCCCCAATGTGGTTACAGGTTGAGTTCGGGCAACCAGCGGTTGGCAGGGTAGCTCTGATTAATGCGTGGCATCTGAAGGATCCGGCCACTAAAAAGGAGGTACTCCGGGTTTCGGAACGTTATTTTCAGGAGAATGTAGGCACTGTTGGTTCGGCGAGGTCACTGTGGGAGGCATATAAAGTTGTGTTGAGGGTTGAGGTCCTCTTCTTGGTTGCGGGCAAGAAGAAGAAACACCAGAGGTGACTAGGGTAGGGGCTGATGTGATAAGGTTAGAGGAACGGGTGGCTGAGTCTGCCGCCCAGGGAGACCTTCACGTATTGAAGTTAAAACAGGATGAATACAATGGTCTCTCCACTGAGAAAGCAATTGTTCAGAACCATGCCATACAAAGTCGAATATATGAACACGGGGACACGGCAGGTAAGCTGATTGCTTGGTTGGAACATGGGGAGTGGGCCTCTAGGTTAGTACCAGAGCTAGAGGGGTCAGGATCTGACAGAATCACAGATCCGCAGGCAGCGGCAGATGAATTTTCTGAGTATTTCAAGGAAGTATACGCCACGGTTGGTAGTTTTACAGAGGCGGAAAATGGCGAAATGATTAAGGATATCTGCATGCCAAGCTTATCTGAGAACAATAGGGAATATTTAGACTCCTAATCGCCTGCGCGACATCATCGTCTGTAAAAGAGAAGTATAAAATCTGGGAAGGCAACGGGTCCAAATGGGATACCAACAGAAATATACAAATTAAATGCCCATAAAATCGCTCCGCATATCTGGGCCATGTTCCTAGAAAGTAGGGAGATGGTCAACTTCCGTACAACCAGCGGGTGGCAAATATTGTGGTCGTTCACAAGGCAGGCAAGCCTAGGGCATCTCCTTCCTCGTATAGGCCCATCTCGCTACTCAATGCTAAGCCCAAGATTTTGGCGAAATTACTCGCCACCAGGTTGGTCAAGGTCATAACAACCTTGATACACCCCGATCAATCGGGCTTCATGCCGCGTCGCAACACGGCCCTGAACCTGCAGAGGCTTCCCGGGATCCTGGGTGGTTCCCAAAAGATATTGGAGCCGGCGGTACTGGTGTCTTTGGATATCACTATGGCATTTGATAGGGTCGAATGGGCCTATTTATTTGCGGTTTTGGCTAAGTTGGGCTTTGGTCCGGAGTTTGTCTGTTGGGTTCGACTGTTGTATGCCACTCCCTTGGATTTATTTATTGGTACTTATGTAATTTTGAATAGAAATGAACTGTCTTTTATATTTGAAATGTGTTTTTGATTCATAACAATGAATTTTTATTAATAATCATAAAATAATCTTTTTATACATTGTTTCACTTTTTTTAACTCTTTTACTTGTTTGACAGTCTCATGTAAATTTTATACTTATGTAAAGTCACTTGGGAAAGATATTTTCAATTGTATGCCACTCCCTTGGCCAGAGTGGTTGTAAATAATTGTAAATCAGCTGATTTTTTCCCTTGGGAGAGGCCGAGACAGGGATGCACGCTGTCTCCACTTCTTTTCGCTCTGGCCCTGGAGTCTCTGGCGGCATGGGACCGGTTGATACTTGGCTTGCGGTGAAGGCCAGATTGGGAGGATAAAATATCGCTCTATGCGGATGATATCCTGCTGTACTTCACCAACCCCAGGGCATCCTTGAGTAATTTTTTGGATGTCCTGGCCAAATTTGGCAGATACTCTGGGTTTGCCCCAAACTGGTCGAAGTCGGTATTGTTCGTTTTATCGGGAAAACCGCCTGAGGTTCCGCAGTCATGCCCTATAAAGATCGAGCCGGTGGGATTCAAATATCTAGGAATATATATAACCCTGGAGCCGAAGATGAGATATGCTAATAATCTAGGACCCCCCTTGAACCGGTTTAGAAATGACGTGGAGCGCTGGAAAGCTCTCCCGCTATCATTGCTTGGGAGGGCAGTGTTATTCAAAATGATGGCCTTCATGTACTCCAGAATACAATGGATCCGGTGCCGACATCCGATTTTAAGGAGATTGAGACACTTCAGCGGAAGCTCCTCTGGGACAGCAGACCCCGTATAGCTTTTGTCAAGTTGACCCTCCCGTGGTATGATGGGAGCATTGGACTCCCAGATTTGAGGAAGTATTATTGGGCCTCACACCTTGCGGAGGTGAATCATAGAGTTTATGGGCCCCCTGGGGACCCAGGCTCTGCTATGGACCGTGGGCAGGCGCCGGGTGGAGATATCATCAGAGCCTTGTATGCTAGACCCGGGAGGTTCACACTGGCAGGCCCGACAGCGCACGCTGTACATGTTTGGAACGCTGCTGCCAGAAGTTTGGGATGGGAGGGAAGATTGACATTGGCCACCCCCCTGTTCTACTCTGAGAGGCTTGGGAGCTTGTGGAAATCTAAAGGATTTGACAAGTGGGACCTGATTGGAATTAGCCAGATTAAGGATGTGTGGAGAGGGGGCAGTGTGCATACATTCGAATTTCTTAAATAACAATACAGTTTGAATGATAATGAGCACTTTCGATACCAACAGATTAGACACGCCCTTCTTGCCCACATACCTGAAGACACAACGCTTCCGGAGTCTTCTCCTTTCGAAGATCGAGTGCTGGATGGTCACCTCCCAGAAAAGACTATCTCCTTAACATATAGAGAACTTGTAAATAATATGGATGACCCGTTGGGACGCATCAGAACATTGTGAGGGGCAGATGGATTGGAACTAGATGATGAGGACTGGGTGGAGGCGGTTTCCTCCCCTAAAGTGGTTGCCGTTCAGATGAGGCTTAGATTGGTGCAGTTTAAGATCTTACACAGGTCATATATCACAGGCCCCCGATTAGTGCATATGGGACGTGCGGTGAGCGGAGAGTGTAGAAGAGTTTGTAGAGAACTTGTCACTTTCATGCATATTCTCTGGCACTGTGTGGAAATACAGAACTTCTGGACAAAGATACATGATGAGATGAAAGAAGTACTGGGTGAGTTGATACGACCGGAAGCCCGGAGATGTATATTAAATGTTTGGGAACCTATGGATTTGAACGGGTGTCTGAAACAATGGGTGACGTTGGCATGTATGGTGGCGAAACGGAATATTGCTCAGTTGTGGGGAGCCAGCCAGCCACCCCGGATTACTAAATGGGCAGAGGATCTAGATTGGTGTATATTCTGGGGGAGGGCAGTATATGTGGCCAGGGGTTGCCCTGAGAAATGGGGGAAGATCTGGGGGTCATGGAATCGTTATCGTGGCGAGATATGCACACCCCCGATGCAGCAGGTGGTAGCAGAAGCGCAGGAATCCCTGTGATCCCAAATTTTATACACATTGTTCTATGAGATTCTGTACGAACGACAAATTGACACACACAATGATGATAATTGTTATTTCAGCTGATGCTATTCGTTCTTTTTATGTTTCATTTTAATAAAAAGAATTTAAAAAAAAGAGAAAAAAAATAGATTGCTGATAAAACCTGCCGGGTGGGGGCAGGAGTGACAAATTGCCCCTTTTGCCTGGAGTTCTTGGACCTCCCTTTGGATAAGTGAAGCCTCCTAACCCGAAAATGGGATGGGCTGGCTCAAAGGTGAACCCGTAAAACTCTATATGGAATCCCTGAACTGTCTGAAGCACCCAGGCGTCTGATGTGATCGCTGCCAATTGTTTGAGAAACCCGCCAAATGACCAACTAAATGAGTGCAAGAAACAGGAGAAAAACTCATGGTGGAAATTTGCATTGGAGCCTCTTCTGCCGGGTCCATTGCGCTGGCCTCTGTGGCACGACAGCCATCCAAATTATGGAAACCTTTCCTCTGCTGGAGGCGGAATATTGGGAGCGGCAAGCTGAGCCCCCCACCATGGCCGGCCCCAGAGAAAACATGAGCGTTAAAAATACACTTAACTCTCGATTGGGCTTTGTCCCATTTATTAAAGGTGTAGACCAACTACCCGAGCTTCTTCACGAACGGGTCGCCAAAGAACCCTCCTTAAGCCACCTGCCCCTGAGGCCTTGGCGTCTTCCACCATGTCAAATTTATTTACAATGGGACCAGTGACATCCAGGAGTTTATCCTGGCACTACCACTAGGAGCAGTCGATTTCCTTTTTAGGGTCCTTAATATATGTGGCCAGAAAGGTGGCCATACATGCATCGATCTCCGGGCGTCAGGGCCACTTTGTCGTCCAAAGATGGACGAGGACAGTCCGCCCTAAGGCATTTACGGACCTCCTGGTACATGGGCTTTCTCTGCCTGCTGGCAACATACTTGGCCACCATGTCACATTGGGTCCAATCCAAGGAGCGGGGATGCATCAGCTCATCCGGGTCCAGTAGGTCGGACTGGGATCCCGAAGGGCACTCACCCATGGACTGCAACCCCGAGAGGGATTTAGAAAAAGGCCTCCTGGACCTGCCCTGCTCCGCATCCCCATCAGAACTAGTAGGGGGGTCTTTGTAGGTGGGGTGGGGGGGGTTTGGCATTGGCTACCGGGTCCTGGGGAGGGGCGAAGTCAGGGGTTGGGTTGGAGTGACATCAGCAGAACCTAGGAACGCCTTTTTCAGCCTGTTGAAGGCGTCCATGTCCACTCCTGCATAATGAGGACACATGTGCGGGTTCTCAGTGTAAGGGGTTGAAGCCTGCTCTCGATTTTATGGGGCAGAGGGCCCCGGTTGGTCTTCAGTCAGAGCCAGGGGTTGTAGACACCGCTGTGCCATCTCTATTAGTCTCTTCTCCAGAGGGGATATTGCATTTCAGACCGCTTCCACAGCGTCACAGAAATCATCAGTGACCCTGAGGTACTCTACACCCTCCTCCTCCTCGTAGTACTCTCCGTATTGTTCCATACCCCTTCTGGTCACAGGTAAATACAGGTAAGTAGTTGGTACAAACCTGTGGTATCGCTAGGGATTGAGGCCACCTGCTTTTGTAATTTTAACACTCCAACGAAACTCTCAAAAGAAACTCTCAAGGGGATAGTTAAAGGCGGGAGTATTTTATTGTAACCACAAAAGAAATGTCTGTAGGATTTGTTTTGGAGTCTTTCTGTTGTTTGTAGAACTGGGTTAAATGGGGAAATAAGAAGTCCGGCTGGGCGTTGGGGACAGGGAATAATAATAAACAAAATAAAACAGTCCACAGTTACTGCTACAGTTGGTCCTTTGCGCCGGCTTAATCTCCTTCTTGTTGGGTTTCTTCGGGGCTTTCTTCGGGGTACCACAGAGGAGGGATGTCCAGCAGGAAATAGCGGGAATAGAAAAACAAAGAACATTGAATCAGCCTTGCTGGCAGGTTTTTAAAGAAAGCAAATAGGGAATAGTGCTCCCGTCACCTTTGTGCTCCTAATGTGTGGTGCCAAGGTGAAAAGGGGGTTTGCTTTGGTGGTTTCATGGGATGTGACCCTTAATACCCGCCCACCAACCTCTTAGAGAAAAAAAACCCTGCCCTGGGCACTTGCCTGAACCCACGACCCTCCTGGGCCGTGAGGGTAGGAGTCACAGCCTCTCCTTCCACCGTGGGAGCGCTGGACTCGGTCGCTTTGCTCCCAGAGTGGTCATCAAAATGTCGCTGCTACTCTTCCTCCTCGCTCGTCTCCGCTTCTGCTCCTCTCACCTTCACAATTTTCCTCGCCTCTACTCCTTCTCCACGTCTTCCTCACTCTCCTCCACATCTTCCTCTCTGCTGGTCCTGGGTTCCGCCTTTTTCTTTCCCAGGGTCTCCCTTGGGTCGTCCCTGATTGGATCGGGCTCCCTGACGTCCGCTAGAGTGCTATCTCGGCGTTCGCCCGACCACATCATGGCTGCCATGTTGGATTGGTCGGGCGGCGTGCCGGGTCGAGGAGGGGAACCCTCATATAGCCACCCCTCTAGGAATGGACGTGTGAGCCATTCAGTGGGCCATTCGGTCACCGGAAATCTAGAAAGTTAGTCGACGTTTGTTTGTAGTCTCCCCGGGGCATGCATGGTGTGGAGAAGAAGGGCTGCAAGGCAAGGAACCAACTGAGTATTTTAGTGTTGGAGTCTTTGTTTTGTGACAGCCAAGTTAGAGGAGCATGATCGGTTATCAAAATAAACTCTCGTCCTAGCAGAGAGTATTGCAGGGCTTCAAGGGCCCATTTAGTCGCTAAACATTCTATCTCAATAGTGGCATAACGTGTCTCTCTAGGGAATAGTTTACGGCTCCGATATAGCACAGGGCGGAGACTGCCGTCCTGATCAGGTTGGGAGAGAACCGCTCCTAGCCCTCTACCGGATGCATCGGTCTGGAGTACAAAGGTCTTTTGATTATCAGGATACATTAGTACAGGTGCGTGACTTATGGCTTTTTTGAGTTGTGTGAAATTATGCTCCTGTGTGGGTGACCAATGGAGGGGTATTCCTGAGATGGATGCTGTGAGTAGGGCAGTAAGGGGGAACTTGCCAGAGTCGAAAAATGAGGGATAAATCGGCGGTAATACCCTATAAGACCGAGAAAGGACTGACTTCTTTTTTTGTGGTGGGACGAGGTATGTTGTTGATGGCCTCTAGTTTGTCAATCTGTGGTCTAATTTGTCCGGCTGTAATGTCATACCCAAGGTAACTAATCTGGACTGTGCCAAAGGTGGTCTTCTTGGGGTTGATAGTAAGACCGGCCTTCTTCAGTGTCTGTAGAACGTTTTGTAAGTGTATAAGATGTGTCTCCCAGTCCGGGCTATAGACGACAATATCATTTAAATATGCTACCGCATACGAGTGATGTTTGCGTAGCAGGTCGTCGATCAACCTCTGAAATGTAGCTGGTGCTCCACGTAGCCCAAAGGGGAGCACTTTGAAGTGGAACAGACCAAAAGGGGTAGAGAAGGCTGTTTTTTTCAGGATATCTGCATGCCAAGCTTATCTGAGAACAATAGGGAATATTTAGACTCCTAATCGCCTGCGCGACGTCATCGTCTGTAAAAGAGAAGTATAAAATCTGGGAAGGCAACGGGTCCAAATGGGATACCAACAGAATTATACAAATTAAATGCCCACAAAATCGCTCCGCATATCTGGGCCATGTTCCTAGAAAGTAGGGAGATGGTCAACTTCCGTACAACCAGCGGGTGGCAAATATTGTGGTCGTTCACAAGGCAGGCAAGCCTAGGGCATCTCCTTCCTCGTATAGGACCATCTCGCTACTCAATGCTAAGCCCAAGATTTTGGCGAAATTACTCGCCACCAGGTTGGTCAAGGTCATAACAACCTTGATACACCCCGATCAATCGGGCTTCATGCCGCGTCGCAACACGGCCCTGAACCTGCAGAGGTTTCCCGGGATCCTGGGTGGTTCCCAAAAGATATTGGAGCCGGCGGTACTGGTGTCTTTGGATATCACTATGGCATTTGATAGGGTCGAATGGGCCTATTTATTTGCGGTTTTGGCTAAGTTGGGCTTTGGTCCGGAGTTTGTCTGTTGGGTTCGACTGTTGTATGCCACTCCCTTGGATTTATTTATTGGTACTTATGTAATTTTGAATAGAAATGAACTGTCTTTTATATTTGAAATGTGTTTTTGATTCATAACAATGAATTTTTATTAATAATCATAAAAGAATCTTTTTATACATTGTTTCACTTTTTTTTAACTCTTTTACTTGTTTGACAGTCTCATGTAAATTTTATACTTATGTAAAGTTACTTGGGAAAGATATTTTCAATTGTATGCCACTCCCTTGGCCAGAGTGGTTGTAAATAATTGTAAATCAGCAGATTTTTTCCCTTGGGAGAGGCCGAGACAGGGATGCACGCTGTTTCCACTTCTTTTCGCTCTGGCCCTGGAGTCTCTGGCGGCATGGGACCGGTCGATACTTGGCTTGCGGTGAAGGCCAGATTGGGAGGATAAAATATCGCTCTATGCGGATGATATCCTGCTGTACTTCACCAACCCCAGGGCATCCTTGAGTAATTTTTTGGATGTCCTGGCCAAATTTGGCAGATACTCTGGGTTTGCCCCAAACTGGTCGAAGTCGGTATTGTTCGTTTTATCGGGAAAACCGCCTGAGGTTCCGCAGTCATGCCCTATAAAGATCGAGCCGGTGGGATTCAAATATCTAGGAATATATATAACCCTGGAGCCGAAGATGAGATATGCTAATAATCTAGGACCCCCCTTGGACCGGTTTAGAAATGACGTGGAGCGCTGGAAAGCTCTCCCGCTATCATTGCTTGGGAGGGCAGTGTTATTCAAAATGATGGCCTTCATGTACTCCAGAATACAATGGATCCGGTGCCGACATCCGATTTTAAGGAGATTGAGACACTTCAGCGGCAGCTCCTCTGGGACAGCAGACCCCGTATAGCTTTTGTCAAGCTGACCCTCCTGTGGTATGATGGAAGCATTGGACTCCCAGATTTGAGGAAGTATTATTGGGCCTCACACCTTGCGGAGGTGAATCATAGAGTTTATGGGCCCTCTGGGGACCCAGGCTCTGCTATGGACCGTGGGCAGGCGCCGGGTGGAGATATCATCAGAGCCTTGTATGCTAGACCCGGGAGGTTCACACTGGCAGGCCCGACAGCGCACGCTGTACATGTTTGGAACGCTGCTGCCAGAAGTTTGGGATGGGAGGGAAGATTGACATTGGCCACCCCCCTGTTCTACTCTGAGAGGCTTGGGAGCTTGTGGAAATCTAAAGGATTTGACAAGTGGGACCTGATTGGAATTAGCCAGATTAAGGATGTGTGGAGAGGGGGCAGTGTGCATACATTCGAATTTCTTAAATAACAATACAGTTTGAATGATAATGAGCACTTTCGATACCAACAGATTAGACACGCCCTTCTTGCCCACATACCTGAAGACACAACGCTTCCGGAGTCTTCTCCTTTCGAAGATCGAGTGCTGGATGGTCACCTCCCAGAAAAGACTATCTCCTTAACATATAGAGAACTTGTAAATAATATGGATGACCCGTTGGGACGCATCAGAACATTGTGAGGGGCAGATGGATTGGAACTAGATGATGAGGACTGGGTGGAGGCGGTTTCCTCCCCTAAAGTGGTTGCCGTTCAGATGAGGCTTAGATTGGTGCAGTTTAAGATCTTACACAGGTCATATATCACAGGCCCCCGATTAGTGCATATGGGACATGCGGTGAGCGGAGAGTGTAGAAGAGTTTGTAGAGAACTTGTCACTTTCATGCATATTCTCTGGCACTGTGTGGAAATACAGAACTTCTGGACAAAGATACATGATGAGATGAAAGAAGTACTGGGTGAGTTGATACGACCGGAAGCCCGGAGATGTATATTAAATGTTTGGGAACCTATGGATTTGAACGGGTGTCTGAAACAATGGGTGACGTTGGCATGTATGGTGGCGAAACGGAATATTGCTCAGTTGTGGGGAGCCAGCCAGCCACCCCGGATTACTAAATGGGCAGAGGATCTAGATTGGTGTATATTCTGGGGGAGGGCAGTATATGTGGCCAGGGGTTGCCCTGAGAAATGGGGGAAGATCTGGGGGTCATGGAATCGTTATCGTGGCGAGATATGCACACCCCGATGCAGCAGGTGGTAGCAGAAGCGCAGGAATCCCTGTGATCCCAAATTTTATACACATTGTTCTATGAGATTCTGTACGAACGACAAATTGACACACACAATGATGATAATTGTTATTTCAGCTGATGCTATTGTTTCTTTTTATGTTTCATTTTAATAAAAAGAATTAAAAAAAAAGAGAAAAAAAATAGATTGCTGATAAAACCTGCCGGGTGGGGGCAGGAGTGACAAATTTCCCCTTTTGCCTGGAGTTCTTGGACCTCCCTTTGGATAAGTGAAGCCTCCTAACCCGAAAATGGGATGGGCTGGCTCAAAGGTGAACCCGTAAAACTCTATATGGAATCCCTGAACTGTCTGAAGCACCCAGGCGTCTGATGTGATCGCTGGCAATTGTTTGAGAAACCCGCCAAATGACCAACTAAATGAGTGCAAGAAACAGGAGAAAAACTCATGGTGGAAATTTGCATTGGAGCCTCTTCTGCCGGGTCCATTGCGCTGGCCTCTGTGGCACGACAGCCATCCAAATTATGGAAACCTTTCCTCTGCTGGAGGCGGAATATTGGGAGCGGCAAGCTGAGCCCCCCACCATGGCCGGCCCCAGAGAAAACATGAGCGTTAAAAATACACTTAACTCTCGATTGGGCTTTGTCCCATTTATTAAAGGTGTAGACCAACTACCCGAGCTTCTTCACGAACGGGTCGCCAAAGAACCCTCCTTAAGCCACCTGCCCCTGAGGCCTTGGCGTCTTCCACCATGTCAAATTTATTTACAATGGGACCAGTGACATCCAGGAGTTTATCCTGGCACTACCACCAGGAGCAGTCGATTTCCTTTTTAGGGTCCTTAATATATGTGGCCAGAAAGGTGGCCATACATGCATCGATCTCCGGGCGTCAGGGCCACTTTGTCGTCCAAAGATGGACGAGGACAGTCCGCCCTAAGGCAGTTACGGACCTCCTGGTACATGGGCTTTCTCTGCCTGCTGGCAACATACTTGGCCACCATGTCACATTGGGTCCAATCCAAGGAGCGGGGATGCATCAGCTCATCCGGGTCCAGTAGGTCGGACTGGGATCCCGAAGGGCACTCACCCATGGACTGCAACCCCGAGAGGGATTTAGAAAAAGGCCTCCTGGACCTGCCCTGCTCCGCATCCCCATCAGAACAAGTAGGGGGGTCATTGTAGGTGGGGTGGGGGGGGGGGGGGGGGGTGGGGGGTTGGCATTGGCTACCGGGTCCTGGGGAGGGGCGAAGTCAGGGGTAGGGTTGGAGTGACATCAGCAGAACCTAGGAACGCCTTTTTCAGCCTGTTGAAGGCATCCATGTCCACTCCTGCATAATGAGGACACATGTGCGGGTTCTCAGTGTAAGGGGTTGAAGCCTGCTCTCGATTTTATGGGGCAGAGGGCCCCGGTTGGTCTTCAGTCAGAGCCAGGGGTTGTAGACACCGCTGTGCCATCTCTATTAGTCTCTTCTCCAGAGGGGATATTGCATTTCAGATCGCTTCCACAGCGTCAAAGAAATCATCAGTGACCCTGAGGTACTCTACACCCTCCTCCTCCTCGTAGTACTCTCCGTATTGTTCCATACCCCTTCTGGTCACAGGTAAATACAGGTAAGTAGTTGGTACAAACCTGTGGTATCGCTAGGGATTGAGGCCACCTGCTTTTGTAATTTTAACACTCCAACAAAACTCTCAAAAGAAACTCTCAAGGGGATAGTTAAAGGCGGGAGTATTTTATTGTAACCACAAAAGAAATGTCTGTAGGATTTGTTTTGGAGTCTTTCTGTTGTTTGTAGAACTGGGTTAAATGGGGAAATAAGAAGTCCGGCTGGGCGTTGGGGACAGGGAATAATAATAAACAAAATAAAACAGTCCACAGTTACTGCTACAGTTGGTCCTTTGCGCCGGCTTAATCTCCTTCTTGTTGGGTTTCTTCGGGGCTTTCTTCGGGGTACCACAGAGGAGGGATGTCCAGCAGGAAATAGTGGGAATAGAAAAACAAAGAACATTGAATCAGCCTTGCTGGCAGGTTTTTAAAGAAAGCAAATAGGGAATAGTGCTCCCGTCACCTTTGTGCTCCTAATGTGTGGTGCCAAGGTGAAAAGGGGTTTGCTTTGGTGGTTTCATGGGATGTGACCCTTAATACCCGCCCACCAACCTCTTAGAGAAAAAAAACCCTGCCCTGGGCACTTGCCTGAACCCACGACCCTCCTGGGCCGTGAGGGTAGGAGTCACAGCCTCTCCTTCCACCGTGGGAGCGCTGGACTCGGTCGCTTTGCTCCCAGAGTGGTCATCAAAATGTCGCTGCTACTCTTCCTCCTCCCTCGTCTCCGCTTCTGCTCCTCTCACCTTCACAATTTTCCTCGCCTCTACTCCTTCTCCACGTCTTCCTCACTCTCCTCCACATCTTCCTCTCTGCTGGTCCTGGGTTCCGCCTTTTTCTTTCCCAGGGTCTCACTTGGGTCGTCCCTGATTGGATCGGGCTCCCTGACGTCCGCTAGAGTGCTATCTCGGCGTTCGCCCGACCACATCATGGCTGCCATGTTGGATTGGTCGGGCGGCGTGCCGGGTCGAGGAGGGGAACCCTCATATAGCCACCCCTCTAGGAATGGACGTGTGAGCCATTCAGTGGGCCATTCGGTCACCGGAAATCTAGAAAGTTAGTCGACGTTTGTTTGTAGTCTCCCCGGGGCATGCATGGTGTGGAGAAGAAGGGCTGCAAGAGTATTTTAGTGTTGGAGTCTTTGTTTTGTGACAGCCAAGTTAGAGGAGCATGATCGGTTATCAAAATAAACTCTCGTCCTAGCAGAGAGTATTGCAGGGCTTCAAGGGCCCATTTAGTCGCTAAACATTCTATCTCAATAGTGGCATAACGTGTCTCTCTAGGGAATAGTTTACGGCTCCGATATAGCACAGGGCGGAGACTGCCGTCCTGATCAGGTTGGGAGAGAACCGCTCCTAGCCCTCTACCGGATGCATCGGTCTGGAGTACAAAGGTCTTTTGATTATCAGGATACATTAGTACAGGTGCGTGACTTATGGCTTTTTTGAGTTGTGTGAAATTATGCTCCTGTGTGGGTGACCAATGGAGGGGTATTCCTGAGATGTATGCTGTGAGTAGGGCAGTAAGGGGGAACTTGCCAGAGTCGAAAAATGAGGGATAAATCGGCGGTAATACCCTATAAGACCGAGAAAGGACTGACTTCTTTTTTTGTGGTGGGACGAGGTATGTTGTTGATGGCCTCTAGTTTGTCAATCTGTGGTCTAATTTGTCCGGCTGTAATGTCATACCCAAGGTAACTAATCTGGACTGTGCCAAAGGTGGTCTTCTTGGGGTTGATAGTAAGACCGGCCTTCTTCAGTGTCTGTAGAACGTTTTGTAAGTGGATAAGATGTGTCTCCCAGTCCGGGCTATAGACGACAATATCATTTAAATATGCTACCGCATACGAGTGATGTTTGCGTAGCAGGTCGTCGATCAACCTCTGAAATGTAGCTGCTGCTCCATGTAGCCCAAAGGGGAGCACTTTGAAGTGGAACAGACCAAAAGGGGTAGAGAAGGCTGTTTTTTTCGGGAGTCTGGAGATAGTGGGATCTGCCAGTAGCCTTTGGTAAGGTCAATCCTGGACATGACTCTGGCATTGCCTAAGCGGTCTATTAATTTGTCCTCTCTGGGCATCGGGTATGCGTCAAATTTGGATATTGAGTTCAGTTGTCGAAAGTCTATACAAAAGTTGATACTCCCATTAGGTTTGGGAACAAGTACTGTTGGGGAGGACCATGCGCTGTGGGAAGGTTCTATTATGTTGGCTGCTAACATTGCCTGTATTTCCTGTTCTACCGCGTCTCTTCTCGCTGCAGGTATGCAATATGGTCTTAGCCTGATAGGTCTTGTTTCTGCTGTGTTTATGTGATGTTCGACTAAGTTTGTTCGTCCTGGTATACCTGATAGGACATCCGAGAAGGAAGAACATAAAGACAACATCTGTTGTCGCTGTTTGTCTGTTAATTGGGGACCTGTGTGAATGGGTTCAGATAACTCTGGACTCTTATTGAGAGATGGGATATCAAGGTGTTTGTTCAGGGTGACATGACTTATGGAAGAGCAACTCATTGGGGCCGTGGGTAGTGGTCCCTCCCAGGCTTTCAAGAGTTTGATATGATAGGTTTGCCCGCTTTGTGTTTTGTGGGACACAGCTACCCTGTATGATACAGGATTTACTTTATCTAGGATTTTGTAAGGTCCATGTGGGCAGTAATTTTTTTTCGGATGATGGTAACAGTATCAGAACAAGATCTCCTGTTTTAAATTCCATTATTTTCGCGTTCTTATCATGTAAATGTTTTTGTTGCATTTGAGCCTTCTCCATGTTTGTATGGACTCTCTCCCATGGGGATGTGAGGGTGTTCCTTAATGCCGTGCTATATTGCAACAACGGTTTGCCCTCGTCTTCTTCTTCGATCCATTGTTCGACCGCCATATCGAGAAGGGTGCGAGGGGGTCGTCCGAACAATAGTTCATAGGGGGAGAACCCGGTAGGCTTCTGTTCATGGGTAAGGATGGCAAATAACACCAGAGGCAATTGCTGATCCCAATCCCTCCCTGTCTTTTCTATAGTTTTCCTCAACATGACTTTGATTGTCCTATTGTATCTTTAAACTAGGCCGTTGGTTTGGGGGTGGTATACTGCGGTTCGGATTTGCTTAATGTCAAATAGCGTTCAGATTTGTTTCATAAGTCGGGACATGAATGGGGTATCTTGATCCGTTAACATCTCCTGAGGGAATCCCACCTGAGAGAAAAAGGATACCTGAGCAACTGCTGTAGTGGTTGTGCTGGTTAATGGTATTGCTTCTGGATTTCTGGTGGCATAGTCCACTAAAACCAGAAAGTATTGGTGACCCCGTGCGGAGGGAAAGTAGGGGCCCCACTAAATCCATGCCTACTTGTTTAAATGGGGTGTCAATGATTGGTAATGGTTGAAGGGGTGCTTGGGGAAGGACCGGGTTATTTACCAACTGACGCCGGACACAGGAGGCACAGTACCTAGCTACCTCCTGGTATACTCCTGGCCAATAAAACCTGTGAAGAAGATATTTCAGGGTGTGCTCTTTCCCATAATGACCACCCCCTGCCTGGTTATGTGCAAGGTTCATGATGTATTCTCGGAAAGCCTGGGGTACAAATATTTGTTCCTTGGTATCCCCATTTTCTCTTGTCACCCTATATAACAGCCCCCTTTTAATACTAAAAAGAGGGCCTACCTTCCTTGGATCGTTCTCTTGTGCTTGGTTCCAGGCATGTTGCAGGGTTGTGTCATCCCGCTGGGCGGCACAGAAGTTCTGACTCGGTGTCTGGGGTTCTTCTGGGGAACAAGAACAGGAACGGACAGTACATCACAGGATTGACGATATCTTTGTTTGTCTGCCCTCTTCTCCCTACGTGATTTTGGGTTTTTATACGGGGTTCCTTCTATTGGGACATTGGCAAATTGTGCACTACCCAACCACCCTATAACAGCCGAAGGGGGAGAACAGGACGGCAGATAGTCATGGAAACGGGGTAGGTCCGTCCCTAAGAGTACGGTCTCGGGTAGGGAGGGTACAGCCCCAACTTTTTTCAAAAGTGGTTCCCCGTCTATAGTTAATAAGGCCTCGACCAGAGGATATATCCTTTTCCTCCCGTGTACACATGTGACCTGTATGTGTTCCTTCTCTGGTATGTGGGTGTCGGGTAGTAGTTCCTTGCTTATCATGGTGTGGTGGCATCCTGTGTCCAGAAAAGCCGTTACCGGCCTTCCATTCACCAACATCTTTTTTTTGTATCTTTGTGGAGGTTCTCCTGCTGTATATATCCGGCCTCAGGCATACCCTACGTCCATTGGTTCTTGAGGAGGGGTTTGTGATGGACATTTTCTGGCTATATGCCCCCACTCAGCACAGTGGAAGCACTGGGGTCCCCATAGTGGCTGAGGCCCTGCAGGTAGTTTGGGTCTTATGGAGGAAGGGAGGGATTGAGTGACCGGGGTTGGTTTGGCTTGGAGTCGCAGGAGATTGGGGGTAGGTCGCTGGGGTTGTGTTTTGAAATTGGGGGACCGGTGATAGGCGCATGCTAGGTCTACAGCTACTGACCCAGTGAGATGAGGATGTTGTTTAACCCATGCCTTGGTCTGGGAAGGGAGAGCCTCTAAATATTGCTTGAGGTATATCTTTTCAGTCACTTCATTCATAGATGCAGTAGAGGGTTGGAGCCATCTGTTTCCTAGGTCTCTTATTCTGCAGTAGAGGGCCCTCGGGTTGTCCCCAGTTGTCTATATTTCCTTGCGGAAACGGACCCGATAGTATTTGCAATCGCACCCAGTCTCTCTAATATGGCCCGTTTGACCTCGGTATAAGGGGTAGTCCCGTCAGGATTGGCTGCTTGGAAAGCGGCTTGCAATTCGCCAGAGAGTAGGGGTGCAATATACTGTCCTCACCTTTCTGGGGGACAACCCGCTGTAGTGACCACCCTCTCGAAGTTTACAAAAAAGAAATCCTGGTCGTCAGGAAGGGGTCCTGATACTTCTTCAAGACGGTGCTGGGGACAGTCGGGTGTACTCGGGCATTTGTAATGGCGTCAGTAAGGCGCAAAATGGCTGTGTCCTGAATTTGTTGGTTAGTTGCCATTAGGGTAGCCTGTTCTTTTAGTGCAGTCTGCAAGGCCTCGCGATCCCGTTGGGCAACTTTTGACTGTTCCTCAACCACCATTTGCAAGTGGCGTTGACCCTCAGCTAATTGGGTCATCATAGCGTCCATTGTGACGGCTCGTGTCATTTTACTAGACACCAAAATCCCACTGCTGACACCACTGTGGTATCACTAGGAATTGAGGCCACACGGTTTGTAATTTTAACACTCCAACAAAACTCCCAAAAGAAACTCCAGGAAAGAATCTCAAGGGGATAGTTAAAGGCGGGAGTATTTTATTGTAACCACAAAAGAAATGTGTATAGGATTTGTTTTGGAGTGTTTCTGTTGTTCGAAGAACTGGCTTAAATGGGGAAATAAGAAGTCCGGCTGGGCGTTGGGGACAGGGAATAATAATTTTTTTTAAAACAGTCCACAGTTACTGCTTCAGTTGGTCCTTTGCGCCGGCTTTATCTCCTTCTTGTTGGATTTCTTCGGGGCTTTCTTTGGGGTACCACAGAGGAGGAATGTCCAGCAGGAAATAGCGGGAATAGAAAAACAAAGAACATCGAATCAGCCTTGTTGGCAGGTTTTGAAAGAAAGCAAATAGGGAATAGTGCTCCCTTCACCTTTCTGCTCCTAATGTGTGGTGCCTAGGTGAAAAGGGGGTTCCCTTTGGTGGTTTCAGGGGATGTGACCCTTAATCCCCGCCACCAAGCTCTTAAAGAAAGAAACCCTGCCCTGGGCACTTACCTGGACCCACGACCCTCCTGGGCCGTGGGGGTAGGAGTCACAGCCTATCCTTCCACTTTGGGAGCACTGGACTCTGTCGCTTTGCTCCCAGAGCGGTCGTCAAAATGCTGCTGCGCCTCTTCCTACACGCTCGTCTCTGCTTCTGCTCCTCTCGCCTTCGACTTTTTCCTCGCCTCTGCTCCTTCTTCTCTCTTCTCCACATCTTCCTCACTCTCCTCCGCGTCTTCCTCTCCGATGGTCCTGGGTTCCGCCTTTTTCTTTCCCAGGTTCTCCCTTGGGTCGTCCCCGATTGCATCCGGCACCTTGACGTCCTTGACGTCCGCTAGAGCGCTGTCTCGGCTTTCGCCCGACCACATCGCGGCCGCTATGTTGGATGGGTCGGGCGGTGCGCCGGGTCGAGGAGGGTAACCCTCCCACAATCCTTGTTGCCACAGGTTTGTGGAGGTAAGTATAGAGAGGTTATCTCGGTGGCCACCAACTAGTTAAGATGGATGCGATGTGTAGGGAGGGAAGCCCATAGGAAGCACTGCAGGACACCTGCAAGGGTTAATTCAAGTGTCGGCAGACCCCTTTCTGTAAGGGATAATGAGAGTATCAAAAGACCCTTGCCAGACAACAACTGTAGGGAAAATAAAAACCAGGCCAGGGATTTATCCGAGGCCTCGCCATGCGGTTTTGGCATACTCACGTCCTGAAATGAACTCGGGCACTGGAATCGCCACTGCCAATGCTTATGAGTCAATGCTCCTGACGGGTCCTACCCAACACGGTGTTCAGATTCCAGGTGGGAGGGGCTGTGAAATTGACACAGCTTGCCGCGGGCAGAGACGCTCAGGAATGTAAAATTGACATGCTCTTGGCTACGCAGCAGGTCAACGAGATCAAGAGTGTTGCACTGCTACGTGCTGTGGTGCGCGTTCTCTAGCGACAGGAGGCCACCTTGCACCAAAGCCTCAAGATCCCCTTATGGGTCGCTTAACAAAAAGGACCGGCTGCGAAGGAGCGATGAGACATTCCAGCGACCGCCTGTTCTGAGGTGAAAAACCCAAGGAAAATACACGTTGGGGGAAAAACAAAGGCAAAGTACAAGCCCCGCGAAGTAGATCAAATGTAAGATGGTCAAAAGGGACTGGAGCCCTACACTTAACTGGCGTGGCTATGGGTAGCAAAACAAGCATTGAAAATGAAGTAGGTCTCCCCTTTGATTAATGTAAAGCCATTTGCTTTGCTAATGGTATTGTGTAGCAAAGCAAATGGCTTAAACTTAATAAAAGTGAGACCTATTGCATTTTTAATGCTTGTTTTTTAGGTCTCGTAGAGAGACCTATTGCGGTCAAACCAGAAAGTTTCACCGAGTGCGGATTTTCAGCGGTTCACGTGAAATCACGTGACCACCTAACAAGCACGAGCATTTCCCCAACTCAAAGCCAGCCATCAGCTTCCCTCCCACAGGCTTCCCCAGCGTGAGCACTGGCTTCCCTTCTCCTCCCCCTAATTGCTTGTCTTATCAGAGTCGCCTTTCCACCTGCTAATCTCATTTTTGTAATCTTAGTCAGCTGTAACAAGTTGAAGCCAACACGAGCACTCTCCTTGCTCTCTCCTCCCCTAATTATTCACTGCATGGCCGGCCCGGCCGGCCGGCACATCAAAGGCTGCTGCTCCCCGTGCATCTCGTCACCCTTCCTCCCTTGTTTTGTTTGCACGGATAGGGCAGGCTCTGAGAGTGCTTATCAGTGCTTTTATTTTTTGCTTCTTATTATAATATTTAAAAAAGGATTGTTTTTCCCATTTTTCGTTTCCCTGCCTCATTCATTCCCTTTGTCAAGTACTCCATTTGTTTCCGCTCCTAACCTAATCCTTCAAATCCTTTCCTTGAATATTCTCTTTCATTAACTTTTTATTATATTGTGGACCTAATTTCTCAGTTCTCAAATCACTCTTTACAGCAGTCAAGTCTCACCCCTATGTGAAGAATGTGCATGGACTGTTGCTTCCATCTCGTTAGGATTTGATTGCAGCAGATACTAAGGTTATTGGTGTGGAATTAACACATTTGCACTGCTCTACTCTTCAGGCTAATGGCAAAGGTCTGCTGAATGGGCTTCTACTTAGGACATGAGCTATTGTGGTGTGCTCAGTTACTAAAAGCCAGTGTGTCTTATGCTTTGTATCAAAAGAACACAGCTAATAAATAGACTTGCTATCTGATCCTAATTCTGCTCTCCATAGTGAGGGGAAACGTCTGCTAAAGAAAAGAATGAATATGCACACCGAGTGTCTGATGACAGCAAACTGCTACATGAAAAAGCAGCTAAGGTAGTAAAGGAAATTCATGACCTGCAGAATGCCTTGTCATTTTCCTGTGCAGTACACACTGAACTAAGTTTATTTTACACAGTTGGGCCAGCAGGAATGGTGAAACAATTGCACAAGACCCTACCTTTGTGTTTTTTGGGGAGTGCACTGTATTGTGCATTTCACATCATGGAAGAACGAACGATCAGAGCTCAACACGTTTCCATTAAATGTCACAGTGGTTTGAATGGCTTATTTTGGAAGTGTCAAGCCTTATTTCATCACAGTAAGTTCCAACTGTCATTCTGACATGGAGGCATTAGTAATGAAGGTTGATCTAGGTGATCCTGGGGCTGCATCATGAACACATCCTATGAAAGTGCACAGACTCCAAGTCAGTCTAAGCACCTGTTTTTGCTGAAACTAAAAGCTGGCTTTAGCACATACTAAGAAACAGGCCAATGGTTGTATACTTTCATTTCTGTTCTGTACCATGTAAACCTCATACACTAACTCATGCTCTTAAAACAGCCCTGTTTCACCAAAACCAGAACACTGGCTCCTTCTAGGCCTGCACGTGGGTACTTAAGATGTTCATGATATGGCCTCTGACCATTTTTACGAGTGGATGCAGCACCTATAGGAATTCTTTTCAGACAATTATGATGTAAAGTTATTAGAAATGTTTAGTAAACTGTTTTATGAGGGTATTAATTCTGAAGGCATCCATATGCACGGTGATAATTGTTGCGCAATCCTGATACTAGTTTATTGAAAAAAGGAAAAGTGTCCTTCTCAATGAATTAGGATGACCTTATAAAAGGGTCACTTGACTGACACGTCTCAGTTTAGCTACGGACCTACAGGCCACTACAAAGCAACATGCAGTAAACCATAAACTGAAGCAAATCGAGGGGCATCATGCTCCCAAAACTAGAGTGGATGTAGGTATTGAGATCTTGTCAATCGTCCAAGAGCATGTTAAGCGCTAAATCATTACCTTAGTGTGCCCATCACAAAAAACGGCGTACTCTTTGACAGATGGCACAATACCATAAAAAGTGAGAAAATCTAGTGGTTTCTATTGAAAACCCTCCCCATTTGGTGGACTTGAACAAGTTACTTACCTTTCATAACACTGGTAGCGACTATCTAGCATCAGATTACTCACTTTTTGAATATTCTCCAGGCATCGCACTGGATCCAGAAACTTTTAGGCAGTACCTCAGCACACCATCAGGTGGCATTGTGCCGATTCACAATGAAGCTGATCCACTCTCGAAAGGACATGTAGAGGCTATATAGGCGCAACCCCTGTGCATTGACAGTTGTTTGAGGCTGTGCACGTCCCCAGAAGCAGAGCCCAAGAGCAATTTGGTTGTGACCAGTGTGCAGATTCCTAGACTTGGAATATTTTTATGGATAAAGTCCAATCACAGGACCGGGAAGATATGCGAGTTGAAAGAGTTGGATCTCTTCTGCACGGCTTTGCCTTTTCACTTCAGAGAAATTCGCAAAGAGTTGATGGTCTACCCGGTTGTGCTTAGTCACCCGCAGTTCGAAGAGCAACACATATATCATCACTGAAACAATTCAATTGTTTAGATCAAGACCCATACTTGCGTGGATTTTGGCTTAATTACTTCCTGGTGAGTGTGACTGAGTTCGGTTCTGGCCTCTTCTAATATGGAACCCATTCGTTGTTTTTGGGTATTCATCAACATTGTTAAATTTTCACAGAGTAGGCAGGGGGCATCTTCTAACAATCAAAGACACGTTGAAGCCTCCACACACCGTATCACCAGGGACTGTTTCCTACTAATCATGACTACCAGATGTGTTGGCCTAATTAATTTAGTTGAAAGGACCAACACTACAACATCCACACTGCTTTTTTTGTCATGTGGAAATCCAAGCCTGTAATCAGTTTTCACGATGACATGAGGTGAGGTAAAGACAATTTTCGGCACAAATAAAAGCGTGCTGCCTCTTCTTTGGTTTGGTGCTGCAGAAAACTTACCAATTGAGATTAAATAATTGAGGTTGCCTGCAAGAAATTTATTATATGTGGGGGTCGGAGAGCACTCCTAAAACAAAAAAACAAAAAAACTTGAATAATCTGATACGTCTCACTTCACCAAAAAGCATTGGCATAGCCAATAGGTCTCGCCTTTGGGACCTTATAAGTGTTTAGCCATGCACCACTTGATGTTGTTGCACCAGGGATATTGTGCTGGATAACTAAACACTTATTATTTTTATGTCTTTTCATTCCCTTTTACGATTTCTCTCCAGCCCTCTCGTGCTCCATTTATTTTCCTCTTTCCTTCTTTCTGCCTTGCTGTCCCCTCCCTTCTTCTCCCACTAACACCTCATATTTTTCTATTTTCTCTCCTCCTCTCAACATTCTGCCTTCCACTCACTTCTGTTGTTCTCTGTCTCTCTTACTAACGTCCCTTTGGACCCGTTTACATGCTCCCCTCTCTCCATCATTTGCAGTGTCATTGCATTTTCTTCTTTATCCCTTCATCTCATTCTATCTATCGCCCTCGCTCTGTCTATCTATCGCCCTCACGCTATCTGTTTATCTATTGCACTCACTCTATTTATCGCCATCACTCTATCTATCGGTCTTATCTATCTATCGCCCTCCCTCTATCTATCTATCTATCGCCCTCCCTCCATCTGTCGCCCTCCCTCTATCTATCTATCGCCTTCCCTCTATCTATCACCCTCCCTCTATCTATCGCCCTCCCTCTATCGATCGATCGCACTCACTCTATCTATCGCACACACTCTATCTATCGCACTCACTCTATCTATCACACTCCCTCTATCTATCCATTGCATTCACTCTATCTATCTATCGCACCACCACAGCATCACTCAACACCACCACAGCATCACTCAGAGGCACCACAACATCACTATGCGCTACCACATCATCACTAAACGCCACAGCATCACTCGTAGCCACCACAACATCACTCAGCGCCACCACAGCATCAATCTGTGCAACCATTCAACAACAACTGGTTCAAATATGTTCTCTCAATGTTTCAAGCTTTATTACAAATGTCACAAAAAAATACAATGAACATAATCTTCACAAAAGTTATTTACAAAAGTTTAAGCTACAGCCATTATAAATTACAATAACTTTTATTTAAGTATTGATTATTTAAAAAAATTAAAAGCTATTGTTATTTGTATTATCAATACATCTAAGTCACGTAAATACAACACATATTGCATTACAAATGCTATAGGTGTCACATTTGCGAAAGTTATAACTATTGTCATTGTAAATAACAAAGCTATTAATTTTGCTATTTTCAAAACCAACACATAAATAAAAAAATTGTCATTTACAATACCAATAGCTCAAACTTTCCTAATGCGAGACCTATTGCATTGCAAATGCTTGTTTTTAGGGGTTTGGGACATAAACTACGAAACGATGGAGGTTGTGAAAAGGTACCTGAATTACAACTCTAGCAGCAGACGGAGACTAGGAGAGAATCAACAGATGCCAGATTCTGAAGGGAGACTGAGGTGGTGCTGAGTGATGCTGAGGTGGTGGTGTGCTGGTGCAGAGGTGATGCTGAGTGATACTGAGGTGGTGCTGAATTATGCTATGGTGCGGAGTCAAGCTGAGGTGGTGCTTGGTGGTGCTGAGTTGGTGCTCAGAGGTGCTGATTCATAATGAGGTTGTGCTGCACTGATGCTGTAGTGGTGCTGCATTGGTGCTGAACTTCTGCTGAGGTGGTGCTGTGGTGGTGATGCAATAATGCGGAGATGGTGTTGTGCTGGTGCTGAGATGGTGCTGAGGTGGTGCTCCACTAGTGGTGGTGCACTGATGAGGAGGTTGTACTGTGCTGGTGCTATGCTGGTCCTGCATTAGTGCTGCGCTGGTGCTGAGGTGGTGCAGCCATAGTTGTTGCTAATTTATCTTATGAACTAACAACCATTGGCAAAGCCAATGGTCCTGGCTTGTTGTAGGTGTAATGTTCGTATTTATTTGATTTTCTTCTAATCCTTGATACCTGTGTGGCTGTTAAATAATACTATTTTCCTCTTCATAGCACCTGGACGCCCCCAGCTATTCTCTTTGTACTTGCTCCGCCTCCGTTGACTGCACGGACGGGCTTCTGAAAGTCACAAAAACATCAAAGAGGCGCTTTGTTAGCAACTGAAAGAAGCAGGAAAGTGATAGGACTGGATAGTGGGGTGTGGGAGTCCACGGCGCAGGAAGGCGATGCTGCATTTCCGAACCGTTTAGGGAGGGGGGTACGACATACGTCTAGGGCCAGACTTTAGGTATAAGCTCCTAGAGCTCAGACTATACCTTTGTGGTGCCACGGATGCTGAATAAAATAAACAGCCCGGACAGCATAGCGCAAAGTCAAAATATATTAAATAGCAGTGATAAGGTAACGTAAAAACAGTATATGCCAAGAGAAGGGGAGGAGGTGGATCAGGTGAAGATCCAAGGGCTCAGATTACCATTCACGGAAATTAGAGAATGGAAGGTCCAGCCAAAGTCAGAGCCCCAAGGGACAGTGACTAACAAAAAGTAACTCGGCTGTTCCTAAAGGAGAGAAGAAGGGAAAGGTGCGGTCACAGGAAGGGTAGGGGTAGTGCTCAGTGGAGGGCTACCCTGGGTATCCAATTTGTTGGATTTAATGGCCTCACACACCCTTGCGAGTGTCATGCTTCATCATAGGCGTTTGCTCCTCGTTGGGCAGGCGGTGCAATGCCCAACGGGCTCACCTCAAAGAGGGGCTCTTTGGCGGAGATCTTTTATCCAACTGCCTATGGGTGAAGTGAGAGTTAGGGGCCAGGAAGGAAGGGATAGTGTAGATAAGTGGATTTAAAATGTGGCACAAGGTACCGGAGATCAATTTATTCTGGTGGTCCCCTGCCACAAGTAAAAACAGTGGGTAGCCTGTGATCGCAGAAAATTAGGATTCCACGTCACGATCCAGGACTACATTACATATCGTGACCTCCTTCCTGTGACCTGTTTTTACTTGTGGCAGGGGACCACCAGAATAAATTGATCTCCGGTACCTTGTGCCACATTTTAAATCCACTTATCTACACTATCCCTTCCTTCCTGGCCCCTCACTCTCACTTCACCCATAGGCAGTTGGATAAAAGATCTCCGCCAAAGAGCCCCTCTTTGAGGTGAGCCCTTTGGGCATTGCACCGCCTGCCCAACGAGGAGCAAACGCCTATGATGAAGCATGACACTCGCAAGGGTGTGCGAGGCCATTAAATCCAACAAATTGGATACCCAGGGTAGCCCTCCACTGAGCACTACCCCTACCCTTCCTGTGACGCACCTTTCCCTTCTTCTCTCCTTTAGGAACAGCCAAGTCGCTTGTTGTTAGTCAACATAAAAACAGTGCCTAGAGCTCAGAGTAAATGAAAGCAAAGTAAAGAAATATAGAAACGTGGGAAGAACACGGGGGTATACAACAAAGCCATAGTTTTTGCTATTTTATCTCATGGAACTAACAACCATTGGCAAAGCTAATAGTCCTGGCTTGTTGTAGGTGTAATGTTCGTATTTATTTGATTTGCTTCTAATCCTTGATACCCCGTGGCTGGTAATTAATACTGTTTTCCTCTGTGTAGCCCCTGGACGCCCCCATCTATTCTCTTTGTACTTGCTCCGCCTCCGTTGGCCGCACGGACAGATTTCTGAAAGCGCCTAAAGTCACAAAAACATCAAAGAAGCGCTTTGTTAGTAACTGAAAGGAGCAGGAAAGTGGAAGGACAGGACAGTGGGGTGTGGGGGTCGGCGGCGTGGGAAGGGGTGCTGCATTTTCGAACCATTGACGGAGGGGGTACAACATACATCTAGGGCCAGACTTTAGGTATAAAGATCAAGCGCCTAGAGCTCAGACTACACCTTTGTGGCGCCACGGATGCAGAATAAAAATAAACTGCGCCAGCAGCATAGCGCAAATTCAAAATATATTAAATAGCAGTGATAAAGTAACATAAAAACAGCGCCTACAGCTGGAATGGAATGGAATGGAATGAGGATTTGTAGAGCGCGTTGGCTACCCAGGGGCGTCCCAGCGCTGTAGGGAACTTGAGCTAATCCGGAGGGGTAGGAAGAGGGAGGCTAGGTTTTGGTTTTAAACAGAGGTTTTGCTGAATAACCAGGTTTTGAGAGTTTTTCGGAAGGTGAGGAGCTCAGAAGATATTAAAGCAAAGTAAAGAAATTAAGAACCGTGGGAACAACACGGAGTGGGGTATACAACGAAGCCATGTCCCTGTGAGAGACGGAGGGAAGGGGAAACAAAAAGTGCTTACCGAGTAATTAAAGGCCACAGTATCATGCTGCGGTAGGAGATCCAATCCCGCTAGGTGTGGCTAAAAGGAGACAGGGTGGCAACAAGGAGGGATTGACATGTCTACGGTGCAATCATTGCACTGCCTTTAGCATAATTTGTGTCGCCAAACAACTTGCACAAATCAAAACTGAAGGCGGAGCTGGGACATGGCTTCTGGAATAGTATTGATTCCAAGAAGGCTTGTATGACGAGAGCAGCACATGCGCTGCTTATGTCAGGCCGAGACCTAAAAAGAGGGCAAATGACAGGGGACAGGACGGATTATACTAGGCAGCGATCCCTGATTGGATATTGGCCTGTACTTGATGGACTTCATTTTCTTCCCTACAGTTCATGGGAAATGAAGACTTGTTTGTGGTTTGATGTTTACTGATTAACATGACTGCTGTAACAAGCATTTGCAATGCAATAGGTCTCGCATTTACAAAAGTTTGAGCTGTTGGCACTGTAAATGACAGTGTATTTTATTTATTTGTTGTTTTTAAAACAGATAACTAAAAGGCATTGTCATTTACAATAACCATAGCTTAAACTCTTGCAAATGCGAGCTCTAAACAATAAAGTATGGATTATGGTGAAAGAATAAAAAAAAATGGCACATTAGGGGAAAGATAGTGGTAAAATAACAGCGAGCATACCAAAAATGGAAACAAGCATAATCCTTAAGAAAAACATTGTGAAAAGTCAAAGATAGAAATTTCGTATTAAGCATTACTTCAGGAGAGAATTTAGGGGTCACACTAAATCTGTATTAAAAGAAATCGGGCTCTTTGAAGAAGGAGAAAATCTTAAATCAAAAAGTCAGGTGTGTAAACATAAAAACGAGCGTTTGTCAAAAGCGCATTAGGAGTCCAAGGCAAAACGGACAGTAATGTAAAGAGATACACTTGAAAATAAAACTGAAGTTACACAAATGTGACATGTCTTGTTGTGGTAGGTTCAGGATTGTCAAAATAAATGTGTTCTTTAATCGCGATAGAAGGCTCCAAGGGAAAAAATGTGATTTGCCAATTGTGTCCTCCAACTGTAAGCCTATTTTCGCCAGCTCACCTCATTAGCAGTTTAAACACATCACCTAGCTCCGATGTGCTGCTGTCTTGTCAAGATATTATTTAAACTTTGAAGCACTCCGGACTCCGGAGAACTGGTTATAAACCCAGAAAGCCGCTGCACACGTAAGAGGCCACTGATGGTTTAACCACACCCCATGTGGTAAGCATGAAAGATGCATGTACAACATGTAAAGCAATACTTGGGAACGCAAACTCTCCGTGAGCCGATGCCGCTGAGCACACGGAAGGTACAATATAGTGCTGCTGGGCACACACAGGGGCAGTGTTGCTGAAATCCATTAAGATATGGAACAGTGTTGCTGAGAACGCAAAGGGCAGGGAGCAGCGCCGCTGAGAAACCACAGGGTAGGGGGCAAGGCTGCTGAAAACAAACACCTAGGTAGGGAGCAGTGCTGCTGAGAATGCACAGCCCAACTGTCCTGCTGAGCACGCACATAAACGAGCAGTGCTGCGGAGCACAGTTATGCAGCAAAACTTGAGGGGGGCCCCTTTACATGTTGCCCACCCCTCCCCTCCCGACCCATTTAAGCCAGTAGTCTGTGCAACAGTTCACAGTGCCTCAGTGGGGGCCTTGTGGATGGCCTGGAGCTCGCCCCCTCACCACCACAAGAGCTGCGGGGGCTGTTGTTACGCCACTGGCTGAGCACACACGGCACATAGGACAATGCTGCCAAGCACACAAGGAAGCCTGAGCGGTGCAGCGAAATACACACGGGGCGGTGGTACTGAGGATATACATGAGCCGTTCTGAGCACAAACAGCAATAAAGAGGGCAAGGCACAAATGGGACTCAGAAGGAGAAATAAAGCAATGACAAATGGAGAAAGGAGGGATAAAAAACAAGAACGAGATGACCGGAAGTGTAGAGCGATAAAAGAAGGATGCGCCACGAGGAATCATAACACAGCAGCCTTGATGTTCATCACCCCAGGCATATTGCAGTGCCGGCACTTGTAGACAATGAACCGTGCTTCTTGGCACATGCAGGGTAGGGCACGGAGCAGAGCTGCTCAGCACACAGAGGGCAAGGAGCAGTGTTTGAACACACACAGGGCAGTGCTGATGAGCACAAATGCAGGACAAGGGGTAGCAGACATCACCGGCCTCAGAGAAACAAAAGCACTGACTAATAACGAGGCGTGGAACGCAGACGAGAGAGGCGGGCTCTACTTTGATAGGCAGGAGCCTGCGAAGTTCCGGGAGATTCCCCGCCTCTGTAGCAGGCTAACGGTGACGTAGCTCCGGAGCGCGGCACCTTGGAGGCAGAGGGAGCTCAGAAGAAAGCAGGGATTCCGGAAGTGATGGGGTTCCCGGGAGAGAGAAGGCAAGGCATAACTGTGTGAGGAAGGTTCTTCAACTTACAGAACATCCCGAAGCAGCACTGCGAGAAAAGAGCCTGGTGAGTAGGGGTGTGTGCGCGTGTGTGGGTGTAGCTGTGTGTGTGCGCGTGTGTAGCTGTGCGTCTGTGTGACTGTTAGCTGTGCGTATGTATATGTGGGGATGTGTGTGCATACGCGCGCCTGTGTGTGTGTGTGTGTGTGTGCGTGCATGCAGAGGGGTGGGGGCTGGCTGTGTCTGTGTGAGCAGGGGCTGGCTGTGAGTTACTCTGCGCAAGCGCGTCAGAGGCACGCTCCCGCTGTGAAATCTGGAAGGGAAAAGCGCGTGGGAGATCGCCGTCTCACATTCCCCCAGACACGCCAGCAAAAGATGTCTTCGCAGACACAAAGCAAGCTTCGCATGCTTTTTAGGTCTGCTCGACCTAAAAACGAAGAAAGGACAAGCATAATCCTCGCTTACGGGTCCTGGCATTGAATTATCTTCTCATCCACCTTTCTCATCACACCTTTTGGAATTGGGCAAAGTTCTCACTCCAGAAGGGGACACATAGTAACTCTTTTTGATTTTTTTTTTATAGAGGTTTAACAGAATATCCACGTAAACATTGCAGTTGCAGGATACAGAGGCATCAAACAGTCCTCTCATACAGTATAGCAAGTGCACATAAACCGATGCACTGCTTAGCTCTCTATAAACAAACTGTGCTGCTCATCAATCAGTGTCCGTACTTTCCCCTGTGGCTCTGCTATGTGTGTGGTTATCTGGTTGTTCCTCATTTCTATGAATCATCCTGCCGATAGTAACTCTTTAAAAGATTTTCAATATTCAAGTTACTATAATGAATCAAAATGTAAATCAGATATAGCCTTTTTTCCTTTTACGTTTCTATTTTTCTTTGCTCTCTACACCCTCCAGGTAATAAAATGCATACAAAATCCGCCTAGTGTTTATGTTGTATGTCTTTTCCCCCTAAAACAGGTCCTGAATCTGTCCAAATTGAGATGTAATTGTAACCGCACTTGTCAGACCGTTACTTTTTCCCCTCCATATTCCCACATACACTCACAGCATAGTTGGCAGAGGGAACTCTGTGGGTGCCTACGCCTGTGCCTTACCCTACTTGTGGCTGCTCACTTGGTGGCACACAGAACTGGCCAATAGCTAGGAACCACAGATTGAGTGATGTCTACTTTTCAAGATTCCATAAACCAAGGAGGAGGCAGGTTCCCCACTCTTATAGTTATTGACTGAGCATGGAGGCACTTTATTTCACTATATTAATGTCTGACTGTCCCTTCAGTTGAGAGATGGTTTGGTCGATTTGTCCCAGCCTCTCTGGCACATGGAATGAGTGGTCAGCAATGTGATGCTTTGGTTTATATTTGAAGAGGCAAAAACATTCCTTTTGCCTTCCCTTTAAATGTATCTTTTCACTCTGAAATCTAAGGTCCATGAATACTGTGCTCTTTTCTTGTCGGTTTTGTGGGGCACATTTCATAGTTACTTGTACTTTTAAAGTGGCTGTTCTGTGCTCAATCTTACGCATGGTAAAGAAATAGCAGTTTATGACCACCGCGTTTTTTCATTTTAGTATTATTCCCCGTTGGCGGAAATGTCCTCCCTCTGGCAATAATGATGTCTGCCTTCTGAACTTAGTGGCGACCTTTTTCAAGATTGCTTTTTTGGGAGCAAAACTCCGAACCTCAAAATTCAGACACCCCAAATTGTATATCACCTCAAAATTACCTCTGGCAGTTCCGCTCCTAGCCCATAATCTTGCGATGAACACCCTCCTCAACATTAGGTCCAACATTAGTTAGTAGAGTAACAACATTAAGTAAGTGGGGTCACTCAATAACTGTGATAGAGCGCGCGGGACCACTAGCTCAATTTTACCATACTCACCTGGGTAGAGTTTTGTCACTGCTAGCAAAAATTGGACAATCATGACGTCAATGTCTTGGTCCATTTGGGGCCTCAAGAAATATTCACGTACTTGTCGTTTTGTGAGAGTAGCACCCAGATGTCCTTCATGGGCTTTAGACAAGAGAGTATTCTTGAGGTCATTGGGGGAACTCTTGTTTCTCGCCTGAAGACAAGGTCATCTTCTACAGATAATTCTTCACATATGGTTGGACATCAACATTTACATTTTTCTCTCTAGGCCAACCCTCAGCAATGTATTTCTGGACACATTCCAAAGTTTCATCATTATGCATAGCAATTTTCCAATCATTTTCACATATAGAACAAGTGAGTTGTAATTCAATTGCAGCAACTAGACAATCTTCGAGTTCCTCATCGCTGTTGGGTCTGTCAATACACTCTGTCATGTTAGAAACTGCAGGCAAACATGAAAGAGCATCAGCACGCACATTTTTCCCTCCAAGAATGTGTACTATATTACATTGGAATTGGAGGAGTTTGGAAGCAAGTCTAGCTATACATGGTGTACTGTTGCTGTAATTTGTGTTACCTAGAATGGCTACCAAGGGTTTGTGGTCGGTCTGTAGAGTGAATTTCCTACCCCATAGGTAACATTTGAATTTTCAATGGCCCACCAACATGCCAGTAATTCTTTTTCAATGACAGAGTAGTGTGTTTCTATGTCGCTTAGTACTCTCAATGCGAATCCTATGGTGCGTTCTTGAGTGCCTATGTGCTGGTTTAAGACTGGACCAAGACCATAACAACTGGCATTGGCAGTTAGTATACAAGGTACTGCTGGGTCAAACGGTTTCAAAGCTTTAACCTTACTAAGCATTCAAACGCATTTTTACACTCATCATCCCATGCAAAAGCAGTCTCATGCTTTAGCAAGTTGTAGATAGGACGTACTTTCGTGGTGTATTCAGGTATAAAATGTGAATAGAATTCACTTGAACCTAAGAAGGATGTGGCACCAGTTTTGTCAATGGGTGGAGATGCATCTAAGATGGCTTGAGCCAACCCTGGTCTTGGTGTGACACCTGCACCCAAGATTGTGTGACCTAGTTATTCTACCACATTTTTAGGGAACTCAAATTTTTCACGTTTGAGAACAATCCCCTGCTCTTGGAAAATGGACAAAACTTGGTGTAAGGTTTCATCATGTGTAGTTTTGTCGATGGCATGTATAAGAACATCATCTTGAAAAATGGCAACATTTTTAATGCCACTGAGTAGAGTAAGCATGAGGCACTGAAAAACCAATGCTGCTGTTTCCAGTCCCAATAGCATGTGACAGAACTGGAACATGCCGGATGGAGAATTAAACGCAGTGAGATGGTGTGAATCTCTGTCAAGCTCAACTTGATGGTATGCAGAAGCGAGGTCAAGTTTGCTGAAGAACTTTGCCCCCGCAACCATGGCCAACATTTCAGTGATATTGTGTAGTGGGTGTGAGTCTACCCATAACTCTTTATTTAGGCTGCTCAAGTCTTTGCAAATTCTGAGTTTATTGGTCTTTTTGCGCGCTGCGACAAGTGGAGACAACCAGTTTGACGCTTCAACAGGTTTGATTACTCCTCTGTTCCATAATGCTGTAAGTTCTTTCTCAAGGTCTTCTCCTGATGCTGAAATGCAAGCTCCTTAACTTGTGGTTAACAGGTAGGCACCTTCTTTTACTTTAATCTTGTGCTTGAAGCCTTTAATTTTCCAAGATCACCAGAGAAGACTTTGGATTGTTATTCAAAAGCTTCTCAACCTGAGAGGAATCACGTATGGCTAAAACCTGTTCTTTGGCCCCTGGGCACAACATCACGTCGAACAAACCTTGGTGAAACCACCCTGGTATATTCAAACCTTGGATAGCTACGTACATTTTCCCTTTGATGCGTCTGCCTTTAAATTTCATGACATCTTTGAAATATCCTTGGAGATCGAATTTATGCCCTTCGTAGAACACAGGAGAACGATCACGAGGCAACAACGGTCTTTCACCCCAATTGACAGTGAATAGCGATTTAGATATCTATGCTGATACGATGAACCAGAGTCTACGCGAAGTCGCAATTTCTCTTCCCCTACAAGTATGTTAGCATAAAGATCTACACAATCGGAAGGATCGCCAGTTCTAATTTCACTCTCCCTGACGACTAGTATCATGTCTTTCATCTCAGACAAGGGGTCTTCATTCTCAAGGTCACTAGTGTCTTTGACATACCCTACTCTGACATTTTCTTTTTTATGCCCCTGACATACCTTAGCAAAATGGCCTACTTTGCCACAAGACTGGCAGACTATGTTTTTACGGGGTAAATGCGTACTGGATCGACAACTTCCACTGTTTTGTTTTCGAATTCCTTCACTGAGACTTGAGCAGTTTCAATGCCCTTAGCAATACGAATAGACTCTTCAAGGGTAGGATTCCCTAAAGACTATAAGACAATAAGATAATGGTTCTATCTGTGCAATGGCTTATGAATTGGTCACGTACCAATTGCTCACTAAAAGTTTGATCCAAACTCTCCTGAGAGGACGCAATGAAGGAAAGATTTTCCACCTCACTGGGCTGAGAGGTCGTCTTAAACTCTTCCTCAGGGGCTGTGAATTCCGAGAGAACGTTGAGAGAATCCGCCTCGCGGGGTGGAGTTGGAGCCGTGGGCCCCGTCTCAGGTAAAGAATATCAAAAAAAGAATACCTCAACAAGGAATGGTGTCCCGCCTCTGCATGTGCTTCTCTTCCGCCCCTTTTATGAAAAGCTTCAGTCTTTTCCGCCTCCTGTTCCGCCCCTACCAGGCAGAGCCAAGTCAGGAATTCAGGAAGGAGCGGTTGTAGCTGGGAACTTACGCACTGCAGGACTCCACCTCTTCCTCCACACCACAGATTCTTTAAGCATTCCAAGTTTTCTTCCTGGTGTCGTCATGTGTCGGGTGTGGGTGGTGAAGAACTGCTTCCGACCTCTCGTCTGAATTCTGTATTAGCGGACCATGTCGTGTATCATTGTAGGTACCGCGAGTACCTTATAAATCAAGTACATCCACCTTGTACTTCCGAATGAGGGTAAGCAGCTGTACGTGGATTCTATGTTTTATCAGCTTGTCGTCCAGCTTGTCACCATGAACCATGTAATGAAGACAGGATACGTATGATGAGGTAAACAGTCTTTATTCCGTTTGTACGCTGAAAACCCACAGACAGCCCTCAGCCATGCGTGCAAGCACAGCGCTAACGCACCCAACTGTCCCCAACCAACCGTCACCTCACAAAGCTAGGCGCGAGCCCGTGAGTAGGGCGAGCAATAACATAATGGAATGTCCACGCGCAGACAGCACGCAAGGACGGCATACTGCAAATTTCTTACACAGTGAGGCCACAAGAACTAACCTGTTGAGAAATTTGTACATAATTGATCATTGAGGTGCAGTACTCCGAACTTTACATTCCCAGCCACAAAGGTATGTAGAAATTGTTTTGTATGTGTAAAGATTCTATGGAAAGGAGTGGTTTTAGTTTTTTTGCCTTTAGAATGCACCGCGAACATAACAAAATTAATTATTGATGCTTGATAAAAATATTCACAACTCATTGTTTTATGTGTCATCTAAATCATTCAGGGAGCACTTGACATGCATGTACCATATGCAGAAATACACCATTCGCAAAAGTCAGTTCTCCTGTATAGCTCCATTCAATATTGTGTTGCTAGCTAAGTTCTTCTTGGGGACTCAAAAAGGCATTTAGGACTCTAAATTAAAACAAAATCCTGACTCACGGACTCATCATTGTAAGTGGAATTTTGGGATGATAAAGTGAATTTATAACTTCGGAAATCAACCAATATGGTACATTTTCCATCGAAAGGTGGTTAGGATTAGGCAATGAAAGTGGTAGAGTTTCTATGCAGACAGCATGCAAAACTTACAAACGCTTGCCTATGTAACATTTTACATGACCAATCCTATTCTGGTCACATTTGTAAAGTTACTTCCAAAAAATGTTTGATCAGCTATAACAATGGTGGGAAAGGAAAAGTAATAACTTCAAATTTAAATGGGTTGTGTAGAAGAAGGGGTTTCTCCAAAGGCAAAGAAATTAGTAAATATGCTAAAGTACAAACTATTCATCATTAGTCAGGAGACAGTATATGTAGTGGACAAGGAGCCTGGTTAAGTATGGAAGAGGAGAAGCAACGGTTGTAGATTTCCAGGAGTACTGGACATTTAGTGAGTCTCCTAAAATGTTGACATCTACGCAACCTATTGCAGACAAACTACATACTAGATTTTGTATTTTTATTTAAAATGACTATATAAATCATGTCCTATATTCCCAGCATGCAACGCAACGTATATAGCACACACTTTTCTTATCTAATACTTGTCTTAATCACAGTATGATGAGGAAAACAGCCTGTACATAGTTTGAATTTAACTTGTACCTCAGGATTAAACAATGTTTTCATGCCTACAAACACTGATTGAACAAGTTAAATCTTTATTTTATTTTTTATCCTGCTCCACTAACTTACTAAAGATCAGTGCACTGATTTCAGAAGGATCGAAAACATTGATAGAAGAAGGACTTAAGAAGGGTTTCCTTGACCCACTTCCTGGATCAGAGAAGCATCAGCCAAGGGATCCTGCGGGTCAGGTTGGGAGCTGCAGGCTAACAGAACTGTGCGAAATGGCAAAACAACTAACTTCAGAGAACGAATGTCATGGACGCCTCATACTAGCGCCAAATGAGGAAGCACCCTCGAAGGCAGAGCTGGACCTGCTTTCACACATGATGGAAAATAGTACGGACTGCGCCAGGATCATACGACTGATGGGACAGAAATATCTGCTGCCACCAAAATGCAGTTTCCTATTATCTGATATTTCCTGCATGCAGCCGCTTCTAAATTGTAAGTATTATTGTGGCAATGTACAGAAATTTGTCCAAACATCATAAAGTTGTGATCAATGTTGGATGCTCATAAGGTGTATATGTGTTTTGGTATTTCGGAAGCACAAACCTAGATGGCTAGCGTAAGACCTGGTTAAAGGGGTGAGAAGTCAGCCTATCTGTGGTAGTGTTCCGTGAAGTTTTCAGTTAGTTCCTGAATTAAAAGAATAGCTGATCCTTAAGGCACAGAATGAGAAGGCTTGTTTCCTCCTTCTTGTAGAGGTTAGTCTCTAATCTATTGATTTCCTCGTGTGGCATTGACCATTGTTGGGTATGTAAACAGGTATAGAGCCCCTTGTAAGTGAAACAGCTGATGTTGAAGATGATCCATGCTTGCAGGAGGAGTCAGTGTAGATCTTTTAATGCAAAGGTTATGGCGTCAGTTTTCTTCAGCCCTTTGAGACATTCTTCTACATGAAGAATGCCTTTCAGAGAAGAAGAGTGGTCTCCTTGATGCTGTTGAGCGCGACATTGGATCCATCTAGGTGGGAGAGGACCACAGGGCCCAAAGAGTTATTCTGATTTCTTCTCCTGGGAAATAATGTTTCACTGTTTTCAGGAGAGCTGGAACCAGGTTGTTTTGGGATCTTGGAAATGTGTTCTTTGAGTGATAGGTTTGAGTTGATGGTGCATCCGAAGGATTAGGCCTGTTTTGTCAGTTGGGGCATGAAGCCATTAGATTTAAGTTGGAGAGCAATGACAGAATCGGAAAATGTTTGCCATTGTTGGCATTCAGTCTCCATGGGGTTTAGCATCACACAATGGCGGCAGTTGAACTTTGAAAGTAGTGAGACTTAAATGCTTCCTCAAATTTTCCAGAGTGAGCCTGGCTTTCCATAAAAAGGTTTGGGTGTGAGAGGGTGTCTCCACGAGAAATGTTTGAAAAAAACCAGGGTCAAATGGTGCAATTTATAACACAATTTTCCATGAATTGACAAAAATCCAGAATTCTTGAAGGGGCACTAAGGAAATATTCCAAAGTATTACCCGCCTCAGGCTTATTGAGTTTCTCCCTCTCAAGAAAACCGTTGGTAAAATGCTGAAGTACATTTATGTCCAAATAGAGAAGAACAATCGAAATAACAATAGAATTTGCCAACCTGATCACAAACCTATGGAATGCCAAAATTTTACCGTCTCTTCCTATATTGAAAGCGGTCACTTTTTGATCAAGGATTTGGGGCCCAACCCCCTCCTAAATGCACTACACTCAAAGGGGAAATTTTGTGAATCCATAACAATTATTAAATGTTTTGGATATTTGACTACTGGCATATATATCGTTAGCTGTATTTTCGCATTTGGAGCAAAGGATTTTAGTTGAACTCTGCACACCTTCCATTATATTAAAAGGCATGTGAAATGTAACTTTGATGCTCCCGTAAGTAGTCAAGGCTATTTATTATTGCCAATTTTAAATCCAAAAAGATCCTCAAGTAGAGAAAAGTATCACTGATTTTCATATACAAATATGCCTTCCTATTGGCCCTACTGTTCGCTACAAATGTGAACTAATGTATTGTCATATTCTACTAATTTGAAATACGGGCACTGAAATTAGGAATCTGTTTTAGCAAATAACTCACCTAGGCTAAATTTGTGGGATATGGCATAGATAAAAAGAAATTATTATTCGCAAGCATTGGCAAAGGCAATAGGTCTCGTCATTAGAAGGGAAGTGTTGACCTGTTGGATTTACCAGTCTTCATAGCATTGGTGTTCATCAAAAAATGTTTTTAATTAGTTTACAGTTCCAACATGGCCATTAGCCAGTAGTACATTACGGAAGACTTACATTCAAGCCCTACGATGCCACACCAATGATATATTGTGTTCTATTTCAATGCCATTCAAATGTCATTACATCTAATTGGGTCTGCCACTGTCCCACCAGCCTTTCATAGGCATAGCCCTGCGGAGTACTTTGCCAGGCCCTCTATGTTCTTCTGTGAACCCCTATAAACATAAGGCCATTGGAATGTACTATAACAAGGCTGCTGTTTGTTCTTGTACACAGTGCCAGAAGGAACACAATGTGTCTCACGGCACTGCACAAGACTGCAACTAGCCAAACTAACAATGGCTTTGGTCAGCGAATGAGAGGGTGTCATGGCATGTGTATACAGAGGCGTAGCTAGAGCTTGTGGCGCCCGGGGCTATCCCTCAGATTGCTGCCCCTGGGGGGGGGGGGGGCTGGGAAAAAGGACGGCGAGCACTTGAAAGAGGTCAGAGAGACACGTAGTATCGCCACTAATAGTTACCTCGATCATGCAAGTTACATGCACATACATGACACGGTCCAAGGCTACATAGTTGAATACACTGGTGACCGGCAGTACAAAGGAGAAAACACAGACTGCATGATCTATCTGGGGACTCAGAAAAAACGCATGTGACATCTATCAGAGAGCTGCGTGAACGAATACCTGGTAATCCCCTCAGCACAATACAAACATGCACATATATGACACTGTTTGGGGATCCATCATCTACAGCTGACATTAAATGACCAAATATCATGGTCCCCCCAATTAACTGGCTTCATTTTAGCTTCTGGATCTATTAGTTAATAGAAAGCTTTTCAATTGCATGAAAGAAAACGAGTAAACTCAATATATCTATCTTTCTATCTATCTAACTATCGATCTATCTATGGGCAGTAAGTGTAATCTATTATTTGTCAGCAATGTTCTGGATGGGAGGGGAAGTGATTTACAAGAAGCAAAGCCTCAAACGTGTCATGAGGACTATTCCCTAACTCAGAATTGGTAGTACATAACACGTTACCCTTCGCATACTTTATGTATGACTTGTTTAGTAGTTATAAACAAATACATTTATATATAATAAACATTTAAGAGGAGATAGTGGATTAAATCTGTACAGTGAGATGCAGGCACACTGAATACAAATAACACAATCCTGACAGGAATAAACAGGTGAACTGAAAAAGAACACACAGACTCACCTGAGGCCTGGGCGGACTGCTGCTTCAGAGGCAGGCACGAGCAGGCAGCCGAAGACAGGGCAAGGCTGGCTAGTCAGGCAGCAGGGGCTAGTAATAATTATGGCCGGGCGGGGGTTCCGCACAGTGACGCTTTCTTTCTCAGACAGTAGTCACTCTTGGTGGGATGCCTCGCCTCACCTCACTCGTCCCGTCGCGGCACGCTCACGCGCACTTTTAATTGCGCTGCTGCGCAATGTAGTCTGGTCGACACATACCCCGCCCTGAAGTCACGCACTTGCGGAGACATCTGCGCGTGCAGCACACGCACCATATTTAATAAAGAGGCTGCCTCAAGAGAGGCCGCCGGGGGTCCGCCGGACATGCACTCCATTTAATTAATTAAAACGTCAGGGCGGGCATGCAATGATCACTATTCAGTTAATTAGAGGCTTGCTTGCTCTGCCTTTATAATTTATTTGGGGACACTGACACTACTGTAATGACTGACAGTAGTGTCAGTGTGTGTCCCCAAATAAATTATAAAGGCCGTCGCAACGGGCCACTAGTGCCACGCGACCGCCACCCCTAAATGGTGCCGCCTGGGGCGGTCCTCCCCCACCGCCCTCCCCCTAGCTACGCCGCTGTGTGTATAGGAGACTGGGATATGATCAAAGATTAAGAGACAGATCGTCCAGGCACAAAGTTCATTCCTCCCCCACTTGCCTTTGTGCTCTGACATATACACACTATACTGAGGATAAACTCAGGAAGACTTTGTCCTAGTAGCGGTGTTCAGTGGCTGCATGCTTTTAGGTTTATGAAACGTCCACTGCAATCCTATTTTAAACCTGAGGTGTGTAATATGCTCACACTCCCCTTTTTAGGACAAGATGCGTCATTTGCTTACACTACCCCTTTCATGATCATATGTATGATGTGCTCAGTTAAATGTGATGCTTAGTCTTGCAGATTGATATTTACTAGGTAATTGCACTGCATATTTCAAACAGATGTAGGTATGCTCACATTGCATATTGCAGAACATGTGCACACACAAAGCTCCAAAATGTGCAGTGGGAGTACACCATATATACCTTGAACTGTGCAATATGATAAAATGACATATACTGCTGATATATTCGAGCTGTAGACATATTAGTCTACAGCATACAGGGATGAAACCTCCCTCATAGCTCTCATACCTTCTAAACCATGCAGTGTAGGGGCATCACCCATATCCAAAAGCACTGGCTGATGAAACAGATGTTTGCTCAAGTTGGACATGCGGAGTCATGTGTTTTGATGTTCTCTTTGCAATGATGCACACAATGCAGGAAATGAGGTGAATCCAGCAAATTACGGATCCAGTGTCTAATATTTAGGTGGATCCGGGCTTCCCTCCGTGAAACACGCTGACCTTTTCTCTGTGAAATTTGCTGGTCCCGGGTCAAATTCAGCAGCACCCACCTTCTTTGCTTTGGCTGAATAACAAGAGGTGAAAAGAGGTTCTTATTTTCAGTTCCAGCTTGGCCCAACAAAAGGGTTCCCTTAAAGGACCATAAGCCCCCCTTTCCTTGGAGTCTCATCCTAGCTGCGAGCTGTCTGCAGCCTAGCACTTCGATACCAATGCGATGGAGGGAATGAAAACCACTCATCTGGGTCTCAGTTCACAAATGCTTGGAATGACAACTATGATTCTATGTCAGGACGGAGGCGAGGATTATGCAGTCCTTTCTTCTCTTTATTCAAATAGCAGGTTCAAAGCCAAACAATACAGAAAACTTTTCAACTACAACTCCCATGAGCACATGGGACACAGTGTCCATAGTAACCATTGTCCAATGCCGAGGGCGTCCGCCGTATATATGCTTATGACGTCCCTTCCGCTTCCTCTTTCTTCTCTTCTCGTCAGATAAGTCACGCTTTATTTACTTCCCCGACGAACTGTTTTGTGACGAACTGTTTTTGCCTTTGATGATCTTTGATACGATAATTGTGCCTGTGCATGCCCGCTATCTCTAGCGTTCTGATACCCGCGCGTCAGTTTTCTGCTCGCGGCTTCTCACTGTCCAGTTCTGGACGCGCTTCAGGCTCTGCCTGCGCCGTCATTACCCCGCTGTAATCGCGGACCGCGTTAGCGCACTCCCGCGCTTACCGGCTCTGTGGGGTGCCCGACACGGGGAGGGGCGGTTTTTGGACTGTTTCCTCCATGGTGTGACGGCGCGTTGAGGTGAGCTCTTTGAAGCCTCACCAACTCTCGCCTGACACCGGTATCGGTGCATCCCCATTCACGCGCATTGGGCGCAGCGCCACCTGGTGGCGAGTTTTGGTTACCGCACCCAACTTGTGACAGCTAAAACTGTCTGAGTGCTGGCGAGGGGGCGACCTGAGGTACATAGGAAAGGTGTATATTAGTGCTCTCACCCTCATTTTAAATATGTCATGTGAACATCCTAACACCTCAATTCAGGAGGCGGAACAACAATGGCCTCCCCAACCCTTGCCGCCTGCTGTGGGTCTCGCGCTCTCGCAGGCCCTGGACACGGCGCTGGCCCCCCTGAGGGATAAAGTGGACGCTCTCGCCCAGAGTATCCCCGGGGTGTTCGGTACCCCAGTGCAAGCAGGACTCTGATCCGGCAGCGTGCAGGGTGGTGGTAAGAGGACCGCGAAACGTCACGTGGGGCACCTGGAAGAGTTCGATGGCCTGAGGGACTCCTTCCGTAAGAGTGCGCGGACGCTTAAACCTGTACCCTGCCGGGAGGGATTTCACCCCGGAGAAGATGGCGACGAGGTCGCTCTTGAATCAGACCAGGATGATGGTTTCCCCTTTGAGGGGGTGGGTGTGTCCGAGGACGACGTTTCCTCGGGCGGGGATGTTGATGCAGGTCGGCCTTGGAGCCCGGCGTCACATTCCTCGGAGTCCCAGGATGGGGACGGAAAGACCTCAGACATGTTTGATCCTACTAGAATTTATCACCCTAGGTCAGTGGTTCCCAAACTTATGACTCCTGAGGACCCCCATTGAGCCACCACTGGAAGCCGGGGACCCCCAAGCAATTTGTATGAGTTAAATTTCAAATATTAAAATAGTAATACAAAAAATACACATGTGGGCACACAAAACAAATACTCAAGGTACTAACGATTTTGGGTCCAGATGTACGACCATTTCATTTAGCGCCTCGCAATTGACAACACATTGCAAGTGGCAAATTGCGAGTTGCTAAATGAAATGTACAACAGTGTGTTTAACACTGTTTGGGATTCCCAATGGGGTCGCAAATTGCGAGGTTCCTTAATATTAATGAGCCTCTCACAATTTGCGAGCCCGTTGGGGATGCCTGCCCTCCTAGGTGTGGTGGCCTGCTGTGCTGTGCTGGCCACCATGTCTGGGACTGCTTTTAAATAATGCAGTTTAAAAAAAAAAATGCAACCTGCTTACCATGCATTTAAAAAAAATAAAAAGAAAATGAAACGTTTTAGTTTCATTTTCTAAGGGTAGACAGAGGTCCCTGGGACCACTGCCTGCCCTTAAAAAATAATTTTGCATGCATTTGCAAAGGGGAAGGGGTCCCCTAGGGACTCCTTCCCCTTTGCAAATGCATTATCATCTACTTGAAGTAGGTGGTAATTACGAGTGTTTTGCGACTACAAAACATTTGTACATGGTTTTGAGACTCACTATTTGGAAGGGAATGCCCCTTCCAAATAGCAAGTTGCAAAACCTATTTAGCGAGTCGCAAACAAATTTCGACTCGCGAAATAGGCAATGTACATGCATGCGCAAACGGGTTCGCGAACCTGTTTGCGCATTTGAAAACTTATCTGGCCCTTGGTATTTTATATTGAAGTAATAGCCCCTCTGTCACATGTATTTCATTTATTTTATAGCACCTCTCATACAATTGTAGGATGTCAGAGCACTTTACATCACACACATATAGACATTGAATCATACATGTAAATCAGTGTGTATATAAAATGTTCAAAGAGATCTTTGTCTGGAAAAGCACAAACTCAGGATTCAGAACATAACAGTGGCTAGCGCTGACTTTAACATTAAAAATGTATTTCTACCCAAATAAATCTTTTTTGCAGCATCAGGATAATGAATAACTAGGAAAAAACATAAGTTACTAACTGGTACCATGCAGTTTTTAAGCAGCTCTTTGATGACAGTTTATAGGTCCCTCTGCTACATTACGATTGTCACTTATGAAGTGCACAGTAACAAAAGAATCTCTGTGACAAAAGCATTAACTACGAACCTATGCACATAAAATACTGCTTTTTAAAATTCATGTTACACGTTCTTTGCAATAGCACATTAACCCTCTGTGCTATATTAGTCAGAGCTGCCACTGAACAAAACTCTCCTCACGCTCCAGCAGGTACATTAATCACTGGCATTTATTTATTCATTTATAATCTTGACACTTTTATTGTTGCTGTAAAGCTGCTAATTATACAAGAAACCTTTCTATGCTTTTAAACCTGCTGCCTGCGGACCCCCTGGGAATGTGTCACGGACCCCTGGGGGTCCGCGGACCCCAGTTTGGGAAACACTGCCCTAGGTCGTCGGAGTGGCTTCCGGACCCTAAGGTGGCGGCTTATGTGGCGAGTAACGTCCGCCAGCCTCTGGAGAAGGAGGTTAGGACCCGCATGCAGGGAGAATGCCCCCGGCCGAAATTGGAGGGCAGGGTGGCTGTCACTCCAGATATTGATGATAAGCTCTGCGCGTTCTTCGCCAAGTTCATGAAAGACCCTAAGAAGGGCATAGACCGCTCATGGCGCAACTGTCAGGATAAGCTCCTGGATGCCGTGGGCCCCGTGACCCAGATCATCCAGTTGGCCGAGAGGGCTAAGGAGTCGGGGTCCGCGTTATCCACGGACGTCGTGGCAGGTTGGGCCCAGCAAGCCTTATGTTTCTTGGGCAACGCGAACTGTGCGTTGGCGGCCGAGCGTAGGAGATTGCTTCTCATTAAAATTGACCCTAAACTGGGCGATCTTGCAACTTCGGAGGCGGGGCCTATTGCACAGGGCAAATTGTTCGGCGAACCGTTCATCAAGGAACTGAACAAGTTCGTTACCATCTTTTCCGCACTGGATAAGGCGCAAACTTCGATAAAGAAGATCTTCCCTGGACGGGTTTTTGCTGGGGCCGGAAGAGGGCGGGTCGCTCCTCCGGCCGCCCTTACCAACAGGGCCCTAACAACAAAAACCAGCAGCGCCGCAACAACGGCTGGAACGACGGCCGCCAGGGCTCTTTCTACCCCAGTAGAGGAAAAGCGCGCGGCAAAGGCTACCGAGGTGGAGCCAACGCACCCGGAGGTCCAGCCGGTGAGTGTTACACTTTTTTCCCCATCCGTTCTGGGGGGAGGTTACGGGATCATCCCCACAACTGGTGCAAGATCACGGCAGACCCTTGTGTTCTCCAAACGGTCCGGGGTTATAAAAAATAGTTCTACGGGACTCCCCGTCAGAGGATACGCCCCCGTCCGCTCTTTTTTTCCGCGGAGGACACGTTTCTGATTGGCAACGAGGTGACGGAGCTCCTCAGGAAAGGAGCGATCTGCAGGTCAGTTTTGCACCCTACAGGTTTCTTGAGCAACATCTTTCTAGTCCAAAAGAAGGACGAAGGTTTCCGCCCGGTCATAAACTTGCGAGAGTTCAACGAGTGGTTGGTTTACCGCCACTTCAAGATGGAAGGGATCCATCTCCTACGCGACATCCTCCTCCTGGAGGATTGGATGGTCCATCTGGACTTGAAGGACGCTTACCTCTCGGTTCCCATTTTTCCGCCTCATCGGCGGTTCCTGCAATTTTTATGGGACGGGATGGTCTTCGAGTTCCAAGCCCTCCCATTCGGCCTCTCATCGGCTCCTTGGTGCTTTACAAAGCTACTTCGGCCGGTAGTGGAGACTCTACGCGAGAGGGGCATACTGCTGATTATTTATCTCGCCGATATACTGATTATGGAACAATCGGCGGACCGCCTCCAACGCAACGTGAACATGACTATTGCTCTGCTCCAGGATCTGAGGTTTGTGATAAAATCACGGAAATCCGAGCTCCGACCATCCAGACAGATCACTTTTCTGGGTTTCCTAATCAATTCGGAGACGGCCTCCCTGAGCCTGCCCCTGCAGAAAGTGAGCAAGATTCGCAAGGAGCTTTCTCAGGTCCTTCGGAAGGACATAATCTTCCTCAGGCAGTTGGCTCGAATCGTGGGTCTCCTCTCGTCCTCGATTCAGGCGATATTCCCTGGTCCCTTGCACTACAGGGCCCTCCAACGGCTGAAAGCGCAGCATCTCAGGAAGGGGCTCACGTATTCCGAGCTCATCTCTCTGACGGAGGAGACCAGAACGGAACTGCGTTGGTGGATAGAGCACATGAGTGCGTGGAACGGGAGAGCGATCTTCGGCTCCGATCCGGATCTGGTCATACAATCTGATGCCAGCAGGTCGGGCTCGGGAGCCCGATGCGGCAACATTACGATGGGGGGCCGCTGGTCGGAGGAGGAGCTACATCTTCACATCAACTGCCTGGAACTCCTGGCAGGCTCTTTTGCGGTGCGATCCCAAACCCAGGACCGAGTGTCGTGTTGCATCCTGTTACGCATGGACAATGTGTCAGCGGTGCAATACATCAATCGCCTGGGCGGCCCGCGGTCTCGGGCATTGGCAGAGCTGGCGAAGGACTTCTGGCCTTACTGCCTGGAGAGGCAGATCTCTGTGTGAGCGGAATATCTTCCGGGTCTTCAGAATTCAATTGCAGACTGGCATTCCAGGAACTTCCACGACTTCAACGATTGGCGACTGGAGCGGTCAGTCTTCTGGGCTTTGATGGCCAAGTGGGGCCCGTGCACGGTGGATTTGTTCGCATCCCAGCTCAATCATCAGCTTCCGAAGTTTGTGAGCTGGAGACCAGACTGGGAGGCGTCGGCGGTGGATGCGTTCCTGCAAGATTGGTCGCAGGAGCTGCCATACGCGTTCCCTCCTTTCCTGATGATTCCTCCGGTAGCGGTGCAAGTTCGCCGACAGCAGGCGTCCATGATCCTGGTGACACCCTTTTGGCGGGTCCAGGCGTGGTTCCCTTCCCTATTGGAACTGTCGTTGGACCGTCCGATTCGACTGCCCTTGTTCCCTTCCCTGCTCTCGGGGTCTCCTGGGGGAACCCCATCTGTTAGTTCTGCAGGAGACATTACACCTCATGGCATGGAGGATTTCAGGGGACGTTGGCAAGACGGCCGCCTTTCGGCGGACGCTGCTGACCTCATCCAACGAGCCTGGGCTCCAGGTACTGTCAAGAGGTATCGCTCGGCTTGGGGACGGTGGCGTCGTTGGTGTCTGGGAAGACACGCCGATGCCGTGGGGGCAGATGTTAGTCACATCTTGAATTTTTTTGCAGAATTGGCACAGTCAGGGTTGGCATATCGTTCTATCAATTCATTCAGATCCGTCATTTCGGCGGGGCATGCCCATATCGATGGTAAACCAGCAGGGGAACATCCTTGGGTTTGCAATATGATGAAGGGCGCTCGACTTTCTAAGCCCCCGGAACCCAGGTATAATTGCCTTTGGGACGTCAACATCGTACTGCGCTTTCTCAGCTCTTGGCGGGACAACCAGTATCTCTCCAGGAAGGAATTGTTGGCAAAATTGGCGATCCTGCTTTGTCTGGTTTCTTGTAAACGTGTCTCGGATGTGAGGGCGTTGGACGTCACGGCTCGGATGTTCACTCCGGATGGAGTGACTTTCACGGTCACGAGGAGGACTAAGACTAAAATCAGGTTGGTATCTTATCTGGTATTTACAGAACAACCCAAGCTTTGTGTGGTACGATTCCTTAAGGCTTATGAGGAAATGACGGAGAACGTCAGCTCCATATCGCCCTGCAGAAGCCTTTTAAGGCGGTCTCATCTCCATCCATAGCTAGGTGGGTCCGTTGGCTCATGACCGAGGCGGGGTGGATGTGACTAAATTTGGGGCTCATTCCACAAGAGGAGTTATGGCCTCGAAAGCCGTACAGGTAGGTGGCCGGTTGGAGGATATTATGAATGCAGCGGATTGGTCCTCCGAATCCACGTTCAAGAAGTTTTATTTCAAACCCATCTATTGCGCAGCAACGTTGGTGGTGGATAAGCTTTGAAACTGCATAATCCTCGCCTCCATCCTGACATAGAATGAAAAATTTCCTAACTAACGAAACGGAAAGTTTCAATTCTACTAAGGGTAGGAGGCGAGGATTATCCCTCCCCGAGACTGTGGCGTCTCGTCCCACCCGGGAATCTTCGTATGGTCAGTAAGCAATTTCTTACACTATGGGTTTGATGAGGGTTTGTTTACTGATATGTCTAGATTTGACTGGTTCATTCTGGATATGCATATTATGTTCTGCGTTTTCCTTGGCTTTGTGTGAGAGAAAAGAGTTCCTTCTGTTCTTAGAGGACTTAAAATTGCCTCCTTATGCTTCCTTCCATGGAAGGGGAACAGGATAACGTTTTTTCTTGTATTGTTTAGGACAAGATCAGACGATGGACTGAGTGGGTTAACGGAGAAATTTCCTCACAGAGAAGAAGAGGAAGCGGAAGGGACGTCATAAGCATATATACGTGGGACGCCCTCTGCATTGGACAATGGTTACTATGGACACTGTGCCCCATGTGCTCATGGGAGTTGTAGTTGAAAAGTTTTTTGTATTGTTTGGCTATTTGAATAAAGAGAAGAAAGGACTGCATAATCCTCGCCTCCTAGTCCTGAATAGAATTGAAACTTTCCGTTACGTTAGCTAGGAAATTTTTCATTTACATGAATAGTCATTTCCCCTCACTTACTGATTTATTTTTTTATTTAATTTCTTTTGTAGCACTACTCATACCAATGTAAGGTGACAGTGCTTTCCATCAAACAAATGCATACATGATCACACTTTATTGATGATTAATTAAAACCATTACAATATAAAACCAGCAGAAACATGATTCAAAATTATTGTGCAAATTAGTTAACATTTCTAACAATAAAAGCCAACATTTATATAAAACGTGCAAGTGCTTTGTGCATGTCAGTTTGTATAAACCAAATTGAAATTGTCTAGGCTTGTATCTTTTGCCAATTTGGCATTAAAACCTTCGTAATTAGATTCCTAATGATTTTATAAAAGTGTAAAACTGCTTATGCATGTGAAGATGATGCTAACTATGCCAGTTGTGTGGAGATCACCTTGGTTACCACCACTACTAGGTTTTGAGTTTTAGCCAGTCTTGGGCATTTGGCCTATGAAGGGATGATTTCTTGTGGCTCTTTATGCAGCAGGTCACTGAACAATTGTTGCACCAGGCACAGATATTTAGTCCCCTGGCATGCTAGGACAAAGGAATCTTCACCGAGCCAACACATTACGGCTTGCCTGCAAGTGCACAATTACTGTTGTAAGAAGGCTGATTTAAGTGGCTTTCTTCTATGTTCTCAGAGCGCTGGGCATGCACATACTATGTGGATTACAAACTTATTTCCAGCTTCTTAATTATTGCCAGTTTTGGTTGCTGCTACTGTTTCCTTTCTTTGATACCGCAGCCCGGGGACACACTGGCCTCAGTGTAACCAGTCGCTTTACAAATGTAACTATTATTATTATTATTATTACTGACTCCTGTTTGTACTCACATAGGTGGCAAATTAGCGTAGTCAGTCGGCTCTTCCAAGACAGGATGAGATCTTTCCTTTCGAACTGACCAAAATGGAACAACATAAACTGGTGCTTTAACGTACGCAAGAAATTAGTTACTAGGTGAGCTTGAGGGTTTAAATGCTGATATGAGACGATAACAGTCCATGTCTGACGTTTGGCTGCTAACGTGTTCTTACCTTGCTGCTGTGACAGAGCTTTCGCAAAGCTGTAACTTAGCTGATTGAAAGATAAATTTTCCCTAGAGAGGGCCCAGGCTTCCTTCCTTTAAACCCAGAGCAATGAAAGACGCCCACAGGTACCCTCCTTATGATGTTTTTAGATTTTTGCTCATCTGGGGCTTTATTTCCTGCCAGCACTGGTTGTTCATGGAGACCTTTTTAGAGACAAGAAGAGTCCAACATAGCTTTACAAATGCATTCATTCTTTGCTGTTCTTGGTTCATTAGGCCAAATTCCATCCGAACCTGGCCTTGGGAGACTGACCATGGCAGGCGGTAGATGGATTTATAAACATTTGTTTGAAGAAGATGTAATAGGGTTGCCTCTTTTCTTTGGGTGATTTCCAGGCCATGTGAAGCTGTCAGTAGAAGAGAAGCTGTGCTTCAATTACTGTGAGCAGATGTTGATGCGATGTGCACCTTAGCTTCTTTTGCAGCTGACCGAATGCAAAAGTTATAGTACGAGCTTTGGCCTGCATCGTAGAAAAGTGCTTCTGAAGATCAGATGTCACAGTTACAAGGTATTTGTAGGAGGTTACAACGTTTATATGACTGCACTTCGCAAACCAATTGGGAGATTTTTCTTTAGGTCAATGAGCTGGATCACCTTTGTTTTTCCTAACTTCGCCTCAAGGCCTTGCTGCTCGATATACCCAGCCAATCGATTGACCTTTGTAGGCCAACAGGAGTCTGATCTAAAACTACTAAGCCATCAACATATTGCAGGTGAACTCTTGTGTCTGTTGTCAGTCTTGGTGAAAGCTGTCCACTTGTGCCAAGGATTGATCATGATTGGCCAAATACAAGTTAAAGAGGCAGGAGCCAGAACACACCCCTGCTTGAGGCCAGTCTTAGTTTGAATCTTGGACGTGACCCTACTACCATTATCGACTTTAACCGTACACCTGTATCGCTATACAGGGGAATGATTGAGTTTAACAGTTTATCTGGAAGGCCCCATTCTGCCATTTTTGCCCAGAGGTAAATTGGTGTTATATACAGTGCCAGTGAATATGATCCAGACTGGTAGTTATTAAATATTAAGAGAGGTTGGTCTGGAGAACTACAAAGTTAGAATTTAAAATGTAATCCAGCGATTGGGATCGTCTGTACTAATAAGACTTTAATAATACCAAAAGGAACCTTTTTAGCAACCTTTGAATAACAAAAGATTGAAAAACCCCTTAAATTCAAAACGTATGCCTTGCGGTGTGTATGCAGATGCTTGAAGCAGGTTCATAGATCACTGTGCTTTATTAGAATGATTGTAACTTATAAATCGCCCTCCAAAGGCTCTCTGTGACAAAAGCAGTAACTGACGGAATTAACTACATAAAGTCTAAATCCATGATCAGCATGTCACACATTGGACTTTGCTGCAGGCACAAATACTCTGCGCTACTTTATGATGTGTCAGAATGGTGGCTGGGCAAAACCCAGCTCTCACTAGCAAGTGCATTAACTACCAGAGTTATCTTACCATTATTAAAGGCAGGAAATTGCTGTGCATACACCGATCTCTGTGCAGCAGGTGCCTTAACATATTTTAAAATGTAGCCTGTTTGTGACCAATTACGTAAGCCAGGGCAGCTACGTCGTCACATTTGTCCTTCATGTCAATTTCTTCATGACTGAGTTTTTAAAAATAAATGTATATGTTGATTGGCAAGCTCAGTTGTTTTTTTACTCCTCCCCTATTGACTTCACCATCTTTGTGCTGGAACATCTTGACCCTCAATTTACAAGATGCCTCATCCCGGAGCCATTTTTTCCATTTCCTGGCACTGGATGCACATCACCATGAAATAAGCAGTAAAAGGAGATTTTACACTGCATGGCTCTCGGTGATGTGCATAACAAACCAAGCATTGAATCGGATGAATATGTCAGCGGGGGCTGTGGTGGGTAAACTCGCCAAGGGCTTGGACACAGGCGGAAGGAGTGAGTGTAGGCAGGGAAGGCTATGGAGCAGTAGCAGCTGAAAGGGAGGCTTATCTTGACACGACACAGACCATCTCTGCATAGCTTGGGCTCAAAGCTTCCGAACGTCTACCTGGCTCTAGAAACCTCATGCCACAAGAAGAGTATTTTTTCTTGATGGAAAACTATTACTTGTTCAGGCATCTCCTTGAGCTTTTGCCTAATCAGAAGCCGGGCTAGGGCTGGTGATTAATCCTCCTTCTCTAATCCTCCTTCTCTAACCCTCCTTCTCTAACCCTCCTTCACTAACCCTCCTTCTCTAATCCTCCTTCTCTAATCCTCCTTCTCTAATCCTCTTTCTCTAATCCTCCTTCTCTAACCCTCCTTCACTAACCCTCCTTCTCTAATCCTCTTTCTCTAATCCTCCTTGTCTAATCCTCCTTCTCTAACCCTCCTTCTCTAACCCTCCTTCTCTAACCCTCCTTCTCTAATCCTCCTTCTCTAATCCTCCTTCTCTAATCCTCCTTCTCTAATCCTCTTTCTCTAATCCTCCTTCTCTAATCCTCCTTCTCTAATCTGACTCTGATAAGTAATGTGGGTGCATGATGGATTATCCCTAAAGCTTAATTATCTGACATGTTGTACTGTCTGAGGCTTGTGCAGCATGTCAGATATGTGTGGCGAATGTGTGAAGACGGACTGAAAGGCCACCAGCTGACAAGTGCAGTACCAAAGAAACCACAGTGAAGCCCCCACTTAATGGTGACTGATGTTGCACTTTCACATATAAACAAACATGTTTGTTTTATGTAAAAGATGCAAGTTGAAGTTGAGCATATATTTAGAGAGCTGGGTGATGAGTTGGAGGGCCGTATGGGCGAGATGCCACTGGCATCAGATCGTTTTTGACATCCAGTTTTGGATCATTTGAGACAGGCTTGGAGTCTCCACGGTGTTGCTTGATTAGATTTTGAAGACGAGTTGCATGTCATCAGCATGCTAGTGGATCTTGATTTTGCTCTCTGCGAGGATAGCTCCAAGGGTTCCCAATACAGTCTAAAAATAATGGGTGAAAGGATGGATTCCTAGGGGACTCGGCAGATGACGTGGAGAGCCCGAGATCTAGAAGCTCCTGTCTGAACGAGTTGCTGTTGGTTGATGAGGTAGGATGTGAACCATTGTATGATTGTGTCAGAGAAGCCCATGCAAGTTTTCCAGTTGGATCAATACAGAATGATAGTCCTTGCCAAGAGCTGCAACGAGATCGAGCAGGACCAAGAGGAAAGTGCTGGTTATGTCATTGAGGAAGAGGGCGTTGACCGCCATCTGGAGGGTGGCTATTGCAATACCGCATTGTAATTTGAACCTCGAATGATAATCTTGAAATATGTTATTCTTGCTGATGTGCTCTTGTAGCTGGGTGGTGATTGCCTTCTCAATTATTTTTTTCAGCAAATGTGAGGTAAGTTATAGGACTGAAGTTGACACGGTTGGTTGGATCTTATGCATGCTTTTTCAGCCTGAAGAGACTCTGTCCAGGATGGTGCCCTGGGTTAGCAACATAACAAACCATGTGTATTTGTAAAGCTCACATTCACCCTGAAGGGTATCTTGGCGCTGAATAACACATGTTTATAGTTACCCAACTCAATGGTACTCATTTTATCGACCTCAGAAGGAGGAAAGGCTGAGTGGACCCTCTAGGATTTGAACCTGTGACCATGAGGTCAAACACAGGCCCCTACAGTGCCCTAATTAGTCCACTAAGCCACCAGACCTGGTTAAGGAAGGCATTGCCAGTGTGGCAAAAGAGTGTGCAGGCTTCTTCTTGAAGTGACTTAATGACTGAGGAGGGTACTCCATCTTCTTTGTAGCAAGAGGCTTTGAGTGAGTTCAGAATGTTGGAAAAGTCTACATGGGAGTTATTGAAGAAGGTTTACCATTTAGGGATGTGGCAGCTGGTTATAGGTGACTATATGGATAACGATGATGAATTAGTGAGGTTAGATCGGATTTTGTTGATTTTTCTCTGTAAAGAAGCAGTTTATTGCATTGCATCTGTCAACTCATGGTGTGAAAGCAGGTTTCCGGATGGCATTGGACACTGTTTGACACCCTTAAAGAGAGCTGTGCTTCTGTTGATTTCGTTGTTGAAGGTGACTTTAGGTGTGGTGATGATGGAACGAAAATTGGGCGAACAAAGCAAAACCAAAGGGGATGATGGACTGAGTGCTGAACATTGCAAGCACTCACCCCCATAGCGACAATTGGAGCACAGTGGTTTCGGAAGAGGAAGGTCCTCCTGGCATTTTGATCTTTTTTTTTACGGCGTTTTATATAGCGTGAACTTGACCCGAAGGTATCCGGTATCAGAGCTCTTTACACAAGCACCAGTTGCGTTACATGAGGACACATTCATTTTAGTAAGGCACGGGGAGATTACCTGATTTGCCCAGAATCAACGGATGTTGCGCGTCCTTGCCGAGACTCTGACCTGGTTCCCCAGATTTGAGGTCGACCGCCCTAGCCTTTAGGCCAACTCCTCTCCTTACAATTGTGTGCTTCTTCTCTGTAAGTTCTTGGATGTACCTGGATGTGTGCCGATGGTTTAAGCCTGGAAGTGTGAGTTTTCAGAAGATATCCGTGATTCTTTAGATTGGTGTTGTAGATGTTGAGAATTATGTTGACATCCGGTGGGGGCTAGAAGTTTTTCGATAGGTTGAGTAGTTCTTCTTGGTCTTCAGTTCTTCTAGATGGATGTTGTTAAAGCAGCAGAAGGTCATGTTCTCCTTTTGTGCTGCCTTTATGTAGGAGAGTCAAAAACAAAGTGATGAATGGAATGCTTGAATTAATCTCAGGCACTGGCAATCACTTGGGGCTGCGTCCGAAAGACATAGGTTCTGTGCGCACTGTCACTGGAACCAAGTTATACCTGGCGGATTCGCCTTATTCAGGGCGAAACCGGTCTTGGGTTGCTTGTGTTCCAGATCAACGAGGACCTGGCCTCACAGTTCAGGCTTGACTGTTCCCATCGGAGAACGGTCAAGAGTGATTTGCATTACGGCTGGGTCCAAACAGAGACAGCATTGTGTGCAAAATTATAACGTACTGAGATGCGACCAGAGTAATAATCAGTGCCTGAGATTAATGCAAGCATTCCGTCCATCACTTTTTGTAAGTCTCGTGTATGGGAGTGGCATGTGTGGTGGTGAGGGGCCAGCAAGATGATCAGTTTAGGAGTCTGGGGGGCTGGCACTGGATGTTAAAGGATGCAGAGAAGGTGTGGTCCCATGTGTTAACTTTGGACTTGGTGATTTGGTGTTTTAATTGTAGGGTGTTGAGTAGTTAGGGCTTCCTTCATGGTTTTGGTACTGGAGTCGCTGGGCAAATTGAAATCTCCATGGAAGGTGGGGTGGGAATGTTGATTGGAGAGCGAGGTGATACTTTCTGATATTTTTTCTATGATGTCCTTATGGCTTGTGGGTGGTCTGTAGATGAGAGGAAATGAGGCTGCTTTGCAGGCAGTGAGAGGAAAGCGGTAGAAGAGCTCAAAAGACTGAGGTGTGGTCATGTTGGAGAAAGTACAAGGTATTGTCGACTTGTGTATGACTACGAGTCTCCCTCCAGTTTTGCAGGTGCATTCCTTATATTGTGTGCTCTACTCAAAGGGGAAAAGGATATTAGGAAATGTGCCCGGAGGAGTCTGTGGTATAGGTTTCTGTAATGAAAAGAGCATGTAGGTTGTGGTGTGCGATGATTTTGACGATGTTGGGGTGTATAACGTGTTTCAGATTGTGCATTGAGGAGCATGATTTGAAGTTGGTGTGATGTGGGAGGTTTGTGTATACAAGTGAGTGGTATGTGGATGGGGTTGTTTGTGATAGATGTGTGAGTGTGGTGAGTAGGTCTATGTCTTGATGTGATAGGGGGAATGGTGTGTGTAGGGGTAAAAATATATAATTATGGATGACTTACTGTGTCAACATGGATTCTAACCCTAGGTTATTCAGGTCTGAACAGTTTAAAACAGGAGATGTCCTTGTCTTAGCCGCCCACAGCCTGTGACGCAGAACGAAGGAAGTACTGGTGACTGGTCTTTAACGGCTGTGGAGTTTGCAGTAAAGCAATAATGTCATTTCCTATTGATCTGGATTTTGGGAGATTCGGAAATATCATCTTGTTCAGAAGGATGCCTGCTTGCCTGGTTTCTTGTTTCAAAGATTTTTGTTGGAGGGAAACCAGTGTTATTTCCTGTGCCATATGCATACAGATCAGGGGCGCAACTAGGTCTTAATTTCGGGGGGGGGGCCTAACATGGCAGATGAAGGGGCGTGGCTAATGTAAATCAATGGGGCGGAGCTAAAATGGCAGATAATCAGGATCGGTTAATGCTCAGGTCAAGCTGAGAAAAAAATGTGGTGAATTCTGCATTTGAAACTGGACAACAATTAAAGCACACATTTTTGTTATCTTGATGCATTGCCCCCCAAAACCCATACTCACCCTGAATCTTAAAATTACCCCTGGCACACCAAAACACATACCCACGCTGAACCCTAAAATTAACCCCCTCACACCCTAAAACCCATACCCGCCCTGAAATCTATAATTACCCCTGGCACCCCAAAACCCATACCCATCCTATCCCTAAAATTATCCCTCCCCGGCACCCCAAAACCCATACCCACCCCACACCCTAAAATTACCCCCTGGCACCCCAAAACCCAATACCACCCTGAACCCTAAAATCACCCCCCTGGAGCCCCAAAACCCATACCCACCCTGAACCTTAAATTACCCCTTGCACCCCAGAAACCATACCCATGCTGAACCATAAATTCCCCCTTGCCCCCCAAAACCCAAACCCACCCTGAACCTTAAAATTACCCCAGGCACCCCAAAACCCATACCCATACCCATGCTGAACCATAAATTCCCATCTGGCACCCCATAACCCATACCCACCATGAACCCTAAAATAGCCCCCTGACATCCCAAACCCACACCTGCCCTAAACCCTAAAATTACCCCTGGCACTATAAAACACATACCCACACTGAACCCTAAAATGAATCCCATGGCACCCCAAAACCCACACCTACCCTGTACCTTAAAATTACCCCGGGCACCCCAAACCCCATACCCATGCTGAACCATAAATTCCCCCCCGGCACCCCATAACCCATACCCACCCTGAACCATAAATTCCCCGCTGGCACCCCATAACCCATACCCACCCTGAACCCTAAAATTGCCCCCTGACACCCCAAAACCCACTCCTGCCCTGAACCCTAAAATTACCCCTGGCACACCAAAACACATACCCACGCTGAACCCTAAAATGTCCCCTGGCACCCCAAAACCCATACCTACCCTGAACCCTAAAATTGCCCCCTGGAATCCCAAAACCCATACCCGCTCAGAACCCTAAAATTACCCCCTGGCACCCCAATCCGTAACCCACCCTGAACCATAAAATTACTCACTGGCACCCTAAAACCCACACCCACCCTGAACTCTAAAATTACCCACTAGCACCCCAAAAAAAAATAAACACTACAAACTTACACTACATTCGCATATTTGGAGGGGACTGTCCTCTTTGACGTTTCTATGTATGTAAGTCAAGAACAACATTCACAGTAACCTAGATATGCAGGCAGTAGGTAATGCTGTGCTGAAAAATGCATTAAAGTTACTGGAACTTACACAAAAAAACTGCTGCATGCTCTTCTGATACTATACTGTGGAATCTGGCTGATCAGCAGCACTGTGTCCTGGCATCCAGTTCCTCCCGAAGGTCTCACTGTGTAGATCAATGTGGGTCAAATGCACAGACAGCAGGGGGAAAAGGATGGCCAGTGCAGGTGAAGCTTTTCCTTTGTAAATTAATTCCTGCTGGCGCCATAGCCCAGGGTTTGCTGTCTGTGCACTTGTATGGAAAACACATCTATACAAGTGCACAGACAGCAAACCCTGTGCTAAGATGCCAGCAGAAATTCCTTTACAAAGGAAAAGCATCACCTTAACTGGCCATGCCTTCCCCCTGCTGTGCACATCTTCACACCCCATGCTCACAACCCATCAAGTGCTTAGGTGAAATCCCTGCCTTCAGGCAAGGATTTCACCTCTGCGCCACTCTAAAGGAAACACAAGAGGTCAGGGCAGGGGGGTCGGTTCACTCGCTGAAACTTTTCAGAGGCTCGCTGTCTGGCTCGGGCTGCTGGGCCTCTCAGAAATCATTAAAACAATCATATTCTCGGATCGGATGCGCAGCCTTCCTGCACCATTTCAGTGCGTGTCATCTTAGCCCGGGCAGAGGAGGCGACAGGGGGGGGGCTGAAGCCCGGTGAGCCCAATGGGTGTTGCGCGCCTGATACAGATCGGTGCTGGGAAATGCAGCGATAACACTTCCTGTCGAGATTAATGTTGGGAAATCATGAGATGCCTTCTTATTGAGCTAGATGTTGGGAAATGAGTGTGCATTCTATTGACGATGACTTCAATTGTTTTTCCATTTCTTATTTCCAGTCTGTGATATTTTCTGCACATTCAGGCTATCGTTTCTGCTTAATGTAGATATATATATATATATATTGTTTCGACCAGAATACGTAGCAGTAGCTTGGAAATGACATAGACCTCTACCCATGTTTCTTTTATAGATGGCAAAAAGTATGACGTCATTGTTATTGATCCACCATGGGAGAACAAATCAGTAAAACGGAGCAACAGGTATCTATTAAAATTGTTTTTATTTTATTGTGATCCTCATTCCCTGGGCTGAAACAGCTAAAGTTAAAACATTTTTTTAAATAACAGAGAAAACACGAAAGTTGGAAAACTAATTTCAGATGAGTGAGAATATTTTTAAGTGCACACTAATGGAACCAACCGCCTTGATTTTCTGTTAATCACAGGCATTTTCCAGTACACTCATCTCCATTGTGAATACATATTAGACTATAGAATTGATTCTCTCCCCAGAGTACCTCATACATGTTCATTTGGCAATAAGATATTGATGCACTTGATTTTATGTTGTAACACAAAAACCACATGACCCACTAATCAATAAAGCATTGATCAGATAAAACCTAAGAAAAGGCCACATTCAATTACAGTGTATTTGTGTTCCTCTCTTAGGAGAGGTCAAGTAGTTCTTGCCTAAAGACCTAATCCAGGGGCAAAACAGCACAAGTACTGTTTTTTTTATTTTTTCTAATCTAACAAATATACTGTAACCCAACAGAAAAATATAATTGTACTCCCAAATAAATATAATTGCAATAGAGTTCACAACCAAAAATTACTTACAATAACACAAGGTATCTTCTCGACCACAGTATTGAGTTTTAAATATCACCGTGCCAGAATATTATGATCAAAAAGTTGACTACCATAATGTTGTGAAGGTAACTAAATATAGGTAAGTATGAATTTACTCTATTAAAATTTGCATATCTGTACCTTGACTGCCTGTCTATCTATCTATCTTGTTTCAATACCTATAACTCGTGCCCTAAAGTAAGTAGGACTTGCGACCCTGTCATGCACGGTGTTGCCGTGAATGATGTAATTTCAGATGCTGCAGTGATATTATCAATAATGTCATAGAACATGTTATGAGTAATGTAATTTGGGAAGTAATTAGCAGTGCATGGCGAGGGTGCTTTTTGTGGTTTACACCAAAAAGCGTACTTTCTGGACCAGGATCTAGCTTACTGTTAAATTTGATGTAATTTCATTCAGTCATTTTTGCTGTATCGCTGTTCAGTTTTCATATGAAAAATTGCACGGGGAAAATGTATTTTGGGACCTCCCCCCTTTTTCTCGGCCCAGCTTGATGGATCACCTCGAAACATTCCAGATAAGATTTTTTTTTTAATTAAGGATCTTAATAATTTGCCAAACGATGCCAAAGTTACTGGCAACCAAACAAATCCATTAACTATGGAAACGTGGTCCTAGATTTAACTTTTGGACTTGCATGTCGATTCGAGTGATGTAGCCAAGTGGCCAAACGGTATGTCAGCTATCAAACCTGGATGAAAAAGAAGAGTAACAAAGTCTTGCCTTTAAGCAACAAATTCTTAAGATCCCCTTCCTTTGGGTTGGCTGACTACTATGGGTCAACCATTTTCAAGGACAGTTCGAAACCAGGCAGTGATCTTTGATCAAATGGTCTGCTTTGAATTCAAGTTTCAGAGCATCAACTAGATGGCACGTTATAATTTTTATGATATGTATGACTTTCTGCAAATGGTCACTATAGGAAGGTGGAATCTGACTATATGGTTACCCCCACTTTTTTCCTGGTGTTTTGCTGGTTTTCGACTTAGTTGGCCTGGGACCCTGCTATTCAGGGCCCCATACTATCTGATTTCTCTATACAATGGACACCATGTACTTTAGGTACATACCAGATTGGTTACTGGGTCCCTCTTGTGAGCCCCATGTATAGTGTACCATAGGTACCCAGGGCATAGGTGTACCCTAGGCCAACCAGGGGCTGCTGCATGTATTGTGCCACCCCTGGTTTGCCTTCCAAACTGACACCACAGGTCTGTTCACACAGCCTGGGTAAGGTGGTGTAATCCCCCTTACTTAGATATAGTATACCTATATCTGCCTTTACATATAGTCATATATACACCTATAAGCCACTCCTATGGTAGGCCTCGACAATCCTGGAGGCAGAATGCTTGGTTTTCTGTGAGAGGGTGCCCTAGCATGAGCTGAGCCCCTCTGCAGCTTTTGGAACCATCTCCATATAGCTGTTCTATGATATAGCCATACCATATACTCTTAAGTGCATTATAATCCTCGCGGTTAATGCTAACTTTGGTTTGGCCTTATCAAAACATGTTGTGTAAGGTGTCAAACACTTTGGAATACTACCCCCCCCCGCAAATTCTGGCAGCGGGGGAAGCATTCCACCCTTCTAGAGGGAAACGTCATGTAGCTTACTGCTTTACCCGGTTAAAGTTAAACAGAGCCTCAGCATCACAACAAACTCCAGCAAGGGTGGTCTGGACTATAGGTTTCCTGTCCAGGGAGGTGCCAGCACCTCCCCAGACAGGGGTTTTGTGTATTGGGGCAGGGAGGGCTGCATTCAGTGAATGCATCTAGACGCTGCCTGGGGCACACAAGGTGCTCCATGCATAGCCCGGTGCAACCCAGTTGCTGGGGCACTCCAGCCCCAGCTCTGGGCGCGAAACTGGACAAAGGGAAAGGGGTGTAACCACCCCCTACTCAGGTCCACCCATAGGAGGGACCTAGTCCGGTAATCCAGCCCCCTTTCTTAGTATAAGTATAGGAGCTGTGTCCCCAGGACTTTAGATTATCCTGGATGAATCTTTGAAAGACATATCTTGGACCTTCAACATTCCATCCTGACTGGAAGACGGAAGACATCTCCCTTGTGGTCAAGGAGTGACCACCCTGTGCAAACAGGCACTAACAGCCACTTCGCCGGTCTGCAGTTTCAAGGCTCTCGTCGGAGCCCGAAGACTCTGCGACTGAAGAACTGGACTTCCTTACTTCTCTGACCCCGATCCACATCCACAGCAAAGCTGAGACCCGTGGCGGACACGAGAGACGTGGGAGCGGACATCTTGTACATCCTGAATGTTGCTACCTGCACTCCTTTCCTGAAGCCTCAGTAAGTTGTGCATTGGGGTACAAGAAGCCCCAGCCCCGAGCACCGTTTGCACCAAAGCCCAGGCCACCACTCTCCGCAAGTGTCCTGTGGACCCCGCCTTTGCATTTGAGCTCAACGCGTCTTCCCGTTTCCTTGCCCGTTGGCTAGTGAGCCCCCTGAAGACGCCATCTTGAATTTACTTTGCTGTCCTGGTTGCTCCAGGCTTGCTCCAGCTTCCCTGAAATGGAGAAGTGCCACAGACCTTGCTGGTCTGCAACAGAGCCAATCTCGACATCCTGCGTGGGTTGCGATTGCCAAGACTTGTTGGGTCCAATCCGGATACCGACACTGCAGTCATCTAGATCCATTGTGGGACAGCTCGAATCCAGCGCCTGGTCATCGTCAATGCCTCCTGGACCTCGTGGCTGAAGAGACAAACTCACCTTCTTCACCTTCAAACACCCAACATCGCCTGGTTCCTTCCTGGTACCTTCCTGGTCACTGGCTAGTGACCCAGACTCTGTCCTCTCTGCTTTCAGGTTCTTCACATCACCGATCCACCCTTGGATCCACCCGGACACTTTTCCTCTGGTCGCCTGCAGCACTTCTTTGCAGCTCTCCATAGAAAACGACGACAAAACCCGACACGAAAAGACACCTATGCACCTGGCTTCCCTGGGTGAGGTAACACGAGTACTCCGGTGCTCCCGTGGGTCTTGACTCTCAAAGTGTTCTAGTTTAAAAGGGTTCCATCCTAGTCCATCCGGAAGTGTCCTTAAATTGCATATTTGTAACTTCTTCGTTTCCCATAGAAAGTCAATGGTAACTCGTGACTGTACTTAGACACTGCACGCGTCTCCCGTGGGCCTCCTACTTCCTAACCTTTGGTTGTTTAGTGTAGCCCCAGCAATTCCACAGGCCCCAGGCCTGTTTTCTAACTCTCACGTGGTACTTATATCACTTTCTTAGTATTCGGTTTGTGAGGCCCCTAGGGCATAACGTATACCGTGCAACTTATGGTATATTAACTGTATGACTTGTATTGTATTTTGACCTCTGACCTCATAAAGAGTGCAGAGGGATAGTGTTTAGATTAAATACATATATATTTGATATATACCTGGTGTGGTGTCTGTGAGAAGTTGGCCCGATATGCAGCGTTCGCTATTCTAGCGACCACTATGTATCGTTCCAAACCTCCCTTATGGTGATTGGTTGTAAGTCAACCTTAGACCAGCTATCCTAGTAGCGTGGATACGAGCAGTCTTCGGGCTAAACTCTAGAGGGCGTGTTAAGCCAGCTGTTATACCATCGCATACCCCTTGAACCCCAAGTGAAAGGACACCACACAAGTGTTATGAAAATAAACAGTATATTTATTAAGAATCACAACAGCCCTGGACTCTTTATGAGGACAGGGTACTAAGCACAGAACAAAACTCTTAGGAAAATACTTCAAGTGCACAATTAAAACAAGTGCCCGAGGGCACGGAAAGTTCTAATGGTCTCAGGCGGACCCGATAAGGCAAGTCGGAAGCGAGGGACTCGGGACCCTAGAGTAAGGAGGCTATGCAGGCACCGAAATGCCGAAGTTACCTAGCCACGAGGGCTGCGGCTGCACAAGTCTTACAGGCGTCGGGGGTTTTCGCTGACGAGCCAGGAGCCGGAAGAAAAGGAGTTGCTGGCCGGCGACCAGTGATGAAAACGTTCGTAGAGATCCAAGCCTGGATCAGAGATCGTTGATACCTGAAAGCAGAGGGGACCAAGTTCGTACTACTAGTCAGTAGTCAGAGGGTACCAGGAAGGCACCGGATGGCCGTCACCTCGACTAGGTGAGTGGGCGACGCTAGGCTCTGCAGTCTCACAGACCCGGAGGCGTTGTCGGCGACCAGGATGGAGGTGCGAGCTGTCCCACGAAGGTTGATGCTGTCGGCGTCGCTGGGCCCAGGATTGGGGCAACAAGCCTTGGCAGATTTCAGGGCCACGTGGTGGGCCTAAAATGGCGTCTTGAGTGGACCAGGAGGGTCCGGGGTGCTTCTCTCAACGATGGAAGCAAAGGCCAGTCTGGAGCAACCAGACCAGCAGCGTTGGTTGTCGGATGTCGTCAAAGGGCACGAGCCAGCGGCTAGTGACCAGACAACGTGCGGAGCAGCGAGCAGAAGGGCCCCACGCAGATCGTGGAGATGCTGGGAGACTGCACTTCGGTGCTGGAGCTGCTCAGGGTCAGGGCTTCTCGGACCCCAGAGCACTCACCAGAGAATTGCTTCGATGGTCGTGCTGATTAAGAAAGCGTGCAGGTTTTGATGATGGCCGGTCCCTCGAGGTCTCGTCGCACCCACAGATCACAGCTGAGCTGATGACGTGGGTAGAGGTCAGAGGTGCCAGGGAAGCCGGTTCTCGTCGAGCTGGGCCGTCGGATTCCTGAGGAAGGACTTGCAGCAAACCGCAGAGTTCTTAGATGGTGCCTGCGGATGCAGGGTGACTACTCCTTAGTCACAAGGGAGAAATCTTGAGAAGAATCTCGAAGTCCTTTCGTAGAAAGTATTCTTGATTCAAAGATGATCTAATTTGGAAGGTCCCCGCTCCGGCCTTTATCCTAAAGAAAGGGGTGGGTACATGACTAGGTCCTGCCCTAAGGGTGGGACCAGGAAGGGGGGTAGTTACACCCCTCTCCCCTGCCGGACTGTCCCCAGGTCAGGGGCTGGCGCCCCCGGAACTGGTTCTGACCGGCAGATGCGTAGTGAGCACCGGGGTGCCACTCTGCAGTCACCTTCTCGCAAAGCCCTACCTACCCAGAATACACATCCCTGTCTGGGACGGCGCGAACACCGCCCTTGACAGGAAACCCTTTGTCCAAGCTCTCCTCGCTGGAAGGACTCCCAGCAGCAGGAGGTCAGACTCGTGTCTGTGGTGGCAGCATCCATTTTGTGGAGCTGAGGCTTTAGTTAACTTTAACCGGGGTGCACAGTTACGTACATGTCGTGTCCCTCTAGAAGGGCGGAAGGCTAACCTCGTCGCCAGAATTGGTGAGGGGGTAGCATCCCGATTCGTATGACACCTTACTCGACATGTCTTGATAACGCTACACCGAAGTTACCGATATGATACGCGTTATCATGGAACAGCCATTGGGTCTTGGTTCCGCAAGCTGCAACCGGGCTCGGCTCGTGCCAGAGCCCAATTCACACGGGTCCATGCACTCTGCCTTCAGGATTGTCAAGGCCTGCCATAGGAGTGACTGATAGGAACCCGGGTGTCCATTGTGAGGTTAGATATAGGGATACTATACCTAAAGCAACGAGCGTGTATGCTACGTTGCCCCAGCTGTCGTGCAGCCAGTTGTGTCAGATTTAGATGGCCAGCCAGGGGTGGCATAATACATGCTTCAGCCCCTGGTAGGCCCTGGGTACACCGATGCCCTGAGTTACAGGGTCTGACAAGGTGGCCCAGTTCCAATTGTGTAATGCACCTAAGGTACACGCATCAATTTAGAGAGAGAACAGCTAGGCTGTGGGTCTGATTAGCAGGCCCACAGCCCGAGAAAGTCGTAAACCAGTGGAACAAAAGCAAAAAGTCCGGGTGATCATAGGATTGCAGACCCTACTCTCCTACATGACCCCCCCCCCAAACGTTGGGACAATAAGCTAACCTTGACCAGGTGAGTCTTCTTGTTCTAAGTGGAAATACCTGGAGAGTCCATCTGCATTGCCATGATCAGTGCCAGGTCTATGCTCCACTGTGAAGTCCATCCCCTGTAGGGAAATGGACCACCTAAGCAGTTTGGGGTTTTCACCCTTCATCTGATTTAGCCATAGGAGGGGCTTATGGTCGGTCTGAATCTTGAAATGAGTGCCAAACAAGTATGGCCTCAGTTTCTTCAGGGCCCACACCACAGCGAAGGCCTCCCTCTCTATAGCTGACCAATTTTTCTCTCTGGGGGTCAGCCGTCTGCTTATAAAAGCAATGGGCTGGTCATTACCATCAAAATTCAGTTGAGATAGAACAGCTCCCACACCCAACTCAGAAGCATCTCTTTGGACAATGAATGGTTTGGAGTAGTCTGGACTCTTGAGGATAGGTGCCATGCACATGGCCTGTTTTAGGTCATCGAATGCTTTTTGACAGCTCGCTGTCCACTGAACCTTTTTTGGCATTTTCTTACTCGTCAGTTCATTGAGCGGAGTCACAATCGATCCGTAATTTCTGACGAACTTCCGGTAGTAACCAGTCAGGCCCAAGAAAGCTCGAACCTGAGTCTGGGTGGTTGGAGGAGCCCAGTCCCTGATTGACTGTATCTTGCTCTCCAGTGCCTGAACTTGGCCTCCACCGACGAGGTGGCCCAAGTATACAACCTGTGTCTGCCCTATCTGGCACTTGGTAGCCTTGATAGTGAGACCTGCTGCTTGCAGAGCCTCTAACACTTTCCGCAGGTGGACCAGGTGATCCTCCCAGGTGGAGCTAAAGACAGCAATATCGTCAAGATACGCCGCACAGAAGTCATCCAGCCCAGTGAGAACGTGATTCACCAACCGTTGGAAGGTGGCAGGTGCATTTTTCAAACCGAAGGGCATCACCACGAACTGATAATGCCCACCAGGGGTAGAAAATGCGGTCTTCGGCTTGGCGTCCTCAGCTAACCTGATTTGCCAATACCCAGCTGTCAGGTCAAACGTACTTAAGTAGTTGGCCGAAGCCAATCTATCGATAAGCTCGTCTGCCCTTGGTATTGGGTGGGCATCAGTCTTAGTGACTGCATTGAGACCCCTGTAGTCTACGCAGAACCTCATCTCTTTCTTACCGCCCGGGGTGTGAGGTTTCGGCACTAGAACTACGGGACTAGCCCAGGGGCTGTCCGAGGGTTCAATGACTCCCAGCTCCAACATTTTCTGCACTTCATTCTTGATGCAGTCTCTAACGTGATCTGGCTGCCGGTAGATTTTACTCTTCACGGGCAAGCTGTCACCAGTGTCGACCTCATGGGTGCACCAATTGGTCTGACTGGGTGTTAGAGAGAACATATGCCGGAAGGATTGAAGAACCTGTTTACAATCCTCCTGTTGATGTTCGGAGAGGCTGCCACAAAAGACAACACCATCTACCGATCCATCGTCAGGATTCTGAGTGAGCAGGTCGGGGAGAGTAAGTAAGTAAGTAAGTAAGTAATAATTTATTTGTATATGATTAATTAAAATCTTTACAAAATTGAAAAGTATCCGTAGTAATTTTTGCTTTAACGTACAAACAAAAACAAAAAATAAGGTGCATAAAATTACAGTGATGTTAACAGTTATATGGTTAGCATCATAGGATTAAAAGTTCATATGGCATGGTTAAGTCTCTTTCTTATTAGGTCAAAGAACTTCACAACTTGACAGTTCAATTTAGTGTCGCTAGTAGAAAAGCACAATATGGCTGCCTGTCTGCAAGTCCGGACGGCATAAAAGTTAAAAAAAGGACGTAAGAGATTGAACCTCAGGTCCTTTATGCTAGGGCAGATGCAAATCACATGAATTATGTCTTCCTTGCCGGTTTTGCACATGCGACACTGTTGTGACGGGTTATTTCTCTCCCAAGGTGGAAGATGTGGAAGTATGGGAATTACACCAAGTCGTAATTTTAGGAATTTTTCTTTAACATTTATTTTCATGCCAATACTGAAGTACGCTTGTGGCCGCAGTTTTTCATAAGCTCCCACCGTTAGCCATCCATGTGCTCGGTTTGCTAGGTCTTTCTTGTCTTCTATCGCTGAGATGATGCTAGCTGATTTTTTAGCTACTTTTTTAAAGGACAAGAGATCCATTGATGTTTCCCAGGTTTCAGTCAGGCCTAGAACTTTGAGAGAATCATATAAGTAGGCTCTCGGCGCGAGATTGCGGTGCCGAAGTAATTCTTCCCATAGGTTTGCACATAGAGATCCAGCATCTGCGTTGCGAATTTTATGCCAGTTTGTTGCATACACGCTCCGCCTCTCTAGAGTTTGTTTCAAGATACCGAATTCTAGTCGTATCTGAGCCGGGGAAACGTACTTGGGAAGATTGAAAATAGCCCTGTATGAATTGGCAATAAGAGTGTCCAGTAACGCCGCGTCCTTACCATGGTGTGATTCACTCCCATATGTGAGAGTCGGTTTTAATTTGGCACTCAATAGATCGAGAAGAGGTTTCAGTGTCAGATCAGGTGATTTACCCTTCAATGTTTTTAGAGACATATAAGTCATTATAGCCTTCCCTCGCAAGGATTTAAACTGCGCCCTCGAGGTGTTATTTGAGTCCAGGATTACTCCCAGGTACTTATATGTGGTAACCTGCTCAAGCATTTCGCCATTCAAGTACCAGCGGGGGTTCTTTTTTTTCTTATAGTTCACAGTCATCACCTTTGATTTGTTGAAGTTTATTTGTAGGGCATTTTTTTCTGAAAAGGCATTGGTTATGTTCAAAAGATGTTGGAGGCCCATTGGAGTCCGACTTATCAGCAACAGGTCATCCGCATATAACAGGTTTGAGAGGATGATTTTCCCTAGTTTTGGTGCGTGATTGGAGCATTTGTCTAGTTGCCCAGGTAAGTCGGCTAAAAAAAGATTGAATAGGATCGGTGCAAGTAGGCATCCCTGTTTCAGTCCTTTTGTTGTCGTTATGGGTTTTGAAAGATGCGTTCCAGCCCCAAGTTTAATTTTAATCCAGGTGTTTGTGTGGAGCAGTATTAGGACGTCTAATAGGTGTTTAGGTATTCCCAGTTTGTCCAATTTCATCCAAAGTTTGTTTCGGTCCAAGTGGTCAAATGCAGCTGTATAATCAATAAATGAAAAGAATAGAGATGACTTAGTTTCTTTTGCTGCTTCCATCAGCAGTGATAGTGCCATTAGATTGGTTGTGGTCCCTTGGCCTTTACAGAAACCCGTTTGGTTAATTGGCATGATGGAATTCTCAGTTGCCCATGATGTTAACTCCTCCAGGATAAGGCCAGCAAAGTATTTTGCCTCCACGTCTATGAGAGCAATGAGGCGGTAGTTGTTTGGAAGCCTCTTGCTACCTTGTTTATGTATCGGGCTAATGATTGAACCGTGCCAGGACTCAGGAAGGGTCTGTGTGAGTCTGATACTGTTAAACACTGGTGCTAAGGCTGCGCTCCAAAATTCAGCATCTGATTTGTAGAGCATAGGTGGTAGGCCATTCGGCCCAGGAGCTCCAGTTGGTCGCCCCCTTGATGTTTGTCGTTGGATGTCTGATGGGCGAATTGGCTTGGGCCCTGACTCAAGTGCTTTTGTTAAGTTTTTATCCAATTTAGCTTTATCAGTTTTTAGTGCATTCAAGGCAATGTGTTCCCCCATTTCACGGGGGTTTGTGGGGGTGTAGTGGTTGAGGTTTGCTTTTTTGTTATGTTTTGTAGGTATTAAAGAAGGTTTATTTGTAGTAACTTTGTCTATGGCCCCATCGTTGTTGAAGTGCTCCTGTAGGTATTTCGACCATACTTCTTCCGTTATGTGCGAGTTCTGACCTGGAAGGTCAGGATTCTGTATTCTTTTAACCATTTGCCAGAATCTGGAGCTGTTCTTCTGCTTCCCCTCGTGCACTAGTTTCGCCCATAGATCTTCGTTCCTTCGCTGCTGGTTGCCCCATTTTGTCCGTTTCAATTTTGTTTTAGCTTCCCGTAGGGCAGTTTGCAAGCTATGATTTGTGGGGTCCTTTCGCAATTGTCTCAGTAATTGATTTACTAATCTTTTTTGTAGTTTCATTTCTGGACATGAGCGAGTCCCACCAAGGGGCAACTGTTGGTGATGTAGCTTGGTGGGAACCTTTTTTACCATTTGCTCCCTGATGGTTTTGATGAAAGTGTCCCAGACGTCCGATCCCTTGGGGGCATAGCTGGTGGCTTGGGAGAAGAGATTTTTCGCCATGGAGCTAATTGAATCGATGTTCTCGGCGGTACAGCGAAGCCGCCTTAAATTTGGGGCAATGTCTGTTTCGAGGCCTGTGAATGTTTCAAGTCCCAGATGGGAAGTGGCATTTATTGTGGCCTCTTGTGGCAAGTGATCACTGAGGTCGGTCGTACCTATTCGAAAGGACTTTACCCGACAGAGTATGTTTAGTGATGTGAACATGTAGTCGAGATGGGAAGATTGATTATTCGCATGAAAGGTGGCAACTGGTGGATCATCACCAGGGTAGCGGCCATTCAGGGCCCTTAAGTTGAGTTGTTCCAAGTGACGAAGTAGAAGTTTTGAGTGCTTCGTTAAGTTCTTGTTTTTTGTGTGGCCTTGTGTCGGCACGGCCCATGCAACGTTCAGGTCCCGAGTAAGGTCGCTAGGTTGCTCTTTATTAATTAGGAGCATGTTGAAGTCCCCTGTCAGGATGAATAAGTCAGACTCGCTTTCCTCCGTTATTTTTTCCATCAGTTTGACTAGGTCTTTCGCGCCTTTTTGTTTGTCTTTGGGATGGAGGTATGTATTAATTATGGTTACAGCTTGGGGCTGCTTCTTTAACCAAAGTGGGACCTTTACCGCCTGAATGACACTTGGGGGAGGGATAGAAAGATCCATTGCCTCGATTTCACCTATTGATGATATAGATGCAAAAAGCATCAGACCGCCTGATCTTCGGCCAAAGGTTGAGTTTTTATTTGCTGGAATACAGCAGGACGTGAATCCTTGGAGCTCAAATGCTTTTTCTTCCCAGGTCTCTTGGAGCAAGATAAGGTCAAATGTAGTTAGATATTCTAGGAACTCGGGGTCATTCCTTTTGGACGCCAAACCATTGATGTTCCAAGAGCAAATTCTAATGTCCATGTTTCCCTCTTTCTGTCAGTTATTAATAGTGGAATTTGTGAATGTGCGTTGAATTAAGTTCCAATTATGACCAGTTTTACGTGGTGAACAGCTACTAAACTTTTGGTTTAGTTCAGAGTTGGGATTTTCTAGGTCTCTGGAGCACGGCCTAGGCGAGCTGCTTCTCGCTCCTTTTAATATTGAAGTAGTGCTTTTTTGTGTTGGGGATCTGACTAAAGGAAGAAAAGGAGTAGGATAGCGAGGTCTTTCTTCAAGTCTCAGCTCTATTCCCCATAGCTGGAACATCGCTATTTCTTCCATAATTTTAAGTGCTGTCTCAAGTGAGAGCCAAGTTGCTTTTGTGATTTCAGGGCGAAGAGGATCGGTGTTTGGCTGGAATTCTATTGCCAGAAGATCAGATGAACTGATATTTGATAAATTTGGTATTGAATGCATTAGCCTTATTATGTTTCCCCTATTCAGTATGTCACTCCTGCCACGAGATGTATATTCCGGGATGAAGAGAATTGGGGTTGGATTGTTCGCAACCTGTAGTTTGGTTGGGTCCGACAGTGATCTCTTGACACCCTGTTGGATTGGATGAGAAAGGTTGCTTAAGTCTGGTATGACTGTAACGTTTGATTGCTCGCGTTGAGTATTGGCTATGTGTGTTGTTGGACTGTTCACAAGCAGTGGTTTGGTTGAGTCCGACAGTGGTCTCTTGACACCCTGTTGATTTGATTGAGAAAGGTTGCTTGGGTCTGGTATGACTGAAGCGTTTGATTGCTCACGTTGTTTATTAGCTATGAGCGGGTTACCGTTGGTACTAACCGATGTAGGTGTCGAGTGTAAGGAGGACTCAGTGTTGTTAGCTACGGCGGTATCCACTCTTCCTCGTGTTGGGACGGATTCATGTGATGTTGGTTCCGGATTAATAGAGTTTTCTGCCACTTTAGTTTTTGTGAATTGTAAGGTTTTCTGCTTAAGTTTTTTTTGTGCAGGTCTCGTAGAAGCAATTCTTGTTGCTTTTGAGTGAGCCACTGGGGATACAGGAGATGCAGTTCCGGATGCCTTATACTGAGGGGGTTGTGCTACGTTGGCTGTTGGGGACTCTGTAACAGACTCTGTAGCAGTCGCTACTAAAGGGGAGGAATTAGAATATATTACCGTCATCTTATTTGAGCTTTTTTGTGCCCGATTCCTTCCTTTCCTTTTGTTCTTTCTACGGGCCTTAGAAGATTCCTGGACGAGTGTTGAAAAAGGTGTGACTGTAATGGCAGTCGTGATGGGTTGCTCAGATCCCAGCGGTCTGGTTGGTAATATTTCGGTTGAAGATGAAATGATGTTTGACCTCCGCTCGATAGGATATTCAAATAGGTCCGTTTGTGTTGTTGGGACATCTAAGGGTGAGTCGGAGGTTTGTGATGTATGGGTTGGTAAGACTGCTGATTTTAGGTCACTTATTAGTGCCCCCAACATCGATGGTAAAGATGAAAGTTTATCTAAAATTGGATCACAAGATAGTGGTTGTGATAATGTTGGTTGGGCCGCAAGGACGGCATCTTGACCTCTCCTTATGAGGCCATTTAGTTCAGCGATTTTACAGTCAATTCCTGAGATTGAGTCAGCCATTGTCTGTAAAACACAGAGCTGTATGTCCATTTTTTGAGATTGAAATTCCAGGGCTGTAGCCGAGAGTTGCAATGTGTTTAAGATTGTCGCCCAAATTGATTCAGGAGCTGTTTTTCCTGGGCTGTGACTTCTCTCGGATCTTGGCAAAGCATCGGCAGTGGGCTTCCATTCAGATGGATGACGGTTATAGGTCGCCACTAGTTCTTCCCACTCCTGTGCGGCTATAGAAGACATGTCATTATCATTGTCATTGTCAGGGAGATTTTTTGTGGGCGAGAAATAATTATTCGATAATAAGGTACCGCCCAGGGTGGCCCCTTGCACTGTAGGCTTATTGATCGCCATAGTGTGGTCGGTGGTGCTACTTAAGATTAGCTGGAGTGACTTGGAGGCAGCCGGGCAGGTGAATAGCGTTGGCGGCAATTTGGTACCGCGTTGTTGCTCTTCAATTTCTAGTGGTGATTTTACTCGAATCGCTCTGATGTCTTTTGTTGGGTTTGGAGAACTGCTAACTGGATGGGGCGATTGTTGAATTGCCCTTTCGTCCTCTTTATGTATCAAAACCTTGATTTCCATTGTAGCGTCTTGTTTACCGAGGTAATGGGGGCTGGTCTTGCTAGAGTGGGTCTCACACTGCTGAACTGGATGTGAGTCGGCCGCTGTGTTTGGAGACCTTGCCTCAGTTGGTATAATCCAGCCTTTTTCGGTGGTTTGACTAGCGGACGTCAATCCCCACGTTTTGGAGGGGGTTGATTTAAGAACTTCCTGAGGGATGAGTGCTACTGGTCTTCTTATTTTCGGCGAAGTTGATATGGGAATGACAGTCGCTATCTCATGAGTGGGTTGACACTGAGTTTCCACTGGGGTGGATAAGCCTGTTTGGCTGCTGATCATATGGCTGGAGTCGAGCTCGTCTTTTAAAAGTGGAGATTGAAGACCTCTGATGTTCCCAGTCATTGAGAATATGGCTGTTCCCGGGTCTTTAAGAAAGGCGAACTTTGTATAAATCTTAGGTTGGTGTGAACATATCCTTTTCTTCGCCGGTGTGCCGTCAATCATTACAAGATTAGCTGGGTCCGTTGATAAGGATTTTTCCATTTGAGGTACTTGAGAAAATTTGGACTGTGCCTGTTTTTGTGGTTGTTGTTGTTGTGGTAGCCGGAGGGCAGTAGTTAAGGAAGGTGAGGCGGCGGGGACCTTGACTTGACCGTTAATGTTTAGCGATTGAGTTAGGGTCAACTTAGTTGTTTCCATTACTGTAAGAGATGAGACCTCTATATTATTTGTGATTGTTTTTTCTTGGTCACTTGACCCGGGTTCCTTGGGATTAATCGGGTTTGTTGGGATTGTTGTCTCGGGTTTCCCCAGTTTTCTTTTCCGCGATCTCAGAGTGGAGTGAGGTTTAGGGTGTTGCCTGATCAGTCCAGATCTCATCGCGCTCCCTTTTGGTTTGGTCTTAATACAATTTTTTTTTTTTTTTTTTTTTTTTTTCCGTTGCGGAGTGGACTCGTGAGGGCCTCTCCCCCTGAGCCCAAACTCTACCTCTGATCTCGGTTTGATAAATGAGAAAGAGTTGTTGTAAGCCTTGGATTCTGCAGCTTCAAACTGCTCTTGATTCTCTCAGACACAAACGCCCTCTTGCACCACTCTGAGCTCGAAGGCACGCCGCTCCGCACAGGCTGCTTAAGGCAGCTTCAGGTGAGTCTTAAAACCGGCGTGGCACGCTAATGAGTGCAGCCTCAGAGCGCGGCAGGGCTGTGTTCCTTTATCCCACCTGCCGATGGCTTTCTCCACAGCCCGACTCTCAAGATAAAAACATGCTGCTCCGAGCAGGCTGCCTCATGGTGGGGTTAAAGGGACCAAAAAAAAAAAAAAAAAAAAAGTGATCAGCTGCGTCTTTTTTTTTCCCTCGGCGCTGAGCAACGCCTATGCACTGCTTGCACTGCTTGCACTGCTTGGCTGACTGCAGCTCGGTGCCTCAGCTGCAGGATGCGGGCAGAACGGACTTCGTGGGGGCCGCTAACTCACAGCCTCTCTCCCGGCCACTCCAGCAGCTGCCGTCTGCCTCTGCAGTTGAGTCCACTCTTAAAATCCAGGCGGGAGGGGGCGGGAGGAGGACCAGCTGCGGCGAGTTTGGTAACGCAGCGCCCGCTGGTCCTCGCAGTCCCTGATGCTGTAGAAATCCCTCGGCGGTTACCTCTTGGTCAGGCAATCCGACTATCCGACACTGACAATCCTTCGACCGGCTCCCGTGGAGCGGGGGCCGCGAGCCGTGGGTTGAAAGGCAGCAAGATGCTAAAGGGAGCACCCGGTGGCAGTCAGAAGAGTCTCTGTTAGCTATAGTATGAGGCTTGGGGGGGGCCCAAGGGACGTGAAATTGCTGGATTTTTCCAGGCCCCCAGACCCCACTGGTCCCACTGGTCCCACCTGCTACGCCGGCCTCGCCTCGGTTTTTTTACCGATTTTCGCGGCTCCGTTTTTCGCTCCCGTTTTTCGGGACTCTCCCGCGGCTTCTCGTGCCTCCACCGATTTCCCAGGTGGAAGGGAGGGGGAGAGGGCAGGAGTGAGGTTGCAGGGCTCACCGTGTTGCCTTTCTCGGCGTCTCTTTGTGCAGTAGCTGGTTAGCTGGCTCCGCAGGCAGGCTCCGCTCCGCTCCTCTCTGCTGTCTGACACTGCTCTGGTCTGCGGCAAGATTGCAAGCCCGGACTGGATCAGTTCTGCACAGTTCTCCTCCTCCTGTCCCTCATCCATGGCCATGAGCAAACTCATGTCCTTCCTGTCGACATATGCCTTGAGCCTGTTGACATGGAGCACCCGGTGGGGGCTCCGGGGAGTTCCCAGGTCCACCAGGTAGGTGACCTCTCCCTTTTTCTCCAGGATGGTGTAGGGCCCGGACCATTTGTCCTTGAGTGCTGCTGGGGCCACTGGCTCCAACACCCACACCTTCTATCCGGGCTGATAAACAGTCAAGACAGCCTTTTGGTCATGCCAAGCTTTTTGGAGTTCTTGGCTGGCCTTAAGGTTTTCGGATGCCTTCTCCATGTACTCAGCCATCCGCAAGCGGAGGCCCAGCACATAGTCTACTATGCTGGTTGCAGGCTTTTTGAGAGGTCTCTCCCATCCTTCCTTCACCAAACACAAGGGTCCTCTTACAGGGTGCCCATACAAAAGTTCAAAAGGGCTGTAGCCAACCCCCTTCTGTGGGACTTCTCTGTAAGCGAATAAAAGGCAGGGAATCAGGACGTCCCATCTACGACGAAGCTTTTCAGGTAGTCCATGAATCATTCCTTTCAGGGTCCTGTTGAATCTCTCAACAAGCCCATTGCATTGTGGATGATAGGGTGTAGTGAATTTGTAGTTGACACCACATTCCTTCCACATAGCAGTTAAGTAGCTCGACATAAAGTTTGCACCTCTGTCGGAGACGACCTCCTTAGGGAAGCCCACTCTGGAGAATACTCCAACTAGGGCTCTTGCCTCAACAGGCGCTGTAGTGGTCCTAAGGGGAATAGCTTCAGGATACCTGGTGGCATGATCCACTACCACCAGTATAAACTTGTGCCCTGATGCTGTTGGTGGTTCCATGGGACCGACGATGTCAATCCCCACCCGTTCAAAGGGCACCCCCACCACAGGCATTGGTATAAGGGGGGCCTTTGTCGTGCCACCTGACTTACCACTGGCTTGGCAAGTGACACAGGAGCGGCAAAACTCCTTGGTATCTTCGTTCATGTGAGGCCAGTGAAAGTGTGAGACAAGCCTGTCCCACGTCTTCGTCTGGCCTAAGTGTCCTGCTAAGGGAATCTCGTGGGCCAAGGTAAGGAGAAAACCACGCTGAGACAAGGGGACGACCAGCCTCCTGGTCATGCCAGGATTGGGGTCTCTTGCCTCGGTGTACAGGAGTCCATCTTCCCAGTATACCTTGTGGGTACCTGTGGCGTTCCCAGCAGCCTCAGCAGCAGCCTGCTGTCTGAGGGGTTCAAGAGAAGGGCAGTCTAACTGGTCCTTCCCCAGGTCCTCTCGTGTGGGTCCCCCTGAGCCCAGAAACTCAACTTGATCAAGTTCGAGTTCTTTGGGTTCAGTTTCCCGCAATTCTTGGAGGTCAGCCTCCTCTGAGTCCTGATCCTCGACCTGGGGCAAGGGGGAAGGGGAAGCCTTAACCCGACTGCTCCTCTTCTTGGGAGGTGTCTTGTCCGTTGTTCCAGGATCCAGCACCTGTTCAGTGGGGCATCGTTTGACCTGTGACCTGGTCACAGCAAACACGTGTGCTGGCAAGCCTAACATCTCCATGTGAGTCCATTGCTCCACTTCTGACCATCGTGATGACTCCAAATCATTGCCCAACAAACAATCCACTGGGAGGTCTGAACTAACAACAACCTTTTTCTGGCCATTTACCCCTCCCCAGGAGAAAGCAACAATCGCCATACTATGACTGGTAGTGACGTTGCTGGCATTGGTCACCAGGAATTCTGTACCTGGCATGATCTGTCCAGGGTCCACAAAGTTAGGCGTCACCATGGTGACGCTGGCACAAGTGTCCCTATAGGCCTGAGCCATTTTTCCATTTATTAAAGGTGTCTGTCGGTATTTGCCCAAAGTATTGGGACTGACATCAGGGGATATATCCACATCCCCTGTACAGACAAGGACAGCCTGAGTGAGTGTACCAGCTAAGCTGTCACACCACTCAGAACCCAAGGTTAACCCAACTAGTCCCTTGGGAGGCGCACTACTACTGCTGGCTGTACTAGGGGGCACAGGTGCCTTAGGGGCTGCAGTAGTAGGAGTCTGCCCTCCTTTCTTGGTGCACTCACTAAACCAGTGAGTTTTACTTTTACAGTATTGGCACCACCTTTTCGATTGACCTTCTTGATTCTTCTTTTTCTGGGAAGCCTGACCCCCCCCCCTCTTTGGGTTGTTGGGGACCTGTCGAAGACTTCTGGTCAGTTTGTTCCCCTTTCGAATCCTTACCCTTCTGGTCTGCTTTCTTCTGACCACCCTGGTTCTGGCCCTGGTTTTGCTTAACCCTTGTTCTGACCCATCTGTCTGCCTTCTTTCCCAATTCTTGGGGAGAGGTCAGATCCGAGTCGACAAGGTGCTGATGCAACAACTGGTTCTGACAATTGTTTAAAATCTGTTCTCGCATGATCAAATTATACAATCCTTGGTAATCAGTAACCTTACTGCCCAGCAACCAGCCCTCGAAAGCCTTAGTGGCACAATCAACGAAATCAGACCAGTCCTGAGACTGAGTTTTCTAGGTATCCCTGAACAGCAACCTGTACTGCTCAGTGGTTAGGCCGAACCCATCAATCAGTGTGTTCTTCAGGACCTGGTAATTGTTAGCATCCTCGACCCTGGTGGTGAGGAGCTTATCTCTACCTTTACCTTCAAAGGAGAGCCACAAGATAGCTGCCCACTGACTCTGGGGGACGCACTGTACAGTGCAGGCGGGCTCCAAAGCAGTAATCCATTTGTGGATGTCGTCCCCTTGCTTAAAGGGGGGCACTATCTTATTCAGGTGCTTAGTGTCTAAACTCCTGGGTTCCCATGGGGGAATGCTGCCACCAGTGGGAATTGTCCCACTCAACTCTTGCTCTCGAGCAAAGGCGAGTCTCTCTTTGGCTAGGGCAAGTTCTTCCCTTTCGATCCGCAGTTTGACTTCCCGCTCCTTTGCTTCGTACACTCTTCTCTGAGGTGATGTCATCCCTCTTCGAGCAGAGCCTCGAGAGCCATTGGTTCGAACAGATCTGTTAGAGCCTCTCGACAGAGATCTAACTCGCCCGTTCCCAATGTTAAGCTGGCCCGAGAGAGGCCCCAGGGGTCTCCTAGTACCAATCTCGTGCCGGCTTAAGTTGTCCTGAGTTAGCTGACTAACTATGACTGGACCTGTGTCTGCCTCGTCCCCAGATGTCTCTGGTTCCTCGTCCTCCTCTTCGCCCTCGGCGGAGAGATGGATAAGGTCAGGGTCACCTCGGGTTCCCTCGAGGGGAGGCATCTCCGTTTCGGGATGAGAAGGGTCGGTGTTACCCGCCTTCTTGGCATCATAAGTCTCCAAGAGACCAATCAGAAACGGAATGGTAGGGTTTGCACCCTGTTTTATCTTTCGAGACGTACAGATCTGTCGCATCTCATGAAAGCTAAGCGCAGCATATCTGGAGGTGACCTGTGGAAGGTCGATTGACACGAGGGGAGACTCAGAGTTTCCGCCTTTGTCTGACATGCTGCTTCTAGTGTGGTGTAAGTGATGTACCTACCTACACTATGGGTTTACCTACTGATCCCTTGCTAAGAGTTGCAGCCAAGGTGTGCTAAGCCTTGAGGAGCTACAACAGCTGGTTCAGTAGAACTCAGAGTATTCTAAGCTAAGTTATATGTACCTGGAGTACTTATGCGATCTTTCACAAGATGTTCTTAGGATACGCGTGGTAAAACAACAGCAAGCTCAAATCCCAACCGCTGCTCACCAATGTGAGAAGTTGGCCCGATATGCAGCGTTCGCTATTCTAGCGACCACTATGTATCGTTCCAAACGACCCTTATGGTGATTGGTTGTAAGTCAACCTTAGACCAGCTATCCTAGTAGCGTGGATACGAGCAGTCTTCGGGCTAAACTCTAGAGGGCGTGTTAAGCCAGCTGTTATACCATCGCATACCCCTTGAACCCCAAGTGAAAGGACACCACACAAGTGTTATGGAAATAAACAGTATATTTATTAAGAATCACAACAGCCCTGGACTCTTTATGAGGACAGGGTACTAAGCACAGAACAAAACTCTTAGGAAAATACTTCAAGTGCACAATTAAAACAAGTGCCCGAGGGCACGGAAAGTTCTAATGGTCTCGGGCGGACCCGATAAGGCAAGTCGGAAGCGAGGGACTCGGGACCCTAGAGTAAGGAGGCTATGCAGGCACCGAAATGCCGAAGTTACCTAGCCACGAGGGCTGCGGCTGCACAAGTCTTACAGGCGACGGGGGTTTTCGCTGACGAGCCAGGAGCCGGAAAAGAAAAGGAGTTGCTGGCCGGCGACCAGTGATGAAAAAGTTCGTAGAGATCCAAGCCTGGATCAGAGATCGTTGATACCTGAAAGCAGAGGGGACCAAGTTCGTACTACTAGTCAGTAGTCAGAGGGTACCAGGAAGGCACCGGATGGCCGTCACCTCGACTAGGTGAGTGGGCGACGCTAAGCTCTGCAGTCTCACGGACCCGGAGGCGTTGTCGGCGACCAGGATGGAGGAGGGAGCTGTCCCACGAAGGTTGATGCTGTCGGCGTCGCTGGGCCCAGGATTGGGGCAACAAGCCTTGGCAGATTTCAGGACCACGTGGTGGGCCTAAAATGGCGTCTTGAGTGGACCAGGAGGGTCCGGGGTGCTTCTCTCAACGATGGAAGCAAAGGCCAGTCTGGAGCAACCAGACCAGCAGCGTTGGTTGTCGGATGTTGTCAAAGAAGGGCACAAGCCAGCGGCTAGTGACCAGACAACGTGCGGAGCAGCGAGCAGAAGGGCCCCACGCAGATCGTGGAGATGCTGGGAGACTGCACTTCGGTGCTGGAGCTGCTCAGGGTCGGGGCTTCTCGGACCCCAGAGCACTCACCAGAGAATTGCTTCGATGGTCGTGCTGATTAAGAAAGCGTGCAGGTTTTGATGATGGCCGGTCCCTCGAGGTCTCGTCGCACCCACAGATCACAGCTGAGCTGATGACGTGGGTAGAGGTCAGAGGTGCCAGGGAAGCCGGTTCTCGTCGAGCTGGGCCGTCGGATTCCTGAGGAAGGACTTGCAGCAAACCGCAGAGTTCTTAGATGGTGCTTGCGGATGCAGGGTGACTACTCCTTAGTCACAAGGGAGAAATCTTGAGAAGAGTCTCGAAGTCCTTTCGTAGAAAGTATTCTTGATTCAAAGATGATCTAATTTGGAAGGTCCCCGCTCCGGCCTTTATCCTAAAGAAAGGGGTGGGTACATGACTAGGTCCTGCCCTAAGGGTGGGACCAGGAAGGGGGGTAGTTACACCCCTCTCCCCTGCCGGACTTTCCCCAGGTCAGGGGGTGGTGCCCCCGGAACTGGTTCTGACCGGCAGATGCGTAGTGAGCACCGGGGTGCCACTCCGCAGTCACCTTCTCGCAAAGCCCTACCTACCCAGAATACACAAACCCTGTCTGGGACGGTGCGAACACCGCCCTTGACAGGAAACCCTTTGTCCAAGCTCTCCTCGCTGGAAGGACTCCCAGCAGCAGGAGGTCAGACTCGTGTCTGTGGTGGCAGCATCCATTTTGTGGAGCTGAGGCTTTAGTTAACTTTAACCGGGGTGCACAGTTACGTACATGTCGTGTCCCTCTAGAAGGGCGGAAGGCTAACCTCGTCGCCAGAATTGGTGAGGGGGTAGCATCCCGATTCGTATGACACCTTACTCGACATGTCTTAATAACGCTATACCGAAGTTACCGATATGATACGCGTTATCATGGAACAGCCATTGGGTCTTGGTTCCGCAAGCTGCAACCGGGCTCGGCTCGTGCCAGAGCCCAATTCACACGGGTCCATGCACTCTGCCTTCAGGATTGTCAAGGCCTGCCATAGGAGTGACTGATAGGAACCCGGGTGTCCATTGTGAGGTTAGATATAGGGATACTATACCTAAAGCAACGAGCGTGTACGCTACGTTGCCCCAGCTGTCGTGCAGCCAGTTGTGTCAGATTTAGATGGCCAGCTAGGGGTGGCATAATACATGCTTCAGCCCCTGGTAGGCGCTGGGTACACCGATGCCCTGAGTTACAGGGTCTGACAAGGTGGCCCAGTTCCAATTGTGTAATGCACCTAAGGTACACGCATCAATTTAGAGAGAGAACAGCTAGGCTGTGGGTCTGATTAGCAGGCCCACAGCCCGAGAAAGTCGTAAACCAGTGGAACAAAAGCAAAAAGTCCGGGTGATCATAGGATTGCAGACCCTACTCTCCTACAGTGTCCTTTCATTTGGTACTCAAGGGATTATATATGGTAAAACAACTTGCGTAACTCGCCTACTGAAGTCTTAGCCTGAAGACTGCTGGTTCATGCTACCACTAGGATAGCTTTCTATAAGGTTGACTTTAAAACCACCATCAATAAGGGTCGATTAGACTGGTGCCAAGTGCCCACTAGAACTAGTGGACATCATATGCCAGGCTAACTTCTCACACTCACCATGCCGATATAGCAGACCTCATCACCACTTACAACCTAGATATCTTTTGCATCACAGAAACATTGCTAAATTAGTTCTCTAGTCCTATTCTAGTCTGCCACTTAATTACGAAATCATTTGCAAAGACAGACACCTCAAACATGATGGAGGACTAGCCATCATTCACAAAAATACTTCTGCACTCAAATACCAACAACTAACTCAATAACTTTTGAAAGTCTCGAATCACTCTGAAACATCACCCTACTCTCACTACCTTCATGTTATATACCACCCACCTAGCCTGAAAGCAGGCTTTCCACAACAAATAGCTGGATATATTAGCTGCAAACAATAATTTTCTTCAGATATCATCTATACCAGACACTTCAACCTTAACTGAGGTGACATCAAATGCTGCCTCTATCATTCCCTGAACTCCATCATCCAATCACATGATCTCAAACAACTCATTACCCTCCAGACTCACTGCAAAGGCCAGACTCTAGACCTCATGATTTTCAGGAAAACAGAGTCCACTGCCATCACCCAATCACAGTCTACTGGTCTGACGACTTCCCCATCCTTTTCCTCCCTCTTTCTCCCTAACCTACCAACCCTCAACAAGATTCAACCACCCACCATCTGAAAACAATCCTTAAAAAATATGTCTACTAACCAGATTGGTGGGATGTCTAGTAAACTGCTTACACTCCCTGGCAACATGGCCATCATCTCTCTTCTTTCCAGATACAACCAGACTATCGCTCAAGCAGTGCACAGTCCTAACCCCCTTGCACCAAAATGTTTACATCTCATGCCCTCAAGTTTGTGGTTTACCACTGAACTAAACAACAAAGAAAAGAAATACATGTACTTCAAAAGTACTGAAGACATTCTAACTCCAATAATCCACAGAAATGTAAAACTCTAAGAAAACTCTACAAACAACAAATCCAACTAGCGCAATCCAACTTCCTTCTTCCACAATCACTGCCAAACTAGCAAACATCCGGGCCCCTATTTCTAAAAGGGTCACTTTCCCTGTGCCGCTAACTGGGAAAATGCGTCCCGTTTTGATGAATGCCCTGCTGTTTAAAAGCTGCTGTGTGTTTCACGGTACAGGTGGCAACCCGCCTGCACTTTCAAGAGGGATTTTAGATCCACTTGCTGGTGGGTACAGTGAGTGACTGCATTCGTCTACATGTGGATATCTGTGGGGGATCCATTGGACCTCCTTTAACCCTTCGAGAGGACTATCTTCGGGGGGTTGCAGACGCAGCATCTGGCTGTTCATGTGCATCAGCACTATCAGTTTTGCAGAAGGGACCGCGCCAGCATCTGTACCCCCTTCTGTAATACCAAAGTGCATGGGGGTGCACAAAGCGGGCACACACCCTTGTTGCGCCCCCTAGGGCTGTTTCTGTAATATGGCCCCTATAGTACTTTCAAAAGTATCTCTCAATCTGACCCTATCAGCATTGTGAAAAACCTCAATTCCACCACTTACTACAATGACCACACTCCGGCAGCCATCATCAAAGAGAATTTCTACCTAATCTTGGAAGCTTGGGGAAAAATGATCAATGCCTCCCTCTCTCAAAGGACCTTCCCCCGACGCACTCACATGCAACAAAAATGTCTCCTCTACTTAAAAAGCCCAACCTTGACCCCGGCCTTCCTGATAACTACAGACCAATTTCCAACTTCCCCTGGCTAGGAAAGATCATTGAAAAATGTTTCCTTACAACTCAATCAATTAATTCATCAATATAGAAAATCCACTAGCCCCCCATCAATCTGGATTCAGAGCTGGACACTGAGTTGAAACAGCCTCCCTAAAAATCCTGTATGATGTTCGCCATGTTCTGGATGATGGAGAGTCCTGTCCCCTTGTTGCAGCAGCGTTCAACACAATTATCACTCGAGACTGCTTAACCTTTTCAAACCTTACTTTGAATTCAATTGCATAGTCCTGAAATGGTTTGCATCCTTCCTGTCTAGGAGATCACAGTTTGTAAAAGTTGATAATTGCGTCTCTGATCCTTCCCTTGTCATCTGTGTGGTACCTCGCGGATCTGTCTTATCTCCTATGCTCTTCAACCTTTATGTCGAGCTGCACGCTGAAATCTGCAAAGATTTTTCTGTCATCATTCCTCAATATGCACACATCACTCAAATTTACCTAAAGACATCTGACATAAATGATATTCTTACCTTCAGAGGAAATCTGCTGAACATCAGATGTTAGAGGGATAAAAACTTTTTCAATCTTAAAAAAAGACTGAATTCATCCTACTCTCACCTAAATCAAAAACAAATTCAACCCTGAATGTCATCACCTTAATCTACCTGACTTCACCCCCACTCTGGCACAGTCAGCATGCTCATTCGGACTAACACTAGACCCTTCCCTAACACATTGGCAACATCACCAAGTGTGAATTTCCAGTTAAACACTGCTGGAGAAACTGAAACCTGTCCTGCAACCAATCCACCCAGAAGCAGCCTCCCATGTTGTGATATTATCCAGATTAGACTTTGGCTGCACGGTCCTAGTTGGTACCTCACAGACTGCCCTTACTCCCTTAAAAGTGGTCCTACATGCAGCAGCAGAGTACTTACATCAACCAAAATATTTGACCACATCTCTCTGATACTCGCCGACCTACACTGACACCCAATTGAAGATAGGATCAAATTTAAGTTGGGATGATTAAACTTCAAAGCAATTCATGCATAAGCCTCATTCTATTTTTTTTTATATATTTCTTTTTTAGAGTTTTATATAGCGTGAACTAGACCCGAGACATCGGGTATCAGAGCGCTTTACATGAGCACCAGTTTCGTTACAGAAGGACACATTCATTTTTGGTAGGCACGGGGAGATTACGTGATTTGCCCAGAATCACAGGATGTTGAGCGTCGTTGCTGAGACACGAACCAGGTTCCTTAGCTTTGAGGTCGACCGCTCTAGCTGTCAGGCTACATCCTCTCCCCGTTTATCTAAGCTTCTGAAAAGAACCACCCTTAATAATGCATTTTATTTTGCTCAACCCTACTCTCTACATAATCTCTATCCTCCCTCCTTAACCTACACCTTCCATCAGTCTCACCATCGTCCCCCTCGCTTCCTCTACCCAATGTCCCTCAAACCCTTCACCTACCCCGGCTCCTGTACCCACTCTCATCTACCTGACTCCCTCCCTTCTCTTCTCCTGACCCAGTACCACAGGTGTTTCATATTTTCATCCATAGAAACGTTTAATCTGTTCTATTTAAGACCTTGTGTCACTGTTATTGTTTACCATGTAAAGCACTGTTGCGTGTTTATCTAGGTTCCTGATCGATACTGTGACCTTATGCCCCTATTCGGCTATAAATCCATTTATTCCCTATATTGGCATAACCGTTCAAGTGCGATATTCAGAAAGTCATCTCTGGCCTCACACAAACAGAGCCACATTCCAGCATAGTTCTCTGCCACTTCCTTTGCAACCAATTAGTGCAATGACAGAGCAGAAGTCACTATCTGATATTCCTAGATTAACACTTCGAGTTCTTCAACAAGATAAAAACTCAGCAAACCTGGAAATCCCCGCTTGCTGTGTTTTGATTAGTAATGGAACTCTAATGAGCAACTGATAGGTATCACTTCCTAGTGACATCTTTAATTGACGTCTTATGTCCAGCAAACTTGCGTCAAACCAGGCACCTGTCAGGTATAAATACTACCAACGTTGCCTTAAGCAATTGCTGGTGTCCCATTGCTGTTGTATGCTGTATGCAGTACGCTGATGCTGCTGCTGTCCCTTTGGTGGTGAAGCTACTGATACCATTATCGCTGCTAAAGCGCGAACTATGGTGTGGTGAGCTTAGGAGCTGAACAGCCGTCCCTCTGCGAAGAGCCCAGCAGATGCCAAGCTGCCCGCGGACGCTGTCCCCCCTTCCTTCCTCAACGCGCTGAAGAGAGACGCTGCATTTCTTCTGCTGAGAAATCCAGCTCCAGCGTTTCTAGTCTGCCCTCGCGGGTGACTGGGATACCGAGTGCCTCCTGAAGGAGATACCAGACCTCCATCATTCTATTCAGATGTATGGTGTTGACTAAACCCTTAGATGAGAATTCTTGAAGCAAACCTTGGCAAAACCAACTTAACTTAAAGCTACTTACTTACTCCCCTTCCACGTGTTAGGCTTAGGTCAGGCACACTGGGGTAGGCTTAGTTAGAAGCACCAGTTGAGTATTTTAGCCTAATGTATATATGAATGTATATATGTTTTATTACTTTTAAACCATTGTATGGCTAAGAAACCATATCAATGCTTTTACAGTATTATTTCGCAATCCTTATCTTACTGTACGTACTTTTTATAATAACAAGTCTTGCAATTGTGGCAATACATTTCTCTTGTACGAGAAGAAAGACTGTTCAATAAATGTTAACCTTTTATTGACAAACGCCCATCTCTCTATTCTCTACATATCGTGAAAGTAAACTGCACTAACCTGACTGAGTGAAATACCTGTCTATTGTTTCACACGACCCTAGAGATTGACTCTTGATCTGAGGAGCAAAGTTGTCATGTTGCACGGTTGTTGGAAAGCTGAATCCCTTCTTGTCTGTGCCAGGGAAGCTGATCACTTCCTATGCAGAGAAGAAAGTTTCCAGTGACCTCTGAGCTAGTTGGTAACACACCCAATTAAGTTTAGCATAGTCAGTGGAGGCCTGGAAGATCCGCACTTCTACGTCGATACTACTGTTTATGTTATTCCAATGAGCAGGGCCTAGTGGGAAACTAGGAACTACACTACATGGCGCCCAAACGTTTGGTAAGGCGATAAACTAACGCAAGACGTTAGAGTAACTCAGTCGTGCATATTTCACACAGACCCCTTTCTCCCGTAAATACTCCAATAGACGTCTGGAGTGGGTGAAAGGTTAAAATCCGCCCGACCTTAGTAGGAAGAGATTCCTATGTAAAGCTCTGGTTTATTCAACGTTGAAGGATACAGTGTTCCAAAATATTGTGCACCTAATCTTTGTCTCCTTGGAGACCAACTCTGCAAAACCTGCATTTATAAAAAATGACAGACAGTGAAGAAGAAAGGGAAGCAGTTAGACTGGCAGCCCTACTAATAGAGGAAGACTCGAGTCTCCTAGACACAGACCCGGATGCTATTATCATCCCGGTCCACTTAAGAAAATCTATAACTTTAAAACTTATAGAAAACGGACTGACACCTCAAGGTGGTACAGTAATTTTCGTGATAGAGGCTCACGAATATCGGCAGACAGAGGTATTCTATTCATGGATACATTTTCCAGCGGCAAACGCTACAACAAAAGAGTTTCACTATTACAAAATAGAGGAACCTCCGGAAGAGTACGCTCCTTTCGAGGAGATTGAAATTCCACTTAAATTTCAAGAGCACCTGCTCTGGTTTAATGGCGCCCTAAAACACAATGATCACATTACCAGGCTCGGTCCACTAGGTAGACCAGGAGCAACGTGGCCGGTTCTAGCCAGCTACACACCACATCCTGACATTGCAAAAATGTCAAAGGAAGAGCTGTTAGTACAGCTAAAAACACTAATTAAAATACATAGGCAATTAGTCCAATATGTAATGCGGACTGCAACAGTCCAGCCAGCTGTTAATGTACCACAGCTGACCCCTCATCAGGGGAACACTAATAAAATTACACCACAGAACATACAGTCATGTCTTGGTAAAACACCCGTAAAACGGGAACAAATTCCTTTCTGGTTAGCACAGAAAATCACTCAAATAGAGGCAGTATTTCCTGATACTACCCCTATAGAGAAACACAGAATCTTGATCATCTGCCTTCCTATGGGAATCGCACCACACGTGCAGGACTGCGACACTTGGGGTACAGTCTTTGCTTCCATTTACACAAAAACACACGGTGTTCCGTATATGGCGGTAATACTAGAAGTGCTAAAACAGATTCAAAATGAATACGGTCCAGAGCCCGCTTTAAATCTAGGTATGAAATTACTGAAAGACTTCAAGCAGGTCTCGGCTATATTACTAGCCAACATTAAAGGAGAAGCAGCATCTGTGGCGATTCGCCAGAAGTTGAAGGAAACAGATATAACAGATCAGCCAATTGAGCTTGCCAAAATCATAGAAAAATACTATGAAGAATTAGGTAGAGACAGCTTGGGTGAAAAACCAGTTAAGCCCCAACTGCTCGAAAATCCTGAAAAATTATTTATTAAAAAAAATTCAAACACTCCTAAAAAGAGCTGGGATGGAAATAAACAATCCACTCCCAAGGAAAAAGTTTTCCAGTCCAGAGGAAGGTCTCCTCGACGGAGGGAAAGAACTCCGACTCGAGAACACCAGTCTCCCCAGAGGGAGCCCTCTGAGAAAAGATATAACCTTAGAAATAGGGATAATCTGAAAAAACCTGATAGATATCAAAGTATTGATACACGTCCCTCTCGATCTTTTCCACAGAAATCGGAAAGAAAAGGACCGTCAGACCCAGGAGAGCACACCAAGTCCAAAGACAAGGAACCTGCTCAGAGTAAAAAATCTCAATTTTCCAAAAAGAAGGTAGCCAGTATTAGAGTAATCAACCATGCCGAGAATACTGAGGACACAGTTGAAAAACGGGGAGTGGGCATTGACAATGTTGGACAGTGCAGCAGAAATCAGTATAGCCCGCAAGATCTTGATGAGTCATCTGGAGACAGTGGACACGAATGAATACATTCAGGTTGAAACTGCCGACGCCAGACTTAGCGAGCCCCATAAAATATACGAAATAACATTGCGTATAGAGGGTGATAAGACTAGGAAAATTGGAGGTCTGTTTTGGGATAAACTCTCAAAAGGCTACGATATTCTGTTAGCTGAAAAAGATTGGCCCCCAGAGTTTGTCAGGGAGTGCCCTCGTGGCGAAGAAGTGATTATGCCTGCCTTCTCGAATCACATTCCGATTCACAAAAAATATACATATGCATGGAAATGGGCAGTAGCCCAGGCACCGGCATTATATAAAAATCATGTAGGATGGGATGAGGACTCACCACCTCACAAAATCCAATTAAAAAGTGAACCAACTGCCCAACGGCAGTATCCCATAAAGCAAGAAGCTAAAAAACAGGTCAGGGAGATCTTAGATCAACTTGAGTACCAGGGGGTGATTGAAACATGCACCTCTCAAATGAACAATCCTTTGTTTCCTGTCTCCAAGCCAGACAATTCATATCGTCTAGTTTTGGACTACAGACACCTTAATACATGTTGTAAAACTTTTGCAGTACAAAACTCGCATAGTGCAGCCCTAATGAATAACATAGTTAGGAAAAAATATAAAACGACATTAGACATATCTAATGGTTTCTTTTGTCAAAACATTGCACCGGAAAGCAGATATTTGACCGCTTTCTCTGCATTTGGGTCGCAGAAAAAATTCTGTCGACTCCCACAGGGGTTCAAGAACAGCCCAGGACTATTCTCAGCTAGGGTAACAGAGTTACTACAAATATATGATGATGAGGCATTATCTTACGTAGATGATATCTATCTCACAGACGACGACTTGGATACTCACTTGAAAAGAGTGAACACCATTATACTTGGGTTCGCAGCAGAGGGTTACAAATTCAACTTTAAAAAGTCTCGAATTGCCCATCTGACAGTACTATTCTTAGGGTACGAATTATCAAGTGAAGGGAAAAGCCTAGCGGACAACTTCTTAGAGAAGTGCGCTGTACTCCAAGCTCCAAAAACGCTGAAGAATTTACAATCCATTCTAGGTTTTCTGAATTTCGGAAGAACATACATTCTAAATTACGCAGAGAGGGTTAAACCTCTCTACGAACTAATTAAACTTGATTTTAAACAAATCAATTGGACTCAAAAACACACAGAAATTTTGAGATCACTGCAAACAGACATGTTAGCTAAAACAAAATTAGATACACGTGACAACACACGTGATCTTGTAATCCGAGTCATCCCAGGAAGATGCGAATTCACATACCTGACCTCTAATGAGGGAGAAAAGGTAGCAATTTCATTTAAATCTCACTTGTACACACAAGCAGAAAAAACATTCAGTCACACAGAAAGAACTGTGAAAGCAGTGCAAATCGCATTAGCAAATGAACGAGGACTAGCACACGGCAAAAGGATTAATATCCTCACAGCGGAATCCCCCTTCGAGGCGCTATTCAGCCCAGTAAACGTGCCTACAGTGTCACTGGATCCGAAATGGATACAGTGTATAGATTCTCTAGGAGCGGAAGGCGTGAAATACTATTTCGCCCCGCAATTCGAAGAACTGAATGATTTAGAATATGAAGAAGAATATCCTCTGCCAATCGAAATTCTGCCTCTCCCACAGTACGCCTGTATAATCTATACAGATGGATTTGTACAGCATTTCAACGTAGAGAGAAAATCCTACGATGCAGCATGTGCGATTATTAAAGGTCGTTGGCTGTGCGGTAAATTCAGACCGAAAGTAATAAAAACTGAATCTGTAAGAAACTGTTCGGTTCAGAGAACTGAAATCAGATGTTTAAAGATGGCGCTTGAAAATGCAGAACGTGAATTCCCGACACTTATAGTGTGCGATTCTCATTTTTGCGTCAACTCTTACAACAATAAATTGCAGAGGTGGATTGAAAACGATTACAAAGATGACACAGGTGCCACAATAAAGCATAAATTGCTCTGGAAACAAGTAGCTCTTTTATACAAAGAACTACAAAAGACTCACGTGATTCACGCACAGAGTCTTCAACGTGATGGCGTTCACGTTGCAGGGAATTCATTGGCTAATACAGCCACAGCGGAAGCAACTAACCCGGCTTCCGTAGCCACAAAAAAGCGTACAGATAAATACATATACGGGGAAACCATGCTGGCAGTGAAAACGACCGTAAAAGGCGACTGGGCAGCACTACCCGTAAACTATCCATTCAATTATGCATACGTAATCGATGCAAACTCCGTTCCTTTTGCTCGAATCCCTGGAGTAGGGGACAGAGTAATTCCAAACAGGAGCAGGAGGGGCTTCCTCTTACTGGAAGCACACATGGGGTTGGGTCTGAGACATCAAACAATTAAGGATTCTCTGAAAAAATTACAATCAGAGTACTGGTGGCCAGGAATGAGCATAGATATTCAATGTTTTGCTCAAAATTGTGAAGACTGCAACAGAGATCGCAGTAATGAACAGGCCAGTGTAGTTTCAGGTACCCTGCTAGACAGCATAAGGCGGTCTATCTGCGCAATCAAAGAAGAGAAGCGCGTCCCATTGTACACAGTTAAGGCTAAACACACTTAAAAAATGAGGCCTCCAGCTGACGCCTAGAACTGTTATAAAAGATTTGCGAGTCCATATCGGCATGTACGCAATTACCATGTTCCATTCTGACCAGGGTCCTGCTTTCAGCTCTCGAGCCTATAAGGAGGCCATGGCCAGCATGGGAATTGGGTTGCGGTATTCTTGTCCGTCGCACCCCGAAGGGAATAGTGTGGTTGAAAGAAAAAACCGGGACATAAAGCGATCTATAACAGCGAAGGTATTAGGTTCAGGCGCTGGGTGGGTCAAACATTTAATAAGTGTCCAAACTAGTCTTAATAACTTGCCAAGAAATTCTCTAAAAGGTTTCAGCCCATACGAACTATTGTTCGGAATTAGAATGAACATTCAGGGCCTCGATAGTCAGATGTCAGTGGTACAAGAAAAAACAACAGACTTTGATGTAAAGGATCGTTTGGCTGTTTTACAGGAACTGAATGAAACAAGAAAATCCTTAAGCAACATAAAGTTAAAGCAACAGCCAGATACCACTGACGAGGCACCACAAGCAACAGCCCCAGCAAGGCCTGTCTGGATTCCAAAGATTGGGGATCTAGTCAGAGAAAAAATCGCGGTGAAGAAGGAATTTGGGCCTTCTTACAGAAAAGCAGTACCTGTCTTGGCAGTCACCGGAACAAGATCAGTAGTACTACCGCCCCTTGCTGGTAAAAAGGAGAACAGAGTCGTGTCCATCGACCTGGTAAAACCACAAGCATGTGGCCTATAATCAACAGTAGGCCCAGTGGACTCCCAAGAAACAACAGAATACCCAAACTTGCAACAATCCAAGAGGTTCAAACTGAAAGACTAATCACATTCGATCAGCCTGCAGTGCACAATGAAGGACTATGCAATAATGCCATGGAACTCGTGCCTCTTGAGACACAGATTGAAACAGTTCGTCAAGAAACAACACCAGTCTACACTAATGTGGCATCAGAAAGTGCTACCGAGAGACAGATTGAAAGAACAATCCCAACAATTGACAGAACTGCCTCTGGTTATTTCATCAACTTCGACAACTTCTCTGAAGATCAAAACGACTCCGAAGTGATGCCAGAAACAAAAAAGTATTCTAAAGATAATACAACAGGACTCCTTCAACAAATCAAAGAACTATATCTGGATTCACCGTTGATTGAGCATTGGATTATTTCAGGGGTATTCATACTCCTACTATGCCTAATTTTAGTTTTAATTTTAGAAAAGTTTATTACAATTGAATGGACACAGCAAGTCAGAACATCAACCTAGTCCTGAAACCACACAGATCATCCCACGTGAAGAAAAGAGAACTGTCAACAGTAAATGTCACAGCCATTCCAATACCTGGTGGGGTAGTATGGGAGAAAACTGACTATGAGATATATGGTCCGGTCGAAATCCTGAAGTATCCTCATCAACTGAAGGTTTCCTTAAGTGACTTTGTAACACCTAGTACATTCTCTGATGATTGGGACTTTAACAGTATTAATGACATGATGTCTGATTTAGTAATGTCAGCCAGATTCACAGATCATGATTATTTACAAGGTTCATCTAGTTATGAGCAGTTATTCTGTTACACACATTATGGTGATCATTATTTGCATAGATCTGCACAGCCTAGAAATGTTTTTATGTATAATCAATGGGAACATTGTGCTACACCACCTAAAAGCAGTTCTAAAGAATTTTTTGAGAAATTCAAATACTTCTCAGGGTTTAACACAGTGATGCAGAAACGTTTTATTACAAACTGTTAGATAAAACAGGAATGAAAACAATGCTGACAAATTCTAAATTGATATATTCAGAAGCATTTTATGAAAAAATGATGACATTTGGTTTTGATTATTGGAAAAATAACATTAAAACGAAAACAATTTGGGGTACAAAAGATTGGCAGGTGCCAGGCATTGAAGCACTATTTAGAACCTGCATGATACCAGAACAAATGTTGTTTTTAAATGACACAATACACCAAACATCCTGTCTTGGCCTAGCTAAGATCAAAGACCTTAAAACACCGTCTATACCAAAGCCAATACCTGAAAATATAACTACAGATATTGAGTTAGACGTAACACAAATTTTACATTTTAACAGAACACATCCTGATTGGAAAAAGTGGTTAATCTGGTCTACAGACACAAACAACTGTCAAGATAGATTCCTGAATAAAACACAGGGGTTAAAAATGACCAGACTAGACCCGAGATATTCCCAGAGACAACATCCAGGGATAATAACAACATACAGTGTAGGGAAACTCTGCCTTGAATGGCTAACATCATCCACACTGGCTGAAATTAAGCAACACTTGTCTTTACTAAAAGATGGTGCTGATTTGCGCGATTTCATTCTTGGACCACGCAAACAGCGTCAAAAGCGTTTCATAGCGACCAGTATCTATGCTGCGTACAACGAGGCTTGGAAAGTCAAACAAATTGAAACAGCTGAAAAAATACGAGAAATTGATCGTATTAATTTGGAAAAATCACTTTCTGTAGTAGACAATGGGTTAATGACTCTGTCTTCCAGAATATATTCGTTGGACAATATTGTATCCTCTGCCTTTGATGTGATAGACAGAGACGTGCTAATGTTACAGCATGGCCAGTCACAATTACGTTCTATTATACAATTAGGCTGGACGCTGCAAAATCTTCGTTCAGGCTATGTGCCTTGGCGTTTAATCAACACAAAGTCATTATTTTCCATTTTTAACCTTACTGATAAACAGATCAGTTTGGCACAGAAAGGAGCAGACTATACAATCCTGAGCATCGAAAAACTTGAGAGATTACCATTGACAATGTCAGAGAGTCCTGTCATTGAATGGATAATACACGGAATTATCACAATTCCGATAACAACTTTCCGATTTAAAAGGTGCCTTGAGTACATACCTGCTGGCCAGTATGAACAATTGGGTAAAGGATATGTAAAATCTGAATGGAAATTACCATACACACATTCTTGCTATAGTGACAGCGACAAAAATGTATTTCTTAGTGGTGAAAATTGTAAACATTCACTAAGCGGTATACTTTTGTGTCAGGGTATTCATTTACACGGCGCATGTGATGGAAATTCTAACAACCTTTCATGCCACCAGCTAGTCACACCTGCAACTCAGATAGAGCCCTTCTTTATGCAACTTGCAAACGGGAGTTACATTCCTAGAACGGATCACAGATGTTGTGGCCTAGTACCAGGGAAAAGTTATCTAGTAAGTGTAACATCCATGGTCAAATGCTGTATGCAAGCATTGTTCCCGAGTGGGCCTGCAGACACAGTGACTCCCATCTGGCCTCGTCTGAATCTCTATTCTATACGAATTGATACTTTAAGCAAAATGAAGTCTGTGCTTTTGCAGACAACAGTGCCCATAACGTCATCAAAAGAGACGTATGATCTTCTGGTTGCAAGGACAGCTACTGAAGTTCATGAACTTTTATCAACAAATTGCGCCGTGCATTTCGTAGAAATGCTTAGCCAACTCCTTAACATGTCTAGTGCCACAAGCATCCCAGGCATATTTAAGACGATTTTTACGGGACTGCTAACACCTTTTCAAGCAATTTTGGGAATCGTTCCTAATTTTGTTCACTCCGTTTTTGGCGGTATACCATTATTTTTGGGACTTGTAGCAGGGATTTTATTTTTGTCCGTCCTGCTTCGTTATGGCAAGCCGAAACTCAGACATAGCTCCCATGGGAATGGAAGAGACAATCCTAGCAATGCGCTACCGGGACAGGATAACTAACGTCCTCGGATTGGCCAGGCTGAGAGATCTAAACATGACCTGGTTCCTTTCATTCAGACCTATATGGCAGAACTGTATCTTACCGGTACTACGATGTATGCTATGCGGAGATGAATGCGTGTTGGACATCTGCCTTTCACTTCCATCAGCAGTACCAATGGACGTCGATACTTTGCTCAGTCCAATAACGGCTCACGCATTGTGTTGTCCCCAGCGGCTACCAATCTTGATGACAGCATTCGTTGAGACTCCTGTACTACGACTAGGTGGTAACAGTGGAGCGAGTGACAAAAGCAGCATCACCCAGGTACGACCTTCTGTGAGCATTGCTGAACCCGACTATGATGACAGCAATCATTCTCACACCTGCCAAGTTACAGCACTATCGAATTTGGTTGAACTGTCACCTGATTTTGTAGACCAATTCTTTGAGAGCCTGTCTAATACGATGTTCTCACCCGAACAGAAATAATAACTTTGGAGAAGCTTTCCGACACACAGCGTTCCCATGAAACTCTGAATTCGGCCTTCAGTTTTGATCAACAAAAACTGCTAAAAGCGTTGGAACTCTATTTTCCCTTTCAAGCAATAATTCTTTTGAATTGGATATTTTTTTAATATTGACCCTTTTTTGGCACGAACAATTCTTTGCTTAAGGTAAAAACTATTCTTAGAGAACAGAAGCTTCACACTTCTATTTCTAAACACATCTAGAGACATAGCAACTTACATCAGCCTCTAGCTCGCATTTATTGCAATGCATTTATATGTGATGATTTATCTTGCCCTTCTTCTGTTTCAGAGATATTTCATGTGTAATTCTTTTTGCATAATCGTTCATTGATTTCATATGCTATATTTTTTGAATGATTTCTATGCTTCAAAAACGTACAGTACCTAAATTTCACGTATTACAATATACGCCTATTTCGAATGCATTTATGTATTTTGGGGTGGGCAATGTTACACATGCATCCTATTGCTCTAGTTTTAGTAATTTGATGGACATGAAAACGTGGAGTGGGTGTTGCGTGTTTATCTAGGTTCCTGATCGATACTGTGACCTTATGCCCCTATTCGGCTATAAATCCATTTATTCCCTATATTGGCATAACCGTTCAAGTGCGATAGTCAGAAAGTCATCTCTGGCCTCACACGAACAGAGCCACATTCCAGCATAGTTCTCTGCCACTTCCTTTGCAACCAATTAGTGCAATGACAGAGCAGAAGTCACTATCTGATATTCCTAGATTAACACTCCGAGTTCTGCAACAAGATAAAAACTCAGCAAACCTGGAAATCCCCGCTTGCTGTGTTTTGATTAGTAATGGAACTCTAATGAGCAACTGATAGCTATCACTTCCTAGTGACATCTTTAATTGACGTCTTATGTCCAGCAAACTTGCGTCAAACCAGGCACCTGTCAGGTATAAATACTACCAACGTTGCCTTAAGCAATTGCTGGTGTCCCATTGCTGGTGTATGCTGTATGCAGTACGCTGATGCTGCTGCTGTCCCTTTGGTGGTGAAGCTACTGATACCATTATCGCTGCTAAAGCGCGAACTATGGTGTGGTGAGCTTAGGAGCTGAACAGCCGTCCCTCTGCGAAGAACCCAGCAGATGCCAAGCTGCCCGCGGACGCTGTCCCCCCTTCCTTCCTCGACGCGCTGAAGAGAGACGCTGCATTTCTTCTGCTGAGAAAGCCAGCTCCAGCGTTTCTAGTCTGCCCTCGCGGGTGACTGGGATACCGAGTGCCTCCTGAAGGAGATACCAGACCTCCATCATTCTATTCAGAGGTATGGTGTTGACTAAACCCTTAGATGAGAATTCTTGAAGCAAACCTTGGCAAAACCAACTTAACTTAAAGCTACTTACTTACTCCCCTTCCACGTGTTAGGCTTAGGTCAGGCACACTGGGGTAGGCTTAGTTAGAAGCACCAGTTGAGTATTTTAGCCTAATGTATATATGAATGTATATATGTTTTATTACTTTTAAACCATTGTATGGCTAAGAAACCATATCAATGCTTTTACAGTATTATTTCGCAATCCTTATCTTACTGTACGTACTTTTTATAATAACAAGTCTTGCAATTGTGGCAATACATTTCTCTTGTACGAGAAGAAAGACTGTTCAATAAATGTTAACCTTTTATTGACAAACGCCCGTCTCTCTATTCTCTACATATCGTGAAAGTAAACTGCACTAACCTGACTGAGTGAAATACCTGTCTATTGTTTCACACGACCCTAGAGATTGACTCTTGATCTGAGGAGCAAAGTTGTCATGTTGCACGGTTGTTGGAAAGCTGAATCCCTTCTTGTCTGTGCCAGGGAAGCTGATCACTTCCTATGCAGAGAAGAAAGTTTCCAGTGACCTCTGAGCTAGTTGGTAACACACCCAATTAAGTTTAGCATAGTCAGTGGAGGCCTGGAAGATCCGCACTTCTACGTCGATACTACTGTTTATGTTATTCCAATGCGCAGGGCCTAGTGGGAAACTAGGAACTACACTACAGCACGTCCCTATCGTGGGTGACTATGTGCCATAGAAAGATGCTAAATACATAAATAAATAACAAATCTATGATTGGTCCAGTGGAAGCAATGTCCAGCTCCCATTTTTCTCTGAACAGTGCCAAGGGGTCTGGTGCATGGAGCAGCAGTAATCTAAAGATCCTGGGATGCCCTTTTAACCCAGCTGTTCCCCTCTTGTTGTGGCCTCTTGTTGATTAGATGTGGGTACCACTGTTCTTATCTCTATGTAGAGTTCCAGGGAATGGCAGAGCTGCAGATATCTAAAGAATTGGGTTTTATAAAGGGCATAATCCTCTGCCAGTTGCTCAAATGATTTCATGTGGTTCGATACCCAGGTGTCCCCTGGGTTTACAAATTGCAATAAGGTCTTAAGATTGGAATACCTTTTAACTGGCTCCCTAAAAGCAATTAGGGCGTTTCATTAGTCACCTTGCTCCGCCATTTAATTCCATTCATTATCTGTCTGTCTAGAATAGAGGCGATTCCAACAGCATCAGTAAATGAAGGGACAGTCCATTTTCTGTGTCCCTGTTGGCAAGCTAATAGAGCAATTTGCCTGCTTTGTCCCCCCACTCGTATATTCTGTGTTGGGGATGTAGCCAGGCATATCAGTCAGAGGCCAACGTGTTCTCCCTCAGGGTGTCTTTCAATGCCCCAAGCTGTCTCTGCGTGTCCTCTGTTTGCCTGGTGACTAGTCGTGCCTCCAGTTTTCTAAACTGCTCTTCTAGTTCCTCCACCTCAGGCTCCCTTTCCCTGTTTTAACTCCTGCAATAGGACATGGTCTGCCTCTTGACAACATTTCTGAGTTCTTCCCACAGGGATGCTTGAACTCTTGCTGTGTTTGAAGTTTTCAGCAACAACATCTCTGAGTAGGTCGGCCAGCTGCTTATTATGCAGCGACTAGCAGGGTCGAATTGGTAACGTGGGCTTTCGGGCATTGCCTGAGGGGCCGGTTTCCAGTGCCAGCTGTGGGCTGCTTTTTTGAGCATTCTGGGGGGCCGATATGGGGTGCCTAAGTGGCCTTTCTGGAGGCAGATGGACGTCCATTACCTCCCTTTTATTAAAGGGCAGAGGTGTCACTCCCTTTCGCTCGCAGGGCTGTCCAAATAATGTGTGCCTACTGAGCGGGGGCAGGGGGCCTGAGCAGAAGTGGCCTCACTTGTTTTCAGGTGTATTTCACCAGTGTAAACTAATCTGTGCATTTTTTAAGACCCACTCCCCTTTTTTATAAAATTTCGCTGAAGCAGTGTTTTACAAACGGCAATAAGCAAATGTGGGCCACTTTATTTTTCGCGTGCCCGGGCCAATTTTTAATCCCAATCCAACCCTGGCGACCAGCCATTCTGCCTCCGTATCCCTCTCGGACCTCTGCCTGCTGCTTATCAACTGGGGAGTGAACTGAGAGTCCTCAAGGGAGTATCCAAACCAAAGAAATGGCAGCCAACTCCACAGCAGGTAGGAAAATGTAATCAATGCGTGAAAGAGAGTGATGTGCGCTAGAATAATAAGTGTACTGCCTTTCCTCTCTATGCCATTGCTGCAATGTGTCAATAGCCAAGACACTCTTCAGAGTAGCTGTGTGCTTTACAAAACACCTTAAGTCACTCATAAGACCTAGTGAGGGTGCCTATTTACACAGGGCCTATGGTCTGCTTGAGAAATACGCAGTGCGCACATCTGATGTAGGGCTCGTCGCTAAGTTCCCACTAGAATTTCTGGCCCTGTTGGAGCACCCAATAGGGAGCTGGAGATGTGATTGAGTGTGGTGTTTACAGACCCAGAGGTAAGTCTATTATATACTTTCAAGCAGCCACAGGGGTCCATGTACTCGTCCCCTAACAATGGAAAATTGTTTCAGGGGGGCTGTCTGTGTTGCAAACTGTATAAAAGGGAAGGGTTTCCGTCTGGAACACTGGTTGACACCTGAGTGAAATATTCGAACCAGCAAGTCACATTTAGTGCCCAACAAATGTGTCTCTTTAAGCAAAAGAGCATCAGGGGCATGCATCGTGGCATAGAGCATCCCTCTTTGACTTTTTATTCAACATTTTCACATTCCAGGACATAATGTGGTACTGCCCGGGAAAGCCACATGTACCTCCACAGTCCCATTGAGCTTAGGCCCAGATTACACAACACCACACCGGCACGCCGAAATCTAAATTGGTGCTCCTCTCTGCAACTGCATCTTGGCACAGGCCACTGTGACTTATGGGATGCTAAAAACGTGGGAGGAGTGAACGTCTGTTTGACCTGTAACACTTTGCGCCTGTAGAACACGACACACACCGAATAAACTGGAGCTGGGCTCGAGTTCACTGATGAAAAGCAACTAAAAAGTTATTCTCTCAAGCTGCAGAAACAGATTTGCCCACTTGATGTCACTGTTGTTTCATATTTGGAATGGTTGCTTACAATTCTTGTTGAGCTACAGTCTTTTTGCATTAGCGAGAGCACCGCTCTGCCTGTCCAGTTCTATGTTTGCTGATATACAGGGGCGAGCTTGGTCAGTAAGATTGGGTTGGGCTGTGAGTTTCATATTTCCCAACTATCACCCTGGCATATAATGTTAAAATACATTATACGACAAGCAGGGTGCATGAAAGGGGCTTAAAGGGCAGCGGAAACTAAGGGAGAGGAATGCGGATTGCTAGGGGTACGAAATCAGAGAAAAACAACGTTTTGTAAAATAACCAACATTTTTGAAGACTTTCAAAACAGAGATGAGAGAGAGTGTGTGTTTTTGTCAGTGAGCGCATGCAAAAAATCTCAAGTGAAATCCGACAGACACCTCACCTTACCCGACCGAAAGCACCTGCACGCAACTATTAATCAGAAAATACATTAATTAGGGAAGTTTAACACCCCTCCCTCTGAAACTACGCCCTAACTGATATATTTTCTGAATTTATTTAGATATGGCTTCTTGCCCTCCTGGCACATCCGACAGTTGCCGGTCCCAGCCTTGGCTGCGCCAGGTTGCCTTGTGATTACCTGGGTCACGAACAGACAGAAGCACCTTCGCTTCGTGAAAGACGAACTGTACCCGGCCTGGTCGGTGGAACCTCTTGCTGAATGGCATTGGGTGAAAGTAAGTTGTGAAACACCCCCTTGGCGTCAAGAGCCTATTTGGGGTACTTTTCAAAACTATTTTTTCCAGAAATAACACATAAATGCAATTTATGTAGTTGAATTTTTATTGAATAATTGTTCTCTTTAAGGGAAAATCAACCTCAACTGCCTCTGCCCATCACTCTGCAAATCACTCCTGTTGCTATCTCACTTCTCTGATGAGAGACAGGGAAGTGAGATGGCTTCTACTTCACCTCACTCGCACCCTCGTCACTCTTTACCTCACGCTTTAGCTCTCTCCATCTCTCTATACCTCACCTATCTATACCTAGCTCTTCACCTCACCCTTTAGCTCTCTCCATCTCTCTATACCTCACCTATCTATACCTAGCTCTTCACCTCACCCTTTAGCTCTCTCCCTCTCTCTATACCTCACCTATCTATACCTAGCTCTTTACCTCACGCTTTAGCTCTCTCCATCTCTCTATACCTCACCTATCTATACCTAGCTCTTCACCTCACCCTTTAGCTCTCTCCCTCTCTCTATACCTCACCTATCTATACCTAGCTCTTTACCTCACGCTTTAGCTCTCTCCATCTCTCTATACCTCACATATCTATACCTAGCTCTTTACCTCGCCATTTTCTGCCGGCCCCCTCTCTACCTAATGTATCTCTCTACTCACATTTGTCACACTACTTTATTTCCCTCGCCCCCTTTCCAATTTCTTACATGTCAATTTCCCTTACCAGTCATTCACTATCTCTCGCCTGTAACTCTGCTCTTTTTCGAACCCTGTTCCCTCTACCTCACCTGTCTCACTGCCCTACTCTCTTCCTTTACTGCTTTTTCTCTATCATTACTTCTGTTCAATCCCTTTCCCTCTCTCGCTCTTTACTTATACTACACTACATTTGTAAATTGCACTGCTACCTAAAAAGGTGTCCAGACGCTAGTGGTTAAGAGTATCCACTAAGTTCAAGGGCAAAAACCAGCTTAGGAGGAGGTTATTGCAGAGGTCAAAAAGAAGCGTTTTAAGTTTTTTCCTGAAAACTTTCAGATGGACAGCTTCTCAAGGTCAACATAAGGCATTCCTCAGTCTGGCTGTCAGGTAGGCAAAGGAACGACCACCTCTTCTGGATTTAGCAATGCAAGGGGTTTGAAACAGTTTAAGATTCTTAGAACATAGGGATTACACCCGGGAAGAAAGTTTGAACCGGCACCTAATATATAGAGAACCCCAGGAGTTAAAAATCTTAAAAGCAGAAAGTGAGAGCCTTAAACTGGATCCTTTTGCTGAGCGGCACCCAGTGAAGCCGACGCAAATGATTAGAGATAGAGCACCAGGGAGAAAGTTTCAGGGTCAATCGGTCAGTAGCGTTTTGAATAATCTGAAGATGCTGAATAAGAATGTAAGGGAGCACGAGATACATACTATTGGAATAGGGCAGTTTATACGTGATCAAGGCATGTACAATAGTTTTCTGCTGTTCCACGGGAGTAAAATGCATCATACGCCTCAAAGATCTGAGAGTCAGAAAACTAGATCTAGACTGCGATTTTATCTGAGATTCAAAGGTGAACTCAGCATGGAATTTAACCCTCATGTTTCTGGCCACAGGGGACAGACAAGTAGGATTATCCATCTCAGATGGTCACCAAAGGTTGGAGTGAGGTATAGATTTAGAACCAAAGAATAGAATCTCTGTCTTGTCTGAGTTCAACTTCAAAACATTGTTATTCATGCATTCTAGGACAGGTCTGAGACAAGATTTCAACGAGTTTAATGATGAAGTAACATTTTTGAGAAAGACCAAAACTAGCTGAGTATCGTCAGCGTACGAAACAACTACAGTATTTGCCAAGGGTGACATATATACTTTGAAAAGGGTAGGGCTTGGAGCCGAACCCTGTGGAATTCCTCAATTTAAAGGCTTTGCTGCAAATGTAAAAGGAGGGAGAAAGACCGCCTGTGTACGGTTGCAGATAAAGGACTTAACCCCTTCGATGCTCATGACGGAACCGTTCCGTAATGAGCATCGGTCGTGCTGTGCTCATGACGGAACCGTTCCGTCATGACCACACCCGCAAATGGAATGTTCAGCACCGGGTGAGAATCGGCGCCGCAGGCAAGGTGTTAAACCAAGACAAGGCACGATCAGTAATACCCATGTCTTCAGCCTTTCAAGCAATATAGCATGAGAGACCTATCAAAAACCACCGAGAGATCCAGGAACATTAACATAACTGGGGAATGTCGGTCAAGATTGCTTTTAATATGCTCAGAACCCTCAAGAAGAGCTGTCACAGTACTATAACCATGCTGAAAACCTGATTGCAAGTCATATTGCAGAAGGTTGTTTTCCAAGTAAAGAGTGAACTGTCTGTTAACATTTCTTTCAACCAACTTTGCCATACTAGGTAGGAGAGAGATGGGTCTGAAGTTGCTCAAAATCTTAGGGTCAGCGGAAGGCTGCTTAAATAAGGGGAGTAGCAGGGCCTGGTTCCAACCAGAGGGGACCATTGCCTGAGCAAGAGATTCATTGAGCAAGTTGTTTACCCATGGAATAATCCCTGATGCTACCTTGTTAAGAAAAGTTGGGAGGCATGGATCAAGTGGAGTTACTGATTTACAATTGACAAGATCAGTAGCAGATGTTTCAAAGGAGATGGGAGAAAAACAAGACAAAAGTGAAGCAGAAGAAAGAGCGAAAAAGCCTGAAGAGGCTGTGAAAGGATGAGGAAAAAAGAATTGTAAATAACCTAAATTGTATTTTGAAATAAAAACAGAGCTCTGCACAGAGTTTCATGGAAGCAATAAGTGTATTTGTAGTAGCCAGTGGAGAAAGAAAAGCGTTGATCACATTAAACAATTTTTTAGGGGCGTTATCTGCTTCAGAGATTGACAGGGCAATAAAAGCTTTACAAGCCATGCGTATGGCTTCATGATATTCTTTTTTTTAATATATCTTTTAATTAAACATAAACATTGACATTCGGCAAAGCATTGTGCACTTACATGGTAAGGATACTTATGGCGAGTGCAGTCAGACATCATAGGTTGCTGGTATGATATTTCTTAAGAACCTCCTGATAAATTGCCTTAGCCTCGACATCATAATTAGTTCAACATTGTCTCTCCAGCTTCTTACAGCTCGATTTAAAACGTTTTATAGAGTCTGAGAACCAAGAGGCTGAAGGCTTAAGTCTCTTAGCTGAATATAGTTTCATAGGGGCAATAGTGTCAATAGCTTTCTGTAACCAAACATTAAAAAGTGTAGCATCTGGCTCTAACACATAAGTCTGATCCAGTGACGTAACAAAAGCCCCGCAGTGCGGGCTGGCCTGAGCTCCAGGGGGCCCCCTCAGCACAGTACCTTAGCCTGAGAGCTCCTGAGCGAGTTGGAGGGGGCTTGGCCCCCTCAGCACAGTACCTTTGCCTGAGAGCTCCTGAGCGAGTTGGAGGGGGGCTTGGCCCCCTCAGCACAGTACCTTAGCCTGAGAGCTCCTGAGTGAGTTGGAGGGGGGCTTGGCCCCCTCAGCACAGTACCTTAGCCTGAGAGCTCCTGAGCGAGTTGGAGGGGGGGGCCTCCGTGTACTTTGCAAGGGGGGGGGCCCTCAAGTTTTGTTACGCCACCACTGGTTTGATCAACAATGACAGATTGTAATATGTCAGCCAAAAGGAGGTAATTAACTTTGTGCCAAGGTCTGGACATTTTTCTGATTGTGCAGGGTAGGACACACGGGGGATATTTTAAATCTCAAAATAAATTAAGACATGATCTGACCATATAAGATTAACGACCTGGAGTACTTTGTTCAGAAGAGGGCTAGCCAAAATAAAATCCAGGGTATGACCAGCTTTATGAGTAAGTCCTTTAACAAGTTGTACCATATTAAAACCTTCTAGAGTGCCCAAAAATGGTTGTGTCAATCTGTTGTTCATGTCATCTACATAGAGATTAGAGTCTCCAAGAATCATAAAATTAGCATGCAGTGAATAGAGTTGGCGTGGTGCTTCAGAAAGAGATTGTAAAGAAGTAGCTGACCCAGCCGTGGGAAAGTAAATCAGCGCACCAGAGACAGGAAAGGTGGCAGAAAGGGTAATGGTGAATAGCATACCCGCCATTATGACATTGTTGATAAGCTTAGAAATAGAGCACGGAGTTGATGCCTGATGTATCATTGCAATCCCCCCACCAATTCTATTATCACGCTTAAAATGTTTGATGGGGAAATGTTGTGGGATGGCTAGGTGCCGAATTGTCCTTATTCTGCGTTTTCGTAAGGAACAAGGCATCCCAATAATTATCAGCTAACTATCAGCTAACAAGTTAAGTGTCCAGGGCATGTCTCGATAGAGAATGGCAATTTAGCAGGCCAGCCTTAAATTATTATATTATTTAGCCTGAGGAAGCTCCTAAAGAGTCGCCAGAATGTAAACATCTGGAGGGACTATAGAAGGGAAGAGAGGCTTGGTCCAACAATGGGAAAGTAAAGCCACAACTTGGTAAAGCCTGTATCAGAAACGACATCATAAGAGGGTCCTAGATAAATGCAGAGTGCAGAGTGCAGTGCCCACAGCTCCATATTGGTATATTTAATGGAAGGAGAAGCTGCTGAATGAGACATGTCACGGGCAGCATGGCTGGCGCTGGCCACGATCAGGACGCGGACGGGCACAGACGAGCATGTCTTAGGCGCACCAGCGGCACACCCGCTTGGCACGTCCGATGCGCATAGGGTGCATTGGCCAGCTAAAATAACCACTGAGGATAAAAAAAAGACTAGAACGCAACCGGACCAAAGTGGCGGCTCTAGCAGGACAACATTAAAGTGAAGGTGCCAATGTGCAAATGGCAGTCCGAAAGAGTCTTTAACAGACCGTCGAGCAGCCCAAGTAGCGTTGTCTGGAAACACCTGACCCCCGGTCAAAACCTTCCACACAGAGTAAATCGCCCAAGCGCTATGAAAGATAAACGCTCAGGGCAAAGTTAAAAGTTAAAAGATGGTCTACTTTACCCCACTCGCAAAAATGGAGGTAAGTGACCTGCTAACATAAAAAACACAGATTTGTCGGGAACCAGAAAAGAAAATACACAAACGCAGCATAGTTTATATAGAAACAGCTAACAATGTTAAACAGAGTGGTCGGATCTAACCGCTGCACGTCCAATTTAAAGAACCGCTGAGGATGAAAAAGACTAGAGCGCAGCCTCACCAAAATGGCTGCTTAGCGGGTAAAAGCAGAGTAGATGTGCAAATGGCAGTCCGAAAGAGCCTTTAAGAGACCTTTGAGCAGCCCAAGTAGCGTTGTTTGGAAACACCTGACCCTCGGTAAAAACATCCTACACTCTTTCTTCTGTTTTCAACTCGCCATCTTTACCTCACCTCACTTATCATATCTTACCACTCTTATCACACTACTCTCTCTTTACTTCACCCTCTACCACTGTATCAACCTAATCACTCTTTCTTTACTTTTCCTCCATTTGTCATTTACTTCTTTTCTCTATAATCCTCATCTCCTTCCTTCCTACCATAAGCCCATTTCTCTACCTTCCTCTCTGCTTCCCTGCTGTCTTTGTCCTGCATATCTTCCTGCAAGGGCATGTCTCGTGACGTGACTAGCAGGCTCCCGCCCTTGCCCTGAGGGTGACCTGAACTCGAGCCTGACACACACTGTCAGAGTCCGTGATCCGGAACCACCTTTTAGCATATTGTTACTTTCTAATAAAATCGTGCAGAAGCTGTAACGAAATGACTAATCACCCTTAGAGGGAGAAATAGAAGCTAATAAAAGCAAACGTTGAGAAAAAAATATTTATACAGAGCCTGCAAAGACACAGCTGCTGTAGCTAGATGAGCACCGAACACCCACATATATTTTCATTCTATCTCGCTTCTTGTTGGCAGATTACCAGATCTGGGGAATTCGTATTTCCCTTGGAATCCACCCATAAGAAACCCTACGAAGTCCTTGTACTTGGCAGGCTCCGCGCAGCAGCAAAGTCACCATCCAGGTAGGCCATCTACAGGGCCTGACATCATGATACATTCAGACTAGCTGTCCGCCATTTTATATCAACTGCAGGTGGATAATTCACAACACTGTTTTCAGTGAGCTAGCACTCTTCTTTACTCCTTACTCTGTAACGTTAAATGTAATGCTCAACGTCTCGCCTTTCTTTGTTCTTCTGTTGTACCACAAAGGCCGTCGGACGAGGACGAGATCCCAATTCCGGACCACAAGCTAATTGTCAGCGTCCCCTGCAGCCTTCATTCCCACAAGCCTCCTCTGGCTGGTAGGTCATGGTTGTGTGTCTGTGTGTGTGTTTGTGTGTTGTCCTTCAGAATGCTCTGCAGAATCCTGAACATTATTTTACCATTTTCCCAATGTCCTCTTTCAGGGCAAAAGCCCTAAAAAAAAAGAGTGGGGGAATTAACCAAGTTAGGCAGTATGCAAGTGACATCATTGCATGTAACATCACAGTGCGTGGCATTACGGTGCGTGACATCGCACATGGCATCACAGGAAGTGACATCTCAACCTATGACCTCACAGGAAGTGAAATCCGATCTAAATACCTCACATATGTTTAGCAGGACTATCATGAGTACATTTCAGCGCATTGCAATGTTTAAAACATTAGATTTTGCGTTGGGGTTATGTTAAAAAATTGACGGAACGCCAATGCAAAATCTGGACCTCAATGTATACATTTGTTTTTTAAACCCTGCCAGACAGGAGAAACGTTACAAAAAGGGGTGGTGATGGACGGAGCATCTGAACCAATCAAACACTCACACCCAGTCAAAAGATCTGGGTTTGATTCATCACCGTTCTTTAGCCCACTCTGCCACCCCAGTTCAGACAATGCTATATGCAAATCAGTCTGACCCTGTGCCTCATGGGAACAGTCCAGCCCGAACTGCCAAGCCATGCCTTCCCTGGACCGGAAACAAGCTTCCGAGGACCGGTTTCTGGCATTCCAGCCGTCTTCAGCCCCGCTTGCTTGAATCCAGTGGCAAAGTGAGCAAGGGACTCACGTCTGAGCATACCCTGCCACACTTATGGCGGCCAAAAGCGGTACAAAAGGGGGTGGTGATGGACGGAGCGTCTGAACCAATCAAACACTCACCCCCATTCAAAAGATCTGGGTTTGATCCATCACCGTTCTTTGGCCCACTCTGCCACCCCAGTTCAGACATGGCTATATGCAAATCAGTCTGACCCTGTGCCTCATGGGAACAGTCCAGCCCGAACTGCCAAGCCATGCCGTCCCTGGACCGGAAACAAGCTTCCGAGGACCGGTTTCTGGCTTTCCAGCCGTCTTCAGCCCGGCTTGCTTGAATCCAGTGGCAAAGTGAGCAAGGGACTCACGTCTGAGCATACCCTGCCACACTTATGGTGTCCAAAAGCGGTACAAAAGGGGGTGGTGATGGACGGAGCATCTGAACCAGTCAAACACTCACACCCAGTCAAAAGATTTGGGTTTGATCCATCACCGTTCTTTAGCCCACTCTGCCACCCCAGTTCAGACATGTCTATATGCAAATCAGTCTGACCCTGTGCCTCATGGGAACAGTCCAGCCCGAACTGCCAAACCATGCCGTCCCTGGACCGGAAACAAGCTTCCGAGGACCGTTTTCTGGCATTCCAGCCGTTTTCAGTCCGGCTTGCGTGAATCCAGTGGCAAAGTGAGCAAGGGACTCACGTCTGAGCATACCCTGCCACACTTATGGCGGCCAAAACCGGTACAAAAGGGGGTGGCAGTAAATCTGTCCTGCTTAATATGTTGCAAATTTTCTATTTTGAAATGTCTTATAGGGTGAAGGCATCTGCTGCAGAGATTTTTGTGTGCCTGCTAAATCTCAGGGAATAATAATAATGGTAAGATAACTCTGGAGGATAACATATTTTCTGGAGCGAGGTGTGTTTTGTCTAGTCCCAGTTTTGAATCAAACTAGCATAGAGGGTTAATATGTCTCCTGTAAAGTACGTTATGTAACATGCAGATGACAGATCTTTATTTTATGTGAATGGGTAAGTGGGTTCTGCTTTTAACACAGAGATCCTTTTGTTACTTGCAGTTCATAAATGATAATCCTTCTAATATAGTTCAGTGAGCTATGAAGGACATGTGGCTTCTACACACTGTAAACCTCACTGTCTTATGTAACACACCCTGCACCCACACATGATTTATAATGTCAATGTATAATGTGTAAATGTGATATAAAGCAGTCTGACACCCTGCATTGGGATGAGTAGTGCTAAAGTGCTATAAAAGAAAATAGTGGTATTTAAATTATTTGTGTAAATACTGGGACAGACCAACACATCTGACGTTCTTACAGTGTGTTGGTTCCCATAGCTCCTAACCAGGATATTCCAACAAAAGGAGGCCTGATGGCCCCTTAACTTCGGCTTTTGGCATGGGTGCAGCTGGAATCGGGAAACATCCTTTACGACTCAACTTTTACCATGGAGTACCTTTACAACGCAGGTTTTTCAGCGCAAGTCATTACAACAACTTGCGCTGGGGGGCGCTCTAGGGTAGGTGATAGTTTAATTTACTATCCAACACCTTCCCTACTATCCATGGGGACTGCAGTTGGAATAGTAAATTAAACTATTCAATATCCAGCACCCCCCAACGCAAGTCGTTGTAACGACTTGCGTTGAAAAACCTGCTTTGTAAAGGCATGCGTGGTAAAAGCATGCGTTGTAACAACGTACATCCGCTGCAATCTGAGAAGCCCAATCCCTGCCTGCACTTTGCTGCCTTGAACATAAGCACACGACAAGCAGGCGCAGCTGAAAGTGTCTCCGTGTCTGAAAATTACACCAGGACAAGTTTAGCATATTTTTGTGGGGTTCAACCTCCTGGCAGGGTAGACCCCGTCCACCCTGTGAAATAGCGGGTAGACGCCGTCTACTTATGTGTACCCTCAACTTGTCCCCTGCCCTCTTTTGTTATGATTTATTTGCAAGGCACCGAATGCCTTCTGCTGATGCAAAGGCCAAACACAGAGAGAAAAATCAGATCAGAGACATGCCTGCGTTTTTTCAACTCATTTATTGGCTCATCTGCTTTTGGCATTTCACGAAGCTCAGCTTCAGGGATGCGCCAATTTACTTGTGATCTGTTTAATGAAACGCTCTTCCTCCCGGTGGGAAGTAAAGTCAGGTCACATAAGCCCATTCACAGAGGGTCGGATGTACTACACGAGTTTTGCGAGATAAGGTTAATGTGTTCGCTGAGCAAGTGGTTAACTCGCAACAAATGCTTACGTATTTAATGTCTGCGTCATCACGCTCGTGCCAGTCAGCCGGCACAGGTACCAGAATGCATATAAGGCTCTCCTCTGCATGATAATCAGCTCATCACTGCTGCAGGTGTGGAAACAGGCTCTGTTTTGGGAGCTGATCACACGGGAGTGTACCTGTTATGTGTACATTTCACGTAAACAGGCCGCCTTCTGGTTTCTAAACCACCAATTTTGCACGCCAAGTAGGAGTTATGCAGATTCGCCAACAGCTGTCACTGACTATGCTCCCTTGCAGACTGATACTTGGCACAAACTTGCGTTATTTTGTTAGTAAATTTGTCCAGCACGTTTTCATATTAGCATTGCCGTAAATGTATGCATTTGGTGGCGTTGCATCGTTTTTTTTGTTGAAAGTACAAAAAGAACGAAACAGTTGTGAGTTATTGTCAAAGTCTCAAGAAATCGCGTGGAAGCTCACTGTAAGATTCTGGCAAATTATAACAAGTTCCGTGAAATGAGTCGAAAGACAGTGCATCAGTGATGTAGAAAAAGTTGAAAAATGTTAATTCTAGGTGGACTTATGCCTGCTTGGGTTTGAGACTCAAAACTGCGTCATGCAGGGCTAGACTGAAGTTAACTCATATTTAGTAAACCTATTCTTGCATCTAACTCTCTTTTATCTGTACCTTTTGGGTCACCTTGGAGTCTCCCACGAGATTGTCCTTCAGAAAAGTGTTTCTGCTGCATATAATACTAATAATAATTCCATATTTGTAAAGTGCAAACTTATCACTCCTAAGGGTATCCAGTCGTTGGGGGGCCGTTGTGGAGATTAAGTGAACTATTGCCTAGAGTCACATGATGCTTAGTGGAGCTGCCGCCGGTGCCGGGGATGGCGCCATGAGCTCCAGCCGCTATGGCGACTGCACCACATTTTTTCCATCATCTATTTTGAACAACTGTCCCCACTTCATGCTGCGTGTACCTTGCACAGCTACCCCAGATTGGTTTTCACTGTGGAGTAGAATAGGCTTCCTGGTGACTGGGACCCAACATTCCTGGATTATATCAATAATATCGACCCTGTGTGGGTCAGAAGCATTTACCCCATACCTTCCTTTCCTGTTTCAGCAGCTACATTGAGTTCACTAATGCTATTTTAACTTGGATTAAAGATACGCAACGTCTTCCCTTCACAGTGGTCAGTAGTGTACCCACCTAGGACGCGGGCCAGTATCGCAGCAGGCACACAGCCAGCTCATGGCTACTTTCACTTGAACTGGCAAGATCCTATCATATCTGCTCCAGCAGGTAAGAGACAACAGTAGTGACTGAATACTGCAGGAAGAAACAGATGACATTAAAGCACAGGAGATTAGCTGTGAATTGAACGTGATAACCCAAACTGTGATGCTCTTCTAAGCTAATTAGAGGCAGTCCCAGAAATCCCACTTCAGGATGAGTTCTTAAACAGTTCATGAATTGGTCCTACCCCTCATACAGCCTTCCACACCTCATTTGAGCATCCTTCGCCTTATTTTCCTGCTGCTTAAAAGACAACTCTCAATAGTGATGCCTCCTCCACTTCAGACCTTATTTCGCTTCATCAGAGTATCCCCCTGTTCGGACATGCACCCCCGATCAGAGGATCAACCGCCTCCTCTCAGCTTCTTTTCTTTCCTCTTCTCAGAGCCCCTCCACCTCCCACTCCTCATCATCAGAGCCTCCTTTTCAGGACCTTCTATTCCTCCTTATTAGAAACTCCTAACTGCACTCATCAGAGCCTATTCCATTTCAGACACAACATGTCCTCCTCCTCCTCATTAGAGTATCCATCTCCTCATTAGGTCATCATTTGATCATCATCGGATGCCAGCAGGGGCGGATTGGCAAGGCGGGCATTCGGGAATGGGCCGAAGGGCCGGTGCCTCAGTGCCCTTTGTGGGCCGTTTTTTTTCTCCCCTGTCCCAGTCCACAGAGAGTGGACTAGGAAAGGGGAGAAAAAACCGGCCCACAGAGTGCACGGAGACAGAGACAGAAAATGAAAGCAGCCTCGTTGTGCGGCCAGACAGCGATTGTCAGCTGTCGGCTCTCCTTCACCCCTACCCTGCCAAGCAATCAAGCTGAGGCTGGGCTGGGGAGGGGTGATTGTTTGCAATAATCGGCCTCCCTGGGGGCCAGGTGTTTCTCAGGCCTTTGAGCCATTTTCACCTCGGCCCCCCTGGGGTCCATGCAGCCTAGAAACGGTGTTAGTCTTAACACCTCGCCCACAGCCCTTCACATTCAGGGCATAGTGGGCGAGGAAGAATGGGTCTTGCTGTGGGGGCCTGGTGATGTTTGGAATTTTTTGTTTTAATTATTTATTTATGCGATTTTATATAGCGCAGACTTTACCCGAAGGTGTCAGAGCGCTTCACACTAGGGACAGCAATAATACATGAGGTGAAAATTATAAGTGGACAAATGACAAAAGCAAACGTTAAGTTACATGAATCAAAAGTGACAATAGTGAGCAACCAAAATACAAGAGGAGCAAACGATACATTACAGGAGGAAAAAGAGATGTGTGCAGGTTATAAAAGAGTACAAAATACAAGTAGAGGTATAATACTGCAATTAATGGCAGACACTCCAGCACAAGAACACACGTTACATAGGCAATGGTGGCACTTGTGCAAGCATCTAAAGCAAACAAAAAGTGAGAGGTAGCAAACAGTGTGTTACAAGAGAAAAGTGACGTGTGCAAGTTACAAAAGGGTACCATACACAGGTACAAGGGTAATACTACAGTAAATGATAAATACTCAAACTGCCAGAACACACTGGGAAGGCACTTCCCATGCACCAGCTTCACCTCAGCCTCCCCCTGGCTACCTGGCTACCTTGGATGACCCAGAAAGCTGTGTTTTGTGCTCCCCTGCCAGGACATTTTCCCAAGGCCTGGAGGGTTGATTCATTTTACTAATTGCAGGGGCCTTACCTCTGTTCATGTGCTCCTGAGCTGAAGGTCTGGGGAGGGCTGAGTAGGTTAGTAATAGCAGGGGCTTTGCTGCTTTTCAGGTGCTCCTGTGCTGGAGGGGCTGGAATAATTTTGTGACAAAAAGGGGCCTTGCTATTTTTTTTAGTTGCTCAGCATGTAGGCCATTGTCACCTTGGCCCTGTGTCGTGTGCAAGAACAGTATCCTCCCACTTTCATTCCTTGTCTGTGCAAATGGTGTTTCATGAAAGGGCACGCCCCTTGAATGTGGGCCACGCCCCTTAAATATGGGCCACGCCTCTTGAATGTGGGCCACTTTTTTCGTCAGTGCCCGGGTCGAATTGTGATCCCAATCCGACCCTGGATGCCAGATTCCACGACTGCATGGAAGAAGTGAGGAGATGGATGAAGCAAAACTGCTTGAAACTAAAATCGGGAAGACCGAGGTTCTCCTTTTTGGTAACAAACTCTCCTGCCGGTCCCTTATTTATGGCCACAGAATCTAGAGATACTTCCTACCCAGTCTAGAAGGTTGGAAACCTGGGCGTCTTATTTGACGACAAACTGACGTTCAGAGCCCAGGTGAACATGCTCAACTCGTCCTCCTTCAACACCTTAAGGATAATTTAAAAAAAATTCTGTTTATTCCCCACGAACTCCAGGAACAGTGATCGCTACCCTGGTCCTGTCAAAAATTGATTACTACAACGCCCTCTATCTTAACTTGCAACAACGCCTGCTGAACAATCTTCACACCATGCAGAATGCAGCTGCTCCTATGCTATCAGGGATCGTAAACTTTCAGTCAGCCTCCCAAGCCCTAGATAAATGTCATTGGCGGTCCACCAAAAACCGAAATATTTTACAAGTCCTCTGCATCGCCCACAAGGCCGTACATGACCCAGGCCCTGAATATTTCAGAAAGACCCTTCAATGGTATACCCCTGCCAGAACTCTTCGTTCTGCCTCATCTAAGAATGTCAGGACTTCCCAGTTTAAACTGGCCAAATCAGGAGGCAAGAGTTTTATTGGCGGTATTGCTAAGCTATGGAACAGCTTTCCACTGTATTTAAAATCAAACGCCAACCTGCTAAGGTTTAGAATAGTCCAAAAACGTGTTTTTTAAAAAACTAATCCCAACACCAATTCTGCTAATACCTTTTTCCCACACCACTGTAAGCTCTATGACTCCGCAGCACCAAGATGCATCATGGCATTCGCGCTTTACAAAAACATTAACATTAGCATTAACATCATCCTTATAGTCCTTGTGCTCATCATCAGAACCTCCAACTGGGCTCTATCAGGACTTCCATTCCTTTACAGAACATTTTCCCCCTCTCCCTCATAAGTGCGTGCCTTTTCTGATCATCAGAGCATTTTTTTCCATTCGCATGAGAGCAACCACCATAGCATCATTCTACTTGTCAGAGCATTTTCCTTCTCCTCTTTTTTCATCACAGCCTCTTTCTCCTTCTCATCAGAGTATCCACCTCCTCCTTGTAGCTTCATCATCCTTATGTTCTTCCACCCCTTAATAAAGACATCTTCCTAATCGGAGCATCTTCCCCACCTTACAACATAGCTCACCTTTTCCCTAGAGTAATTTCATCCTCTTCATCTAAACGTGCTCCTACTTATCTTCCTCCTTTTCCAAGCACCCTTAGCCTTATCCTCATCCTCAGAAGAGTATCAACATCCTCCTAGTCGTCCTCAAAGCAGCATCGCCTCCTCATCCTGAAAGAATCCTCATCTGAACATCCTAGGCCGAGTTTCCCCATCTTTAACTTCCTTCTTAACAAAGCATCCCTTTCCGAGCCTTCCTATCCTCACCATCCTCCTCATCAGAACATCACCATCCGAGCATCCGCCATCTCCCCGTCTCGCCTTCCTTTTCATCCTCCTCCTATTTTTTATTAATAAAGCATCCTCACCTCATGACAGCATTTTTCTCCTTATCACTGCATCTGCACAGTAGGTGTTTTGATCAACTCACAAAGAACCTCTATGGTTCGGGGGGCACCCGATTTTCTGTGCTGGCCCCCCAGATTTGGAACAATCTCCCTCTCTCCATTCGCTCTATCCCTATTTTTTCTCACTTTCGTAAAGCCCTTAAAACTTTTCTTTTTCTTCAGGCATTCCCCGGCTAACCTCCTTGGGACCCTCTGTAGATTCTGATGTGCTCCTTAGCGCCAGGAAGCCGCTTGGCCGCAGTGCGCTTTAGAAATTTCTTTTTCATTTAATTTAATTTCATTTCATTTAATTTCTCTAGTATATCGGTAGAAATTCACAACCTATTTCTCCATGTGTTCACAAAACACGTCACAAGAATGTGATATCTGTTTTGCTCAGTGACATTCTAGATAAAAGTTTATTGGAGAATGCTTCAATAAACCAATGTTATTTCAACTCGGTTTATCTCTTCTCTCCAATACCTGTCACTCTAGTGATCATATGGTGTCAAAAGCTATTTCAAAGGCTGGGCCTCCTTCATGTTCTGGAAAACGTTGGGGGCAATGTTTACAAACGCCATTTGCTATTGCTGGGGCTAGTGGTAGCGAAGAGAGACTTGGCGCAGGCCTGGAAGAGCGAGCGCGCGCCCCCACTTGGGGCTTGGAAGGCGGGCCTGGACTTCCTTATGGGACTGGAGCGACCTGTTTTTGAAGCCCGGGGATGTCCCCGCAAACATTACAAAATCTGGAAACGGTGGGCGGATTACCGGGGCCTGCTCCTGGACCCCCCCGTAGACCTTGATGATGCATTACAGCTGGATGTGGATCCCGCACTCTAGGCTGCTGGCCGGCTCCACCCTTGTAGGTCTTCTCCTGTTGCTGACCTGTGATCACATGCACTGGGTTAGGGTGGGATAAGGGGTGGGTAGCTGCGGGTGGGGTTGGTTGGCGTTCTAGGGGTTGGGTGGGTGGGGTAGTTTGATATTTTTCGATCTATAATGCTGGGCTCAATGCTGTATTAATGCTGTGTCTCCCTCTATCTGTTGCTGACAGTCTCCTCCTGACTGTGGAGGGCTGTACTGAAATTTGCTTGAACTCATAATAAAATTGGTTTTGGAAAAAAAAAAAGCTATTTCAAGACGTGGGATCCTGTTGCAATGAACTGGACTAGGAGGTTTCAGTAAATTAAAGTTCTGTCTGGGGTTAAGTAGCGACGTAGGAGACGGCAGATGTTCTGCACCATGGCATTCAAGGACAAAGGCAGGACTTTTCACCACAACATGAACAGTCTTTGACTGCACATTTACTGTCTCAAGACTTGTGGCAATATAATATATCAGATATACCGATACCAGCTCAATCGCAGAACACTGGGGATTTTAAAGACTAGAAATATCCCCACTATTTCCCCTTTTTGGGTGTTCATTTCTTTTAGCTTTCTCTCAGTGTTCAGCTAAAACAAACTTTGCTTTCTATTCTAAGATTTCCACTTTTTAATTTTATCAAAAACGTACAACAGAATATCATAATCAATGACATGTCGCATGAGTATTAGTAACGGTTCAGGTGGAAGTCCATCAGCAATGTATGAATGAATGAATGAATGTTGGATTTATAGAGCGCGTGGTTCCCCTGGAGCGTCCCAGCTCTGTACCACTGGGGAACCCGTCCTGGCTTTCCCTGTGAGATGGTCCCTTTACTGGGCATCCCCAAGGTGCAGCCAGGCATCCCTGGCGCTGATGGGGCCGAAGTGGAGACTAAGCAAGCTATTGCCCAGAGTTGCAGTGTGGGACCCCATGGTTAGAGTGGCACTGAGGCGAGATTTATCGGGCCCGTTGACATTGGTCCTGCACCCGGCCGCGTCGGGAATTGAACCCTGGTCCCGGGCCGACCTCTGCCTCCGGGTCTGCCGCCTCTAACCGTTGAGCCACACTTCTCCACATTATGTATAACCAGCACAGTGCAGTACATAAGGATAATACCAGCGTAACAGTATGCAAAGCGCCTAAAAGACACCAACATACTTTACTCAGTGTGTACCAGTCCCTCACCATCTGACAAAGAAGTACCACTCTCAAGATAGTCAACATCCAAGTTCTTCCCATGTCTCCTAGAAATCTGCCACCTAGCGTTTCCCCACACGTCCATATCAGCCAACAATCTTTTGTCGATCCGCCCATGGCGGAGATGCAGCTCCTTTACCAGTGACCATTCAGAGACATCCCAAACCCACTGGTTCATCGCTAAAGCCCTAACACCCAACCAGGCAATGCCGACCCACCTTCGGACCAACACCAGAGCAGCCTAAAAGAATCAGGAAGCCATCTTTCGCTTTTTGAGCTTTTCAGTATTCCCTAACAACCAATGCAGCTGGACCAGCTCGCATATCAGAGCGGTGGTTCTTTGCAGTCTACCCGCCACATTTGACCAGAAGACCCACACCTCCGCGCATCTCCAGGCCAGGTGCATAACATCTGCAGTTGCATATCCGCAACAAGGGCAAGCTGGAGAACGCCCTGTATTGTATCTATGCATACGTACTGGGGTCACATAAGTGCAATGTAAAAAATTGAAATGTATCGGACTGAAGTGAGCCTTGCTAGACATTGATTTCAGTAACTCACAGACCCTGGCCCACTCTACTTCTGATATGTGAGTTTACATCCTCCTCGCAGGTCTGCCTCACCTGCAGTTGCCTGTGAACGCTGTCCACCTGCAGCGATTTGTACAACTGGGAGATAAGATGACGTCCCAAGCCCGACATCAACAGCGCACCCAATACCGCTGACTCTGGCAATGCGGCAGGAAAGGCCATCCACATCTGCTTAGATATCTCGGTCACCCCAGCATATTGTAAAGAGAGAAAAGTGTCACTGGGATACAAATCCCCACCTATTTCACAAACTCTTGTCATGTCATGTTTGAAACGACATGGCCCTCGAAACTGGGTGGAGTGGGGCCTATACCTGAAATGGTAATTCCCTATGAAAGGCAGCCCTCGTTATTACAACTGTAACCACCCTCTGCCAGATCGCAGGGGCCTGTCACACTATATAAGGAGCCTCAATAAGCATGCTTGAGCCCGCCATCAGCATCTCTGGAAGCTTGCCATCCTCCACCAACCCCACCAACAGATATTTTTTCCCAGTTGTCCCCCCTCAGCCATCCAATGTGCTGTGTGCTGCAGATGGGATGCATACAAATTAAATTTCCAGATTCACGGCACCCAGCTTTCCATCCGGATACCCCCTCATCAGTGTTGTCCGAGCTACCAAGCACCTCTTTCCAGCCCATAGGAGCGAAGTGAGGAGCGCATTGAGGCATACAAAGACTCCAGTCTGCAAGGGGCCCATCGAATTCTGGATGGTATGTAAGCATTGCGGCAACAGCACCATCTTTTTTATTTTCTTATTTTTGTATTACTTTATTGATTCTTCAAAATGATACAGTTGCGGATCTGAAAAAACAACAAAAAATATTGACTGGGTGTGAGTGTTTGATTGGTTCAGATGCTCCGTCCATCACTACCCCCTTTTGTAACGCTTTGTTCGCTATAAGTTGGCAGGGTATGCTCAGACGTGAGTCCTTTGCTCACTTTGCCACTGGATTCAAGCAAGCCTGGCTGAAGACGGCATGGCTTGGCAGTTCGGGCTGGACTGTTCCCATGAGGCACAGGGTCAGACTGATTGCATATGGCCATGTCTGAACTGGGGTGGCTGAGTGGGCTAAAGAACAGTGATGGATTAAACCCAGATCTGTTGACTGGGTGTGAGTGTTTGATTGGTTCAGATGCTCCGTCCATCACCATCCTCTTTTGTACCGCTTTGTTCGCCATAAGTTGGCAGGGTATGCACAGAGGTGAGTCCCTTGCTCACTTTGCCTCTGGATTCAAGCAAGCCTGGCTAAAGACGGCTGTAAAGCCAGAAACCGGTCCTAGGAAGCTTGTTTCCAGTCCAGGGAAGGCATGGCTTGGCAGTTCGGGCTGCACTGTTCCCATGAGGCACAGGGTCAGACTGATTTGCATATGGCCATGTCTGAACTGGGGTGGCAGAGTGGGCTACAGAACGGTGATGGATTAAACCCAGATCTGTTGACTGGGTGTGAGTGTTTGATTGTTTCAGATGCTCCGTCCATCACCACCCCCTTTTGTACCGCTTTGTTTACCATAAGGTGGTAGGGTATGCTCAGACACGAGTCCCTTGCTCACTTTGCTACTGAATTCAAGCAAGCCTTGCTGAAGACGGCTGTAATGCCAGAAACCGGTCCTAGGAAGCTTGTTTCCGGTCCAGGGAAGGCATGGCTTGGCAGTTCGGGCTGGACTGTTCCCATGAGGCACAGGGTCAGACTGATTTGCATATGGCCATGTCTGAACTGGGGTGGCAGAGTGGGCTAAAGAACGGTGATGGATTAAACCCAGATCTGTTGACTGGGTGTGAGTGTTTGATTGGTTCAGATGCTCCATCCATCACCACCCCGTTTTGTACCTCATGTGGCAGCAGCATCAGGATTGGGGAGCAGCTAGGCAGGTAAGTCTTTTATTTTAATTTTTAAAAATTATTTTATTCCAACACCCCCCCCCCCCCCCCACCCCCCTCCCCGGCCACCCCACTGCCTTCCTCCCGCAGCCGCCCTACCACTCAAGATAGGCAGTGGCCGCCACTGTAAATAACAAAAAACAAAGCACACTTTTTCCCAGTTTCCAATACTCATATAAACATCTTAATTTGAGTTTACTGAGTCACAAAGATTGAATGATGTACTTCCTCCCAAAGTCTTAACCCTCACATTTATCACATGTTGCACCGACAAATTGACTATCATTGTCATGACTTCTAAAAAGTAAAACTTAATCCTGTTTTGTAATTTCTGGGAAACGTGTGGACTGAAATTCTAAATTTTTAGGTACAAATATGTTCCCCGCCCAGTGATAAAATTACATTTTTTACCATAATATTTGTAATTGAACTTGTATTATTTTGTTAAAGGACGCATCTATGCCTTTTTCATTTACCCAATGAAGAGGTGGCTTTGTTAAAGTTACTAAAACACATACCGTATTACCTTCATGGTTGCCTCTTGTTCAGAACGACTACATAAAACATATAGAACCAGTGAAGTAGCAGACGCTTTGAAGAAGATGTATTACTTATCTATACCACTGGAGAGCAGCATAACCACACGGGTGAACTTTTCTGAACAACGTGAAGAAAAGTTTTTCACTTTGGCAAGGAGTGAGAGCGGTATAAGACCTCGATGACTCATTCGAGTTTTTTTTTTACGTTTTGTTTTGGGCACAAATATTGGCATTTATTACTGTTGTCTGTCATTTTGTCCCGCGCCACTGATGCACTCTGGTACACAAACCCGGATCCTTTTTTTAGTGAAGGATTGCCTCAATTTATTCCTCTGGCTCACAAAGAGGAATCGGATGCAAATTAAAGTAAGCCATCACAGGGAGACACGCAGCATCCCGCCGAGCTCCTAACTATGAAATCATGACTGCAGGGCTCCGTTCGTGGTGATACATGTCCCGCATCCCGTGCTCGCAGCTTTCTCATGTCACAGGAAATGTATTTAAACTACTTCATGCAAATGGTTCGGAATTAAATTTAATATGTCATAGCTTTGACGCAGACACCAGCAGGCGTCGTGTCGGGTCTGATTTACAACCCCCAGCTCCGCCATTTAGGACCTTTTTAGTTTAGCAAATATTAAGACATTGTGTTTTTTTTGTCTCTCATACAGTCATGAATCATACTTTGTTTCATTGGCACGAATTATTCAAAAAGTTGACTGTAAATCATGTATTACAGAGTAATGCACACAACATGTCGAACATAGAAATGAAACTTAAACGTTTTAAAAATAGAAGTGTCTCAGCTACATGCCGTTTCGTGAATCCGATACTGTAAAAAAGGTTTACCATATACCGTAATCAATGTATTTACATGCTTAGATCTTGCAAAAGAGACAAATGGGGGTTTGCTGCGAACTTTATGAATTTTGATGTAAATATTGAAAATTGTAATACGAAAGCCCATGTTTTTCGAGCAACAACAGATGCGAAAACATCAAGAAATACCATTAATTTGTTAAAAATGAATGCTTTGGAACAGTTGTTGAAAATAAAAAAGGTGATCGCCGGTTGGACGCCTCAGAACGACCTTTGCCTCACCATTCTAGAACTAAAGGCATTATTATAACTTTAATGGCTTTACCGGTTTACATTCTCATTCTCATCACACAGTATTTGATTCCAGCTTCTGTGCTGACGTTACTATTGGTCCATCTCCAACAAGACTTTACGGAGTGGCAGCTCCCCGCAATGGCAGAGGAGCGTCACCCCACTGCCTGGCTCACAGCCAGCAAATATAAAATAAAACTATGTTCTTGCAATGTACTATTTTACATTTGCCGGCTCTTAGCCAGCGGTGTTGGGAGGGGCGGGGTCGAGGCATGGGAGGGAGGAGGAGGAGTGCTATGTGCACTCCATTCCCTAAGTGCGCCTGTGTGTTTGGCCGGCCGTCTCAGGCCGACCAAAACACACATGCGCACTTAGGTTTCTCCAGCCCAGCTGCATTAAGCCACCGGGCTGGAGAAACCCCACAGGCTCCCTGATTTAAGCAGGTCGTCTTTCCTGCCTGCTCAGACAAATCCCTGCGTTGGGGATTGGACAGGGAGTCTGCCCCAGGGGCTGCTGGGACAAGCAGGAAGGAGAGGTGGTGCGAAGAGATGCTGGAGGTGGTCGGCGGCAAAAGGTAAGTTAATTTGTTTTTAATATTGTGTTCCTCCCCCCGAGCGATGCCTCCCAGTGACCCCACCCGCCCCATCATCCTTTGTTTATGGCGGCCCTGCTGACTTCAAGCCTTAGAGTTTGGTGGATGCAGAGGAACAGTCAACAGTACTGAGGGTCTGGAGCATTTTCTTTTCAACATCTGTATTTGTCCACCTCTTTCCCCACACTCCTGCTCCTCCGTCAAGGTTTGTGTGGAAGAAAACTGGTGGACAGACCAGCAAAAGAAGCTCCACTCCATCAGCCATATTTAGAATGCCGTCCTCCGACAGATCCATTGCAGACAATACTCTACACCTGCGCTTGAGGGTTAAATATCAAACCCATCCCACACCACATTCAACATAACCAAGGAGTCCCTGTTGCCATGGGAATGCATCTTCAAGTAGTTGTGGTACCTCTGGCAGCTGCTCAGCAAAACTAAAGGTAAGTGGAGCACAACATACTATGTCGAAATCTTAAAAACAATTATAAATAATAGAAAAACCTTCACATTTTGGGTCTGTATGTAAAAGTGTACATATGAAAAACCTAATCAAGAAAAAATACGGATAACCTGTGACCTATTCACACACTGTCCCTGTAAAGTAATACCCCACAATCCCTCATGGTATAATTCTTTCACCCTTGATATGTGTAGATATTAAAAATGTTTCAGAAAAAATATTTAGTAATATGTATCAGTTATGTTAAAGTACTTTGATTTTTACCACAGTTTGAAGTGGTCCATGTCAGGTCAAAGAGGAATGAAAGGTTATAGTTTTAAATTTAACTATCTCAAATTAAAAATAAATCACATTTTGTATCCTGACTACTCACCATAAAGCATTCTGTGCTATTCGCAAATGATTAATAAGACCCCTCAAATTCTTTAACTCACACCACTCTGGGGAAATTATGACTCCCTCAGCACTATCTGATGATAATGTACCAGGAAAAAAATAATTAAAACTATTGAAGATCAGCGCAAGATGGTTCAATCAAACCCTTTCCCGGGATTAAGGTGGAAAAAGGTATCCCAATAGAGGTGCCTTTTTTCAATATCTGCAACTCTGTTGTTTTGCTTTTATCAATTATGGATTCCTTTGAACCCGACAAGGTACACTCTTGTTTGATCCTTCTCTGCAAGCAAGCGAGAGATATACCAGTTTATTGATGAACTATACTGGTTGCAACTCATTTTTAGATATACAAGAGAAACTCACTAAAGCTGGCATAGAATGAACCACATTGGTAATTTTCAATTATTCAAGAAATTGCAAACCCCTTTTTGAGTAACTAACAATTGACGTTCTCTCTGTTTTACCTTCTCAGGCTTATCTATAATCCAACATGTATTCCTGAGTAGCTCCTTGAAGCTGATCCAAAGTGCTCACGATGTAAAGACTGGGACCTAGGATCTCATGTTTATATACTGCCCTTTGGTGCAACATTTATGGGAGCAAGTCCAGGTTTACTCAAGTATACTTATGGGCTACAATTTGGTAATTGTATGAAAAAGTGCTTAAAAGGGATTGCCCACAGCCTTTAACGCTACTTGGTCCAGGGTTGATCATGTAATTTTTTTCTGAAGCCTAGCAGTCCCTATGCTGATATCAAGGATATCTAAAGAGCTAATGGCTCCCACGCTACGAGTGGTGTACAGCGACCAGAAACATTTGGGGGCAAGACTCACAGCAGATGGATCTAGGTGCTGCATTCAAGGTAGTTGGAGGCTATTCTGACCCTGAGGCTCTGATCAGGAGGCCAGCCATCTAGCCCTTGGAATCATTCTGGTAGTCCTGGGATCAAGATGCAAATCCATTCCTTTTCACCCAGGCAGCAGGGCTACACAGCAGCAGAGTAAAGGGTAACCGAGTCGCAGTCCCCCTTTCAGTGGAGCAGCACTGCAGTCCTTCTGAGTCTTCCATGGGTTCAGAGGTGTAATGAAGAGGTGGTTCTGAGGGACCACTATTTATCTAATCTACCCCTACCAGGGGTGTCTGGAATTTCCTGCATCACTACCGTAGCCACAGCTTGTCTGTGGGCACAAAAGACTAGTATCAAACCCTTTGTGAGTGTGCTGAGCAGAGCCTTTATGATGTGCAAGTGTGGTAGGCGACAGCTTCGCCCACTCACCAAGTTCGAAATGGCCCATCCTGCAAACACCCTTTCCCCCTTTGTCTCACTGTCTGGGAGTAATACATAAAGACCAACTGTCAGCAAACACCCAGTCATGTGTCCCAGGATACAGGCTGCAGGCACCAAATAATTACAAGAAAATGGCAACTTTCTAAAAGCGGCATGTTCCTTGATGACCTGTGTTCTCCAACAAAGAGCCAGCCCCTTCCTCCTTCGATTCCAGCCCAAGAATCTCCCTAACCCCCGTAGGAGAGAGCACCTGGTGCTGGGGACCTTGTAATTGAAAAATGAGCCTGAACCGGTGGGCCCTGCAATATTTACCACCTTTGGATCGCATGTCTGAAGTAATTTGCCTCCTCTCCCCCAGCATCATTGAAGGCTTCTCCTCCCCACCTCCTGGTGATTGTGGTTGTGGGTCTGCGTGATGAAATCCTGCTCTTGTCAGTATATCTTTTATGCTAGAATCTTTCATATTCCTTGCAGAGGACATTACGATGGATCCACTGGACAAGCCCCATGATTAGGGTGTACGGACAGCAGACCTCTCTTGCTCCTACTACTCTCTGCCACCAAGCTCTGGCGATATTTGGAGGTGCGCAGGCATGTGACCTTGTGGCAGGCAAGAAACGAGGGGGGGCGCCGTTTACGGGGACAAAAAAGCTCTCACAGTCACAGGCCAGGCATTAATGAAGCAGGTGAAGACCAGCAAGTGCCAGGACTAGGCCCCAGTCAAAAAGTCGACCACTGGTGCACTGCCAGGAGCAGCCAATGAGAAAGGGGTCAAAAGAGCACAACCTCAGTTGTAAGAGACAGCACCCACCAGGGAGGGCACTAACCAGAACTGTGATGTAAAATCCAACTTTACCTTTAAAGAGGGTTTTAAATTACAATTCTTTAGGCACCAAACTCAACATTCCTATTTGCTCTCAATTGAAAGTTATCATTTATTACATGTAATAAAGTAACCCAATGTTATCCTATGGGAGAGGTAGGCCCTGCAATAGGGAAAAACTAGTCTGTAAGTTTTTTACTACTAGGAGGTGTAAAATTTAAAAGTACATGTCCCTGTATTAAAAAGGAAAGATTGGGACTAGCAAACGGTTTATATTGCCAGGTCGAAATGGCTGTTTATATTGCCCTCACAGGCTACAGTGGCAGGCCCGAGACATGTTTTACAGAGCTACTTAAGTGGGGGGCATAGTAAGCGCTGTAGGCCTACTAGTAGCATTCAATTTACAAGCCTTGGGTACATGTAGTGTCACTTTACTAGCGGCATACAAGTACATTTAAAATTGGTGTAAGCCAATTTTACCATGTTTAAAGGATGGAGCACAAGCACTTTAGCACTGGTTAGCAGTGGTAAAGTGCACCGAGTCCTAAGAAGACAACAAAAACAGTTTCAGAAAACAGTAGGGCGAAGGCAGAAAATATGGGGATGACCCTACAGACAGGGCCAGGCCCAACACTTCCTCCTTATATTTTGTTGAGTTCTTCTGTCTATACCGATTCCTACATTTACCATTCCTCCCCATTACATTTCTTTTGTCCTCTTTTTTTATTTTAACCAAATCCATGTAGTTGAATCATGTACTCATTTGTATATTTTTAGTTCTGAAGTTCATGTTGTGTGTGTGTGCATGGCAGATTGCACCCATAGAGAGTACACTGCCCCAGATGAGATCTGTTTGCCCTGCATGGTAAATGAACAGCAGTGATGTTGGAGATGGTAGTTTGAGATGAGGTAATTGGACTAGGACTTATGGGCAATGTGTGTCCTGTGTGACGAGGTGAGAACTTTGTATAGTGGTTTTCATATTGATAGGTAATTAACTACTTAGTGTTTATGTGCTTGGTATCTTGCACGAAGCAGAAGTAGCTGCCTCAAAGCCGGATGAGTTTGGGGTTGTAGCCATACTGGGACCACTGCTATGAGTGTTTCTGCAGGTGGAGACAGTGTGTATGGGGTATTTTGCTTAGTTGCAGTTTCTTTAAAGGACACAGTAATAATACCAGTCAGCACAACTCAGTCAATGTAGTTTCTTGTCCATCTGTGTTCCAGTGTATATGGTCCACAACCCTCGGCAAGACCCCTACCAAAGACTAAGCAGTCTGCTGTATTGAGAGGTAAAACTCTCTCCTAGTCTGCCTCTGTTAAAGGTGCTGCTGTTGCAGGGTAGCTCTGTCCATGCATCCTTAGGCCAGTTTGATATCGAAGGGTTCTCTATTGACATTGTCTAGGATTTCTGAATTGCCACAGGGATTTGCAGTAGATGTGTGCCTGGAGTCTGCCATAGTGAATGTGCCAAAATAGTGGTAACTGCATGTTCTCAGCATCAGCACCACAAATGAGTCTTCATTGGTGCCCTGGGTTGCTGGCAAAAGCAATACTGGTGTTGGCTGTGAGCCTTTTATAGACCATGACTGAATAAGATTTTAAATCAGGACATGCAAGTTGGAGGATGGAGCACTTTTTCAGTCCTGGTTTGGAGCCTGGCAATTTTGTTTCTTCTTTATCTGAATCGATCTGATGATTTCCCGATAAACCTTCCTGTGGACTGATGATTGCTGCAGGACTGATGGAATATCTACTTGCCGGGGGATTCTGCCCGCTGGTGTATGGAGGAGGCACCAGAATATCATAGTCAGAATATTGTATGACAGATAATGTGTGTTAAATATAGTTTGCACGCATATTGCCCATCTGGCATAATGGATGTATGACGGTACAACGCGTACCGTTTCAACGTGTGCTTTTACAACGCGTCTTTAACAACGCAAGTCGTTACAACGACTTGCGTTGTTGGGCACGGATAGTAAATAGTATAATTTACTATTCTAACACCAGTCCCCGTGGATAGTAGGGAAGGTGTTGGAGTAGTAAATATACTATTCTTTATCCTTTAGCGGCCTCCAGCGCAAGTCGTGGTTAAGACTTGCGTTGTAAAGGACGCGTCGTAAAAGCACTGCGAGGTAACATCCGCGTTGAAAAGGATGTTCTGTGGCATAATAGAAGAATCCGCAGAGCAGACTTGTACAGGCTTTCAACGCTCACAGAACATGTACAGTTGAGGCATGAGTGGCATGTGGGTCACAGACAGGTCCCTGGAGCAGGTGCTTTACTCAATACGAGCAATGCAGAGGTGCATGAGTACGTAAATATGCATAATCTAACACAATTCTCACGTGGGTGATATTCACGCCAACATCTTCAAGTTCCTGCTGCTGTCACTTAGAGACCTGCGTTTCGTGTTGATTTGTTGGTTTTACATGTATTAAGATACAACCGTCACCTAGAGGGTCACTGTTATTTGGAGCAGCACAGCCACTCAGCATAATTACCTATGCTGTAGGCAGGAACACGTGCCAGCTGCTTTAAAAAGGTTTCAATGTGCTTGCAGCAGGCGGTGTGCAAACCCAACCACAGGGCTACGCTTGTAGATAATATTGCAGGCCACAACTGAGAATAGATACACCCAATGGGACAATGACTTTGTCAATGATATTAAGTACTCATTATTTCTTTGAGACAATATTTCTCTCTACGATTTTCGGAAAGTTATATGGTGCATAGGGAAATGGATGTACTCCTAGTGGTAGTACAGCCATCGGTTTGAAGATCGGGAACAATCATGTTTGGCATTACTCATATAATGAGGCGCAGCTCATGTAACTTCACATGCAACAACAGTGTTTGGTCTATGATATCAAGGTTTTGCTTTTCTACATGATTCCAGCCACTCAGTTTTTGAGAGCCATGCTTCTGTGAATATTGATATCCGCAATGATATATGTGTGCATAATACAAAATCGAATCACTGTTGTCCAACTCCAACGGCAAAGACTAGAAACGTAGGCGTTTTGATTGACAACAGACTGACGTTCATTCAACAAACCAATGCTATTGTGTCCCCCTCCTACCTACTGATAAAAAAAATCAGGAAGGTACTTTCTTTACATCCCGGTGGAAACCAAGAAAGTGGTCATCACTTCCCTCATACAGTCCAAGCTGGACTACTGCAACGGGCTTTATCTGAATGCCCAGAAGCAGTGCCTGAAGAAACTTCAGGCAGTACAGAATTCGGCGGCTCGCCTTCTGTTAAGCCTACCCGACACAAATCCATCTAAGAAGAAATTCGGAAGCTGCATTGGCTTCCAGTGGCGCAACGGATCAAATTTAAGGCACTTTGTGTGGCCTTTAAAGCTTTGTCACAGAAGGGTCTGTTGTTTCTGCAGGAGCTCTTTGTGTGGTACCAGCCAGCCAGACCACTCCGTTCTACGGATGTGAAACTTCTGGCAGTGGCGAAAATTCGGACCATGCATTGGGGAGGGCGGAGTTTTCAGTATGGCACTTCGAAGTTGTGGAATTTGTTGCCATCTGAAATTAGGAAGGCAAGCTCTCTCCTGAGCTTTAGAAAAAACTTGAAAACCTGGTTGTTCCAGTGAGGGGTGTTAGGCAGGGTCTGCTCATGGTTCTTAGCGCTGAGACACCATTTTTGGTATCTGTGCGCTTTATAAATATCATTATCATTATTATCATTATCAAATCACCATCAACCCTGAGGTAGAAATACGTGGTCAGGCAGTTCCTGTGACCTAGGCCAGAGGCAACTGATTGATAGATCACAGATAGGGTGACACATAACCAGGAAAACAAATGCGTGAGCAGGAAAAACCCAGATGAATTCCACAGATAGGCAGGGACAGCAGTCCAAAAATATCCTGGATAGGGCATCGACGGAGTGAAAGGAGGTGCTGGGAAGGAGAAAGACTGCAAAATCCCATCACAGCTCCATGCAAGGTACTCCGAAATATATCTGGCCTAGTAATCAGCTGACACACAAGGCCTAACACACACCTTCTAGGGAAGTAAATACCCAATCTCAGACACCACCACATCAGAAACACATGAGGGACACGGGACAGCTCTCGGACCCTCTCCGGTACATGACAATAGAACAAGCAAATCACATAGAAACATAGGGAAACACCTAAAAGATCAGTAAAAAGAAGCCCAAGGCTAGCCTAAATAGAACGCTCCCTCTAGAAAAAGGGCATAGTCTAGACACCTGGTGCCGTTAGGGAGTGTCCCACTGCACGCCACGTGCCAGGACTGGAGGGGTACAGACATGACCCCAGAGCGCGCTGCAATCATCAACAACATCTAATTGCGGAATGCTCCCTCTTTATACATCGCCCCTCACACATGTAGGTCAAGAAGGACCCCCGTCTCACACACATTCGGGAAGGTAGGATGTTGGAAGTCTAGTGACACCCATAAAACATTAGTTAAAGCAACCAAGATTATCCTCATGCTTATGAAAACCACCCCTTAACAAACATCCTTTTCTGTAAGGGTGAGGGGGGAGAACAGATGACCCATAACACTAGAATTAAGACGACCCATGAATAAATACTGAATAGTGCCTCGGAATGAGGTCGCAAATTGCATGCCTCATTAATATTCATGAGGCTGTCGCAATTTGTGACCCCATTGGGAATGGCTCACACTCACAGGGATGGTGGTGGCCTGCTGGGATCAGCAGACCACCATGTCTGTGACTACTTTTTAGGTCTCGTAGAGAGACCTAATGCCGTCCATCCACTTTTTACGATCCGGATTTTCAAAAGTTCACGTGATATCACGTGACCACAAGCTCCTTCGTGCACGAGCTTGCATTTCCCCACAGGCTTCCCCCTGCCAGCAGCATTTGCATCAAAGGGTTCTGCTGCCCCGCCCCCCGCCATCACTTATTCACGGCCGCAGGCCGTGACTTCAAAGGGTTCCGCTGCCCCCCCCTGCATCACGGCCATCTGTTCCCCAGCACCTCCCCTCTCTCTCCCCTAATTATTCACTGCTGGCCGGCCGGCACATCTAGTTTTCCACGGCTTTCGTTTTCCGCTTGTTTAATTTCATTTCGCGGCCGCGAATGCTTGTTATTTCTTTGTTGCCCGGCCAATGCTTGTTTTATATGGCGTGTGATTGTCTCCCAGCCATGTACATACCGGGCGAGCGCTTTTATTCCTCTGTATCAGACAGAATGGCTTTTCCCCGGCATGGGAATACGAGGCTTCAGAAAATCATGCATCTTTCAGCTTTAATTTCATCTCCAAATACTTTGCACTTGAAAACGTTTTACGTCGCACTGCACAGGAACATGATCATTCTCTGGTTTTATTGTTTATTCAGTAATCCTGTTCCATATGCGCGTGTCTACAAGCTGATACCTTGTGACTAACAGTGGTAATTATAAATCATTGTTAAACACTGTATAATTGCGAGTGAAATAACAATCTCATATGGCGGGGGATCCGCCATGAGCAGATTAACTAGTTTGGTGGGTTCCTGGGCTGACTATTTTAAATTATTATTTCTGCCTCTTGCTAGACTTTCTTTCGCGGCCGCGCGGCCAATGCTTGTCTATGTCTTGTCTCCTTTCTCTTCCTTCCTACGTAATCCTGGTCTTCTCAGGGATCTGTTTCCCCGCCCACTGCTTCACACTAGCATTTCTCCTTCCTTCGTGTCCAGCCCCCTCCCAGCGCTGCCTGGCCGGCACATCAAAGGCTGCTGCTCCCCTAATTAAATTTCTGAAAAGCAGTTTGCATTTGATTATGCTTTTGTTTGTCAATGGCCCGGAACAGAATTGCCGCCCAGTGTTTCAGTCGTGGCTATTGGCATCAGGATAGCCGTTTTAACCAAAAATCCTACTTGATAAAATTCGATTATCAATATCAAATTGCATAATATCAATGAGAAACATTGTAACCCCAAAGTAATAGACGTTGTGTAGCAGGAGGGCATTGGCTGTAATTTGAGGACATAGTCATATTGTATGTGCACGTAGGGAAATACGTTCCTTAGTTTTTTTCTTCTTCAATGTAGACAGTTGTATAAAAATAAATATCTGAAATAATGTTCCAACATTATTGTAGAGTGGATGGAAGCAGCACAAAAGTGGCTATGTTTTGTTTTCCCGTTGATGCTGATGTCACAGTGAATGATGGGCTTTTTGTGGTTCATTTGCCACCAGTCTGGTTATTCCCAACAAGAGACATCCTATAGCTAGACATTGTTTGAAGAGCGTAAAACCGGAAACACTTCTGAGTTCTAAGTCATTATTTATACACAGGTGCTTTGAGGAACTATCTAGCTCATTATTGAGTAACATCAATTACACTCGATGTATGCAGATTCTTTCAATACAATGGTTTTGTATTGGTGCTAATGCAGAGTCAGAGTTCTAACGCACAGTTTAAAGGCTTTTTCTCTGTCGGTTTCAAACTAGTGGATAGGAGGTTCATATGACTGAAGAACGCACATTTTTCTCACGTGGTGCATTGCTTGATTGTTCTACATTGTTGACGAGGACTTGAGCTCCTTTACACAACTGTTACAGAAAGCATTTGTCAGTGAAACATTGAAAATAATAAAAGATGCAAATACACACCCTCACACCCGCACTCACCCTCACTCACCTTCACCCCTCACACACCCTCACCCTCACACAACCTCACTCACTCTCCCACCCTCGCCCTCACCCTCACACACATCACTCACCCGCACACCCTCACCAACCCTCACACACCCTCACACACCCTCTCACCCTCACTCACCCTTACACCCTCACCCATCCTCACTCACCCTCACTCACCCTCACCCACCCTCACCCTCACCCACCGTCACATCCTCACACACCCTCACTCACCTTAACACCCTCATACACCCTCACCCTCACACCCTCACCCACCCTCAAACCCTCTCACCCTCTCACCCCCTCACACACCCTCACACCCTCACTCACCTTCAGCCCTCACACACCCTCACTCACCTTCAGCCCTCACACACCCTCACTCACCTTCACCCCTCACACACCTTCACCCACCTCACTCACCCTCACACATCCTCACACCCTCTCACACCCTCACCCACCCTCACTCACCCTTACCATCACACACCCTCACATCCTCACACCCTCACTCACACCCTCACCCACCCTCACACCCTCACTCACCTTCACAGCCCCTCACCCACCTTCACACCCCCTCACCCTAACACCCTCACACCCTCAACCCCTCATCCTCACACACCCTCACACCCACACCACCCTCACAACCCTCACCCCTCACACCCTCACTCACCATCACACCCCCTCACACACCCTCACTCACCATCACACTCCCTCACACACCCTCTCACCTCACACATCCTTTCACCCTCACACACCCTCACTCACCCTCACACCCTCACTCACCTTCACCCCTCACACACCCTCACCCTCACACACCCTCACTCACCCTCACCCATCCTCACTCACCCTCACACACCCTCACTCACCCTCACTCACCCTCACTCACCCTCACACCCTCTCACCCTCTCACCCTCACACATCCTCACACCCTCTCACCCTCACCCACCCTAACACACCCTCACCCCCCTCACTCACCTTCGCACCTCCTCACCATCACACACCCTCACATCCTCACACCCTCACTCACACCCTCACGCACCCTCACGCAACCTCACACCCTCACACCCCCTCTCACACCCTCACACACCCTTACCCTCACACCCTCACCCCCTCACCCTCACACCCCCTCACCCGCACACACCTCACCCTCACACACCCTCACTCACCCTCACCCTCACACCCCCTCACCCGCACACACCCTCACCCTCACACACCATCACACCCTCGCCCTCACCCTCACACCCCCTCACACACCCTCACTCACCCTTACTCACTCACCCTCATACACCCTCATCAGCATAGCATAACAAAATATAGAATGGCATAACAAAAAAAGCATAGGATACACAACCTCACAACCCTCTCACCCTCTCACCCTCACCCTCGCTCTAACACACTCACCCTCACTCACCCACCCACCCTCACCCACCCACCCTCACTCACTCACCCTCACTCACTCACCCTCACTCCCCCACCCTCACTCACCCACCCTCACTCACCCACCCTCACTCACTCACCCACCCTCACCCACTCACCCACCCACCCTCACTCACCCTCACCAGCATAGCATAACAAAACATAGCATAGCATAACAAAAGAAAGCATAGGATAGGAAAACATAGCATAGCATAACAAAGCATAGCATAACAAAACACAACAAAACATACCAAAGCATAACAAATCATAGCATAACAAAACAAAGCATAGCAAAACAAAACATAGAATAGTATAACAAAGCATAGCATTGCAAAACAAAACATAGCAAAACACAACAAAGCATAGCATAACAAAGCATAGCATAACAAAGCATAGCATAACAAAACATAGCCACACCCCCTGAAAACAGTATCTTGGAACAAAAAGCTGGCCCCAATTTAATTACTCATCTATCTGAAAACACCTTCTTGAATAAGGAGGCGTAATAGACAATGGACCCAGTTCTTGAGATGTAGGGGCAGATCTTATAGCCAATAAAAAACAAACCTTCAAGGAAAGGTGTTTCAAATCAATCTCTTCTAGAGGTTCAAAGGTATGAGATTGTAATGCTTTGAGAACCAGAGGAAGATCCTAAGAAAGATAATTTGATCTTACATTTGGCTTCAATAAGGAGAAACCCTTCAGCAACCTTGAACCTAAGGAATCTATCTCAGTAATACTCTAAGGTGCACTAACTGCTTTTATTGTAGCCCTTTGGAGTTTTAAAGTAGCGACTGCTAGACCCTCTTCAAATATGACCTGCAAAAAGTGAAGAATCCATCTGAATTCACAATACGTAGAGCTTAAAGCTCTCTGTATAGACCGTCTAGAAAAAGATGACAAATGGTGATCACAACATTTTCTAGTGGATACTCGTATTGATTGTTGAATAGAACTGGCTACTAGAGAAGAAAGTTCCAGATTTTTCAAAGCCCTCCTTTGAACAACCATGCCAACAGTCTGATCCTTCTACATGTGGTTAAAGGGAGTAATGGAGACTGAAGGGGACTTTGATCTAGTGGAAGTATCCATTCTGCACCCTTTGCCATTATCATCAGTAAAGAAAACCATCCCATTGCTGGCCAGACGGGAACCACTGGGACAAGGTCCACTTTCTCCCTCCTCAACCTGGCTTGCAGTTTAGATATCCGAGGAAAGGAAGGGACGTCAAACAGTAGGACAGGAGGCCTTGGACAAGTCAGGGCATCCACTCTCCAACAACCCTGCTCTTGAATTCTTGACAGAAATGCTGGCAGAAGAGTATTCTCTGCACTGGTAATCTAGCTGTGGGGTACCGAACCTTTGACATATTTGGTTGACAATTAAAGGAGCTAGACAAATGTTGTGAAAAGAAGGTAATTACCTGCTTAACCCACCCCACAGAACATTGTCCTTCACCTGAATGTAGGTTGCTGACAAGGCTATCAGATGAGTCGCCACCCAATTGATTATCTGGAAGGCAAGCTTCTTAAGGTCCTGTCCCTGACTGGTTGTTAAGGTAACATTTTGTGACTGTGTTGTCTGTTCACACTATGACAACCTGATTTAGAAGAATGTGGGGAAAATATAGAAGAGCATGATGAACTGCTGTCTTTTCCTTCTAAGTACGAGGAGTAAGACCTTTCCTCTCCCGGCCATGTCCCCTGAACAAACTGGTTGCCTAAAGTGGCCGCCCAACCCATCTTGCTTGTATCCATAGTCAGAATGTAAGATGAGGCCATGGTTTAACTGGACTTCCTTTGCTAAATGTATGTGATCCGTTACAGGCACCATATGTTCTAGATTGTCCAATGCCAGATTCCAGTAAGATAAAAAAAATGACAAACCAAAGGACTCAAATGGAGGTGAGCCCATGACACTGCAAACAAATGCTACCTAAAGAAAAACAATGATTCAGAAGGGCTTATGAAATAATCCATCAGGAAATATGACTGAAAAGAAAGTCTTCCTATTAGAAATTGGCTTACCATGTGTCCTTGTAGATGCAACCACTGTCAGGCAGAGACCTCTGTCTACCGACCAGGTGAAAGAAGGTGGCTTAGGATAATTGAGCTCTCGTTTCTGGTACGCTCACCATCCCAAGATGAGTCTGGAACCGTGCTCCAGTAAACTCCAAGTCCTGTGTGGGTAAAAGATGAGATTTCTCCCAGTTTATCAAGAGACCGAATTCTTGCAAAGTCAGACAAATCTGATTGGTGTGACTGAGAAGCACTTTCTTTGAAGGAGAATTGTTAAGCCAATCATCCAAATAAGGGTGGATCAGAATCCCTCGGATTTTCAGATTTGCCACGATTGGTGCTAGAACTTTCGTGAATTCCCTGGGAGATGATGTTAAACCAAAGGGAAGCACCTAAACTGTGTATTTTGACCTTCCACATAGAATCTGAGGAACTTTTGATGAGGGGGGAAAAGAATGTTCAAATAAGCATCTCTCAGGTCCAGAGCCGTCATCCATTCCCCCAGTATTACCAAAGGAATTATCCTTTGAAGTGTCTCCATCTTGAAATGGGTGTTTCAGAGAAACACAGTCAATTTCTTTAAGTTGATTATCAGTCTGTACTTCCTGGGAGACTTTTTGGACCAGGAAGACAGTAAAATAAAACTCTTTTCCTTTCCAATCTTCCAAAACTGAACAGATTGCATTAGTTAATAATAGTCCAGATATTTCCTGAGACAAAACTCTAACTTTGATTGGATCCTTTGAGTATGACAGATAGATCAGCCCCAAGTCTGAAGGAATCTCCTCAAACTTCAAAGCATAACCTCTTTCTGTTGTTTGAAGAACCTAGGCATCTGAAACATTTTCTTTCCATTTTTTAAGGAAAAGTTGTCCTCCGACCTTGGGCTCGCCATAGTAAGGAGTGCTTCTCAGGCTTTGGAGGAGGAGACGGGAGCTTCAAACACTCACCCCTGCTTGAGTAAAACTGATGTGACTTATTTAGTAAGTTTAAAAAACTAAATTAAAAACATATCGGTCATCTCTTTCTTGCAGCTCTTTAAGGGGGGACTGAGTTACCTTGAGCCCTGAACAACTGAGCATGTTTCTGAAAGGCTCTTCGCAGCATATCCTCTAACTGATCTCCAAATAATGTATTCTAGAAAAGGGCATATGTAGTGGCCCTTCCTTCTTGAGGACCGTTCAGCTTTACAATTCCTAAATAAATTTGACATCTGGCAGCCAAATTGGAAGCTGTAGAGGAAGCATAATCCTTCAAAATATTGCACGATATGTATGATAAGAATTTGGCCAATATTTTCTTCTCCTGTACTGCAGAAGTCCAAGCTTGAAAATCTTTCACCAAAGATTGGAGACATATAATGCATAAGCCGTTGCGCTCAAGGCCAGTGTTAGCCCTAAATAACTTTTTCAAGGAATTCCCCACCTTGCAGTCCACAATATCTGCAACTGTAACTTCTTTCGCTATTACCACTGAATGCCCAGCAAGATTAGCCAACATTGAGTCAATCCTAATGGTTTAGGGAATTTCCATGTCTTGCTTAGCCAAAAAGCACAACTGTGTTAAGAACTTAGGAAATTCTGCCTTCACCGGATTTTTCAATTCCCTCAGAAGTAACCTCCTTATTCATAACTAAACAAGTTGGAGAGTGGAACTGTAGTTATTTGAATATCTCAGTACTAGTGCTTGTCATTTCCTCTTCCATAGGAATCAGTAAATCATCCCTCAAAGGTCAGACTTCTGAATGAATTTGCTCTTATGAGTTGTTTCATGGACCTGACCTCCTATTCTTCATATTCAGGAGACAATCATCATGAAACAGATGAAGGAGAAGAAATTTTAAATGGTGTGGGAGAGGACATAGAATGACGACAACTGGAATCATCTTTAGATTTAGCAAGAGGATCAGGCAAAGAGGCAATCAAATACTGCATGTGTTCCTCGGAGAGCTGAAAAGCCCCAGAAGTACAAACGGGGGATAATTTATCCTGCTTATGCATCTTTCCATCAGCACAATCATCTTTTGATTAGTTGTGTCCTTTGGACAAGTGTTTTCTGTGCTCCATGATTGAAAAACACAGGACAAGACGACTGCTGCTCTAATACAGTCTACTATCAAGGACCACATTTGCCTTAAAAAATGGTGTAATGAAGAATTAAAAAGATTCCCTTTCTCCAATATTCCTTCCATTTTGTTTAAAATAATAATAATACTAATAATAACAATAATATATTTATGTGTATATATATATACATATATAATGTATATGTATGTATGTATATATATATATGTAATATATAATATATATATATATATATATATATATTCACTGAAAAAACCATAGGTTATAGACCATATATAGTTAGGAATTAGCATTTACAAAACCTTATTTTACTCACACAAAACCATTGAAATTCGCATATATAGTTGGTTGCACTAACTATATATCGCGCACCCGCAATCCACTGCTGATCATGTCACATATTACATCATTCATGACATGGTCAGTGACATCACTGATGACATCACTGATGACATCACTGATGACATCTCATTTGCCATTACTGATCACATCACTGATGACATCATTCATGTGATAATACGATGAACCTCTTCAGACTCTAATATAACCTTAGATACACTCAGTGTAAACAGACACTCACAGACTGTCACTCATCCATGGAGTTACTCACACACCTAGTCAGTCATGCAAAGAATCAATCACACCTCCATTTCCTCAACTATACAGTTATACACACCTTACTTATTCAAACATATACTAACACATATTTACTCTCTTATACAATCCCTGATACAAGTTCACAATGATCCATACAGCCACTCACACATTCACTAGCTCTTATGCACAGTTATTTATATATGTCAACTCTCACATGTACTGTGTTTTACATATGTACTTACTTTGACATGTAGCACTGAGATATCCATTCACTCACCAATACACTCATGCACACAGTTAACCGCCCATACAGCTGTTTCCACATGCACTTTTGAACCCATACATCTAGTGAATCAACTGCTCACACATCTATGCACAGAGTCATACACCTCCCAGCCACCCACACACACACTCAGTCTCCCATACAAATACTTGGGCAACCAATCAATAACCCATATAGTTACTCAAATAGCTACTGATCAACACATGCAGCAGTTTACAGAACAACAGACATAATGATGCACAAATTAAGACAGTTTAGTCACTAACCCATGCACTCAGTGAGACACATCTAATCACTCACTCATACAGTCAGTCATGCACCTACTAAATCCTTCATCCAGACACTTATACACCCACTCATTCTTCAATATGTAAGACATATTTTAACTTTACAGAAACATACAGTCACTGGATGTTGTCATCAGTGATGTCATTTGAGATGTCATCAGTGATGTCACTGACCATGTCATGAATGATGTAATATGTGACATGATCAGCAGTGAATTGCGGGTGCGCGATATATAGTTAGTGCAACTAACTATATATGCAAATTTCAATGGTTTTGTTTTTTTTTTTTTTTTTGTTTTTTTTTTTTTTTGTTTTTTTGGTGCAAAACATTTATTGAGCACTGTCAGGAGTACACAGCGTCTCGCCAACAACCCGGAGGCCGGCCGCTATCGATGCATATAGTAGCACAAGTAACAATCAGCAGTACATGGGTGCGATTACAACCGCGTCAAACAAGAACAATCAAGTGACATGTGCAGCGGCTTCACAGCTAGATCAATGAGTTTTGCATTTTTGAATTTTTATAGTAACAGTAACATGTGCCGTGTCTAGGTGAACCCAGGAAGGGAGGGAGGGGGGGGGGGGGGGGGGGAAGCGAATACATCTGGCGCCCATGCGGGCATATTAGACCGTGGAGGGCATGTGGCCGACAGAGCTATGTGGCCGCCAACGAAGGAGAGGCAGGCCTAGGCATCTGGGGTAGTAGGCCGGTGGACACATAGGTGAAGTCGAGGAGGTCGGAGCATAGAGCCCTGAGCTGGGGAGGCCGGGGAAAAACAGAGGGGGGGGGGGATCAGCAAGCACATCACGCCAAACCAGTTGGTCTAGAAGCTTCAGTTCAGACCCAAGAAGAAACCTCGCCAGTCCTTAACGTTTCAATTGCCAGTGCGGTCATCTTCAAATGGGTCGGTTATCAAATAACAGTGTAACAGTGTAACGGAGCCCAGATATCAGTAGGCCTAGAGGTAGGTGGCAACAGTTCGGAATAAGTATGTAATTGTTCCTGGCAGTACACCAAGTCACTCATCCAATCCTTAAACTTGGGTGCCCTACCCCTCCCCCATCTACAGGCCACCCTGCGCTTAGCCAGAAGCATGGCCAATGCCACATATTTGCGGTGAGCTGCCTGGAGAGGTGCAACATATCCCAGAAGGGCCACCAATGGGGACGGAACAACCGTCATGTGTATCATTTTAGACAACGCTTGAAACACCTGAATCCAGTATCGGCTCACTCCAGCACATTCCCATGCGAGGTGTAGGAAGTCAGCCCCAGGTCACACGTATCTGTGGGCCTGAGCTGGAACCTGTGTAGGCGCGCCGGGGTGTGGTACAGTCTGTGCAGGAATTTATAATGAATTATCCTATACCTGCTATTGGAGGATATGCGCTTGGTCTGCTGTAGGCAAAATTCCCATTGTGTATCTGTGAGAGTCAAGGCTAGATCTTGTTCCCATTTGTGCCTAGCTGGTAGAGCAGTGTAGGTCATGTTGGCTCGAACAGATTTGTAGAGTGTGGATACCAGTCTGTTTGGGGTGTCATGAAGCAGCATGGCCTGTAGGGGGAGAAGCACTGGGGGCTCACAGGGGAAGTCAGGCGTAAGGGCCTGTAGTCCGTGCCGGAGCCTGATATAATAAAATAGGTCCAGAGGTGTCGGTTGTATGCCTTCATATAGTTGGTCCTTTGTACGGAAGGCGCCATCTCGATACAAGTCCCCCCATGTTTTGACATGTATTTTTTTCAACAATTTTTGAAAGCCAGCCTCTTGAGGGAGAGGAAGCTGCGGGTGATAGGTTAGTGGTAGCAGTGGAGCATATAGGAAGTGCAAGTCAAGCTTCGATACAATGGAGTTCCACGCCGTTACTGTGCTAGACACCGTGGAAGGGGTCTTGTCTCTACCTTCAACTTGGGAGTAAAGTGCTCCTTCGATGGGGGTCGGGTGGGCCAACCAATGTTCGGCCGCTAGTTGAGGCATATATCTCTGCTGCCGTACCCAGAAGTACGCATAGTGGGCTTGAGCAGTTCGATAGTAAAGCTCAAAGTCAGGAATACCGAAGCCCCCTTGCGAGAATGGTCGGACTAGAATTTCCCATTTGAGCCTGGGTGCTTTCCCACCCCACACCAGTCGGAGCAATTCCGAGCGCAGCAACCGAAAGAAATGGGACCCGGGGTGATACGGGATATTCAAAAAGAGGTACAAAAGCTGAGGAAGTATGACCATTTTAACTAATGAGGCCCGCCCAGCCATGGAAAGGGGAAGTGTGATCCATCGGGATATATTGTCACTCATCCTGTCCATCACAGTGCCATAATTAGCACGCATGAGCTCCTCTCGTTTTTTTTCCACATGTATGCCCAAGTACTTAAAATCTCCTGTACACCAGGCAAGCGGGAATTCCAGCGGAAATTGGCCCGTCGAGGCAGTAAGGGGAAAAATACATGACTTACTTCAATTAATTTGAACTCCCGAAAGGGCACCAAACCGTATAAACTCTCGGAGTATGGGATGCAGGTTGTCGCTAGGGTGTCGAATATAAAGGGTGATATCATCGGCATACATAGAGACTAGTATCTGCCTCTGAAAGCAACGTAGCGCCCTGTCCATATGATGCTGTCGCAATTTAGCAGCCAGGGGTTCAGTGGCTATGGCGAAGAGGAGGGGGGACAAGGGGCAACCCTGCCGCGTCACTCTAGAGATTGGGAAGTCCGAAGACAATCCCCCATTGATGAGGACTCTGGCCACCGGACGTGTATACAATAATCGAATCCAAGAGATAAATATAAGCGGGAATCCCATGCGCTCCAACACTTTAAACACATAGTCCCATTCTAGCGAGTCAAACGCCTTAGTGGCGTCTAAAAAAACGGCCGCCATTGCGAGGTCTTCGTGGACTGAGTCGTAGACAGAGAAAAAGGTACGGAGATTGTGCGAAGTCGCCCTCCCCGGGACAAATCCGGCCTGGTCCGGAAGTATCAGAGCCGGCAGAAGGAGGCTGATGCGCGCTGCAATTAGTTTCGCTAGGATTTTCACGTCACAATTTAATAGGGACAGTGGTCTGTAGGAATCACAGCTGGAGGCGGGCTTGCCCGGCTTGAGCAGTGATGTAATAAGGGCAATTCTCATGGAGGCGGGGAGATGGCCTACCTCTAGCGCGTCCTCATAAACCTCCCGCAGCACTGGCGCCATAAAGTCAATAAACGTTTTGTAGAATTCTATAGGGATGCCATCTAACCCAGTGGCCTTACCCGACTTCATGCTCATAATAGCCTCCCTGACCTCATCCAATTCAAAGGGGGCACTTAAGAAGGCCCTCTGTCCATCGCTCAACCAACCCAAGGAGACATCCGCTAGATAATCGTCTAGGGTGAGGCTGCCAGTTCTGCTGGAGGAGTACAGCGCACCATAGTGCCGCACAAATTCGTTCAGGATTTGGGTGGTGTCCCTAAGTACCAATCCCTCAGCAGTCTCAAGTTCTAGTATGACCGTTGGCGAGCGCATTAGTTTCACCGTCGCCGCCAGGGCCTTCCCAGGTCTTTCACCCTCTCCATATCGCCTGGCCACCCAATATTTGTTCCTAAACTTTACCTCGCGGGCAGCTTCTTCGGAGAACTCCGACAGCTTTTCACGAATGGTAGCAAGGGTTGCATTGTCTGGGTTTGCTCTAAGGCGAGCCTCAGCTTCAAATAGGTCAGCCTCCAGACTGCGCAGTCTAGACAATATGTTTTTGAGTACACCTGAACCTTTTGAAATACATAAGCCCCGGAGCGTTGCCTTAAAGGCGTCCCATATGGTCTCTACGTCTTGGACAGAATCCTTATTACGTTTAAAGAAATCTAAGCATTCATCCCGGAGTTCTTCTTGGAACACCGAGTCTAATAACATCGAGGGTTGCATGCGCCACGCCGTCACCGGGGGGCCGAGCTCCGAGCCGGTCAATGTAATAAGGACGGGGGAGTGGTCGGAATACGTCCTGGGGAGGTGCGACGCGTGGACCAACGCCGTATATAATTGGGAGGTGAGGAGAAAATAGTCAAGTCGTGCCCACGATTGTGCCTGCGCTGTGAAGTGTGTACCCTCCCCTCTTGTCCCGCAGTGTGAACGCCAGGCGTCTATGAGATTGTTACTGTCAATGGTTGCTCTAAGGACTTCTCGCCCATTGGTATAATGATGGGGGGCGGGGTGTGACCTATCCAGAGGGGGTTGCAGTGTCGTGTTGAAGTCGCCACCCCATATGAGGTGTTGTGGTCCAGTCTCCACTATCGCAGCCCATAAGGAAGTAAAGAATTGCGGGTCGTCCGTGTTAGGCCCGTAACAACATGCTAGTGTCACTGTCATTTGCCCCAATCTACCCCATAGTAGGCAATATCTCCCCTGGGGATCAGCCCTGGAGCCAGCAAATCGAAAAGGCGTGGACCTCTTAACCATAATAGCTGTGCCTCGTGCGTAGGAGGAGTAATTAGCGAAAGTCGTATGGGAAGCCCACCTACTGCCAAAGGTGTGTGGTCTGTGCGGTGCAAAATGCGTTTCCTGCAGGAAAGCAATGTGAACATTATGGCGATCAAGGTAGCTCAATATCTGTCTTCTCTTCCTATGGTCCCCCAACCCTCTCACATTCCAAGTAATCACATTCAAGCGTGTGTCACCCATGTCGAGACATGAAACAGTGAGTGCAGGATTAAAGCGAGTAAGATGGCCCAGTGCTCTACAGCAGTAAACAGGCCCTCGCCCAAGCGGCTCGGCCCAGCGGCCTCCCGAGGGAGCAGGGATTAGAACACTGAGGGGCCGCCCCCATCATCATCTCTCGGCCACATACCATGCAAAGCATATCCGTCCCTTCCCCCCACCCCGGGTTCAGAACTAAGGACCCCTCCATAGGGCAAATACGTGAGTTCAAAACACATCATGCACATGTTAAAACTTAAACCCCAACATAACTCCCAGCATAGTCCCCTGCCCACCCCTCGCTCCACAGTCCCAACAAAAGGACCTAAATGGAAGAAAGCAAAACAGTTCACAGTACGCAACCACAGAGGGCGACATTTCCCAGCCCTGTTGAAAGAGGACATATCTAGCCTAGCGCACATTCGCATCGCCCAGAAAACATCCCACCACCCCCCACCCACTGAAGCCACCCCAACTTGCCAGCATCCCAGTCCCTCCCCCCACCCACAAACTGAAACATTGCAAGAAAACAACCAACATAAAAGAGTCAAAGTCAATGTCATTGGGGAACTCCCAGTTAGGGTCATCAGAGGTGCACGTTCCACCACCCCCAGTCTTCCCACTCCGTGCAAGTCCACCCTTGGGGTCTCCCTAAGGAGCAGAGAGGGAGTAAGGGGGTGGGGGCCTGGCATACATTACCACCTGCAGTCCTGCACCCGTCCATGGCTCCCCCGGGGTAGCAGCCGCCACCGCAGAGAAGGATAGGACCCCCTGCGCAGGGAAGGGAGTGTGAACAATCCATCCGAGTGTAAGTATAGGAGCCAAAAAGAGTCAGCTGTTGACTATTCGGGACCAGAAGCGTTTAAGTCCTCGGCGTCCGCAGGCCTTCTGTGTCGCTTGGACAGAGTCTTAAGGTAGTCTTCGACCTGTTGTGGGTTGGCAAAGAAGTGTTGTGTACCCTGATGGGAGACTCGCAGTTTGGCCGGGTATAGGAGAGCATAGTCGATGTTCAGGTCACGAAGTTTCCTCTTGACTGCCAGAAATTTCCGCCGTTGCTCTTGCACTACCGGGGTAAAGTCAGGGTATATTGAGAAGGGCACGCCATCATAGGTCAGATTTTGGTTCGCTCTAGCCGTGCGGAGCGCTGCATCGCGATCCCGGTAGTTAAGCAGGCGCGCAATTATGGGTCGCGGTGTGGCTCCCGGTTTGGGTCGAGGACCGAGGGAGCGGTGGGCGCGTTCCACTATAAATTGACTCGAGAGGACGTCTGCCCCCACTGTCGCTGTAAGCAGTTTTTCGATGTACAACTCCATCTTCCCTGTGTTGGTCGACTCCGGAATGCCCGTGACGCGAATGTTGTTCCGACGGCTTCTAGCTTCCAACTCCTCGTTTTTGGCGGCAATCACCCTCAACACATTATCCATTCTGGCCAGCCGGGTATCATGTGTCGCGGTGGTGTCGTCATTTTCGGATATTCTGCGCTCCACCTCAGTTATGCGCTCCTCATGACATCCATCTTTTGGGCAATGCCATCCATCCTAGATGAAAGTCTATCCACTTTATCGACCACTGTCGCAAAGCCTTGGCGCATCTCCTGCAGCATGGTGGCCATATCCAGGGCAAGTGGGGCCGATGTCGAGGCCTCCGTGCTCGGGCTCCGGGGCGGCGCCGCGTCTCCCGTGTGTCGCGTCGTCTTCTTCTGCGGCACGGGTTCAAATTGTAGCTTGGGTTGGCGGCTGTCCGGCTTCCCCATGCCGGCACCAATATGTGGGAAGTCTCTGCGCCTATGCGCTATCCGCCACCGGTAGGTAGGAGCACGTGAAGGAGGCGGTGTCCCCGCAACACGCAGTGCGGTGAAGCGGCGCCACAACCGTAAATGGGGCGCCAGGCAGTGAGGGGAGCACAGCAAGTGTTTGCGGGGGGAGTGCACGGTGATAGAGATCGGGGGGTTGAGTCGGCCCCTTGGGAGCAAGTGCAGGAGCGCCGGCTAGAGATGTAGCGCCTTGAGGACCTACCCAATAGCGCCGTCCCGGGTCCACTGCTGGAGTGCTCAGGCAGTTCTCTATGGCGCCTATATGTCGCGCCTCGTACTGCAGTAATGAGGAGGCGTAGCGCCGTGAGGATCTACTCAATAGTGCTAGGCTGTCGGATCTGGCAGCACGTCGTGACGGCGACAGCAAGCAGTTATGAAGGCCGTATGTATTGGTGGGGGGTCAGGCCTCAGGACGTCACGGGTCCATTGGAGGTGTGCCAGTCAGTCCTCCATGGCGCCGATATATCGTGCCTAGTACTGCAGCGATGAGGCTTTCAGCCGGGCGAAACCAGCGGGGGACTCCGCACTTCCTCTGCCCCCGCCGCGACAGCAATGTGAGCCGCACGTAACTCCTTGGCCCCCTCTCCACGCTGGTCTCACCGCCAGTATCAGCAGCGCCGCTCTCCAAGTGTTGGAGGCCCACTCGCCTCGTGGTGATCCCCGGGCTCGCGCAGGGTCAGCAGCCGACAGCAGGCACCGGCATGGCAAGCCACACGCCGGCCGGGGAGTTCCGCAGGTCACAACTCCGGAGTCACAGGGGGGATCGCCTCCAAATGTTCACCGAGTGTGTAGTGTCCCCTGGTGCACCTCCGTGGGGATTTTCGGGCGGGTGCGTGCAGGGAAAAAAGGATTATTGAAGGATATTCATGCCAGCTGCCGGAGCCTCACGCAAGTGCGGCCATTCGGCAAGTGCGCCCTCTAGCACCAATTTCAATGGTTTTGTGTGAGTAAAATAAGGTTTTGTAAATGCTAATTCCTAACTATATATGGTTTATAACCTATGGTTTTTTCAGTGAATTTCAATGGTTTTTTAATAGCAAATATCAAAAGCTGTAAAATGTATTCTTCTTTTAAAGGAAAAATATATTTTATATGTATTTAATATAATTTTTTTATGTATATAAATTTTTGGAGGGAACAAATTTATCAACTATCATGCTGAAGAAGAGTGTGGGGAAAAAAAACAAAGAGGAGGACTAAGAGGAAAGAACAATCAGTTCAAAAATACAATTGCTTTAAAGCATGAAGTGCTTTTCCACACATTTACATTTAAATAACCCATATTAGAACATACAAAATATCTACAGAGGAGACGGTGTACAATGAATTTTAGACTCTTCATTGGTACCTACATGTTGGTACTTACATCACCCACACAACACAACAGCTCTATTCAGAGCTACCCTACCTCAAAGCACTCTAAAATATTATTTTACTATTTCCCTTGGTTTTCCCCTTGTTACGCTTTCCGGAACGCTACCCGGTGCGCGGACCGGGCGCTAACCGTGCAAAAATTTGAAAAAAAAAGGTTTTTTTTTTTTACATATATGGGCCTCCTCAGCCACCCTCAGAAAACCTAGGGGGTCAGGATATGTCTCCCGTGCCCCCTTATACCCATTCCCAACATTGTTTATCCTCCATCTTGTGACTAAATTCGTCCGAAACACAAGATGGCAGACTCCCGTTACGCTACCGGTGAGCTCCCCGGTTCGCGTACCGGGTAGCGCTTCCACCGCGAAAAATCGAAAAAAAATGATTTTATTTTTTTGCCCCGTGGGGCCCTTTAATAGCCCCCACATCAATCCTAGGGGGTCAGGAGGGGTCTACCTTGCCCCCTTTCATTCATTTCCCCCTTCGTTTATTTCCACCTCTTGTCTCTCGATCCTACCGAGAGACAAGATGGCGGCCGCTCTGGACTGTTTAGAATGTTGAGTCACCGGAGAGCCAATCCGCTTCTCCTCGCGAAGTTCAGTTACGCGTCTGGTACGCGAACCGGGGCGCTAACCGGGACGCTGTCACAGATATATATATTTTTTTGAACGTTAATTTCTCAAAATCCACTGGAGCACATATCTTGAGACCTAGCAAAGGCACATCGGGCAAACAGTGTCTACAATTTTGCCAAGTTTCATAGAAATCCATTCGCCGTTCGAGCTAAAAGTGAGTCCAACCGCCCTATGGAAAACTCAATGTTAAAAACACGTTTTTTTCTCGGCCCCCGCTTGACGAAACCCCCCCAAACTTTCAGGGGACGCTCAGAAACTAAATGTGCCATTTTCCTGAAAATTTCAGCCAATTCCGTCCATCAACGCCAAAGTTATTCAACATAGAATTTTCAGAAATCCCTATTCAAAAAAATCCTAACTATATATACCTACTGGCGACTGCCAGTAGGTAATATATATATATATATATATATATATAAACATTTCTATGGCAAAATGAAACCCCTCATTTTGTTCCTTTTCAAATTAAATGTATTAAGTGTTACTACTTTATTCCAATCAAGATGACTTCAGGTGTGCCATACTTTTGTCATAAGTAAGACTGTTAGCGTTCTAGTTGTTCTTTAGAACACTCTGTGACATTCTGTCATTGGGCTATAGTTGGGCTACATCTGGCTGATATTTTGGCTACATTTGGGCTCTTTTGTCTCTGGTGGCCATCTTGGGAGACTGCATATCAGAATTTTTTTAATGAAATATAAGAGGATTTGAGAAGTCACTCAAAATGTGCCCTAATTTTTCTTTCTTCAGCACTAATCATAATTTCTATGGCAAAATGAACCCCCTCATTTTGTTCCTTTGCAAATTAAATGTTTTAAGTGTTAACACTTTATTCCAATCAAGATGACTTCAGGTGTGCCATACTTTTGTCATAAGTAAGACTGTTAGCGCTCTAGTTGTTCTTTAGAACACTCTGGGACATTCTGTCACTGGGCTATAGTTGGGCTACATCTGGCTGATATTTGGGCTACATTTGTTTTTTTGTCTCTGGTGGCCATCTTTGGACTACATTGGGCTACATTGGGCTACATTTGGGCTCTAACATATATATAGCCCAATGTAGCCCAATATATATTTTTCAAAGTTAATTTTCGTAAAAACCACTGGAGCATATATCTTGAGACATAGCAAAGGCACATCGGGCTACCAGTCCCTACAATTTTGCCAAGTTTTGTGGAAATCCATTCAGCCGTTCCAGCTAAAAGTGTGTCCAACCGCCCTATGGAAAACTCAATGTTAAAAACACGTTTTGGGACCCCCCTTTTTTCTCGGCCCCCGCTTGACGAAACCCCCCCAAACTTTCAGGGGACGCCCAGAAACAAAATCTGCCATTTTCCTGAAAATTCCAGCCAATTCCGTCCATCAACGCCAAAGTTATTCAACATAGAATTTTCAGAAATCCCTATTCAAAAAAATCCTAACTATATATACCTACTGGCGACCGCCAGTAGGTAATATATATATATATCTATATATATCTATATATATATATATGTGTGTTTGTGGGGGGGGGATAGTGTGGGTCTGAAACCCTGCTAGCATATATCAAAGTACTGTGGAAAAATAGTTTGGCCATAGCTCTAACACAGTACCCTTGTGCTGCCACCACTGGTCATCAATGAAAAGTTTCTCTTTTTAAAAAAAATGTAATGCACGCCTCCTTTCCCGAGTGAGCCTCACCAAACAGGCAACATAACCGGAAACCTAATTGCCATAAAACTCTGGAAATCATTCTCAACAGCTGTGTTCTTCCCTCTAACCTGAGGATGCTACGGTTGTGTAGCTCAACCCAAAAACAGCTTATTACCAAGTTACACTGGGAAGAGTGCACCAATGCACCAGGAAGAGAGGAGAGCATGCCAAAACTCTGAAATCAAGGGCCTTTCTCCATGCCACTGTCACCTCGTTCAACCTAGGGTCCTCCTTATCCCAGATGATTCTCGTCTTCTATAAAGAACCTAGAGCTAGACTAAACATCAATGGTGCCTTATCCAATTCATTTAACCTCCAACAAGGAACCAGACAAGGATGCTCTCTCTTTTTTCTTTTCTTCTTAGAAATGCTAGAACCTCTGCTCATACTAATTCGAGAAAATCCCCTTATCCCTGGCATTCCATTCTCTGCAGGTCCACAGAAACTACCCGCCTATGTGGACAACCTACTCCTCTTCACCACCCAAGTAGAATCATCTTTCCCTCACATTATATCCTCCATCAATGAGTACTTCAAAGAATCAGGATAGTGTCTCAACAAAGATAAAACAGAGGTCCTCCCACTTAATGTGCATTGTAAGAGCACGTTTATTAGTGATCACAACCTCAAATGGGCCTCTGAGAAGATAAAATATCTGGGAATCTGGTTCTCCCAAAACCTTAAAGATTTCATAGACCTCAACGAAAAAATGACACCAGAAAAAATGAAGGACAGTTTAGAAAAGTGGTCCTCCAGATTCAACACGTGGTGGTAAAGAATAAAATCCATCGGAATGATGGTCATTCCCCTTGCCCATTTTTTGTTCAGTATTTACCCCATACACCTTTCAGACACCTTCTTTGTAAAATCAATGCAATGCTTATGGAGTCCTTCTGGTGTTCCAAAAAACCTAGAATTGCTCTGAAGAAATTAAGGCTACCTAAAAAACTTGGTGGCCTAAACCTACCATACAATAAGAGATATCAACCCTCTTTCCTAGCGAAACAGGGAAGCCACTGGTTTCTGCTTTCTATCAACTCCTCCCCTTCCTGGCTTTCTATTGAAAAAGAACTTGTTAAACCACTCTCGCTTATATCTCTTATAACTATTAAGAAAATAAAAGTGGACCACTTTGCAAACATCCTAACATAGTACAAGCCTTGCGTAAAATCGATAACAAACTCTCTAATAAAATGCGATATTGACACATAGTTTCCCTATGGCAAAACAAAAATCTGAACTTGGAAGGAAAAACTCTGTTTAAAGAGGAATGGGCACAAAAAGGCATACAGTTGGTAGGAGATCTCGGTACACCCTCCTAGCCTATACCCTTCTCCCAACTCAAAGCTATTTTCGACCTATTAACCTAGACGTTTTCCCATTCTTAAAGATTAAGACACGCATAGCCAGACAGAAATCCTCCCGACCTACCCAACACACTACAATCACATAGCAAAGGTGGACATCTAGCATCCAAACTATACTCTCTCCTCTCCGCTTCAAAAACCACTCTAACCAAATCAATACAAAATAAATGGAAATCCTTACTCTCCGACTCAAACTGCTTCCAGGAGATGACTCTAGACTGGCCGTCCACATGGGAGAGCCTTACCTCTTGCATAATCACACCATCACTTGTGCAATGTTAGTACTGGATTGCTTATATCTATCAATGGACCTCAGGGAAACTATGTAAACTCGGTCTTCGATCCTCTGACACGTGCTGGAGCTGTGAGAAAGAAGCAGGTGACTTAAGGTATATGTTACTGGAGTGTACTTTCACTAAGCAATTCTGGTTAGACATTAGTAAGACCATTTTACAAAGTCTTCACATAACTTGGACTCCTAATCTAGTCTCCATTAAATTAGGAATCCCCCACTTAAAATATGCCCTAAATAAAGAAGACCGCTTTTTATGGGACATCCTGATCTCAGTCGGCTTCAAAGTCATACTCTCCGTGTAGAAGGACATATCAAAACTCTCCTCCCGTACCTGGTGTGAATGGGTTCAGTGCAATAGAGGTGTAATTAACTCACTAAACATACTTAAGGACACCATCAATGATCAGTAGTAAAATCTGGCTCAAATTAGATAGTTTTATCTCAATTATGTCCCTAAATTAGTAGGATTTCTCACTTCCACTCTCCCTTCCCCCACCTCACCATCCCCCGCGCTCCCTCTTCATTTACTACTCTGCACACACTTTCCCTATTCTAAATCTAGCCTGTCTATTCTCCTCCTCTCTCTTCTTTCTCTCCTCCTCTTAATCTTTCTCGCTCTCCACCTATCTCGCTACCAACCAGGGTATCCGCACTATTCTCTCACTAAATATTTTCACTCCCTTACCATAAAAACAGTCCATTCCACTTCATTATCCCATACATATACAATTACACTTATCCTCCGTACGATATGTTGGTACCATTCCATTGATTGCATTTTCTATGTTTTTCAGCTGTACTCCCCTGTTCGTACAAAACTCTAATAAAAACCTCTTTGAATTTTTTTATTTTTTTTTAAACTTGAAAAATGCGTCTGACCTGATTTACAAATCTATTTATGCTTCTCTGTGACACTTACATGTGCAGTATATTAATCTTTGTGATTCACCAAACAAACCGTAAATTTGGAATTGTGAGTTAATTTACATAAAATTCAAAATGGCACCAGTGTGATGTGGGTTATATGTGAACATATCTGTTCATAGGTATTCCTTGCGGGTGTCCCACTTTGAAAACACCTACAGACGGTGGAGAATAGCTATATGTTTGGAAATGTGTGGATATTCTTAAAACTTTTTCAATAGTCATCTTGGAATAGTTGCATATTTACGCCTGCCTGGAGCAGGAGTAATTCTTGTTTTTGGGTTGGGAAAGGAGATGCAAGATCCGCCCTCCCCAAATTAGTGGCGGTGTATGGAAAGTAATTTTTCCAAATAGAAAACATGTTAGCAAGTGCAGATGTCTACACATCCGAACCCTCCTGGAGTTCGGCGAGAGTCTCAGTTTCCCAGAAGTAGTCCTAGAATTCTTTATAAATTCCAAGACAGTTGAACATTTGTTTGAAATGTAGGAGTAACCCAAGGGAGCAAATTGCGAAATTTCTTTATAAATTGGTCCAGTCATAAAGTATACAGTTTGCGATTTTTTCTTGCAGTTTCAACAGAACTTCTGAGCAATCCACACATCTACTTTTTTTTGGGGGGGGGTGGGGGGAGATCACCAAATCTTGATCAAAAAGTGTAATATCCAAACAGGGGATATTCTGCTGAAGTGAGTTTACAACCTCATGTAAGTACAGATTTACTCATCTCAAGAAATGGTAAATGTTTCTTGGGTATACCTGGAAAATCGTGCCAACATCAGTGTTGAAGCTATACCCATGAAAATTGAATTCATTTTTCACATGTAAGAACATAGACTTTTATAGTTTCAGATGCAAAGAAACGTATATCTGTTTTTTCACCATAGAGAAAATATGTTCCCCCTTCCGTAAACACTTTGTTGGTGTTCCATTCCCACTTTGGAAAGGTTATACTCTTGTCCTTGAGAGGATTAAATATCAGACCATTTCGAGAATGGAAATATGTCTAAAAATGGTTTGTGAATACCCACAGATGCCCCACTTTGCGGTTGTGCAAAAACGTTTAGAGCATTTCCACCCTGTGGCTCCCTACTCCTCAAATGCAGAAGTAGATTACCTCATAAGGTAACCCTGTTATGAGTAAATTCATTTTTGAGTGCAAAAACAAGTTTTCTGATTTAAGAAGTGTTTTTCCCTTATAAATCATGCTATTTGGACTTGTAATTCGGATGTCTTCTTTCAAATAGCTTTAGAAAAGAAGCAAATAAATAGTTTGTGGCACTGGCATCGGTGCCAAGCAGAGACAATGCTTTAAAAACCTCTTGAGGTATTACCTTCTCAGAAGGCGTCCCTTGTTGTAACAGGCTGACAGTCTTCTTAAACAGCAGACAAATAGATTGTTGTTTACAGTGATAGTCCGACATATTTAAGTAGCAAAATTCGGCACAGAAGTTTAAAACAATTATCGCCTTATAAATAAGCAAATTGGAAATGTGTATTGAGAATTAGCATGCAGAACCTGTACAATTTAGCGCATTGTGGCCCTCAATTGTGAGGGTTGCCATTCTCAAAGGTGCGGGGAACCCTGTTACTGGCCCTATAGGGAATTATAAGGTCTGTAAAGTTACAGCGGATCCGTCATATTTCTCCTTGAGATTTCGACTACTATAGTCAGGCCTGGAATGATCGATTCCCAATATAATTTCCCATTCTTCTAGGGATTCGCATGGTTCAACCCAAACCCCAGTTAATTTCGCATTACCAGATTTAAGGGGACCCCCCCAGTGCTGAACCCAATAAGGAAATCAGTAAATCCTTGAGGAAACAAGGATGGATTGTTCTCATATTTCGAATTGTTCTAATTTATTTCATTCTTGCAGACTAGTTGCTAATTTATTGTCATGGAAAATCAATATCAGCTTTCCAGTCCCAATTATTTCAGTAGAGTTCCTGTGCATATTGTTGTCGTGTAGAAGCATGCCTGTCAAGGTGGTTACTTGTTGAGGGAAGAACAGCTCCCCTAGAGGAGGTGTCTACAGGAGAGATGAAGAGAGTGGAGTTTGTCCTCTGAGATTTATGAAAGGGCACCTGTGAAACAGCATGGCGTCCTCCATGTCTTCATTATATGGCAGCTACAGTGCAGGAGGCACGCGCTATTCAAAGGTGTCTGACCAATCCCATTACAGAATAGATCCACACGACAAAAAACAAGAATGTTGCTGTGTGTGCCTAATTTGCAATGTTTGGGTATTCAAACATTTCTGCTAGACCAGTGCGCAAATTATACACCTGCATGCATAACTCAGTACTGTTTATGAAGAGAAAAAGGATTTATGTCTGTTTGCAATAAGATAAATCTCCCCGTTTACATACAGCATGAATTTCTAGGGTAACATAAATTACACATTCATAATAATATTACTTAAGAACATTTATCACCATCAAAATTAATTATTTATGCATGCTAGTAGGTATGCATCGCCACCCTTTCCTACACATATCCTCCAGCAATGTGTCCATTTCACTGCATTATCTTCATGGCGGTGCCTGCTTTATTTAATCTATATATTATATATATCTAGTTGTTCTACGTCGCTTAACAAAAAGTAGCAAACTAGCAAAAACGGCACAAATACACTTGCATAAAGTGTGGCAGCACGGAGATTTTTTTTGATATGGCTAAGGAAAACTAAAAGCAGTCAGGAAATAGTCAGAAAAGGAGAAAAGATTTGCGGAAGGACATGGAACAAATTCAACCAAGAAGCAAAGCATTAATAGACAGTTAATAGTACTGTAGTTGGCTTTTGTGTAGCCCTTCATATCTAATGAGGTGCATAATTCATTAGCGAAGAGGTAGCAAGCTTTGCCATAGGTTTCGTTTGGTTGGATGGATGCTGCTGGCTAGGAGTGTGGGAGCCTTTGTCGGTTTGGTGTTGTGTGGGAAACCAGAGTGGTGCTCCTTATCTTGTCATATGTCACAGTATTAAAAAATGTAGTGGAGTAAAAAATAAATGTTAGCATATTTGATTTCAAAACTGTTGTTCTGTGTTTGAAAAGGGTTGTTAGCTTGTCCTCTGTGTTAAATATTTTGATGGGTTGGCTAAAACTTCCCCGGTAATTGTGATCGTTTACCTAAGCTTTTGCCTGGAGTAGAATAAATAGAGTGATGCATAGTTGTGCATGTGATCTTGCCTACCATCCCTTCGGAGGCAACGCGTTTTTGTTCTTCGGTGGGTATGGTCCTGAGTCAATTGATGGCCATACTCTCCTTGTGTCTTAGGATTGGTTCCCGTTATTGGACGGTGTGATCCTCCAACATCTCTTTGGGCGGTCTTCATTTCCTTGCTGATTTTAATGTGAACTTGGATATTTCTTGGATGGTGGAGGTAGTGGGGTCTAAAGTTTGAAAGGAAAGAGGTGCAGTGAGAGAGATCAGCAGTACTTAATTTGAGCCAGTGGTTGCCAGTGGGGCTCATCGGCACTCAGTGCTGAGGACCAGTACCTATTTTTTTTAATCACACATTTCCCGAGAGCAATAGAGGGAAAACTCACAAAGGAGAAAGATAAAGGCAGAAAAAAACTTCCAAAAAATGGAAATCAGGAACCTGCTAGAGTGAGATTAAGTGGCGAGGGGTCCTTGGTAGTCGATTAAAGAGGCATGAGGTAGATTCCAGACTACACACCCTTAGTATTCGTGTACCGGAACCCTAAAGGGCTTCTGAGCAGGGCTAGGGCACCAGCACTTGTTCTTCTACAAAATATACACTGGAGATCAAGTATGTTGGAGAGAAAAGTAGGAGGGTGAAATGCTAAAGGCTGCATGACAGGGGCTAGCAAGATGAGGAGTTCTTGTAGGAGGTCTTACTCTATCTTGGTGATCACCCCTGCCTTTGGAGGGCATCCTATTGTGGTGCTGATGCCACTGCCCTCACATGCTATCTCCTACTTTGTGCCATTTGTTTGTAAATGCCGCCAACAGAAGTCTAATAACTAGAACGACAGTGGGCAAGCATTCATGCGACCTTGGCAGAAGGCCAATCATCAGAATGGCGGTAGTGAAGCAGAACCCCCGCTTCCAGTGTTGTGATGGTGCTTGGGGTGTCCTAAATAAACTTTTTTACGGAGTACCATTTGATATATAATAACAGTCACCCTTAGCAAGACACCTATGTGCCGGGCGCCCACGGCTTCCAACCTCTTTATGGCTCGTCTCCTTCAACAAAATAGCCCTACCTGTGTAGAATGATACGACTAGTTATTGGGTCATGAAAAAATCTAAGCATGACCTGGGTTATTTCTTTATAATAAACATCACTGGTTTCACATGTGTTGAACACTTCTGATTCTTTTAGAGAAGCTGTTAGTCTGCTAAGTAAGTGCAATAATTAAATGCAATACAAATATCAATGGGTCTATTTGCAAACTGCATTTAGTAGTACTACTAATATACTACAAAATGCTATTCACTAACCTACGTGCTGAGATCTATGCTCTCCAATCTTTGATTTGCAGAGATCTCCGCCCGACTGCAGAGATTTCCATACACTTATGCCTACATTTTAGTAGTAAATGTGGGAGGGAAGGGGAGTGGCTGGAAAAAGGGTAATACTACTAATTAAGGAGCGGTTAAGGGACGAATAGAGAGGAGCTTAGGGAGGGGCATACATCCACCCACAAAATAGAAAGCCCTTTCCTATTCACAAATGGCAGTTCTATAGTTCTATAGTTCCTACAGTCGCAAAGGATCCAAAACAGCCGAAAATATAATCCAGCTTCGAGAGGGAGTATGTCCAGCACCACCCATGGCCATCCACAAGTACTACAACACCACAATTGTCACATTGTGACCTGGGATGTTTCATAGCCAAGCCTGGTACCAAATGCTGAAGACAGTCTCTTCACAGCGTGGACTGTCTCGCAGCAAAGCCTGCATCTATTTTTCAGGGCAGTCATTATCCTTGCGGTGTAGAATTGGCTGTCTTGCAGCATTGTTTGTTGCATATGGTGTTCTCATGCTGCAGAATGCTCATGGCCAGCGCCAAGCGGCCATGACTGAAGTAATACAGGAGTCTCACAGTGTAGAAGAAGCATCTTTAAGCAAAATCCCAGTGGCCATGGCTTAAGGAAAGTAGTGCCTCCCCAGTATGGAATGTGCAGCACAAACACTGGAGGCACACATTACTATCAGTGTGGGACATCTCACAAAAAGATCCTGGGGGATATTGCAGGACGGACTCTACCATCACAATGTGGGAGCCCCCGTATTATTAAGGCATGTTAATCCCTCGTATCAAGAAAGCCAGAATGGGTGGCCGCTCTTTTAGATTTATAGTTGCACAAAGCTGGAACAAACTCTCAATGGGTCTCAGACTTGAAAGATCAGAGGCCAAGTTTAGGAGTCTCCTTAAAACTTTTTTGTTTCTCCATGTAGGGGCACTATCAGGTGTTTTTTTTTGGGCTATGCTATTTCTGCTGGGCCTGCTATTTCCACAGCGCAGGGACACGCCGGGAAGGCTTTACAAGCTACCATATAATTTATTATTAATTAGGGTAATACTTAAACTTGAAACGTGGGGGGTGCACCAAGTCCTGGGCGCCATTGTTCAGAGCATTGTACAGTGTGGATTGTTTCATCCGAATGGTATTTGCCCTTACTGTGTGGAAGGGGATACCACCATTCATAGTATAATGGCCATTCTTAAGGCAGAGACAGACTTCATAGTCTGGAATGTGCCACTTCATGGTTGCTTAACACTACCATCACAGTATGACATATCTCATACAGAATTTCCTTGGGAACATTTCTCCTTCTCCTCCATGTTTCTTCACTTGTGCATATTACCTACACACTTAGCGTCCATTGAGGATGTGTCACTTATACACCTACCTGTTTAATTAAGAATTTCCCAGACATAGGTCGCATTAACATTCAGATAAAGTCTTGTAGTACTTACAGTTCTGGTGACAGCCTGGGATGTTCATTTGGTATCCCCAGTCTTTCCTGACCTTCTTCAAAGCATGGGATAGAAGAGGTAGAGGCGCAAATGCATAAAGGAGCCCAGAATGTTTCTCTGAAGGAGAAACATTTCTTCCAAGGAGCATTGAGATGTAAAGTCCAGAGTGCTAAAGGACACAACATTGAGTGATGTTGGCATAGCAAACAGATCTAACTAAGGCACACCCCACAGGGCGAAGACCCTTTGAACTACCTCTGGGCGCAGACACCACGCCTGGATACCCCTCCTTGTGATTAGCATGCTCTACAAGTACTGATTGATTGAAGACAGTCCACGATGAGCAAGATGAAGCAAAATATGTTTTATGGGCCGAGTTGGACACCACAGACTGTGTTGGCTGCGCTATAGGCACCAGTGTGGTGATTTGGCGTCATGCATAGATGTGCACTATGGGCTATTCCTGGAAAATGCAACCGTCCTTAATATATATGCTGTTTGATGGGTCCAAGATTTTTGGTGACAAGGATTAAACGGTTCAAGGATAGCCATGCTCTGGCTCGCTACTTGGAAAACTTGGCTACCTCTGGCCCACCAGTTTCATCAACAATATCTGAAGTTTCAAGGCAACAACCGGAGCCTTGCTTACCACCAGAAACAGCCCACGAGGCCTTTTCAGAGCTCAAGAGAATGGGGGCACAAGCATCCGCTCCAGCAAGGTCAGTCCTCGTCTTTCTCATCATATTCCATGGCCACTGCCAAGTTTCTCTGATACTCCCTACAATAGTAATGAAGGATGAGTGGCAGGTAGGGGCATAATATGTTTTTATCTACCCGGCTGGCATGCAGTCAGTTAGGACCAATGGGTCATACAGGTTGTTCAGCGTGGTTATGCCCTCCCTTTCCTATCTACTTCCCCCTTCTGTTCCCCAAGTTTTTTCAGACATTTGCTGTCCATGTCAGCATCCTTGCCAAGGAGGTTCATTCGTTGCTGGCCAAAGGTGCAATAGAGAGAGTCCCCAAGGTGCGCCAAAGGCAAGCCCGTCTGCGCCCGTCCGCGACAAGTCCGCGCCGGGGGCCGAGATGCTGTTTGTGCAATTCATTTTGCTGGCGCTATCAAGGGCGTATTTGCTGGATATTGCTAAGAGAAATCTTCCTCGCTGCCCTCATGTCTGGAAATCCGAAAGGCTGTCAAAAAGGGCCCTTAATTTGCAGAGGGTGTGGTCTCCTCTTTAGGGGGTGGGGTGTTAATCAGTATTTCCCCCGCAACTATCAATCTTACTCAGACCCACAAACGGAGGCCCCTGCACGGTTTTCTTATAAACTCCAGGTCCCTTATAAAGAACAATATTGCGTTTAAAGATTTTGTTCTTCAAAATGCTCCAGATTGGGTTTTCCAAACCGAAACATGGGCCAATGATTCATCTGGCCCTGAGCTCGTGGAGGCTATTCCCCCGGGCTAACTCTTTTCGAGAATGGACAGGGAGGGACGACGCAGAGGCGGTCTAGGTATCCTGGTCAGGCATTTCTTTACCTGTCGGGCAAAGCCTCTCACCTCTACTCTTGATGCCTATCAGGCATTTTATTTTTCCATAAACTTCACTCCCACAGAAAGTTTCTCTGGGATTGTCTGTTATAGGCAACCAGGGTCAAAGGCATCAGTTGGCCAGGACCTATACAACCTGTTAAAACCTTATCTGGAATGTACTAATCTCACGCTTCTTGGAGTTTTAATTTTAATTTAGAAAACAATACAAATCATGATACCCGTACTCTTTTAGAGGTCTTGAATGGCTGTGGACTACATCAATTAGTGAAGTCTTCTACCCACATCGCTGGTCATACCCTTGATGGGATCTTTTCAAATGATGACCGCATTTTTGTGGATGTGCCCGTTCCTCTTTCTTGGTCAGATCACCATGCCGTTCCTTTTGAGTTAAAGGCTACTACGTTAGGCACTTTTCAGAAGGCAGACCCAAAATGGAAGAACAAGGTAATTTTACCTTGATCTGACTGACTGACTGAAGGGTTTGTAAAGCGCTCGAATGCCGCGACGTCTCCAATGAAACGGTCGCTAATTTTCGATCTAACTCACAGATCCTTGACTTTTCTAACGCGGATATTGGCGTGGTTGACCTGGTGGAAAGAATTTCATCCATGATGGATACCCGTGCCCCTAAAAAAAATCTTACTATTCTGCTAGGTCTAAGCCTACCGCACCCTGGTTCTCTGATCGGTTACGTGAAATGAGGCAGGAGTGTAGAAGGAAGGAAAGATTCTGGTGGAAGGACCTGGCTCCGTCAGGCAGGGTGTCCCATAAATAAGCTTTGAAGTCTTATAAAGCAGCTATACTTGAGGAAAAAGAAAGATACTTTTCCAACATTGTCGGGGGTCTTACCTCCACCAAGGAGCTTTTTAACAGCTTCTTTGCTCCTGCTGCTCCTCCTATTTTGGACAAGGTGGAACCTTCACAGGCACTCTGCGACAGCTTATCCTTCTTTTTCCGCTCTAAGATAGCTGACATCTATTTCAAGTTGGAGATTCAAAATCCCACCCAGATACCTGATACTATGTCAGATACTCTCCCTAATAGTGGCCCTAGCTGTACCACGTCAGGGAGTTTTTGCTCTTTCCCTAACCTTACGACTGAGGCCATAGATCTGTTGATTGATGGAATTATATCTGGGTCCCCTCTGGATCCTTGTCCCCTTAAAGTTGTGAAAAGAGCAAAAGAGGCTTTCATCCCCCACCTTATGACAGTCTTGAACTTAGCCATATCCTCAGGACTTTATCCGCTGATCTGGAAGGCTGCTGTGGTCAGACCCATACTTAAGAAGCCCTCGCTAGATCCTTCCTTTCTTAAAAATGTTCATCCTATTTCCCTTCTCGCTCTTCCCACAAAAATTCTTGAATCTCACCTCAATTTGCATTTGAGCGCCTACCTGAGGGACCATCAGATTTTAGATGACATCCCAACATGGTTTTAGATGCTCTCACAGTACAGAGACTGCACTTACAATGGTGCTGGATAATATTCGAGTTCAGGTGGATGCGGGTCATACCACTCTCCTGATTTTACTCGACCTTACCGCCGCCTTCGATACTCTGTCCCCCAGAGACTGGTGGAACGTCTCAAGGAGATAGGGGTCGGGGCCGGACTCTGGATCTCCTTACTTCTTTTCTTAGTGAGCGGTCCCAACTAGCCAGAATGAGGAGCTTCTCCTCAGAGCCCTCCCCCCTTGCCTGCGGTGTGCCCCAGGGCTCTTCTTTGAGCCCTACCTTGTTTAATATCTATGTGGCCCTGCTGGAAGGGTGGTGAAAGCCTTTAGGCTTGAGGTGTTATCCTATGCGGACGACACCCAGATCATGGTATCCATTACGCTAAAGGTCAGGAACTCCGCAAACATTTTTAAAGACTGTATGATAGCAGACTCATCTTGGATGGTTCATAACTATCTTAAATTGAATGGTGAAAAGACGGAGGTCCTGGTCTTTGGGGAAGACCTGGACATTTGGTCGGTGAGTGGTGACCTGATTCCCTGGGTACATGTCCCATTCCTGTTCCTCATGGGAAAAATCTTGGAGTCATTATCGATGATTCCCTCTCCATGACTCTGTAGGTCTCAAGGACTGTTTCCACCTGTTTCAGGCTTATTCGTATCATTAGAAAAATATCACAGTTTTTGTATTTTGAAGCCCGAAAAAAGGTGGTTGGGGCCTTAATCCTGGCCAGACTAGACTATTGTAATGCCCTTTATTTGGGCATCAATAAGGGTCAGATTTACCGCTTGCAGCTGGTTCAAAATGCTGCTACAAGGCTGGTTTTGAATCTCCCTAAGCATCATTCGGTCTCAGCTTCCCTCAGTCTGTTGCATTGGCTTCCGGTGGACTGTAGAGTTTTGTTTAAGACCCTTTGTCTCACCCACAACGCATAGCATGGTCGGGGCCCATCTGGCCTAAAAGCCCATTTTAAAAGGTATACGCACTCAAGGAACCTCAGGTCAGTAAACCGTAACCTCTTTGTGGTACAGAGGTTTAAAAAATTGAGGTGGGGAGGGAGAGCTTTCTCGCTGACTGCTGCCAAGGCGTGGAACTCTCTCCCTGTTTCCCTATTGGGTCAACAAGAACATTCTGCTTTTCGCAAGTCTCTTAAAACCTAGTTGTTTCCTAAGAGCAGGGTCTAAGTATGATTTCCGAAGTTGTCTGTGGGTGGTCTGTACATAAGCGCCTTGACGCCCTTGGGCTTAGTTTGCGCTATACAAATTGCTCATTCATTCACTCATTCATTGATTCAAGGCGGAGGTGGGCAACGGATGCTACAATTGCTTGAACAAGGTGCTGAAGTGGGGCAACACAACTACCCGCAGCAGGGATAAGTACTTATAGAATGTGCAGTTTGTTAACGCTCTAGAAACTAAGATAACCATTATTAAAATAATTCACTTTGATTAATACCTCATCACCACTGGCTCCTGCAGAGCCCCCTCTCTTCAGTCAACCTGGAGGTGACTGTAGTGCCCCCTTCCTGCAGTGCATCCTCTTTCTGGGCTCCAGTGAATCACCAGACCATCTCTTAACACTTAACAACGAATTTTCCACAGAACACAACTACCTGTGAAAAGAAGTTCAAATTAACTCTAACCCTTACAATGAGGTTCCTGCAAATATAACCATTATACTGTGGGTTAAGCTTTCATTTTTGTCTTTTTTCCACAGGCAGTTGTGCTTGTTTGCGTCCACGCTGTGAGGAGAGCGATTTAATGTGGATGCGCGTTGTATGACAACCCCATGGTCCATGGTGGCTAACCCCACAGTTTGAAGCCTTTGAGTTTAAAATGTTATGTTTAAGGTTAGGGGTCAGTAGAGCAGAGCTCTGGAACTGAGAGACACAACTGGAGCGCACACTAATGGAGGAGGGAGAATGTTCTCTGTCAGGGGTCCAATACTAAACAAACTATTTCTGCTTATAGGCACAATCACATGCAGCATGGGTACTACAAAGCCGAAAACTTGGATCGTGACTGGCATTGTTTCTTTTGCTTTGTGACATACAGCTTCACCTTACGCTGCCTGAAGGCCTTCTGGTGTATCACAGGGAATTTATTGCTTGACTTTGGATCATGCTTAGATTTGAGACTCCAGAGAAACATCAAGGGGCCAGTGCGGCTTCTCCGCTAAGGTGGGGGAGCGTCGCTCCACAGGAAAAATAAAATAATAACAACATGTTATTCTCATTTTATTTTTCCGTCCTGGCTTTAGGTACAGGCGGGGCAGGGCTTGGCTGCCCACACAGCAGGGTAAGGAGTGGTGAGCCCTTTCTAAGTGCGCATGACTTTTTGGCCGCCTATCTTGAGACGGCCAAACAGTGATGCGCCCTTGGCATGTTCTCCACCCGGCTGTATTACACAGCCTGGGTGGAGAATATGCACAGGCCCCCAAACCCTGTCTGAGTGCCGTACCACGGTGCTCAGACCAATCACAATGCTGCTAAAATGCTGATGACCGCACAGTCGTGATTGGCTCGGGGAGTTTGGAAGCCTGTGAGCTTCTCGTTTCCTGCATCGGATGGAAGAGAACAGGCGGCTTGCAGATAAGTGGATTTTACCTTATTTTTATAGCACTTTGGATCCCAAGCAGCAGCCACTGCTCAAAAAACTTTTCAGTGGTTTTTCACACTCAAAATTCACCTGTGATCTGTTGGAAAAAACATATGTGCCCTATAAAAAAAGAAATGTCATATTGCAACTGTAATCGTCTTCATCAAGTAATCATTCCACTAAATGCAAGCTATCAATTTATAAATGTTCAGGCTTACCTATGGGGATTTGTCAATTTCCAAAAAGTACTAACTTTCCCAAATATCTAAAGTTACTGCTTTCTTTTGGTTCATATGTAGCTTAGTATCACTAAATCTCCAGAAATTGTAGACTGTTTCTACCTTTCACAATTCCCTCATACTTTTTGTGAATCATCCCACTATGTTTGATTAAAAAATATGGTTGCAAGGTACCTTGAGCTATCAAGATATAACCCAAGCGCAGTACAAAAATTTAATTAGCTCGCCATGAGGTGCTTCAAACTTCTACACCTCTGCATTCCATGTAAATCGTTCCACACCTGGAATCTCTCCTATCTTACAAGTAAACTGACTCCACTTAACAAACACAAGCCATAATGTTAATCAAGAAATCCCAAAGGACAACCAAGCTCTCTGCTGTGGTAGCTCCAGTATAGCAACAACCTATGCCTTTCTAACTAATTGTGTGCACAGTACACATCAGAACCGCCAACCTACTCAGTTTCTCTTTTATTAGTATTTATTTATTTATTTTTTTGCTCACATTCTTTAGTTTACTAAATACATGCTTATTTATGCAGGTTCACAGCTCCAGAAAAGCCAGCTATACAGATTAGGCTACTACTGCCAATAGCACCTGATCTCATATATATTATTATGTGATCAATCTGTGCAACCCCTGCTGCAGTAACTTTATCCTTCGGCCTGCTTCAACAGACTTCTTGTCTTATGTTACCTTACTTCTTTACAATAATGCTACCTGCCGTACAGCAGCATGTCAGCATTCTATATTCGTACCTCACAAAACTCAAATAAATATCTAAACGAGCTATTTCGCCCTATCAAAGGGCAAAACTCTTGTACTTTTGTGTGAGTTCGCGTATCCAGACATGAATCAATAAATAAAAATGGAGAGGATGTGTTGAACAATTTTTTCTACTTTCTGGAGTAAAAGAGTAGCCACGGTACGTGTGAAATATATTTCAAGATTGAGATTCAATCGAAACAACTAGATACAGAAGAAAAGTTACTCGATACACCTTGTGAATTGTTCAGATACACTAATATCTCAGCAGCTACATCTGACTTCTCATCACTAATTGCATTTTAAGTCAAGTGGTAGTGTGTGGTCACTGTGTAAACTCTGGGAATTGGCTTCTGTTCTCTGCAAATTGTGACCCCAGGCTCTTTTTTTTATAATTGATTTTCCAATTATTACTTAGTCAAACAGTCTAGGTTTACTATAGCAGGTGGGATAGGTGGGGCTAAATACAGTATGACACAGTTCAAGTTCAAGTTCGGCATTTGTATAGCGCCTTATATACCCAGAGGGTCTCAAGGCGCTTGAAGGGAGGGGTACTTTATTTATCGAAAATCCAAGTTTTCAATTGTTTTCTGAAGGAAAGGTGGTTCTGAGTAAGGCGGAGATGGGTGGGGAGAGAGTTCCAGGTTTTGGCTGCTAAGTAGGAGAAGGATCTTCCCCCATGGTGGATTTGTGGATGCGTGGGATTGCGGCAAGGGCTTGAGTGGATGATCGCAGTCGGCGGGTGGGGGTGTAAAAGGACAGGCGCGTGTTGAGGCATTCGGGTCCTAGGTAGTAGAGGGCTTTGTGTGCGTGGGTGAGGAGACGGAATGTTATTCTCTTGTTGACGGGGAGCCAGTGGAGGTCTTTCAAATGACCGGAAATGTGAGCTTGGCGGGGGATGTCTAGTATGAGTCTGGCTGAGGCGCTTTGGATGCGCTGGAGTTTTTTCTGTAGTTTGGACGTTGTCCCGGCGTAGAGGGTGTTTCTGTAGTCCAGTCGGCTGGTGACTAGTGCGTGGGTGACTGTTTTCCTTGTTTCGGTGGGGATCCAGCGGAAGATCTTTTTGAGCATGCGCAGGATGTTGAAGCATGAAGAGGAGACGGCGTTGACTTGTCTGGTCATCGAGAGGGAGGAGTCGAGGATGAAGCCCAGGTTACGTGCGTGGTCCGTAGGTATGGGAGCGCTTCCCAGGGATGGTGGCCACCAAGAGTCGTCCCAGGCGGAGGGTGAGGAACCTAGGATGAGGACTTCAGTTTTGTCCGAATTTAGTTTTAGCCTGCTGTCCTTCATCCATTCGGCTACTTCTTTCATCCCTTCGTGTAGGTTGGTTTTGGCGGTGTTAGAGTCATTGGTGAGGGAGAGGATCAGCTGGGTGTCGTCTGCATAGGAGATGATGTTGAGGTTGTGTTGTCGAGCGATGGTTGCGAGGGGGCTCATGTATACGTTGAAGAGGGTGGGACTCAGTGATGATCCTTGTGGTACGCCGCAGATGACTTCGGTGGCCTCTGATCTAAAAGGGGGGAGTCGGATTCTCTGGGTTCTTCTGGCGAGGAACGAGGTGATCCAGTCCAGTGCTTTACCTTGTATTCCGACATTGCTGAGGCGTTGAATAAGGGTGTTATGGCAGACAGTATCGAAGGCTGCGGAGAGGTCCAGTAGGATGAGGGCGACAGTTTCTCCGTCGTCCAGGAGTGTTCGAATGTCGTCTGTTGCTGCGATGAGGGCTGTCTCAGTGCTGTGATTGGCTCGGAAGCCGGTTTGTGAGAAGTCAAGGGATTTACTTGATTCGAGGAAGCCGGCTAGCTGACTGTTGACAGCTTTCTCGATGACTTTGGCAGGGAATGGGAGGAGCGAGATGGGGCGGTAGTTCTTGAGTTCAGTGGGGTCTGCTGTGGGTTTCTTCAGGAGGGCGCTGAGTTCGGCGTGTTTACAGCTTTCCGGGAAGGTAGCGGAGTTGAGGGAGCAGTTGATGACATCTCGTAGATGGGGTGCGATGATGGAGTCTGCTTTGTTGAAAATGTGGTGGGGACAAGGATCGGTTGGTGATCCTGAGTGGATGGAGTTCATCAGGTGTATGGTCTCTTCAGTGGTGATTGGGTTCCAGGCAAAAAGGTTGTTAGAGGGGTGCTTTTTTTCGGATGTGGGTGGGGAGGACTGAATTCTGGTCTGGTTTTTGAAACTGTTATGAATGTCTGCGATTTTGTTGTGGAAGAATGAGGCAAGGGAGTCGCAGAGGTCTTGGGAGGGGGTGATGTCATTTGCTCCGGCGGTGGGGTTGGTGAATTTTTTGACAATGTTGAATAGTTCCTTGCTGTTTTGGGCGTTGTTGTCGAGTCGGTCCTTCAATGCTGATTTCTTGGTGGATCGAATCAGTTGGTGGTGTTTGCGGATAGCGTTCTTGAAGGCTGTCTGGTTGTCAGTGGTTCGGTCATTTTTCCAGGCTTTCTCGAGGGTGCGGCAGATCTTCTTGGATTTCTTGAGGTCTTCGTTGAACCAAGGGGCTTTTTTGTTGGTCTGCTTGGGTTGATGTTTTTTCAAGGGTGCTAATTCGTCAGCGCTGTGGTTGATCCATTGTGTGAGGTTGGTGGCTGCAAGGTTTGTGTCCGATGATTTTGCAGGGGGGTTTTGGTGCAGTGATGTGAGGAGTTGGTCGGTTGTAGTTTTGTTCCAGTTTCTGCGGGGGATTGGTTGTGGGCGGTTGTGAGTCGTAGTTTTTTTGTAGCTGAAGTGAACGCAGCTGTGGTCTGTCCACTGAAGAGCTGTGGTGTGGTCGAAGGAGATATGCTTGCTGGAGGTGAAGATTTGGTCGAGCGTGTGTCCGGCGGAGTGGGTGGGGGTGTTAACAAGTTGTAGGGGTCAGAGATTAGCGAGGTAATCCAGAAGGGTGGTGGTGTTGTAGTCATTATTCTTTTCTAGGTGGAAGTTGAGGTCTCCCAGTAGGATGTAGTTCTCGGAGGGGAGGGCGTGGGGGCTGATGAAGTCAGTGATGTCTTCGCTGAATTGTGCGCGAGGTCCTGGTGGCCTGTAGATGAGGGTGCCTCTGAGTGTGGTGTTGGGGTCGGTGTGGATCTGGAAGTGAAGGTGTTCGGCGATAGCGAGGTTGTCGTCGGAGCTGGTCGAGATGCGGATGGTGTTCTTATGGACGATGGCGATGCCTCCTCCTGTTTGCTTGGTGCGGTCTTTTCGGATGATCTTGTAGCCGTCCGGAATGGCTATGGTGATGTCGGGAGCTGAAGAGCTGTTCATCCAGGTTTCTGTGAGGAAGGTAACGTCCAGCGCTGTGGTGTCGAGTAGGTTCCATAGCTCGATGGCGTGTTTGTGGACCGAGCGGGTGTTAAGTAGGATGCATTTCAGATGGTTGGGGTCGGAGCTCAGTTTGGAAACTGAGGATCTGGTGGGTTTCTTAATACAGTCGAACTTGCAGGAGTGGCAGGTGAATGGTCCATGGGTGTATCCTGGGGCGGCTTGGTGGCAGTTAAGCGGACGTCCGGGGTTAAGGGCTGAGAGTGATGCGGCGTCGTACGTGATGCGGCTGGTGGTGGATTTGCGAAGGCCAGGGGGTCTGGCGCTGGGCGCGGTCCAGGCGCGGACGGGCGTTGACGGGCTTACCTTTGGCGCGCCTTTGGCGCGCGTGGACGGTCCATCTGTTATAAATGGAGAGTGGAGGGGGGCGGAGCGTGGGCGTGGCGGCTGGGAGGCGGGAGCGTGGGGGGAGAGACGTGCTGGAGGCACAACCAAATGGCAGCAAGCAAAACAAAGGCTAACACAACGATATTGGGGCTATTGGGGCTCAAGTAATGGCAAACAAAGCAAAGCAAAATACTTCAGTGGGCACAGTCAGGCAATACTCAGGGGGCAATGTAGGCGATCCGAGCGATGGAGCGCCGGGGACGCACACAGGCACAATTAATATCCAGCAATGCGAGGCACTACACACAGGCACAATTAATATCCAGCAATGCGAGGCGCTACAATGCACAGATTCGTTTTGGCAGCAGTGAGGAGGAGAGCAGCGCTACGATACCCAGAGATGCAGGAGGCAAGGGGGAGCAACCGCTACGTCCGGAGACAGGCTGGTCACAAGGAGATGCCGGACGGGACGTTCCTGATAGTCAGTGGGTGGGCGGGGCGGCTGGGAGGCGGGAGCGTGGGGGGAGGGACGGGCTGGAGGCACAACCAAATGGCAGCAAGCAAAACAAAGGCTAACACGACGATATTGGGGCTCAAGTAATGGCAAATAAAGCAAAGCAAAATACTTCCGTGGGCACAGTCAGGCAATACTCAGGGGGCAATGTAGGCGATACGAGCGGTGGAGCGCCGGGGACACACACAGACACAATTAATATCCAGCAATGCGAGGCACTACAATGCACAGATTCGTTTTGGCAGCAGTGAGGAGGAGAGCAGCGCTACGATACCCAGAGATGCAGGAGGCAAGGGGGAGCAACCGCTACGTCCGGAGACAGGCTATCACAAACAGAAAAAAATCTGTGTCTTGTCAGTCTTACTTTTTTAAAGAACGACTAAAACGTTATTTACAAACAAGAGAATAGGAAGGTTAAAGTTAACAAGACTAAAACAAACCTAAAGTTTCTAGAATCCAAGCTATGAGTCTGACTTTTTAATAATAGCTAAATGGAATCAGCTGGTAAATGTAAATACTCAATGAGGAGTGCTCATCATTAGTCTGTGAGCCAATGACCTCAAAGATTTAGCATTCTTAAGATCCCTATGGGTCGTTGGAGGCTGCCTATATTTTCCAGAGAATGGGGGCTGTTTATGATGTTGGTCGGACTGCACACTAACAGGCAGTCAGTGGCAATCCAACTGCTTACAGCCCTTTTGTTCGATCACTGCATTTTAATACTGGAGGTCAGGCCCACAGCGGGCAGAGTCCAGACTACCGCCTCCGACAAAATCTCCGCTCCTGACGGGGTGGCAGTTGGAATCGCGGGCCAGTATGGCGGCAGTGCCGATCCAGGGTCTTCCGTTGATATTTGGCTATCCCTTTCCAACAGCCTGTTCATGGTAGGAACACTGCAATGTATAGGCTGTCGGAAAGGGCTATTGTGGTCCCCAAACTCAGGCCACTGCAAAGTGGCCCTGGGGGAACATATAGTGCTTCCAGTCACTTCCATGCACTATGTGCCATGCACCACATAGTGCATGGCACATCGGCCGCGCAACACCCATTAGACTCAAAGGGCTTCAGCCCCCCCCATCATGTGTGGCATCCCGGGATGAGACAGCTTCCTGGGCGCACACACAGACCCACCCGAGTACTTCACAGGTCTTTTAAAGACCTTTTGCTTGTTAATGAGGCTTTGATGGGTTTCACCCCTTCTTAGGGCCCCTGCAGCTCCACTCTGCCTTTTGATTGAAGAATCAGCCCCCCCCCCAAAAAAATGTCTTAGCCTCCCGAAATTTGACTCTAGGTGCGCCTCTGTGGCACATGGTCCATGGACGTGTAGGAAGTGTTCGTTTTCACGGCGACTTGTGCTGCGGCCCTTTTCCTGGGCCGCAGCATAAGCCGCTGTGAAAAAGAGCACTTTACGACCGCCAGCCTGGTGGTAGCATCGTAATTCCTCGGTCGAACCGCCGACTGCTTGTCGGGCAGTCTTCTGACTGCTGCGTTAGCGGTCGGTAATATCGAAATCACCCACATAGTGCTGATTTGGTACTCTGGCCTCTAGTATAAACCTTCCCACTTTATCTGCTTGTATTTTTTTTACCATTTCTGCCACCTGACAAGGCTTCTCTGAAGCTCTTTCCTTTTGAGATGTTCTTTTTAGTGACCTTAGCTACTGTCAGGCAATTCTTTAGTGATTAACTCTACATATCAAGAGCCTTCCTCACACAAACCTCCATTTCAGAAATGCCCCGTGATTCCTTCCTAATGTGTCTTCCACCTTTCACTTGTAGCTGGAAATTCTCCTGCTTGCTCAGAACCAATGTAATCTGTCCCTGTGTTTTACTGAGATGAATTTGTAAACGAAGTTTTGGGAAAAGCACGGCACGAAAGAAGTATGCAAATAAACAAAACACATTATACAAAATAAGATGTGTTGAACAGAATATGTATATATTATTACAAAGGGAATAGTTAACAGAATGTGGGCCTGATCATAACTCACAGCTGCAGCATATATTACATTTTTCCAGAAGTGACGTGTTTTGTCTGAGGGCTTTAGAAGGCTAACATTTGTTAAATGCTCGGATCCTGTCCTCATTGGGTTCACTCCTCCACTTAGACGTGCCTAACATTTGGAATATTAAGTCTGCACCCAGGAGACATGTGCTAAGATGACTATATTGAAAAATTGAAAAGTCACCCGCATAGCTGTGAAATCCCGAGTCCCCGTCTCTAAATGAAAACTGATAAATCACACCTATTGAAGGTTCTGTCGGTATTGTTCGCGGTCTCAAGGGCGCTTATTTTGAACGATTTTTTCCCTATAAATAGCAAGGCCTGTTGATGAAATCCTTGAAATTAATTTGCTGTCTTCTTTTTCTAATGACACATCCCTTTTTTTCATCTTCCAGCAGCTGAGAAGAGATTGATTTTTTGTGCGTGTGCTCGCCTTGCTCCTCTTCGTCATCTTTGTGTTGCTTGTGTTTTGCAGAGGTCCTGACAGATTACATCAAGCCGGGAGCAGAGTGCTTGGAGCTGTTTGCGCGTAACCTGCAAGCCGGCTGGACCAGTTGGGGCAATGAGGTTCTCAAATTCCAGCACATCGATTACTTTTCTCCTCTGGAGGATGGAAGCTGACCATGATCTCCTAGTTTAAAATATTTTTTAGCACTGACATGTTTTTGTATTACCAAAGCGGCTCTTTGAAAGCAATGTAAATAGAATTGGACGTGTTGCAATTTAACTCCATGTAGCAACCAACTCTCCTACGGTGCTATGGGGGTGTGAGCTTTAGCTGTACATTGTATTGTGCTTTCTGAATGGCATCTACACTTTCCCTGTATTTTTTTTTTTAAAAGAAAACTCATGTTTTGCTTCTGTTTTTAATAAGCCACCTGTCAAGTGGGACATTCTCTGGGCAGTTAGCGGTGACAGTAAAAGACGTCCATCGTATGGAACATACGCTTGCACACTACATTCATGTCACTCGTGTTCGGCTGTTTTATAAATTGCAGGCAGCTAGCACAGGGTCACCCATTGACGAGTCGTTCTCATTGGCTGTCATGCAGTCTAACTGTTCATTTACTCTGAAATGTAATGGCTCCTTCTACTGAAGCAAAATGCGTGTGCATCTGTGTGGCACATACTGTAATAGTTGTGTGGATCACAGTCGACAGTGTAGTTCCTCTTTTGGCAGCCATCTTGTGCCAGCAGCATATACACAACCATAAGCTCCTAGTAAATCTTTTCAAAAAAATTGAGATACATCATACTTAAATGAGATAAAACATGTTTTTTTTTTTTTTTTTTTTTTGAAAACCTTTATTGAACCTTCACAGTTGTTACACAGCTTGTCGCCTACAACCCAACTGGGCCGGCCGCCAAGTAAGTGTCAAGTAAGAAAAAACCATCATTACTATACAATTGTGCCTGCATTCTTTGAGGACGGGAAGGTAGAATCTAGAAACAAATTGTGAAGGAAAAGTGCGAATGTTCCATGCTGGGTGTGTGAGGTTTTCATTTTCTGTTTTATACCTAAAGAAAGAACATTCAAAACTTCGGGAAGTCACATTACGATCAATATAGTAAACTTAATGCCAGGTAGATGTGAGCGTAATTCGGAGTTAGGGCCAACAGCCCGTTGCCCTTCATGCTAGGTAAAGTGTGAGCCGTCCCTCTCCATCTCCCCGCCCCCTCCCGGTGCACCCCCCGCATCACTCAGCCCCCCCAGCACATTCAGTCTTCTTCGTCTGAGTCTATTGCGTCATCTTCAGGAAGTGGGTCACAAATCTCGCCCCGGTACGTGTTCCATGGGGACCACACTTTGTTCCACTTGGCCGGGCACGCCCTGTTCAAATACACTGCCCGTTCTGTGACCATGGCCCTGTCCATATTTACACACCATTGTGAGGCCGTCGGTGGGTCCGCCACCCCCCAGCGCTGCGCGATATCCCTCTTGGCCACCATCATTCCTAGCATTACCCAAAGGCGGCCATGCCGGGACAAGTCAGTTGGTTCCCACACATTGAGAAGGCAGCGTCGAGGTTCAGGGAGCACTGAGACCTCCAACACCTGTGACACAGTGCGCATGACCTGACGCCAATAGGATTGTATAACTGAGCAGTCCCAAAATGTGTGGAAGAGTGTGCCCTCTTCCCCGCAACCCCGCAAGCAGAAGGGGTCAGGGGCTCGCTGTATGCGGTGAAGCAATGTCCTGGTGTAATATGTTCTGTGCAGAACTTTGAGTTGGATGAGTCTCATTCTAGATGATATGCCCGCTTCCTTAGGGGATGCCAGTGCCTCGTTCCATTCGTGTTCATCCATCTCGCCCACGTCTTGCTCCCATTTCTCCTGAAGAGGCACTAGCGGGTCCGGGGAATTGTTAAGGAGTTTCCGGTAAGTGAGGGAGGTGGCCTTTTCCACCATGTAGTCAGTCAAGAGGCGATCCTCTAGCGGGGATGACTCGGGGAGAGTTGACCCCGCCGGAATAGCCGCCAATAACGCGTGACGGATTTGGACATATCGGTAGGTTTCTTGTGGCCCCAGGTCATAGAGTTCCCTCAGGTGGTCAAGAGTAATGATAGCCCCACGGTCCCACATGTCCCCCACTGTCGAAATGCCAATGTCGTCCCAGCGGGAGAACCCCTTACTGGTCCGAAGGTTGCCCAAGGCACGTGAGTCCCAGAGTGGAGTGAGCTTGGTGATTGTGCCTTTCCACCCTAGCGCAGCGGTGGCTGCATGCCAGGTAGCTACTGTGAGCCTAGTGGGCCCCTTCAACGACCTGAGTTTTCGTTTATCATAAAGCGGGGCCAGCAGGGTGCTGGCACCCAGCTGGGCCCTGTCCGCCTGGAATGCTGGGTCCGATTGCGATGCGTGCAACCATTGATTGATCGGTCTGAGCTGGGCCGCCCAATAGTAGAGGTGGAGGTTGGGAAGTGCGATGCCACCCTCGTACCAGCTCTTGCATAGCTTGGCGTGAGCTATCCGCGCTGGGCGGTTACCCCACAACAGACCAGAGACCACTGCCGCCACCTTCTTGAAGTACCTTGGGGGCACAGCAAAGGGGGTATTGTCCAGAATATATAGAAAGCGGGGCAGGGACTTCATCTTAAACAGGGCTGCTTTCCCCAGCATCGTCAACGGTAATCCTGCCCAGAAGCTTGCATCTCGCTTGAGGCGGTCCAGCGGTGGCGTTAGGTTCAGTTTTTCGTATTCCGCCGGGTCACCCGTGACGTGAATACCGAGATATTTAAATGAGGTACCGGCCAGTCGCAGAGGGCAGTGTGGACCAACCGTTGAGTGGCTGCCCGTCAGGGCATACAATTCGGATTTACTCCAATTGATAGTGTAGCCCGACACCTCTCCGTGGTCATTGCAAATGCGCAAGAGAGCCGGTATGCCGTGATCGGGATCTGTCAGATATACCAGCATATCATCCGCATAAAGCGATATGCGGTCCTCCCAACCCTCCCCCCATTTAATCCCTTTAAGCAAGGGGGTAGTCCTGATGCGGATCGCCAAGGGCTCCAGTGATAGCGCAAATAGCAGGGGGGAGAGAGGGCATCCTTGTCGGGTGCCTCGCCTGAGTGGAAAGGAGTGCGAAATGTGGCTGTTCGCCACCACATGTGCTACTGGTGCGGTGTATAGCAGTTTGATCCAGGAGATGAAAACGGGACCGAATCCCATGTATTGGAGAACCTCAAAGAGAAAGGCCCACTCCACCATGTCAAAGGCCATTTTCGCATCAAGGGCCAAAATGACCGCGGACTCGCCTATGTCATCCGCTTTAGCCAACACCCCATGCACCCGTCGGAGATTGAGCGAGGTGTTCCTGTGGGGCATGAACCCTGACTGGTCCGGGTGAATAAGGTCAGATAGATGGGGCATGAGACGATTTGCCAAAAGCTTTGCTAGAATTTTGCTTTCCGCGTTAAGTAAAGATATAGGGCGGTACGATGAGCATTCCTCCGGGGGCTTACCAGGCTTAGGAATAGCCACGATCGTGGCCGTTCGTTGGTCCAGTGGGAGCACCCCCTTAGCACGGCATTCTTCGTACATTCGGAGCAGGTATGGGCCTAGAACGTCAGTGCGGTCTTGAAACCATTCGATTGGAATGCCGTTTGGCCCCAGCGCCTTGCCCGTATGGAGGGCCCCGATGGCGATCCGCAGTTCGTCAGCAGTGAATGGCGCCTCAAGCTCAGTTGCAGCCTCCGGTAGTAGTGCCGGGATGTTCAAGTCATATAGTGCGCTTTGGGCTGCAATCGCAGTGACGTCCCGTTCCGGGGTGTAGACTTTCTCAAAGTGGGCAGCCAGTGCCTCCACTATTCGATCAGGGTCAGTCTGAGTATTTCCCTCATCGTCTTTCACCTGTTGGATCCCCTTGGCGCTACCCCCTCTTTTGTCGAGCCAGGCCAACATTTTCCCCGCCTTGTCCCCAACATCATATACTCGATTTTGTGTGTCTGTGATATGGCCTTGTGCGATGTGCCGAGCGTGGTCTGTATACATGCGCTGGGCCAGTGTGAGTGCATGCAATGTGTCATCAGTGGGGTCCGTTTCGTGGGCAGTGGTGGTTTCACGCAGTCGGAGCTCAAGCGCCGCGTGGTCAGCCACCTGCACCCGCCTATGTGATGTTACAGAGCTGATGGCTTGCCCCCTCAGGACTGTCTTATAAGCCTCCCATAGGACCTCAGCCGAGGTCGCGGTAGGCTCGTTTTCCACGAAGTAATGTGTCGTGGCAGTCTGCAGGGCCTTCCTGACCTTCGGGACCTTAAGATAAGAGGCGTGCATAGGGAAGACGCGGTGGCGTGTTCGTGTTCGTGAGGTAATGGTGAGAGTCAGCGGGGAGTGATCTGAGATGCCCCTAGGGTGTATGAGCACCTCCTCTACGCGCTGTAACCCATCCCCTAACGCCAAGAAGTGGTCAATACGGGACAGACTATTGTGGACGGTGGAGTGGAACGTGTACTGTCGTAGTGTAGGGTGGACGTGTCGCCATACGTCTACCAGCCCCAGTGCCTCAAGGAAGCGCTGAAACCTGGAAGGACCCCCCGGGAGGGCGGTCGCTGGGAACCTGTCGAGTTGTGGGTCAGCAGGGGCATTAAAGTCCCCGCCTAGTAGGGTGTCTCCCTCAGGGAGGGATAGTAAGAATTCGCCCAGGGCAGGCAACATCACTGAGTGCAATGACGGCGGGATGTAGACTGAAACTATAGTCAGGGGGCGCCCGTCCCATTGACCAACCACTGCCGCAAAACAGCCCTGCGTATCAGTTTTAGTGCTGAGGGTGATAAAAGTGGATGACTTCTTGAGTAGGATCCCCGTACCCCGGGACCCAGTGGAGAATTCTGAGTGGGTCAACATTGTATACCCCCGTCTGTCCAGGGCCTTAGTGGCGCTACCCATTAAATGGGTCTCTTGGAGGAGTATTAGGTCAGATTTATGACGTTTCACCTCGGACAAAACAAGGCCGCGCTTCACTCTATCACCTAGGCCGCTCACATTCCAGGCTAGAAGCTTGAGGGAGGAGCCGCCCAATCGCGTCTCCCCCGCACTCATCACGTTAGGTTGTACATCCACCACCATCGAACTTTAGAGACAGAAACCATCGGCACAGACTCCATCTCCCCAGCATTATTCCAATGAACATTTTACTGTTTGTGATCGATATCATGAACTTCCCGTAAAAACGAACAAATCCCCCCCCCAACTCCCCCCTCCCTGCCTCCCTGCCAAACGGACTCAGAACTGCCCGCCACCCCAACTTAGCAGAGCGCTTATCCCATGCCAGAAACAAAGTACTTGCGCGTCAGGGGAGAGTGTCCCCCAAAGCAGGCGGTCCCTTTGCTGTCCTCGGGTCGTCCGGGCCAGCGTCCATGAACGACTTGGTGAACAATCAGAGTGGGAGTAAGTCCAGGTTTCACGTTTTAGTCCCCCGTGGTAGTATCATTCCCCCCCAGCGGCTCCCAAATGGTCCTGTGACGGTGATCCATTCGCGCTGTCCCTGGTTGGAGAACGCGAGCCCGGCCGGCTCTCCTCTCCCGTCCTGTTGCGTCGGCGGTTGGAAGTGCGGTCCACAGTGCGCCAGCCATCCAGCCATTCCCTGGCGTTCTCCGCTGAGTCAAAGAACCAGACCTTCTTATCGGCCACCACTCTCAGCCGGGCCGGAAACAACATGGAGTACGGCAGTTCTTGGTCGCGAAGTGATTTTTTAACCTCTAGGAATGTCCTCCTCTTGCGGGTGACTTCCGCCGTGTAGTCTGGGAAGAAAGAGATCCGTGAATTTTGGATTTGGATGGGCGGTGCCACCCTGGCTGCCTGGAGGACTGCATCGCGGTCTCTAAAGTTAAAGAGTCTCGCCAGGATGGGGCGCGGGGTGGCCCCCGGGGTAGGCGTCCCCCCAGGGACCCGGTGGGCCCGTTCCACTGTAAAAAAGTTGGACAGTCCCTTCGGGGCCAGTTTAGTCTTTATAAGGTCCTCAACATACAGATCCATGGCACCCTTCGTTTCTGACTCCGGAACCCCCAAGATACGGACGTTGTTGCGTCTGGAACGCCCTTCCTGGTCATCCAGCTTACTTTTCAGAAGTTTATTGTCCGCCTGCAGTCTCTCCATTGCCACTTGTAGGTCGGAAACGTCTTCTATTAAAGATTTAGTCACCACCTCCACCTGCTTCACCCTTTCGCTCATTTTCTGGAGGTCGGCTCTAATAAGGGTAACCTCCGCCGCGGTCGAGCCCACCGTGGCCTGTACCTGCTCCAGTGCTCGCAATACATCGTCCAGCGTGGCTTTCTTAGCACCGTCGGTGTCCGCGCCCTTCCCCAGTGATTTGCGCTGCTCAGGTTGGGTGGATGTCTGGTTATCGTAGGCAAATTTCCCTAGCTTCGCCTGAGCGGCGGCCTGCCGCTGCCCCTTCCCCGCCATTTAACTCTTCCAGCGAGACAAAGTTTATGATGGAGCGGGCCGGACACCCGTAGCCGTCCGCTTGTGGGAAGGGTATGCAGGGGGTCCAGACTGGGTTTGGGCCAGAGGTCGCTGACGCTGGCAGAGTGCCGCCGACGGCCGCTGAGCTGTTGCGGCCTCGGCGAGGTCGAGCAAAATGGCGACTGGTGCCGCACCGGTCCCTCGGCGTGTGTCGAGCGCAGCCAAGGGGCACCGCTGCGTAGTGCCACCGGATACACAGCGTGAAGGATGAAGTGGTCGGCGGGAAGGATTGCCAGCCGGTGGCGTCGAGCGTTGTCATCAGCGGCTACTTCCGGGTGGTTGCGCCGGGGAGGGTGGACTTCCGCCCGGCCCAAGGATTCACTTGACACCGGTGCTTGCCTCGTGTCACCAGGCCCGTCTTCCGTGAGGGACGTGGATGAAGTTTCGTCCCGATGCCGGGGTCCGAGCGCTCCCAAATTTTCTGTGCTGGCGCCGTTCGGTCACCACACCCAGGACACCCTCTTCGGACTGATCAGTGAGCGGATAGGCATGCGGATTGATGCGGGAAACCGCCTTGCTACGGGAGCCTCTCTAGGTTGCTGCCGCCATCATCGGCCGCTAGCCACGCCCCCCGAGATAAAACATGTTTTAAGTAGAATACAGTACCTCTAATGCTCACCCACCAGTCAGGCCTTCCCTACAGAGTGTGATTTCTCTTTTGGCAGCCATTTTAGAGAAGCAGTAAATCTTTTTTAAAAATTGAGATACATCATAGTTGAATGAGATAAAACATATTTTAAGTAGAATACTGTGCCTCTAATGCTCACCCACCAGTCGGGCCTTCCCTAGAGAGAGTGATTTCTCTTTTGGCAGCCATTTTAGAGAAGCATTAAATCTTTTTAAAAAATTGAGAGACATCATACTTTAATGACATAAAACATGTTTTAAGTAGAATACTGTACCTCTAATTCTCACCCACCAGTGAGGCCTTCACTAGAGAGTGTGATTCCTCTTTTGGCAGCCATTTTAGAGAAGCAGTAAATACACAACTAAAAATCCATTGGTAAATGCGTTTTTCAAGTGAGCTAAATTATACTTGAATGAAAAAATTATAAGTCGAAAACTGTACCTCTAAAGCTCCCCCACCAGTCAGGCTGGAACTCCTGATACCCATTGGTACAATGCTTGAGACTTGGGTGAGAAGGGGAGCAGGTTCAGAGGTTTCTGGCGAACGTATCTCCAGCAGCCAGACTTATCGGGCAGGGAACCCGCCTTCCAACCTAGCTATTGTCACTCCTGCTACTTCACACCCATGGTAGATGTCTGTGACTGGCAGGTGATGGTAGGGGAGAACACTAGTTCTGGGCCGACTCTTAGTATTTCATTTTTTTTCTCCACCGGGAACTTGGGCGCTGTATCAAAATGTCTCAGGAGAAAAAGTGTGTATCGGAGCAATTATTTCCTTTTCAAATATTTTATGGTTGGGTGTCCCCCTTTGCCACAATTATCACTGTTGTTTGGTAAGTAGCATCACGGTAAAAGGCAAAATATTTGAACTTCTGATTGGTTATTTTAGTCCAGAAGAACATGCTCAACGATATTTAACTTCATTGGTAGTGACTAAATAAGACACGTCAGTCAAATTCCTAACTTTGTTGGTTTGACTGTTTTGTTTTTACAATACATTTTTTAAATATATTTCCAAAATGATTGAAACGTGTGATGGCTTCATTGTGGCAATGTTATTTTATTAGCTAAAGTTATCAATCTAACCCTTTAATCATAATCTTAATATTTTCATTCTTTGTAGCCTTCATTGAGCAGTTTCACCAATGATCCACTAATTTTGCTTGTGTTGCAGGTAATAAGAACAACACATACAGTACCAAAAGTTGTCCTGTTAAAAGGTGTGCCAAATGTAAATCAGATAATCAGTTGTGTTTTATTGTCTTTCTTAACACTGAAGTAAGGACAGGCTGGAACTTACTCTTTTGTTTGAATGCTGTTGTTCCCTTGATTGGTTGGTAGTAACTGAGAGGAGCACCCATCTCCTCCTTGGCGCTGGCTATCTCACTAACAGTGAAACAGAAGACGACCTTCAAAGGTGGGCCGAAAGTGCAGCGTTCAGACCCTAGCCACCAGGAGTTGTTGATTATTTGAAGGAGTCGATCATGTCTGATTACTGCTACAGGAAGTCTGATTGACAACCAGATGCAAATTCTCACACCTCATTGTGCTTATGTTGTGGGTGATCCAGATTAGATACATCCCCAGGTCTTCATGCCCTGAAAAGCATTACTTTACACAAATTCACTGAAACAGACTCTGTTCTCCTTTATCCTGCCCTGATCATCAGAGTGAAAGGGTAACGCATCTCTAACTCAGACATTTAAAATACAAAATTCCTGTTTTCCTTCCATTGGATTTTATGGGAAAATGAAACCATATTTAATTTAAGTCTATTTACCCATGGGTGATGGTGTTGCATGTGTGCACTGTTGTTCTTATAGCCTACAAGGATATTGCAGCTTTGCACATAATGTTATTTCTTTCTACAGGTTTGCATACTTTCTCAAAAGCCTTCATAAAATTAATAACATTCCTGCACGAAAACTCGCTGCAGACTAAAACTTCCAGTTCTCAACTCCCCTTTTTCTTTAGATTGACTATCTCCTTCCTTTCCATCCTCAGCATGCCTCCTCTCTCAGGGTACAGCCTATTCTAAATCAAATTAATGTTTACCTTAAGCCCTATTAGTATATCTCTGCAAGTTGACTGCTGTTAGAAATTGAGTTTCTGGTTTGCAGAGGTATGCACCCTGTCCAAACAGGAACCACAGTCCTAATCAGGGAAAGTCAGATACACACCCTAAATCAACCTGTGCTATCCCTTGCTTGGCATAGAACAGTCAGGCTTAACTTAAGAGACTGCTGATGCTCAAAACAGCCTTCCTAATTACCATCACCACTGTGCTGCGGATGAGGATTGCTTTGTGCGCCCTGAATTGGCAGGGTATGCCCAGACGTGGGCCCCTTGCTCACTTTGTCACTGGATTCAAGCTAGCCTGTCTGATGAGGTCTGTTAGCCTGAAACCGGTGCCAGGATGCTTGTTTCAGGTCCAGGGAAGACATGGCTTGGCAGTTCAGGCTGGACTGTTCCCATAAGGCAAATGGCCAAGACTGATTTGCTTATAGCTGTGTCTGAACTGGGGTGGCAAAGTGAGCTAAAGAACGATGATGGATTCAACCCAGATCTGTGACTGTGGGTGAGTGTCTGAAAAGTTTCAGTGCTCCGTCCATCTTCTCCTTGTGTTTGCTTTGTTTGCCCTAAGTTGGCAGAGTATGCCCAGACGTGGGTCCCTTGCTCACTTTGCCACTGAATTCAAGCTAGCCTGAGCTGATGAAGGCTGTTAGCCCGAAACCGGCCCGAGGATGCATGTTTCCAGTCCAGGGAAGACATGGTTTGGCAGTTCGGGCTGGACTGTTCCCATGAGGCACAGGACAAAGACTGATTTGCATATAGCTGTGTTTGAACTGGGGTGGCGAAGTGAGCTAAAGATGGATTTAACCCAGATCTGTGACTGGGGTTGAGTGTCTGAAAAGTTTCAGCGCTCCTTCCTTCATCTCCTTGTGTTTGCAGATGATTAAACTGCAGACACTTCTAATGCAATCACCCTACAGTACCTTCTTTCTGGACAAGTTTGCGCTGAGAACATGGATGGCTTTCCTAACCAAAGTTGTGATACATTTTCACGTTTGCCAGACTGTCACTGACAACGTTTTTTTTATCCATCTCACCCTGTAAAGGAATAGAAGAAGCTCCATCCATTCAACTCAAAATAGGCATTGAGTTTTTGCAGTTACAGCACAAAATACTTTTGTGTGGACAATCGGCTCTCTGTAGCAAAGGAAGGTGGTGCAGAAAGGAGCCCTGTCAAAATGGATAGCCTGTGCATCAAAAGCTGCTATGTGGTGACAAGGAATCAACCCCATTGAAGGATTGCAGGCTCATTCTACCAGGGTCAAAGCTACTATGATGGCATGGCAAGGGGGCTGCGGCTGCTGGACATCTGCCAGGCACCGACGTGGGCGTCTGTGCACGTTGACAACACAGTACTGCCTTCGCAGTAAGGTCTGACGGTACAGGCTGTTTTGTCTGCTCAGTCCTGCAGGACTTTCTGATCCTGTTCTAAACCCTCCAACATTGAAAAGTACTACTGTTGTATTTGCTATTAAGATGAGGTATCTGTAATTAGAAGTATCCTTCATAATAACAAGTTACGTCCAGTAATGCTCTTTCTGGGGGACACTCTGTCCACAGATTCCTTACTGCCCACCTCTTTGTTCAGTGAAGTGGACTCCAGAAAATCATAAGATTCCAAGTTAGATTTTAGTGCATGCTCATCTGCAGTTTTTCATAGCGATTTGCATCTGAGAGTGCTTCTTTGCGACTCGGCTGTGTTACTTCTGGATCGTATGGAGTCAACATGGATGCATATGCTGCCACTGAATCACACGCTATAGCATTGCTGAGAAAATTCCTCGGGTCCAGTTTTGGTGCCCGTGGATATTGATAAGGCAAGGAAACGGTGGATAGAGCATTCACCAGACTGAGCATCACCGAAGGTTCATAACTTGTTTTCCAAACCCAACAGCCATGCACACACTATATTGATTTACTGCTCCGTGCCAAGGGAGCAGGCCTCCCCTGCATCTCCATGCCAGTCTTACACGTATCTGAGCCTACTGCCCATGGTTGCTGTGTCCCATCTTGTGCCGTAATGACCCCATTATGTTGCCTTTATATGCACTTGCACCAAACTCATAGATTATTAATATTGTAGTTGGTACCTGAAGAACATAAAATCATGTGGCTAGAGGGTTCACTGAACTGTTGGAGAGACACCATGTAATGCGAATATATACTGTATGTTATACAACCGTTTCAACGCAACTTTTACAACGGACTACTTTTACAACGCAACTACTACAACGCAGGATCCTTTACAACGAATGCCTTTACAACGCATGACATTACATAGCAGATGCTATAACAACGCATGCCATTGCAACGTAAGTATAGGTAAGTATATCATTTTATTTAAACATTTATTTAATTAAAAAAAAAATGTAATTAATTTAATAAATAATAAAAATAAAATAAATAAATTAATTTAAGTAATTTTGGGCTAGGTTTGGGTTATGGGGTACAGGGGTATTTTAGGGTTCAGGGCTAGGTTTGGGTTATGGGGTACAGGGGTGTTTTTAGGGTTCAGGGCCAGGTTTGGGTTATGGGGTACAGGGGTATTTTTAGGGTTCAGGGCTAGGTTTGGGGTACAGGGGTATTTTTAGGGTTCAGGGCTAGGTTTTGGTTTTGGGGCACAGGGGTATTTTTAGGGTTCAGGGCTAGGTTTGGGTTATGGGGTACAGGGGTATTTTTAGGGTTCAGGGCTAGGTTTGGGTTTTGGGGTACAGGGGTATTTTTATGGGTCAGGGCTAGGTTTGGGTTATGGGGTACAGGGGTATTTTTAGGGTTCAGGGCAAGGTTTGGGTTTTGGGGCACTGGGGTATTTTTAGGGTTCAGGGCAAGGTTTGGGTTTTGGGGTACTGGGGTATTTTTAGGGTTCAGGGCAAGGTTTGGGTTTTGGGGTACAGGGGTATTTTTAGGGTTCAGGGCTAGGTTTGGGTTTTGGGGTACAGGGGTATTTTTAGGGTTCAGGGCTAAGTTTGGGTTATGGGGTACAGGTAACTCCCCCTGGAATTAGAATATTATTTTAAAACACCTACACTATTTTTACACTAACTGGATTTAGAATATTATTTTAAAACACCTACACTATTAAAAAATATATATATATATATATTTACAAGTATATTAATACATTTTTTATTTAATAATTAAAATTAAGTAAATATTTATTAATTACTTTAGAAAAAAATATTATACTTACCTAGACTTACGTTGTAATGGCATGTGTTGTAATAGCATCTGCTATGTAATGTCATGCGTTGTAAAGGCATTCGTTGTAAAGGATCCTGCTTTGTAAAATTTGCGTTGTAATGGTGTGCGTTGTTAAAGTATGCGCTGTTACGTCATACATCCATACTGTATATAAATTAGAACGTTAACTCCCCATACTGGAACAAGGCCCACAACCCACAATGCTGAGCTCAATGACTGAATCAGGCAAACCTGAGCATTCTTCTCAATGGCTTCAAACATTCCCTAAATTGTGGCTATGTTTTGCAATATTAAAGCTATTGACTTTTCAGTTACCCCAGAGATACTCATTGAACCACCCAACCAACCAACACCTAACAGTATTGAAAATGGAACTCTAAACCTTAACCTATAGGCATACATTCTAAACCTTAGTCACAGTGCCACGAGTGACATTCTCATCTAACTGCCTCACTGGGATTCTTAGCTTGCTATGCTGGGGATGGAAGGGGATAACATCTTCACCTGAGGGGTGAGCAACTCCTCTGCATGGACATCCCCCAATCAGACCAGACATTTGGAGTCTGCCCCGTTCCTCTGTCAAGCAAGCACACTCTTGCACTCTGTTGAGTCGGTTCCTAGTAAGCTATGGGGCGGCTCTTGGAAGCTCTACCATGCTTCTACTACACCTTCACCCAAATATCCTGACAGCAAGCCCAGTTTGTACAAGAACAAACTGCATTGAATGGCACTATGATGCTACCTCGGTTTCCATGGTAGGGAACATAACTGAATCAAGTATAGCATCAGACACTGATATAAGCACAAAATTACCGGACATCTGTACACAAAAAAACATATGCTACACCACTATTCCACCCCATTGCCCCCTCGTGCCCATGGACTAACCTTGGAGAATGCAATGATTCTTCAGTTGCTGCATCCCAGTCTGTGTGCAAAAAGGTGAAGCATAAATGGGGTGGATGGTAATGCACCACAAGTAATAAATTCCCTAATCTGTTGGGTCCAGTCAAGGGTTTCAATATTTAAACCTGACCTCAACCCATGTTAGCTATAGCACAGAGCAGACATGCTGAACATGTGTAAAGCATGTAGAGGCACTGAAACAGTTAAAAAGTCAAAACACAACAAAATAAAAATCCCACTCCAGTTTATAAAAAAAACGCAAGGAAAATGTAATGAGTGAAATTACACCAAAATGACAGAAATTCGATAGGGGAACTGGAGCTATGAATTTTTAAAGATTTAAGTGCAAATAACCACCTAGAAAAAAAAGCATCAGTGACACTGAATGGTCGCATTAGACTGGGTCCAAGATGCAATTTCAGTCTGACAGGGATTGAGCCCGGTCCAGATACACCAAGTGAACTGCTCTCATGAAAAGCAGTCCTTCCTCTAGTCTTCCACAGGTTTAGAAAGAGTTCTAAGGAGTTGCCTTGAAGTGCCTGGCACTACAGGCTAAAAGTTCCTCAGACAACCCTATCTATTTTTTCAGTAGTTCCTGTCTGCTGTATTACAGAGAGGCCCAAAATGCCATGTGCCAGGTCATTTTCAAAATGGTGAAAGCCTTTACTACACTAAACGTGGGCTCTGAGAGTTGTGGGTTGTAAAGGGGTCTATACTATGGTAATTAGCAGTGTCCTTCCACATTTAACACTATAATCCAGTTTGAAGCATCCCTGTTCCCACAACAAAAATCAGGAGACAGAAGTTTGGAAAGACAAAAGCAGTATCCTTCAGCAATAGGACTGTGGGGGACTTCACACCATATACAGGCCAAGTACTAGCTGGGAGAAGCTGGAGAGTTAATGCAAATTAGCTCCAGGAACTTCAGGCAGGGTACAGGTTACTTTTTAAAGTTACATTTTCTGAACATTTATTAAGAATCTGACTTTACCATTGAATTGCATTTTTATAGGTATTAAAAATAGTTGTTTCATTATTTTCATAGCTAGTCCCATTCCTGAGATAGTGTTTTAATCTGTACTTTGCAGAAAAACTAGGCCTGCCAAAGTGAAAATAGCATTAAGCACCTGTCATTGGCAGAAGATGGTAACATTAATTTTAAGTTTCTACAGGTCCCATTTTTAAATTCCACACACCTGATCTTGTGGGCTACATGGCCTACATAAGGGTGACACTTTAGTATTTAAAAGGGAGGATTGTACCTGTCAAAACGGGTTATTTTAACAAGTTACACTGCAGCTTTTGACCTGCAGCAGCCAAGCTACTGTGGGAGTCCTGAAGTCCTCAATGGCTGGCAAGGCAGGCTGTACAGAAAAATGCTGAAAAGGATGAATGGTGCAGTTATTGACTGTTGAAGTGGAGTCTATGAAAAAGTTTACAGAAAGTGCCAGGATGAATCCCGGACGAAGGGCAGGTAGGGATATGAAGCCGGGTGAAGAATAGAAGAAAAACCCAGAAACATTTCAGATCTGGTAGCAGAACACAGATGATCCCCTTATGTTATTAAGAAATCCAATGGGACAAAGGAACTAAACAGGGCATCTTTAAGCCTGGAGAAAGCAGGATCTAGTATTATGTGTTGTGGTTTGTGAGTGACTGAAATGTTTGGCATGTGGTACTTAGGTACAGAGACGTTTTAATGAATAATCAAAGTGGCCGATTGCCCAGGTTCCCGACATTCCAAGGGACCCCCTGACAAAGTGATTGGTACAATTGACATTCTTGCCACAATTATATTGCTCATAAAAAAACTTTTGTTTTCTAATTTGACAGTTGAGCAATGAGCATGCTGAACAGAAACTGGGGTCCAAATTTACGACTGGTTTGCACCAGGACAAAGTTTTACAAAGTGATACAAAGCAACACAGCCTCTGGCAAGGGGATTTACTTTTCAGCACAAAAGGTATTTATTTTATGCTTGGAAGGCGCTCTTCTCTCAGAGCAAATAGTGCTTTGTACAGCTTTGAATCACTTTGCACCATTTTGCATCAAGGGGCATTGTGTGTAATTTGGGTGGATTGCTGCAAGAACCCAGAATTTTTGACACAACGCCTGATCTGCTTAGATACCCTGATCAGGTTCTGCATAAAAAAAATAACGCCTCCTTAAGCCAGGTGCAAACATGGAGAATTGCTTTCCTTTCTCCAAATCTTCCACACATTGTAGCTCACTCATACAATGTGTGAAGTGTTTCCAAATGTGTCTAGGCATATATGATTTCGTATAGAAGGTATGCTTCCAGTTCAAATCCTGTGCAAGACAGCACACTTAGGCGATGAGCAATCTGTTTATGCACCTGTGCAGGAATACTGAGGGAATCATCCTTTACAACGCGGTGTTTACACCGCGGGGCCTTTACGACGCAGCCAAGTCATTACTACGACTTGCGCTGGATGGCGCTCTTGCTTAAGGAATAGTTTAATTTTCTATTCCAACACCTTCCCTACTGTTACGTGGGCTGGAGTTGGAATAGAAAATTAAAATAATCCACAATCCAGCGCCCTCCAACGCAAGTCGTTGTAACGACTTATGTTGTGAAAACCGCGTTGTAAAGTACTGCGATCAAAATGATTGCGTTGTACTAACATACATCCGAATACTGAGCAGAAGCATGCCCTTTGTAATAAAAATAGCTATGGGCTTCTTTCTTCCCCTTGTGCAAGGCAGCACAGCAACTGTGGTTATAACAATAAATATTCCACTTTCACATGCCTGACCTGCCCAGTCTTAACCCTCCAACTTTCAGGCAGTTAATGGCAACTAAAGTGAAAACTAATATTTGTGTAATTTCTCTCCCTACCTCATCTCTCCACTTCTACCTTAACCCTCTCTCTTAACCTCTCCTTATATCTCTACTTTGCTTAATACTATCATCCTCTTTATCTCTCTATCTCAGGTCTCTCTTCCTCACTTTTCTTACTGATCCTTCTTTCAATAGACTTCACTCGGCTTCATCTCTTTCTACCTTTCTCTCATGACTTGACCATCTCTATCACTCTGTGCCTACATCTTTATCTGTCACTCTTGAGTCCCGTTCTCTTCCTCAACCGCATCCCGCCCTCTGACCTCGCTGCAATTTTACCATCTCCCCTCCCAATATCTTGCCTCCATCCACTTCACTTTTCACACAACCTCATCTCTATCTTTACCTCACCTCTGTATCTCTCTTCATTTCTTTTTTATATTATCTCTCAGCCGTTTCTCTACCTTACCACTTCTTCTCACTTCTCTATTTAATTTCTCTCTCTCACATACATTCTTCTCAACTTCCTCTTCCCCACCGCTCTCTCACTTCGTAACCTTTCAATTTACCTCACGACTTCTCTACTTCACCTATGCACCTCCACTTTCTTTTGTTCCCCGACTGTTCCCTTTCCTTAATTTCTAAAACATTTGACTCCTTTCTAGCTAACTCTTCTTCTATACCTCTATTACATTTTCTATATCACCTTCTCCTCTGTTCCCCTTTCTCTCTCGCCTCCAAAAATATGTTTCTTTCTGGACATTGTTCTCAATTTCAACTTTCTGTTTTTCTCTACCTCTTCTCATTTTGCTGTTGCTCTACCTTGCATCGCTTTGTTTCTCCACAAGTCTTGCTGTTTACGTCTACCCCTTGCTGCTTCTCTCTAAGTATGTTTTTTCCTACATTACTTGTCTTGCTAGCTCACCTTATGGAGTATTGGACTCCTCTGCCTTTTTATTAAGTTGCTTCTCCCCATCTCGATCTATTGCATTCTAATACTTTACTTATTTTTCTACATCTCATCGTCTACCTACATCTTACTCTTTCTGTCTCTCCTTATCCGTCCTTCTAGCTACCTCATCTTTCTCGCTTTCCCTCCCTACGTCTCATGTCTTTTCGACATCCTCTTTATCTCTTATTCTACTCCATTATTCTAGTCCTACCCTTCTCTTTATGTCTCTGTCGATCTCCTGTATCCTGTCCGTCTCATTTCTCTTACTCAGCAGGGCCACGGGTAACTGTCAGCAAGAGACGTGAACACTTATAAAGAGGAGAGTTGGGGCAAGGCTTTGATTTTCAATGTTTCAGCAAGAATGACAGCAGTGAAGGGGGATAGATTTATGATTACAAATATTCAGCATAAAATTTCAAGCAGTATGTGCACGTCTTACTTTAACATTATGCACTAGTCCACTTAACATCTTGTCAAGTCAAAGAAACTTTATTTCGCCACTATTGTTAAAGGCCATAAAAGTGCATATAATAGATATAAAAACATTCAATTAAAATCAGCGTTTAAAAAATGCAATTACCCCACGCCCAATACAATTAAATATGTGTGCTCTCTCGTATTGAATGAACAGTAAAAACAACACGTCAGATGGCAATGAACATTTGAAAGCACACCCCAGATACCTACAGAGCAGAGCAGCCTTAGCACAAACTCTTCCTAATGCGAATTGCATTGCAGATGTATGACGCGACGCTAAAACAAACAGTTGGGGATCCCAAAGCACATAAAAAGTACATAGCTGCTTTAGAGTCCCTAATATTGTGCGCAATAAATAAGGGTTTTAGAAATTGCTTCCTTAAATTGTCATAAATACGACGGAAAAGCATAAAATGTAATGTACATTATTTAAAATCAGCATCACATGGACATAGGATAGATGTTGAGTCCCATTGTTTGATTTTGGGGAAGGAGACTAGATGGTGCACCATATTCAGGCGTAGCCTGGTCAGGGCATACCAATGCTGATGATTTAGTACCCAGGTTAAATATGGATGAGATCCTATTGGAAAGTTATATGACATACCTTGTTACTGTGTGTTTTTCCCTTTCAGTAGAAGCCCTCCAATGATGACACCACAAATAGACCCCGTACGTGTTTCATAGAAAAACAAGTATATGTTTATAAAAAAGATATACCATGCGACCACGCAATACTAAACCCACATATTCGTCTGGGCAATACTCCCCCTTGCCTATTATTATTTAGCTAAACTAAACAATCCTACGTAATCCTAATGTCGTAATATGCAGTTTGTTATGCAAGGATCAGGTACTTCACAACATAAGAATAATACAAATCGTAATACGGCTATCTGGCGATTTGTACTGTCACTGTAATACAATGCATAAAGCAACAACATGGTAAACTGCTATACCCCCATAATGCAATTATGGGGTCTTTCAGGTACTCTGTTAGGAAAAAGCAATGCAACGTGTAATACAATTATCAGGCAGTTCGTTATGCGAAACGAATGCAATGCGGAACACATATATCTGGCAGTTTGGTATGCAACACTAATGCAATGTGTAATACAACAATCCGGCAGAGTGTGATGCAGGACTCAGACAAGGCGTTAACACATTTATCAGGCAGTTCGTTATGCAAACCTAGTACAATGCATAACACACCCATCAGCAAACTAATGCAGTGAGCAATATGAGAAAACAGACAGTACGCTCTGCAGTTATACAATCATCAGATACTCTGGGATGCAGAAGTAATGCAATATGTAATTTACTACGGCACCGTTCATGGTGCCTCTGGCGGTTTCTACGCCACTCTTGCTGGCTTGCGGTTACTCTCCGGCCCCAGTTGCCCCCCCGCACACGGGTAAGATAGAACACAGTAAATGCTGCTTCGCACTCAGGCCCCGGTGCTCCCAGTCAATTGGCACACGGGTCTCAATCCGAGCCGAAGCAGAGGCTCGCGCTGCAGGCTCTGAGAGAGAGGCCGAGAGCGTCTCCCTCTGAGCCTGCGCCCGCCCCAGGAGTCGACATACGTTACCTGGGGGGCGTGAACCCACTCTCCTCTCCTCGTCCAGCGATTCAGGCCTGCGATGCAATTCTCTGAATTTCCGGGCAATGGGAAGATCCCAGGCTACACACTACATCCGCACTCAGAGTCAGTGAGACTCACAGGAACTTCAGGTGCACGATAACCAGACAACTCCTCATGAGAGTCTCAGGCTGCGCACGGCAAACGCACGCAGCGTCGCTGAGACACACTTTATCTTCTGGTGCCCAGGATCAAAGGGCACCACTTGCACAGGTCTCAGCCAGTAGAAGGTACACGTACACATCATCGCTGAAACACACTTTATCTTACAGTGCCCCCGATCACAGGGCACCTCTTGCGCTGGTCTCAGGCAGTAGAAGGTACACGCACACAGCGTCGCTGAGACACACTTTATCTTGCGGTGCCCTAGATCACAAGGCACTTCCAACGAAGGTCTCAGGCTGCAAACAGCACATGCACACAGCTTCGCTGAGACACATTTGCTCTTCTGATGTACACCAAGGTCGAGCATCCTTTTTAGTGCTGCTCGACATGTCGGCCGCATTCGATACGGTCAGCCATTCAATTTTGATCAGGAGGCTGGAGGAGGCGGGGGTATCTGGTCTAGCCCTTGAATGGCTGGTGTCGTATCTCAGTTACAGACATCAGGTGGTGGCCCTGCCACCTTTCAAATCTAACATCAGAGGGGTTGGTCATGGTGTACCCGAGGGATCGGCCATTAGCCCAATCCTTTTCAATCTCTACTCCGCCCCCTGGTCAGGCTAATAAAATCTTTTTGCATAGCAGTCACCAATTATGCTGACGATACCCAGCTTGTCTCCTTGTTTGAGGGCAAGGAGGCCGTGTCACAAGAAACCTTTCACCGCTGTATGATATCCACGACGGAATGGCTGTGTCAGAATTCGCTTCAATCCAACATCTCTAAAACCAAGGTGTTGCACTGTTCAACGGACCGTATTCCTAGACCTCTTCCACAGGATTTTTGGCCCCCTTCTTTTCAGGGCACTAGCGTGCCTGCTGATTCTGTTCGGAACCTGGGAGTGATGTTCGGTTCCAACCTTCAGCTGGATGTGGCCGTGAACAAAACGGTGGGCACCTGTATGGCCCTGCTCCGCACGTTGCGGAAAATCTTACCTTTTCTCCCCGCGCAGGCCAGACCAGAGGTAGTGCGGAGCATAGTCTTGAGCAGACTCGACTATTGCAATGCATTACTTCTGGGGGCAGCAATGACTTTGGTGGTGAAACTGCAACGCGTGTAGAACTTTGCCGCAAAACTGGCTCTCTCACGTTGCCGCTTTGATTCGTCTGTAAAGGCATTAAAGGATCTTCATTGGCTGCCGATCGCCCAGCGGATTGATTTTAAAGCCCTCTGTCTGGTGTTTAGAGCCCTTCATGGCCAGGGACCGGCACCATTGCAAGACTTATTTTCCTGGTATATTCCTTCCAGATCTCTCCGTTCGGCTTCAGCCTGCTTGGTATCAGTTCCCAAGAATCTGAGATCCCGGATGGGAGGCGCTCCTTTAGGTATACCGCAGCCAGACTGTGGAATTCCTTGCCGCTGGGGCTGAGATCTCTGGGAGATATCAACTCTTTCAAGAAAGCTTTAAAAACGCACCTTTTTCCCAGAGCAGAGTAAGTGGGACATCAGCTGATAACATCGTAAATGGAAGATCATAGTCTAAGCGCAAGGATGCCCGCTGGGTGACAGACATAGCGCTGTATAAGTATGCCAATACATACATACATACATACATACATACGATCACGGGCCAATCCACACTTGGCTCCCCGGTACACACGTTCACAGGACGATCCTCTCGAAGGACTCGGGCTAGAAAGAGCACACACACACTGCGTCTCTGAGTCTTGTTTGGAACTCCGGGTGCCCAAGATCACTGGGCACGACTTGCGAAGGTCTCAGGCTAGACAGAGCACACGCACCTGCAGCGTATCTGAGAGTCTTCTCTGGACACTTTTGTGTTACTGTGTTTCCAAACAGGGAGTCAGCTCACCTCGGGCCCTTGGGGATAGTTACTTCAGGACACAGCACACAGCAAAGTCCTTCGAGCAGGGGGACACAGCACACAGCAAAGTTCCTACAGCCTTTCCTTAGTTGAAACAGCAAACTGCAGGCCAGCCCCAGCTTACACAACAGGAGCGGTCCTATCCAACAGTCTCTTCAGTTGCTTCTTCCTTGGCAAAGGTTCCTCTTTATTCATGAAGTAGCTCCAGTCTTGTTCACACTTGATCAAGCCATTCTCCAAAGTTCAGGGGCTTCAGCTCGCATAGTTATACCCCTCATTGGCTTTGAAGTCTTTGTGTTACAGGGGGCACTGACCCCTGCTCAAACTAGTTCTGGGTGCCTCCCTACCAGTGACACCTTCTTCCTTTGAATAGTGGGGGTCTGGATTCTCAATTATTCAGCAGGAGATGTAACAATTGTTTTATAGCACCAGCCCAGGCCTCTTCACCTCTAGGCCTCGCCCTACACACTCCAGATGCAGGTGAGTCTGTGCTGTCTCACCTCCTCCCCTGGGTCATGACATCCCCCACATCCTATCGCTTTCAAATCCAGCCAGTCAATCCACAACCTGGCATTGACACACAAAAATGTTTAAAGCACAAAAACCCAGCCACTTCTGAAAGAGTGGAATACAAACACATAATGCAAAAAACATCTTTATAAAAAGATGTGTTATTGCAGGGTGAGTTTAGGTAAACTAAACTTCACCTTTCCATCTTAATCCTTTGGGAATATAGGCTGGCAAACACATTACACAGCCTTTCCATTCTATTCTAACGGGCAAGATGGCCTTTCAGCAGTTAAAACGAAATGGAGAATATTTCACTGCCAAGACATGGTATACACATTGGTACATGGCCCACCTTTCACATGCACTGCACTCTGTCCAGCGGGTACCCTAGACCTACCATAGGGGTGCCTGATGTATATGGAAAGGGAAGGGCAGGGTTTGGTAAGTGCGTGCACTTACCAGAGCAACATGGCAGTTTAGGAAACTTCGCGCAGGCCCTGCAATGGCACGCCTGAGTTCCCTTCTCAAGGCTACTTGAGTTGGTGGCACAATAAGTGCTGCAGGCCCACCAGTAGCATTTGCATTATTAGCCCTGGCACACATAGTGTACTTTACTAGGTACTTTACTAGTAAAGCAAACATACCAATAATGGACAGCCAATCTCCATTACAATCTACACAGAGAGCACTTGCACTTTGAAACTGTTATCAGTGGCAAAGTGTCCAAAGCATCTAAGTTGGCAACACATGTCAGAAAAAAGGTCTAGGGGAAAAGCTAAAAGTTTAGGGAACTCTAGCCAAAACGGAACAAGTCCCACAGGCAGCCTTTACTGGCGACTTCTGTAATTTTTAAAACCTTTAACCGGGTCATCAAAACAGACAAACTGAACACCTTGTTTAATAGAGGATAGCCATCGTATTTTAGGAATACAAGCAGGAGTTAGGCAGTCCAATGCAATAGTCTTGGTTCGGTTTCAGATTTGGCCCAGAATGAATACCATAAGGTGATTGGTTTAGAGAACAAAATGTCATCCAGATTGTTCAGTCTTATTTCCCTATGCAGAAGGGTAGCTGAGTTGGGGGGGGGAGGGGCACAGCAAACACCTTAATAAATTGTTATCCTCAATCTATAAGGGATTGGTACTTGCGTGACCTCACACTCCTCCACCATGGTTTGCAGTGGATAGACCCATGGCTTTATAAATGATGACCATCTCTTTAATAGCTCGACTTCTTAATTTAGAAGCAAATGTAAATGTAACCTCATACAATATTTTCATCTTGAGCCTTGTATTATGAATATGTCCAGCCCACAAACCATTGGCAGAGAAAGACATTCCCAGATAAAAAAAGACTTGACCCTTGCAACCTGGGTACCCACTAGATACAATAAATTTAGTTTGTATAGGTTTTCCCACAGGTCATTATGAAGGTTTTTTTAAAGTATGAAGTTTGCAAAGGAGTCCATTAGTCTCTGCAGCCCAACTGCGGTCCTTGATAAACGTACTGCGTCTTCGGAGGACTGGCACCAAGCGGACAGCAACAACTGGTGCATCGGCCAGCATGGATCTCCACATAATGTAAACCTCATTTATGAACAAGGAGAATAAGAAGGGTGCCAATATTGTAGCCCTGGTAGACACCCCGCCTAATTCTAAATGAGGGGTACAGTTCACCATTGGGTGAGAAACTCACTGTGGCTGACAGATTTTCATAAATCTGCGCAAGGAGGTAGACATATTCCATAGGGTCTCCGTATGAAAGCTGAGTGGTCCACTAAATCCTGTGGTCAACTAAGTCAAATGCACTGGTAAGGTCCGCAAAGCACATATGCAGCAAGCCCGTCTTTGCTTTAATGTACTTCCCCATCAAATGTTCCAAGTTTAAGCATTGTTTCACCATCCCAAATCCCTTTCTGAATCCATACGGGGCCTCTGACAGAATAGAATTGTCCATTGCTTATTCTTCCAGTGTTTTAGAACTACCCATCCCAGGAGTTTGGAAGAGGAATCCAGGAGGGAAATGTGACGGTAGTATTTTGGATCTGCTTTATTGCCTTTCTTGTATATTGGAACTATGACAAACTTGGCCCAAGAAGAAGGGAAGATACCCTGTACAGCTGAATTAAAGATACGGGTCAATATTGGTGCCCACAATTCTACTTTCCCTAAAAATACATCAACAGAAACCCCGTCGGATGCAGGGGCCTTCCCCCTTGCACAACTACGCGAAGCATCCAAGATTTCATTTAACGTAAATGTTAGAGGGGGTTTTACCACAGGTAGGTCTATTGATCAAATTATTTGGGGCCAATGATGCGGGCTTTAAGTCATCATTCAAAAAAAGGATCAAAAATTATCTCAAAATGGTCCACCCAGGCCTGTGAGGATATCAGGGAGGTAAGCACTGGGCTCGCCTCATCCTTCAGGAAAGCAGTTTTTACAGTGCTCCAAAACAGTGAAATATCATTGCTTTCCACGGTTTAGAGCAAATGGAACCATGATTTTTCCCTTTAACCTCATGCGCGCGGGCCGTTTTCCCGCTGTGCGCTGAGTTTAAAAAAAAACCCGCGTTACATGATGAGCTCAGCTCGTCATGAGCGTACAACAGGCGTAACTCATGAGTAGCTGAGCTCGTCATGAGCGTTGAAGGGGTTAATATCTTTTTCCTGGCTATTATGGTCTTGTTATACTGTTTCCTGAGGTGTTTAATCAGAGATTGGGCTCTTGGTATCTGATGTAAAGCGAAATTCAGTGATTTGGAAGCCTGAGTGTATGCATAATTAAGCCAACCCTGTTTACCTGTTGGACCTTTTTTTGCAGGACAGACCAGTATGGAGTTAAGGGCTGTAGGAATCTACACAAAAAACTGGGACCAAGGTGTCATTGTCTATATCTTAGGCTAGACAGATTGCAAACTCATTCCACTTTAAGGATACGAATTTCGGTAGAATGCATACTGTGTTATTCCCGGCCATTTAATGCGACTAAACATGTGACAAGTCACCATTACTATGCTTGTACAAAAATGTGAGTACAATCTGGTTAAACACTGAATTTCACAAAAATGTTGTTGCAAGTAAAAATCATCTAGATCCACACTCAAAAGGAAATGGTCTTGAAAGACAGTTTTATTAAAATGCTAAACTAATCTAGTTAAAATCATATGTGATAAGCAAGCATGCGATTTACTTTGAACTGACGCAACATTTAAAATGCGCAAAATGAAGCATGTTGCTATATTTAGTACTGGGCTTCAAAATGCCTAAAATGGCTATATTTCTTCTCCCAAAATCTGGTTTATTGAGTTTTCCATAAAATATTACAATTACACAAAAAGGAAATTTCAAGGGTTCACATAGCAGTCAAAGCAGGTGGAATAAAAAACCCAGAGCATGAATAGCTGTACAAAGAAACATTCAGCATAAGATTCAAAAACATTATTGGTTGTTGAAGCAACTAAAACAAACATTGTGCACTCATGTGCGCTGCCTGAGAGACTGAGAAGAGGATGTTGAGATGGTGTCCTCTGAAGAGGATTACCCTCAAGGGAAGGGATGAGTATGTCTCTGAGGCTGTCTCTGGATTATGAGGAATGCATGTGAACCCATGGGGGGAGAGGGGACTAAGGTGAAAGGGGGAGAGGATAACGAGCTCCTACTTCTAAAGCGTGAGGGAAAGAAGTCCAACATTGAAATCTATTGGAGGGGTAAAGGGTGGGGAGACGATTTGCAGATGCAAGTCATGGAAAGAGAATTTAGAGGAAGGAGGACTGTAGGGAAGGATGGGGGGCACCAAAACGAGGGGTCTATCCTAGAGGCATCGGCGTACCCCATCACCGAAACTTATGACGAATGGTAGAGTATGAAATGAGTGAAGAGCATGACATTCGGCGGTTGGAGGCATAAATGTTCAAGCCTAGACATGCACTCAATAAGGGAATGCCAAAGGTGTGAACATTTATTGTCAGTTAGCTAGTTTGAGTCCACTGTTCCAGTGCTAAGGTGTGCCAAAGCTTCGTGCACCAGCAGGCTGTTGGGGAACTTCAAGGCCAGGGAAATCAGTTGTTTGACTGCTCCCGTCATATTTTGAGTCAGGGACCAGTCTGAGTGGGTCATTGCTATAAGTGGAGGGGATGCAGCTCTAAGATAACAGTGCAATAGTCAGCCGGGATTGGATGGCCCAAAGTGTTTTTGACGTGACTTAGGATTTCCTTGCAGAAAAGTGCAATGGGCGGGCATGTCCACCATATGTGTTGAGTCTCCCGTTTTATCCCCACTTCGCCAGCAGATTACCAACACCATTGGCCAGATAGAATATAGGTTGGCCAGGGTATAGTACCACTGGACCATGATCTTATAGGCGGTTTCTTGCTTGGGAATACTCCTATACATTTTTGGGGTATCGCTCCCTAAGGTATCCCACTGTTTACCCGTAATGTCGTGAGAGCAGACTAATTCCCACTTCCATTGATATAAATGGCTGGGTAAGAGGCAGGATTGTTGTAGTATTGCATAGGCCTTGTACACTAGTACCTGTGTGCCTTCGAAGTTGGGGATAAGGGATTCAAACGGGGTGAGGGGGCGTGTAGCGGCTAAAGAGTTGAAAGGGTGTAGGTCCCAGTGGTGTAGCTGTAAATTTTGATGTCGAGTTGCATCTGGGAGTCGGAACTTGGTCTTGCATTGCTCAAAAGATTTTATGGATTTGCCTTGGATGAGGTCTTGCAGTATTCTGGATTCACCCTTAGCCCATGATGGAAAGGAGTCTCAGGGGAGCGCAGGTGTAAAATCCGGATTGCAAGCGATGGGGGCATTTGGAGAGGGAAAAGTGGTGAGTTTCCTTTGAAGCCCAAGTCCTTCCCACACCTCCAAAACAGTTTGTGTTGGGGTAGCTATGTGTACACTCCACGGGCCAAGTGTTTTGGGAGCCAGGCCAAGTCCCAAAGTGGTCTACACGCTGCTCATCTGTCTATATGTACCCAATGTTTTTCGCTCTCCCTCACCACCCATTCGGAAATAAAGAAGAGATGGCCAGCCTAGAAATTGCGTTGGCGATTCTGGCATGCTAAGCCGGCCGGTGTCTGGGGAGCATAAGAAGGGCATCTGAGATGCAAGGCTGCTTCCCCTTCCAAATAAAGGCGTGCAAGTCCCCTTGTAGAGTCTTAATATAGTCTGTTGGAATGGATGTGGATAGTGGTTGAAATAAATATAAGAGCCGGGGAAGAATATTCATCATACCACATTAAGGCGACCTAACCAGGAAATGTGGGGAGGGCACCACACTCAGATGTCTTCCAGGATTGCTCTGCGGTAGTGGACCCAGTTGGCCTTCGTTCAAGTGTTAAGGGTGTTTGTAATCGTAAGCCTAGGTATTGGATAGGGTATGCTGCCCATTGGAAGAGAGCGAGGGTCTAGAAATGAGGGAGGCAGTCCCATGGGACGGTGAGATTGAGCGTCTGGGATTGGGACATGTTGATTTTATAATCTGACATCGATTCAAAGGCCTGTAGGGCCCGTGCCTCTGCAGGAAGAGAGGATTCAGGCTTGGACAAGGTGAGGAATAAATTGTCAGCCAATAATAGGAGTTTTTGGTCTTGTCCGCCGAATGGGATGCCCCATATATCGCCATTTTGTCAGAGATGGATGGCTAGTGGCTCCACGGCCAGGATAAAAAGTAAAGGGGCTAGGGGACAACCCTGCCGAGTGCCTCAAACAATAGGGAATGGCTATGTCAATTTGCCATTGAGCCTGATGGTCTCTGTTGGCGTTGTATAGGAGGCCATTATCTTATTTATCAATGTGAGGCCTGGTCCTAGCTTATACAGGACCACTCGGAGGAACTTCCAGCTCACCCTGTCGAAGGCCTTCTCTGCATCTAGAGACAACAGGAGAGTTCAAATATTGTGTCTATGTGCCTTCTCAACTAGGTGTGCTAGCTGGCGTATATTATCTGGTCCCTGTCTATGTTTGATGAAGCACTCCTGGTCTGGGTCCATCAGGCTGGGTAGAAGTTTCTTGAGGCGGTTGGCTAACATTTTTTTGTAGATTTTGGCATGCGTGTTGAGGAGGGCCAACGGATGTAAGGAGGGACAAAGAGAATGGTCCCTACCAGGTTTTGGGATGAGAACAATCTCAGCGGCAGACATTGTAGCCATGAGACCGGTGGTTTTGGAGAAAGAGTTGTAAAGCTTAAGTAGATGGCATCGCAGCTGTGGTAAAACGATTGTATAAAAATCAGGGGTTAGGCCATCTGGGCCTGGTGTTTTCCCCTTCAGGAGCTCTTTGAGGACTCTCTGGAGTTCATCCAATGAGAAGGGTTTCTCTAAGGCATGTGTGACCTTGGGGGAAAAAGGGGCCACGGGCAGTCTGCCAAGTACAAGTCAATGGCGATTTGATCTCCCCGCCCCATCTGTTTATAGGTTTTGATAGAATGTTTGGAAGGCTTCCGTCTTGTCAGATTCCTTCATAGCCCAGCCCGAGTTCTCCACTGAAGCATAAGGCGGCAGTCTTCCCTGAGGAGATGAGCCTCCTGCAAATAGATTACGTCGAAATCCTGCTGTAAAAGCTACCTCCATACCTGGCAGTGTTTATTTGGTGAGTTAAGCCCCCGAACGTTTAGAATAAAAGTTTAACTGCTGCCGCAGTGTCCATGAGTGTTTGTAGGGGTAGAGCAATGTTGTGTCAGGATGAAAGCCCTCTGGAATTCTGGTTCTGCAGCCAATTAATCTAAACCCCACATTATGTGGCCTCCTAGGACAGTGAAGGTTGTTGGGAGACTTTCTAGGGAGTGGAGAGTTGTCAGAAAAACTAAGGGGCCACCATGGCCCAACAATGGGGAGCACTCCATCCAGAGAGGAGTGGGAAAAGCCAACCCTATCTCGTCTGAGGTGTATCGTGCTACAGAGAATGATCCAATAAGGAGGGGAGTTGGCTGATAAATCTGCCAGCAACGAACAATCTGCTAGAAAAAAAATGGTTAGCGAGAGCAAACAATATTCAAGACAAAATGGGTCTGGCTCCAGTCCGTGAATCCAGCTGTGAAGTTGAGGGGCCTTCATGTAGGTTGAATGGCTTGTTAGCGTATCTTTGCTGGGTCTCTAATGGGGAGCAGTGGATATATTCATTCGCAGTCAAGTTGGAAGGGTCCTGTTTCATGTCATGGAGATGGGCGATGGTTTCTTCTGTGGTCGAGTTGGACGCTGCTGCTGCAGTGCCATGGTTTGAGGATTTCCTCCGGACAGACTTCCAAATGGGCCTCCAGTTGCCAGTCATGGATTGAGAGGGAGGAAGGCCCTCATCAGGAGCATCTTCCGGCAGTTTAAGCATGCGATTTGCTTCTTGTAGTGAGTGAATTTTCAGTTTTCTACTGTTCCACTGGAAGAGTAGGCCAAGGGGATGAGTACAGTGATATTTGATATCTTGTTCTCTCAGTTTTCAGTAATTGATTTGAAATCTCATTGTTTTTGGAGTTTCAATGGGGAAAGGTCCTGGTACCCTTGCATTGTGTGTCCTCAGAAGACTAGGTCTGCCTTACCCCTTGCCGCCTTGAGGATGCCCTCTTTTTCCTAAAAGAAGTGGAATTGGGTCATTATGTCAGGGGGAGTCTGGGTGGATAGCTGAAGGTGCTACCATGTGTGCTCTGTCTAGGATTAAAGGTTGGCCTTCGTCGTCCACCCGGATTGCGGTGGGGAGGTCTCTAGTGAATGTCAACATGTCATCACCCTCTGAGCTGTGCAGGATTCCCCCTATATGAATGTTATTGCGGCGTCCATGATTTTCCAAGTCCTCCTGTTTAGCCTGGAGGTCCATGCGTAGCTCCTCTAGAGCATTCACATGTCTCCACAGTGTCTAGTGATCTTCTGTTCGGGAGTTCATTGTGTGTTCGAGATCATCCACTCTTTTACCCACCTCCATGATGTAACTACGCAGGCCGTTGAGACAGCTTTTATAATCTGGTTTCAGTGAGGTCATTTCTTGGCGGATTTCACCTAGGAATCGCTCCATGTAGTCCTGAGTAATATAAGGGCTGAGGGATGGTGAGGCAGCCTGCGGAGGTGGTTCTGGTTTCTCATTCATGGTTGTTGCAGTGGGTTTTACCCAGAGGCATTGTGGGGAGGCAGTCTACCACGATCAGTCTGGTTAATCCTGGTCAGGGAGAAACAGAGATGTCGCTGCAGTGGGTGGGCCAAAGCTCGATATGGATATAGTCACCAGAGGGAGGAGAATCCTGCCTGGAGAAGTCAGTCTAGGGCTTTGTGGCGAGAAATTTCGTATTCAGGGAAGGTCCAAAATATTCTCCGGCCTATTGTGCCACTGGGGCGCACAGGACCTCTATACGCCCCAAAGGTCAAGGGGGGAGCAGCTCCCAGGTATGGGCAGAGGAGCGGGCCCCCCTCTGCGCTGTGCGCAATGCCACTTCAGCATTGTGTCTTAATGTCTAACCAGAGCTCACTGGCTTGTATGGCTCCTGTAACCGGTGAGTGTGGAGTAGGCAGGATAGTCCACTGTGCCTGGGAAGGTGTCTGGGCCGAGGCCAGCAAATTGGGACATTCTGCTGCGGATTAGGTGGCAGGGGCCTTAAGACTGTCTCCACCAAGTTGCAGAAAGTGGGCTATTGGGGCGTGGGGGCAAGTCATTCGCCCTCATGTCTTTGGGAGCAAGGGGGACAATTGTGACAGTCTGTGAGTCACCAAGGCCCCCACACATTTCCCAGTCCCTGCAAAGGCAAGGGTAGGTGCTTACCACTTTGTCATGCTGTTGTGCCAGCTCTGCAAATTTCTCCCCATTGGCCCAGTGGGCACCAGGCCTGCGTACACCGTTGGGATCCTCCTCGCTAGGCAACTCTCCCACTCAGCATATGGGCACGCAGGGGCCCGGCCCAGAGGAATCAGTAGGGGTTGATCACTGCAGTGCTCACCAGTTTGAGGCCCTCAAAAGGGCAGGTCAGTGCCGGGGCCACAGGCAAACATCTCAGGTGGAGCAGTAGACAGTGTCCACCCACCAGTGCTGCAGGCCTCTTCAGTCCCCCACCGTGTGGGACGGTGTGTAATAGTTAAATGTTCTCAGGTTCGGGTCACCCCAGGGCTGATAACAGGTGCGTGGGGGGCAGGTCAAGAAGTAAGCCTAATGCATGTGGTAGGAGTGGGTGGACAGGCCCCCTTCAGCCCCTGCAGGTCAGGCAGTGGTAGGAGCTGCCCTCCAATAGGGCTCCTGCAAAGGCCAACCGTTGCTAGTGGTTCTTCTTATGGGCTGCTCCGCCCGGTTTGCGGCCGCCTGAGGTCGCTGACGCCTCTGGAAAGGCCTTGCTCCCGGATAGCTGATTAGCAGCGCTGTAGCAAGGGGCACTATGGCACCTCCCCTCTGGAGCGGGCCGCACGGAAGAGCAGGTGAGCTTCCGTCTGTGTCTCCGGCTTCCCAAAGGCAGTTTGCCATCAAGCCTGACTCTGTGCCTCTGTAGGTGTCACCAGGTGTAGAACGGCCCTGCAGAAGTGGCCTTTAGATGCGTTATGGACCATGGGGAACTCAGACAAGTTGCGTCTTACTCCATTCCCTGTCAGGCCACGCCACCCCAAGCAGCTCTATTTTATTAGTGACTTAACCAAATGTGCTCAGACATGCATAAAATGTTTTAAGATTGACCTTACCATGATATGCTTTCAAATGAAATCTTCACATACCATTGCATAATGTTTCTGATTAATAATATTTTGGGATGTTCTACAGATATTGATTAATCGAATTTGAGCTACATGCTCTATCTCATTCTTTCTTCTCAATACTTTAACTCTTTATAGGTTCACCCTAAGACCATTTCCACCCCATTCTTAGAATAGGGATTCTCTCCTTCATGGAACGCACTTGATCCATTGTTGATTATGATTTATTCTACCCATATTTTTGTCCAATTCTGTGAACTGACTGATAAGTGAACTAACTGAATAAAGGAACTCTACTACACTTTTAAAGAAAATAAAACTCTAAAACTTACACATAACTTTCATTAGTTACTGAACTTAAGATCGTTACCGTGATTACAATTTTTAGCTCCTCATCCTCTCATATATGCCGGCAAAAGTCTGTCACATAGAGAGAAGGGCACATGTCCCACCCGGCAGGGATCCACCCTGTTTGAGTTGGATAGTGATAAACTGCTTTATTTAAATTGATTCCCGCTCCAGCAGTTTCATCAATGCTTGTTCAAGATTCATTTTGTTACTATTTGGCTGGAGGATACCACCAGCTTGAGCTTAAAGCTTGTTTTGCTCATCCCCGTTTCGGAAAGTTTAACTTATAATTCAATGTTGTTTGGCATCACAAGGACTTGAATGAGTTGATTTTTTTTTTAAACAGACTTTATTGAGTTTCATACAAAGAGTATAGGCCGTAGCATCTCGCCCAGGCAAAACATACAGTTGAGCAACAAGTTACTTGTATCAAAAGTAGAGCGAAATAGGACCCACAAGATAGCAGATCAGCTGCAGTTTAATGTGCGCCCCCTCAGCTAGCTGGCGCTGTGTCAGTTCTTGCAGTCAGATCCTGTAGCAACTGCAGCAAATGCCACCCCTGGCTCCCAAACTGCTCCCTCCCTCATACCCTCCAACCAACCCCCTCCAACTACCCCCTCCGATCCCGCCCCCCCAGGCGCGTCACATAAGTCTACATAAGTTATATGAGAGATTCATACAGGGATTGGTGGGCCTCCCCACTAGTTGGGGTATCACTGTATGGGAACTTTCCCCGGTAAGGTGTTTCGCTGTATTCACCTGAAGCAGAGTAATAAGCTCCCCGTACTCCACGCTCGTACACAGATTACCTGGAGTCGATTGCAGTGCCCCCCACCAAGGCTTCGCTATTATCGGGGGATTTGCGTGCTACCACTAATGCCTCCCAGGCCTTCACTGTTTAAAAATGCCTTCTCACTCCTTGTGCGTGTCGCTATCTGCAATCGAATCACTCCCTCGCATTCAGCCCTTTTAAGGAGCTCTACTTTCCAGCTCACTATGCTTGGGCTCCCCCTCGCTTTCCAATGCAGAGTGATATTATGCTTAGCCAGGAGTAAACCAAAGTCGAGAAATTTACTTGTGACTTTATTTTTGGATGTATGAGGGAACCAATGTAAGGCGCAGTGTTTCAGGGACGGTTCCAATTCCCTATACGTAACATCAGTCAGTATCATTGTTAATTCCTCCCAGTAACTGTCTAGACACTGGCAGTCCCATAACATATGTTTGAAGCCTACCCCCTCAGTGTTGCAAAGCGGGCACGCCGCCGAGGTGTTGAGGAAATACTTATTGAGCTTTTCCGGGGTAGTGAAGCCCTGTGTAGAATATAGAAATGTACTAATTGGAACCGTGCATTCCTGGTGCTCTTCCAAGCTCTCTCCACCAACTCCCCCCAAGCTTTTTCTGGGATATCTTCCCCAAGGTCGGCTTCCGATTTAAGCTTCAAGATAGTCAGGGGAGGTAAAGCCTCAAATGTCATGCGTCTATATAGACACGTCACTTCTTTGAACGCGCCTGCCGCCATTACCACATATTGGGAACTCATTGACGTCTTTGGTTCATTGAGACCCTCCCCCCAGTGCTTGCGGATAGTCGCTGTAAGTGCTGTATACAGCATAAAGTCTCCCCCAAGTAGGTCATATCTAGTTTGCAAATCATTGAACGGGAGCATGGTGCCCTCCTCGTATAGGTCTCCTAAACTGGCCAATCCCTGGTCCGCCCTGTTCTGCAGTCTCAGCCAATTCCCCCCATGTGGTAAGGTCTTGCACATCAATAACAGGAGTTCCGGAGCATAACGGTGCTTTATTTTAGCCCTATGCAGGTATCAATTCCAGCACTTTCTCGAAATGTTCAGCTCTGTAGGAAGGGTTTCAGCTCCAACGGGGAGCTTCATGACTATACGGGACAATATTTGCTGGGTCCTAAAATCCTCCCGTTGTTCTTCAGCCCCCCCAGCATTGAATGCTACTCGTTGCGTTAGCCACTGAAATTGTGCTACTAAATAGTAGGTCTCAAAATCGGGAACTACTAGGCCCCCTCCGCTCTAGGTCGCATAAGAGAATTCAGAGCCACTCTGCATATGCCTGCGCCCCATAGTAACCCCGTGACCATGGACTGGAGTTGTGCAATATACTTCGCCGGGATCCAAACTGGTAAGGAACCTAAATAGTATATTAAGCTCGGCAGGGTAACCATTTTAAGCAGTGTCACGTGGCCCACAACCGAAGGTTGCAAGGAACCCCAGAAGTGCAAGATACTCTTCGTCCCCCTCATGGCCCTCCCTATGTTACCCTCCAGGATATCGTCTTCTTCATGATAGATTCATGTTCCTAGGTACGTCAGGCATCTATCTGCCCAAACCACACCCTCTTAGTCTTGTGGGCCTAGTCTGCCCTTTTTTGCTGGGAACAGGCAGGATTTTGTCCAGTTCACTTTGAGCCCTGCAACCCCACTGAGAGCCTGAAGCAGGTTCTTTGCCCCAACAAGCTCTGTCCCGGGTCAGCCAGAAAGAGCAGCAGGTCATCTGCATACAGCGCTATGTGGTGAGTCACCCCATGAACACTTAGCCCCTGATAGTCGCGACCCGACCTGGCCCACGTTGCCAGCAGCTCCATAGCCAGAGCAAACAACAGGGGAGAAAGGTCGCAACCCTGACGGGTTCCCTGTCCCACCCTACAGGCCTCTGAGATGAGTCCCCCAGTTTTAATTCGGGCAGTGGAATTGGTATATAGGAGAGCCGTCCAGCTCATAAAGGCAACACCCAGCCCCATTTTCTGCATCACATGATATAGGTTAGGCCACTCCAGGCTGTCAAATGGTTTTTCTATATCAACAGCAAAAAGCGTCACTGTGTCAGTGGCAGCAGAGGCCCCTTCTAAAATTTGCAAAAGGCGCCGCACATTAAGCGCAGTGTTTCTGGAGGGGATAAACCCGGATTGGTCAGAATGGATTAGTGCAGTCACATAGGGTGGCCAAAATTCTGCTTAAGATTTTATAGTCCAAATTGAGCATGGATAACGGACGGTAGGCTGTTCTACTTCATGCGTGTTTGCCCGGTAACAGGATGATAACCGCCTCCCTGGTGGACGTAGGAAGCACACCAGCACTTTTGACATCGTTATAGAACTTCAGCAACCGGGGAGCCAGTATATCAATGTATGCTAGGTAGAATTCAATGGGGAGGCCATCTGTACCTTGAGTTTTGTTGAAGGCCATACCCTTGATAGCTCCCTGCACCTCTCCTATTTCAACTGCCCCCCCCTAATAATTCAGCTGTGTCCTCATCCATGGCTGGCAATTCAATATCCCGCTTGTAGTCATTCAATTCCTCCTATGTAGGAGCTAGCTGACTACCATAAAGGCCAGTATAGTAGGCAAGAAACAGGTTGTTAATTCCCTGCTGGTCATATCTAGCCTCCCTCTGTTGGTCCCTAAGCTACAGGATTACTGAGCCTCTCCTGGCTGGGTTAGCTAACCAAGCCTACAGGGCCCTCGACTTGCCCCTTTCTGAGTGCGGGCGGGTTATATATTTTTATATTCGAAGCAGCGTAGCTGCTCAACTTGCACTGCAACTGCCTCCCTGGCTTCTAAAAGCTCTTGCTGTTTGTCTGGGTTGTCGGGCCTTTCCCTTTCCAGGTCGCTCAGCGTCTGGCCAGCCCTCTCAATATCCTGAAGCAACGTTTTCCTGATCCTCGTCATCTCGGAGATGCATTTTCCCCTAATGACAATTTTGCACACGTCCCATTCCACTAAGGAGGATGTGGCAGTACCTGCATTATCTTGGAAGTAATTAGTAATAGCCTCTCCGATTGTCACCTTAAAAACTGGGTCCTCTAATGCCTCAGAACGCAGGCGCCAGGTGGGGATCTTGGATCACGCACAAGACCATTGCAGGCTCACTATTATTGGATTGTGGTCTGAAAGCGTCTGCGTGAGATACTCGCTACTGGTAATACCCCCATGGACGTCTGGGGAGCACAGAATGGTGTCTAATAGGACGTGGAGGTCGTGTAAGGCTGAGAAGAATGAATAATCTTGGGTCACCGGGTGTTGTTCCCTCCAGGAGTCGACCAGGCCCAATTTCGGCTGCCAACTGTAGTGCACTGCTGCTAGCCTGAGTGCTGGTGCATCAGAGAGTGGGGGATGGGAACGGCCTAGCATGACATCTGTTGTGCAATTAAAGTCCCCTCCCAGCAGGACCGGGCCCGTGAGGACAGTCACCAGCGCACGAGATAGGTGGGAGAAAAAGCCCGGTTGATCGGAATTAGGCACATATATGCTCCCAGTGTAAGGTCCCTGCCATCCAACTTCCCGGACACCACAAGATAGCATCCCTCAGGGTCTATAACCGGACGTGTGCACTGAAATGGAATTCCTGCTCTTATCCAAATTAAAACCCCGTGCAAATGAGGAGTAAGTGGTGTAATATGTTTGACCCCTCTAGCGGCACTGTAAAGCCAGCCCTTCTTTCGCCAACGTGTGGGTTTCTTGTAGGAAAGCTATCTGAATCCCCTAGCGAACCAGATAGGAGTGAATATTATGACGGCGTACCATTGAGTGCAAACCCCGTATGTTCCACTAAACTTCCTTCGGGCACACTTGTATCGGAGTAATTATCCTCCGTATATCGTTGAAAGAAATGTTTATTCTTGTTAGATTTGAAAAAAGGTTTTATTTGCTTTTATCCTTTGATGCATGTTTCTTCACATGAAATCAATAAAGTTTTTCCATTTTCAATTTATATATTCTCCAGCTCCAATGCATTTCGGGTTAATACCTTTCATCTGGGAGCATCTACAAAGAACGACATATGTGACATATATAATGTCTGTATGATGTTACATTTCACTATCAGGTCCTAAACAGCTGTGCACCAGTCGATCAATTTCAAAAAGTATTTAGCCACTAAAATTCAAGCCTAGTGGGAATCCCTTTGCCGTGGTGTGATCTTGTAGTTGTTAAACCTCTTCCCCTGACACGCCTGGGTCCCCTAAACATACCCCCCCCTAATAAACAACCCCAACTCCCCTTCCCTAGGACATGTGCCAAAGAACTAGCTCCCATCCAAACAATTCTGAACCCTACCATCAACCAGTAACAGTTAGAGGGGTGGACAACGTACAGTCTCGGAGCTAGGGTACCACACCCCGGCTCCCCAGCACATTAATCAGACATCCCAGCCCAATCTCAAAAACCTCCAGACCAGTTGGCCAAGGGCAGCACTGCAGTGCGGAGTGTACTTAGGTCTATGAGGAGAGTGTCAGTAATAGGAGGCTATGCCTGGTAACTGGAAACTTCTGCGCCTGCCCCTCAGGATCGCCGTCCCATGGGAGACATCTGGAACCCAGGGCATAGCCAAGGGCAACCTTCGAAACCTCCAGCGCTTTGGAAGGCATCACTCCTCCTTGCCATGACCTATGTTTCACATGAGATCATCCACCGTCTGAGGCGTGACCTTGGGATAGTTAGTTTCTGATATGTCAGAGTTGCTGTTCACCTGTGATGTTTCCTATCGTCCTGCATGCAGTCCACTTGTGCTCAATACTGGGCTAGCAGTTTGTTGACTATGGGACACCACTGCCTGCAGCGCTCTTCAGCGTTCCCGGCTGAGTTCCCTGGGCGATGGGGTTTTAGAGCCAGACCTTTGCCACCCTCAGAAAAATCCTATCTGGTATTCATAGCGTCAAGACGCCCGCGGGCATATGTATGCGCTCTATAAATTGTATTAATAAATAAATAATTTGGTTACGAGGGCTCTGCTGCTGGGAGTTAGATGCAGAAACCCGTTGGGTCACTGGCCCTCTTGAATCAAGCCATTCCGAGGCCTCTTGCGATGATTGAAAGCCACCTGGAGTCGCGCAGGAAACAGCATTGCATAGGGAATTTGCAATTGATGAAGTTTCTTCTTCACAGCCAGAAAGAATGTTTTGGCTCGCTGCACCTTCCTGGTTAAGTCCGGGAAGAACACTATGGCACTGTTGTCAATTTGCAACGCTTGCTTTTGGCTGGCTTGTTGCAAATTTGATCAGCAGCAGGTGTGCTACAATAGGTCGGGGCCCCGGTCTTGGCAGTTTGCTGAGATTCTGTGCGCGCGTTCCAGCGCTTAGAAGGGAGATAGCCCTTCTGGAGCCACCACAGTGCGGAGCCAGTCTTCCAAGAAACTGAGAATGTTGGGCCCTTCTGCCCACTCCGGTACGCCAATAACACGAATGTTGTTTCTACGAGACCTGCCCTCACTGTCTTCGGCCCACAGTCCTAGCACCTTTATCTTCACTGTTAGGTCTGTGCGGGAGCGCTGCATCCCTTAGACTGTGTCCGGGAGGCCCCCAAGCTCTTTCTCATTGGCTGTTACTCTCTCTTTGAGTTTACAATGGTCATCTATTAGTATATTTAAGTCCGTGCCTATTGCATCGATCTTCCCTTCAAGTACTTCTCTGGAAGCTGTGATTGCCTGCATGATGTCGGACAAAGTAGGTTTTCTGGGGGTTGAATCTCTCCCCCATTCCAACACCTCTTCCTCATCGTCTGTGGGGACACCCAGGTGTTCCGTACTGAGGGTGCTGAACACTCTTCTGTGTTCGGCCCATCTCTACTGGGTACAGTGTCTGACCTCTCGTTACCAGCTCTTCAGAGTTCAGCTGCTGGATTAGAGTCTCCTGACGCTCGCTCGCAGCTACGTGCCCCAAACTTTCTCCTCAGCTCTTTTTCTCCTTTCCACCCTACTACAGTGATAGTGCAGTCACAGTGATGTTTTTGGCACCCCCTATGCGGTCCAGTTCACCAGGTTCTGGGAGCTGCACAGCCGTTTGTTTCTACCGCCAGTCACCTGGCAACTCCTCCTGTCATCGTTATGTGGCTTGGGCTCAGGATGCACCCCACCTCGAACCTCACCAGGCTAGGTGCCCCCACTCACCAGATGATACTATCCGCTGATTGCAGGGCGTGGCCTTCCCATAGTCCAGGCCTCCGCGTGGGTATCCTGTAACCTTGTGATCACCGCCTTGTGGTCATGTCGAGACTCCAGCAGGGATCCGTACGTGGTGGGAGCGAAGCCTGCCGCTTGCGAGGCACCCTCTCAGGACCACAGAGCATGGCAATGTTGCCGTAAGTCAAAGGAGTTGCTGCCTATTGGTGGTGGCAGCCAGTTTTGGAGCAGTCCCGGGAGGGCAGAAGTCGCCCCCGCTTCAGCCTAGAAAGGGACCGCTCTACATCAGGTGCGCCACTGTCCCCGCTGTCTGCGCAGCATCAATCACTGGCCACTTCTCCACACGTTGGCAAGCAGTAAGATTATCCAACAGTAGTGCAGGGTTCTCTGTTCCCCGATAGGGGGACCGGGCCCAGCCTGCACTCCATTGTCCCCCTGCCAGACCAGTTGTCCCCGGGCCTCCTTTGGCCCTATTTGTCAAGTGGTGGGATCAGTCAGTTCTCAGTCCACTTAAGCACCTCCAGCGGGGTAGGTCCTGCTTGCCACTACCGACCCTCCATTTTGACCTCCACTAGGACATATAGGACACTGACACCAACTCAAATGCACTCCTGCCAGTTCAGGTGTCACTCCGTGTGGGCTCCCCGCCGCTGCCTCACTCCCCAGGGCCCCGTGGTGGTGCTCACCTTTCGAGGCACTCAGCAGGGAATGGGGGCGTTCCACCGCTTCCTGACCGGGCCAAGTCGCACCAGCCACCTAAGGCGCCCCGCTCTCTCGCTGCTAGCTGAAGGAAAGCCTGCCAGAGTCAATGCTGGCAGCGCCGGTACCCAGGTCACTTCTCGCCCTTGCTGAGTTCACTCCCAACCAGGCGCCCTAGATCAGTTCTCCTCACCGGGCAAGGTCGCTGCAGGGCATAGTGCGTTAATCAGGTGGACATTCAAGGACCTGCTGAGGTGGCCTCCAGGCAGGCGCCATCTTGAAGTCAGTCCTACCAGAACCTCTTCACAGCAGCTTATCGGCCCCAGATGCTCCCCAGCATGGGCCGGCACCCCTCCAAGACGCACAAGGCTTCAGGGACCCCAATGGGGCCAGTTGAGGACCGCCACAGATGGTCTCCTCAATGTCGCGGGACGCGCTTCAGGGCACTGGTGATGTGGCCGCCATGTTATCACTGGCCTCACCAACACCGCAGCAGGTCACCGGGGCTGGACGCACCGGTCAGCGTGATAGCCTTCGCTCTGCCCCCAACTCCGCTGCACACCGTTAGGCTCCACTGCCCAGTACAGCCTTCTCCGTCGGGTCAGAACGTAGGGCAGCAGCGGCGGTGGAATCATGAACCACCTGCCATTTTGTTCACGGGTCCGCCCGGCCAGGAGCTCTACAATTTCTCCTCAGCCACCACTTCAGAACCGTTCCAGGGCTCCGCCGACGGAAGCACCAACTTTCCGGTGCTGCACTCCGTGGATTCTGGCTCCCCCGCTGTGTCTGGGGGTCAGGCTACTTGTGCACAGGAAAGCGGCGGTCGGAGCTCAGCAGCTCGCGTCTGTCGCCATCGGCTGCACCCCTCACCCCCCCAAGGACTTGAATGATTTGATTATGCATATTAAATTCAAAGCTGTTCCAAACAGGGGGCCCCAAAGTATATCTTGCCATGGGCGACTCAAATTCTTAAGATGTCACAGCTTGTGCAACCCAAATATAGGCATTTTAAAACAATCCTTGTTCCTGAAAAGAGGTTTTGTGTCCTGTTTCACTGTGAACTGGGGTGGCAGAGTGAGCTAAAAAATGGTGATGGATTAAACCCAGATCAGTTGACTGGGGGTGAGTGTTTGATTTGCTCAAACGGTCCGTCCATCATCACCTTTTGTATCACTGTGTGAGCTGTCATCCGCTGGACCTACGGGCAGTGGCGGCTGGTGGAATTGGAAACTGGTAGGGCGTATGGAGAACAAATCTACATATGCAGGCTGTAAGGCATTCAAACTCTGACAGTGCTGTGAGGCCAGTTTGATGGAAATATGGCGCTGTGCAAATCACTGTAAAACAATAGAGAGCACTTGCTGCCACGTATTTTTATAATTAATTAACATTGAAAATGTTCCGTGTATATTTCAATTTCTGAGCACTGTAAATAACCCATGTTACCATATCCTTTAAGAGTGGTTCTCATTTATCGACCTCTGGAAGATGGAATACTTTTTTAGGCCTGCCATGAATCAAAACTGCAACCTGCAGGGCTCTGCATCAGGCACGTTTTTTCTGTTCTCTGCTCTCATGCGCCCTTTACTTCCCTCGTACTTTTTCTGGTTCATGCTGCTGCATTCTTCATTTTATGTGTGTTTTTATAAGGGACCGGGTCCCCTCATCTCGATACGTTCCTATTACCTGTAACCTATTACCTGTAACCCATTTCATTGCCCGAATTTAAACAAAACACCTTCGGATTGTTTTCGCAGTAACAGATGTAACACTACTGACACCATAAACGGGTTTGTACACGCACGCACGCTGTCTTTTGTTGTGATGGCCACCCCTTATTAGCCCTCCTATAATCCCCTCCACAAATACACCATGTCCTACTTCACGTTCTTAAAAAAACTCGTTTAACCTAAAATTAGTTCTGCTCCCAACTAAAAGAGACAATTCAAAAATAAATCAGTGCACTGTTCATTCAAGCATCCATCCATTCGGATACTTCAGACCGGAGAACGCACAGAGAAACGCACATACATGCAATATTACACAGTGGAGCATACGACACTCTTACTAAAATAAACATGCACCATTTACCGGTTTCGACTGCTCATCACATTTTAAGGAAGTAGGGAATTACACAGGAAATCCAACGGCAATCCCTAATTTCTCAAGGGAACAGTCACGGGACATCCGTTGTCCGGCGTCATCTGTATCTCAAGAGACAAACTCAGCGGGGATCGCATAATGACGCCACCAAATTCTCTCGTAATGGTCTTTGCCTGTACAGGCGGGCACTGGGTGAATGGTGGAACTGTTGGCAAGCAATTTCAGTTTAAACAGCAAAGACCTTTTAACCTACCTGGCTGGCACCTCTACACACGGCTCATGAATAAGTCTCGGATCCAGGCGCTGAGTTACCATAGCATTCCTCCATGATTGTGGATAGCAGCCGCGGCCGGACTGAACACGAGGTGTGTCTGTCTCGCCGCTCGTCGCTCCTGGCTGGCAAGTGCTGCCTGTATCTCAGGTAGTACGCATGTTCTGTTTAGGGTTTAAAGAATTTTGCGACCAGCCCAAACATGCGCACTGGGCTGCTCATTAGAAGAGTGGAATGGAACAACCCTCGCTCTTCTAATGAGCAGCCTAGTGCGCATGTTCGGGCTGGTGCAAAATTCTTTAAGCCCTAAACAGAACATGCGCACTCTTGCTGTGCGCTCCGTCAACCGTTTTGATGTCATGATGAGACAGGCCCTGGACTGAACTTCTGCTGCCCGCCCCCTTCTGAGCTGACTGCCTCCGGCGGCTGCAGGTATTTAAATAAATGATGTGAGTGAGTCAAGTCAACTCAGTCGCAAGTGGCTTAAATTGGCAGGGCAACGCCCAAGCGCCCTAATGGACACACCGCCCCTGCCTACGGGCCTGCTATATGAAGCATTTTATGGTCGGAAACACTCTGATTTGGAGTTTGCTACCACAAAAATACTATTCAGAACTTATGAATCCAATTTTTGGATTTGGTAAACCTTTACTGACTCATTAAATGGAATTCTGACCCCATACCGAATTGCTGTTTGGAAGGGGCATGTTTTAGGTGTCACTTCCAAATAGTAATTCGGTATGCAATGTATCTGTGTTTTGAGATTAAAATTCGGTCGCAAAACATTAACTGCCACATGCATCAACAGAAGGAATTGCTATTTAGGAATCTCAAAAGCCTATGCATGTAGGAATCGCTATCAAAATAGCGATTTCTACATATTCCTTAATTGCTACTCCCAAATTGCTAGTCGCAATTAAGGAATGCTGTCCCATTCATTCCTATGGGCCTTCAGGCCCATTGAAATGCAATCGCAATTTAAGGAATCACAGTTTAGAGATTCCTTAAATTGCGATTTTTGCATTTGGGATGATGCATCCCAAATGCAAAAATACTGGTTGAAAAGGGGCAGATTCTGAGAATCTGCCCGTTTGCGACCATTTTTTCCTTTGATGCATGGGCCTGTAAAGAGTTACAGACTCGCCAGTTGGAGTTGTAACATATTCGCAAAAACCCTTTTGAGAATCTTAAGAAACTGTTTGGGAGTGGTCAGTGGGCCAGGTGATCACTTTCCAACTCTCAAACAAACTTAAACAAAGTTAGCTTTTTTTTGTTTTTAATGCAACCCCATTTCCTTTAAGGAAAAGAGGCTTAATTATGAAAAAAAAAATCTTTTTGAAAGGCATCACAGGCATGGTAGTCTGATGACCCTAGTCAGCCACCATCCATGAGATGCAACCTAACTCTTTAATATTCATAAGGTAGGTAGAATTATGTCTGATGCGGAATCAACATTTTATCAACGACCTATTACAACATGGGTTGTGAAATTCTTGTATGTTGCAAACATACTGGTTGCAAAAAGCAACTGGGTATTAGTAGATATGGCCATATTTGTGGTATACACCGAGAAAGAAAGACGGCAGCATTTTTCACCAAAATCTACAAAGCAAATTTTCAAAACTCGAAGTCTGAGCACCAGCCATTTCCTTCCGAATATTAACATCTTTAAACACTTACATTCATTCCTTCTCCTTCTTTCTCACAACCTTTTTCTTCTCATTTTTTTCACACTATGAAGCAATGTGACAGCTGCATGAGTGTGTTATAAACAAACAATAAATAAGCATGCATCTCAATAGACATTGTTCAGGATTGCAATAAAGGTTGTCGAGCTCCATATTCAGCTGTGCAATGACGAGGGTCGTACGAAAGCGTGCAGGCAGCTGTGATTCACGACGTGAAGGATGAAGTACACGTTCAGGTGCACATGACGCAGCTTTCAATTTCTACGAGAAAGCACCGGCGTAAAACAGCCTCGTGAATAACGTAAGAATGCGGCATCAACGTCTGCAAAATGACGTCTAGGGCCCAGGTTTTTCACTATAAAATTCACAGGCGTAAAAATACAGTGATTAGAGATGGATTTACTGCAAACGAAAACAGCGCCAAGACTTTCTCCAAGAACTGGATTGATAGCAAATATATTTACTTATTTCAAAGATTGTTACCCAGAAAGGTGTATTAAATAAGACACTGTTAAGTAGTATTTACTCCACACCACACGTAGACGGTTTATAATTCCTGAATCCCGTGGAAGGTCCTTGGTTTTATTTCCTGCACGATCGATGTCTGCCTTTCTTTGCCTGTGAGGATTTTCCCCGAAAGACTCATTTGACTAGTGTCTTTGATTTGTGTGTAGAACTGACTGCCATGGGGGATTCCTGCAAGATAAGTGACCACTAATTACTACTCAGAGAAAAACAAATTACAGACAGAAGCCTACAGATGAAATACTGCTCAGCTATCGCCTTCACTACAAGAGCAGTCAAAAAGCTGCCTCAAAATTAAAACTGATTCCAATGCCTCCTCTGTAGCTTCTCTATGGGTTACTTATGCCACATTAAATAAGGGTAACACAAATAAAGTCACCCTGTTATCAAAGCCCCCTAATAAAAAGCTAGACCTATTGATCTGCCAATATTTGCTTCTAGTCGATATTTTCCCATGCTATATGTGCATTTTTATATTGTGTATATTTCGAACTGCCTGCCCTGTAAACATACATGCTATTAAGGAGAACGTAAAATAGATCACTCTAAGTTAAAACATAAGCGCAAATGCTTTAATATTTTTTAAAGCTGTGTTTCTTTTCACCCCAAACGTTTGTGCAGAGACAGATATTTTTCACTTTACAAAATGCTTCTCGAAATGAGCATACCTTTTTGACTCAGAGAGTTTATTTCACTATCCTAGGCCCACATTAGATCCGATTGTCCATTTCAAATACAAAAATATCCTGCGTTGCATAGAAATTGAGGTGTGCGGCAACTATTTGCTATAATCAGTCATAAATGTTTTTAAGTAACCCTTCACAGATAAAAATCATTGATTTTAAAAATTCTTTGTAAATCTGACTGAGAAGCAGTAGGGTCTGGGAGGTGTTTAATATAGTCTATGATCACATCAAACTTTCAAGAACTGGACGTCCTGACTGTCTGCTTAGACCCCTTTTAAATTTGCCGAGCAGAAGGGCTACTCCTTCCAGTAGCCATGGTGCCATCCTGAACAAAATAGTATACGTGAAAGATGCCAAGTGTCTCGTTAAGAGGGCTACAAATTAAAGGAAAACACCACAAGGTGGGAAACCACTTGGTAATCTGAACAGTCTTTATTGACAATGCAGAGAATGAATGATGAGATCGGCAAGCACTAAACTCATGAAGTAGTAGGGATGAGAAGTGGGTCTCCAAAGTCTCGACATCCCTCGACAGATGCTTGCTTCCTGGGCTGTTGGGGTCCGGATTGGATAGACTCTTCATCTCAGTGAAGGTTGCAAAGGGTCCGGTACGATGGGTATTGGTGTGGCACAGCTCCGGTAATTCCTGGAGAGTTGACAGATTTGATCCTCTGAAGCTGGTGTACCACTTTTGGTTTGGGTGCTGCATCGGAGTCGCTGGGGAGCAGCAAGTCCGTAAAACCAGATTCTGCGGTTTAGTGCCTGTGACTGCAGGGGAGCAGTACTTCCACTCCAAGGGAGTTCTTTAGCAATTTATCGAAGGCTGTAGGGGCTCCGGGGTTCTTGGAGACCTCCCAGTTGCAGGACAAGACAGCACACCACAATTGTCGAGTCCTTATGGCAGAGCCATTTTCTGCAGCAAGGCTTCAGTAGGTCTTCTTTGTCCTTTTCTTCTTTGTGTCATTCGAATCTAAGTTCAGGGTCCAAGGATGCCACCTAAATACTTTAATTTAGGGGCTTTAAAGGGAGTGACAGGTAGTAGTCGATGGACTACCTACCCATAGGGTGTCCTAACCCTCTAAGTGACCACTTCCTGTGGGAAAGGGCACTACCCTCACCCTAAATGGCTAATTCCCTCTCAAACCAAGATGGAGGGAAATGAAAAGTGGGCTCTACATCACCTGCCTCACCTTAGGGGTGGTGTTGACTGAACAGGGACCCACTACCTAATTTAACTAATTTTCCCATCTGTCCTCCCACCAAATGTGGAGCAGGAAATGGGGGTTGGCATGCTCCACTATCTGGAGATGGCTGGGTCACAATTCAAAGGCGGCAACGCCTTTGAAGCTCCCTGCCCTGGAAGGCCATCCTGGCCTGGAGGAGGTGTGGAACACCTCTGCCCAGAGCAGGGTTTGTTCTTGGCTTCTGAGAGCGCTGGCGGTCACCCTATTAGGTCAGGAACATAAGTGGTATTGAATGGCTGGCTAAGACACCATACCAGTGCTTGATAGGTTTTCAGGGGACCCTCTAAATGTTCTCCTGTGTGCGGTTATTAATAAATCCAACACTGGCATCAGCGAGGATTTATTAAGATGAGATGTTTGGTACCAAGCACATCTTATGGAACAGTGAAGCCAGCATGGAGCTAAGAAAAAGTATCCAGCCCATGCACTCTCTTTGGCTTCCCTGTGCACGTACAATATCCAAGAATGACTTAGATATTGCAGGGTCATATCTGCCCATGCAGATATGTCCACACATGGGATATAGTGCACCCTGCCTTAGGGCTATAAGGCCTGTAGTAGGGGTGCCTTGCCTATGCCGCATACAGTGTATGTGGGCCTGTGTGCCATGTCGCCTCTTCGGTTTTCTCTGGACCAAGACACGCAGCCTGCAATGGGAGTTTGCATGGTCTTGGTGAGGGGTCTCTGGGGTGGCACAGTTGGTGCTGCAGCCCCAGGGGACACTCTTCAGCACACTGACCTAGGTACCAGGGGTTCCATTTACTAGGAAATTTCAGGGGTTGCTGAAGTTGTGCCAATCGTGGTACAGTTTTAGGAAAGAGATCTGGCACTGGGAACCTCGTTGGCGGGGACCCAATGCACTTTCAATTCGAAATCACATTATACACCAGGCAAAAAGTAGGAGTTAACCATGCCAAAAGAGGCACTTTTCTACATCTTGGCACATATATAACACAAGCCAATAATAGAGCCTGCACAATAATCACTGGGGTGTTAGTGTAGTTAGACTGTGAATCGTACTATGCTTACTGTTGTGTAGGGTGAAATAAAAAGGGAAGGTGCTCTACCTTGATTCTAAGGTCATCATTTTCCCAGATGTTAGTTGCGGCAATAAGAAAAGACTGGAATCTGAGACCATCTTGAAAGACCTTTTCAGACCTGGGTATGCGTCCGGTGATACTGTTTCCTGGCTCAGAGTCATCTCCAATAACAAGCGATACTTGTTTGGTCATCAGAGTAACCAGATACCTCCGGCTGAAGAGTCAGAGGGTTGCTGATTGAAGGGTCAGTCAGAGTGAGGCCAGTCTTTCACTGATTAGCCTAGCAGCAACAGGTTGTCTTCCTTACAGTAACCTGCCTCACATGTGAAAAGCGGTACAAAAGGGGGTGGTGATGGACGGAGCATCTGAACCAAGCAAACACTCACACCCAGTCAACAGATCTGGGTTTAATCCATCACCGTTCTTTAGCCCACTCTGCCACCCCAGTTCAGACATGGCCGTATGCAAATCAGTCTGACCCTGTGCCTCATGGGAACAGTCCAGCCCGAACTGCCAAGCCATGCCTTTCCTGGACCGGAAACAAGCTTCCTGGGGGGTGAATGTTATGCCATTGTGCAACATTCTGTCCCTCAATTGTTGTTTTTGCATGTGAAAAGGGCACAGTGGTTTGACTTATTTTTCATGGACTTACCTGACAACAGCTTTGTTTAAAAAAACAAACGGTCGCGGGAGCAGTGGAGCAGAGACCATCCCTACAGCGAGGAGCTTCAGCATTCTCTCCCAAATCGCCTTTGACTGCATCAACTGACAATCCTGACAGGATTTCGAGTTGTGACAACTGGGGCTTAAAGCCAGACCAAGTGGAGATCAGTTACAGACATCTGCCTGTGTCAATCACGGCATGGGTTAAAACCCATTGGGTTTGGAGGCATGTTCCTAGCACACTGGAACAATGTTTGAAAAATGGCCTGACAAAAGGCGAGAAAAAGCTGGTCAAAAAATGGCCGAGGTGGCTCTCCAGATCCGCAACTGTTGGCACACAAATAAAGGAACTGACATCAACAAGCTAAAAGGTAAGACACGTTACCTTCAAATGATATCTTTTCACAGAAAAAATACAGGACATAAATTACATAACAACTGTCAATTTCCACTCATTTAACTCATTGCATTATGTACATGCTTGAAATTACTTTTAGTATCTCCCATTAAATTGAGTATAGTGTTTTAATGGGTTCTCTGGCAGTTAATCTACAAATGCATTTCATAAACAAGCCAGTATTTGGGTATGAGATCTTCAACAAAAGCTTCCTATAATTATACATAGCACCTCTGTGCAAAAGATCTTCCCCTAATTTCCGGGCTTACACTCATACTCTGCAGAGTACTTTGTCTCCATGTGTCAAGCCACGCTTATCTAACACCATTGTTTTGACCTTGTTCTTTACCTTCATATGTTATCATGTCATCATCCGTCTGCCACTTTGGATGGGAACTCTACCAAAGGCAAGATGTAACTGGTGTGATATAACACAATAGGTTCTCATACCCATTTAATACGATTGGTACAGGTGTTTCTAACTAATTGGTCCAACAAGTTTCACGCAGGTTTAATTTCAGATGTCTTCCACTTCCTTTTATCTATGGAGCAACTTGTTCTAGTATTTGAATTTTTATTTCTGACACTATTTGTTTCATCTCATCAAAATGCTCTATATCATGTATGTACTATCACAAATGTCACGTATGTGTTTTACATTGTTTTCCTTGTGTGGGTGTTCTTTAACATCACTCTTGAAGCACAGTAGTAATCCAGCTTGTTATGTTCTGATGACTTATTGCTTTTCTTTCTAAAATGTCCTTTCAGCTCTTATTGGTAGGCCCTTCAAGTTGCATGACTTTTTATATATAAACAAAGGGTCTTGTGGGAAAATGCTCTGTAATTATCTCTCTAGTTGGATCATTTCCCAATGACCCATGACGATTCATTTTATATTTCTGGATACTGCTGAGTACTGATTCACTCCGAATCTATCTATTGCCAGTTGTAAGGTGTCTTCCCTATATCTTCGTGGCTGAAATTTATTCAGAAATTGCTCTTCTTTATGCACATAGATTTGTGTGTTTGAAATAATTCTTAGAGTCTTAGCGATTGGCTGTAAGGTAATTTTGGAATCAAGTTTCTGGGATGGAAACATACCTATAAGGTGTGGTTTGTTATTTGTTTGTTTGCTGTATATTGTTGTATTTAATGTTGAGCCTTTCGTTGGTTCTGATCCATCCAAAAGGTTCACGAATTAGTTTTCCTACATTGGTGAAATTCTTTAAAATTGTCCTCGAACCTTTCCATAGTATGATCACATCACCTTTACATCTTATTCACCAAATATATTCGCTTCTTCTAGTTTCTGGATCATGTACTATTCATAGTAATCCCTAAGTGATCTGCAATTGTGGGAAAAGGATGTGAACCTTTCGCTCTTCTGATTACATAGGGAGGGGGGTAGTTAGTTTAATATCTTAAGTAATTAAGGTACAACACTCCACTCAAAAGTTCTAAGAAGAAGGCTTTATTTGCACTTAAAGTTATTTTATTGTTTCGAGGCCCCTTTCACGCTTTTAAGTGATATAACAACTCACTAAGGGCCAGATGTAGGTAGCCTAATACCGGTCGGTAACGGCCGAAAATCGGTAATTTCGGCCGTTACTGACCGGTATCCATGAAATGAGATGTAGGAGCATATTATTTACCGATTCGGAAAACATGAGCCGGTAAAAATCCGACTCGGTAAATATGAGTCTGTATTTTTACCGAGGCGGAAAATACCGATTTCATAATTACCGATTCCTTATTTTCCAAATCGGTAAATAAGAAACGGTAAAAAATGGTCATGGAGATGTAGGAAAGCTCGAAAATACCGAATTCACAGAAAATCTGTATTTATGAGTCGGTATTTACCATGGATTGAATGCAGGTGGTAACCAGGTGAAGGCCATAAAAAGAGTCCCAAAATGCACCTGTGGAACCATAATGGCGGCTTTTTACGTCATAGCAAGGCGGCAAAGACTACAGGCAGCAGAAGAGAGAGAATGGCAAAGGGAGGAACAAGTGTACAGGCAGAGGATAACACTGTTCCAACTGACAGAGCCTGGAATACTCCAGAGGTACAGGCTACACCCGACACCATCTAGGACTTGATCAGGGACCTACACCCACTCCTGGAGCACCCAACACCCAGGGCCCACGCCATCCCACCCCATGTCCAGGTGCTATGTAGCTTACACCTGCTGGCCTCTGGGAGCTACCAGAGTGTGATAGCTGCAGTGGGTGGTGTGTCCCAGAGCTGCCTGTCCCGCTTCTTCAGGAGGTTTCTTGACGCCATGATGCAGAGGATGGAGCATTACATTTCATTCCCTGATACACCAGCAGAACTAGCAAAAACCAAGACAGACTTCTATCACCTGGCACACTTCCCTCACGTGATAGGCTGCATCGATGGCACCCACGTACCACTCTGTCCACCTGCAGCCACAGAGCACATATACAGAAACCGCAAGTCAACGCACTCCATCAACGTACAGGTCATATGCAACGCAGGGAACATCATCACAGACATCGTTGCGAAGTTCCCTGGAAGTACCCATGATTCGTACATATTCCAGAATAGTGGAATATACAGACGCCTACTTGCCGGGGAATTTGGAAATGGATACCTGCTAGGTAAATCACATTGACACACCATGACACTCACAGCAGATCTATGTATCATGTACATGCAATTAATGTCATTCTTTCTCCCCCCTAGGCGACAGTGCATATGCCCTGTGGTCCTTTGTGCTCACCCCCTACCTCAACCCATCCACCAGGAGTGAAAGGCGGTACAATGTGGCTCACAGATCTACACGCAACGTTGTGGAGCGCACATTTGGACTCCTTAAGAGCAGGTTTCGCTGCCTCCACAAGAGTGGAGGGGCACGGCAGTACACCCCAATCATCTGCTGCAAAATCATTGCGACCTGTGCACTTTACATAATCTCGCCACCAAGGAAGGCACAGAGGTGGTAATCACACATCATGAGGACATTGATGATGACACAGAACTGGCAGAGCCCCATGGTACAGTAGCAGCAGCAGCTACAGATGGGAGACTGAGACGGGAAGAGGTCACACAGCAATATTTCTGAGTGAGTAATGAGACACAGACAGGCAAAGTTAATGACGTACGTAGTTTAATATTCACTACGCTAGTGCTTTGATAGCACACATTGGTCACACGATATTAAACTGTCCATGACTGTGTTGTCACGGTTAACACCACCGTGACCTGTTCCTTGGGTGGAGGGCAAAGTCAATGTTTACGGCCACGGACCACAGGGCGGGACTGCTGTGACTGTGTGTCAATGTTCTCGGTGTGGCCTGTCTCAGTTGCCTGACGCCTGCCGCTCCTACGTAAGTCTTGTACAGGAGTGCTTGCGCCACTACTGCTGGTGGACCCCTCACTTTCCACCACACAAGTGTCGCCTCGAGTGCCAGTCTGTTGTGCGAGCATGAGCTCCATTGCAGAGGTCATTCTGGCCATTCCCACTGATAAATTGGTGCAGTACTGCACAATGGCATCCTGCATCGCCACTGACCGTCTGCACAGCACGGTGGTAGCAGTAGCAAATCTGTTCAGGGCTTTTGTCTGCTGCCGCACATCAACACGAGCCTTGCGTCTCTCCAAATGGTCCCTGTCCAACTTGTCACACAGGACAGTCATGCACTGTGTTATGTCGGAAATGCCAGACGCCATTGACTTCATGCTATCGGATATGTCTCCAATGCCCTTGCCTATTGCATCAAGCTTGTTGTTTGTTGTGCGTGCCTGCCTCTGAACCCCCATCATTGCTTTCGCCTGCAGGCACTGTACTTTGACCATGGTTGCCTCCAGTCCGCAGAAGACCCCCTGATCCTGACGCACATCATCTGCCTCCCGTGGCCTTCGTCCTCGGACACTGGCACGCAAAACTCTGGGAGTGGGCAGCTGCTCAGTGTTGGCTGTATCCTGTGTGTCACCCTCCTCCTCCTCCTCCTCCTCCTCAGATGTTTCCAGTATTCGGCGAGGGGGCACATCAAGGCGCCTTGCCCTTTCCAGCACTGGGGATGGTGTTGTGGGGGTGGGGGACTGTGCAGCCGCTCCTGACTCCTGACTCCCAAATAACAGAGGGGACTGTGGCTGTGGTGCTGTTGGCTCCTCAGGTGACTTGGCTGCCAGCTCTTTGTCCTTCCCTCTGTGTAATGTGCTGGGTCCAGCATCTTCCCTCCTCTTCTCCCTATCCTTTGCTGTGCTGCGCATTGACTCTCCTGTGGACAGACATGGACATTGTGTCAGTGGAGTGGTTCACCTGTGTCTCATGATTAAACACACTACTATTGCACATTTGCCTGTCTCTCAATCTGCCTATGCTAGTAGTCTGTTGCTTCCCTTGCTGCATGGCATGCAGACTGCTTAGAGGTGTCTACCCATTACTACATTTCCCATGATGCATTGCAGGACATTGGTAAAACCTGTTCAGGAGTATGATGTAGGCACACAGAGTGTGTGAGGGGAATAGGTAAATGGGTAATTGACAATGTACTTGCATCTTACCTTGTTTCTTTGCAGCTCTTGCAGAGCTGTCAGCGTCCCCGATGCCGTGGATGCATTCAGGCTCAAGGGTGGATTCCACCAGCTCCTCTATGTCAGAGAGTCGTGGGGCTCGGTTTCTTCCTCCCCCTGTTACAGCACATTCCTTGCAGTGGGCAGCTAGTTTCTTCTTAGTGATGATGCGAATGTCATACCACCGTTTTTTCAGATCTTCTAGTTCACGGTGGGTGACACCAATGGCATTTACCTTGCCTTGTATGTCAATCCAGGTGCTGCGCTTGATGGACTCAGCTACATGCAGTGATTGCTTCCCAAATATCTTGCTGTAATTTCTTGCAACCTCTGCAACAAGCACCTGCAGTTCTTCATGGCTAAACTTCTGCTTCCTTTTGCGCTCTGCAGCATCCCTCTGTGCATCCTGACTCTCCATGGTGCTGTGTTGGTTAGCTCAGGGAAGCCTGCTCCTCACTCTGTCCTCCTGCTCTCCTGACTGTTGGTTTCTGCACCTGCATGGGCGTGGCCAGTCCCAGGTACTGGGGAGGGGTGCTTGAATCTGATTGGTTGATTCCCCAGTGCCTTTGGAATTGGGTGTGGTTGGAGTTCCTGATTGGTTCACAGGCTCACATGTTTGTCAGTTTCAAATTTCCGATTCGGTATTTACCGATTCGGTATTTACAGATTCGGTAAATTCCGATTCGGTACTACCCATTCATTCCCATGGGCCATGGGCCCGTTGGAATGTATGGGTTTTACCGATTCGGGTTTTACCGAGTCGGTATATACCGATTCGGTAAATACCGATTTCAGATACCGAGTGATTCCGAATTGGTAATTTTTGCAGATTTTTTATCTACATCTCATTTTCCGATTCTGAAATATCGATTCGGTATGACTCGGTATTTTAGAATCGGTAAATTACATTGACCTACATTTGGCCCTAAGTATGATATTCTCTTTTGTATTGCATCAAGAGTTTGTTATTGGGCATAGGTGGAATATGTGGTCTTCATTGTGGATTATTTGATGCTGATTAAATAACGCGCATGTGAGAAGTTGTTACTAATGTCTGATTTGGGGCCAGATGTAGGTAGGCAAATACCGGTCGGTAATGGCCGAAATTCGGTAATTTCGGCCATTACCGACCGATATTTGGAAAATGAGATGTAGGGCCACCTAAAATACAGATTCGGTAATTTTACTGAATCGGTAATTTTACTGATTCGGTAAAATTACAGAATCAGTAAAATTACCGAATCTGTATTTTGCGATGTAGGTAGCACTGTAATCAGTGCTACAGGGCTTTCAGAATTCGTTATTTACCACCAACTAGAAGTTGGTGGTAAATAATGAAAAGCCTTGAAAAAGCATTTTTTTTGCTTTTCAAACTCTGCCATGTTGCAGACATACATGCCCTTAGGGCATGTATGTCTGCAACATGTGCACCCATACACGATTGAGGGGTGCAACTGGGTGTCAAAGTGATACCCTGCCACCCTTCAATGTTTCCCCCAATTACCGAATTGGTATTTGCCGATTCGGTAATTGACATTCATTCCTATGGGCCTACAGGCTCATAGGAATGAATGGCAATTACCGAATCGGTAAATACCGATTCGGTAATTACCGAATCTTACCGATTCGGTAATTTAAAAATAGAAATTACCTACATCCCATTTACCTACTCTTAAATACCGAATCGGTATGATTCGGTATTTAAGAGTAGGTAAATCGAGATTACCTACATCGGGCCCTAGGTCTCTTCGAATACAAATACCTCACATTCACTAATTGGGCTCAAGATATCCTCACTAGTACCATTACTCTGATTGAGACTACTTTATCCGAATCATTGCATCTTCCCCTTTAACCTGTGGCGTAAGGGTTAGTAGTGATTCATCTTTGAAATTGTTATAAGAAATGACTGGAGAGAGTGAGGTATTCAATGACTGCATTGAAGCCGTTGCTGATCTGTAAGACTTTCCTGTTTCCATTATTAAACCCTTAGACATGGAAGAACCTTTGAGGAGAAGAGGAGCAACAGAAGGATGTACCGACAGTGTAGGAAAACTACTGTCTTGAGTAGAAGGGCTCTTAGCTTTTACTTATTAGACTTTTGTTGAGCTCTGTATCCAGAGCTAGCGTATGTGCTGCCCATCTCCATCTCAAGCCAAGTTAGGCTGCCCTTGTTGAGGACCTTAACAAAAGGGGGTCTTCTATGGACTGTTATGGCAGGTTCTGGTTGTGGGTGCCTCAAGTCCTTGATGGGCAAAGATGCACCCTACAAGTGGCAGAATGACTTGGATGCTTGGGCAGTGTACATCAATCAATCAATCAATCAATCAGGTGTTTGTTAAGGGCGACTGCTCACCCGTAAGGGTCTCAAGGTGCTGAGGGGGTAGTTTTAGCAGGCTCCAGTCCATTAAGGGTGGGGTCTGTTAAAGAGCCAGATTTTGAGGTTTCTTGCGGAGATGGGGTGGGATGTTGTCTGTCTGAGGTGGAGCGGCAGGGCGTTCCAGGCTCGGGCCACGAGGAAGGAGAAGGAGCGGCCTCCAGATCTGGTCTTTCTGGTACGGCGACCACAGCGTAGGAGAGCTGGACAGATCGTAGGGTCCTCTGGGGTGTGTGGAATTTGAGTCGGCTGTTCAGGTATGCTGGTCCCGTGTCGTGGAGGGCCTTGTGGGCATGGGTGAGCATCTTGAAGGTGACTCTAGCTTCGATGAGGAGCCAGTGGAGTGTGCACAGGTGCTGGGAGATGTGGCAGTGTCTTGGCAGGTCGAGGACCAATCTTGAGGCGGCGTTCTGGATGTTCTGTAGCTTGCGGGTAAGGTTTTTGCTTATTACAGCGTAGAGTGCGTTGCCGTAGTCGAGTCTGCTGTTGACCAGGGCATGAGTGACGGTCTTTCTGTGTTCGAGAGGGATCTATTTGAAGGTCTTACGTAGGAGGCGGAGGGTGTGGAAGCAGGAGGACAAGACAGAGTGGATCTGGCGGTCCATTTTGAGCTTGGAGTCCAGGATGATTCTCAGGTTGCGTGCGTGGTCTGTGGGGGTGGGCAGGCTTCCGCGGGCGGGGGCCACCAGGTGTCGTTCTACGCGTCGGGGTTTGGGCCCATGATGAGTACTTCTGTTTTGTTGGTGTTTAGTTGTAGGCAGCTGTTTTTCATCCATTTGGCGATGGCTCTCATGCCTTCTCGAAAATTGTGTCTGGCGGTATTGAGTTAGTTGGATAGGGAGAGGATGAGTTGGGTGTTGTCTGCGTATGACACAATGTTGAGTCTGTAGGTTTTGACGATGGGGGCGAGCGGAGCCATGTAGACGTTAAAGATTGTAGGGCTGAGGGAGGACCCCAGGGGGACTCCGCAGGTGGTAGGTGTAGGATCGGAGAGGAAAGGGGGAGTCTGACCCACTGGGTACTGCCGGAGAGGAAGGAGCAGATTCAGTTGAGGGCCATGTCTTGTATCCCTGCGTCGTGGAGTCTGCATATTAGGGTGTGGTGAGAGACTGTGTCGAACGCCACTGAGAGGTCGAGGAGGATAAGGGCTGCTGTTTCTTCTTTGTCCAGTAGGGTGCATATATAGTCTGTTGCAGCACGGAGGGCGGTTTCTATACTGTGTTTTTTTATGAAGCCGGATTGGGAGGAGTTGAGGGTGTTGTGCTCTTCGATGAATGTGGCGAGTTGGCTGTTGATGGCTTTCTCGATGACTTTCACTGGGAACGGGAGCAGGGAGAAGGGTCTGTAGTTTTTGAGGTCCTTGGGGTCCACCAGGTGTTTCTTCAGGAGGGGGTTGACCTCGGCGTGTTTCCAGTCATCGGGGAATGTGACGGTTGGCAGGGAGTGGTGAATGTTGTAACAGAGCATGTGTGCGATTGTGTCGACGGCTCTGTTGAAAATGTGGTGGGGGCATGGGTCCGTGGGGGCCCGGAGTGGATTGACTTCATCGTCTTCAGTGTGTCTTCAGTGGTGAGGGCTGTCCAGTTGTAGATCGCTGGTTTCAGGGCATCGGGGGTGGTTGTTGAGGGTTCAGTGTGTTGGTTGTCTTCGTCAAAGTTGTCGTAGATGCTCTTGATTTTGTGGCGGAAAAAGGTGCTGAGTTTGACGCAGAGGTCTTGTGAGGGAGGGATGTTGGTGAACTCGCTGGTGGGTTGGGCGAACTCCTTGATGATGTTGAAGAGTTCTTTGCTGTTGTGTACGTGAGTGGAGATTCTGTCTTCAATCACTTTTTTCCTCGTTTTTCTGATGAGTTGGTGGTGGGCATTGGTGGCGGCTCTGAAGTTGTAGGCGCCTGTCGATTTGGTGTTCCTCCAGGCCTTTTTGGTGCGGCGGCAAGTGCATCTGGACTCTCGAATGTCGGCGGTAAACCATCTGGCTTTCTTGGCGTGGGTGTTGTTGTTTTTCTTGAGGGGGGCTATGATGTCTGCGATCCATCTGTGCAGGGTTCGGGCTGCGGTGTTGGGGTCGACGTTTTCCGTGATGGTTGGGGTGGAGTTGCTGAGTGATGTGGTTAGCTTGTCGACGGTGATTCTGGTCCAGTTTCTTTGTGGGAGCAGGTGTCTGTGTATGGTGGGTGTTCTGAGGGTGAAGTGGACGCTTCGATGGTCAGTCCATGGGAGTTCGGTGGTGTGGCTGAAGGTGATGGACTTACCTGTTGTGAAGAGGGGGTGGAGGGTGTGTCCTGCTGAGTGCGTGTGTTCGGTCACGATCTAGCGAAGTCCAATGTTGTGGAGGTTGTCCAGAAGGGATGTGGTGCTGGGGTCCAGTTGGTTGTTGAGGTGGAAGTTGAGGTCCCCCATCAGGGTGTAGAGGTGGACATGATGGCATGCGTGGAGATGAGTCTGTGGGGTCCAGGGGGTCGGTAGATAAGGGTTCCTCGGAGGGTGGTGGTAGGGCTGGCCAGTATCTTGAAGTGAAGGTGTTCCATCATGTCTGTGGGCTCATCAGGGAGTGTGCTCAGGCGGTGGTTGGATTTGTTAACAATGGCGATTCCTCCTCCCGGGTGGGTGGGGCGGTCCTTCCTGGAAATCTTTTATCCTTGGGGAATGGCGATGGCCGGTCCTGAGGCGGTGTAGGTCCATGTTTCGGTGAAGAACGCTACGTCCTGGGTGGTGCTGTTGAGGAGGTCCCAGATTTTGGTGTTGTGTTTGTGGAGGGATTGGACGTTGAGGAAGATGCATTGCAGGGTCTTCGGTTGGGTTGTGGTCTTGCGGGTGGGTTGCTCTGGGTCTGTGGTCTTAGCGGTGCTGCAGATGTGCCGACAGCAGTGACAGCTGAAGGGTCCGTGGGTGTCGGCTGGTGATGCTACCTTGCAGTTGTTGCGTCCTGGGTTGAGAGCGTTGAGTGCCGCTGGGTCGTAGCATTGGCATTGAGGAGGTCCAGGGTTCCTCGCGCTGCGGTCGGGTCACGGACGGGCGCAGATGAGCTTGCCTTTGGCTGGCCAGCAGCGTGCCCACGGACCTGCAGTGGCCGCCATTAAGTTGGGGTCATTGAGGGCTGGACAGCTTGGAGGCGGAGCGGGGAGCTGGATTGGGCCAGTCGCTTGGGAGATTGAAATCAGTAAAAAACTATGGAAAATGTGGGAGAGACACAGACCAGTGATTAAAGGGGGAGGTTGAAATTAGTAAAAAACGAGTGAAAACAGAGGTGAGAAACAGAGGGGGAGTGGAAGGGGGGGATAGAATTCAGTACAAAAAACAAGAGAAAATGGAGGAAAGACACAGGAGAGTAAAAGGGGGAGATTGAAATCAGTGAAAAACAGGTGAAAATGGAAAGAAAGAGCAGAACGAGAGAAAGGAGACAGAGGTCCACTGGATCACCATGGATGAAGCACAGGTAAAACCTGTGGGTGGAGGAGGGCCTCGAACATCAGCTCTCAAGAGTGCAGGGGCTCGGGGAAGGCCTTACTTGATGGTGGAGCTGCGAGGGGGGGAGAGCAATTTCACTGACAATGACTCAGTGTTCTTGCCCGCCTATCCCTGCAGCGGCCGCCATTAAGTAGGGGTCGGGGAGGGCTGAACAGCTGGGAGGCGGGAGCGGGGAGGGGATCTGGATTGGGCCAATTTCGTTGGTCGTGCTGGGGGGAGGGGCTGCGGGGCCAGTAGTGGCAGGGAATAACAGGCAGAAAAGGCAAAAGAGAGGAAAGAGTGGAAATGAGGCAGTGAAAGGTGCAAGAAAGGTGGGGGAAAGACACAGAAGGAGAGTGAGAGGGGAAGATTAAACCAGTGAAAAACAAGTGAAAACGGAGGAAAGACAGAGGGGGAGTGAAAGGGGGAGATTGAATCCAGTAAAAAACAAGTGAAAACGGAGGAAAGACACAGAGGGGGAGTGAAAGGGGGAGATTGAAATCAGTAAAAAACTAGTGAAAACGGAGAAGAGACACAGTGGGGGAGTGAAAGGGGGAGATTGAAATCAGTTAAAAAATTAGAGAAAACGGTGGAAAGACACAGAAGGAGTGTAAAAGAAGAAGATTAAAATCAGTGAAAAACAAGTGAAAACGGAGAGAAAGAGCAGAGCGTGAGAAAGGAGACAGAGGTCCACTGGACCACCAGGGAAATGGCGCAGGTAAAACCTGCGGGTGGAGGAGGGCCTCGAACACCAGCACTCAAGAGTGCAGGGGCTCAGAGGAAAGCCTCACTTGATGGTGGAGCTGCATGGAGGGGGAGAGCAATTACACTGACAATGAGTCAGAGAGTACACAAGGATAATGGTCTGCTGTAAAGTCCTTGATATGCTATTGAAAGAACCATGGTCAGGACTGGAAAGGAGGGCAGGTCCAGACTCTTCCAGTCCAGCTGCAGCTAAAAACAAGGAATCAACAGTGCCTAAAGTCTGTGGAAAATCATCTCCAAATACTAAAAGATACCAACTAGAATTTGAAGGCCAGGAAGCCCCCCAAAAACAAAAAGTGTAAAAAAGGGAAAGTAGAGTAAGAATGTTGCATCAGAAGCTGTGGGAGAATCAAATGATAGATAGGGAACCCTGAGGCTAAAGGAGCGCCCCACAGTGCATTTGACCTCCATTTAAATATTTTCTGAGGTGCCCCAGAAGAAGCAGGAGCACCACAACATTCTACTGCTAGCAAGCTGCTGACAGGACAGTGAAGACCCCCAACAGTCTGACCACATGCGTGAAAATGATGGCACCTTTAGTCAACTGGAGTGTAGAATTAGCGAGTCTATCATAGGTTTAGGTTCATCACAAGTTCTCTCAGGGATGATCTGTTGGTGTGTCCTCTGAGTGTGTCCACCCATGGCATTTCTAGGTCTTGGTTTTCTGGACTATTTGCAATTGAAAGTATGCAAAAGTCAGAGAATCATGGGCTCCAAGGGTACTTGGTTCTCAGTTTGAGATTCCACAGTACAGGGTCTCCAGCGGATCAAATGTGAAAGACTCCCCTTGGCAAAATTGTAGTTTAGTAATCCTAATTGCATTGAGGCGTACTGTTAGATCTGGGGGTCACTAGTTGGAAATGGTATACTCCTTTGTCCAAATAGGGACCCTTGCTTCTAAGTCAGGATAAGGGGATTACACTACTGGATAACCCCTGCTCACCTCCTTGGTAGCTTGGCACGAGCAGACAGGCTTATCTCAAAGGCAGTGTGTTAAGCATTTGTGAATATATACAGTAATACAGTGAAAACACTACAGATGGACACAACACAGGTTTTATAAAATAATTATTGTTTATATAGACTTAACACAAGACCACAAATGACAAAAATCAACAATACTGTACTTAAGATTGACTTAAAGATGGTAAAAGTTGCTTAGTTCAAGTTAATGATAAATGCAATTCAGTTCTCACAAAAGTACCTGGATGCGTAACCCAAAAACTCCCCAAAAGGCTCGCAAAGGGAGATGCGTTGGTTCCGTGCTCCGGGAGAGATGATGCGTCGTGCCTCAATACTTGCGCAGAGTAGGGGATGCGTCGTGATCCTTACCGGTGCGAGGATGATGCGTAGGTTCTCGGCGTGCAGCCCAGTTACAATGCGCAAGATGGCACCTCGATGCGACAATCCTGGTGCGATGCGACAAGATGGCGCCCTTGATGCGACGACGATGCATTCACACCCTGGAACATAATATACACAAAAGGAAATGACCGGTCTCATATATGTTACTGTACTAGTACCTGAGAATAAAGGGGAGTCATGCAGAATAATAAAAGAGTTACAACTGGCTGAGATATTCCCATCAGACCACCCTTTGGCGGAGTCTCATCATATGGGATATTTGTAATTCTTCCATTCTGCCGCCCAAACCATCAGATGATGGTGCGGATATGGATATAGAATAATTCTGTACTTTGGAGCCGCAACAGGCCCTGTGACACGCTTCTCCGGTGATGCGACAGCAGACAGCTTCGACGAAGACACGCTTCCTGGAAGATGCAGCGGTGGCACACTTCTCCGGCAATGCGACGACTACAGCTACGGTTGGGTCACGCTTCTTCTCGTTGCGTCGCACTTCCAGCTCCCAGCGACACGCAGGCTTCTGCAGATAGAATTCCCAGCAAGGAAATTCAGAGAGGAGCTGGGGGTGAAGTCTTTAGTCCTTGGAGTAATATTCTGCAAGATGATGAAAGTCCTTAATAAGTTCCTTCTCCTTTGCCTTGGCAATAAAGAAACCACTGCAGGCCAACCCAGCAAACAGCACACTGGCAGAGGGGCAGTCTAAACTCCTGCAGCTTCCTTGGTTCTTCTCCTTGGCAAAAGGTTCATCTTGTTCCCAGAAGTGATCTAAAGTTCTTGGATCTGGGTCCCAATATTTATACTGCTTTTCTCTTTGTTCTCTGAAGGCAGAGGGGCTTTTGCCCAGTCCAACCAGTTGTGGAGCACTCTGTTTACATGACTCCTTCTTTCCTTTCACAGTACAGGGCAGAAACATCAGACGCCCCACAGGAGGTGGAGTCAGCATTGTGGAGGGAAAGCACAGCCCTGGAACACTTTGTTGACATGATTTCTTCTCTTCTTTCACAGTGCAGGGCAGAGACATCAGCCGCATCCCAGGGGGGTGGACCCAGCATTGTGGATCAAAGGCCCAGCCCTATTCAGGTCCCAGGTGCACCTCCTCCCTTCCATCTAGATGTAGATCTCCCTATTCACCACTGGGCTGACTCATTCTGTCTCCTGGAATACCCCAGCCCTGTCACTCAAACTCCGGAAAAGGAATACACAACCTAGCAGAGGCAGGCCTGGATAGTTAGACAATAAAATACCTTCTTTCTAAAAGTGGTATTTTCAAACACAGAATGTTAAAACCAACTTTACTAAAAGATGTATTTTATCATTCTGAGTTCGGGCATACTAAATTCGAATTTCTACCATGTTCCCTGAGTCAGTTAGGATTATAAAATGTAATAATCTAACTGCCCATTCTGGCCTATAGAGAATAGGTAGCCTTGCAATAGTGAAAAACGAAAATGGCTGGAATTCACTATTAGGACATGCCACACATACACCAGGGCATGTCCAACTTATATTTACAATGCACCCTGCCCTTGGGCCTACCTTAGAGGTGTCTCATATGCAGCCGTGGCCCGTGGAGGGCAAAATGCGATGCAGCGCCTGCTACAAAATTTGTTTTATTAATTAAATTGTTTACTTACCTCCAATTATCCATATGCCGGTTTTTAGCACCCCCCACCTTGCCCTTCCCCCGCCCCGCCTCTCTGCCCCACGGCAATTCCTTCCACGGGCCGCGGCTGCTGATATGAAGAAAAGGGAAGGTTTAGGGACTGGCAAGTGGGTGCACTTGCCAAGTCGACATGGTAGTCACAGACTACACATAGGCCTTGCAATGGCAGGCCTAAGACACACTTTACAAGCTGCTTCTGTGGGTGGCACAACTAGTGCTGTAAGCCGACCAGCAGCATTTGATTTACAAGCCCTGGGCACATATTGTGCACTGTACTAGGGTCTGACAAGTAAATCAAATAACCCAATCATGGAATCACTAATTAGTACATTAATTTAACATAGGGAGCACTTGCACTGTGGCACTGAATAGCAGTGGCACAGTGCTCAAAGCATATAACCAGCAAAAACATATAAAAAACAGAAGAGGCAATCCAACAAAATGGAAGGGAGACTCACGCCAATGGTGCCAGATCTAACATGTACCAACCTGGATTTCTTGCATGATCACTCACCCACTTTACATTAACGATTTGGAGAGAAGTCTGGTTGCCTTAAGTGTGGATTGTCCCAAAGCAGGAAAGCGTCACATACCGGTTCTGCTGTATGCGGATGACGCAGTCCTGCTTGCCCGCACAGCCCTGAGCTTACAACATCTAGTTGATGGGTTTGTGGAATTCATTGACAAATTAGATCTGTCTGTGAACCTGAGCAAATCCTACGTGATGGTAACAGGCAAGAAACCCAGCAGGAAATTTGTATTTAAAATAGGGTCCCACAAACTAGAAACTGTAAGCTCCTTTTCCTACCTGGGCCTTCTGTTTGACAAGGACATAAAGTTCGACCTTTTAATTGAGGAAAGATGCAGGAAGTTGGTCTGTGCAAATGGGGCAATTTTAAATTTTGCTCGTAGACTCGGTCGGTGGTCTCCGGAGCAAGTGATGAATTTATACGTAGCTGTAAGTACTGCTAAGGCTCTATATGGTGCAGAGGTTTGGGGCTTTAGGGATGTAAGGCTCCTACAACTGGAGGAAGACAAATTCTTACAGAGGATTCTGAAGATACCCCAGGCTACCTCTGCAGGAATAACACATACTGAGCTGGGGATCCCATATATTTCGGACTTGGTGAAGGTGAGACCCATAATAACATGGCTTAGGATATGGGTGAACCCGGAAGCGGAATTTAGTAGGCAAATAGTCAACGACTGTTTGCAAAAAGAAAATCATGTTCAAATTCCGTGGCTGAAATATATCAAAGAGACACTAGAATCCATCAATCAGACATTACTCTTTAGTAACCCGACCTCTATAACCGCCATATGCAGATACCAAATCAAAAGAGAACTACTAGATAAATTTGAGTCACAAAGATTAAACTCCGACTCAGTAAAAAAATCAGTTGTGGCTCATCGCCTAGTAAGTAATGGAGCTGGCATGGAGCCCTACCTATTTTTAATGCAAAACCATCAAGATAGGTTTTTATTGTGTCGTTTTAGGCTCAATTTGTTACATCACATTTTAGCTTATCCTTCAGGTTTGACTGTGACACTTGAGCAGAAGGGTGCCTGCGGCTGCTACAATAGGACTCCGCAGGACACCCTTCATTTTGTACTACTTTGCCCTTTTTATCGAACTCCTCGTCGCAGATTCCTTGTTGATATTTTAAAAGAGGCTAAAATCCGCCAAGCCAAGAATGCCCTAATCTTCTTACAAAAGGCTACTGATATGCGTACCCTGTGCTCTATTTTTTTTTTTTTGTCCTCATTAGCCATGTAGTCGATCCAGGGGTGCTACAGCCACGAGACCCAATCGCCACTGTACCACAGAGAGGCCAATAAATAATCTCCCAGTGCCCAGAAAGGCAGACTAGATGTCTCAGGCAAAACCCTGCACGAACAATCTCCATTCGGGCCAAGTTGGCGAGTAGTCCAATAGCTGTATGGCTTGGGGTGCCTCCCTATGGACAAGGAGATATTAGGCCTAATCATTGGACCCGGGGAGAAAAAAAAAAAAAAAAAAAAAAAAAAACCCGGGTTGGCTAGTTATACCTTCTCCATTCAGTCAAAAAATCCCAAAATCTTATAGAGCGAGGGTTACATGTTCTGGTTAGATCGACCTTCGATGTTGCATATAGTGAAGACAGCCACTCTGCATGTGTCGGGGAGTTTATATTGACCCAGTTCTTACAGATTTCTCTTCTTGCTAATAGAATAGCGTAGAATAAGAATTCTCTTTCTAAACTCTTGATATTATTGTTTAGGCCGAAGATGATTAAAGACCATGTCCACGGAATAGGGGTTCTGAGGATGGATTCGAGTGATATCCTGATTTCTTGCCAATAAGTAGCAATATTCGGGCACTCCCAGAACATATGTAAATCTGAGGCTGCTGGAAAAGAGCATTTACTACAACATTTCCCGGGTTGAAATTTCGAGAGCCTCTTAGGGGAGTAGTATGCACGATGTAGCGTGAAGAAATGATTGCGCCGCAGCCATGCTGGCTTGATGATTTTGTAGAGGAGGGTAAAAGATTCCTCCCATATGTCCTCCATATGCGGTTCTCCCTCTCCTCCCCAGAGTTTTACCGGGAGGTTGAGGTCCCCTTCTCCATCCTCTATGATATGCCAATAGAAGAGTGCGACTTCCTTTCTTCCCCCGGGTTTCTCCACTAAGTTGTTTTCTAAGGGACTGTGTTCACCCATCATTGCTTTTTTCTTTGTTTGAGTTTGGAGCCAGCTAGCCAGTTGAATATATACTAGCCAGGAGAGTGATGATGTTACCCTGAGCTTGAATGGTTCCCATTTCATAAGGGATCCTTCTACCAGTAGTTCCCCCCACCGTGTTATCCCCGCATCGAATAGGACCCTTTTAACTGTATTGGACTGTTGTAGTGAGAGCCCGGGTAATTCCCAAATCGGTGCGTGATTAGATAGATATCCTATCCCAGCCTTGGATTTGATTTGGGACCATTCTTTTATAGTGCCCAGTAATGACTTTAGTCTGCCTTTTTTTAAAAACTTCTGGTGGCCGAACTTAAATAAAAAGCCATTCAATGGAAGGTCAGAACCCAATAGCATTGCCTTATACATATTTCCATTTGCATTGTCCAAAGGGATCTTAAATAGCATCCTGGAATGGGTCAGATGAAAAGCCCAGGCGTAGCATTCCAAGTCTGGCAAGGCGAGCCCCCCCTTTTCTCTTCTTCTTCTTAATTTCTTCCACGCCAGTCTGCTAGATTTATGGCCCCAAATAAATGAATTAATGTTTTGTTGGCTTTTTGCAAGTTGTTTAGTGTCGAAAATTAGTGGGATGGTATTAAAAATGAATGTATATTTGGGGAGAATACTCATTTTTATCAAGCTAGTTCTCCCGAAGATGGGAAGCGGGAGAAAGGACCAGAATTTCATCAAGGTTTGGGATTCACGGGAGATCCGGGCCAGGTTGTTTTGAGCCAGGAGATTCAGGTCTTCTTTTTATTGTTATTCCCAGGTACCTCATTGAGGATTTTACCGGTAGTTGAAGATTAGAGATATTCCAGACCATTATTTCCGTCTTCCCGGCATTTATTTCATATCCCGAGAATCTTCCAAATTCCTCCTCCTTCTTTATAACCGTAGGAAATGCCAGAGCGGGGTCAGTTGTATAAATAAGTATATCGTCGGCATATAAACCGAGCTTCTTCTCCCAGCCGGAAAAAGTGAAATGTGGTATATTGATATCCTCCCTTATGGACTGCGCAAATGGCTCTACGTATAAATTAAAAAGGAGTGGAGATAGGGGACAGCCCTGCCTTGTTCCTCTGCTGATTTTAAAGGGAGTTGTTCGCGTGCCATTTACTAAAAGGCAGGCTCTGGGGTTATTATATAATAGGCCGATGGCTCTACAAAATTTGGGACCAAGATGGAATTTGTCCATTGTAGTGTTTAAGTATGCCCAGTTCACCCTATCAAACGCTTTGGTGGCGTCTAGTGTCATAGTTGCCAGGGGTAAACAGAAAGTTGAGGCGATGTCAGCGGCTCCCACTAAATCATATGTTAAATCAGCCAGTTGCCGGCCTCTAATAAACCCCTTTTGATCGGGGTGGATAATTGATCCAATCTCGCTTCCCAGTCGTGCAGCCAGGATTGACGCAAAGATTTTATAGTCATTATTGAGAAACGAGATTGGACGATATGACCCAGACTCAGCTGGATCTTTACCTGTTTTTAATATTAAAACTATATTTGCTTCTCCCCAGGAACTTGGTGGTGTCTCGCCTCTAATTAATATGTTGTTAAATAGGATCGTAAGAACCGGGGTGAGAGTTGAGTTAAGTACCCTAAATAGTTCTCCTGGGTGACCATCCGGACCCGCGGCCTTACCCTGTGTTAGTTGTTTGATAGTATTTTCGACTTCTGTTTCCGTTATTTCTTTATCTAGGTTTTCTCTTTGGGACCTGTTCAACTTTGGGAGAGTTATCTTGTCCAGCCATTCAGAACTTTCGTCGAGATTAACGTTAATCTCTTCTGTGTAGATGTTCCGAAAGAAATCACTGAAGGCTTCCCCGATATCGATATCCATCGTCCTATTGACAATTTCCCCAGCCACTCTCACTTCTTTGATAACATTTCTAGTCTGGTCAGCTTTTATTTTCCAGGCTAGCAATTTTCCAGCAGATTCGCCGTATTCAAAGTGCGACAGTTTGCTGGCCTGCCATCTTTTATTCAGTCTTTCTTGCAATAGCGCATCTAATTTACCTTTTAGTTCTGTTTTCTCCTCTTGATTGTCTGAGGGAACTTGATCCATGGACTCCAAACGAGTCAGGTCTTGCTCTATGTTTAAGATCGCCTCTCTGTATTTCTTTTTTCTATAGGAGGCCCTATTGGTAATGCAGCCCCTTATATAAGCTTTCCAGGCCTCCCATACATTTACTAGTGAAGCAGAGCCAATATTCCGCTCTAAAAAGGAGGCGGTTTCATGTATCAGATGGTCTTTCTCTTCTTCCTCTAATAGTATTGTTCTGTCAAAAGACCATGATGCATGAGTAGATTCCTGCTCTGATTTTAGCGAGAAGAGAATAGCAGAGTGGTCTGATAGATGCAGAGGCAAGTATATTACATTTTTAATCTGATCTTTAAGAGAAAGGCTGAATAGGGCATAGTCAATTCGCGATTTGTGCTTGTATTTATAATTGTGAAAGGAGACTCCCATGGTTTTCCCAGCTCTTTGTCTCCAAAGATCATTTAAACCCAGGTTCAACATACAGCTAAGGAGCGTATCCCTCATGTTACTATGGACTACGGCTCTGGAGGTGGGAGATTTATCTAGTTTTGAATCTAACACTAGGTTAAAATCTCCCAACCATATTATGGGGAGTGAGCAAGTAATCAGATGGTTCTGTAGAATGTTTAGGTAAGAGGGATCGTCCTGGTTGGGACCATAATAGCTAACGATAGTAAAACCCCTTGAGTACAGTTGGGCATTGACTATCAGCCATCTGCCACTCGCATCTGTTTTCCATTCCATGATCTGGGCCCTAACTCCTTTTTTAAAAATAATGGCAGTCCCACGAATACTGGCGTTGTGGTCCGTACTTACAAATTTATCTACCCATTTAGATTGTTTAAGTATGTCCGTAATCTCCCGTTTGTTTAGATGTGTCTCCTGGATCGCCACGATCTGCGCGGGTGAGTCTTTAAGATACTGTAAAATTTTATTTCTTCTCGCCCTTACTCGCAGACCATTGACATTCCAGGATAGGAATTTAATATCTGTCATCTATTTTATCGCATTATCGTAGTATGTCGTAGTTTTATCATCCCACCACTCTAGTACTTTGTTGCCGGTTATCTGCCTGCCATTTCCTGTATTGACCAAACAATAATTATGAAACACCTTTGGATCTATATTTTTTAAGATTATCAGATTCAGCTTATGAGGACTTTTATGTTTTGCCTTCCCCTTCCCACCCCTGGAAACCCCCCCCCCAACTTACTCTGGCTGGATGTCTTGCCAGATTGTCGTCCCCTGACGTGTTCCTGTCTACTGCCCGCATTTTCACTTTTATCGGTCAATATGCTTAGTATTTTGTAAGCAATGACAGATGGCGGGAATATAGTTTTATTCTCTTATCTATTATCTATGTTAAGATATGTTGTTGCTTCTAATGTCTCTTGAGTATCTAAGGTATTATTAGGCAGGAATTATAAGTAGGGTTGGTGTAAGGTTGGTGTAGCTCAGGGCTTCTTAACAAGATTAAATTAAGTTTGGGGGTTGGGGATCTATAGTGAAACTTTTTTTTTTACCCCACCCATTTTTTGTTTTCTTTCCCCCCCCTTTTTTTCCTTCATTTATGCCCCCCCTTTTTTTTTTCTTTCCCCCCAAGTGCTCATTATTTATTTCCCCCCATTTTTTTTTTTAACTGTATTGACATTAACTGTATTGATGATTATTTCTTCCCCCATATTTTTAAAATTTTGTTCATGTTTCAGACCCTTCTTTTTTAGCTCTTATATTTTCCTTTGTTATTTGCTAGCTTTTACAAGTGACCAGGGGGGTTTGCGTGTTCGCTAATAGTAACTAATAGTTCGTCAGCTTCGAAAGGAGACTTGATGTTATACATTTTGTTGTTATACATTATCCTTAGAAAGGCAGGGAATCGCATCTGGACAGTGGCTCCCAAACTCCTAAACTTCTCCATCCGTTGGCCTAACTCCCATTGCCTATCTAACCTGGTTTTGGATAGGTCGGATCTGACTTCAAAGGGGAAGTCTGAGGCTTTCAGGGTCTTGACTTTCAATGCTAGATTCAGTATCTTTTCTTTCAGGGAGTATGTTAGGAAGTTCACCAGGATCTTCCTTGGTTTGACTCTGCTTGGATTGAGACGAAATGGGTCCCTATGTACCCTCTGAATATCGGCTTCTATTTCAGACAGAGATTCTTCCAGATTAAGGGAGTCTTTAAGTATAGTTGCCACAAAGTTCTTTATCTCTCCTCCCTCTTTTCCTTCCAGAATTTTTAGCAGCCTCAAGTTGTTTCTTCTTGAAAGATTTTCAAGAGACTCAACCCTCTCCTTAACTGCCTCGCCCTCTCGTCGTAGAGTCTGGATCTTAGTCTCAGCATGTTCCAGTTTTGCCTTAAGTTCGCCGACAGAGTTCTCTAGGCTTCCAGTTCTCAACGAGATGTCGTCTACTTTAGCCTCCAGACTTTCACACATTGTACGGATCTCTGACTGAATTTGTCTCGATTCCTCAAAGCATTTTTTTGACTCCTCGAACCCACTTCTGATCTCCTTCCTCATGCTGAGAAGTATGACTTGAAGGGTGTCGTCGCTCTCAATTTCTTCATTCCCTCCTACACATTGATCTGGTTCTTTGGCCGCCCTTTCTGTCTCTCCTGAAATAATCACTTGGTGGTCTATAAGGGGCATTATATTGGAAACCTGCTCTGCGGGATCCCCCATCTTTGCGCCACCTGCCAGCACTTCCGCCCCCTTTGACTCCTCAGCTATTTCCTCAAGGTTACTAAGTGTGGCTGTGGGGTCCAGAGCTTCTGCTGACATGGATGCGTTTTTTGTATTATCCAGTCTTTGGGGGTCTTGATTTATGTTGAGAACTTGAGGCAGAACCGTGAAATAGGACTTCAGTGACGGTGTAATCCGGGGGACTTTACTAAATTTTATTTTACATTCGCCCTTGTTCTGACTCGCCTTATGGGGTAGTTCCTTCGGGCCGGTGTACCGCAACTGATATCCCTTGCCCCTCCTCGGCGCCCTTAGGGCTGGTGGTTGTGTTGAGTCAAATACAGCCTCAGACTCTGGTTCTGATTCTGTGACAGGTTGTTCACCTGAGCTTTCAGGTTCTTGCGTCTGGCTTATACCCCTATGTCTTGTAGAAGCCCCTAAGCCCTTGTCTTTATTGCCTTTATTGCTCCTTTTTCCTTTCCCCTTATCCTTCCGTTTCCCCAGGGCTCCAGCAGTCTTTATACCTGGGATCTCGCTGATTGCCTGGGCAGGGGCTTGTGAATATGCCTTAAAGCTAAATACTTTAGATGTAAGGTCTGGGTTCTGCCAGGAGCTACAGTCTTGTTTATCCAAGGGGCCACACTCATCAGTAGGCTGTATTTCCCCCCTCAGCAAGTTCCCACCCTGCTGGCCCCCCTTACCGCACCACGTATTTGCTGCCACTCTCTTTGCAGAGACGCCGTGTGTGACTGCCCTTCTGCTTCTTCGCAGCTCCACGGCTGCGTCTCCCCAACGGTAGGGTGCAGGGAGGAGAGCCCGCCCCCTACACATCGACAGCTCTGACCGCGGTCGTATCCACGGCGGTCTGATGGTCTGACGCTCTGAAGTGCCTCGGCTTCTCTGAGCCGTTAATCCCGCAGCTGCTTTTTTCAGGTCGGCTCAACCCTCTCACCGCACTGCTTTTCCACTCCGTCCAGCCTCACAAGTGAGTAAGCACGCAAATATACTTCCGAAGCCTTATTTTGCCGACTCCCGCCAGTCCGTGGTGACCGATACCTTAATCAGACAACCGGGGCATCTTTGACAGGAGGCTCCGTCAGAGACGAGCGCACCGCGTTAGCAAGCGGCCGCCATGTTTCCCCCCTACTAGCTTCCGATATGCGTACCCTGTGCTCTATTGTAAATTTCTTGAAAGTAACAGCAAGACTTAGGAAAACTAGAGATTGAGTAATGATGCATGAATTGTGAATTGTTTTTAATCTTTTTAAACTGTTTTTAAAGTGGATCGGTTCAGAAATGTAAATGTAAATAATGTTTTTTTTTGTATAAATGTATTTTTATGGTGACTTCTGGTCATCGAAATAAAGATTTACTGAACTGAACACTCACCCAAGTAGAAGTGGAGTCAAATTTCTTTAGGAGCAGTCATGTGCCTGTATTGTAAGGAGGGACCACCCAAAACTGAGGGATGGGTTGAGGTAGGCCATTTTGGAGTAATAAGATTACCTATTGTCATGTTTGCACTAACCTGGCAAACTGAATCCAACAGGAGTGATGTTAATCACCTCAAATCCCTAAACCCACTGACACTCATGCACAGGATCAGCAGTAGACCCAGGATAATTGGAATGTACCAAGAGAGAGAAATAGACACTGGATATCTTCAATCTACCTGTTCTGGCTTCTGGGCTCACCCAGCATTACAAAAGCGTTGACATCTAAAACAAGAAATATAAATTGTAACATTTCACAATTTAGATTCCAATACACCTTTCCTAATATGACATATGGCATGCTTTGGGACAGTCTCTCTATTTCTGACTCTCTGGGGGGTTGAAAGTTGAAACTGGAACGCCCTAGACCTTAATTCAAATGAAACCTCTATAATCTATGCTTGATATTTTAATTAAGAGACCAGCATTATGTTTTGAATCACAGCCTCTCATCTTTGATTTCTTTTTTTTTTATGCACGACTGTAGGTAGAGCCCGTCAGTATTAAAAATGTCCTTTATCTTGCACATTGGTGACCTTGGCATTTAAATGCATCCATTACTTATTACATCCCTTGGTAAGCAGCTTCTGACCCAAACTTATATAACTATGCGGTATCAGTGCCCTTTCCATTACCTAAAATCCTGCATGTATCTCTGTACAGGTTACTACCTGGACCCCATACTTGCAGCCATCCCTGCAGCCTTGACGTTTCCTCTTTGTTTATGTTTTCTTTCACTTGAGGCTTCTTGAAAAACTCACCACTCACCTGATTGCATAATTCTGTCCTTGAACATTTTTATGTCTGTCTAAATTCTGACAAATTGAATATGACAGTGACATAGTTGACTTTCATATTTTGTGCCTAGATTGATTATTGACAGACTACTTCTTTCCCATTAGTAATGTTTTGATTTTGATTGATTCCAGATAGGAAATTCATGTTGTATTATATTGTTTTTTAAAACAAATGAGTTCCATGTGAATGCATGTTCCAAGTTTATACTCAAAGCTCATGTTCACATGGACATTTGGGTTGCTCTTGTATTTTTAAATACTAGTGGCCCTGCCACACACTTTAGTAGCCTTTTAAACAAGTCCCAGGCCTGCCATTGCAGAATGTGTGCAGTTAAAACAGGCCATTTTTATCTGCCAAAATAAACCTTTTGCCAATCCAAAACCTTCCTTTTTAATAATACATATAAGTCACCCATACGGTAGGCCCTAAACAGACCATAGGGCAGCATGAGGTGTATTTAAATAGTTATATGCCCTGGTAGTGAAAAACTCTTAAATTTGTTGTTCACTTCTGCAAGGCATACCTCTCCCATAGGATAGAATTGGGTAAACTTATTACAATTAATAAGTGATAACTTTCAATTGGGAGCAGGTAGGAATGATGAGTTTGGTGTCTGAGAATTGTAATTTAGAGCCCTCTTTAATGGTACATTTTAAGTCACAGTTCTGAAAATGCCACTTTTAGAAAGTTGGAATTTTCTTGTCCCAACCATTTGGTATCTGCTGCCTGAATCCTGGATCATAGGACTAGGTGTAGCTGGCAGCTGGTCTTTGTGTATTTCTCCCAGACAGTGTAACAAAAGGCCATAGATATTGACAAGATGCACCATCTTTGACTTGATGAAGGGGAGGAGCTGTCACCTACCACACTTGCACAGCACAAAGGCTTTACCTGAGCACACTCACAAAGGGTTTGACACTAGTCTGTTGTGACCGGAGACCGTCTGGGGCAGGGCAGTGAAGCTTAAAATTTCAAGCATCTCTGGGGGTGGAACCTTCCAAAATCTTCTCCTACTTCAAAATGGGTACCAGGTATACATGTTGGACCCTCAGCCCCAACTTTTCGGTACCCCTCTGGACCTGTGGTACACTCAGAAGAACTATTGTGCTTCTCTACCAGAAAGACAGCAACTCTGTTTCTCTGTTGCCCTGCTGACTGAGTAAGAAGGACTGGACCTGCATCTTGATCCCAAGACCCCCAAAGTGAGTCCAATCCTGATCGGAAGCCTCAGGGACACAACAGGCTCCAACTACCTTGAACCCAGGACCTGGACTCCGTCTGCTGTGAGTCTTGTCCTCATAGTGGTGCCTACCTAGTCCTTGGCCCTTGGAAGTGGACCTGAAGGTACTCTGCCAGCCCAATTGCGGCCCTGTGCGCAGAACTGATGCAGCACAACGCATTTCCTCACAGCTTCGCTTTGGAACTTAAGCTGAGCAACGCATCACTGACACAGGATTTCACATCACAGCCCACAGTCTCCTTGGAAACACCGCTGTGCGATGCATCCTCGATGTATGCCTTCACATCAAAAACCCCTCGGTGACCACATCCTCGACGACGACACAGGGCTCCATATCACAGCTCCTCAGCTTCTTTGGAACCGCCGGTGCACTATGCATCTTCAAAGCAGGACTTTGCATCACAAATCCCTCATCGACAATATCCTCAATGACAATACAGAACCTCACATCACAGCCTTGCAGCTCCTCAGAACCACTGCTGCAACTCTCTGCAACCAGGTTTTAGGGTACACTTATTCAGCAGGCTGAACTTGGTCCCTGTATCCAGTCCGCACTCCATCGCGGTCAGGCTGAACATGTGACTTGGTCTTGATCCGGGGCGACCAGATAACCACAGTTGGTGCTTTATGCTTTTAGTCATTATTTTCACTTAAATCTTTAAAATGGCATATCTCTGCTTCGACTAATTGGATTTTTGTGGTTTTGATGTGAAATAAGTTATTACATTTTACTCTATTTTTATAAATTAGTATGGAGTTTTACTTGAATTTTGTTTCCTTTTCTCAATGTTTGAAGTGCTGCCTAAATATTTTAAACATTGCCTCTAAGTTAAGCCAGACTGCTTATGTGCCAAGCTACCAGAGGGTTAAGCGCAGGCTAATTTGTAGTTTGCTTGTGTTTCCCCCTGGTAGAGATTGTGGTTTCTGCTTGAGTAGGGTTTTGGAGATGTCACCACAGCCTAAACTTGTTCAGAGCAAAAACAACCTCCAGCCATATGCAAACAGACATCTCTACCATCTTCAAAATGGGCGTCCAAAAAACTTAGCCTAGCCTACAGTCCAGAGAGAGCAAAATGGCCTTGGCAGAGTCGATGTGGGAAAACTCACATCTCTTCCCCTGCTGGTCACTAGCACAGTCCACTTTTGCACCCAGCCCCTTATTTGTCAGTTTCTGCCTGGTGTCCATGAGCATCTTTTTCCTAGCAAAAGTCTATGGGCTTAAATTTGGAAATAACAACAATCTCTCAGACCCTCAAGGCACAACTGTTTGACAAACTGCCACTTAAAAAATCAGATCCACTGTTTCCATTGAGCACGACCATCAAAGTAGCTCCAGAAAATATCTCATGGAGCTTGTTTCCAAAGGTCTGTGCAGGGGTTCCAACTGGTACTTGCAAAATACTGATGTGGGAGCCCCATTCAGGTTATCAGGTTATCAAAGTCTGCGATGTTTTCCTTGAGGGTGACCAAGTAGCCCAAAGCAATAGCCTCAACGGTTATTGCCTTAGCACGACGCATGTCCAGTTCTTTTTTGGGGCTACAGGTTGGTGTTAGCACTTGTTTTCCTTTGCTGCAGTGCTCTACTCAACAGGTCTTCCTATTGCTTTTCCACCTCTGACAAGATTGATTGAAATCTGCATGTTTCTTCTTTCATATTCCTATGTAGGACATTTACAGAGTTTAGCAGTGTTTTCCCACTCGGTGACAGCTCCTTTCCACCCAGACTTAGAGAATTCCTTCTCGCTACCATTTTTTAAAGACACCCTTCGAGGTTCAAAGAATTCTTATCTGCCCCTATTAACGTTTTTTATATTTGCTAATTTGGGTAACAAATTAGTGATTTTAATGATGCATATGGCCTTAACAGGTAAAATAATGCAGATGGACTTGAAACTATTTCATAAGGTTGGTTAGAAGTGTGATTAATAATGTAATATAGTTCAGCCACATTTTCGTGCAAGTCTCCATTTTAATAGAATGGATGACATTTCTGATGATCTGCTCATCTTGTTCCTGTTCATCCCCCCTCTCAATCAGAGACTTGCTGCGAGTCTTCTCTCCTAACAGTTTCTGAGGAGCATTCTTTGCCATGACGTAACGGGTGATTGTATTAGAAAGCATGTATTGTGAATTAAACTTTTTATCGTGTACCTCATTTGTCATTTTGAAGGATTTCTGCTGAAAGTTAGGACGCAGGCATGCAGAAGCACATAATTCAATTTTGAGAAATATTTCATATCATATTGTACATCTCCAGAGCATAGATGCTGACGAAGCAAGCAGAAGATTTCTTTTAGCTTAAGAAATGGGTTAGTGTTAAGAAGTTTTAAATATTGCGAGAGTGGTTTTGATTTTCCAGTGCAACCTAACCATGATCATACCATGCTGAATCTGCAAATTTGCTAATTGTTATGCATACATTGTGTATAAAAAAAAACTGGTTTTGAAGGTTCGAGCTTGACTTCTAATTTTCCTCCTGAGACTCTGTCCGATTATTAAGAGACTTTCTCTTTCTCCCTTTGGATGCAGTCAGAACTCCTTATGAGTTTGACAGAATCTGGAGGGATTTAAATTGCCTAAATAGGGATTTTTATTACGATTTTATGATTCTGTGCTCTGTACCTGAGCCTTCTTTGCAAGCAATGATTTTTCCTGAATTGTTTATCTTAACAATTCTGTAATAAATAATTGAAACTTTATTTTCATCTACAACTCAGTTATTAGAAACTTCCAGTTTCTATTTTGAATTCTACTCTGCTTAATTATTTAGTAATTGATGGGGGATGGTAGTGTCTTGACGCTAGATCACTTAGATTTCTCAGAGCCAAACCGCTTAAGGTAAAAATGGGGTGCATAAGATATTGAAGTTCAGAAAAGTATTGGTGTTCGGTTCCTGAGCCCCATCTTCTACCCGCCATCTCTGGTGATGGGTGAGACTCCAGTGGAATGGGTCAGGTGTTTACAGAGTCTCGCCACTTTTGCAAGGGAGCTTCACTAGATAGCTTCTCATGACTGCTTAGTAGGTCAAAGGAGCAGCAGGGATCGCATTTCTATACCCGCACAGGGCAGCCAGAAAGAAGCTATAATGTCCATCAATGAGCTGTGTTGCAGACCACCTTAGTGATGGAACACCCTGCTGCTGGGGAAATTGTTCTCTCTCAGGCTTGTCTCGAGGCCAGTCCGCGCTTCTCCCTCATCCAGAACTCCAATGTTGAATCTGTGGTAACTTCTACGATGACATTCCATACAGCTGTGCCCTTAGGTAATCCGCTGGCACCCCTTGAACCGATCCCCTCCCTTTCACTCAGAGGTCTGACTTGTCTATGGGAACTGACCACAGTCTCATCGATGTATGTGCAGATTCTGCGTCACAGTAGGCCTCACCGAGAGAGCGGGGTTAGCCTAAAAAAGTGCCCTGTTCACTGCTGTGTGTCTTAAATCACGTGCCCAATGTGGGCAGCAGATGGCTTTACAGCTATTCTCAAGAGCTGTCGCCCCAGTGGACTCCGGTGCAGTGTAAAGGGCTGGAAAATGGGAGTCTGGTTTGAGACCCCAGTAGAGAGGGGCAATCTTGACAATGGACAAGGTCTGCCCACAACCATTTTTGAACATGTTACAGTTACTTCTTTTTGGTGAAAGATGTTATAATGCGTTTTGTTATGGCTTTCAGCTGACAACAATGAAGCTGAATTAAATTGTATTCAAAAACTGGGTTTGCCAGATTGCTAAATGTATATTGGACATCATACGACGCTCTTTCACTCACGTTAATTGGATTTCCCCTGTAGAGGGGAAAAGAATATGTGGACAAGAAGTCTCTCTCCACCCTTCCAGCATCCACTTGCCTTTAACCCTGTCCTTTTATGTGCTCCTGCCTGCTATAGTGTGACACGTGACTGTAGTTGTGTTATGTGTGCATTGTATTAGTGTATATATATGCTTGTCTACCGTTGTTGCCTCTGTGTGCTGGTCTGTTTTCAATGGACCTTTTATGTTTGTAGGCGTATATAAAGGGTAGCTGCATGTCTGTCGTCTATTTCCATGAGTTCCTGCAAGTAGGTTTGTGTGTATGGGTGTTTGTTGATCTAAGTGCTTAGGTGTCTGTTTGTCTGCTGGCTTGTGTCCTTGTGTAGCTGTTGATCTTTGCATTCATGGATTTCTGCAAATGGGTTGTCCTGTCTACATATGTGCATGCATACACAATCATAATGTGAACGTGTACATACATGAGTGCTGTGTCTGGACGCGTGTACTAGTGGTCCCTGTATTGGATTGGCCAAATACTGTTTTTATTTACCATTTGGTCATACTTTTTAACAAGCACAAACAAGACCCGTGGGATAGTTGTGCACAGTGCAAGATTCGAGACCATTAAATATACATGCAATGAAGGAAGGGGACATTATTAATATAACAGCATCGCCCACACACCAAAATATTAACAAAATAAAAAAAACATTTTAGTTGGTTTCTAAACAGAAGAATCTACACAGTGATAGGAAGGTAGGAATTTTTTATCTAAATATCGTGAACCTGAGATATACTTTGCTAACATTTTTTATTTTTTCATAGAACTCCCAACTGTAAATTATTTATCTAATTGTATAAAGCCATACGCGAGTTTCCTGTTTAATTGCTTTCTGATTTTTCATTTCCTGAAATTGTGGGATTTTGTTTATTTATTTTGCTATTAATAAACAGGGATTATACTCCTGGTTCTCATGGAAACCATATTTTCATCCATGACTTTCATTTTCCAGTGGTCTGTTTTTTTCAGCGGTTTCCTAACATTTGAAATACCGAGAGATCACCATCTGTTGTTTTTAAGATGTTCTTCTTCCCTTTGAACTATCTGTCGATTTCTACACGAATAGTTATTTCAAAATGAATTGTGGCTGGATTTTCACGTTGACATCGTACAATAGTACAACCAAAATTCTATTTTGCAATTCGACAGGAAGACGTGCATGGAATAGTTTTTTTTCTGGTAAAACATTCAGCAGAGTGCGAGTGTTTTTTGTAAGATTTTAGGGTTATCTATATCAGGTGCCCAAAAACATGTACTGACAACAACAACATAAAACACGAACATATTAGTAGGAGTTTCTTTGTGAAAATAGTTGCAAGTTCTGATAGAAATGGGAAAGGGTGGAAGTTCTTTAATCAAACATAAACACATTGTGTGTCTTTTTTATATATGATTATTCTTATGAATAAACTTCTGCTGCTTGTGTCCTGTTTATTTGGCCCTAACCGGAGAAGAGTGGGGCGCCTAGAAGACGTGCAGTTTGTACTTGGGAGCTGATTGTCAGAAGTTGAATTGGGCAATGCCTGATTTCTTTAAGAATGAACAGAACTGAAACTGTCAGAAGCCCCAGTGGTGTCTGCATGTGCTGACAAACTGAGCTATGTTAGTCCCTGTGAATATATGCTGTGATTATTTGAAGATATGATAACCAGTGGCGTAGCAAGGTCAAGTGGTACCCGTTGCGGACAATTTCTTGTCACCCCCCCTTGAGGTTAATTAATTTATTTTTTATTTTATTTTTAGAGTTTTATATAGCGCGAACGTGACCCAAGGGTATCAGAGCGCTTCACAGATACATGAGATAAACAGTTTAGAATACAATGGGTATAGCAGCAGTAATATAGATATGATGTTGGTACCTGCCTTTCTTAACATTTTCGACAATAAGTTTTGGATCTGTTTGGTGTACAAAGGTATAACAGTAGTATTATACATATGGTTCCACTATGTACCTTTTGATTGTTTTACATCAGTATTGTAAAGATCCATAATTGTCAGACGAAGTTATTAAACTTGTTTTAAATAATATATATATTTTTTTAAGTGTTGTGAGCCCAAAAATTATTATTTTTATTTTAAAAACAAATTTTTGCCATTTTGTCACACACTCCGTGATGACACCCGGGGCAGCCTGCACCCACTGCACCCCCCTTCCTACGCCCCTGACAATACCCAGTAAGGTATAGTATTGACTTAAGGGATTCAGAAGAATGTTCATCTCCTCAGTTGTTTTGATATTGTGTTGGCAATTTCTGTAAGTAAATCGTAGCTCCAGGTAGTTAGCCCATATGGGCCCTCTTACTAAATGGAGTCACTACTGTGCGAGTGTATTTTCTCTAATTGCTAGTCCAGATTCAAAAAGAAGTGGGCATCAAGTGGCAATTGGGAACGGGGTATTTCAATGAGGAGCAGGTTAATTGCTAATTTACTTAAAGATGACCTCTGTCTGGAGGGGCACAGTGGGCGAAAAAGAATGGGTTGGAATGGTACCGGCAGTGGGGTAACACAAAATTATGGGGACCTCTTGCAGAATGCGATGAGGGGCCTGAGTCTCACTTGTCTGACAGATATTGATTGGTATTGGGCTAAATGGGGCCACCTATTGAAGGATTGGTAAGGTAAGTAAGTAAGTAACTTTATTGTACAGTTAATTAAAACTCACCATTTTTTTTAAATTCACAGTTTAAAAGGAAGTATATATCAAAAGATAAAATTAATTATCAAACTTTAAAATACATGGGGCGGCGTTATCTCGCTTTGTGCGGTAGTGGATAAGGTTCATGTTTCCAATTTAATTTGTTGATGTGATTGTGTGAGCTGGAGTCCCAATATATTGCTCTGGAGCACTGTCTGTCTGCTAGTATGCTTCCTCGTTTTGATAGTACTTTAGTCTTTCCCTCACTGTATCAAAGAACTTTGAGAGACAACAGTTTAATTGGGTCTCCTGCGGGTTAAAACACAGTTTGACTGCCTGTCTATAAGTCCTGATGCCCTTCTGTTTCCATCTTGCTCTTAGTAAAGATCTCCTTTTATCCATTAAGCCTGGGCAAATACAAATTATGTGTATTAAATCTTCTGATCCTACTCTACAAAAACGACAAATCTGATCTTCTGGTTTCCTTTTCCATGGTGCCAGGTGAGGGGGGATTGGTAAATGCCAAGCCGCAGCTTTGAAAAAAATTCTTTTATCTTCTGTTTGAATCCCCTCTCCAAATAAGCTTGTGGCTTAAGTGTTTTGTAGTCATTTAACACTATCCATCCGTGTGCCCTCTTTGCTAGAGCTTCCTTGTCTTCTGTTAACGATATTATTTTCGTTACTTTGGTTACAACCTTTTTAAAGCTCTTATGATCTGCTGGCGATTCCCAAAGATCAGTCAGTTCAAGTCTCTCTAATGATTCCGACAGATACTCTCTGGCTGGTGATCCCTCTCGTTGTTGTAGCTCGGTCCAAAGATGGGCATTTAAGGTCCCTTGTTCAGCATTTCGGATCTTATGCCAGCATTTTATATAGCTGCCCCTTCTTTACACCGTCTGCTTCTGGAGGCCAAATTCGAGGCGTATTTGGGCAGGAGATACATAGCTGGGTAGCTGAAAGATTGATCTGTAGGTTCTACTAATCACTTTGTTATTGAAGGATTGGGGAACCTTGGAGGTTTGAGGCCCCTCTGTGCCGTTGGAGCAGCAGAGGCCTGCGCTACGCCACTAGCTACTGGCAGCGGTTATCACTGGTTTAAACTATTTGCAAGCATTCCTCCAATTATATTTTGTGTGTCAGAATCAGAATGGGACATGTATGTGGAGATGACAGCCACGGGCAGACTGGGACAAAAAATAGGCCTTGGGCACCCAAATAAAAGTGGCCCCCATTAGCGAACCAGATAGCTAAAAAAAAGTGGCCCACATTTACAAATCAAGACAGTTTTGAACTTGTAAAAACATGCTGTAAGGATATTTTGCAAAGTATGGGAGATTGCATGCTTTTGTGATTGCTGCAGGCAATGCTTGGGGTAATATCAGGGACATTTACAGTAAAAGCCGACCCAACTACCACAAAAACAGCCCACCAATTGCAGAAACACTGGCCCACAAATGGTCTGTCAGATCAGCCCATCAGGCACTGCCTGATTTCCCTAAAGGCCAGTCCGACCCTGATTGTTTTTGTTTAAATCTGTTTTTATTGAATTTTTGCATTCTTATAAAAGGCAACAGGCGTTTGGGTAGCTGTCTATACATACAACCATCAGTTATCAGTATGACATACATTTCTCTTTGCGTTTGTGCTGGGTGTACAGTTAATAACCTACAGTCCCTTCCGTGGAGGATCAAGTATAGCCCCTCCAGTCCGACCCTGATGAGAGCTAAACCAGCAGCCACGTGCTACACTTCTGCTAAAAAAAATCTTTTCAGTGCATGTCTACTGTTTTACCATACATTGATTCCCATGAGCCACGTGTTTGGATGGGTAATGGTCTACCTACTGAATCCACCCACATGGTTCTGGGATAACATTTCTTTATTTGGACATTAAAGGGCAGCTACAGGTAGAGAAGAAATACTAGCATCAGCTATCAAGCTATAATGCCTTGTACGAATATTCATGTGCAAGCATGCATGACACATATTTGTCTTCTATCTTCATTGCACTTTCCACAGCATAAGGCCTGAGTAAAACTCGTCACTCAGGGGAAGGAACTCTTGAACAGCTGCACATCGTTCTATAAATGATAAATGAGCTCAGATCAGCTTTGCCACAAACTGAAACACCCACACACAAACTTTATGCATATGATAGATATAAGTGCATAGTTAAGTTTGCAAAAAAATCTCAATTTGCCTATATTTAAACTCTTTTTGTAAATGTGCACATGTGCAAACTGCATTTTCCCCAGTATACGTTTAAACATTTTTTTTGTATTTCAATAAACATATAATACATCAGAGCCTGCAAACCTTGTATAAACGTAATTAAAGCTACACTTACCAAATGAAAATTAAACATGTCTTTTCCATCTTCTGTTTATTTTTTTCTAGATGAACAGTAATAAGCATGGCAACATGTTAATTTTTTCCATCCTTTAGGGAGATTCTATAGAGAAGATAGAATCTCTGCATATTTCTAAGCATTCTGAGCTAAAGTTTTTTAATCTGACTTGTAAACTGATTCTAATACCTTATCTAACTGCTTTTTAGTGTGTTTAATTTTCCAATAAATATTCTAATTTTATTAGCCATGTTTTCAAACATCCTACCTAAGCTGGCCTCCAAACCTATCAAATGTACACACAATAGAGAAGCTACCCTGGAATAAAGGTCACTTACATAATGTAACCGTATCCCTACAAAGCACTAAATAGGTTGAGTGCTGACATCTCACAAAATGTTAAAGACTGTCCTCACACACCACCAGGTGTCATGCTTCATCATGCGACTGCGAGACCAGACCGAAGCCGGATTAGCTCTGTGAACGACGCAGCTTTTGAAGCATTGCCGCCCAACTTCTCGAAGCACGATCTCTGTCGGACGTGTTCACGCTGCGGCACCCTGATAATGTCGATGGTACTAACGGACCCCCTCAGACCCGTGGAATTACTGTAAACAGCGTTTGGGCTACATTTTGATTTCTTCATTCCAATCGACCTTGAACCCACGCACAATCGGGTCCTGTGTACACCACGTGTGTGGTTACGTGTCCCCAACCCTCCAGTCCTGATGAAGACCCTACTGCAAGATTATAACAATATCTGCGCCTACAAGGGTCGAAACGTCGACATCTGATAGCCTTTCATTATCAACTCCACACCCTATTGGTTTCATTCGCTGAACTTTTGGAGTATGATATATGTCTAAAATAATATATTTGAACCTATTGGTCCTGTTTTTGGTACAGTATTTGTAACTGTGCGAAATAAGCTTCTAGTGTTGATTGTACCGTCACCCAAGAATCTTTTCTTTTTTCCTCACCAACTCCCATCACTATGACATTCCCCTCCCCGCCTTTACCCTCTGGGGCACTGTAATTAACCAATGCTTGATTATTGTGTAATATGTGTATGTTCAGTATAACGTCCCATTGTGAATTAAAACAATGTGGACTAAAGTTTTGTTGATTTGATTTATTTCTAATTATTTGGTTAATGTCTCTCTGTTACTGGGACCCCTTCGCTTTATACGCCTACTCACCCAGGTCCCCTTAACCTTAACTGGGTAAAACCCCCCTATTAATACTATGCTTCATCATAGGCAGTCCTCACTCCCTAAAAACCGGGTTTGATAGAGAGCGGACCTACACTGGAAGACAGGAAGGCACTTCTAATAATATAAGTGGGGGCCCTTGCATTACTGATTTAAAAAACAATATATTACCCCAAATTGAATTTAGTCATAGGGTATTACTTGGTGTTCAAAACTAGAATCCTCAGGTAAGAGGAGAGGACATCTTTAGGTGTAGGGAGAGGGACACGCCTTGAGGCAAGTATGACTACCGGGGTCCCTTTACCCTCCTCCCATGGGGCAATTAGGACCCTATATTGGGGTAATTGAGAACACCAGTTTTAGTTAGAGGATGACAGATCCCGTTCTGATGAATGCCACGGACTCACCCGAGCCAACGGAAGTAACATGTTGATGACAAAAGTGGTGATGGGGTAGTAGATCCCCTCATCCTCACATTCTAGTTTGTGGTGGTGTGTGAGGACAGTCCTTAAAATGTTTTAAGATGTCCAGCACTCAACCTATTTGGTGCTTTGTAGGGATACAATTACATTATGTAAGTGACCATTATTTAAGGATAACTTCTATTGTGTGTACATGATTTGAAACATCCCATCTCTTTCATATGAAAGAGCACCACATCAAGGATTTAAATATTTTCTGGGAAGGATTCTGGTGTGGCCATGTATTTTAATGCATAAAGTACCCCATGCCGTACACTTCGGTATTCCATGACCTTATACAGGGGCTCTGCCTTTGGCCTCACTCCTCTATATAGTCACAGAACTCCTTGGTGACTTGCAATATCCCTATAATGTACAGCAAAAGGTACTTTATACTATATATAACATTATAGAGTCAATCACAGCATTATTTGATATTATGTTAATTTATCAATTATCTTGGCTAGGGCCAGATAGAATGTGCCTGTCTAAAGATACCATTTTGTTTGTTGTGACCACTCTTGTTGCACTTTCAATGTTCCTAAGACAAACTGTTAAAGAACTGATAACTGATCAACAACTAGGTAGAGGTCCTGTCTGTTCTGTATCAAACAGGTAGTGTGTGGCAGTCTTGTGTTCATATGTTGTTTATGAGAAATGTTGGAGTGAATTTTGGGGGGGCGGATACTACTTGCATCTGTGTCCTTAATGATGCTCTGTTATTGTCAGTCAAGAGCTGTTGCATGTGCTGTGTTTTGTATTTCCTTGCCTGATGGCTGGGGCATTCATACGCATGGTTCTAGTGAAGGAGGGTCAGGACTCTCTTAACATTTGTAGTGTTAGTGAAGGATTGTATGATCTATTCATAGGCTACAGCGGTGTCATTGCATGCTGCTTGGCCCTAAGAACTGTTCCTTCTAACTCTCCCCAGTATATAGCTCTTTGCACCTATTAGACAATTATTGAGGTGTTGATCAGTCTCTACATCATGGCTATACCTTTAAAGTATGGTATTCTATTTCTGCATTTCTTTTTCACGAGGCAAAGCATAAGGCGCGGCAGGCATGACACCTAGTAGCCCTGTCTTACTTTCTGTTCCCTCCAGTAGTGTTGCTACTTGATCCCATTATTTTTATCATTGAGGGACATATCCACATCATGTGATAGAAGTCCACCTTCACATCCTTACGTCTGTGACATTCCGCTGTGAGAGTTGGGTATATTTCAGCCAGGCGTTTGGGAGTAAGCTAAGTTTGATTTAAGAAGTTAAGTTGATGGAGCTTAAGTCTTGTGTTCCTGGAGATTTGAAAGGGCCTCTTCTGTCAATTTGGGTCCATTATCACCTGATTATTCATCTCATGGGGTTGTAAAGGCCAGTTGCAGTGGAAACTGATTAATTTTCATCCACTGAGTCCATGCCATTCAATTTGTGTACAATTTGTTGATTATTTCTATTCAGACCCACGAGGCCTTGATCCTTTGATGGACCTTGCTCATCGCATTGAGGGGTGAGGAACTAGGGTGTCTCCTGTTGGCTACCCAATGAGAACCAACTAATTGGTATCGTACTCACAAATTGGAAATCAAATTCAAATATATTACACTCAGGATGATGTTATAGCTATAAAAGGATGACTTGAGGAATTCTGAATCTCCTAAAGAAGGTCAGTCAGGCCAAAATCATACACACCAATAAATCTACTTTAGCAGTGTAGAACAATAACAATGGAATCTGGTTTTCTGAAAATAATCTATGGCTATTCTTGTTATGCACTAGAATCTGAGGTATATAATGCACAGTCTCTGTGGAAAGAACATCTCAGGTTACGTTTAAAGAAGACTCAAACAATGTGGGTCAAATTTAGTTATTGTATTAAACCATTTAGAATTCAAAGCAATAAACAGCATTTAGGCAATAAGTCATGAGTATTGATAAACAATTACAATTGTAGTTCAAAACCAACATATTTAGCATAGATAAATAAAAGGCATATCTTACAAGAAAGACTGAAATTTAGTATTTAGCCACAGCGTCCATAAAGTTACTAAGCAAATCAATCAATCAATCATCGCATTTATATAGCGCACTACTTACCCAGAGGGTCTCAAGGCGCTGGGGGGGGGGGGGGGATCTGCAACTGCTCGAACAACCAGGTCTTGAGTTGCTTCCTGAAGGCGAGGTGGTCCTGGGTCAGGCGGAGGTGGGTGGGGAGGGAGTTCCATGTCTTGGCGGCGAGGTAGGAGAAGGACCGTCCCCCTGTGGTGGCTCTACGGATGCGGGGGACGGCGGCGAGGGCGAGGCTGGTCGATCGAAGCTGGCGTTTGGGAGCGTAGAAGTTGAGGCGGCTGTTGAAGTATCCTGGGCCTTGGCTGTGTAGGGCTTTGTGTGCGTGGGTGAGGAGACGGAAGGTGATTCTCTTGTTGACCGGGAGCCAGTGCAGATCTCTCAGGTGTCGGGAGATGTGGCTGCGACGGGGGATGTCGAGGATGAGTCGTGCTGAGGCGTTCTGGATCCGCTGGAGTCGCTTCTGGAGTTTAGCGGTGGTTCCGGCGTAGAGGGTGTTGCCGTAGTCCAGACGGCTGGTGACGAGGGCCTGGGTGACCGTCTTCCTGGTCTCGGTGGGGATCCACCGGAAGATCTTACGTAGCATGCGCAGGATGTTGAAGCACGACGAGGAGACGGCGTTGACTTGTCTGGTCATGGAGAGGGAGGAGTCCAGGATGAAGCCCAGGTTGCGTGCGTGGTCTGTTGGTTTGGGTGCGCTGCCTAGGGCGGGGGGCCACCAGGAGTCGTCCCAAGCGGCGGGTGAGGATCCCAGGATGAGGACTTCCGTCTTATCTGAGTTCAGTTTCAGGCGGCTGTTCTTCATCCATTCGGCAACCTCTTTCATCCCTTCGTGGAGGTTGGCTCTGGCGGTGGCGGGGTCGTTGGTAAGGGAGAGGATCAGCTGGGTGTCGTCGGCATAGGAGATGATGTTGAGGTTGTGCTGGCGTGCGATGTCTGCGAGGGGGCTCATGTAGATGTTGAAGAGGGTTGGACTGAGCGAGGAGCCTTGAGGGATGCCGCAGATGACTTCGGTGGCTTCTGATCTGAACGGAGGGAGGCGGACTCTCTGTGTCCTTCCGGCGAGGAAGGAGATGATCCACTCCAGTGCCTTCTCCTGGACTCCGACGTTGCTGAGGCGTTGTACTAGGGTACGATGGCAGACAGTGTCGAAGGCTGCGGAGAGGTCGAGGAGGATGAGGGCCGCTGTTTCTCCGTTGTCGAGCAGCGCTCGGATGTCATCGGTGACTGCGATCAGGGCGGTCTCGGTGCTGTGGTTGGCCCGGAAGCCAGACTGCGAGGGGTCGAGGGATCCGTTCGTCTCGAGGAAGGCTGCCAGCTGCTTGTTGACGGTCTTCTCGATGACTTTTGCAGGAAACGGGAGCAGCGAGATGGGGCGGTAGTTTTTGAGGTCGGTGGGGTCAGCCGATGGCTTCTTGAGTAGAGCGCTGAGTTCGGCGTGCTTTCAGCTCTCCGGGAAGGTAGCAGTGTCAAAGGAGGTGTTGATGATGTCCCGCAGGTGGGGTGCGATGATAGCGTCGGCCTTGTTGAAGACGTGGTGAGGGCAGGGGTCGGTCGGAGATCCGGACTTGGATGGAGTTCATCGTGCGGACGGTGTCTTCGGTGCTGATCGGAGTCCAGGCGCGGAGGGTGGTGGTGGGGGGCGGTGGTTCGGTCGTGGTGATCGTCGGTTGAGTGCTGAAGCTGTTGTGTATGTCCGCGATCTTGTTGTGGAAGTAGGAGGCGAGGGAGTTGCAGAGGGAAACATATAAAGATGGCTTTTACATTTGTTATACACATTGCATAATAATCATGTAAGCATATGTGTATGGCTTATCCAGTTTAGTTTACATAGGTTTGCTTTTATCAGTAGATATTTTATTAATTTTCATTTCAACGTTGTTTAGCCATCAATGAAGATGATTATTAGACATGGTAAACACAATATATGAATCATTTCTATTTCTACAGTTCAAAGCACTCTTTTACAGTGCTTGCATTCTAGTCTTCACTCAGTAGAATTGAAATACACTTACCGTGTGCAAGGTGCACACTTGTTTTCGTCATAAAACTATTTGCCATCATTTGCACTTCATCTGGTCCAATTTAGTTTCGTCTATGAGGGTTCAACAACCCTTTTCCCGTTTCCTATTGTAAGAAAAAGACCCAGCATCTCACAGATCCGTGGTTCGGCCAAGGTGTCACCCAGGGGCATAGCTTACACTAGTGCAGCAGGAGCAGTGGCACCGTGGCCAGAGGAACCTGTTGAAGGCATTTCGTTCCGTGCACTTCTTTGACAATGACACACCTGCTCCCCTACTGGTGTCACACTCTGAAATTGATTGGACGCTCTTGATAAATCCCCAAGCTCCAGGACCTTCCTTCTAGACATCCCATCCTACTATATTATGTCATGAAAAGCCCCAAGGGTGCTTGTGTTTTTCCCCCACTATACATCTGCACAGATTGGCAAAATAGTTGATGACTGGGGCCCTTAATTATTGTCCTGTTGGAATGCTTTCTGGTACCCATGTCAGATCCCTATAAGAATTGTATTTGTTTACTCTAAAGGTAGTGGGAAGACAAAAGAAGACAGTGTCTGGGCCTATTTGTGACTTTGGGTCTCCTGTATAAGGCGTTGCACCTTAATTCGTGGAATTTCTGCAGTTTATGACTTCCCAGACAGGAAGGCAGCAGACATGCGGAAGACTTGCTGCAATGGCTTACCAAAAAGTTAAATGCGAAAGGATGAACTTGAGAGACAGTTTGAGGACTGGTACAGCTCCACCAGCTGTTTGTCTGCTCTTAATTTTTTGGGAGGTAAAAAATAGCAGCTCATTATTCTGAAGCCTGAAATGAATTGGTTTCTCTAAGCTCAATACGAAGAGAAAAGGCGAATCTAGCAGGAACAAAATGAAGTCAATACATGGAGGTGTACATCCATCACTGTGCAAAGTGATTAAACAAACGTATTTATACCATCCTGCAGGAGCCCGTTTTAAAGTGAAATGTCAGATTTGCATATGACCTTTTTAAATATATATTTCTTTTATATTATGATGGTAAATTAGTTTTCGTGCTCTTGAGAGCCCCTTAGAGAGGCTCCAGATTAAGACTGGTCTGTTGTAGAGAGGCTGACTATTCGACCCGAGTCGCTGCATTTTTTTTCATCTGCCCCCTCCGCCCCCTACCGCACTCAGCTGATTACAGCGGTGAACACTCGCCCCAGTGCCCCTAACCTCGTGCTTCCCGCCTCATTCATCAAAGCCTAGCAAGTGACGTTGAATGAATATACCGCGATATTACAGTGGCGGCGTGGTGAGGCACAAAATACTCCACCATTGCTTTTTTTCGTAAACAGTCTAAGAAGAACACGAGCTGTGGAAAAGTCATTTGCTTTTAAGAAACGTATTTTGCATCCAAAATCTCATCTGAAGAAAACATGTTATGTTTGTATGTTTAATACAGATCCCACTCGACGCTAGAAATGATGTGGAATAATTACATAAAAGACGGCGTAGATGTAAGCTCTTCTTGCACTACTCAACTTCAAATACTTTTTCTGTTTTTGTTTAATGTGGTTCCCATTTGATTCATGATTGGGTAAGGACATGGCTCAACAAGGAGTTAACTCTGAACCACTCAATTATGAAGGATGTCATGTCGTTAGATCATTACAAAAAGATCCCCTGGCTGGATTATTTGAGGAAGTCCTTTGACCAAGTAGGGAGACCGGAACTTTTTGAATTCCCTTCACGCATTAGGAACATGGATGTAGTTTTAGTTAAGAGGCAGTTTCTGACTTTGGCAAGATTAGCCCGAGAGGAAAAAGAATTACAGAAGCACTCTGTGAGGTCTCATTATATATTAACAAATTCCACTTCTATTGAACCCTACCCCAGTATCCCATGTCTCTTGGAGGGCTATAACTTCATACCTAGAAACCAGACACACCCAATCCTCATCCGTTACTTTGGTTTTAATACCTGCCATATTCAAACTAAGGAGTTTACACGCCGTAGCCTCCTCCCGATCGAGAGGTCCTGTTGGGGGGGTCTGCACATGGGCTAATGGTCAATCAATCCCTCCATGCCCTCTAAGCCTGATAGGGGTGCAAAACGGTTGCTGATGACTAGCCCACTACCCGCTGCTGCACCATCCGCCGCCTGGGTATGGGATGGCAATGAGGCGGCCTCTGCCCTCTGAACACAAGATTGAAGGGAACCCCCAATGCTGCCCCCCCCCCCTCCTTAATTGATTCAAGATTGGGCTCGTGGTAAAATGACGGTATCTGGGGTAGTCTCTCTCTAGAGGGGGATAGAAGAAACCCAAGGGGACAGGTCTCACATGGTCCTTTACTGTTATGGCTGAACCGTCCCAAAAGAGTTTCTCTGCCACATTGGCCCTGTTGAAATTTATAACCACACAATCCCCCTGAGTAATCTTTGGTTGTTTTCCAACCCATCCCACCCTCCTTGCTAGCCTGAGATGTCCTCCCCACTGCATGAGTCAGCACACCAGATCTTCGCTTTAGATAAAAGGGCAGTGGTGGATTCCCGCTCACCCTCATTAAGCGGTGCCACCCCTATAAACACTGCAACCAAGGGGGCGGCTGCCGGAGGCGAGCTTAGGTTGAACTTGCTTGGTAGTGGTTTCCTACTTAGTGGCGTAGTAGAATGCATCAGTGGGGGAGGAATGGATGTATTACCTTCCAGGCATACGGGGGGAGCGCCAGGAGGGTACTGCCCACCAGAAACTGTACCATTGCCCCTCTGCAGGGGGGCTGTAGAGATTAAACTTGCCCCTTCTGTCTTACCAAGACCTTGGGGCACTGGGCACTTCTTGGACAGCTCAGCAGGCAAAGGGTAGGTGTTAATAATTTTTTCCAACAATGAGCATTTCTTAAGAAGACCGGACAAGCATGTGTTCAGTGTGTCGACAATACCCTTTGCAATCCCAACTAGCATTGGCTCGATTCTAGCGACGAAAAGGGCCTCCAGTTGATCACCAAGAGGGTCAGGGGGTGCGATAGGTGCGCATACAACGTTGTTTTTTTTCCCCCTAACCCGCTTCGGAGGTTGGGCGGCCAGCTGGGGACACTGCGCTGGATCATCAGCAGAGGTACTGGGGATGATCGATGTAGCCGAGGGGGTAGGGTTAGTTATAATAGTCACCACAGGTTCCAGGGGTATGGGGGAACTTCGCTCGGTGAACCCTGGATGCTAGTGCGTGGAGCCTCGGTTGAAGGAGAATCTACCAAGCAGGGGGCTGTCAAACCCAGTTCATGTTCAGTATTCGCAATTTCTTTGGTAAGAGCCCCCACCGCAGATGATAAATAAGACAGTATTGACTTAGAATGTCTAGGCATTTTGGCATTTTTCCCCTCCTCTTCTCACTTAGCTGCTTTCTTGCGCTTACCCATTTGTGTTAGATGTTAAGATGTTACGGAGGTGGCCCCGCCCTGCCTCCTTCTGCCTCGGACTGCCAAAGACTGCCCCGCCCTTGTCCCGGGCTTCTCCCGGGCGGCTCCCGCGCGCGACTCGCGAGGCGATTGAGGATCGCGGGTTATGAAGCACCTCCGGGCGCGTTGCTGAGGTGAGAGGTGTGCGCCGTCCCCGGGGCTGCTGGGAAATGTAGTTCCCGGCTGAGAACTACCGCTGTTGCCCTCACGGCACTCTTGATCTGCCAGCCATTCCTCTCACGGCGCTGGTGGCTATGCGCTGCCCCTGCCAAGGACCAAGCAAGTCAGTATAGCCATTTGGAGCGTTTTTCCCACATGAATCGTACCCTGCAACGTCCCCCGTACGTACGACGAAGTACGATTCGTACCAGGAGCTGGACTCCGTACGAGTTGTACAGAGACCGTACGAATCGAATCCTCGTACAGTCTCACTCGGAACCCGTTGTACGCGACATCTGTACGGTTCGCGGCTGGTTTATACGACCCAGCAAGTACGATACGTGTCGGGTACGCACCGTATGACCCTTTTTCTACAGGAGCAGAGTTCACCCCGAAACAGGTACGGTACGGCCCCCCCCCCGGGTACGGCGCGTTCCCCCATGATCGCAGGGGTATGCGGTGTATACCCAGCGTACATGGGGTATGCATTGTACCCCATGTTCGGCGGGTGTAGGGCGCGTACCTCATGTACGCTGGGTGTACGGTGCATACCCCCATGATCACAGGGGTACGCGCCGTACCCCTGCGATCATGGGGGGTACGTGCCGTACAGTGTGTATGTGATTGTGTGCTTTTCCTTACGAATCGCCCTTACCTGACGTGGACCGTACGACTCGCGTCCTGATACCCCGGTCTGGATCGTACTCGTCGGGTCGTACTGCGTGTGTACGAGCCGTACGGAGACGGCTCCGGATGCGATTCGTACGGACGGTAATTTTACCGGATCGGAATCGGGCCCATCATTGTTGGGAAAGCTGCTGAGCCCTAATCAACCTAAAAAAAATATTCGCTGAGGGCAAACTTCTTTTTGGTCTCAGAAAATCGCACATTACTATAGTTGTTCCTGGCACTGAAGCAAACTACTTTGTGTGGCGATGTGCTCTTTGTGCTATGCCATAACTCACAGTGGAGTAAGCTGAAGTGGGCTGAACCATTGCTCAGTAGTGCATGCTGGAGTGGGTGGAAGAAAATGTGAATGACATATCTTGCACATAAATGTAGTAAAATCAAAGGGTTTTGTCTAAAAGCAGACCTAAAAAAGTCAATTGGTCTGACATTGGCTGCTAGCCTCTTTCTAGCCTTTGCTAATTTTTTGCTTTGTTTTTATATATGTATATTACAAATCAATAGAGAGGGTTGAAAAGATCGATAAATAGAGAGGCTTGCAAAATATAGATAGATAAATAGGTAGATAGATGACACAGCTTTGAATGAGTAATATAATAGGTAAATGTCTATAAAAACATGATATACAAAAACACTGAAAGCAAACTAGAAAATCATACAGGCAATATGTACATACAGGAGTAAATGACCGTTAATGCATGCCTACTAAAAAGAGGATACCTTTTAAAAGTACAGTTTCAAACGGACACAATTGGGTATTCTGTGAAATACCAGAGGTCAGACAAGCAAAGGCTACTCTAAAAGGAAATTACAACAGCATTAGCAGGACAGGAATTGACAAAGCTGGAGTGTGCCATGTGCTCACATCAAAAGACAGAGCGAGTAGAAAGAGTCCTGCTATCACATCAGGCTCTTAACATAAAAGGAACGCTAAAGTAATAATAAAGTAAAAACAAAAACACCACTGAAGGGATCTACATTGTGTGTGATCGGGCTCCTTGTTAAAGAGCAAAACACAGTCACTAAAAGTAAAGTTAGTTAGTGGTTGAAGTAAATTGACCCGTTCCCCTATGTAGGGTAGGAGCAACATGTGAATGACAAAACAACATACCAACAGATTATAAAAGCTGGCTGAAAGCCTCTTCAAGTAAATAGGCACTGGTCCAATTGTGGTCCTTACTATTGCAAAGCAATCTACTCGGGAATCTACCATTTACCCTTAAGACCGCAGAGTGATGAGGAAGACACTGAACACAGTCTTTTTGACTGCCGCAAGGGTAATAAAATACAAAATGAGCCCTCAGACCTTTGGTGCCACTGCACCTGCTGCATTTATTGATACCTATATCCCTGCCTTAAGAGAATGATAGAATATTCTCTTTGCTACAGCACACACATAAAGACATCAGGGTTTCCAGAAACCTTACATGCACACACAGGTACTGAGAACTGCCCCAGTGCAGGATGCCGCATTGACTGAAAACCATTTTTGGTCGATTTAAAGTGAACTGTTCTCCGTTAATGAAGAACCGATTTGCTGCCTTAAGATGAATGCAAAAAAACCCTTAAAAATTGCAGGAAATCGCTTTCACATTATAGCAGGCATGCGGGTTGGCTGTTTAGGTTAAAAAGAGCAAGTGTTTGTTGTTTTATGGTCAGTTTCTGAATCCTGCTACACCACTGACCACTTCCCTCTCTCCCATCTTCCCACACATGTTAAAGAGCAGTGCTGTTGTGAGCTATGTGTGAAGAGCAGGCTGCTCTTCAGGAGAAAGTCACACATTTCTTAACAGGGCTCTTTCTCTTGAAAAAATTGGATTAGTGTGTGTGTAATTTTTTTTTTCACGACGCTGAGGCGTTTGTCTTCTGTTTATTTCTCTTAATAAGGGCAATCCCGGTTGGTTGGCCCGCAGTACTGGAGAGAAATGATGGTGTGTCTCAAGTTTGGTTGGAAAGAAGACTGGTACATGTTAAAGGCCTGTTGGTACCTGTAAGGCTTGTTTGTGTGGTTATAATGAAGACGGTCAGCAGACTCCATGACAAAGTCCAACAGTGCGGTATAGTACGAGAATATTGTAACCAAAATATAATTTGACACAAATATTGTGCCCTGAATATTGTTTACAAAAATATCGCCCTATTAGATTTAATTATAGAAAATCTACACCGAAGGGGGCAATATTTTTATAAACGATATTTAGGACACAATATTTTCGTCAGACAATAATTTGCCTAATGATAATCTGACGTATAGCGACCAGCACAATGTGTGGAAGCCAATTGGAGCATTATGAACTGAATCCTTGTGAGATATTTTAGTGAGTGGCTGGAGCAAGGTGGATGAAAGAAAAGTGAGGCTCTTTGAACAGGTCTACAGATGGCCACTTTCCACTTGGATGCCACTCTGGATTCATAACACTTCCTGCTTCCAGTGAAAGCATCTTTGTGAATATTCTTCTTGGAGTGACCATGGCAGGCGATGATGGCTTTCTCTCTGCAGTGTCTTTAATTGATCTCTCCCTAAACTGTTGGAAAATTAGCTTGGACGTCGGATTGGGGCTGACTTGAGGGAAGGTTGCTGTTGGGGGCCCTTCTGCTCTTGTTCTACCACAGGGTTGCTCAGATCTTGGCGGCTTCCTCCGTGGGAGGCTTGTGGCCAGTCTTGATTGTGGGTAGCCCTGAGTGACATCTGTTTGGGTCTGTAAATACCTGGTTTGATCCTCGGTTATAGTAAAGTGTAAATAAAAAAGCACCATAGTGTGCACAGTGTGGCTGTTTAACAATTGTCTTGTATCAACTGATCTATGTGAACAAAAGGTTTAACCCCCTCAGTCATGTGTGGCTTATACGCACCCAAGCATACCGTGATCAATAACTCCCTATTAATTCCCTGGTTCAAGTTTTATATTAAAATAAGGTACAGTGGCTTCTATAACCAAATGGTAGCCTTGTCTTCAAATTAGCAAGATGGAGTACCAGTATGCACAGACTATGGAGTTTTAACTTGGAAGACTGTGTCTAATGGTTCAGAATAGGATCTGTCGCTTGCTGATCCTCAGTAGGATCTGCCTTGTGCTGGTGACGATGTTCTGTAGAACACCAGCCTGTTGATCAAAGTTACTTTCCCATCTGTGGTTTACCCACTAAGCTTAGGGAGACCACCTGAACTCAGAACATAAATGATGTTTGTCCTATCGGTTAAGAATTCACCAGTCATTTACGTGTTAGTTCACAACTTTATCTACTGAGAGAAGACCCTTGTTACATGGAACTTTTGCCCCTCAAATTCAGAGCTAGGATTAAGAGGGGGGTATATTTACTTAAAAATTACATAGCGTTCCATAAGTTACTAAGCATACTGGTAAAGCTCCATACAAGTTAGGACAGATTTAGAGGGACCCATATATATCACGCTGGTGAAGTCATTGAGACGTCTTCAGGATCACAAAACCTTAATGGCTTGAGATGGTAGAAAAAGAAGCTCAGATATTCATTCCACGTTTCTTATAGGACAGTGAAGATACAAAAGAAGGAGAGAAGAGACAGAGCCGTTGAAATTGAGCAGTTTGGATAAATGTTCACAATGTAATGCAATCAGTGCACCTTTCAACAGCTTTACTTTCCAAACCTTCTATCCCTATTCAAGAGCTTCAATTGTGACCTACATACTGAAGAGCATGAGCTTTGGAGTAGGTGGGATTGAAAAGAAGCGAATGTGAGCCAATTTCATAAAGCAATAGTGAGAGGATGGCACAAGTACAGATAATGGGAGCTTGGGAAAAGTAGTGGTTATATAAAATGATAAATGATAGGAAATGTTAGCATAGGCTTAGAGGAGACGGTGTTAGGAATCAAGTGTACTAATGCAAGGGAGGGATTGTCTAATAGAGTTATCACGCTAAAAACACCTCAACTAGATTTGTAACTAGATTTGTAACACCTCTTGTGATGTGATAATAGTTCAAGAGGGTCTCTTTTCAAGGCGGGCCTAAGCATTGTGGGCTAGATGTACGACCGATTTTTGCGGTCGCAAATGGGAAATCGTCCGTTTGCGACAGCAAAATAGGTCTGTGCAATGTAAAAACCCTATTTTGTGACTCAGTGACTTATTACCAACTCGCAAAATAGGGTCTGCGGCTCGCTATTAGGAAGGGGCGTGCCAAGGGCTTCCTTCCCTAATATCGAGTCGCACCTCTATGTATGATTGTTTTGCGACCGCAATCACAGTTTACCACCTATTTCCAAAAGGTGGTAAGCCACTCGCAAACGTGAAAGGGGCCCCATGGGACCCCTTCCCCTTTGTGACTGACAGTGAAAATATTTTGTCGAGCAGGCAGTGGTCCCATGCACCACTGCCTACTCTTAAAAAATTAAACAGAAATGTTTCATTTTTCTTTTTTAAATGTATCCCGTTTCTGTTTAAGGAATACGGGATGCATTAAAAAAATGCTTTATTTAAAAAGCAGTAACAGAATATGGGGGTCTGCTGAACCCAGCAGGCCACCATCCCTGTGAGTGCTGGCCATTCCCAACAGGGTCGCAAATTGCAACCACAAAAAAATGCAATTTGTGACTCGCAAAATGGAAGGGTCGTACATCTGGGCCCACGTTCTTAGCCCTGTTGTAGAGTTTGATGTAACTGAAGGTTCATGTCTTCAATAGACTGGACCAGAGGTGATGTCAAAGAATCTCTTTATAACAATCATACAGAATATTCAAGACATAAAATGTTTTAAACATTTTTTTTTGTCCTCATTCACCTCTGACCTCACTAGACAAACGAGCTGTCCGTACCAAAGCCCAATGATGGAAAAAGGAGGCGATTAGCTTAAGACTAGGGGTGCACCCTGCCTACAGGTACCATGACAGGCTCAGATGTCTATAACCCCGGGTAATGGGGGGAGAGGTCACTCTTCCACTCGGCCCAGGTGAGCCTAGTGACTTATATTGTTGGCTTATCGTGGGAACCGGGGATTCCCAAATAGTCAGAAGAGTGCAGATGAGGCACAATCATGGACCCAAACTGACTGACTGACTGAATTATTTATTAAGCGCACTATCGTCGAGGCATCTTGGCGCGGTGTGAGAATTAGGATTGACCACTTCCAGTCTAGGATTTAGTAAAATGCCTTTCTAAACAGGATCTTATTCGTTTCCAGGCGTAACTCCGTGGGCAAGGAATTCCACAGCTTTACCGCCTGAAATGAAAAAGCCTTGCCACCCCTTCGGGCTCTCTTTATCTTAGGTAGGCAAACCAGACCCAGACTACCAGATCTTACTGTGCGAGACGATACATAGCGAGGAAAAAGAGATTTCATGTCCTCTGCACCTCCTCCATTTACAGCTTTGTATATAGACATAAAGCCTTAAGCTGCACCCTTCGTCAAACAGGAATCCAATGTAGTAGCCTTATACCATTGGACGTCGGGTGGTGTTTCGAAAGATCCAACAGCACTCTTGCAGCAGCATTCTGCAATGACTGGAGTTTGGAGAGCTGTCTTTCTCCAGTTCCAACATACAGTGCATTGCAATAGTCAATACGCGATAAAACCAGGGCTCCTACTACTGTCTTCCTTAATGCAAAAGGTATAAATGGCAGTATTTTTTGGAGGACCTTCATTGTAAAGAAACAGGCCGAGGTGACCTGATTGACTTGAGAGGTGAGTGTTAAATCTTTTCCAATCAGAAAACCCAGGTTCTTTTTTTTTTAAATTAACATTTTATTGAAATAAAACAGAACAAAATCAGTAGTTCAGTAGCATAATGACATACAGAGAAAAATACAATATGCATTGCACACACAAATATAATATCTCATCTTGTGTCACGGTGTGAGGGTCCAGTTCTGTCCATGGCCATGTCAGCAGTGGAGAGCTATAAATCTCACCCCTATAAACATTCAAATGACCCCACTTTTTGTCCCATTTTTTTGGGGCAGCCTCTAAGTTTATAAACGGTCTTCTCAGCGATCATAGATCTATCCATTTCTGCAACCCATCCCACTATCAACGGTCGTTGAGGGACGCCCCAGTGCATTGCTATCAAGCTTTTTATGAGAAGACATCCCAGAGCCAGCCATTGATGCTCTATCTGCGTCAGATCCGTCGCCCCCCAGACATTGAGGATCCCCCCCTTGGGTGACAATGGGATTGGTTTCCCCGGCACATCCGAAACCCAGGTTCTTAACTATTTGTGCTGGGACGGGACAGATGCCAGCTACTGGGGGCCACCATAAATGATTCCAAATAGAGGGTTTTTGGTCAAATTCTATCACCTCAGTTTTCTGTGTTGAACTTTAAAAAATTCTATTCATCCAGCTCATAACACTTATAAGGCAACTTTGGAAACGCTCCGCTGTGACTTCAACACTCTGTGTAAGTGACACCACTAACTGGGTGTCATCAGCGTATGACACCTGTTTCAGACCTTGATCTTTTATCAGTTTTGCCACTGGGGTCACCTACAGATTAAACAATGTGGGGTATAACGCCGAACCCTGGGGGACTCCACACGGGAGAAAAAACTCTCCCGATTGAATTCCATCCCCGTAGATTTGTTGTACTCTGGAGTCCAAGAAGGTTAGAGCAGTGTCCCTAATACCCACAGCTTTGAGACTTTCTAGTAGGACCACATGGTTTACGGTGTCAAAAGCTGCAGTTAAATCAAGTAGTATTAGGACAGCTCTGCCACCTTCTTCCATGGCCCTACGAATTTCCTCCGTTGCCATTATTAGAGCAGATTCCGTTGAGTCTCTTGATCTGAAGCCGTGCTGCGTGGAGTCCAGGGTATTGTTAAGATCCACAAACTCCATTAGCTCCTGAATCTTGGCTTTCTCTAATATTTTAGATGGCAGAGAGAGACAGGATATAAGAGGATAATGCTTAGTATCCTGAGGGTCCAGTGTGTCTTTCTTCAAAATCGGTCTTATATAGGCCTTTTTCCATCTCTGAGGAAAGACTCCGGATCTTATAATCTCATTAAGAAGAGGAGTCAGAGAAGCACTTATCTCTTCCGATGCCAGATGGAGTATATAGGGGGGCATGGGTTAAGGGGTGAACCTGACTTAGTTTGAGTTAACAGCTTAGTGGTCTGTTTTTCATTTAGGAGAGAAAATGGGACAGACAATTCAGGGTTGAAGAGGTCTCAATTAGTTTCCTGTTGTCATTTCCCACATTTACCGGCAAGTTTGAAGTTCATTGTAAACTGCTTGGACCTTTTGCTGAAAAAACAGAGCCAGTTTGTCAACAACATTTTGGTCTGGGACAAACATTGTGTCACGAGGACACTTTAGGATCAATACTATTTTAAATAGTTCCTTGGAGGAATTTGTGGCCTCTTGAATTGTTTTGGTAAAATACGCCATCTTGGCCTGTTTTATTACCTTTTTATACTCCTCTAGGGTTCTGTTGTACTCCTTCTTATGCTCTGCACTATAGTCAGATCGCCAGATCCGCTCCTGACACCGGCATTTAATTTTAAAAAGCTTCATCTCTGCTGTGTACCATGGCGAAGGCGACTAATCGTCTCCTTGGTTGTTTACTTTCCTCTGGGGCCAACTCATTTACTGCCTGCTTAATCCATAGATCAAAATGATCAGCCCCACCGTCGCTATCCTCCATAGGGGGGGGAACTATTTGTCAGGATTAGCACGTCTCTCTGTATGCGTTTCCAGGGGCGAGCTTTCACTAACAGGGGACAATCCCTGCGGCCATTAATAGATACATTTATTTTTACTTTAAAGTGGATAGCTGCATGATCTGACCAAGGGCTGTACAACTCCTACTTCAATATGGTCATTGCTAGTAAAAATGCCATCCAGCGTATGCCCAGCTTGATGAGTGGGATTAGATACAATCTGCTTCATCCCATAGCCCAGCAAGTTGTCAATTATGATAGAAGAATCTGAATTATTACTTTCCTCTGAGTGAAAATTAAAATCACCTAAGACTGTTAAGGTTGTAGTATCGAGACAGGATTCCAGAAAGCTTTGTAGTGCTCTGATCAAAGGGGCTCTTGCCCCTGGTGGCCTGTATATCAATAAACCGGATAGAAGTTCTTTATTATTATATTTTACACTGAAGGACATAGCTTCTGCTTCTAGTGTAGATTCCAATCTAAAATTAACTTTAAAATGGGAGCGATATATCAACACGATGGTGAACAACCTTTACAACGCAACTTTTACAACGCACCACCATTACAACAAAACTTTTATAACGCAAGTGTATTTACAACGCATGCTTTTACAACACATGCTTTTACAACGCAAGTACCTTTACAACGCAAGTACCTTTACAACGTAAGTATTATGTTTCTTTTTATTTTTTTGTATATGTATTATTAAAAATATTATACTATATTGTAGTTATTTATTTATTGTTGTAATAATATTTTTATTTTTTCAATTAGATTTATTAATTTGAGTATTTAGAAATAATAATTTAGTATTATTATTTAAAAAAGAGTATTAATTTTTACAATTCATAGATGATATTGAAAATTGTTGTAAAATATTTTTATTTATAGAAGTTGATTTATTAATTTGAGTTTTTAGTAATAATACATTAGTAATATTTTTTAATTAGGAGTATTATTTTTTCTATTTACATAATATATAAAAAAATGGAAATTAATACTCTAGTATTAAAATAAAAAATATTATTGTCAATTTTAATTTTAAAAGTCTATAAATATTTACTGATGTAATTTAAAATATATCAATTAAAATAAAGAACTTTTATGTATTTTATTTATACATTTGTCAAAATTTTTAAATGAAAATATACTTTTTAATGTAGAAATATGACTTTAGTATTTATAAATTATAATTATTTTTAATATTGCTAAATAAATTGACATTTTTATTTAAAAAAATGTTTTTAGAGTTAGTAAATATAAATAACTTTAGATTTAATAAAAGATAAAAATTTATTTTATATTTGATTTTTTAAAATAAGTTAATTTAAATTATTAAAAATTTTAAAATTGTAAATGGAAAAAGTATTCAAATATTTAGAAAAAACACTTTAAAAAATTTATTTTTAATTAGAAAATTATTTATAATATTTTGAGGAATAAAAAGATAAGTGAAAAGATATTATTATTATACTTTGGTAACTATTAATATTTGAATTTTTTTAAATTAATTAAAAATTTAGAAAAAATTATTAAACAACATGTCGCCGATCGTGTTACTCGTGTATGCCTATGTCGGGTCACAAAAAGTAAAGGAGAAAATTAATTAGGGAATAGGATTTGTTGGAAAAAAATGAAAACATAGGGGTCCATTAGGATGGCGGGCGGGCTTTGCCCGCCCGCCACCCTAACGGAGAAGAGGACCGCCCGCTAACAGTGCGGGGGTCCCGACATTTGTATTAGGATGCGCCGGCCACACAGGCGGGTGCATCCTGTATGTCTACCATTGCGGCGGGCGGAGCAGGAATCTCCGCCCGCCGCAATGGTAAAAGTGCACGTTTTGCTTGGCAACGCGCAACATGACAGGCACCGCGGTGCCTGCCATGTTGCACTCTGAAATGCGGGGGGGTACCATAGGTACCCCCCATGTGCACCCCCCAAGCGACAGACTCCCAGGGGGCCCGCAAGGGGCCCCCGCAGGGAGTCTCCGCATGCCTTTCCGTGGCGGCATTGCCACCACGGAAATGCACTGTGTAATGCACATTGTAATATGGCGGGCGGTGTCTGCAAGACACCGCCACCATGTTACAGGTTTTCCGCCCTGGCCGCTAGGCGACCGGGGCGGAAAACAGGCGGGCGGTGTTTCACACCGCTGCGGTCCCCTCCGCCATCCTAATATGGCGGGGGGGAATGCAGGGAAGGATGTCGGGCGGATTGCCTCCGCCAGGGTGGCGGTGGCCACCGCTACCCTGGCGGAGGCAATCCGCCCGACATCCTAATGGGCCCCATAATCTTTTATGATTGTTTTACATTACGATTTTGTTTATGAAAATTTGAAATTGTAAATGCATTTTTAAAAAAAATTCTATCAGTTTCCTTTCAACTATAAATTTGTTAAATGTGGTTATTACATTAATGAAGAATGCTTCTTTAATTTATTACTGTAATTTTGGTTAGGAACACTCTATCGAGAAATAATTTTGATTGTATGCAATGTTTTAAAAAAGTGTTATGGATGACATAGTTTCGATAATGTTAAGGTAGGAGGGATTCATTGTTTATTTTCACTTGGTTGGTCAGTAGGTTATAAAAAATTCTTTCGGCTGCAAAAACAAAAATAGCAGTTGTTTAGGTTTGGTGAATATTTTTTCTTTGGTGGCTTATTTCATTTGAAAAAAATTAAAAATGGCGCGTTATTTCTGCATCAAATTTGTCAATAGCTAGGGTTGTATAGTGAGAAAATGTTCTGGTAGGAGGTAGAAAATAATTTAGGATGTTATTATAGTGCTGTCATATTTTGAAAAAATGTATTTCTTGCATCAATATGTAATGCAATAGAGTTAGATTTCTTTTTTCAAAGTGTTCCTATTGATCATTCTGGAGATTGAAAATATTTTATTTTTCAATACAGTAGAATTATTGGTAATTATGGTATTTTTTTTTAAACTATGCATTTGATTTCTAAAAAAAATTAAAAGGATGTATTTAACACATATCTGCTTAGATATTTTAGGATTTTAAAGAAAATTAACTTTCCAAAATTATTTTGTGCTTCTAACCAAAATCATGTTGTAAATTATATGGATATTTAAAGAAGCAAAATAAAAATATTACTATAGAAGAAAGATTAGTGGGGCATCCCGCTGGCGGATGGTCTACATGCGGTGTCGTTGTATGCAGACGACCTGCTCCTATACGTCAGGGACATAACCGCAATCCCCACCTCTCTCACTGCCGTCTTTGCTACATTTGAGGAGATGTCGGGCCTCAGGGTCAACTGGTCCAAATCTGGGGCCTATCCCTTTGGCCCAGACACGCCCGAGTGCGACGTGCAACTGGGCGGAGGCAGATTACAGTGGTACCCCACCTCCTTTCGCTATCTGGGAATACAGATTTATCGGAACCCGCTGGATATCTTGGAGGGGAACCTCGTTAGGACGATCGCCTCGATACGGGCGCAAGTCCGCTTTTGGAATACCCTCCCACTTAATGTCCCAAGCCGCATAGCTCTGTCTAAAATGATTGTGTTGCCCCGGCTACTCTACTATTTCGCGAACATACCCACTTATGTCCCAACCAGGATATTTAGAGACCTGGAGGTGCTACTCCGCGACCTTATATGGAACAGCGGCCGCCCACGAGTAGCACTGACGAAGATGTACATGCCAACTGACTCGGGAGGATTGTCAGTTCCCAATCTAGAGCTGTATTACCTTGCGGCACAGACGCAATGGGTGGCGTACTGGCTGAGTGGCAAATATCTTGAGGATACGGCCTCGGAAATCGAGGCTGCATGGACGCAAACGCAGATTAATACACTGTTTCACCCGCTCACCCAAGCGCGATGCCCCTCCCAGCTGCACGTGGCGGTGGCGCGGAAATGTTTCCTGAGGTGCCTACGCCTTACCAGAGCGACCAAGCCGTATGCCCCGGTCATACCACTGCTGGGCACACCGACCCCGGCGGGGATCCTCACGGAAACGCGCTTGGAAGCATGGGCACGGGCGGGGGTGGACATGCTGAGCGACCTGTACGCTGAAGGCGAATTGCTTACCTTCGCAGCCCTGGCTGACAGCGCGGACCTCCCGGCTGGGCAGTTCTTGCAGCACGCGTCGTTACTGCGCACGCTCACAGCCTCCTGGGGTGAAGTGACGGAAGAACTCCCGATGCATTGCTATATCCAGTACCTGCATGTCATGGGCAACGGATCGCACATCATACACTGGCTGGCGCAGGCGTTACAGACACACTCGCAACCTTCTACACAGCCGCTGCGTGACAAATGGGCGGCGGACAGGGGCCGGGACTGGACCGATAAGGAGTGGGCGATGGTCTTGGCGGGACCGACCAACATCCCTAGAAACCCCCGCTTTAAGATTATACAGTACTATTTGCTAAGTCCAACAAAGTGCAAGCGCGCTTTTGGGACGTGGGCCTCATCACAGCCAAACGCCTGCTCACCAAGCATTGGAAATCTGCTACCCCTCCCCACACACAGCACTGGCGAACGTCCTTCACTAACTGGGCGCGAGCGGAAAGTGCCGTGCTCCTGAGGGAAGAAACGGCGGGACTACGCAAGTTCCCCATCGCCCAGCTCTGGGACGATCTCCTCCAGACGTATCAGGAGGCCTGCCAGGAACATGAGATGACCTAAGGCGACCACCGCCTGCCTCATAGACGCGCTGGGCGCACTCACATGCCGAGACCTTGCCTGGAAGTGCACCGTCTCCCCCCCCCCCGCACTGCCCCCCCCCCCACACACACAGCTTCTGTCCTCCTAGCCCTGGTCCCTCTGGCTGCTTACCCCCCGCTACATCACACGATGATCTCCTTCATGCCCCCCCTCCACCCACTCCCTGACCGCGATACATTACCCGACCCCAGTTTTCCCCTGCCGTTATGACGCGTGGGGGATAGTTTAACCGCTGGTCAAGTTCCCCGACCAGACTTACACTTAGCTCTCGATATGGACACTGAGGAAAGAGCGACCACTAGGCGGCAGCACACTACGAAACGCATGCTACACCTGGAGTACGAAGAGGTACTGACGCTTAGGGCTCCGGCGCACGCAGTGAACATACACGCGGCAAGGTGAAGTGAACCTGTCCTAACACTGACTGACCGCTGCGCCTGGGACCTGAGGATTAGTGTGCGATCCGCCCTGCTGCCGCACATGTGGACATCACTTTTAGGGCTGCGACCTGGACTCGCGAGCCTTCACCGGTAGTTTTATGCCTCAGTGAGCTATACCACACACTGATTGTCATGCACGATAGAGCATTGCAAATGCGAGCCATACCCACAACCACCCCGAGACCCACGCATTGCTATGCACTTATACAGCTCTGCACACACCTAGGTGAGGTCCCGGGGAACAAGCTGCGACGACTGCGATGCTTGCCTGAATGACACATTTCTACTGTTGTTACAAAAAAAAAAAGAGAAAATTAGACTGATCATTTCTTATGGGCAATTCCAAATGACAATGCTGATTCCATCATGTATACTGCCGCTGGACCCCCGGATTGCCAGTTAAATGGCTGTGTCATCCATGCCGCATCACTCTGTTTCTTGACTATCTGATTCGCCCCTCTGTGGGCCATGCAATGCACCCTGTATGATGATGGACAAATGTGAAATAAAGGTCTTCCAAAAACAAAAACAAAAACAAAAAAAATAGAAGAAAGATTAGTACATAATAGTTTTTATTAATAAATGCATTTATTTTCCAAAAAATATGCTTTACGATGTTAGCAAACTTGGAATAGTTTTTCAAAGTTTGGAAAAAATGTAGCTATTTTTTTTCCTTTTCACTTTGGCATGTTTGGGGTTATTCGATGTTGCAAAAAAATGATTACTTATGGCAGGAAAAAGGAGAAAAAAAAATGCAACAAAAACAAGGCTGACCCGACTAATATTTTTAGAGAATGTTTTAAAAAAATATTTTTGCCAATTGTAATTAGTGTTTGATTAAATTTAGGGCAAAGCAAGAAAGTAAGGTGAATTGTTTTATTTAGAAACTTAGAATGTTAGCCACATTTTCGAGGTAGTCTAGAGCCACACACAACGAAAACTGTTGCATTATACCCAATAGTCTCTCAGACATCTCCTTTGTTTTTTTTGTAACTTGTGGGTTTAGACTACCACTTAAAGTTTGGGAAAGTCTCATTTCTTGGAAACTTTGCTCCTTCTTCAAAGTTTCCAAAAAAGAGTAGAAATTAGGGTGAGGTTTTCCAATTGTATGGTTGAAGGAGTTATGCCATCCCTCAATGGCATTATTAGTTTTAGCTTCTCCCTCTAAACAGCTCGTGTAACAGTTCCACCACTCCACATGAAAACGTGGCTTCCTCCTGCGACCCGATCTGCTTAGGTGCCCAATCCATGTGTCTTCAAAATAATTTAGGATGGGTGCCAATTTGTCTTCATTTTCATTGTAATAATCAGATTCAGTAATGGCAGTGTAGTACTCATCTACACTTTTGGGAGGAACAAAACAAAGTGCTGTTAATTTTTTTTTAATTCAACTTGGAGTTTGCTATCTGTGGAGTATTCTGCAACCAGGGGTGTTTTCTGTAATTTACGCCAGAATGCCTGGGAAAAATGGAAAAAACACCCCTGAATTTGGGTATCCGTGTACGTTTTACTGATCACATTGATCATGCTCAATTCAAAATCTACTATTATTTCCCTAGGACTTTTTGTTATTGTATTTTTAATAACTGATAAAAGTTCAGTGTAGGTTGCAGAAGTCTTATCAGGCAGCAAACTATATACTAAGGGGATGACATTATGGTTAAGTTTAGCCTTTATAGTGTAAATTTGCATGAAAGGATGGGGTGTACTTTTAAAGGTCCCATCCATCATCCAAATTTCACTATTTTCTAACTTTACAAGGTTGCGGGGAGTACTAAAAATTAGAATACGTTTTTGAGGGTTTTCATTGTCATGGAGAAGGAAGGGTTCATCAGCAAAAGAAATAGTTAGTTCATGTGGAATTATAATGTCAGAAAAGGTATGAGGTGTTGTGGTTTGGGTGTTACTTGCCTGCTTTTGTCTTTGAATAATTCCCCTCAAATTAGGAATTATAGGCATATTACTAGAAACATGAGAGGGGACATGTTGTGCAACCTCTCTTAAAATGGATCCTGTTCAATCATTGGAGGTGCTTGCTAGTTCTTTCATCTCGTTTAAGGTTTCCCTTACATCAATCTCCATTGCAGAGGCAGAGTGGTTGTGATCAGTAGTTTTGATAACGATATCATCATGGGTAACCGCCCTGCCGCTGCAATGGGATGAGTAGTATTGCACACACCTCCAATGATTTCTAGGAACACTTATACTTTCTTTACAATATATGCATCCTGCATGCTTAAGTAATGTGTTTCCTTTTCTGGATTTGATGTAGGAAGCTGTTTCCTGAGTAGACATTATCTGTGGGATTTTTTTTTAAATATGTGATTGAAAATAAATTAAAAGTTAGAACAATATCTTATAGTTTCTCTACTTCTGCATTTTTCTGGAATTATAATTGTTAATCCTCCTGTTACATAAATCTCCCTTTTCCCTAATGTTTCTCCTCTTTGCAGTACAAATAGTCAATTTTGTTCTACAGTTTAGCACACTTTTCTTTCTGCTGCAATTTTTTTAAAGTTGAAATAGTATCTGTTACCACCACACCATCCTACACTTTCCCAACTGCTGCACCTAGTTGGAGTTAGAATAGTAATTGATACCCCTACACCATCCTACACTTTCCCTACTGTTGCACCTACCTGGAGTTAGAATAGTAAATTATACCCCTACACCATCCAACACTTTCCCTACTGCTGCACCTACCTGGAGTTAGAATAGTAAATAATACCCTTACACCATCCTACACTTTCCCTACTGTTGCACCTACCTGGAGTTAGAATAGTAAATAATACCCCTACACCATCCTACACTTTCCCTACTGCTGCACTTACTTGGAGTTAGAATAGTATTTGATACCCCTACACAATCCAATAATTTCCCTACTGCTGCATCTATCTGGAGTTAGAATAGCAATTGATACCCCGACACCATCCCACACTTTCCCCACTGCTGCACCTAACTGGAGTAAGAATAGTAAATAATACCCCTACACCATCCCACACGTTCCCTACGGCTGCACCTACCTGGAGTTAGAATAGTATTTGATACCCCTACACCATCCAAGACTTTCCCTACTGCTGCACCTACCTGGAGTTAGAATAGTAAATTATACCGCTACACCATCCCACACTTTCCCTACTGCTGCACCTACCTGGAGTCAGAATAGTAAAGAATACCCCTACACCATTCTACACTTTCCCTTGGAGTATGCATTTTAAATACCTTTTGATTTGGTTTCTTTCTTTGTGGTCTTGTTTCTGCTCTGCTTTTTCGTTTCTTGGTGGTCTTTTGGGTTGTTGTACGTCTGGGTTTCACCTTGTTATTTGGTGATGAGAAGATTAATGTGAATTTCTAAAAAAATGATTTAGGAAATGGAAATGTTGTTTTAATGTAAAATGTTTGTGATACAGTTAAAAATGTCAACAATACTATGTATAATTTACATTTTACTTTACTGTACCTTTTATACTATACTACCCTTTCCCTGTCACTGCATTTTTCTGGTGTTAGAATAGTATTTTATTCCCCTACACCATCCCACACTTTCCCTACTGCTGCACCTACCTGGAGTTAGAATAGTATTTGATACCCCTACACAATCCAACACTTTCCCTGCTGCTGCACCTACCTGGAGTTAGAATAGTAAATTATACCTCTACACCATCCTACACTTTCCCTACTGCTGCACCTACCTGGAGTTAGAATAGTAAATAATATACTTACACCATCCTACACTTTCCCTACTGTTGCACCTACCTGGAGTTAGAATAGTAAATAATACCCCTACACCATCCTACACTTTCCCTACTGCTGTACTTACTTGGAGTTATAATAGTATTTGATACCCCTACACAATCCAATACTTTCCCTACTGCTGCATCTATCTGGAGTTAGAATAGTAATTGATACCCCTACACCATCCCACACTTTCCCTACTGCTGCACCTAACTGGAGTAAGAATAGTAAATGTTATCCCTACACCATCCTACACTTTCCCTACTGCTGCACCTACCTGGAGTTAGAATAGTATTTGATACCCCCACACCATTCAAGACTTTCCCTACTGCTGCACCTACCTGGAGTTAGAATAGTAATTGATACCCCTACACCATCCCACACTTTCCCTACTGCTGCACCTACCTGGAGTTAGAATAGTAAATAATACCCCTACACCATCCTACACTTTCCCTACTGCTGTACGTACTTGGAGTTATAATAGTATTTGATACCCCTACACAATCCAATACTTTCCCTACTGCTGCATCTATCTGGAGTTAGAATAGTAATTGATACCCCTACACCATCCCACACTTTCCCTACTGCTGCACCTAACTGGAGTAAGAATAGTAAATATTACCCCTACACCATCCTACACTTTCCCTACTGCACACCTACCTGGAGTTAGAATAGTATTTGATACCCCTACACCATGCAAGACCTTCCCTACTGCTGCACCTACCTGGAGTTAGAATAGTAATTGATACCCCTACACCACCCAACACTTTCCCTTGGAGTATGCATTTTAAATACCTTTTGATTTGGTTTCTTTCTTTGTGGTCTTGTTTCTGCTTTGCTTTTTCGTTTCTTGGTGGTCTCTTGGGTTGTTGCACGTCTGGGTTTCGCCTTGTTATTTGGTGATGAGAAGATTATTGTGAATTTCTAAAAAAATGATTGAGGAAATTGAAATGTTGTTTTAATGTTAAATGTTTGTGATACAGTTTGAAAAGTCAACAATACTGTGTATAATTTACATTTTACTTTACTGTACCTTTTATACTATACTACCCTTTCCCTGTCACTGCATTTTTCTGGTGTTAGAATAGTATTTTATTCCACTACACCATCCCACACTTTCCCTACTGCAGCACCTACCTGGAGTTAGAACAGTAAAAAATACCCCTACTCCATCCTACACTTTCCCTACTGCTGCACCTACCAGGAGTTAGATTAGTAAATAATACCCCTACACCATCCTACACTTTCCCTACTGCTGCACCTACCTGGAGTTGGAATAGTATTTGATACCCCTACACAATCCAACACTTTCCTTACTGCTGCACCTACTTGGAGTTAGAATAGTAATTGATACCCCTACACCATCCTACACTTTCCCTGCTGCTTTGCTTTTTCGTTTCTTGGTGGTCTTTTGGGTTGTTGCACGTCTGGGATTCGCCTTGTTATTTGGCTATGAGAAGATTAATGTGAATTTCTAAAAAAATGATTAAGCAAATGGAAATGTTGTTTTTATTTAAAGTGTTTGTGATACAGTTAAAAATGTCAACAATACTGTGTATAATTTACATTTTACTTTACTGTACCTTTTATACTATACTACCCTTTCCCTGTCACTGCATTTTTCTGGTGTTAGAATAGTATTTTATTCCCCTACACCATCCAACAATTTCCCTACTGCTGCACCTACATGGAGTTAGAATAGTAATTGATACCCCTACACCATCCCACACTTTCCCTATCGCTGCACCTACCTGGAGTTAGAATAGTAATTGATTCCCCTACACAATCCAACACTTTCCCTACTGCTGCACGTAACTAGAGTTAGAATAGTAATTGATACCCTAACACCATCCAACATTTAATCTAAAGCAGCACCTTCTTGGAGTTAGAATACTAATTGACATGCCTACACCATCCCACACTTTATGTATTGCTGCACCTACCTGGAGTTAGAATAGTATTTGATACTCCTACACCATCCAACATTTTCCCTACTGCTGCATCTACCTGGAGTTAGAATAGTAATGGATACCCCAACACCATCCCACACTTTTTTTTACAGTAGCACCTTCTTGGAGTTTGAATAATAATTGATTTCCCTACATCATCCCACATTTTATATACTGCTGCATCTTCCTCCAGTTAGAATAGGTATTTTTAACCTTATAACTACCCACACTTTTCATTCTGCTGCAATTTTTTAAAATGTTTATTCAATATATTTGCCCTACTTTCGAGTATGCATTTTAAATACCTTTTGTTTTGGTTTCTTTCTTTGTGGTCTTGTTTCTGCTTTGCTTTTTCTTTTTGTTGGTGGTCTTTTGGGTTGTTTGCACATCTGGGATTCTCCTTGTAATTTGGTGAGGAGAAGATTAATGTGATTTTCTTAAAAAATGATTAAGGAAATGGAAATGTTGTTTTAATTTAAAATGTTTGTGATACAGTTAAAAATGTCAACATTACTGTGTATAAGAAAATTTTTACTTTATTGTACCTACATACTATACTACCCTTTCCCTGTCACTGCATCTTTCTGGTGTTAGAATAGTAATTGATACCCCTACACCATCCTACACTTTCCCTACTGCTGCACCATTAAGAAGTTAGAATAGTAATTGTTACCCCTACACCATCCTACACTTTACCTACTGTTGTACCTTCCTGGAGTTAGAATAGAAATTGATACCCCTACACTATCCCATACTTTCCCTACTGTTTCACCTACCTGGAGTTAGAATAGTACTTGATGCCCCTACATCATCCAACACTTTTCCTAATGCTACACCTACCTGGAGATAGAATAGTAATTGATACCCCAACACCATCCCACACTTTTTCTACTGCAGCACCTTCATGGAGTTAGAATAGGAAATTATATTCCTACTCTATCCTACAGTTTCCGTATTGCTATTGATATCTCTACATTTTCTAAAATTTTCTATAATGCAGCACTTTAATGGAGTAATTTAAAATAAATTTAACTCAACATTTTCTTGCTCTTTTATAATCTATTCTTCATTAATAAACACAGTATAACAAATGCTGTTATGCTAATAATGAAATATTTACCTTCTTTAATACTCAACGTTAGAATTTCCAAAGAGGAAATTGTTAATTCTTTTTTCCTTATCGAATTTCTGTGTAAAAATCAGAATAAATATGTGTGGTTTAGTAAATGTTTTTAAGTTTAATTAATTTAGAAATGTAATTTCTATAATTTAGAAAAGTACCTTTAATTTATTGTTGAAGAGCAGTGTGGCTCCTGTAGCAAACTCGAATATTTTTAAACTAGGCCTTTTCGTCACACTTTATAGAAATTCATCTATAGAAAAAAATGTAACATTTAGTGATGTTTCTATTAAAATATATCTTTAATAAATCGAAAAAAAATTTATTAAAAAAATTATTTTCTTTACAAAATAGTCCGTTTTAAATATGTTGTGGGTTTTTAAAAAAGAAATATGTTTCCTTAAATATAGCAATATATTGTTGCTATTTATTTCGTTTATCTATTGAAAATAAAAATTATTAGAGGCAGCGTTTTAAATGTTTAGAGAAAACATTTCTGTTATTAATTTGAGAAACTTACCTGTGTTGTGAAAAATAATGCTTCTTTGAAAGAATTTGGTGTTATCTTAATGAAGAGGTCAGAGGGTCAGTTTTTGGCGTCTGGTCACTCTGGGATTTGAGAATCAACTGATTTTAAAATGGTGTCTTGCTCGTATTTATAAGTTTTACTCAGTGTCATTGTTTTATTTAAGAAACATAGCGTCGGTATTCTTTATTTAAATCCGTTTCATTTCTGTGTAAACTTATAATTATTAAAAATCAGGAAAAGATGTTTTGTTTTCACTTTATCGTTCCGTTTTGGCATCCATTTTGAAAGTAGTGTTGTGGTATTAATTTCATGGAAAGAGTTGTAGGACATGTTTAGGAACTACACAGTTTAAAATGGCGACTATGTGTATGTATAATATATGTATTTACGAATAATTATTTTCTTTAATGGTACGAAATAGTTACTTTGATATATTTTAGAAATCGTTGTTTGTGTAAAAAATTCAACACTTACGAATTAATGAGTATATTTTAATACGCGAGTATTAATGGTAATACTCGAGTACTAATTCTAATACCCGATTATTAATTTTATTAAATGCTTGGCATTTCGTTCATTTACCGTTCAGTTTTTCTCTACATTTTAAAACACTTCCCCACCCAAAACCCCTATTTTCCCTGCATCCCGTGCCAGGTTTTATTTAACAAAAAAAACCAAAAACGTTATTTATGCGTTGTAAAGGTATGCGTTGTAATCGAATTCGTTGTAATGGCACTTTTCCATTATTAATACTATCTCGCGTTGTAACAGTATTCGTTGTAAAAACATGCGTTGTAAAAGTATTTGCGTTGTAAAAAATGCGTTGTAAAGCCATGCATTGTAATAGCATGCGTTGTAACATCATACATCCCAACGCGTTACCCCCTCCTACTGCTCCCTTCCTATCGCTCCTTTCCTATCTACTTGTGACACTAAATATCCAGCTGGGACTGCAATGTTCCAAATATTACTAGAAACTAAAAATGTAACTCCCTAGTACCTCACGCCCAACTGAGCCCCAGGCCATTATAGCAACAGATCCCAGAAAGCAGTCTTTTCCCTGCCAAAAGCTATTGACAGATCCATCTTAGGTATCTTAAAGAGCAAGTCCAACCAGTCAGAATACAAGGGGGGAGTGGGGTCTATCCATCTTTTGCATATTTGTCTATTCTATGCCATACTACTAGCTAGGAGACAAATATGCAAAAGATGGAAGACTTAAAATGTTGTGTGCAAGAGGCTAGAAGAGCCAAGAAAATGTAGCAACAAAGCATGGCTATACAAGATTTATACATCAAATATTTACAGCAAAACACAACACTTATGCTGCTGATGGGGACACTCCTAAGGGTTTGAGGGCATTGAAAGGTAGAATGGTTTAAGATCTTGAGTGTGACAGTTTCCAGGGCATCATAGATGAATATTAGAAGGGTCATGCTTCCAAAACAGGCTTATGAATAAAATAAATATTCTTCATATGATTTCAGGCCACAATGCTATCCATGTGATGTTTTCACCTTATACATAAAATACTGGGTTAAAATCTGATGTTTTTGTCGTCACTTTTCTCCACACCTTAGCCTGTTGAATAGTGCCCTAGTGAGTTAGACAAATATGTTTGTTTTACTTATAACCTAGTCTACTGGTAACTATTGCAGGCTTCTAATTTACCATTTGGCATTGAGGGAACTCCTATCTCCCACAGTCTCACCTACCTTGAAGTTCTAAAGGAGAGGGCACAACTTTGTTCACGACAGCAGGTGTGCAGTGTGATTATTTTTATGTTTTAGCTAGCTATGGACACTCTCACTGGTGTTTAAGCTTACAGTTTGCTGCTGGAGTCATCATTTGGTCTGTGTTGGTCCTCTGCAGACGCAAGAAGTTAATGTTCCACATGCTGAATGATCTTCTCGTATTTGCAGTCCAATCTTAGTTCCACCATCTTGTGCTGTGTCTTGGAGTCAGTGCACTTTTACTCTTCTGATAGCTATTAAACTTTTCTATCTCTTCAGCCAACAGTCAGTCAAAAAAAGTAGTTGGTAGTGTCTATCCGAAGTAACGGTAGCCCAAGTGAGACTATTACAGGAGAATCACTTATGAAGGGCACACAATGTTTTCTGTTGGTCGTGTATCTTTTCTACTTATTGTTACTTTAATACTAATACACTGCTATTGCTGAAGGATGTACTTAGAGGTGGGAAAGCCAGAGAATTTATGGGAAGAGCGTTCCCAGAGCTGATCCAGGGGTCTGACTTGGCTCCAAAGACCAAACCATGAGCCGTAGCCACTGGATCATATTGGGAGGGCGCATGAGAAGGAGGCAAAAATAAACTGACCTAACTATGGACATTCTATGACAGGTTGATGCCCCTGATAGCCCAGTAGTTGAGGCAGTCACATGTTATCAATAATCAAAAAAGAGGTGTATAGTCACAAAAGAGTGTGCTGTTCTGTGAACATGTAACAGGCGAGAGCGTGGATAGAAGAATTACACTAGGCTGAAGAAACTCCCATCAGCCCACCATTGTGGCGGAATCTCATCATGTGGGATACGGATGGTAAATCCAAATCTCGCCCAATCCCATCTAATGATGGTGCAGAGATGGATGACCGGGGTAACCTTCTAGCCACAGTGTATTTCGAATGGTGCTGATAGTTGTGCAGTGCTCGGTGAAAAAAAAGGTGTGTGAAATTAAAATTAACTACTAGTGCATAAAATATGTTTATTAGGAACTGCGCTAGTGTTAAGATTTAAAAAACACCTAATAGTTTGAAAATATAACTATATATTCGCGCTGTGCAGTGTGGTCGACATGTTTCAGCTTACGGAGCAAAGATCTCCAGCTTTCTTCAGGACTGTGATGGAAAGAAGCTACTGCAGAGTGAACAATTTTACAGTGTAATTGTAAACAAAATACATTCTCCTACCAGAAACTTGGAGCCCCAATATTAGCTGGTGGAAAGTGAAATAACTCGTCCTATTCCCAGCGTTTTTGTGGGAAGTAACCTCACCTCACCCGGCACCCGCTCGGGAAAATGAGGCCCCGCTCTGTCCGTCGGTACCTCGATCAGCTTCGGCTTTCGACCGAGGTACCGACGGACAGAGCGGGGCCTCATTTTCCCGAGCGGGTGCCGGGTGAGGTGAGGTTACTTCCCACAAAACGCTGGGAATAGGACGAGTTATTTCACTTTCCACCAGTTAATATTGGGGCTCCAAGTTTCTGGTTGGAGAATGTATTTTGTTTACAATTGCACTGTAAAATTGTTCACTCTGCAGTAGCTTCTTTCCATCACGGTCCAGAAGAAAGCTGGAGATCTTTGCTCCGTAAGCTGAAACATGTCGACCACACTGCACAGCGCCAATATATATTTCTATTTTCAAACTATTAGGCGTTTTTTAAATCTTAACACTAGCGCAGTTCCTAATAAACATATTTTCTGCACTAGTAGTTAATTTTAATTTCACACACCCTTTTTTCACCGAGCACTGCACAACTATCAGCACCATTCGAAATACACTGTGGCTAGAAGGTTACCCCGGTCATCCATCTCTGCACCATCATTAGATGGGATTGGGCGAGATTTGGATTTACCATCCGTATCCCACATGATGAGATTCCGCCACAATGGTGGGCTGATGGGAGTTTCTTCAGCCTAGTGTAATTCTTCTATCCACGCTCTCGCCTGTTACATGTTCACAGAACAGCACACTCTTTTGTGACTATACACCTCTTTTTTGATTATTGATATTATGGTTTGGGTTGTGAGGTGTGATGGTCTATAAACCAACCCATTTAGACCCCCTAGTTTTCTATGTTTGTCCAGTCACATGTTAGCCTACTGACTCTACCTGACCCCTATCAGTCTGAGTGGTTCAAACGGATGTATGACGTTACAACGCATACTTTTACAACGCCTACCTTTACAACGCATTTTTTACACCGCAACATCCATTACAACGCATACCATTACAACGCATGCCATTACAACGAATTCTTTGAAACTACCTTTACAACGCATTCCACTACAACGCATACTACATTTACAACGCATACCATTACAACGCATAACATTACATTGCATGTAAGGTAAGTATTGGATAGTGTAGGGGTAAAAATTACTATTCTAACTCCAGGGGGTGCAACAATAGGGTGAGTGTTGGATAGTGTAGGGGATAACATTACTATTCTAACTCCAGGGGGTGCAACAGTAGGGTAAGTGTTGGATAGTGTAGGGGTACTATGTGTTGTAATGCTATGCGTTGTAATGGTATGCGTTGTAATGACTGCGTTGTAATGACATGCGTTGTAGTGGTGTGCGTTGTAGTGTCATGCGTTGTAATGGTTGCGTTGTAAATGCATGCGTTGTAATGGATGTTGCGTTGTAAAAGTTTCGTTGTAATGGTAGTGCGTTGTAAAAGTTGCGTTGTAAAGGTTGTTTCCCGTTTCAAACTAGTTTCCTCTTGAATGTATCGATAAACAGGAATAGATTGGGGTTCATGCACCAGTAAGGCCTGTGGAGGATCACTGAAATAATATCGAGGGCCAAAATATCGACTTGCCAAAATATCGTGGACAAAATATCGACAGTCAAAATATCGAGTTTGTATCTACAAACAGGTAAGTACAAAAATATCGAGTACAAAATATCGTTAACAATAATATAGATGTAAAAAATATCGACTTTATTAAAAACAGTGTTAAATTAAATTAATATTAAATTTTAATTACTAAAATATACTTAAAAATACTTAAATTAAATTACAATAATTAAATAATAAATGAAAATAAAAAAAATATTTTTTTACAATCTTATTTGTTGACCCTGAACCCTAAAAATACCCCTTTACCCAAAAAACCCAAAACTGACCCTGAACCCTAAAAATACCCCTTTACCCAAAAACTGAAAACTGACCCTGAACCCTAAAAATGCCCCTTTACCCAAAAACTGAAAACTGACCCTGAACCCTAAAAATACCCCTTTACCCAAGAACTCAAAACTGACCCTGAACCCTAAAAATACCCCTTTACCCATGAACTGAAAACTGACCCTGAACCCTAAAAATACCCCTTTACCCATGAACTGAAAACTGACCCTGAACCCTAAAAATGCTCCTTTACCCAAAATGTATCAATATTATTTAATTACCAATTAATTATTAATTAACAATAACAATAAAGTAAATATATTAGCACATTAGCTGTAATTATTTTAATAATTTATATTAGTTTTTCCCAATTAATTACTTCAAAATAACACAAAATTATATATATTAAAAATTTACTCTAATTAATGTAATTAACTAATGGGGGGGCGTGGCCAAGAGCGCAATGTAAGAGGACGTGCCCGGGTAGAGCTCCGAGCGAGGCTCCCCTTCCACGGGCGATTTCTCCTTCAATTCCGGTGCATTCGGGCCCAAACTCGGACCGAGTGCACCCGGGGACCTGCCCTGCCATCCCTGAAAATTTCAGGAGGATCGGAGCACCGGACCCCCCCGACCGTCAGCTGCTGCTGCACCTGCCCGCCCAGGGCTCACTTCCGGTCGGCGGCCCCATCTACCCAAGACCGGGGATCCGGCCCAACGAGGTAGGCCGCAACACGTGTGCACTCCCCGGCGCGATCCGGAGGGGAAGGATACCGCGCCGCAACGCCGGCCGCCCACCAGCGCTCCAGCCGTGCAGGAGCCCCAGATTCAGCTGCAAGGCATCCAACCCTGGCCCACGGCAGGCGGTGAAATCGGCCCGCCCTGCCGACCGACCCTGGAGGCATCCTGCCAGGCCCTGCGAGCACCGGAGAGGGGGACCACTCGGACACCTGGGGGTCCATTTGATCAGCGTTGCCCCTGGCTCCCGGCAGACCACAGCGAAAACTGACCCGCTCTGCCCCCTGGACCCTCACACTCGCCCGCCGCCTTGTCGCTGGCCCAGCGAGGGGGACGAGACGGTACCACAGCGCCCGGTACCCCCGGTGAACCCACGGCGCGGGGATCCCAGAGACCACAAGCAGGCACGCCACACTGACCCGCGGCGCCCTGCACTGCTGACCCGCCCTGCCTGCCGGCGCTGGGGACTTCCCGCCAAAACTAGCGGGAGCCGGAGGACTATCGCACTCTACTGCTTGGTGACCCGCACTATCGACGTCGCCCCTGGGCCTGAATGATCGGCGACGGTAGCTGGGTGGCCCCATCTCCTGGACACCGGAACCCACCCGCTGTACAGATACAGCCGCTGGTCAACGTCGGACCCATCCAGTGCTGAAGAGCCCGGCCCACGCGACACACAGACCGTGACCACGTCGAGACAGCCCATCTAACAATCGGCCTTACACCAGGGGACCTTCCCAGGCCCACGCGGGGGAGAACCCAGAACAGCTCCGCATTCTCCACCTCAGCTAATCCAGCACCGAGCTCCACGGTGCCCCACGCAACGTCAGGTGGCATCCAGGATCCCGCACACCGCCCGGCACGGGCTGAGCGGACGGCCTGACCAGGAGAGGCTAGTACGCACGGGCCCCAACAGCGTTCGCCGTGAAAGCTTGCCTGACCGGCTGCCTACCCGTGACAACCACCCACATGTCAGGGGGGACCAGAGCGAAGACCGGCACCGGTGGGACACTGAGCAAAGGAAAGATGGTGAAGAACACAGAGGCTGACCAAACCGCCTCCAAACTGGACACTATGCTGGCGGCCATGGAACGCCTGGAGGAATCCATGCAGCTCACCCGTACGTCACTGGAGAACAGGATCGATAAAGTGGCTGTGGACTTAACGCTCCTTCGAGCGGACCACAAGAAACTGTCTGACCGCACCACGGCCTTGGAGCAAACAATGGCGGAGACCACACCCAAGCTGACGCAGACAGATAAGCACGTCCGTGACCTACTCAACCGGGTGGAATTCCTCGAGGATAGAGCGGAGGATGCTGAAGGTCGGGCCAGAAGAAACAATGTACGCATAGTGGGCCTGCCGGAACGATGGGAACGGAGGGAGACTGCGGAACATATGGAGATCTGGCTCAGAGAGCTCCTACCAGAAGGCACCCTGTCACCGCATTTTGTGGTGGAAAGAGCGCACAGAGTACCGTCCCGTCCACCCCCGGAGGGCTCCAGCCCGAGGCCAATGCTCATGCGGGTGCTGAATTACCGTGACCGGGACGCCATTCTCCGCGAAACGCGGAAACTGTCGGACATACAGGTGGACAACGCCAAGGTGATGTTCTTCCCTGATTACACCATTCAGGTCCAGCGCCGGCGTCAATCGTTCCTCGAGGTGAAACAACGGCTCAGGCGCCTGGCTCTCAAGTACTCCTTGCTGTTCCCAGCACGTCTCAGAGTGGTGGCGCAGGACAAAACCCACTTCTTCGATACTCCAGAGGCAGCGGCGGCCTGGCTGGATTCAGGAGTGGATGCCAACTACGTACCTGCGCCGAAGGAGCAGCGCCGAAATTGAGGTACCCGCAGGCGGAGACAACGACACGTCTCGAGGCCCGGGTCGCCGACCACAGACGCAGAAATTGGACCCACCCCAGAGCAAATACTGATTGAACATCGAGAGGCCATCCGGAGAACGGCTGAGATCAGTGGTTCACAATCGCCCATCCTGATCTCCAACGCAAGCCCAAGATCACGCGGGAGCGAGGACGACGATTTCATGTACGGACTGCCAGATGACTCAAACACTGAGGGCTTGCCGGATGTCACACCCCAAACATCGGATCTGATAGCATAAACAACCCTCCTCAACCTAGCCCAGGCCTGGGCGTTGCGATTGGCATCCTGGGACAGTTTGGTCACTTTTAAGGCTGACCTGTCCAGGAGTCCACAACAGCACTTCTGAGACCCACGGCAGCTACATACAGCCCCATCTCCGTGATCTGAGCTCCACTCCTGATCCCCCCACCTACCGGCCCGGCACGGCCCGCCGTGACACCGAGAGAGGGGTTGGAGCGGTCCCATTGACACGTCACTGGGAGCAAGCATCTGGTGGGGTGGACGGACCCCTAGAGGTGAGTGGCCCCCCCTGTGGAAGTAGCAGATGGGATCCCCCCCCCAGGGGTGGACTATCCGAGACCAGCGACATTGGGAACCATGACTTGTCTGCGGACACTGCCACTGACATTTGGTGCCCCTAGACATACTGCCCGTGGAGGGGAGCTGCCACAGCTCTCTTGGCGACTTGAACTCACTTGCTTTACTCACGTGCTGAACTTAGTCATCCCCCCATTGAACTCACGGATTGATTAAGCTCGATAGAGCGTTTGGGCGGTGACTCGTTCTGTCGTTGCCCTTTTGGTATTATGTTTCTGTTAAAGTTCTTCCTTTTGAGACTAGTGTGGACATTGCAATGCTACAACGTGCATCCCTGGGACTGTGGGAGTGGGCAAGGGGTAACAATAGCCACTGTCCGCGGCCGCTGTGTGTGTGTGTGTGGGTGGGGTGGGCTGGGGGTTGGGGGGGGGCGGCTGGGTGCTTGAGCACGATGCATACTGTGATGGCTACGATTAAATTTTGTACCTGGAATGTCAGGGGCATGCACACACCCTCACGTAGATACCAGGTGTACTCATACCTTAGGCGACATCAGGTCCAGATTGCACTACTGCAGGAGACACACCTAGTCGCCGCTGAGGTGGCCGCACTTCGCCGTAGGTGGAGGGGGCAGATATACGCCACGACCTTTTCAGCGTTCGCGCGGGGGACCCTGATCTGGGTCAGACCTGGGGTTCCATTCGCACTAACACACAGCAATATCGACACCGAGGGACGCTACGTCTTCATACAGGGTAGACTAGACGGACAGCAAATTGTCATAGCCTCCATATACGCACCCAATGTGGAACAGGGGAAATTCTTCACGCGCTTGTCGGCAGTAATTGCGCCCTGGCCAGACGTACCCTTGATGGTGGGCGGGGATTACAACTGCGTACTAGATGTTTCCCTTGACCGCTCGTCCCCCCCAGCAGCGATCGTCCCAGCGCAAGCGACTTCCAGGGCCCTAACCGATTGGGCGACGCAATGGAACCTGCACGACGCCTGGCGAGTCAGGAATCCCACCGCCCGGGTGTATTCCTATTACTCGGGAGCCCATTCTCTGCATGTTAGGTTGGACCGATACATGCTGTCCCGCGACCTGATTTCCTCCGTGACTGACGCTGACTATCTGGGACGGACGCACTCGGACCATAACCCGCACACACTGGTCTATGGATGGCGGCGCCCACATCCGCCCGTACCCACATGGCGCTTACAGCCGGACCTCCTACTCCGGGAGGAGATGTCCAGGAGAATCATTCAATATTTTGAAGACAACACCGACTCGACCTCCTCCCCGAGACTTGAGTGGGACGCCTTCAAGGCGGTCACCCGGGGAGGCTGCCTCAGTGTTCAGGCGGGCCTACGAGGCCAGGTGGAGAGGGACCTGATAAGGGTGGAGGAGGCGCTACTGGATAAAGAACGGGAGGCGACGGGAGGCGATGATTCCCAGCTGATCTCGACCAGGGCAGATCACGCTGCGTTGATGGAGCGCCTAAAGAACATTAACTTCGCGGCCCACTCCGCGCGCACTCACAACGCGGGGGACAAACCTGGCAGACTGCTATCGTGGCTGATACGGCAGGACACGCAGTCTGCGCCGGTCCTGTCGATCCGTACGCCCCAAGGCATCGAGGTCTACACCCAGACACAGATCCACGAGGCGTTCGCGTCACATTACAAGTCCCTGTATAACACACGGCTGCAGGCCACCGTGGTGGAGATCGTGGACTATCTGACGACCCTGCAGCTCCCAACAGCTACTGCTGCCCACCAGGCGGAGCTGGGTGCTGCAATTACCGGTGAGGAACTACGGGACGTGATTTTCTCCCTTTCCAATGGCAAAGCGCCGGGCCCTGACGGGCTCCCGGCAGAGTTCTACAAAGCCTACTCACTGGTGCTAATACCAGAACTGCTGAGAATGTATAAGGCGGCATTGGAAGATGCTGAGCTCCCAGCGTCCCTAAACGAAGCTAACGTGGTCTCTCTGCTGAAACCAGGTAGGGAGGCGACCGAACTTGGCTCATACAGACCATTGGCACTCCTCAACACCGATTATAAAATATTAGCCGCGACGCTCGCCCGGAGACTTGCACCGCTGGTCCCCACGCTGGTGCACGCTGATCAAAATGGCTTTGTGCCCACCCGGAGCACGTCCTACAATCTACGCCGGTTTTTTAAGATCCAACGGTATGCAACCCCTACCTGGCCGCGTTCAGGGTGCATCGTGCTCGATCTGGAAAAAGCGTTCGACTCGGTGGAATGGCCGTATCTCCTCCGAGTCCTTGAGAAATACGAACTAGGCGAAGCCTATATCCAGATGGTGGGGCTCCTCTATCAGGCGCCCGAAGTGCGTGTCCGGACTGGGCGGTTGTTTTCCGACAGGATCCGCATTGGGCGGGGTACCAGACAGGGCTGCCCCCTCTCCCCTATGATATTCGCCCTGGCGATGGAGCCATTGGCGGAACTGCTCCGCACCTCCGGCGCCACATGGGGCATCCCACTAGCGGACGGCATACACTCGGTGTCTCTATATGCCGATGATCTACTACTGTATGTCAGAGATCTCACATGCATACCTGAGGCAATCGCGGACATCTTCCGTACATTCGGAGATATGTCGGGGCTCCGCGTTAACTGGGCCAAATCGGGAACCTACGCATTCAGTAGCGAGATGCCGCAATGTGAGGTGCGCATGATGGGGGAGACGCTCCGATGGCACCCGACGGTATTCAGGTACCTAGGGATCTTGATATATCGAGACCCCGTGGATCTCCTGGAGGGTAACCTGGTGAGGGCTATATCCTCACTCACGGCCCAGGTCACGTTCTGGAACTCCCTCCCGCTGAATGTGCCGGCCAGAGTGGCACTGACCAAAATGATAATGCTCCCCCGGCTCCTCTATTATTATGCTAACCTGCCAGTGTATGTGCCAGCGCGCATATTCAGAGGGCTGGAAACTCTCACCAGGCGCCTTATTTGGAACAAAGGGAGACCACGGGTAGCGTTAAAGACTCTATATGCGGCCACGGACGCTGGAGGCTTAGCCGTCCCCAACCAGGAGTTATATTACTTAGCAGCCCAGCTACAATGGGTCGCTTACTGGCTGAGCGGCAAGAACCTGATAGACACGGCCACGGCTGATACCACTCTGTCCCCCGTGCAGGTGCTCACACTCTTCCACCCCCTAACGCAGGGGCGACACCCCACACAAGTCCATGTGGCGATCGCGAAGCGGTGCTTTGCGCGGGCCCTCAGACTTACCAAAGGTACAGTGCCCTACGCTCCGAACCTGCCACTACTGGGAACTCCCTTGGGCACTAGCATACTTTCCTCGACTGCGCTACGCAGCTGGACGGCGGCAGACCTGGACGACCTGAGCGGCCTATATAGCGACGGAGTGCTGCTGCCCTTCGAGACCCTGACCGCAGACACCGAGCTGCCAGTGGGTCAATTCCTGGCACACGCCGGACTCCTACATGAACTGACGAAGGCATGGGGTGACATGAGCCAAGAACCGCCCACTCATCTTCTCATCCAGTACCTGCACGTGATGGGCAATGGGTCTCATATAGTGCACTGGCTGGCACAGGCACTACACACCCATACTCAATTCTCCTCCCAAAGGCTGAGGGGGAAGTGGACGACCGACCGAGGCTCCGACTGGACGGACAAACAATGGACCGCAATATTAGCGGGCGCTAGAAATGTTCCCCGAAACGCGCGATTTAAAACCATCCAATATTATATCATTCATCGAGCGTATTTGTCTCCTGACAAACTGAATCGCTACTTCGGACTCACTTCGTCGGCATGTCCCAGATGTGGCCTCCTAGACTCGGACTTCCTGCACGCACTCTGGAACTGCGCCCACCTCGCCTCGTACTGGTCAGCGGTCACTGACACGCTGACGGCGGCCTCGGGCGAAACTCTCCCCAAGACGTGGGAAGTATGCTTACTGGGGCTTTACAGGAGAACCAAGCAGACCAAGCTGCGGGCACGCTTTTGGGACTTAGGCCTCATTACGGCTAAACGCCTCATTACGAAACGGTGGAAAAACGCCAACCCACCGCGCCCTGCAGACTGGCGTCGCTCTTTTGGCAACTGGGCCAGTGCGGAGAGTGTGTCACTACACAGAGAGGAGACCACTGGCCTACGGAAATACCCGATCGCCCAAGACTGGGACGCTACCCTGATCGCGTACCACAGGGCATGCACCCGGGCCGGTATAGAATGCCAACCTGACGCGGAATAGAAGGGGCCCTGTCGCTTGCTGTCCATATAGGTCACGGAATTTGCCCCCCCCCACTACCGCGTCCCCCCCCACCCCCCCCTGCTGCCGCGCCCACCCCCTCCCCCCCTCATTCCCCCCCCGCCGCCAGCCCCGACTACCGAGCTCTTGCACACCGAGCGATGTCCCCTGCCGCCCCCCCGCCGCTGCCCTTCCCCCCCCGCTGCCTCCTCCCCCCCCGCCTCCACCCCCGCGGCCGCAGCGACACCACATCCTCGATCACCCCCGCCCCTGCGCAGCCCGTACAGGGTGCACCACACACGGCTAGGATTCAAGACACACTACCACACGCACATGCACTAGTCCAGCAGTTGTTGAAATGTTTCTCCCTCCCCCTCCTCTTTTAATTCCCAGTTATACCTTTTGGTTGACACAGAGACTGTTGATTTTGTACACACGCTAATGCTCGACACCCCCCTCCCTGTTTCCGTATCATACAATGGCAACTGGGTGTTTTCATGTACAGGCAGCGGAAGCCCAGCGATCCATGTGACGATGGGGGATATGATCCTGCTCCAGCTCGCTACTGTACTGAACAGGGAACATAACTCAATGCAATGACTGTCGGATTTCTTACAGCACCCTGGTCCTAGCGCAGTGCCATGAGCCGCAAGCGCTGCGGCACAAGACATTTCCTAGCACCGCTGCTTGTGAACTAATGCATTACCACTGGCTACTGTTTATTTTCACTCGTATTTAATTGCCATGTCATTCTGTACTGACAGCCGAGTACCGCTTGTAGTAGTGGTTTATTGTTATGACACTGTGTGACTGCTGTTTAACTCATCTGTGAAACTAAATAAAGTTTGGGACCATTGGTCTTCAAAAAAAAAAAAAAAAATGTATGTAATTAACTAATTACAATTAATTAATTACCAATTAATTACTAATACAGAATATGTTCAAAATTATATTAATTAATTAACTAATTAATATTAATTAATTATCAATTAATTATTAATTAAAAATATTAACAAACATATATTAATTAATTAATTATTATTAAATTACTTCCCACCCTATTCCCCTATAAACCCACAACCCGCTACAGAATTACATTACGCAATTATTATAAAAACAAAATTCATTTAATAAAATATTTTATAACATTAATACACACTTTTCACACATATTATTACATAAAAATACACTATAAAATATTATATATTATTAAAAATTCGATATTTTTGCTATCTATATTTTATACAGTCGATATTACTTCACTTACCTGAAAAACGATATTTTTGTAGTCGATATTATGTCCAGTCGATATTTTGTCCAGTCTATATTTAAAACTCGATATTATGTCCAGTCGATATTTTGGAGTCGATATTTTGTCTGTACACCGCCTGTGGAGGTGTCTCCGATTTTCAGCCAAATAGCCCATATAGTTATTCTGTGAATGAAGGGTGTCAGATTGGGGTTGCATCAGTTCACCATATCCTTATATTTCTGAATTGAACTTTTTCTCTTTCCTGCTGTTTCTCTCCCTGTTTCCATCCATCTTCCTCTTTCGTTATCTTTTCCGGTGTACCTAGTGTGAGAAAGCGTTCCTGATTTATTGGGATAGTCCAGATTTTTCACTTCCTATCCCAACCTCTCAACCCCGAAACGTCTTCCGCAGCCCTGGAGCTTGCAGATGAATCACGCCACTCGGTAGCTGCATTCAAGCAATGCTTTATTTTTCAGCATACACTCACACACTGTGCATTACATCATACTGCACATTAACCACACCATAACACTACTCAACATATTGAGTAGTTTCTGTTTAGTCTGCCCAGAATGATGAGGGTCCTACCGTATATAACGTTAATATGCCACATCTCTCCCTTTATTAAATAGAAAGTGGCGAACATCAAAAACTCACATTTCCTCGATTAGTCAGTGAGGCCCCTGCACTTGTTTACTGGCTCAGGTGATCCAAGGTGATTAAGGTCTTTTCTGATCGGGTAACGATGACATAGGCTCAGACGCTTGAGCTGCGTCAGGACTCGACAAATCTTGCGGTAGATGTTTAAAATGTGATGTGTCCCAAGTGATGGATTGTCCAGGGTGATGTTCTGTCACCATGTGTCCCTTACATACCAAGACCGGTAAAGCATCAAAGGCAAAAGTAGTGTCCGTTTCTGTCTGTTTAACCAGTATCCTGTCTCCTTTGTCAAAGACTGTCTCCGGGGCATGGCGACGCTGATCTGCATATGTTTTCATTTTCCTCTTTCGAGTCACTTTGGTATCTCAAATTTGGTCAGTATTCACTGGTCCATTGAGGTACTTTTGTTCTAATGGCTCTCCAAAACAGCAAGGTGGTGGACTCTCCCCAGTTGAGGAGTGAGGAGTTGATCGATAGGCCCAAGGAGCCTGGCACATGGCTTTGTTAATTCTTGTCGTGGGATGCTCACTGAATGACACTCTTGAGGTGCCCATGAATCGTTCAACTTCACCATTGACTTTGGACCAGAGTGGTGTACTGTTTGGATTTGTAATTGAGTCGGATAAGAAATTCCTTGAACTGTTTGCTATTGAAGGGAGGCCATTATCAGATATGAGGATTTTGGGTATGTCCCACGTTGCAAAGATGTCATCATGGGTTGTCGACGATAGATCTTTCATCATTTTCATCAATGACTAACAATTTCCTAAAGGCCCAAAGAAGTCAACTGCAACTCTCTCTCAGGAATGGGCAAGAATGTCAGACATTGTCACTGGGTGCTGCATCACCTTGGGGGCCAAACAATTGCAAATGTGGCACTCCTTCAGTTCCTTCTCGACTCGTTCATCTAGCTGAGGGAACCACACTCGATCTCGCAAGGCTCTTTTGGTGGCTACAATACCACAGTACTCTTCATGGGCAAACTTGATGAACCATATTACCCCTTCTTGGGTGACTGATAGCTCATCCTGTACATTTTTAAACTTTTGGAATTCCACATCATCAGCAAGGGGCCGGGTACTTCTTCTCCATTAATACATAGCAATAAGTTCTTTGATGATTATCATGTCTTTATCAGTATTGGTGGCAGCAATGATTTCCACCAACAGAGCCACTGGTGTGCTGGATCACATCTTCAGCTTCAGCTGTCTTGGATGTTGAATTGTGACTATGTAGCGGCACTTATGAAAAGTAATCTGCTGGGTTTTGATCCTTCCTCGGTTTGTGTATAATCTCATAGTCATACTCTTGCAGTCTTAGCCCCCGCCTCTCGATTTGAGGGGGCATCTTAGCCTTTGGGTTTCCAAAAATTGTGAACATTCTGGGTGATCTGTGATGACAGTGAATCATTTTCCATAAAGGAATACATAAAAATGTTTGCAGGCCCACACTACAGCCCAACTTTCTTTCTCTAGCTGCGAATAGGCATCTTCTGTTTCAGACAGGATTTGACTGGCATAGGCCACAATATGTCCCTGAGCATTCATATGCCGTTCTGTTGAGTAAGGTTTGTCCCTAGTGACTTCCGGACTTGCATAAACAGTTATTCCAGTATGTAAATTGGGGTCAAAGTAGACCATTTCAGTTAATTCTCAATCGCTTGTTTAATGTCTATGAAACTCTGGTCACACTCAAAAGGCCACTGAAATGGTAAATGTTGCTTTGTCAAGTCTCTCAATGCAGCGCTCACTGTAGCAAAGTTGTGAATGTGTCTTGAGCAATAACTGGCCAGGCCTAGAAAGGACTGCCACATGGTAACAACTTGGTGGGGGTAAGTGGATGACATTGATTGCACCTTGTCTGGGTCTGGAGTCATTCCCCCATCAGAGAATATGTGTCCAAAAAACTTGAGTTTGGTTTTCTGAAACTCACACTTTGCTACATTCAGAATGAGACATGCATCAGCAAGTAACTGGCACACTTGGGGGAGGGCTTTGTCGTGTTCTCTCTATGTTTTCAGAGAAAACAGTGCGTGATCACTGTATTTGAAATCATGTGTACCAGGTTGGATTACTTGGCAAATAACATCCTTGTTGGACTTGGGCCTTTTTGGCTGGTTCACCCCTAAACTTTTTGCCTTTAGCCTCTGGCATAGTGGTAATGATGTTAGGCATCTGCGCACTTTAGCACTGTGGCCCAGTGTAAAGGGCATGCACACTCTGAGTGCGTGTGGTGAGAGTGGCCTGCCCTCCCATAGGAATGCATGGGGGATATGTGTGTCCATGGTAGTTTCTGACATGAGGGGAGTGCAGGGTCAAGTATAGTATGTGCAAACTCGTGAAAATGAATGCTGTGCAATAGTGTACACAGATCTATTGTGGTTAGTTTAGAAATTCCACTTTTGGAAGTTGGCATCTCTGTGTGCTGTGTGATGTGAATTGCCTGTCTGGCTTGTGAGTGATAGGTGCTGGATGGTGTGGTTGGCTCCAGGAGCCAGGATGAGTCTTCCCAGTGGCGAATAGGGAGATCTGCATGCAGATGGGAGGGAGCACTTGCACCTGGGACCTGAATAGGGCTGTGCCTTCCCTCCACAATTCTGGCTCCACCTCCTGTGTCTGTCTTGTGAAAGGGAGAGAGAAGCTGAGCAAACAAGGTGCTCCTGAACCAGTTGTATCAGGTTCTCCCATTGCCTGCACCTTTGATACAAAGGATTTGGTGGTATAAATATAGGGGCTGTGACCTCATGAAAATGTTCTTGTTCTTGGACTTGAATCTGCCAGGGGTGTGCTGCTGCTGGGGCCCAGGGGAGGGCTTGCCTCCCTGGGCTCTGCCCTGCCCCTGGATGCCTGGAGGACTTCTTTTTCTGGGACCCTTCTGCCTTGCTCGGATTCCTGGACCCTAAAGAGACTTTGGCAGCCCCTTTTGCGCCCTGGGAGCGCTGTGCTGCATTCTTTTATTTTCCCCCAGGAAAAGCATGTGGGCTGCGCAGTGCTGATGCTGCAGCCTTTTTGGAGCGAATCCCCAGTGTAGGGATTCCCCCTCCTTCTGAGCTTTGCAGGTACCTACCCCGCCTGGCTGCTTATTAGTTATTTTTGGCGGGAGCCTACCCTGCTTATTGCCTTAGTTTCAATGCGGGTGCCCACCCTGCTTATTTAATTATTTTTATGCGTGGGTGCCCATCCCGCGACTTTGCCTTTATTTTTATGCGTGGGTGCCCACCCGCAACTTTGTCTTTAATTAATGCGGGTGCCCACCCCGCTTTATATTTTTAATCTTGAGGGAGCCTACCCCTTGTGTGCCCCAAAGAGAAATTACCGCTGCAGCCCGTGCGGCCGCACCAGAAGTCAGGTGCCCCTCGCCCGGGACGTGGGCGGAGCCTGCGATCCGGCGTGAAGGGCGCCAGAGTAATGTGTCCTACGTGGTGCTCCCGTGTGGTGGAGGGAAGCCCCGCACTGTGAGGAGGAGTGGCCGCACGGAGCCTCGCTGACTCCCTCCTGAAGTCCCGGTCCCAGAAGGAGGGACCGGGCAAAGCAAGTAGGCTGCCTCAAGAGCAGCTGCGTGATTTCTGCGGAGGGGGCGGGAGGCACATTGCCGGTGCCTGCCCCCCCTGCATCCCAGTGAAGAGCCCCCGCATTGCCTCTGAGGGGAATGGCGGAAACACAACGTGCCTGAGCGGCCCCGTCTAGCAGACAGCCCCTGTAAAGTGGGTGATATTTGTTTTAGGGCACCAGGCTTGCCCAGAGCCTGTGCGTGGCTCCACCGCTTGGGGCCTACCTACTTAAGGGCCATATTTGTTTAAAGGGGCCCTTGGTTGTTTACAGGGCCAGAGGGGCCGGTGACCCTTTTTCAGTGCCCCAGTGTGGGGCTACCCTTCACAGCGGTGCTGCAGTTTCGGGCCGCTGCAACTTCTCTTGGGATATGATCATTTCAGGAGCCAGTTTTATGTGATACTGTGCATGACATGATTTATGTTACAGGTTGACGCTGAGTATAGTTTCTGTCAGTGATTACTGGCTGTGTTTTAAGTTCATTCTATATTCTTACTTTTACTATTTTTACCAAGTGATGATTCTGACAGTGGCCCATATTCTATTCTATTCTATTCTAAATTTGGTAAAGCGCAACAGCTACCCCAGCAATGGGGCGTCCCGGCGCTGAGAGACAAACACACACCTTATTGGACAGGCTTATATGTAAGCATGGGCGAATTTTGCGAATCTGGCGTTCGCGAATTTTGCGAATTTGCGAACTCGCAATCTGCAAAATCCGCAAATTCTCGCGAATTTGCGGATTTTTTTTTTGTGTTCGCAAGGATTTCTGCCAGTTCTCAAGGATTTCTGCCAGTTCGCGAGGGTTTTGTACCAGTTCGCAATTGCGAACTTACATGTTGGCTCGCAACGGTCACGATTATGTTGTTTCTACGTCTGGTTCATCATCACAGGTTCCCAGAACCCTCTGTTTCACCCCTGCCACCCTCTGTTTCACCCATGCCACCCTCTGGTACATCAATGCCACCCTCTGGTTCATCATCACTGTAGATTATGGGGGGAAAAAGCAAGCACACCTGCCTGCTTCAACTGACATGAATTAATTTGGGGTTGATTTATTGATGTGTCACTGTTTTAAAATTCCAGTCTGGCACCTGCTTCCTTATCTGTAGTTTGCTTTCTGTTGCAGTGCATTTTTTTTCCCAGGACCTTTGTGGCCTACTTGTAGCTATTCTATGAGCCTGCTGTGAGGGTCAGAGCAGGGTCATACAATTGTTGCAACTAGCAACTGAACTCTGGAGGGGCCCTTGTCAGGAAGCACTACAGGGAATGGTTACTAATGATGAGTTTGAACTTTTGAACCTGCTGAATGCTTTTTTTGTGTTCGCAAGGAATTCTGCCAGTTCGCAAGGATTTCTGCCAGTTCGCGAGGGTTTTGTACCAGTTTGCAATTGCGAACTTACATGTTGGCTCGCAACAGCCACGATTATGTTGTTTCTACATCTGGTTCATCATCACAGGTTCCCAGAACCCTCTGTTTCACCCCTGCCACCCTCTGTTTCACCCATGCCACCCTCTGGTACATCAATGCCACCCTCTGGTTCATCATCACTATAGATTATGGGGGGAAAAAGCAAGCACACCTGCCTGCTTCAACTGACATGAATTAATTTGGGGTTGATTTATTAATGTGTCACTGTTTTAAAATTCCAGTCTGGCACCTGCTTCCTTATCTGTAATTTGCTTTCTGTTGCAGTGCAATTTTTTTTCCAGGACCTTTGTGGCCTACTTGTAGCTATTCAATGAGCCTGCTGTGAGGGTCAGAGCAGGGTCATACAATTGTTGCAACTAGCAACTGAACTCTGGAGGGGCCCTTGTCAGGAAGCACTACAGGGAATGGTTACTAATGATGAGTTTGAACCTGCTGAATGCTTTTTTTGTGTTCGCAAGGATTTCTGCCAGTTCGCAAGGATTTCTGCCAGTTCGCGAGGGTTTTGTACCAGTTCGCAATTGCGAACTTACACCGCACGCAGCAAAATTGTATCACCAAGAAAAAAAAATCCGCTGCGTGCGAATTTGCGGATTTTGCGGGAAATTCGCGGATCTCGCGGATTGCGAATTTACCGAAAATCCGCAAAATCCGCGAGCGTAACGGATTTTCCGCCTATGCTTACCCATATGGCCCTGTCATGTGTAAATAATCCCTTGTAAATATTGCCCAGTGCCAGTTGGCACAGTGTATATTGTGTGATTACCATCTAATGTGTTTTATGATAATACAAAGGCTATTTTTATATATAACCTTGTGTGGAGTTCCTTTTGTGGTGTGCCTAGTATGTTTTTACTGTGTGTGTCGTGCAAATGCTTTACACATCGCCACAGGGATAAGCCAAACTGCTCGTGCCAAGCTACCAAGGGGGTGAGCAGGGGTTATCTTTGGCGTGTAACCCCCTTTCCCTGACTAGAGTGGTGGTCTCTGCCTGGCTTTGGCGCAAGCCTTAGCCAACCAGAGATCCCCATTTCTAACAATCCTGAAATATCTCAACAGCCAAAGATACTCCAAAACACAGTCTCTTATATCTAAATAATCCAACATGAGTCAAAAAGGTGGGAATATACCTGCAGTTCTCCTTCAACTCGAGTTGATGGTATCCCTTATTCAGGTCAAGGCGTGAAAAGACTTTGGCTCTGTTCACTTGCATGATCATGTCCTCTATGTGGAGTCCATGGTGTCTCTCCCTCTCAATTGCTTTGTTTGCCTGGCGCATATCCACGCACATGCGCACCGCTCTGCTACTGTGCTTTTTCTGCACTACTATTATGGGCGACACCCATGGCGTGGGGCCTGCACAGCATTCAATGATTTAATGAATGTGCTGCTAATCAGGCCAACAGCCCAGCTGTTCTCTCTCTAAAATGATACCATGTACTTTAGGTACATACCAGATTGGTTACTGGGTCACCCTTGTGAGCCCCTGTATATTGTACCATAGGTACCCAGGGCATAGGTGCACCCTAGGCCTACCAGGGGCTGCAGCATTTATTGTGCCACCCCTGGTTTGCCTTCCAAACTGACACCACAGGTCTGTTTATACAGCCTGGGTAAGGTGGAGTAATCACCCCTTACTTAGATATAGTATACCTGTATCTATATATACAAATAGACACATATACACCTATAAGTCACTCCTATGGCAGGCCTTAACAATCCTGGACGCAGAGTGCTTGGTTTTATGTAAGAGGGTGCCCTAGCATGAGCTGAGCCCCTCTGCAGCTTTCAGAACCATCCCCTATAGCTGTCCTATGATATAGCCATACCATATACTCTTAAGTGCATTATAATCCTCGCCGTTAATGCTAACTTTGGTTCTGCTTATCAAAACATATCGTGTAAGGTGTCAAACACTTTGGAATACTACCCACCCCCCAGTTCTGGCGGCAGGGGTAGCATTCCACCCTTCTAGAGGGAGAAGACATGTAGTTATTGGTTTACCCGGTTAAAGTTAAACAGAGCCTCAGCATCACAAAATGGATGCTGCTGCCACAGACACGAGTCTGCCCTCCTGATGCTGGATGAAACTTCGGCTGGGGAGGCCTGGACAATAGGTTTTGTGTCCAGGGAGGTGCTTGCCTCTCCCCAGACAGGCTTTAGTGTATTGGGGCAGGGAGTGCTGCATTCAGTGAATGCTTTCCAGACACTTCCTGGAGCACACTAGGTGCTCCATGCATTTCACAGTTCAAACCGGTTGCTGGGGCACTCAGCCCCAGCCCTAGCGTGAAACTGGTCAAAGGGAAAGGGGTGTAACCACCCCCACCCCAGGTCCACCCATAGGAGGTACCTTAAATTTTGTTCAACCCCTAAACTTAGTATAAGTATAGGATCCCAGTCCCTAGGACTTTAGATTGCCCTGGATGAAACTCTGAAACATATATCCTGGACCATCGACATTCCATTTTGACTGGAAGATGGAAGATATCTCCCTTGTGGTCAAGGAGTGACCACCCTGTTCAAACAGGCACCAACAGCAACTTTGCCAGTCTGCATTTTTGAGGCTCCCACCGGATCCCGAAGAATCTGCGACACAGGACATAAACTTCCAGACATCTCTGATCCAGACCTTCGCTCACAGCTAAGCTGAGACCCATGGCGGACACGAGCGACGTGGGACCCGAACTCGTGGACATCCTGCATTTTGCAAGCTGCTCCTACTTCACAAGATATCTTGAAGTTGTGCATTGGGGTGCTTAAAGCCCCAGAACCGAGCACCATTTGCATTGAAGCTTAGAGGCCCCCACTCCCCGAGTGTCCCGTGGGCCCCGCTTTTGCATTTCAGCTTGATGCGTCTTTGCGGTTACTTGTCCGTTGGCTAGTGAGACACCCGAAGACTTTTCTTTGAATCTAACTTGCTTTTCTGGTTGCTCCAGGCTTACTCCAACTTCCCTGCAAAGGAGAAGTTCCTCAGACCTTGTTGGTCTGCACCAAAGCCAATCTTGACATCCTGTGTGGGTTGCGTTTGCCAATGCTTGTTAGGTTCAATCCGGATACTGACATCGCAGTCAACTAGATTCTTTGTGGTACAGCCCGAATCCAGCTCCTAGTTGTCGTCGAAGCCTCCTGGTCCTCGTGGCTGAAGAGACAAACTTCACCTTCTCACCTGAAATCACCCAACATCTGCTGGCATCTTCCTATCGCCGCCCTGGTCACTGGCAAGTGGCCCAGACTCTGTCCCTTCTGCTTCCAGGTTCTACAGATATTCGATCCACGATTGGATCCACCCGGACACTTTTCCTCTGGTCGCCTGCAGAACTTCTTTGTAGATCTCCATTGAAATCGACGACGAAATCCGACACCAAAAGAGACCTATGCACCCGGCTTCCGTGGCTGAGGTAACAGGAGTACTCTGGTAGTCTCGAGGGTATTGGCCCTCCTAGTGTCTTAGTCTAAAAGGGTTCCCTCATAGTTCATTTAGAAGTGTCCTTAAATAGTAAATTTGTAACTTGTTCCTTTCCCATAGAAAGTCAATGGTAACCTGTGGCTGTGTTTAGTCACTGCACGTGTCTCCCGTGGGCCTCCTACTTCCTAACCTTTAGTTGTTTAGAGTAGCTCCAGCCATTCCACAGGCCCCAGGCCTGCTTTCTAATTCTCACGTGGCTCTAATACCACTATTTTAGTATATGGTTTGTGAGGCCCCTAGGGCAAAATGTATACTCTGCAGCTTATCGTATGCCAATTAAGTAACTTGTATTGTACTTTTACCTCTGACCTCATAAAGAGTGCAGAAAGGTTGTGTTTAGAATAAATACACATATATTTGATATATACCTCGTGTGGTGTGCTTTCATTTGGTACTCAAGGGATTATAATTGGTAAAACAACTTGCTTAATTCGCTCTCTGAAGTCTTAGCCTGAAGACTGCTCGCCACTGCTACCCCTAGGATAGCTTTCTATAAGGTTGACTTTACAACCACCATCAAAAAGGGTCGATTAGACTGGTGCAAGGTGCCCACTAGAACTAGTGGACATCATATGCCAGGCTAACTTCTCACATTGGTGTGCAGCGGATGGGATAAAGGCTTGCATTGTTTTACCAAATAATCTTGAGAATATCATTTGAAAAATCACATCAAGTTTCCTGTAGGTACAGATGAATCAAGTTTTATAATACATAAGTTCTACTGAACTTAGCAGTTGTGGGTGGTAAGGGCTTAGCACACCCTGACTACAACTTCTAGAGATGTTCTATTTGGAAAACAAGTAGTGTAGGTAGTGCACACACCACACCTCACTCAGGGCTGGACTGAGAACCAAAACCGGCCCTGGCAAAGTGCTCGGCCAGGCCCCCTGGGGGTGCGACCGAGCACTTTGCCGGGGCCGGTTTTCGGCCGATTTTGATACAGGGCCGATTTTGCAGCTATGCTGCAAAAACGGACCTGTAACAAAAACAGCCCCCAGGGCCCAAAACCGTCCCCACCCTTGCGGCGCACCGGGGGATTGCCCAGTGCCCGCAACGGCCAGTCAGGGCCTGACCTCACTAGTCATGGCCTTAAGGGCAGGAGCTAGTGCTTCACTGCCAGATGTCAGCCAAGAGCAGACATCTAAGTATGACACCTTCTCATTCCAAGATTTGAGAGGATTATGTGTCACAAGAAAATTAAGTCAAGGACAGAGTGCAACCACCCAACACCTCATAGATATACTGGTGGCAAAGGACTTAGCAAAAGCATCAGATCCAGGTACCCAAGGTAGTGGGGGGGCTATCCATTATTAGATGAGGATCCTAGTAGGGTTCCCCACCAGGACTCTGAAGAAGATGAGGATGAAGACCAGGAAGTGGTTGAAGAACCAGACCTGGGAGAAACAAGACTAACTGGAGATGGAGATGGCCATGAGGGTCACTCCTTCATTCCCCCAGATAGGCCTACTGGTGGACCCAGAAGAGAGAGATCTAACTCAGGTGAATCTCACCATTCTGGTTCATCAATAGGGTCAATTGCCTCATCTCACAGGAGGAGAACATCCCCTCAGAGAAGAGAGCATGAAGCAAGAATGACAGAAGTCAATCTTAGGATCAGGAGGCAAGAAGTTGCCCTGGCCAAAGAGACCCTAGCTCTTGAAAGAGAGAGAATATTGTGTGGGTTAGAGCTGGTGGCAGTATTATCCCTAGTGGTAGGTCTCATGACCATAGAAACCTAGACAAGATTGTCCCTCCCTATCAGATTGGGGATGACATCCACAAGTGGATAACTTCTTTGGAGAGGGCCTGAAAAGTACAGCTGGTACCCCAAAGTCAGTGGGCAGCAATCATGTGGCTCTCCTTTGCAGACAAAGGAAGAGACAAGCTCCTCACTGTTAGAGAAGAAGATGCTGACAACTACACTGTCCTGACGAGTGCTCTAATCAATGGGTTTGGCCTAACCGCTGAAAAGTATAGGTTGCTGTTCAGAGATACCCAAAAGACACAGACTCAGGAATAGACAGATTTTGTAGATTGTGCTGCTAAGGCTCTGGAAGGTTGGTTACTGGGCAGAAAAGTAAGTGACTATACAGGATTGTATAACCTTATAATGAGAGAACAGATTCATAATAATTGTGAGAACCAGTTATTGCATCAATACGTGGTTGACTCTGATTTGACCTCTCCACAAGAATTGGGTAAGAGGGCAGACAAATGGGTCAGAACCAGGGTGAGGCAGAAGGTATAGAACCAAGGTGGTGATCAGAAGAAGCAAGTCTAAAAGGGTGGGGAGAAAGCAAAAGACGAGAAGTCTTCTCAAGGTCCCCAAAAAGCTTCTAATGGAGGGGGGGGGGGTCCCAATAATCTAAAAAGAAAGAAGGCCAAAAGAAACCATGGTGCAAAGTTTGTAAAAGTAATACTCACTGGACCAGTGATTGCACCAAAAAGGAGACCGCTCCAGCCACCATAGCCCCTAAGGCAACTGTTCCCCCTAGTTCAGCTCCAAGTGATGGTTCTCCACAGAAGGGTGTAGTAGGGTTAACCCTGGGAACTGAGATGTACTCTGGCCTAGTCAGAGTACCAACTCAAGCTGTTTTGATCTGTGATGGAGGCATGGATATGTCCTTCCCTGTGAGTCCCAATAGTTTGGGCAAGTACAGACAAACTCCTTTAGTTAATGAAAAAGAATCTCTTGCCTACAGGGACACAGGGGCTACTGTCACCATGGTGATAACTGACTTTGTGGACCCTGGACTGGTCATACTAGGTGAATCTTACCTAGTGACCAATGCTAGCAATGTCACTACTGCACACAGTATGGCAGCTGTGAATTTCTCCTGGAGAGGTTTAACTGACCTTAAGAAGGTTGTTATTAGTTCAGACCTCCCTGTAAAATGTTTGCTTTGCAATGACCTAGAGACTTCAGCTTGGTCTGAAGTGGAGTTCAGGACACAAGCAGAAATGTTGGGCATATCAGCACATGTTCTTGTTGTGACCAGGTCACAGGTCAAAAATTGCAACACTGAACAGGTACTGGATTATGGAATAATGGACCCGTTGCCTTCCAGGAAAAGGAGCAGTAGGGTTAAGGCTGTGCCTTCCCCCCTGCCTCAGGATGAGGATCAGCCTTCTGAGGAAGCTGATTGTGAGCCCCAAGAAGGAACTGTCCTAGAAGAGCTTGAGCCTGATCAGGTTGAGTTTCTTGGGACAGGGGGACCTTCTAGGGCAGATCTGAGGCAGGCACAGTTGGACTGCCCTTCTCTTGAACCCCTCAGACAGCAAGCTGCTGCTGAGGCTGCAGGGAATGCTAGTGGGACCCATAAGGTTCACTGGGATGAGGGGCTCCTGTAGTCAGAGGGTAGAGACCCCAAGCCTGGTGTTTCCAGGAGATTTGTCATACCTTTGGCATTCAGGGGCTTCCTTTTGACACTAGCCAATGATATTCCCCTTGCAGGACATCTTGGCCAGAACAAAACTTGGGATAGGCTTGTTCCACTTTTTCACTGGCCCCACATGTCAGAAGACACTGATGAGTTTTGTCGCTCCTGTGTGACCTGCGAAGCCAGTGGCAAAGCAGGGAGCACTACAAAGGCCCCCCTTATACCACTACCTGTGGTGGGGGTTCCCTTTAAAAGAGTTGGGATATACATTGTTGGAACAATGGATCCCCGAACAGCCTCTGGGCACAGGTTTATTCTGGTGGTAGTGGATCATGCCACCAGATACCCAGAAGCTCTTCCCCTTAGGAACACTACCGCACCTGTTGTGGCAAGAGTCCTCCTGGGAGTTTTCTCAAGAGTGGGTTTCCCTAAGGAGGTTGTATCAGATAGAGGTGCAAACTTCATGTCTAGTTACTTGACTGATGTGGAAGGAGTGTGAAGTGAACTATATGTTCACCACACACTATCACCCACAGTGCAATAGTCTAGTTGAACGATTCAACAGGACCTTAAAGAGTATGATCAAGGGTCTCCCAGAAAAGCTCAGGAGGAGATGGGATATTTTGCTACCTTGCCTTTTGTTTGCTTATAGAGAGGTCCCACAGAAGGGGGTTGGTTACAACCCTTTTGAACTTCTGTTTGGGCATCCTGTAAGAGGACTCCTTTGTCTGGTAAAGGAAGGATGGGAGTTACCTCTCAAACTTCCCAAGCAAGACTTTGTGGACTATGTACTTGTCTCCGCTCCCGGATGGCAGAGTACATGAAAAAGGCATCCAAAAACCTTTAGGCAAGTCATGAATTGCAAAAGGCCTGGCTTGACCAAAAGGCTGTACTGACTGTTTACCAGCCAGGACAGAAAGTGTGGGTGTTGGAGCCAGTGGCCCTAGTAGCTCTCCAAGACAAGTGGAGTGGACCCCAAACTATTGTTGAACAAAAGGGAGAGGTGACCTATTTGGTTGACCTTGGAACTCCCAGGAGCCCCCACAGGGTGCTTCATGTCAACAGACTGAAACCATATATTGACAGGGCAGACATGGGCTTGCACATGCCTACTGATGAAGGACAGGAGGAAGAGAATGACCCTCTCCCAGACCTGCTCTCTCAGAACCCTGTGATGGTTCAGTTGATGGTGTAGCCTTGGCAGGCAGCGTCACTGACCAACAGCACAGTGACTGCAGGCATACAGACATATGTTTTCACTGACTCCAAGTCAGACTACCTGGTGCACTCATGAAGTGGACACCGTGGACAGTCTGCCTGTTAAAAATAAGATTTACAGGCAACCTGATCATGTCAGGGACTGTATCAGGACAGAAGTCCAGAAAAGGTTGGAACTGGGAGTGATTGAGCCCTCAGATAGCCCTTGGGCCAGCCCAGTAGTCCTTGTGCCAAAACCTCACACCCAGGGTGGTAAGAGAGAGATGAGGTTTTGCGTAGACTACAGAGGTCTCAATGCTGTCACCAGGACAGATGCCCATCCAATACCCAGAGCAGATGAGCTCATAGATAAGTTGGCCTCTGACCTCATAAAGAGTGCAGAGGGGTTGTGTTTAGAATACATACATATATATTTGATATATACCTTGTGTGGTGTGCTTTCATTTGGTACTCAAGGGATTATAATTGGTAAAACAATTCGCCTAATTCGCTCTCTGAAGTCTTTGCCTGAAAACTGCTCACCACTGCTACCCCTAGGATAGCTTTCTATAAGGTTGAATTTACAACCACCATCAATAAGTGTCGATTAGACTGGTGCAAGGTGCCCACTAGAACTAGTGGACAGCATATGCCAGGCTAACTTCTAACAATCTGCTTGTTCTTTTGCTCTAGCAGCCATCAGCATTTTCTCTAGACTGTGTGTTTCTCTCAGCACACGCCTTCTAAACAAATCTAAAAGGCAGCCTTCGACAACTCTGAAGCACATGGCTTCCTCATTGGTGAAATCACAGAACTTGAAATGCTTAAGTGCATTAAGTCTTTTCACAAACTTGTCCATTGTCTCACCAACCTGCTGTCAGGCTTGGTTGAAGTCATAACTGTCATAGTTGACATTCAACATTGAATTGCACTTGTCATCCTCTTCTTCTAGCACACCTATGAAGTCATTGAATGTTTCATTCCAGGCAGCCCACCTGGTACCAATGTTCTGCTTCCTCGCTGTGTTGAATGGTGATGGTGGTTCCGGAAACGTGGCCACAGTGTACTTCGCACTCTCTTCTGCCATTATTGAGAGAACGTGCTGTTCAGATGGCGTTCGCCATGCAGAGCGGCACAGACAATTTCTACAAGCACCAGCCTTGTGCTTGAACTTGGGTGGCTGAATTCTGAAATCACCCTTGACAGTGAGTAAGCTCTTTGTTTCTCGTAATTTTTAATTGCTGTTGTTATCTTTTTGCTTCTTCTGAATAATTGCTCTATAGTTCGGATGCAGCGCAGCATCTATGCTGGCAATCTCATAAGTAGGGTTTTGGCAGGTGTTTTGGAGGTGCTCCTCTGTAAGGCCTTCTACTACAACCGTTTGCTGTACTAAAGTCACAATCTTCCCAGGTTTTACGAACATGTAGAGCTGAATCAAAAACATATCACAGTTATACATTTTTCAAAGAAGTAGGCCATTTTCCCTATTTTTTGTGCTCTCAACCTACTTCCAAGTTTGTGGAGGAAACCAGTGTGACCCTATAGGTGATCTAGAAAAGCAATGAATTTCTGAAAAGAACACAAGATTTCGAATTCAACAAGGGGTCATATGTGTACATCCTTCAAGATTTTCTCAAAGAAAATAATTGTTGAAATAAAGAAATATTGAAAATGAGTAGGAATAAAACGTCCATTTGTGACAACATTTTCACGTTTAACTTTTGTCACAATGGGTGATTTACAAAAGCAAAATACCATCACGAGGGACCCTTCTGGTTACAGGGATATATAGGGTTTAGTGGTTCTTTAAGAACCCAAGGAAACCGGTGCCAACAACTGAGCAGCATTGTGCAATGGTTTTTCTTTGTGTACCGAGTATAGACTAATTCATATAGTAAAATAGGTGGAGTGAAAAATGTTTATCAAGGAAACCTATGTATTTCTGAAATGAGCACAAGATATGGAGTTTAGGAGCAGTGGTTATTTGTACATCTCTGAATTTTTTGGTTGTTATACTAGTGAATGATCTGGAGGGTATTTTTCAAAATCTCTTCTTTCTTATAGGCTGGCTTACATTTGAAAGGCACAATTGCAGCGAAATCCAATTGGTAATAACAAATGTTCTACTATTCTGTGCTCCCACAATTCTTCAGATAAAAATGGTACCTCCCTTGTGTGGGTAGGCTTGGTGCCTGCAACAGGTAATGGATCAAAACACAACATGAACGCATCACATTTTTCCTCTGATAACTGACCCATTTTTCCAATGTGGATAGCTATATATTTTGGATCCTAGCTCAGCCGGCACCAAGAGAAACCGAGCAATCATGCACATTTTTGAAAACTAGATACTTAGGGCTATCCAGGGTGGGGTGACTTTCAAGGCTCTCACCAGATTTCTGTTACCCAAAATCCCCTGCAAAGCTCAAACGTTGACTAAGATAGCACATTTTCCTCATATGTGATGGAAAGTTCTGGGATCTGAGGGGAACCACAAACTTCTTGTCACACTTGTGAGGGTAGGCCTCGTGCCTGCGACAGAACACAAAATGGACACATTGCATTTTTCCACCGAAAAACTGACCCTATTTTTCTAATTGGGTAGTGCTAGATTTTTGACCGTAGCTCAGCCAGCACCTAGGGAAACCTAGACAACCTGTACATTATGTAAAACTAGATACCTAGCCTGGGTGGGCTGGCTTGTGTGGGTTTCACCAGGGTTTTTGACCCAGAATCTCTTGAAAAACCTCAAACATTGAGTACAAAAACACATTTTCCTCACATTTCTGTTATGAAAAGTTCTGGAATCACTGGTGAGCCACATGGACGCATCACATTTTTTTCACTGAAAACTTACCCTTTTTTCCCATGTGGGTAGCTCTAAGTTTTGCAAAGTAGCTCAGCCAGCACCTAGGGAAACCTAGGCCTAGTGCCCATGACAGAACTGATCAAACCAAGGTCAACGGGAGTCTCCTGGTGAAGGCTCCCGTTGACCTTGGTTTGAGTCGTATCTGTAGTGGGTACTAGGCACAGTCCCACAAGTGAAGCAGCATTTTTATCGGCACAGATGGGTTGTAGGAATTTTGTGGATTCCTGCAGATTCCTTAAGTTTTCTTCACAGAAATGGAAGGAAAATACGTGATTTCAGGCATAGTTTGAGGTTTGTAGATATTGTGGGTAAGAAAACCTTGTGTGAGCCACGCAAATGAAACAGTAAGATTTAAAAAATCAAAATATACAATACATTTATTCATACAGAAAATGAAAGGTTGAAAGTACATGCACACAATAGACACAGTAATACATGAAACAGAGACAAGGGTAGTAGAAGTACTGTAAAAGCATGCTTTAAAATGTTAGATGAAGAAAACACACACATAAGGTAATATTAATACACATAAACAAAGTAGCACCAATGACTTACTTATGAACATGTTGCTTATTAACTAATATAGACAAGGTTTTATATTAAGTGAAGTGGCTTAGTGTTTTGATGCTCTTTGCTAATGAGCACCAGTTAGAAAATTCAGTGCAAACATGTATAAGCAATGAAGTACAAGCTTGATATTCTATAGAATGATACAAAAGACATCATAGTTTATGAAAATCCTCAAACGATATTAGCAATATGTTTTAAGAAAAATGTGAATTTATATGAATAACGTGAAATTTTGTGCTAGTAGGGTATTTCTAACGTTAGTTAGTTTCTTGTAATTATATTTTGTGAAAGTTTATATATTCTTTATGTGAATTGATTTCATTTCATCATACTTGAAGTAAAGTCATAGCTTAGTTCATTTAAATGTGTGATGTAAAGGCCTTTTTAAAAATACTTTTTCCCTGGTGTCGACCTTTCCCCTGGTTAAGCACACCCATGCAACACCCTTGGTACACCCCCATGGTGCAAAGTAATGCAAAGCAGCACTATTTTAAGTTTAGCGCTGGAAAGTAAATTGGGAAAAAAGATTTTGCGCCGAATTGCATCACTTTTTAATTTTGTAAATTTTTTTATCCTCATATGACCTCCATAGATATAACAACCTCTCAACCTATACCGCCCTTGTCGTTTTTTTATCTAGGGGGAGTTGGCTCAGCTGATGGTGTTTAAGTGGCCCCCGACCACACCACTCATTGGGAGCTGACCAAGAGGTCTAATCATCGGATAGCACAGGTAGAATAAACACCAACAGTACCATCCAACAGGTTTTGAACAACCCCAGATCTGCCCGACCCCTATTCTGATTGACCTTTTGATCAAAATCTCTAAAATATCGTACCGCATTCCACCAGGATCTCCAAATTGTTGGGAGGGCCTGGTGCCAAGGCTTACAGATCTCCCTTCTTGCCAACAGGAATAGGTAAAATACCAATTTACTCTTGAGGCCCAAGAAGCCCAACAAGCCATCAGGCTTCAATATAATACCAAAAATAATAAGAGAAGGGCTTACCTCGATCTCCATGCCCAATAGATTAGACAGGGTCTTACCCACGCAGCCCCAAAACTCTTGGAACCGAGGGCAAGCCGTGAAGATGTGGACATCATCTGCGTTTGGGGTTCCACATCTCGTACAATTAGCCTCTCCACCTCCCCTTATTTTCGCGAGCTTGAGGGGCGTCCAGTATATCCTATGCAGTGTGAAGAAATGTTTTTTCCTGAGTGCAGCAGATTTAATTAGTGAATATAAAATTTCCAAAGATACTTGCCATAACTTTTCCAGATCTTCACTCGGCAAGCAATTGTCCCAGACCAGATATGGGCGTTCCATTTTATTATTTGCTGCCTCAAGAAGATGCTGGTACCAACGACCAACTTACTTTTTTCTAACCTTTGGATCTTGCAGCTCATCTTCCATGGCGGTGTCTTCTGGCATTAATCTGTTTAAACTTCTACACCAGGATGCTATTTGGTAAAATTTAAATCTGGAAAGGGCTCCGCTGGTAATATTCCACCATACTTCCCAAGGCTAACAGATTTTCCCAACCAATAAGTCCTTCCAGATTAGGACTCCAGCCTCTTTTAATGGGAGCGATAATGCGTCTATAAGGCATTCCGGCGTTCCTGGGGAGTTCCACACTGGAGCCCAATGACTGTAATACGGCAAGCCTAAAACAGCTCAGTCCATAATTTAGCCGCCATATATAAAGTCTTAAGCCTAACCTTTTTAAAGTATTTAGGGGCTCCAAATTTATACATAAAACCCACTTTATCCATATCAGAGAGCATGGCTTTAAACATACTACGATTAAGGAGCTATCTGGTTTTAATAGTAGCATCCTGCGATTTTTTAATTGATATGCCCAACAGTACAACAGAAGGTCCGGCAGACCCAAGCCTCCCTTAACCATCTTTCGCCTAAGCTTCTTCCAGGATAACCTGATCCCTTTACTTGCCCATACAAATGAGGAGATCTTACCCTGTATTTTCAAAAGAGCGGTTTTATCAAATTCCAAAGGAATATTATTGAAAAGATAGGCAAATTTGGGGAGCACACACATTTTGATCAGGTTCATTCTCCCATAATGAGATAACGGTGGAATCTGCGATCTCTTCAGTAAAAGCTCCACCTCCTTAGAGCCTTTATCCAAGTTTGTTTTGGCGATCTTTCTTATATCTTGAGTTACTAACACTCCCAGATACTTTAATTCTTTAGACAACCTGACCCCCTGTGCAGCGGTATTCCAAGCCATAATCTCAGTTTTGTCACTATTAACTTGGTAACCTGACACTTCTTCAAAAGACTGTACTTCAGCCATTAGCTCAGATAGAGTCAAATTAACATTAGAAGAATATAATATAAATTCATCTGCATACAAAGCAATCTTCCTAGTAAACCCATTGATTTTAAAAGGTAAGATATTATCATTCTGTCTTAGACTTTGAGCTAAAGGTTCAATGTATAGATCGAAGAGGATCGGTGATAATGGGCACCCTTGTCATGTGCCACACTGAACCAAGACTGCGGCAGAAAGATTACCCTTAACCAAAATCTGTGCACGGGGCGAACTATATATTTTACTAAGAACTTCCCTAAAGTTAGTTCCAAACCCAAAAGCCTTTAAAGTGTTGTTAAGAAAATGCCAGTTTACTTGGTCAAAGGCTTTTGCAGCATCAACCGTAATGATAGCAAGTGGGGCCCCTAATGTTGTTGCCAGGTCAACCGAGCCAATTAAGGAATACACCAGATCCAGCATCTGCCTGCCCGGTAAAAACCCCTTTTGATCTTGGTGGATGATTGACCCCACTATCTTGCTGAGCCGGGCATTTAACACACCCGCAAAAACCTTAAAATCACAATTTAATAGTGAAATAGGGCAGTAAGATTGACACTGAGTTGGCTCTTTGCCCGGCCTTAAGATTAGTGTAATGACCGCCTCATTCCAGGTATCTGGCAGGGGCGAATTCCCTCCAAGGATCTCATTATACAACCTCAACCAGATCGGGATTATTTAATCTAGTATTAGCATATAGACTTCAATTGGGATTGCATCAGGGCCTGCTGCTTTCCCTTTCTTAGTTTTGTCTAAGATTGCACATAGTTCACCCTCCTCTATATCCTGGGTCAACATTGCTTGGCTCGCTAAATCCAATTTCGGCAGTTGTTTTCCAGCCAGCCACTGATCGAGGACCTCATTCTCAACCAATAATTCTTCCCTGTACAAACCTTGAAAGAACTCCACAAATGCTTTCTCAATACCCCTTTTTTCCTCTACACTTTGGCTCCTACCTTGATCTTATTAATAAAATTATGCGACCTGTCAGATCTACTTTTCATAGCGAGTAGTTTGCCACAGTTCTTCCCCTGATCAAAGTCGCTCATCTTGCTTGCCTCCCACTTTTCAAGCATTATTGTTTCAGTTTTAAGTCTAAATTTCCTCTGTAGATCCTCTACCCTGTCTTCGAGGGATTTTTTCTCTGCGGCAACCGTTTGTGCTCTTTTTAGGGCTCTTTCAGCCGATGCTAGCTGCTTTTCTAGCTCTTCAATATCATTTTTTTCTGCTCTAGCCCAGCCGACGACAGCCCCCTTTAAGGTCCCTCTAAGCCAAGCCTTAAAGGCGTCACACACTACATGTAAAGGGGCAGAATCTAGATTATCTTGGAAAAAGGTAGCTGTCTCTTTCTTTAGAAACTCAGGAGTCGACGGTTGCAAAAGAAATCTTCTGTTCAAGGTCCATCTCCTTCGAAGAGGCTCCAATGGAACTGCCAAAATTAAGATCATAGCACCATGATCCGAGATATGGATTGGCTGATATCTAATTGATCTTACTGACTCTACTTCAGAGAGGTCAATGAAAATGTAGTCGATTCTCGAATAATGGTATTTTTTTTACTATAAAAGGAGTACTCTCTCTTCTCTCCCATTTTTTTTCTCCAAATGTCACAGAGGTTAAAGTTATTTAGCATCATCACTAAGTATGCTTTTACTCGGTGTACCGCGATTTGTGTTCTGAGAGAAGATCTATCTAATTTATTATTAAGCAGAACATTAAAATCACCTCCTAAAATTAAGTGGTCATCAAAGTTCACCAAGGCTGAGCACAAGTTACTCAAAGGGTCAGTATCACCTTCATTAGGGCCATAATAATTGGCTAAAGTGTATCTAATACCATGGCACCTCACCTCCGCTATTGCCCACCTTCCTCTGATATCTATTTGCGACGTAATAATTTCTACTTCTGCATTCAATGTAATAATTATAACTACCCCCTTTGAACAACATTGTTGATCAGACGCAATACCCTTCCCCACCCATCTTAAATTCCCGAACAGCGCCCTGCATTCTGACTTTAACAGGTGAGTCTCTTGAAGCATAAGAATCTTAGCCGGGTTATCTTTAAGATGTTGCAAAACCAGTCGCTGTCTCCTCCTAACTCTCAGACCATTCACATTCCAACTTAAAATCTCAAGAGACTCTACCCCAGATCAATCACCTGTCATAATCCTCCCTCTTATTCCCACCCAGAGATCACAGATAGAAAATAAGTCATATGAGGTCATATTTTGGATATTTTTTTTTTATTTTCTCCCCAATGCTCCCCACCCACACACATGTATTGCATCACTTTTGTGACACAAATAGAGCACAAAACCTAAGCAAATCTCCCACCAAAATGTGTTACTTCTGTTCTATGTGGCAATCGCAGAGCTATTGGTCTTCATAATCCTTACGCGTCTTAACCTCCTTAGGAGGTTGAGATTTCCTGTTGCTATTCTTTATTTCTATAGTATTGTCTTAAGAGTGGTGTACAAAAATCTGATTTCTAACCTGTGAGTTGGCTGTCAATGAATGTTTCTCATCGAACAGCTAACGTGGAGTTTGGTCACCCTAATTTCCACCCCTCCTATTAGCGGAGAAGATTTATCAGAGAATCATTGCCTCTGTGGCAAATGAGCTTGACCTAGTTTGCTAATTGTAAAGGGCCCAGTAGATTAAAGGAGTAAATGAGAATAAGCGAATAAAATAATTTTGTTACTACGCTTCCACTGCATCACAAGGCACACCACCCTGGATCACCTTGGTTGTCTAGTTTTAAAAAACATCTGTGGTTTGTAGTTTTGCATAGGTGGTGCCACAGCATGGCCCCAAATACCACACCTACCCCTCCCTATTGCTTATCTGTCAGCATAGTGATTTAGGGCCTTTTATGTTGTTTTCTCTTGGGCCACCCACACAAGTGGGATTCTGTTCTAATCAGGAGATGTGTGGGAACTCAGGGTGGTAGGAAATCTGTGGTTCCATGCACATTCCATGTCTTTCTGTCACAGAAATGTGATGACAATGTGTTTCTCCTACCAAAATTTGACATTTGCAAGGGCTTCTAAGTAATATTACCTGGTGAGAGCCACACAAGTCATGCATCCCTAGGTGCCGGTTGAGCTAGGGACCAAAATCTACAGCTATCCATGAGGAGAAAAAACACAAGGCGTTCTTAGTAAGGGCAATCTCACTGCCACAGATAAAAATCTAGTACTTTTTTTTGAGGAACCTGCCACTTACACAGGTTGGTTTTAGCACCTCTAGAAATACTGCTTTTAAAGCACAAATAATCAAAGTATCTGAATATTGAAACAAAGACTTCTTAAATACATCTTTAGTGCACTCACTGGTAAATCCAACAATCCAACTCCGTTCAGTTTGTGGATTCAAGTTGAGAGTGTCCGAGTATGCCTCTGAGGTGTCATTCCTCAAACTGAGTGAGCATATCTATGAAACTAAAACAAACATGCTGAGGATACTGCGGAAGTTACCTGAAGAAAAAGTCATAAACTATGGAAAATGGTAGTTTTTGACACACAGGGTAGTTCGTGAGAACATAGCATATGTCCATCCATCATTATGTGAAGTGCTGTGACTGTAATACACTTAATGAATTAAAAAAATACCAGCATTTGTAATCTTGTTATCTATGTTATCATACAGCAAACTGAATATCTACCAAGTTCTGATGGAGGATGAACATGGCAACCAGGTCAAAATTTTACCGATACATGTAGCGTTGGGTGCATAGTCTGTAATGGTATGAATATTTGTAAAATGCACTATCACCTGAGAGGGTATCCTGTTGCCAATGCAAGAGCAGTCAAGAGTGGTCCATGGGGTAACATAGTCGAAAAGGCAAGTTTTCAGTTTCTTGTGGACTGCACTAATTTTAGAGACGGCCCATATGCGTAGAGACAGGTCATTCCGAATTTTTGGACCCTCTTAGGAGAAGTCTATTCTCCTTGCTCTGGTGCTGCCTATGCTTAGCAAAGGTGTCTGGAAAGTTTCTGAAATCTAAGGCTGTATTGAGGTATCCTCTATCAGTGCTGTGTAGGACTTTGAATGTGTGTTTCAGAAGTTTGAAAAGAGCTGTGGATTGGGAGTCAGTGAAGCTGTTTCAGGTGCTGGGTGTGTGCATGTTGGGATGCTGAGGGAGTAGACTGCCTGCTGCGTTCTATATAGTTTGAAGTCTGCGTAGTTGAGTGAGGGAGTAATTCTGTATCAGGGCGAGTGTGGCGCCAATGGGTTTGAATCCGTAGATGAGGATGAAGTGATGGAATGTGTATTTGTACTACCTCTACTATCTGCCGTCTACCTATGCAATATCCCTGTGAGAAAACACACCTAGCCTAAGCTTTCCTTACCCATTCATGTCTCTGTCCTCATCAGAGTTATTACTTATCCAGTATACTTGCCAAGTGAAACTACACTAATACCTTCCATCCCTAGCTACTTGAAGCTCAAGAAAACATGTCTTTCATGCGCCTTCAGCGCACTTATTGTGCTAAATCCAACTCCTTCCAGTTTGTGGATGCAAGTTGGGGGTGTCTGTGTATGCCTTCTGAGGGCTCATTTCTCAATCTGAGCAAGATTATTTACAATTGAAACTAAGGCAAACATGCTGGTTAATACTGCCTAAGTTCCCTAAAGTCATAAGCCAAACAAATCCCACTTCTACTTTTGCTTTGAAAGTGTGCAAACTCAGTTACTAACTTGTATCATAACCAATACTAAAGATGAATAAAAAATCATCATGCAGAATATTGTGTTCTGTAAACTTTTTGAATAGCATGGATTATGATACAAGTTACTCATTGAGTTTGCACACTTTCAAAGCAAGTAGAAGTGGTGGTAAATAAGCCCCACAGGACATGTTATACTTACCAGACCTACTCTGGTTCTCATGAGCAATCAGGGTGGGCCTTGTGTTGTATACATACGTTCCCATGCTCTGTGACAACGTGGCTTATGTTCCATCCACCGCAAAAAGTACAATTGATGGACAGAATGCAGAACAATGTCATACATTCACCCCAGTACAGAGATTGGGGCACTGCATCAGAAATGTCACTGAAATGCAGCATGTGCTGGAATAGCAAAAAATGATCTCTGCTCATGTACAGTTGGGGGTTACCCAAACCGTGCGGATAGATCAGTAGAACTGCAAAGTTGCTTTCAGTACTAACCCCATTTTCAGTGTAAGGCCCAAAAATACCTTCAACTTCTCTTATGAAGTGGGAGTCCACTTGTGTGCCCTAGAATGAGGCCTGAGAGTGCCTCCATGCTACTTCACAAATTGTTCAGCACACAAAATTGTTTGCTGCTTAATTTTCTCAAGGAAGTCAACATCCAAAAGAGATGGATGTAGTCAAAATGCAAAATATGGGCCGCATCGACTTTACATCCAAAATCGCCAGTGAAAGGTGGAATTTGGGGCTGAATAAAATAGGGGGGATGCCAAGAGAGCACTCCATATGTGCTTGTCACCTGTACGTGATAGACCTATTTTCCGCAACATTCTATTTGGAATAACTTGGGCACCGGTTGCCGAATCTTCGCAAAATTTTCAAAACTTTTGGCCAGCTCTGGTCCGCTCCTATCCTGAAAGTCCCGGGGTGATTCGTGAAGCGTGGGTCGAGAAAAAAGGGGGTCCCAAAACATGTTTTCCCCATGCAATTTTCCATAGGAACCGTTCATCGCGGCTAAAGCCTGAACTGCTGGACGGAATTACACCAAATTTGGCAAAGAGGTAGTCCTTAGTTCAGACTTATGCCTTTTTCTTAAATGGTGTAAAACCGTTCAGTAGTTCCTGAGAAAATGCCATTCAAAAGTACATATATATATCTATGACCGCGCAGGATCTGCGCACCCTGCCGAGAACGAGCTGTATGCTAATTGGCTGTCAACACTCCAAACCAGGAAGTGTTGGTGGTCACCTTGTGCCTCGGTAGAACCGAGGCACAATAAATCTAAATAAAAAACACAAACGCAAAAAGGGGCCAGGGTAGAAACCCCCTGACCCCCTAGGCCTGCTTAGGGGGCCCCACAAGGACCCCCAGGGTCCAATTTTTTTGTTTTTTAAATCGACTAAATCTTGACGATAAAAAAAACACAAAGTGCTTGGATGATAATTAGCCCCCGGGGGGCCAAATCCCGGGGCATCTTGATAAGAAAAAGTGTGGGGGGCCCAATCCCCCCCACACTGCCCCGGGGACCACCACCCCCTGGGGCAAAAAGCATGTATAATTGCGGGGGCACACTGCCGCCCCCACAGCCCCGGGGCTTTATAATTTAATGTTGGTGGGGCCTCTAAAGCTCCCCACAGACCCGGGGACCGCCACCCCGGGGCTTTATTTTAGAAATATACATACCCTGTGTGGGGGGGACTCAAGCCCCCCCACATGCCCCAGGGACCGCCACCTCCCCGGAGCACTAAATATTTAAATTGGGGGGTCCGTGACGGACCCCCCAGCATCGGGGATGACCACCCCCGGGGGCTTTGCAGATGGTGGGAGGGGGGCCGCGCTGCCCCCCTCCTGGAGCCTTGTGATGGCCCTGGACCGCCAACACCCAGGGCCGGCTCCTGCAGTGTCCCGGGGTGCCCACCCCGGTAATTGTAGTTTGCTATGGCAGGGCAGGAGCCTCGTGGCTCCCTCCCTGCCATAGCAAACTGCTTTGCTATTTGGAAGAGAGACCTGCCTGCTCTTCCTAATAGCAAAGCAAATTGCTTTTCCACAGGGGGAGCAGCATCTTAGCAGCTCCCCGTGTGGAAAAGCAATGCTGGCTCCTGCAGGAGGCGGGGAGCTGGCGGGACCGTGGGGTGATTGGGGACCCCCCCACGGTCCCCAACGGAGTGGGCCAGCTTCAGGGGATGGGGTTCCCGGGGCTATTAGTGGCCCGGGAGGGGGGCCACGCGCCCCCCTCCCCAAAATGTAAATTATCAAAAAAAAAAAAAAAAGGCCGCCCCGGGGGTATGGCCTAAGGATGGGGGAAAGGCAGCACCCCTCCTATATGTAAAATGAAAAAAAAAGAGCCATGTCCCGCGGAATGGAGTCCCCGGGGCCGATTATGGTCTCTGGAGGGGGGGCACACAGCCCCCTTTCCGAATTTTTAATTAAACATTTTTATTAGGGGGTAGGCCCTGGGGGATGGGATCCCCAGGGCCAAAATATTAGGAAAAGAAGGGGGGCCACACAGCCCCCCTTCTTAAATCCCCCCAAAAAGGACCGGCATCGTGCCGGAGGCCACGCTCCCTTCTTGTAGCACTCAGCAAACGCACCCCCTGGCGTGTTTGCAGAGGGGGAATGAATTCCCCTTGAATACTGTGGGTCCCTGGGAGCCAACATGCCAACCATAAACATCCAGTATGCGCCAGGGGGCTGCGTTGCAGAGAGGTGTTCAGAGGCCACGCCCCTTTTTACACTTCAATGCAACGCAGCTCTGTGGCACTTACTGGAGGTAGCTGGTGGGCTAGTTGCACCCCAAGGAGGGGGGCAAGGCAGCCCCCTCCTATATGTAAAAAGAAAAAAAAGGGCCATGCCCCGAGGAATGGGGTCCCCATTGCCAATATATTATGAAAAGAAGGGGGGCCACACAGCCCCCCTTCTTGAACTCCCAAAAAAAGAAAAGACTGGCATCACGCCGGAGGCCATGCCTCCTTCTTGTAGCACTCTGCAAACGCGCCAGGGGAACTAATTCCCCTTGAATACTGGGGGTCACTGGGGGCCAACTAGCCCACAAGAATCCACCAGTATGCGCCAGGGGGCTGCGTTGCAGAGAGGTGTTCAGAGGCCACACCCCTTTTTACACCTCTCTGCAACACAGCTCTGTGGCACTTACTGGAGGTAGCTGGAGGGCTAGTTGCACCCCAGGGACCCTCAGTATTCAAGGGGAGTTAATCCCCCAACTTAAAAGTTCACATGTGTGCAAACACACCCTGTGGCGCAGTTTAAGTTGGGGAATCAATTCCTTGTCAATGCTGAGGGTCCCTGGGGGCCAACTAGCCCACCAGGTACCTCCAGTAAGCGCCACGGAGCTGCGTTGCAGAGAGTTGTTAAAAAGGGCATGGCCTCTGAACACCTCTCTGCAACGCAGCCCCCTGGTGCATACTAGAGGTATCTGGTGGGCTAGTTGGCCTCCAGGAACCCACAGGATTGAGGAGGAATTAATTCTCTAACTTAAAACGCACCACAGGGCGTGTTTGCAGACATGTCACCTCAGGCCTTCCTTCACCACTGTGCAAACATGCCCCGTGGCGCATTTTAAGTTAGGAAATTAATTATTTTTCAATACTGAGGGTCCCTGAGGGACAAATAGCCCAACAGGTATCTCCAGTATGCGCCTGGGAGCTGCGTTGCAGACAGGTGTTCAGAGGCCACGGCCCTTTTTACACCTCCATGCAATGCAGCTCTGAGGCACTTATTGGAGGTACCTAGTGGGCTAGTTTGACCTTAGGGATCCTTAGGATTGAAGGGGACTTAATCTCTCAACCTAGAACAGCCACAGTGTGCGTTTACACAGTGGTGAAGGGAGGGGACGGGGCCTGATGTGATGTGTGCAAACACGCCCTGTGGCACGTTTTAAGTTGGGGAAAACATTCCACTTAAAACCTTAGGGACCATGGGGGACAAGTAGCCCACCAGGTGCTTCCAAGAAGTGCCACTGCGCTGTGTTGCAGAGAGGTGGTGCAGGCCGTGCCCCTTTTTACATCTCTCTGCTACGCAGCTCTGTGGCGCTTACTGGATGTACTACGAATTCCAATGTACTCACTTGTTATCAGGAGAGACTTCAGTGCTGCATCTTTGAGCCCAGTACTGATCCTGAAAAATAATTCTAACCATACTTACCAGTATCTTGAATGTCCTTCCATAGGCTAACATTGACTGATTTCACTTGGAAATTCTTCTAAGTGTGGAGTTTGGGAATTTTAAAATATTCACCTAAAATCATCCGAACAACGAATTCCAATTTACTCACCTCTTATCAGGAGAGAACCCAGTGCTGCGTCTTTTAGCCCAGCACTGACTCTGAAAAGTAATTCTAACCGTACTTACCAGTAACTTGTATTTCCTTCCATAGGAATCCATTGTCTGGTTTTCACCAGAAAAGTTTCTATCTATTTTCACAAACTACGAATATTCCTAAAAAATCGCCTGTATGACTTAAACGCATTCTTTCAACTGTTTACAGGAGATGCACCAGTTCTGGATCCAGGATCCATCACTGAGTAAGAATAAGTAACAATAACACTACTTACCTGCTAAGTGAATTTCCTCCCTTAGGATAACATTGGTGATTCTATGTGAAAAAATGTCTGTTAAATTTTAAAATACAATAATTATTCCTTAAAAATCACTACAGTGACCAAAACGCTTATACTAAACTGTTTACAGGAGATATCCCAGGACTGAATCTAGGATCCACTCCTGTGGTTAGAAAAGTAATCAATAAAGTAACTAATTGCATTTAACTAGAAATTCACATTGTGCTCAATGTAGCATTGTGTTTGAAATTGTGTTGCCCATTGCATCAACTGTCACTACTGTACTTAAAAGACTATTGCCTATTTGCAAATTATTTAAACTAAAGTAATTCATTCTGAGAAAGTATATTTTGTCATGTAATGTATAATGTAATTATGTAATTTAAAACATAAAAAATATCTAAAAATAAATAGTTTAAAAAATTTAGTAAATCAGTATCAAAAGAATAAATATAAGAATTAATACATTTAAAAATTGTCATTTACAAAACCTTTGAAATTCACTGAAAAAACCATAGGTTTCAGATATGTTATAGTTCGGAATTAGCAGTTAAAAAACCATTGAAATTCACTGAAAAAAACATAGGTTTCAGATATGTTATAGTTAGGAATTAGCATTTAAAAAACCTTAGAAATTCACTATAAAAACCATAGGTTTCAGGGGTGTTATAGTTAGCTGGACATTTCACTCGTACAAAACCATTGAAATTCCTCCGTTATAGTTAGTTCTACTAACTATAACTCACGCGCCCGCATTTCACTGCTGATGATGTCACATATTACATCATTCATGACATGGTCAGTGACATCACTGATGACATCACTGATGATATCTCAAATGACATCACTGATGACATAATCCACGTAACAATCTGATACACCTCATCATACACTAGTATAACCTTTCAAAACTCATTATAAAATATAGAGTACCATATTTGAAACCATTGACACACCAATACAATTTTCTACAAACCCACTCAGTGATTCCTACATTTACACACATCTAAACACTTACCTATAGATTCACTCATACTGGCTAACAAAGATCAATAGAACATTATTAAATATACTTATACACCTACATCGGCATTACACACCAGCACACATCCTATTCACTTATGCAGTCATCCTACTCACTTATGCAAACAATTGATCATACTTACATTAACTAAGCTACACACTTATAAAAACACCACTTTATTTATTCATATAGATAGTAACTCATACTTAGTGTGTTATAAAATCACTATTACAAGTATACAGTTTTCGATACAGTCACTCATACAATCACTGAGTCTTAAGTATACTTATTTATAAACATCAACTGTCACATACACTGCCTTTTATATTTCTACTTTGTTGGACATGTATCATTGAGAAATATAGTTACTCATCCGCACACCCATAAAGAGATTCACTCACCTAAACAAGTGTTTCCAAGTGCAGTCTTAACCTCATATACCTACTAAATCAACTATTTACAGATCTTTGGACAGTCACACACCTGCCACCCAACCATACACACATTCACACTTCCATACAAATAGTCACTTTACTAATTAATAACTAATATAGACTTTCAGATAGCTAGTAACCAACTTATGTAGTAGTTTACACAACAAGAGATACAGTAAAACAGATATTCACACAGTTTAATCACTATCCCATATATTTAGTGAGACACTTTAAATTAGTCACCTAGACAGTCAATCACAGTGCTACTAAATCCTCCATTCAGACACTTATACATCCACTCAGGCTTCAATGCAGATTCCTATATATATAATACTTATTTAAATATTGAACCAAACCACATTCACTGGATGACGCCATCAGTGATGTAATCAGTGATGTCATCAGTGATGTCCCTGACTATGGCATGAATGATGTAATATGTGACATCATCAGCAGTGGATTGTGGTCGCGCAAGTTATAGTTAGTAGAACTTACTATAATGGAGGAATTTCAATGGTTTTGTACGAGTGAAATGTCCAGCTAACTATAATACCCCTGAAACCTATGTTTTTTTCAGTGAATATATATATATATATATATATATATATATATATATATATTCACTGAAAAAACCATAGGTTTTAGAGACGTTATAGTTAGGAATCAGCATTTAAAAACCTTAATCCACATCACATTTTCCATCGGTGTCTTTTCTCAGTAAAGTGGGAGCGCGCCCTTAGCTTCTGGTTGTCCGCTGAAGCTGGCATGAAAACACGTGGGTCAGGGCTTTTAAGGGGAATGCATCCCAGTTAGCTGTTTCCTGGAGGCTGTGAGAGCAAGAAGTTTATCTCAAGGGGTGCAACGGCTGTACAGACAAAATAAACACTTACCAGGGTACCCATGCGCTGATTACTTATGGACAAGAAACGCCGAACTCTAACCTATTTGGTCAAAATCTGCATTTTCAGTTGTTTTTGTACACAGTAGGGAGGAGAAGGGTGCCACGTTCCTTAGTAGGGCTCTGTCTGCGATTACAGCAGCCCTGCCTTAAAGTGCCTATTTTTTCTCCATGGGAATAACGTAGTGATGGTTCTCACTGTCTGTTAGCACCTGCCCATTTAAATTTTTATTTTTTTATTTTAAAGGTTTTATATAGCACTGGCTAGACCCAGAGGTATCAGAGCGCTTTACATGAGTATCAGACCATAGTTGCAGGTTACAATGTTACAAAGGTTACACAGTTACTAGAGGCAACACAGTTAAATGTAAGGTCAAGACAAACAAAAAGGACATATACATAATGGAAAAAGCAGGCAAGGGGAGAGATTCAATGGAGGGGGATAGGAGACAGAGAATGAAGGAGGGAAAGTGGAGGGGAGGGTGAGAGACACAGCATGGAAAGAGTCTTATTTTTGTAAAAAAATTGAATCTGGTAAATCGACTCTTAAAAACTGGCAGTGTACTGCCAGGCTTCAGAACAGTCGAATATATATATATATATATATATATATATATATATATATATATATATATATATATATATATATATATATATATATATATATATATATATATATATATATATCTATCTATCTATCTATCTATCTATCTATCTATCTATCTATCTATCTATCTATCTATCTATCTATCTATCTATCTATATATATATATATATACTACAAGATCACAAATGCTACTGCAGAATCAGCCCCACTGCAACTGTAGGCATTCAAGAACGGTTCCATGCGGAACTATACAAATGGAAAAGTGCCAACCTGATCACTAAATCAGAGTTCGAATTCCTTAAAAATGACTATCCGACTATGCCTCAACTGTATCTAATACCTAAGATACACAAGAATGCACTGAAACCCCCAGGAAGACCTATAATCTCTGCGATAGGCAGTCTATTTGAAAAAACGAGTGGATATGTGGACAGTTTTTTGCAAGTATTTGTCAAAGATCTTCCTGCTTATGTGCAAGACAGTGGTGATTTCCTTAGAAAAATTTATGATTTTGAATGGCATGACGATTATGTTTTCATGACCTTAGATGTACAGTCGCTGTATACCAGCATTAGGCATACAGACGGGCTCAATGCACTCAAACACTATCTCAATCAAAGACCCATTGCACTACATGACCACACCATCATGCTCCTACAGATGGTAGAATGGTGTTTAACGAACAATACATTTATTTTTGATCGCCTACACTACAAACAGCTACAAGGTTCGGCCATGGGTACTTGCTTCTCCCCCAGCTATGCGAATCTGCATATGGGCTGGTGGGAGGAGCAAGTATTAGCCGTCACCCATGTATCCAGCATGGAGGAAAATGTTATAATCTATAGGAGATATATAGATGATATTTTCATCTTATGGAAAGGGTCAAAAGAGAGTGCAGAGAAATTTGCATCGGAAATCAATGAAAACAGTCTTCATCTTAAATTCACCTGTTCTACCAGCAAAGAAAGAATTCAATTTCTAGATTTAGAGCTGTTCGTAGACAATAATAAAATCCAAACCAAAACATACCGCAAGCCTACTGCAGGAAATGCGGTTTTACACGCGCAGAGTTTTCACCCAGTCAAACTCAAAGAGTCCATTCCATACGCAGAGTGTCTACGAATGACAAGAAATTGTAGTACACAGGAAGGAGTGAGTGAATCCAAGGCAAATTTATTTGACAGACTGAGCAAAAGAGGATACAGTGCTTAAACCTTGTCACGAGCAGAGAATAAATGCCGCAATGTGAATAGAAGGGATCTTCTATTCACAGAAAAGAAAAAGAGCACTCAAGAGAACAAAACTGTCCCCAACATGCCAAGACTAATTACGGGTTATAATGCCTATCATAATCACGTTAGAAAGATCTTGCAGAGACATTGGCCTCTGATACAAAATGACCCCGTAATAGGGCAATGGTGTGACAGAAGTCCTTCAATTACCTTCGGGAGGGCCAAATCGATGCGTAACCAGCTTGTAGTCAGTGCACCGACTATCACCAAGCCACCTATTTGGTTAAATAACCAAAGAGGTTTCATCAAATGCACAAAATGCAAAGCATGCAAACAAGGCATCAACACCAAAGAGGTCCCTGTTCCATTTAGAAACAAACCATACACCATCAGAGGCTGCTACTCTTGTAAAACGGAGTACGCAGTATATGTCCTTGTTTGCAAATGCGGCAAACGGTATGTTGGCAGCACCATGCATCCAGCACATGTTCGTATATTGCAGCACCTGCGAGCAATAACGAACAATGATGAAACCTACCCGGTGGCCAGGCATATACACAAGACACATGCTGGCAACAGTTCTGACATTAAATACTTTGTCATCGACAACGTTGCAAAAAGTATCAGAGGGGGGGATCGCAGACTTGCCCTCAGACGTCTGGAATCAAGATACATCCTCTTGTTGGATTCTAAGATTCCGAATGGGCTTAATGCCGATGAAGCATTAACAGTACATTTATAGAATAGTGCAGCACCCTCCCGCAGTTTCCCTTTTCCCGCTTGTAACACACCTACACCATCACTTGTGTAAATACTTTGTTTCCTCTGTAACTTGTTTAATTATTTTAGCAATTTGGCACCTATCTAGTTTGGTAACGTCATGGTTTAATCAATCCAGGTGAAACTTTGGGGTCCCAAGAATAGATGTACACATCTAGGCATGGTATGATGTTAATTCATTATATGCGTATGATCATGATTCATATCCCATGTAAAGACACACATACATTAATCCACTAGGAGACGATGTTTATGCAGAAACTTTTTTGTTTTTTCCGAAATTTTGGTTTATGTAACTTGTGATGGGGGTAGAGAATATCTCTGTCATTTAGGCACTGACCCATTTTCATAAAATTATCTTTTTATAGTGAAAGAATTACCCACATGCTCTAGAAGCCGTGTAACCAGGACTATGTTTGATCATAGTCACAGGGTTTAATATAGAGTGCCCTGAATGTCCGGTTGGTCACTGTATTATTTGTGATATGACTCCTTCTTGGTTTTCACCTGGTGTGTTGCTTATGATTTATGCCATGTATCTGCAAAGTCAACACTTCATTTTTCGCAAACAGACATAGATGTAAATATTCTGTTTTATTTAATATGCAATGCCATGAAAGTAAGATTTGGAATTGAAATGGTGATGGCATTTTCTTATCTAAAAATGCATTTTTGCTCATTAGGAACTTTTCTATGTTTGTTGCGTTATCACATGACCAAACATTGTGTTACCAGAGTTACTAGATACCAATCACAGTGAGGCAACTGTGTTTGTCATAAGGTATATATGTTTGTGTATCACATCTGAGTAGGTGAAGTGAGCAAGTCGGAGGCTTCCGCCGAAACGCGTCTTTTTCAGCAGCTTTGAAAAATAAACTTCATTCTTAAGCAACTCACGGAGTCGGTGCCGTCCTTCATCGTGAGGAAGTGTGCTTGGTAAAAAATATATATATATATATATATATATATATAAATTCATTAGAGTTGCCCCTGTGGAAAGAACACCAAGTGGATTAGATTTCGCCTTGATTTAATGAAATGCTGCGATTACACCTCCAAAAAGACCGGCTTTTCAAAGAAAATTGTCCCTCGACCAAACGCGTTTCAAGTTTCCTCTTCGTCAGCAGCCTCGGGACTGCAAGTGTTCAAGGCACAGCTTGTGCATATTTTATCCATTACGAACTTCACTTTGTGGGTGTGGCCGCACCATTGGCCTTCTGGTTCGTGTAGTTCGCACTCTTACTCCAGTGAGTTTTGCCTTGTTATTGCTCATGGGTCATCAATAACCTCAGTGGGCGAAAGTCACACAGTTCTTTGGGGGTGCACTGCGTTCTCCTCATTTCACCACTTGCACCACCTCCCGATTCACAATGTCATCACTCGAAGGCATCTCGGGCCCGCATTAGCAGTGTCTTCCTTCCGCGACCGGACAAGGCCGCAAACATAAATTCATTAGAGTTGCCCCTGTGGAAAGAACACCAAGTGGATTAGATTTCGCCTTGATTTAATGAAATGCTGCAATTACACCTCCAAAAAGACCGGCTTTTCAAAGAAAATTGTCCCTCGACCAAACGCGTTTCAAGTTTCCTCTTCGTCAGCAGCCTCGGGACTGCAAGTGTTCAAGGCACAGCTTGTGCATATTTTATCCATTACGAACTTCCCTTTGTGGGTGTGGCCGCACCATCGGCCTTCTGGTTCGTGTAGTTCGCACTCTTACTCCAGTGAGTTTCGCCTTGTTATTGCTCATGGGTCATCAATAACCTCAGTGGGCGAAGGTCACACAGTTCTTTGGGGGTGCACTGCGTTCGCCACATTTCACCACTTGCACCACCTCCCGATTCACGATGTCATCACTCGAAGGCATCTCGGGCCCGCATTAGCAGTGTCTTCCTTACGCGACCGGACAAGGCCGCAAACATAAATTCATTAGAGTTGCCGCTGTGGAAAGAACACCAAGCGGATTAGATTTCGCCTTGATTTAATGAAATGCTGCAATTACACCTCCAAAAAGACCAGCTTTTCAAAGGACATTGTCCCTCGACCAAACGCGTTTCAAGTTTCCTCTTCGTCAGCAGCCTCGGGACTGCAAGTGTTCAAGGCACAGCTTGTGCATATTTTATCCATTACGAACTTCCCTTTGTGGGTGTGGCCGCACCATCGGCCTTCTGGTTCGTGTAGTTCGCACTCTTACTCCAGTGAGTTTTGCCTTGTTATTGCTCATGGGTCATCAATAACCTCAGTGGGCGAAAGTCACACAGTTCTTTGGGGGTGCACTGCGTTCGCCGCATTTCACCACTTGCACCACCTCCCGATTCACGATGTCATCACTCGAAGGCATCTCGGGCCGCATTAGCAGTGTCTTCCTTCCGCGACCGGACAAGGCCGCAAACATAAATTCATTAGAGTTGCCCCTGTGGAAAGAACACCAAGTGGATTAGATTTCGCCTTGATTTAATGAAATGCTGCAATTACACCTCCAAAAAGACCGGCTTTTCAAAGAAAATTGTCCCTCGACCAAACGCGTTTCAAGTTTCCTCTTCGTCAGCAGCCTCGGGACTGCAAGTGTTCAAGGCACAGCTGGTGCATATTTTATCCATTACGAACTTCCCTTTGTGGGTGTGGCCGCACCGTCGGCCTTCTGGTTTGTGTAGTTCGCACTCTTACTCCAGTGAGTTTTGCCTTGTTATTGCTCATGGGTCATCAATAACCTCAGTGGGCGAAAGTCACACAGTTCTTTGGGGGTGCACTGCGTTCGCCGCATTTCACCACTTGCACCACCTCCCGATTCACAATGTCATCACTCAAAGGCATCTCGGGCCCGCATTAGCAGTGTCTTCCTTCCGCGACCGGACAAGGCCGGAAACATAAATTCATTAGAGTTGCCCCTGTGGAAAGAACACCAAATGGATTAGATTTCGCCTTGATTTAATGAAATGCTGCAATTACACCTCCAAAAAGACCGGCTTTTCAAAGAAAATTGTCCCTCGACCAAACGTGTTTCAAGTTTCCTCTTCGTCAGCAGCCTCGGGACTGCAAGTGTTCAAGGCACAGCTTGTGCATATTTTATCCATTACGAACTTCCCTTTCTGGGTGTGGCCGCACCATCGGCCTTCTGGCTCGTGTAGTTCGCACTCTTACTCCAGTGAGTTTTGCCTTGTTATTGCTCATGGGTCATCAATAACCTCAGTGGGCGAAAGTCACACAGTTCTTTGGGGGTGCACTGCGTTCGCCGCATTTCACCACTTGCACCACCTCCCGATTCACGATGTCATCACTCGAAGGCATCTCGGGCCCGCATTAGCAGTGTCTTCCTTCCGCGACCGGACAAGGCCGCAAACATAAATTCATTAGAGTTGCCCCAGTGGAAAGAACACCAAGTGGATTAGATTTCGCCTTGATTTAATGAAATGCTGCAATTACACCTCCAAAAAGACCGGCTTTTTAAAGAAAATTGTCCCTCGACCAAACGCGTTTCAAGTTTCCTCTTCGTCAGCAGCCTCGGGACTGCAAGTGTTCAAGGCACAGCTTGTGCATATTTTATCCATTACGAACTTCCCTTTGTGGGTGTGACCTCACCATCGGCCTTCTGGTTCGTGTAGTTCGCACTCTTACTCCAGTGAGTATACTGGAGTACTCTGGTGGCCATCTTTGGGCTACATTGGGCTACATTTGGGCTCTAACATATATATAGCCCAATGTAGCACAATATATATTTTTTTCAAAGTAAATTTTCGTAAAAACCACTTGAGCATATATCTTGAGACATAGCAAAGGCACATCGGGCTACCAGTCCCTACAATTTTGCCCAATTTTTTTTTGTATATTGTTTTAAAAAAAAATTTTTTTTTTGCCTTGGAGCGCTCCCCGGTGAGCGCCCCGGAAAGCGTAGTTTTATGAAGCGCCCCGGGGCGCGCACCGGGGAGTGTCCCGTAAGCGCCAATATCGCAAACGAAAACATAATCGTGACGTATCGCGTAGCCGCGTCCGCATGATACGCACGGCGTAAGCGCACCCGGAAGCACTCGAGCGAATACGATCGCGCAACGTAGGCGTCCGACGCGCTTACGCGATGCGCCCCTGGGCGCGTAGCATAAGCGCGTCGGGTCATGTGACCTGAAAATAACACTTTTCATTGGTTCATAACAGTTTTGGTTTCATAATGATGAAGCCCCTGGTCATGTGACCTAAAAATAACACTTTTCATTGGTTCAATACATTTTTTTTTTCAAAAGGATGAAAGACCCGACCTTTTTTCCTTATTCTGACTTTGTCCTTTGACTTAGGAAGACCTGTTTGTACATGTCTGTACCTTTTTGATCTATATAATGGCTTCAGAATCAGCAGCAGCTGGTGCATCTGCACCACCACCACAACCACCAAGAGGACCACCTCAAGATATCATTGGTGGTCAACGAGAGGAGGAAGAGGAGGAGGAGGAGGAAGAGGAGAGGAGAACATGGCTTGACAAAATACCCCATACCAGCCAAGACCACACATTATATGGGAGTTTTTTTCGATCCCAGTGGGGAAGAAAAAAGTAAATGCAGCCAAGGTGACTTGCAAAATCTGTGGCGTGGAACTTTCCAGGGGAAACCCGAACAAGAAATATTCATTTGGAAACAACACGATGATATGCCACATGCAGCGCAAGCATCCAATAAATTATTCTGCTGCAGAGATGAGGGAACTGGCCAGTAACCCTCCCCAATCCACAAGCACCACCTCAAAAAGGAAGCAAACCATTCCGTCAGCACCAGAGGAAAGTGAGACGATGCCTTGCATTCAGCCACGATTTGCAGATTTCCGAATTATCTGTAAATATTGTGGAAAGACCATCTCCGACGGAGAACAGAGCGTAAAGCTGATCGTCCTTGCTGGGGAAAACCACAAATGCCCCAATAAACCCTAATTATTTATTTTCTTTTTTGTTGTTGCTCCAGTTGAGCCATTTTCAATTCCCTGTTTTTTCGTTTCTCCCCATGAAAAATACCAAAAAAATATAAAACTGTTCAGAAAACCCCAAAAAAGTACAAAATGTTCAAAAAACAATAAAAAAATATAAAACAACAAAAAGAAGAAAAAAACTGTTCTTTTTAGAACTACCTCCAATTTATAAAAAAAGGCTTCTTTTTTAAAAACTCTGTCATTCTTTTTTCCCCATGGTCCGCTCCCTGGTCCGCTCCCCGGTGCGCGTACCGGGCGCTCCCCCCGCGCAAATCCCCAATTTTTTTTTTATTTTGCCCCGTGGGACCCTATTATAGTTCCCACATCAAACCTAGGGGGTCAGGGGGGGGGTCTACCCTGCCCCCTTATGGTCATTTCCCCCTTTTTTTGCCACCTCTTGTGTCTCGATCCTACCGAGACACAAGATGGCAGCCGCTCCGGACTGTTTCGAATGTTTACAGACACCCGAGAGCCAATCAGCTTTCTGTGCGCACCTCGCGTGGCGCGCCCAGAGCGCTCCCCGGTGCGCCTACCGGGGCGCTGCCATAGATATATATATTTTTTTGAACCTAAATTACTCAAAATCCACTGGAGCACATATCTTGAGACATAGCAGAGGCACATCGGGCTACCAGTCCCTACAATTGTGCCAAGTTTGGTGGTAATCCATTCAGCCGTTAGGGCTAAAAGTGAGTTCGACTGCCCTATGGAAATTAACATGGGGAAAACACATTTTGGGACCCCCCTTTTATCTCGGCCCCCGCTTGACGAATCTCCCTGAAACTTTCAAGGAAGGACTGGAGCTCCGCGAGGCAAATTTGAGGACGTTTTCAGGCAGATTCGTCAACCGGCGCCAAAGTTATTCCAAATAGAATTTTGAGATTTTGCATTGAAAACAATCCTAACTATAACTACCTACTGGCGACCGCCAGTAGGTAATATATATATATATATATATATATATATATATATATATATATATATATATATATATATATATATATATATATATATATATATATTACCTACTGGCGATAGCCAGTAGGTATATATAGTTAGGATTTTTTTCCTATGGGATTTTTGAAAATTCTATGTCGAATAACTTTGGCTTATGAGGATAGAATTGGCTGACATTTTCAGGAAAATGGAACATTTTGTTTCTGAGCAGCCCCTGAAAATTTGGGGGGGTTTCGTCAAGGGGGGGCCGAGAAAAAAGGGGGGTCCCAAAACGTGTTTTTCCCATGCAATTTTCCATAGGGCGGTTGGCCTCACTTTTAGCCTGAACGGCTGAATGGATTTACACCAAACTTGGCACAATTGTAGGGACTGGTAGCCCGATGTGCCTTTGCTATGTCTCAAGATATAGGCTCCAGTGGTTTTTACGAAAATTAACTTTGAAAAATATATATTGGGCTACATTGGGCTATATATATGTTGGAGCCCAAATGTAGCCCAATGTAGCCCAATGTAGCCCAATGTAGCCCAAAGATGGCCACCAGAGACAAAAAAAACCAAATGTAGCCCAAATATCAGCCAGATGTAGCCCAACTATAGCCCAATGACAGATTGTCCCAGAGTGTTCTAAAGAACAACTAGAGTGCTAACAGTCCTACTTATTACAAAGGTATGGCACACCTGAAGCCATCTTGATTGGAATAAAGTGGTAACTCTTAAAACATTTAATTTAAAAAGGAACAAAATGAGGGGGTTCATTTTGCCATAGAAAGTATGATTAGCGAATATATGACGAAATCCCGCATACCATCAGTCCGCAAAAAAAATCCCGCATGTACTATTAGGCCGCAAATTAAAATAACGAAAACTTTTAGAACGAATATGCCTTTAGCATACACTAAACAACTAAACTACCCTAAACCCTAAAACACTACCCCCAGCATGACCCTACACTACACAAACAGTACAACACTACCCTAAACCCTAAAACACTACCCCCAGCATGACCCTACACTACACAAACACTACAACACTACCCTAAACCCTAAAACACTACCCCCAGCATGACCCTACACTACACAAACACTACAACACTACCCTAAACCCTAAAACACTACCCCCAGCATGACCCAACACTACACAAACACTACAACACTACCCTAAACCCTAAAACACTACCCCCAGCATGACCCTACACTACGCAAACACTACAACACTACCCAAAACCCTAAAACACTACACCCCAGCATGACCCTACACTACACAAACACTACAACACTACCCTAAACCCTAAAACACTACCCCCAGCATGACCCTACACTACACAAACACTACAACACAACCCTAAACCCTAAAACACTACCCCCAGCATGACCCTACACTACGAAAACACTACAACACAACCCTAAACCCTAAAACACTACCCCCAGCATGACCCTACACTACGCAAACACTACAACACTAACCTAAATCCTAAAACACTACCCCCAGCATGACCCTACACTACGCAAACACTACAACACTACCCAAAACCCTAAAACACTACACCCCAGCATGACCCTACACTACGCAAACACTACAACACTACCCTAAACCCTAAAACACTACCCCCAGAATGACCCTACACTACGCAAACACTACAACACTACCCTAAACCATAAAACACTACCCTCAGCATGACCCTACACTACGCAAACACTACAACACTACCCAAAACCCTAAAACACTACCCCCAGCATGACCCTACACTACGCAAACACTACAACACTACCCAAAACCCTAAAACACTACCCCCCAGCATGACCCTACACTACGCAAACACTACAACACTACCCAAAACCCTAAAACACTACCCCCAGCATGACCCTACACTACGCAAACACTACAACACTACCCTAAATCCTAAAACACTACCCCCAGCATGACCCTACACTACGCAAACACTACAACACTACCCAAAACCCTAAAACACTACACCCCAGCATGACCCTACACTACGCAAACACTACAACACTACCCTAAACCCTAAAACACTACCCCCAGCATGACCCTACACTACGCAAACACTACAACACTACCCAAAACCCTAAAACACTACACCCCAGCATGACCCTACACTACGCAAACACTACAACACTACCCTAAACCCTAAAACACTACCCCCAGCATGACCCTACACTACGCAAACACTACAACACTACCCTAAACCCTAAAACACTACCCCCAGCATGACCCTACACTACGCAAACACTACAACACTACCCTAAACCCTAAAACACTACCCTCAGCATGACCCTACACTACGCAAACACTACAACACTACCCAAAACCCTAAAACACTACCCCCAGCATGACCCTACACTACGCAAACACTACAACACTACCCAAAACCCTAAAACACTACCCCCAGCATGACCCTACACTACGCAAACACTACAACACTACCCAAAACCCTAAAACACTACACCCCAGCATGACCCTACACTACGCAAACACTACAACACTACCCAAAACCCTAAAACACTACACCCCAGCATGACCCTACACTACGCAAACACTACAACACTACCCAAAACCCTAAAACACTACCCCCAGCATGACCCTACACTACGCAAACACTACAACACTACCCTAAACCCTAAAACACTACACCCCAGCATGACCCTACACTACGCAAACACTACAACACTACCCAAAACCCTAAAACACTACCCCCAGCATGACCCTACACTACGCAAACACTACAACACTACCCTAAACCCTAAAACACTAGCCCCAGCATGACCCTACACTACGCAAACACTACAACACATCCCTAAACCCTAAAACACTACCCCCAGCATGACCCTACACTACGCAAACACTACAACACTACCCTGAACCCTAAAACACTACCCCCAGCATGACCCTACACTACGCAAACACTACAACACAACCCTAAACCCTAAAACACTACCCCCAGCATGACCCTACACTAAACAACCACCACAACTCTACACTACACTAACACAACACTACACTACACAACACTACACTACACTACACAATCACTAACCCACGAAAAAATTAACACAAACCCACTTACCTCTCTCGTCATCGTGGTTTTCACAACGCAAATGCATTTACCATACATGCCTTTAAAACGTAATTCTTTGTAAAGGCATGCGCGATAAATGCACATGCGTTTTGAAAAAATGCGGGATAATGGTATGCGAGCTCAATGACCTTGCGGGATAATGGTATGCGGACTGAAAGTCTGCGGGATAAAAAATGCGGGAAAATGGCTGCAAACCATGATTAGCAGCAGACTTCCCTGGTGAGCACTAGCTTTACTACAGTGATCTAATGAGCAACTAGAGTGCTAACATTCAGAATTTATGGCAAATGTGTGACACATCTGAATGCCTTCTTGATAGAACCAAAGTAAACAAGCATTGAAAATGCAATAGATCTCGCCCTCGTTTAAGTTAAAGCCATTCTGTTTGTAATGAGGTGGCTTTTTAGCTTTGCTTTTATTAGTGTTTTTAAAACTTTCATGTAAATAACATGCATATGTATGCATATATGTATATGTATGCATGCATTTATATTTATATAGATATGCAGATTACATATGTTTATATATGTATATTACCTACTGGCGATAGCCAGTGGGTATATATAGTTAGGATTTTTTCTCTATGGGATTTCTGAAAATTCTATGTCTAATAACTTTGGCGTTTGTGGACGGAATTGGCTGAAATTTTCAGGAAAATGGCTAATTTATTTTCTGAGCAGCCCCTGAAAATTTGGTGGGGTTTCGTCAAGGGGGGGCCGAGAACAAAGGGGGGTCCCAAAACACGTTTTTCCCATTCATTTTTCCATAGGGCGGTTGGACTCACTTTTAGCTCGAACGGCTGAATAGATTTACATGAAACTTGGCAAAATTGTAGATATGGTTTGCCCGACGTGCCTTTGCTATGTCTCAATATATGTGCTCCAGTGGATTTTGAGAAATTAACGTTTAAAAAAATATATATATCTGTGACAGCGCTCCGGTTAGCGCCCCGGTTCGCGTACCTGACGCGTAACGGAACTTCGCGAAGCGAATCTGATTGGCTCTCCGGTGTCTGTCAACATTCTAAACAAACCGGAGCGGCCGCCATCTTGTCTCTCGGTACGATCGAGAGACAAGATGTGGTGAAAAACGAAGGGGGAAATGAAGGAAAGGGGGCAAGGTAGACCACTCCTGACCCCCTAGGATTGATGAGGGGGATATTAAAGTCCCCCGCGATTTTTCGCGGTAGAGTTGCTTCCCGGTACGCGAACCGGGCAGCTAACCGGCAGCGTAACGGGAGTCCGCCATCTTGTGTTTTTGGAGCGTCCGGTTCGCGTACCGGGTAGCGTCCCGGTAAGCGTAACAAGGGGAAAACCAAGAGAAACAGTAAAAAAAACATTAAGGGAATAGATTTCCAGCAAACTTGGCAAAATTGTAGGGACTGTTTGTTTGATGTGCCTTTGCAAGGCCTCAAGATATGTGCACGTGTGGATTTTGTCTAATTAAGGTTAAAAAAAATATATATATCTGTAAGCGTGCTCCGGCACGCTTACGTTACGGGTTTTGTTTGCGCTGCAGAACCGATACGTCACGGTTATGCGACGCGTCATGAGGCGTCTCACGTGGCTACGTGATACGTCACGTAATAAAGAATATATTTTACAGCTATAGATATTAGCTTTTAAAAAACCAATGAAATTCACTGAAAAAACCATAGGTTATAGACCATATATAGTTAGGAATTTGCATTTACAAAACCTTGAAAATTCACTGAAAAAACCATAGGTTAGAGACCATATATATTTAGCTGGACATTTTATTGACATAAAACCAATGAAATTCCATATATAGTTAGTTGCACTAACTATATATCGCGCACCCACAATCCACTGCTGATGATGTCACATATTACATCATTCATGACATGGTCAGTGACATCACTGATGACATCACTGATGACATCTCAAATGACATCACTGATGACATCACTGATGACATCTCAAATGACATCAGTGATGACATCATGACACACCAATACCAGTTACTACATACGCACTCACTGATTCCTACGTCTACACACACATTCACTCATTCACCCATACAATCACTCATACATACAGTCACTCATTATTACAACACTATCATATGCACTCATACACCTATGCAGACACTCACACACTGCCACTCATCCATGGAGTTACTCACACACCTAGTCAGTCCTGTAAAGAATCAATCACACTTCCATTTCCTCGTCTATACAGTTGAACACAGAACACCATACTTCAGTGACATTACTGATGACATCACTGATGACATCTCAAATGACATCACTGATGACATCTCAAATGACATCACTGATGACATCATGACACACCAATACCAGTTACTACATACGCACTCACTGATTCCTACGTCTACACACACATTCACTCATTCACCCATACAATCACTCATACATACAGTCACTCATTATTACAACACTATCATATGCACTCATACACCTAGTCAGTCCTGTGAAGAATCAATCACACTTCGATTTCCTCATCTATACAGTTAAACACAGAACACCATACTTTTCACACATATACTAACACATACTTACTCTCTTATACAATCACTGATACAAGTACACATTGATATGCACAGAGTCACACACCTCCCAGCCAGCCACACACACACTCAGTCTTCCATACATCCACTCATTCTTCAATATGTAAAACATATTTAAACTTTACAAAAACACACAGACACTAGATGATGTCATCAGTGATGTCATTTGAGATGTCATCAGTGATGTCATCAGTGATGTCATTTGAGATGTCATCAGTGATGTCATCAGTGATGTCACTGACCATGTCATGAATGATGTAATATGTGACATCATCAGCAGTGGATTGTGGGTGCGCGATATATAGTTAGTGCAACTAACTATATATGGAATTTCATTGGTTTTATGTCAATAAAATGTCCAGCTAACTATATATGGTCTCTAACCTATGGTTTTTTCAGTGAATTTTCAAGGTTTTGTAAATGCAAATTCCTAACTATATATGGTCTATAACCTATGGTTTTTTCAGTGAATATATATATATATATCATGGTTAGAGTGGTGCATAAATTATGCAAAAAAGGGAAGCAGAGAACTCTGGGTAGTGCCCAAGTTTAAGTGGAGAGAAGCTCCTGTATAGAACACCCTACAACACCAGCGACACTCTCTCCCTACTTCTCCCACAGGATGACATTGGGTTTCCTCAGTAAATTAAACAAGTGATAAACTTTAATTGGCAACAAGTAGGAAAGTCGTGTTTAGTGTCTGAGGAACTGTAAAGTAAAATCCTCTTCAATGGTAAAGTTATATTTGAAGCCACAATTCTGAAAATGCCAATTTTAGAAAGTTAGTGAAAAAAGTGACGCTGGTTGCGCCCCTAGCTGTTGCACTGCTGTAGTGGAACAAAGTCTTCAAAGTTATCCAATATTTCAAATTTAAACCAGGTAATCCATAGTAAACCAGTCAGTTTTCATGTGTGGAGTCAATCCGGAGACAGTTGAAATTCACATGATATTTTATTATTTGCATTTTCAAACGTTTTCTGTTGCTAATCCAAGCTTTTACATAAACGTGTGTTATTCTGACAACATTCAATGTGACCCAATGCATTTCGAACCGGCGATATCATAAAAATAAAATACGGGAAGGAGTGCATTCACCATTTTTTTAACTTTGCTTCGCAAATTTATAGTTGTCCCAAACGTGTTTGCACCACATTGGTTGAAGAAGAAGAAAAAAAGATTTAAAAGTGAAGTGAACGTCACTTAGGAGACAGCAACTTCGATCAGAGTTCACAAGGACTAAATGAATGAAAAGTACATTCCACAGATTGGAATCACATTGAATTTAATCATTCTACTACTGTACACTGTTTAAGGACTGTTTTAGTTATGTTTATGTTTATATGTTATCTTTAGGGAAATTAATTCATGAGGTTATATTTTGTTCTTCAACACGGTTTTACGCACTATGGCAAGATGAGCTTTCATTAATTGGTCACCAAGTACAGGTTTTCGTTCTGGGGAGGTAACGCGGGGCAATGCACTATGGGACCTGAAGTAGTAAGAAGTATGTCCTGAGCCGAATGGGTGAGTCACGTGATTTGATTGCGCTCACCTGTACGAGCGGTTACAAGAGCAACAGAGGTACGAACAAGTAAGGAAATTGATCCTGTCGAGAACAAAGGATGGCACAGAGATCAGAATGCCATGTTTGGCTTGTACTAGGTAAATTGGGTTATTTTGCTTTACCGAATGTGGGAGTTAGTCTTTAGTCACTTTTTGCACGTTATGTGAAAGTATAGGGGGGGTTTAGTGGAGGCCACACCTAATGTCTTGAGGTAGATTTCATTATTTGTTTTCACGAGAGGATATTTTGTAGCGATTCTGTTTGCACACCATTTTGGGATATTGTGAGGGTGACAAAGAATGGGTTTTTGCGATGACAATTTTTGTTTATGTAATTATTAGGTTTGTCACGCTTGAGTAGATGGCTAAGGTGTATGCTTTTAACTTTTTCACAGCAACCCCTGACGAAGAACCTGACCGGTTTGCCACTGGATTCAAGCAAGCCGGGCTGAAGACGGCTGGAATGCCAGAAACCGGTCCTCGGAAGCTTGTTTCCGGTCCAGGGAAGACATGGCTTGGCAGTTCGGGCTGGACTGTTCCCATGAGGCACAGGGTCAGACTGATTTCCATATGGCCATGTCTGAACTGGGGTGGCAGAGTGGGCTAAAGAACGGTGATAGATTAAACCCAGATCTTTTGACTGGGTGTGAGTGTTTGATTGATTCAGATGCTCCGTCCATCACCACCCCCTTTTGTGCCGCTTTTGGTCGCCATAAGTGTGGCAGGGTATGCTCAGACGTGAGTCCCTTACTCACTTTGCCACTGGATTCAAGCAAGCCGGGCTGAAGACGGCTGGAATGCCAGAAACCGGTCCTCGGAAGCTTGTTTCCGATCCAGGGAAGACATGCCTTGGCAGTTCGGGCTGGACTGTTCCCATGAGGCACAGGGTCAGACTGATTTGCATATGGCCATGTTTGAACTGGGGTGGCAGAGTGGGCTAAAGAACGGTGATGGATTAAACCCAGATCTTTTGACTGGGTGTGAGTGTTTGATTGATTCAGATGCTCTGTCCATCACCACCCCCTTTTGTGCCGCTTTTGGCCGCCATAAGTGTGGCAGGGTATGCTCAGACGTGAGTCCCTTGCTCACTTTGCCACTTGATTCAAGCAAGCCGGGCTGAAGATGGCTGGAATGCCAGAAACCGGTCCTCAGAAGCTTGTTTCCGGTCCAGGGAAGACCTGGCTTGGCAGTTCAGGCTGGCCTGTTCCCATGAGGCACAGGGTCAGACTGATTTGCATATGGCCATGTCTGAACTGGGGTGGCAGAGTGGGCGAAAGAACGGTGATGGATTAAACCCAGATCTTTTGACTGGGTGTGAGTGTTTGATTGATTCAGATGCTCCGTCCATCACCACCCCCTTTTATACCGCTTTTGGCCGCCATAAGTGTGGCAGGGTATGCTCAGACGTGAGTCCCTTGCTCACTTTGCCAATGGATTCAAGCAAGCCGGGCTGAAGACGGCTGGAATGCCAGAAACCGGTCCTCGGAAGCTTGTTTCCGGTCCAGGGAAGACATGGCTTGGCAGTTCGGGCTGGACTGTTCCCATGAGGCACAGGGTCAGACTGATGTGCATATAGCCATGTCTGAACTGGGGTGGCAGAGTGAGCTCAAGAACGGTGATGGATTAAACATTGATCTTTTGACTGGGTGTGAGTGCTTGATTGATTCAGATGCTCCGTCCATCACCACCCCCTTTTGTACTGCTTTTGGCCGCCATAAGTGTGGCAGGGTATGCTCAGACGTGAGTCCCTTGCTCACTTTGCCAATGGATTCAAGCAAGCCGGGCTGAAGATGGCTGGAATGCCAGAAACCGGTCCTCGGAAGCTTGTTTCCGGTCCAGGGATAGACATGGCTTGGCAGTTCGGGCTGGACTGTTCCCATGAGGCACAGGGTCAGACTGATTTGCATATAGCCATGTCTGAACTGGGGTGGCAGAGTGGGCTAAAGAACGGTGATGGATTAAACCCAGATCTTTTGACTGGGTGTGAGTGTTTGATTGATTCAGATGCTCCGTCCATCACCACCCACTTTTGTACCGCTTTTGGCCGCCATAAGTGTGGCAGGGTTTGCTCAGACGTGAGTCCCTTGCTCACTTTGCCACTGGATTCAAGCAAGCCGGGCTGAAGACGGCTGGAATGCCAGAAACCGGTCCTCCGAAGCTTGTGTCCGGTCCAGGGAAGACATGGCTTGGCAGTTCAGGCTGGACTGTTCCCATGAGGCACAGGGTCAGAATGATTTGCATATAGCCATGTCTGAACTGGGGTGGCAGAGTGGGCTAAAGAACGGTGATGGATTAAACCCAGATCTTTTGACTGGGTGTGAGTGTTTGATTGATTCAGATTCTCCGTCGATCACCACCCCCTTTTGTACCGCTTTTGGCCGCCATAAGTGTAGCAGGGTATGCTCAGACATGAGTCCCTTGCTCACTTTGCCACTGGATTCAAGCAAGCCGGGCTGAAGACGGTGGAATGCCAGAAACCGGTCCTCGGAAGCTTGTTTCCTGTCCAGGTAAGACATGGCTTGGCAGTTCGGGCTGGACTGTTCCCATGAGGCACAGGGTCAGACTGATTTGCATATAGCCATGTCTGAACTGGGGTGGCAGAGTGGGTTAAAGAACGGTGATGGATTAAACCCAGATCTTTTGACTGGGTGTGAGTGTTTGATTGATTCAGATGCTCCGTCCATCACCACCATCTTTTGTACCGCTTTTGGCCACCATAAGTGTGGCAGGGTATGCTCAGACGTGAGTCCCTTGCTCACTTTGCCACTGGATTCCAGCAAGCCGGGCTGAAGACGGCTGGAATGCCAGAAACCGGTCCTCAGAAGCTTGTTTCCGGTCCAGGGATGACATGGCTTGGCAGTTCGGGCTGGACTGTTCCCATGAGGCACAGGGTCAGACTGATTTGCATATAGCCATGTCTGATCTGGGGTGGCAGAGTGGGCTAAAGAACGGTGATAGATTAAACCCAGATCTTTTGACTGGGTGTGAGTGTTTGATTGATTCAGATGCTCCGTCCATCACCACCCCCCTTTTTTTTTTTTGTTAAACAATTTTTATTGCAGCATCAAAATTATACATCTTACTCACAGTACTGCCCGTCTCCGTAATTCGCCCACCCCCAATAGGTCTCCCAGGATCACACAGCCATTCAGCCCACATCCCGGAGGCAGGGCGGCAAAAGTCTTCGACCTGGGATGGCGCTAAGTAATAAAGCAAGAATGCGAACAAATAATTCGGCATCAATCAAGGTGGGGCCGTCGAATGTCGCTGCTTTTTTAATACCTACTCCCCTACCCCCCCAACTCCAAACCAACAACACGTCCCTGCCAGGAAGCCTCGAGGTGTAAGCATTCGGGTCCGTAGTGTCCCTCCACCCCAAGAAAATCGGGCTGAGCTGGCCCGCCCACCTACAGCAACCCGTGTCCTACGCGCACTGTGATCATCCTCAAGCCTCCCTCAAGGCCCCCCCTATGCCCGCCCTTCCCCCACCCAGTCCCTGAAATATCGCTGGTGTGTGCTGACTGCCGGAATATAATCTGTTGTGCAGGAGTCTAGGGGACAACACTCAGGCAACCGTGCGCCCACCAGGAATGCTCCATTCACCTCACTCCTCCTCTTCTCCCTCCTGTAACATATAGTCCTCCAACGCTTGTACCAGACACCCCCATGCCCGTGCCACTTCTAAGCTCCTCTCATCCGCTGCGCGCGTCGCTTGCCTAAGCCGGATCAGACTTTCACTCTTGGCCCATTTACTCAATTCCATCGCCCATCGCCTACTAGATGGGCCCTCCGCCGACTTCCAGCGCCATGTGAGCTCTCTCTGAGCCAGTATTAACCCCAAGTCAATAAACTTGCTGGTAACCTTCGTTTTCCTCGTGTGGGGAAACCAAAGCAACAGGCACGAGGCCTTATCAAAGGTCACCTGCCTCTCTGTTACCTCGTTCAGGAGCTCACCTACGTCAGTCCAATAGGATCCCAATCTTGGGCAGTCCCAGAACATATGGTCCAATTCAGCCCCCGGAAGGAGACATCTGGGGCAAGCCGCCCCCGCTACTCGGAAATGTCTCTGGATCCTGCCCGGGGTTAGATAGGCCCTATGGACCACAAAGAATTGCACTTGCTGAAAGCGTGCATTCCTGCAGCCCTTCCCCGCCCTGTGCAAAAGTTGTCCCCATGTTGTGTCCGGAATGGGCCTCCCTATACTCTCCTCCCACTTCTGTTTCAAACCATTAAGGGTTTGCAGTCCCTCCCTAAGCATTCGCGATTGCAGACATGTGATCGCTTTAATTGTTCCTGCTGCCATCACTACATACTGGCACGCCAGCATTGTAGCCGGTTCTTTCTGACCTTCACCCCAGTGCTTCCTAACCGCTGCTGTGACAGCCATGTGCAAGAGGAAGTTCCCCGCCGGTATACCAAACTGGTCTTGTACTGCTTGGAAGGGCAGCAGTTCTCCCTCCGCGTATAAATCGCCCACCACCTGGAGCCCCAACTCCTCCCACTCCAAAAGGGGGGTCCAATCCCCTCCGTGTGGCAACGCCGTCAACATGCCCAGAGGTATCTCCGGGGCATACGGATGTACCACTCCCGCCCGTTTCCGACTTCTATTCCAGCATAGTCGCAACGTTTTTTCCTCAAGTGTCAGATCCCGCACAGCAAGCTGCTGGTTCATTACAATATAAGACAGGACATGTCTCGGGACCCCCTTCCCTCTGCGCTGGTCAGGTCCCCGAAATTCCCTCGCCACGTGTTGCGTGAGGATCTGCAGCTGTGCCGCCAAATAATATAATTCGAAGTCCGGGACTGCCATCCCTCCTTCGAGTTTTGGCCTACATAACGTGGCCAGTGCCACTCGCCTCCTCTCAGTCCCCCATATGAACCCAACGGTGAGGGTCCGCAGGTCTCTAAAGAACCTCGGTGGGACCCATAGAGGCAAGGTCCTAAAGTAATACAGGAGACGTGGCAGTACCACCATTTTGAGTAGTGCCACTCTTCCTACCACTGATAGTGGGAGTGTGGCCCAAAACGCCGTCGAGCCCCGCAGGGCTCGCAGGCACCAGCCCAAGTTCCCTTCCAGCAACCCCTCGGGTGTATGATACATCCTGACCCCCAAATAGGTGAAACAGGAGTCCTCCCATATCACATCTGCCGGTAACGACGGCTGTGGCGTCCCCTCTCTCAGCGGGATAAGGCAGGTCTTACGCCAATTCACTTTGAGACCCGACAGGGCTCCAAACCCCGTGAGCGCATTCACTGCTACCTTCAACGCCCTATCCGTGTCCTCCAAAAACAGCAGCAGATCGTCTGCATAAAGTGATATATGGTGTCGCTCACCGCGGCAAACAACCCCCCCGTGCACCAACCCCGACCGAGCTCGTATTGCCAGAGGTTCAATAGCTAGGGCGAATAATAGGGGTGATAATGAGCACCCCTGTCGCGTGCCCCTCTGGACCGGGTATGCCGAGGAGATCACCGAGCCCAATCGCACCCTGGCAGTAGCCGAGGAATACAAAACTCTTGTCCAGCGCCTGAACCCAGATCCAAGGCCAAACCTTCTCAGCACCTCATCCAAATAGCCCCATTCCAAACTATCAAATGCTTTTTCTATGTCGACGGACAGGACTGCCGGCCAATCGTCCGGGTCCAGCACACTACCCAACACCCGCACAAGACGGCGAATATTAGCAGAGGTATTCCGAGTGGGGATAAAGCCAGCCTGGTCCTCGTGTACTAATGACGTCATGTGTGGCAGCAATCTAGTGGCCAGGATGCGGCTCAGGATTTTATAATCCACTGTTAACATGGATAGCGGCCTATAAGAGGTCACATCCGTACTATCTTTTCCCGGCTTCAGCAAGGGCACCACCAGTGCCTCCCTCATCGAGCCGGGCAGCCGGCCCTGTTTCAACGCCTCATTATAGGCTTCCAACAACTGGGGCGCCAATATGTCTACGAACGCGGCATAAAATTCGACTGGAAGGCCATCCACCCCTGGTGTTTTCCTCCGCGCCATATGCTTGATGGCCCCCCTGACCTCTGCTAGCGTAATCACAGCGCCCAGGGACTTGGCCTCTTCCCCGTCAAGCTGTGGGAGAGTGGTCTCCATAAGATAATCGGACAGGGCACCATCCTCCGTCTCCGAGCGACTCTGGTATAGGGACTCATAATACCCAGTGAAACGTGAGAGGATTGCCTTCTGTGAGTAAACGATATCTCCTGTTTCCAACCTCACACTCAGTATTGCACCTCCCCGCGGTTCCGGGTCTGCCAGCCTCGCCAGCAGTGTGCCCACCTTGTCGCCCTCTGCATGGACCCTCTCTATGTATTGCCTGTAATCATAGCATCTCAGCCTCTCAGTCACCGATGCCACCAATTCCCTTGCCTCCAGGAGCCGTGTCTGCAGTGCCCCCTGTTCCGGCCTCTGTCTTTCCACCTCTCTCAATGCATCCTCTGCCTTCCTGACCTCCTCCAGTACCACCTTCCTTTCTCCTACGTGCTTCCCAATACATAGGCCTCGCATGACCACCTTGAACGCGTCCCATTCTAACCCCCTATGGGAGGCCGTTCCCTTATTAGTCGCAAAGAATGACTCCGCCCCCTCCTGGACCTCTGACTGGAAGACCTGATCCTCTAACGTGTCCGGGTTCAGTCGCCAATTGGGGATCGCTGTCCTCACTCGCTGCCACTGGAGGGATAGCAACTGGGGATTGTGGTCAGAGATAGTCCTAGCCAGATACTCAGTGTGCCTCGCCAAGGCGGCAGTGGTTGGGTCGCAGAGGATCGTGTCAATCCTGACATGAAGCTTGTGGAGTGCAGAAAAGAAGGAATAGTCCCTGTCCCCAGGATGTTGCCCCCGCCATACATCAATCAGCCCCCACTCAGCCTGCCAATCACATCGTTGCTTCGCCACTCTGCGCACCGGAGATGCAATCAGTGGGGGGTGGGATCTATCCAAGGTGACATCAGTAATGGAATTAAAATCGCCTCCTAATATGACCTGCCCCGCCAGATACTGAGCCAGGAAGCCGGACACAGAGTCAAAGAAGCGGGGCTGGTCGGAGTTTGGGGCATAAATACAACAGAGCCAACTTCCCTACCATAGAGCCTCCCTGCCGCCCCTACATATCTACCCTCTGGATCAATCGTCTGATTCGTCACCTGAAAGGGAATCCCTGCCCGTACCCAAATCAGCACCCCCCTCGCAAACGCAGAATACGCTGTGCCAAACACCTGCCCCCTCCACCGTTTCTGAAGTGCCGCACATTCCAGCTTAGTAAGATGAGTCTCTTGGAGCATCGCAATCTGAACCCCACGGCGCACCAGGAATGCATGCACTTTGTGGCGTCGGGACATGGTGTGGAGTCCCCGCACATTCCACGTGACGCACTTCAGCTCAGGCATCGCCCCCATTACCTTCTTTCATTCGCAGCATCGCGGCCACAGCCCGCCAGCCCACACCAGCTTCAAAAATGCCCACCCCCCACTTCCCCAGGACAGGAACTAGCAACTGCGCCATAGCCCCCATCCAAACCTCACACATCAATCAAACAAATCTACCCTGCAGTAGCCACTGCAGGCTGCCTTAGGGGCAGTCAGAGCGCGGTCTCGCACCAACAAGCGGCAGCCCTCGCCCCAGCCCCCCGTCCAGAATCCCCCTTCCATTGGCCTGGCACCGCTACCGTGCTCTGGAAGGATATCATGGAGGTCATCTCCTACCACAGTCAGCTGTGCCCCTCACTGCACTCCGGCGGTCGTGCCAGTCACAAATCGTCCGCCGAGCGGGGAGTCACCTCCGGCCCCAAGGTACTATCCACATCTGAAATCTCAGTCCCAGAATGTCTCTTGTCATCCTCCGACGCCGAACCTTCTTCCAACACCTCTCGCCGCGACCCCGTGATGGCCGCCGTCGCTTCTAGGGCCCCTTGTTTGTCCGCCGCCAGTTGCGCAAGCAGCAGAGCCTGCTGAGTTTTATGTCGTTTTCTGAGACGCTGCGACTGGCGTACTCTTGCCGGTTTAGGTCGGTCACTCTCTGCTTTGTGTCTTCGATCAGTACCCGCTCTGTAAGTCTCCAGCCAGGTCCAGGCCTAATCCGGCGTCATAAAAAACTGTGTTGCGCCGTCCAGGACAATCCGTAGTTTAGCCGGGAACAGTAATGAATATTGAATCCCCTAAGTTCTGAGCTCCTTTTTGACTGCAAGGAAAGACGCCCTAGCTCTTTGGATTTCCTGGGTATAATCCGGGAAGATGGTCACCGAACTGTTCTCCACTTTGAAGGGACCCAGCGTCCGCGCATTTTGAATCAGCAGATCCCTATCCTTGTAATGGAGGAGACGAGCCACCACCGGCCTGGGAGGGCGCCCCAACGACGGAGGCGTAGCCGGGACTCTATGCGCCCTTTCCAACGTGAAGAAGGGGGATAAACCCTCCGGCGCCACTTGCATCTGAAACCAGTTCTCCAAGTATGCAATCATGTCCGCCCCTTCAATTTTTTCTGGCAAGCCGACCACTCGCACATTGTTGCGCCTGTTTCTACTTTCGGCATCCTCCGCCCGTTTCTCCAGTGCAGACAGCCGTTGCAGTGCCCCCTCCAACTTCCGTTCCACAGTCACCACCGCCGGTTTCAGTTCTCGCACCGTCAGTTCAGTGTCCTTCACCCGGTCCACCAGCTTCGAATGATCAGCCTTCAGGAGGCCCAGCTCTGTTGCAACCTGCTCTATGTCGTTATGGAGAGATTCTTTGGTCGCTGTGATGGCATCCAGGATCTGGTCCAGTCGCTTGCCCAATCGAATCTCTGCCTCTGAGCCCTCCGCCATCTCCTGCCCCGTCGGCACGGTATTCAGCGGCACCTCGCCTCCTTCCGCCGGTCCCGGCTTCATCACGCAGACCGCACCACACACTATCCCATATAACAACGCCTTCCGGCGTGATTTACTGCGCCTGAGGCCCGCCGGGCATCACCAGTTCTCGGCGGTCTGTGCCACTAGCCAAGTAGTAGATCCTCCTCAATCACCTCCCCTTCGTTTAGTGCAGTCCAGGTAGCCCCTGCGGCTCCACCCCGGTCATAGGCCCCCGAGAGTCGGCAGGCGTCTGGCGCACACCCGGTTTCCAGTCCACCAGTCTGCCACTGAGTCCCGAACACTGGCACTGCCCGGTTGTCAGGTCCTGGACTCGCACTAGTAGACCCCCTGCAGGCCTCTTTCACAACCAGCTGGCAGCCCCCCGCTCTCCGTCGCCACGTGGTCCCATTCCGTCACCTAGCGCTTTCAGCTCCCCAGGGGCAGGCCCTCTCGTAACCGAGTGTGCCCGGTGTTCTGCTGCACACCCCAACTATCCTGAGGCCTGTTCCGCTAGGGGGCCCTACATCAATGGTCCACGCTTGCTGCGCAGCGGGGGAGGCAAGGGCCGCCGCACCTGCTTGCGGGTGGGCTCCGCCGAGTCAAGGAGCGTCCTGCAGCTCTCTACGCGCCGTGGGCCCTTTCCTGTGGCTCAGCGTAGCGAGGCGGGCTCTCGCCAGCTCCCCGGTCCTCGGGCCTCTCCTCCGGGCCGGCCGCCGATGCGGGTGGGCTCCGCTCGGTGTGCCTCGCAATCCAGGGGCAGTCGTGGTCGACACGGGTAGGCTCCGGTCGAGCCGCGTTCGCACAGGGGACACCCCGTGAGTCCGGAGGCCCTCTCCCTCCCAGCGGGGCGCTGCGCGCAGCCACAAGGAGGGTCACCGCAGGTCCGACAAGCGTCGCGCTGTAGCTGCTGCCGGTACAGGAGGGCACTGGCCAGTTCTATTCACTTATTCAAGCTCCCGCAACCAGGGCTTCGCTCCGGCCCTCCACAGAACCCCGATCCTCGTCCAGGGGTGGTCACTGCTCCCCGGGGGTCCGCCCGGGATCCGCCATCTTGGGACCCGAATCTGGCCTCACTCACCGCTGGTCGACAGTGGTCGCCCTCCCCGGCGGCCCTCCGGAGGATGCAGATCTCGGTGTCCGGCAGCCGCCGTCTCTGTTCTGCCTCGCTGTTGCCGTCTGTTCCGCCGGTCCCCAGGACAGGTCCGCTCCCCACCAGGCTATCGGGGAGGGACAGCCGCCATCCTGGGAGCTCCGTCACGGGCCGCCCGGCCCCAGCGCCAATAAAGAAAACTCCGGCATCTAGATTCCGCCAGCCGGGATGGCAGGTCCCAACTGTGCCGCTGGTGTTCCGACACCGTCTCCACGGTCCCAGGCCACTGTAGACCCCGATTTTCAGGATTAATCGGGGGTTCTAGCGCGGAGCTACCGGCTCACGCCGCCTGCTCCATCGGCGCTTAAACCACGCCCCCATCACCACCCCCTTTTGTACCGCTTTTGGCCGCCATAAGTGTGGCAGGGTATGCTCAGACGTGAGTCCCTTGCTCACTTTGCCACTGGATTCAAGCAAGCCGGGCTGAAGACGGCTGGAATGCCAGAAACCGGTCCTCGGACGCTTATTTCCGGTCCAGGGAAGACATGGCTTGGCAGTTCGGGCTGGACTGTTCCCATGAGGCACAGGGTTAGACCGATTTGCATATAGCCATGTCTGAACTGGGGTGGCAGAGTGGGCTAAAGAACGGTGATGGATTAAACCCAGATCTTTTGACTGGGTGTGAGCGTTTGATTGATTAAGATGCTCCGTCCATCACCACCCCCTTTTGTACCACTTTTGGCCGCCATAAGTGTGGCAGGGTATGCTCAGACGTGAGTCCCTTGCTCACTTTGCCACTGGATTCAAGCAAGCCGGGCTGAAGACGGCTGGAATGCCAGAAACCGGTCCTCAGAAGCTTGTTTCTGGTCCAGGGAAGACATGGCTTGGCAGTTCGGGCTGGACTGTTCCCATGAGGCACAGGGTCAGACTGATTTGCATATAGCCATGTCTGAACTGGGGTGGCAGAGTGGGCTAAAGAACGGTGATGGATTAAACCCAGATCTTTTGACTGGGTGTGAGTGTTTGATTGATTCAGATGCTCCGTCCATCACCACCCCCTTATGTACTGCTTTTGGCCGCCATAAGTGTGGCTGGGTATGCTCAGACGTGAGTCCCTTGCTCAATTTGCCACTGGATTCAAGCAAGCCGGGCTGAAGACGGCTGGAATGCCAGAAACCGGTCCTCGGAAGCTTGTTTCCGGTCCAGGGAAGACATGGCTTGGCAGTTCGGGCTGGACTGTTCCCATGAGGCACAGGGTCAGACTGATTTGCATATAGCCATGTCTGAACTGGGGTGGCAGAGTGGGCTAACGAACAGTGATGGATTAAACCCAGATCTTTTGACTCGGTGTGAGTGTTTGATTGATTCAGATGCTCCCTCCATCACCACTCCCTTTTGTACCGCTTTTGGCCGACATAAGTGTGGCAGGGTATGCTCAGACGTGAGTCCCTTGCTCAATTTGCCACTGGATTCAAGCAAGCCGGGCTGAAGACGGCTGGAAAGCCTGAAATCTGTCCTCGGAAGCTTGTTTCCGGTCCAGGGAAGACATGGCTTGGCAGCTCGGGCTGGACTGTTCCCATGAGGCACAGGGTCAGACTGTTTTGCATATAGCCATGTCTGAACTGGGGTGGCAGAGTGGGCTAAAGAAAGGTGATGGATTAAACCCAGATCTTTTGACTGGGTGTGAGTGTTTGATTGATTCAGATGCTCCGTCCATCACCACCCCCTTTTGTACCGCTGGATTTCTTTCAAGTCATGTCAATTACTTATCATCCTAGTTGGTACTCTGAAATGCTTAACGCATGTTCCTCTAGTACAGCCTGATTACTCTGTGCCACACTACCAGGACTGAACTAGGGATTTATTATTGTGTATATACAGATCCTCTTTGGGGTATTGTGAGAGGTGTGCATAGTGAAGCATAACCAGCCTCACTACATAATATTCCACTTTCCTACAGTGAGTCTCTGCAAACACATGCCTACAGTGGGGAGGGACACTCTTCTCACACTACAGATAGGATATAAGATGAGTTATGGCCCCATGAAATACATTTTTTTCACCAAACTTGGGCTCACTCCAGAAAAGTACCACATGAGATTTAGGAACAGCCAGAAACTGCCAAATCAGTCTAGGGTAGAATTTCTTGATTATTCCAGTGAGGCACTAAGTGGTTGGGTGAGGGGTAGCATAGTCAATGATTACACTGGGTTGTACAATTAGATTCTAAAGGAGCACATGCTCAATACTTGTTTTACATAGCTGCGTCAACACCTAAAGGACAGTAGGTTCACTGACCCCAGGTAGCTTGCTAACGAGGTGGACATCTGGGGCAGCACTAGAGTGTCCAAAAAGATGATAACTGGGATTGAATCCCACAATAGTGTTCAGGGGCTTCACCAGAAGAAAGAAGGGGGAGACAAACTGAACAATAACGAGTTCTATAAAGGCCCCATCTGAACCAAAAATGAAAGACTTCTCTGACAAACTGACAGAGAGGTTCTTCTCCACTGCACTTTTCAAATATTGACACTCCAAGAGAGAAATCAAAAGCCTCAAGAGGGCACAACCCCTCACTGGTTGGCAGACACCAGGGTCGGCCAATGTAGCCCTTGGGGTGGTCCCAGTTAGCTTGGGGGAGAAAGCAGAGGTTACCCTAGTGTCCCTGCAGGATAGAAAGATGGAGCTAAATGTCCACATGCCTTCAAATACTTCATAGTAAAGGCAGTGGGTCACCGTCAATGGGCAAAGTGTAGAGGCTCTGATAGACACAGGAGCTAGCATGACTACTGTAAGGTGCCCTCTTGTGTCCTCTGAGCAGGCCATCCCTAACAAATTTCACCAGGTCATAGTCACAGACACTGTGAGAGCTACTATCCAGTGGTTCAGGTTACCTTTGAGTAAGGGGAGGTCTCAGGTTCCCTAAAAGTAGCTGTTAGCCCTGCCATGCCTTTCGATTTCCAGTTGGGCAATGAACTAGAGCACACTGGCTGGAAGGAAGTGGAGTTCCTACCACATCTGGAGATGTTAGGTTTTCCAGAGTGGATCTGCATGACTGCCCAAGAGAGGAAACAATTTAACAACAAGGGGTGGTGATGGACAGAGTTTCTGAATTAAGCAGAATACTCTCACCCAGTCAAGAGATCAGGGCAAGATCCAACACCGTTTTTTAGCTCACTGCACCATCCCAGCTCAGAACCTGGCTATATGCAAATTAGTCTGTTCCTGTCCCAGTGCATGATGGGAACAGGGCAAACCAAACTACCAAGCCAATTCTTACACTGGGAAGGAAACAAGCTTCCGGGGACCGGTTTCTGGCATTTCAGCTGTCGTCGGCTCGGCTTGCTTGAATCCTGATGGTGCGATGAGCAAGGGACTCACATCTGAGTATACCCTTCCACGCTTAGGGTGGACAAAATATTTAACAACAAGGGGTGGTGATGGACAGAGTTTCTGAATTAAGCAGAATACTCTCACCCAGTCAAGAGATCAGGGCTAGATCCAACACCGTTTTTTAGCTCACTGCACCATCCCAGCTCAGAACCTGGCTATATGCAAATTAGTCTGTTCCTGTCCCAGTGCATGATGGGAACAGGGCAAACCAAACTACCAAGCCAATTCTTACACTGGGAAGGAAACAAGCTTCCGGGGACCGGTTTCTGGCATTTCAGCCGTCGTCGGCCCGGCTTGCTTGAATCCTGATGGTGCAATGAGCAAGGGACTCACATCTGAGTATACCCTTCCACGCTTAGGGTGGACAAAATATTTAACAACAAGGGGTGGTGATGGACAGAGTTTCTGAATTAAGCAGAATACTCTCACCCAGTCAAGAGATCAGGGCAAGATCCAACACCGTTTTTTAGCTCACTGCACCATCCCAGCTCAGAACCTGGCTATATGCAAATTAGTCTGTTCCTGTCCCAGTGCATGATGGGAACAGGGCAAACCAAACTACCAAGCCAATTCTTACACTGGGAAGGAAACAAGTTTCCGGGGACCGGTTTCTGGCATTTCAGCCGTCGTCGGCCCGGCTTGCTTGAATCCTGATGGTGCAATGAGCAAGGGACTCACATCTGAGTATACCCTTCCACGCTTAGGGTGGACAAAATATTTAACAACAAGGGGTGGTGATGGACAGAGTTTCTGAATTAAGCAGAATACTCTCACCCAGTCAAGAGATCAGGGCAAGATCCAACACCGTTTTTTAGCTCACTGCACCATCCCAGCTCAGAACCTGGCTATGTGCAAATTAGTCTGTTCCTGTCCCAGTGCATGATGGGAACAGGGCAAACCAAACTACCAAGCCAATTCTTACAATGGGAAGGAAACAAGCTTCCGGGGACCGGTTTCTGGCATTTCAGCCGTCGTCGGCCCGGCTTGCTTGAATCCTGATGGTGCAATGAGCAAGGGACTCACATCTGAGTATACCCTTCCACGCTTAGGGTGGACAAAATATTTAACAACAAGGGGTGGTGATGGACAGAGTTTCTGAATTAAGCAGAATACTCTCAACCAGTCAAGAGATCAGGGCAAGATCCAACACCGTTTTTTAACTCACTGCACCATCCCAGCTCAGAACCTGGCTATATGCAAATTAGTCTGTTCCTGTCCCAGTGCATGATGGGAACAGGGCAAACCAAACTACCAAGTCAATTCTTACACTGGGAAGGAAACAAGCTTCCGGGGACCGGTTTCTGGCATTTCAGCCGTCGTCGGCCTGGCTTGCTTGAATCCTGATGGTGCAATGAGCAAGGGAATCATTTTAGGCCACTATAGGTGTGGCAGGGTATACTGAGACATGAGTTCCTTTCTCACTGTACCATCAGGATTCAAGCAAGCCGGGCCGAAGAAGGCTGAAATGCCAGAAACCGGTCCCCGGTAGCTTGTCTCCTTTCTGGTGAAGAATTGGCTTGGTAGTTTAGTCTGCCCTGTTCCCATGATGCACTGGGCCAGGGACAGACTGATTTGCATATAGCCAGGTTCTGAGCTGGGATGGTGCAGTGAGATAAATAACGGTGATGGATCAAGCCCTGATCTTTGGACTGGGTAAGAGTGGTCTGCTTAATTCAGACACTCTGTTCATCACCACCCCCTTTTCTGAATCGTTTTTGGCCACTATAGGTGTGGCAGGGTATACTCAGACATGAGTCCCTTTCTCACTGTACCATCAGGATTCAAGCAAGCCGGGCCGAAGAAGGCTGAAATGCCAGAAACCGGTCCCCGGTAGCTTGTCTCCTTTCTGGTGAAGAGTTGGCTTGGTAGTTTAGTCTACCCTGTTCCCATGATGCACTGGGCCAGGGACAGACTGATTTGCATATAGCCAGGTTCTGAGCTGGGATGGTGCAGTGAGATAAATAACGGTGATGGATCAAGCCCTGATCTTTGGACTGGGTAAGAGTGGTCTGCTTAATTCAGACACTCTGTTCATCACCACCCCCTTTTCTGAATCGTTTTTGGCCACTATAGGTGTGGCAGGGTATACTCAGACATGAGTCCCTTTCTCACTGTACCATCAGGATTCAAGCAAGCCGGGCCGAAGAAGGCTGAAATGCCAGAAACCGGTCCCCGGTAGCTTGTCTCCTTTCTGGTGAAGAATTGGCTTGGTAGTTTAGTCTGCCCTGTTCCCATGATGCACTGGGCCAGGGACAGACTGATTTGCATATAGCCAGGTTCTGAGCTGGGATGGTGCAGTGAGAGAAATAACGGTGATGGATCAAGCCCTGATCTTTGGACTGGGTAAGAGTGGTCTGCTTAATTCAGACACTCTGTCCATCACCACCCCCTTTTCTGAATCGTTTTTGGCCACTATAGGTGTGGCAGGGTATACTCAGACATGAGTCCCTTTCTCACTGTACCATCAGGATTCAAGCAAGCCGGGCCGAAGAAGGCTGAAATGCCAGAAACTGGTCCCTGGTAGCTTGTCTCCTTTCTGGTGAAGAATTGGCTTGGTAGTTTAGTCTGCCCTGTTCCCATGATGCACTGGGCCAGGGACAGACTGATTTGCATATAGCCAGGTTCTGAGCTGGGATGGTGCAGTGAGATAAATAACGGTGATGGATCAAGCCCTGATCTTTGGACTGGGTAAGAGTGGTCTGCTTAATTCAGACACTCTGTTCATCACCACCCCCTTTTCTGAATCGTTTTTGGCCACTATAGGTGTGGCAGGGTATACTCAGACATGAGTCCCTTTCTCACTGTACCATCAGGATTCAAGCTAGCTGGGCCGAAGAAGGCTGAAATGCCAGAAACCGGTCCCCGGTAGCTTGTCTCCTTTCTGGTAAAGAATTGGCTTGGTAGTTTAGTCTGCCCTGTTCCCATGATGCACTGGGCCAGGGACAGACTGATTTGCATATAGCCAGGTTCTGAGCTGGGATGGTGCAGTGAGATAAATAACGGTGATGGATCAAACCCTGATCTTTGGACTGGGTAAGAGTGGTTTGCTTAATTCAGACACTCTGTTCATCACCACCCCCTTTTCTGAATCGTTTTTGGCCACTATAGGTGTGGCAGGGTATACTCAGACATGAGTCCCTTTCTCACTGTACCATCAGGATTCAAGCAAGCCGGGACGAAGAAGGCTGAAATGCCAGAAACCGATCCCCGGTAGCTTGTCTCCTTTCTGGTGAAGAATTGGCTTGGTAGTTTAGTCTGCCCTGTTCCCATGATGCACTGGGCCAGGGACAGACTGATTTGCATATAGCCAGGTTCTGAGCTGGGATGGTGCAGTGAGATAAATAACGGTGATGGATCAATCCCTGATCTTTGGACTGGGTAAGAGTGGTCTGCTTAATTCAGACACTCTGTTCATCACCACCCCCCTTTCTGAATTGTTTTTGGCCACTATAGGTGTGGCAGGGTATACTCAGACATGAGTCCCTTTCTCACTGTACCATCAGGATTCAAGCAAGCCGGGCCGAAGAAGACTGAAATGCCAGAAACCGGTCCCCGGTAGCTTGTCTCCTTTCTGGTGAAGAATTGGCTTGGTAGTTTAGTCTGCCCTGTTCCCATGATGCACTGGGCCAGGGACAGACTGATTTGCATATAGCCAGGTTCTGAGCTGGGATGGTGCAGTGAGATAAATAACGGTGATGGATCAAGCCCTAATCTTTGGACTGGGTAAGAGTGATCTGCTTAATTCAGACACTCTGTTCATCACCACCCCCTTTTCTGAATCGTTTTTGGCCACTATAGGTGTGGCAGGGTATACTCAGACATGAGTCCCTTTCTCACTGTACCATCAGGATTCAAGCAAGCCGGGCCGAAGAAGGCTGAAATGCCAGAAACCGGTCCCCGGTAGCTTGTCTCCTTTCTGGTGAAGAATTGGCTTGGTAGTTTAGTCTGCCCTGTTCCCATCCTGCACTGGGCCAGGGACAGACTGATTTGCATATAGCCAGGTTCTGAGCTGGGATGGTGCAGTGAGATAAATAACGGTGATGGATCAAGCCCTGATCTTTGGACTGGGTAAGAGTGGTCTGCTTAATTCAGACACTCTGTTCATCACCACCCCCTTTTATGAATCGTTTTGGCCACTATAGGTGTGGCAGGGTATACTCAGACATGAGTCCCTTTCTCACTGTACCATCAGGATTCAAGCAAGCCGGCCGAAGAAGGCTGAAATGCCAGAAACCGGTCCCCGGTAGCTTGTCTCCTTTCTGGTGAAGAATTGGCTTGGTAGTTTAGTCTGCCCTGTTCCCATGATGCACTGGGCCAGGGACAGACTGATTTGCATATAGCCAGGTTCTGAGCTGGGATGGTGCAGTGAGATAAATAACGGTGATGGATCAAGCCCTGATCTTTGGACTGGGTAAGAGTGGTCTGCTTAATTCAGACACTCTGTCCATCACCACCCCCTTTTCTGAATCGTTTTTGGCCACTATAGGTGTGGCAGCGTATACTCAGACATGAGTCCCTTTCTCACTGTACCATCAGGATTCAAGCAAGCCGGGCAGAAGAAGGCTGAAATGCCAGAAACCGGTCCCCGGTAGCTTGTCTCCTTTCTGGTGAAGAATTGGCTTGGTAGTTTAGTCTGCCCTGTTCCCATGATGCACTGGGCCAGGGACAGACTGATTTGCATATAGCCAGGTTCTGAGCTGGGATGGTGCAGTGAGATAAATAACGGTGATGGATCAAGCCCTGATCTTTGGACTGGGTAAGAGTGGTCTGCTTAATTCAGACACTCTGTTCATCACCACCCCCTTTTCTGAATCAAGAGAGGAAACAAGGAGGCCTTGAGCCTAGAACAATGGCCCAGGCAGATGCCCGAGGGGAACCAGCTCCTGAAACTCCCATGACTGGATTGAAGTGGTCCCTGAGAAGGATGCCCTGGAGCCTACCCGGTAGGACATTGCTGGCTTAGGAGACCTGCTTGAGCTTGCTGAATGGCAAGTTGAGGGTGGACCTACCAAGGAGCAATTTTGCACGGTGAAGAAAGAGTGCCCAACTCTAGAGGGCTTGAGGTGGCAAGCTGAGGCCCAGGCAGCTGGTGACACCTCTGGAGAGCTCTTAAATTATTAGGAGAATGACCTCCTTTGCAGCAAGCTTAAGGCTCCTTCACCTGGAACAACCCGTGGGTTGGTGGTCCCCAGTGCTACAGGGCCGTTCTACAGGGTCTGGCTCATGATACACCCTTTAAACAAACAGTAATGGTTTTGTCAGGAGAGACAATTCAATTGAATATATTGTCTAATACATCAATGTACTTATATATCTCATGAAGGATACATGCGAAATAAACAAATAATTGAACACTGACCCAAATGATGAGAAAGTAAATCTTCAGTATTCAACTTTCTCATATATCTTATCTTAACAAAGCTTTATGTATGCTGTCCAATAAACAAAAAGTACATATACAGTGTATCCACAAGCAGTGTAGATAATGATTTGTGACTGACAATTATAGGTGACATGACATGTATGCATAAAAAATGACATTTTTCAAACTATCCACTGTAAATCACTAGTACTGGTAAACTAGTAAAACTTCCCACCGACTTATCTGAAAGAATCAACAAAATAAGAACCAGTGAACTCACAGCACCGCATGGGCTTGTCAGCTGACAAGCACCATCAGGAAGAAAGGACTAGAAGAATCGTACACTCAACAACAAGGCTGTCCATACCCCTCACCAGTCCTGATGAAGACCCGCGCCAGATGCACATAAATCAGGCATCATTACTAGCGTCGAAACATCGATGTACTTTGCTTTATATCCGACTGCACAAAGTCCAATAGGAACAAAAGAAATAATTCAATTCCCAAGACTATTGTGATTTACAGTGGATATTTTGACAATTTTTATTTTTTATGCAAACATGTCATGTGACCTGTAATTGTCAGTCACAAATCACTATCTACACTGCTTGTGGATACACTGTATATGTGCTTTTTGTTTATTGGACAGCTTATCTAAAGGTTTGTTAAGTTAAGATCTAGGAGAAAGTTACATAACATACATAACAAATACATCAATGCCTAGTTGTTCTAGTGGATGGAAGACTTCCATTACATCCCTCCAATTGACACAGTAATTGGAATAGAATTGCTCTTCTCAGTACAAGACACTTGGAAGACTTTGTATCTATATGGTTGCAATATAGGTTCATTTTTTCCTTTAATTAGCAAACCGCTCAGTGCCCACTGTTTTAGGGATATAATACTCAAGCACCCATGAATGTATTTATTCTGTTCTGTTTTCTTTGGCTCCTAACATGGGTGATTGCAAAAGCCGTATAGAAATACGCTATACCCCTGTGATGCTAAGTGGACACAATCAAGGGTAGATTTAATGAGGAAAAGAGCAAATATTCACATGCCTCTGAATAAATGAACGGAGCGTTGATTTAGTCTGTACCTGTTTATTATATGGTTGTCCTTTTGTCTGTTCTTACCACAACAGAACACTAAGGGATTCCTTGTGTGGGCAACACTGGAACCACAGACTAAATGTCTACTATCTCTGGCTTCACATTTGTTTCTTTACAGGTATAAGTTGTTTCATGATCTTTTCCATCTGTGCACATCTGTATACTACATAAAGGTTAGCGAAAAGGACACTTGTGTTTACAATTTCTTTGTATAATTTCAGGTCTCCCTCCCCATGGTTCCCTTCCTGTCCTTCCCTCACTTGATAATCTCACTGATCTGTACTATTAAAGCAATTCAGACTTGGCACTGTCAAGAGGTGGACCATTCCAAGCATCAAACCAATCCCAAGGATTTTCCAGTCTGACAGCTGATTTGGGCAGCTCCAACCAGTGGAGATGTCCACTCCCCTCTCCAGGCCACACTATTGGCGGCAGGACAGATGGGAACATTAATAAACAGAGTAGGAGTGTCCACCTTGGCCTGGCACACCCCTAGGGTCACCAGGAGCTGAGGTGAAACCCTCTCTTAGAAATTCTCCACCTTGAATTGGAGAATTAGGCCCAATAGGAACAGGGATGTGCACCTCTCCCCAAGGGGAGGGGCACCCATAGGATGTAGCCATTGGCTACTGCCCCCAACCTCAGTAACACCCTTAAATGTAGTATTTAAGGGCTCCCCTCACCCTTGTTCTTCAGATTTGATGACCTGTGAAGAAGAAGGACCGAAAGGCCGTGCAGCAGTGGAGAAGAAGATGACGACTGACTTGGCCCCAGCCCTACCAGCCTATCTCCTCCTCCAGCCACCCTGCTCCAAGAAACTGGCATGGCCCGCAGCTAGATACCTCCAAGAACCCTGGGGACATGTGCTGTCTTCAACATAGACTCTTGTCTCCCGTGGACATCGGATTTGCCCAGTCAGAAACAACACAAGGACTCCGGATCCAGGCGGATCCGCAACACTTGCACCACTCTGCACCTGACGCCCAGGGGCCAAGTCCAGGTGGCCCACGAACCCAGTAAAGTCTCCCCGGTGATCCTGACCTGAGATCAAGCATTGGATGACCTCTTCTGACCTTCCCCTTGATGCCTGCAGCCTCAACCTGAAGTGTCCCTCTGACTGCGACTGGATCTGGTGAGAATAACCCAACACTTAAAGACACCCCTGCTCCCGCAGCCCCCAGGCCTTGAGTGCCCAAACAACAGTGTCCTGGCATCCCCGCACTACCCAACTTACCTCTCGAGTTGTGGGATACCTTTGATCAACCTTCAGAACCGAGCCTGCAGCCGTTTTCTCCAACCGAGGATCTCCATTGGCTTTAACAGGGCCAGACACCTCCTTTGCACTCTGCACCCAGCCGCCCCAGTGCTTCTGCTGGTGCAGTCTTAGTGCTATATGGTGGACCCTCCAGTGCTGATCTTAACTACAAGGGCCTGTGTCCCTGACCCACAGGTACTTACTTGTAACCAGTGCGTCTTCAAGGTGCCCCCAGCCTCCATAGGATAACATTGGGCCCACTGACCTCTGCAACCGCCAGCCCCAGGGCCGCTGGTGGTACAGTGCCAACCTTGGTCCGACTCTTGCCCAGTGTTGACCAAAACCCCGGGAGACTGAATCTCAAAACCGTTTACTAAGTTAAGTAAGTTACTCACCTGTCTTTTTCCTGTAGGTGTGCTTTGATCTCTCACTGTATTGTTACCGTATCGTGTTACCCACGATGGAAAAAGGCAAGACCAGACAACCTTTCCGGTCCAAAAAATGGATTTGAGACACAAAAGAAGCAAATATGGAGCTATTGGTTGAAAGCTGTGAAAGAGACCTAAAGCCCCCTAGCAACCTGCAGAATGTCAACGAGCTGACCGATCACTACATAACAGCTGTTTAAAACATCGTCAATAACACCATGCCATTAAAACTGAAAAGAATCTCGGAGAAGACAAAAAATCCTTGGTTTAATGAAACACTAAATTAAGAAAGACGCAAATTGAGAATGGCCGAAAGAAAATGGAGACAACACCCTTCATCCCCTGAGCTGTAGGCCCTCAGAAAAATTAGAAACCAATATAATAAAAAGATCATCAACTCAAAAAAAGAATTTATAAGATCAGAACTGGACAATGCCAAAAACAGACCCCGAAAACTCTTTGAAATCCTAAAGCAACAATCAAACAAACTAGCCAAATCCGTTCATGAGAATTCAAAAACACCCCTAAACTGCGAAGAATTTTCCACATTTTTCACGGAGAAGGCGAAATCGCTTGAAATAGAGCTCATAAACGCCGCGGCGAAACTTCCCATTGAACCACTGCCTACGAGCGACACTGACGCTTCAACGAAATGTACTAAGGCAAAAAACAAGGCAAACTGGGATACGTTCGAACTGTATGACCAGCACACTATCGCCAAGACGCTCTCAGAAATCAAACCAAACAACCACTACCAAGATTCCCTTCCCGCAAAATGTTTAAAAGAAATCAACCACGTTTTGGTTCCAATATGGACCGAAATTATAAATGCGTCACTATCACAAGGGATCCTCCCTGACTGCCTAAAAACAGGACAAGTTGTTCCTATAATCAAAAAACCTTCAGCAGATACATCAGATCCAAACAACTTTCGCCCAGTGACCAACATCCCGTTACTGGCCAAGCTAATTGAGAAATGTGTACAAAACCAACTGAGCCAACACATCACCAAATTCTCCTTGCTAGATGAATGCCAATCAGGGTTCAGAGCAGGGCATAGCATGGAAACAGCGATCGCCATATTGTTGATGATGCACTACAGACCCTTGACCAAAACCAAGCATGCTTACTGATCCTCCTTGACCTGTCTTCGGCTTTCGACACGGTAAATCATGAAGCATTACGGACCAGGCTGCAGGACAGGATGGGACTGTCAGGAACTGTGCTGAACTGGTTTGATTCTTTTTTACAGAGCAGGACACAGCGATTCCTGGTCAACCAATCAATCTCGCCTCCATGCCCTATTTCAATAGGAGTCCCTCAAGGATCAACGCTATCCCCAGATCTGTTTAACCTATACGTCAAACCGCTTACAGAAATTCTCCAAAAATCGCAGCTATCTTATCACATGTATGCAGACGACACGCAAATATACATAAAGATCGCAACGCTGAAAGACATTGAGCGAATGAACGAGACATTAAAAATGGCTCTACAATGGTTAACTACCAATCAGCTGAAGCTAAATGCTCACAAAACAGAGTTCCTACTAATCTCACCAGCAAGGAGCCATACAGAAATAAAGGAATGGACGAAATTCGTGACTGCGCTAAACTGCACCCCAACACTGATCAATTCAGCTAAATCGCTGGGAATCACCTTAGACAAGAATCTGGACACGAAAGCCCACATCAACTCTATGGCTAAAAATGACCGCTTCCACCTGAACTACTTAAGAAAATTGAAACCATTCATATCAGAGGCGGATCTCAAATTGGCAATCCAATCCTTAGTTATCTCGAGGAATGAATATGGCTGCACCACCTTAGCTGGCTTACCAAAAACGTCCACAGCACCACTGAAAGCATGCCTTAACGCTGCGGCAAGAATTATCACCGGATCTAGGAAATATGATCATATATCCCCACACTTGAAAGCTTTAAATTGGCTACCTTATGAAGCCAGAATCCAAATGAAGATAGCATGTATCACCCATAAAGCGCTACATCACAACACCCCAAGATACCTAGCGAAGAAAATTCAGCTGTCCGGTGGTAATCGACCAGCTAGGAGTGCTGAGGAGTTTCTGTTACGGCCAGCCTTTTTCCGAAAGAAAAAACCTATGACAGAGCGTTCTCAGGAGCTGCCCCCAGAATCTGGAACTCACAACCTCCTAACGTTAGGAAGATCCAGAATCTGGCAACATTCAAACGTGAAGTGAAGAGCCTTCTGATGAATAGATACATTACTTAGAGTAGATATCTGAGCACGGATTTGATATATTTCTACCCTAATACAAAACAGTTATGACATCAGAAAGGAAGCACAGTCAGCAATATAATGAACGCTAATTCTAGGATGTAAGACCGACCTAAAGTATATCACTAAACAATATCTTGACCGAACTGATAACTACATCCTACATGAACTTATAACGATCTACCTCATATATGTCTATGTATATATATATATTGCTTATGATAGAAGTTTAGCCGCAACTGACTATTAACGCTAACAGTACATATGTCTTGAATATATATCATATAGCTCATATCTGTTGTTCGTATAACTGTTAATATATTTGTTAACCCTTGACTTCTTCTATGTTAAGCGCTCTGATACCCACGGGTCTTGTTCGTGCTATACAAAACTTTATAATAAATAAATAAATAAATAAATAAATAAGTGTGATCCTGAATACAAAGTATCTTTTTCTGTACTGAAACGCATTTCAAACACACATGTAAAGTATTGTTTGATGCTATACAAACCTATTGCCAGTAATTCGAAAGTATTACATAAAAGTCTACTTACCTGTAACTGAGTTCAACTTGGTTCCTAGAAATAAAAGTAAGTAAAGTAATATTTTTCTACAAACATTGGCCTGGAGTCAGTCATTGAGTGTGTGGTCCTGGCTTGTATGAGTATGTACATCAAATGCATTTTCACTACCGTCTGATAAGCCTAACTGCTCAGCCCATATGCCACTAAATTGAGAGTAAGTTATTATCTACTTTAACCTCTGCCATATCTTTGTGACTCACTGGACGCTGTGCACACTATACCTATTTTTGGTATAGTTTATTCAGGTTTAAAGTATTTTATTAGGATAAAAGAACATAGGGAAGAGGAGTAGGAGGTCAGGGTTACATACAGTACAATAAAAGAAAAGAGGCGCAACTCAGGAGTGTTGGCGAAAAGCAGTTCGTTAGTCCAAGGGAAAAGCAACGAAAAATGGAAAGTAAACTGCAACCCGTACATCCCCTTTGTGCATATCCAACACCTCAATCTAAGCAGTGAAAGCCATTAGCAACCCATCAAAGCACAACCCAACCCCTCTAGTCCTCCCCCCCAAGAAAAGAGAAACATTCCCCAAACTCCCCCCAACTTCCCCGTCCAATGGCCCATTACTAGTATCATCCGCCCCAACAGAAACGCACCCCCCCCCCCAGGAACCCGTCCCCACTCATTCTATTCCGCCGGGACCACCGGTGGCGTCAACGTAAGGAGTCGAAGGTATCTCGGGCAGGTGAGCTCCCTAAATTCGGTGGACAGCAGCGCAAGGAAGGGGTGCCACAGCTCCTCAAATTGGTCTCTCTCCCCCGCCACCGTAAGCAACAGTTTCTCCATCCCTAACACGTGCCAGAGCCTATGCAACCAGCCCGTAACAGAGGGGACAGTGGCGGTGCGCCGGTGAATAAGGATATTCTGGACCACAGATCCCAGCGCAATTGCTATCTGCCTACCCCTACGGGACTTCAATGGGTACATTAGGTCATTGGGAAGGCCCAGCAGGACATACGCCGGAAAGCGCGGCAGCTCAATCTCAAAGTGCTTGTCCACCTCATCCAAAACTTCCTTCCAATAGGCAGCCAGCACGGGGCAGTCCCAGAGAATGTGCGAAAGGGTACCCACCTGCCCGCAACCCCGCCAGCACCCCTTATCAGTGTGTTTATGCATCTCATACAGTCTCTCTGGGGTATAGTACCAGTAAGTAGACACCTTAGTGAAGGTCTCCGTTAGGCCAGTATGGTACGCAGAGTGTCGTGCCCGGTATGCAATCTTGTCCCATTCCTTGTGGCTAAGTGTCCTACCTAATTCCCTGTGCCATCGCTCCCTTCCTGGGTTGTAATAGTGAAACGGCGGGGGCTGTAGATGCTTGTACAGATCGGTGATCAATTTGGCATCGGAGGTCCGGGTCACCAGCCACTGCTCATACGGCGTAATTGGTCGAGCAGCGGAGTCCCGCACCTGGGGCTGGAGGGCCCAATGCCGAACCTGCATATAGCGCAGTCTATTCAGCTCCGTCAGGCCAAATTCCTGTCGGAGCTGCTGAAAAGGAAGTACGCCTTCCGGTCCGTAGAGCTGGAAGAGCACTCTGCAGCCCGCGGTCGTCCAATGGGAAAAAGCCCCCGGCTCCATCACCGGGGAGAAGTCTGGATTGCCCGCTATGGGCGTGAACGGCGACGGGAAGGTGGTTAGGCCCCGCACCTCACAGACCGCATCCCACACCCTCAGAGGGACCCGTGTAACAAAGGAAGCGTAAAGGTTACGGGGGCGGTGCATGCTGCGCAAGAACGGAACCTCCTGTAAGGTACGGCCCGCCACTGCCTGATCTTGAAAGAGCCAGTGCTTGTCGGACTCCCACCTGCTCCATTCCACTAGATATCGTAGCTGCGCCACCTGAAAGTATTTACGGAGGTCCGGGATACCAAGGCCCCCTGCTTCCGGGGCGAGCGTGGACAGGACCCTCTTCATCCGCGGTTTGCAGCCTTGCCAGATAAAGCGAGAGATGTCAGTCTGCATCTGCCGTATCCAGCCCACCGGGGGCTGGAGAGGCAGGGCACGAAAAAGATACAATATCTGGGGCAGCACCGTCATTTTGACCGCCGCGATTCGTCCCAGCCAGGACAGCAGGCCCTTACTCCAGCGGCCAAGCTCCTCCCTGACCTTCCTGCTGAGAGAAGTGTAGTTGGCCGCCACCATCTCCGGCAATGTGGGTGCTAGGAGAATCCCTAAGTACGGCACCGTGGTCGAGGACCACTGCATGGGGAAGAGGCGCTGAAGGTCCCTCCTAGTGTCTGCAGCTAGGGACACGTCCAGGGCCACCGACTTGCTCATGTTCATTTTAAAGCCGGCCACACGTGCAAAGGTGTCTAGCTCCTGAATGCAAGCGGGTAATGACCTCCTAGGATCGTCCAGGGTCAGCAGGACATCGTCCGCATAGAGGCTGACTGTGTGGACATACTGGCCCATCTTGACCCCAATCGCATCCGGGTTGTCGCGGATCCTTTGGGCAAAGGGCTCCATGTAGAGGGCAAACAGAAGCGGCGAGAGGGGGCAACCCTGCCTTGTGCCGCGTTCGATGGCGAAGCCACGAGAGCTACAACCATTGACTCGTACTGACGCCGAAGGATATTTGTAGCAATTAAATATCATAGTGCGGAATTTGTCACCGATTCCCAGTTTCTTGAGAACCAGTTCGAGGTACGGCCAACAAACCCTATCGAAGGCCTTCTCCGCATCAACCGACAACAACATGCGCTCCCCCGGGATCCGCGAGGCCTTCTCTAGAACATGCGCCACCCGCTTGGTATTGTCAACCGTCTGTCTGCCGGGTACAAAGCCAGCCTGGTCCGCCTCCACCAAACCGGGGAGGTGTAGGGCCAGCCTGGACGCTAGAATCCCCGTGTACAGCTTGAGGTCGACATTTAAGAGCGAAATGGGCCTGTACGAACCGCATAAGGTCCGGTCTTTCCCAGGCTTCGGTATTACCGAGACCGTCGCATTCAGGAGATCCGGTGGGATGGCTCCCGGGGCGGAAAAGGAATTAAATAGCCGGGCTAAGGCAGGGGCCACAACCGGGCAAAAAGTCTTATAGAACAGGGACGTGTATCCGTCCGGGCCCGGGGCCTTGCCATGCTTCAGCCGAGCTATAGCGGAAATCACCTCCTCAACACGAATGTCCCGTTCCAGAAATTCCGCCTGAGCGGGATCCAGCACCGGAAGGGTCACCGATTCCAAATAGTCCTCGGCGTCCCGCGGCGAGGAAGGCTCCTCGGCGTACAGCGACTCGTAGAAACAGCGGAAGGCTTCCGTCACCTCTGCGTCCCCGGAAACGACCATCCCGTCGGTGCCCACCAGTTCCTTCACAACGCTACGCTGCTGCGCGACCCGAAGCCGATGTGCCAGGAGCTTGCCACATCTGTCCCCCCCAGTGTAGTATGCATGCCTCAAGCGCAAGGCGGCATATTCGGCTCTATCAAGATCCAGCGCCGACAGGAGCTTCCTTGCAGCCTTCAACTGCTTCCACACCCTTGTATAGTTTATTCAGAGCCAGCTTCCTACAGGGCTATGACATCATTGTGTCCCCTTAACAGAGCTGACTTTTAAGAAGCAGCTCAAAAAGTTGATCTGGACAGAGGTCAGAAAGCCTTCGACATCCTCAAGGATGGCATGTTTATTGGACCTATACTCAAGGCCCCTGACTTCTCCAAATAAGTTATTGTGCAGACAGGCATTTCAGAGCATGGCATAGGGGCTATCTTAGCACAGTTAAATGAGGAGGCCCTAGACAAACCATTAGCCTTCATTAGTAGTAGGTTACTTCCCCAGGAATACAAGTGGAGTGCTATTGGTAGGGAGGCGTTTGTCGTGGTCTGGGCACTAAAGAAACTGAGACCATACATGTTTGAGATTCACGCCCGTGTTCAGAAAGATCACAGACTCCTTGAATGTCTCATGAAAATGAGGGGTGAAAATCCCAAGCTATTAAGGTGGTACATCCCCTTAATGGGAATGGACTTTAGGGTGGAATACCGCCCTGGGTCAGAACATGTCATTGCCGATGGTCTATCCAGGTTCTTCCGCCTTAGTGCGAGAACTCCCAGGGGGTTGGGTAGTTCTTTCAACTATCAGCTCGGGAGGGCATGTGCTAGACCTGTCTGCCTTAGGGTGGTCTTCCCCCAAACTTCATGTTAGACCTGTCATCCTTAGGGTGGTCTTCCTGCAAACGTTTTGCGTTCACTCCTCCTGTTTTGCTGATTTTGTTTTTGTTGACCTTAGGTCTCTGCTCACTTTTCCAATCCTATCCAGTGATAACGTGGGTGTGCTGTCTGCTTTAAATATGGTGAAATTGGTTTTCACACAATTGGCATATTTAATATACTTGTGGGGCCCTAAAAAAGTGGTGCAACATGTACCCAGAGCCTGTAAATTAAATGCTACTAGTGGGCCTGCAGTACTAATTGTGCCACCCCTCAAGTAGCCTTTTTAAACATGATTTGGGACTGCTATTGCAGACTGTGTGTACAGTTTTAAACTGCCAGTTCGACATTTTACCAAATAAACATATTAACTGGCCTAAACCCTCCTTTTAATACATATAATTCAGAACTAGTACAGGCCCTAACAGCGCAGAAGGCAGGGTGCATTGTATTTAAAAAGGTTTACATGCCCTGGTAGTCAAAAACTCTCAAATTCATTTTTCACTATTGAAAGGCCTACCTCTCCCATAGAATAACATTGGGTTAACTTATTCCATTTAACAAGTGATTACTTTTGATTGGGAGCAAGTAGGAAAGTCATGTTTGGGGTCTGAAGAATTGTAATTTGAAACCCTCTTTATAAGTAAAGTCATATTTTAAGTCACAATACTGAAAATGCCACTTTTAGAACGTTGGCATTTTCTTGTCCTAACCATTTGGCACCTGCAACCTACTCCTGGGTCACATGGCTAGGTGTAGTTGGCAGTTGACATTTTGTGCATTCGTCCTAGACAGTATCACAAAGGAGGGTCTGGTTGTTGCATAATGGGTAATCTCTGACTTGTTGGTGGGCGGAGCTGTAACCTACCACACTTGCACTTCAAAGGCACTGGCTCAGCTCGCACACCAAGTACTTTGACTTGGACAGACAGGGACCAGGGCAGGAAGGCATGAAATGCCAGACACCTCTGTGGGGAGTAAACTCCAGAAGCTTCTCCCACTTCAAAGCTAACTGGCATCAGGCATAAATATTGGGATCCTCAGACCCAACTCTTCAGATCACCTCTGGACCTGTGAACAACTTAGAAGGACTGCTCTGTTGCTCCCCTGCTCTGCTGCAAGAAGGACTGCCCTGCTGCTCTGGTGCTCTGTTGCCCTGCTGCAAGAAAGACTGTTCTGCTATCTGAGGAAGAAGGACGGGACCTGCACCTTGAACCCAGGACCATCAGAATGACTACAAGGGCTAGTTGGTTGGTCTCCTGATATAAACCGTAGGGATGGAAAATGCTCCAACCAGTTTGAACCTATACATTTCATTTAGAATGATAAATGACTACCCCTTCATTATTACATTAGTTTCAGAAACTATCAAGTAAATTGTGTAGTCCATCCGAGTACACGAGGTAAACAAGGGCTCATCAGCAAACAATAATGTGAAAATCTTGTGTTCCCTTAGTGAGGATTTGCAACTGTAATTGCAGTTATATAGCACTAACTACGTCTTACAAGGCATTAAAGAGCTTTAAACCAGGCAGAATGCTGTTCCAGAACCCAAGGTTTGCAGTTAATCTAATGGTTATTGGCTGTTGTGTGTTACTGGGATTAGTTTATGCTCTCAAGAAAACCATTCAACGCATTTACTCCAGTTTCTTTGTGGTGGGTTAAATTAATATGAGCTAAATTTGAACATTTGTGGGGAGGATGTGATTTCCTGGTGATGTTAAAAGATGTGCTAAACAACATTAGGAATTGTGAGGTTGCCAGGAATAATTTTCAAAGAAGGAGAAGTTTAGATCTTTGAAATGAGCTGTTGGCAAATTGCAGAAATACATTAATGGAGATTGAGGTGAAAAGGCAGATGACTTAGAATGGGAAGTGCTCAGAGAAAGGAGGCAAGCTGGGCACAAAAGGTAAGAAGAGGGATTTTGAAAGGAAAAAGGAGAGGCGACAATCAGAAATTTTAAGTAACAATCAGTTTCTCATGCTAGATTTCTAGGAATATAGAGGATGCGTTTTGAGGCAGCATGTAAAGTGTAACAAAGTGGTTGGACTCGTATATAGGGAAAGATGGAGAGATTTAGGCTTTGCTCAGAGGAAGCAGTAACCACAAGATCATAGCAGAGCCTGAACATATAAGCACAAATAATGCAAACACTGAAAAGAAGATTATGCTAATGCTATAGCGAATGTTTTCTGATGTTCATCCTCAAGCGTGGCTCACATTTTAAATTACAATGTAAAGTGGATCTATTTTGAATGCCTCTGGTTTGACATTGCACAAGATGGAAGGCAAGAACAGCTTCCCCAGGCAGTAGAAGTATAGTACCTGCATTCCTATAGCTGTAGGGTGGAGATACATGGGTGAGAAGGATGCTAACAGGTGACACAGAGTTCCAAACAGGGCCTACCTTCTCTGTGACTGGAAAGGCAGTGAAAACCTGCAACCCCATTTACCCCTTTCCTAGTAGCGGCTGCTACAGAACGTAGTGTTGAGACAGGGGAAGGAGTGGGGGGGAATAAAAATAAATAAAAGCACTTACCTGGGTAGGGACGGGCACCGCCTCTCTGCCGTCCTCTTCTTTTCTCCCGGCAGAGGTGGTTCGGCACTCAGACACGGGCTGGGAGGCTGTGCATGTTCTCCACCCAGGCTGTGCAATACAGCCTGGTGGAGAACCTGCTAAGTGCGCATGACTGTTTGGCCAGCCCAAGACGGCTGCCAAACTGAAATGTACACTTAGAAAGTGCCTACCACGATTCCTCTGGCACTGAACTGCCCTGCCCCGCCCCGCCACACCTCTCAACCAAATGAGCCAGTACGGTAAAATAATATTATATTAATGTTGCATTATTATCATTTTATTATTCCTTTTTTAACTGCTCAGTGAGCAGTGGGACGACGCTCCTCCGCCTTATATGAGGAGCCACCGCTGCCTATCCCCCTTTGCACTACTGGTGCATCTTGCTCTTATGGGTGCGAATGTAGAAAGACTTTGAACTCTCTCCATCCTCTGACCTCCCACCAAACCCTCACCAATAGATTTTGCTTCTGAAGGCAGAGTAATGTACAAAGTGTCAATATAGCATAAATTCAGGATTCAAAAAAGGTAGAGAGCATGCTAAGTAAAGGGCAGCTCCAAACTGTTCTCTTACGATTCCAATTTAACATTGTTTCACTGTATTCAGATAGAGATAATCGAAAATTCTGTTTCTATTAAGCTCTGCTTTGTGAGTTTATTTTTCTTTGTCGAATCACTGTGAATACAAAGTGCTAATAATGAGTAATTCAAAAGTACTTTATTCATAGGAACTCATCAAAATCTTTATTTAGCAGTTGTTAATTGTTCCAGCATGGTGTAATCAAGATCAAATAAGAAAATATAATTTAATAGAGAAGCCAACGAGCCTGAAATACAAAAGTTGAAACAAGTTTGACTCACTGCACTTCTCGAATATAGTTAATTCTGCGGATATATAATCTAAAAAGTTTGTGATTTAAAATTCTTTTTTTTAAAAGATGTCATTTGTTGGACCAGACAAACAGACTTCAACCCTTGTTCTTATTTAATACACGTTTCAAGTAGAATCTCCGATAAACTTCCAACTTTGGACAATTACAAATATTACATTTAAATGAGGTAAGAAATGGTTATGAGTGACAATATTTTTAAAGAGAAGTGTGAAACTTAGTAATTACATTTTTTAACAGTTTTCTAAAATAAATGAAATGTGTTGCTGTGTTTTTTTTTTTAACTGGTATCTGCTAAAGCGTTTGTTTCCTACATTTGCACCTTATTAAGTGATGGAAGGGTTCATGTAGTGCAGTTATGAGTTCCAAAGGTAGTCCCGTCACTTGTACAGAGGAAGTGGCCGAAGCACCGCAAGAGTGCCGGGCCACCTACACTTTTATATGAACAAGATAGTATCGAAGTATCAACTCTCTTGAGGGGGAATGTGTGATGATGGCGTAATTTGAAAGTCTTCTGAAATATATGGGTTGGACTGATACGCAATTACACATGTGATGTGACCTCGTTTAGAGATAAACAGAAGAAGAGGAGAGAACCAGTTATTTGTGACAGTGTCTGTCGTGCCTGTATCCGAGACAAGTGAGTGTAATGCAACCAGGTTAATCGGTGCTTGCTTCACAATTTCTCAGACAGTAAACTTTCTGTGAGATGGTGTGAAAAATGAAACTATTTATATACATATATCTATTTATAGGGTCCTCACCCACAGGTACCACCTCTGGCATGCTTCATCATTGGACCCTCACCCAGGCACTGAACTTGAATGGGTTGGCTCGACACGTTTGTAAGTGTAGCTCTTTGAGTGGTAGCAGTGAGTGAAGGCAAGGTTGAGTGAGTGTGTTAAAATAGCCTTTAAATCCTTTGTAACAAATGCATTATTCAGGGATCTAGGGCTAGGTTAAAATAGATCAGAGTGATGCTTTTAGGAATTAATGTTTCACGGGCTAAATAAAGGCTGATAGGTTGACACATTTCAGCCTTTATTTAGCCTATGAAGGGTCAGTAGGCTTTCCTCAGGACCTTGGTTTTATCCTGTTTTTTGCAATTGCGAATGTTCTGTGCAATTAAATAGTAAAAAACATGCACGTAACCATAAAGACTATATTTGTAGGACCTTTTCCTTGTATGATTGTAACTGAAAAGAGAAAAAAGTGGGGGACGGATTAGGCATCAGTGGACGCTCATACTTTTTTGGGGCACCCTAGTAGTGAGATTAATAAATAGGCTATAATTGCCTAAAAATAGTTGTCACCACATCTAGAAACTCATCATAATTCAAATTTAAAGTAACACTAAGGAAAATACATTTAGAAGGAAAAATAGACTAGACCTATTACATACATGACTTGTTCTTTCAACAGACATCATAGGGGTACCAGAGGAGGATGGATTCTGTAGTCACACTAGGAGGAGAACATTCATTTTAAGTCATTTTGTTCTAAAAAAAAATACTTTCTGCATAAGCAGAGAAATTCAGCTATTCAGGGTAGAAACATGTGAGGTAAAATTTGGAGAGAAAAGACATTACTAAGTATGGGCGGAAAATCCGTTCCGCTCGCGGATTTTGCGGATTTTCGGGAAATTCGCAATCCGCGAGATTCGCGAATCTCCCGCAAAATCCGCAAATCCGCGAGCAGCGGATTTTGCTCGCACTGCTCGCACTGTTCGCGTGAGTTCGCGCCCCGCGAATAAGTGCAAAATTGCAGAAATACGATCTTAGCAAAACTGAAAGTAACTACTTACCAGGTTCAAAAGTTCAGGCTCATCATTAGTAGCCATTTCCTGTAGTGCTTCCTGAGGGGCCCCTCCAGAGTTCAGTTGCCAGTTGAAACTATTATGTGACCCTGCTCTGAACCTCAGAATAGTTACACATATGCCACAAAGGTCCTGAATTACAGCTAAGGGAGACAAGCAGGAGCCAGGCTGGAAGTTAAAATCCATTAATCAGCCCCTAATTCATTATTGTCAGTTGGGGCAGGGCAGGTGTTGTAACTAATTTTGCAACAATGAAAGCACTTAGCAAGTGCAAAAGATCACTAATCAGGGCGCACTAAGGAAGCAGGTGCCAGCTAAAAAAATATTCTGTGACACATTAATCAGCCCCAAATTAATTCAGGTCACTTGAGGCAGGGAAGGTGTGCTTTGCTTTGCCGAAAATAATGTACACTGGACAACCAGAGGGTGTGGTGATGAAACAGAGGGTGGCATGGGTGGGCCAGAGGGTGGCATGAGTAGTCAGAGAGTGGCAGTGGTGACAGAGAGTGGCAGTGATGAAGAAGAGTGTCCCAAACAGGCTGGACACGTAGAAACAACAAGTTCGCAAAACTTGCGACCCGACAGGTAAGTTCGCAAATTGCGAAATTGTAAAAACCCTCGCGAACTGGCAGAAACACGGGCGAACACAAAAAAAAAAAATCCGCAAATTCGCGGGAATTCGTGGATTTTGCGGATTGCGAATCCGCAAATCCGCAAAATTCGCGAACGCGAGATCCGCAAAATTCGCCCATGCTTAGACATTACTTCATCAAGAGTACTTGTCCACTCGCGCTCGTAGTGTCTCCCTGTGTCCCTGCATGTTGGGGAAGGCCTGTTCGTTCTCTCCTTTTAAAGGCCCCGTATATCCTTGTCATGTGATCTTTGGTCTCCCCTCTCCTTGTGTTTATTGCATAGTAAAATAGGGCAGCCTAAGATAGGATATACCTTTACCATAGTCTTCTCGCTCTTCTTCAGTGTATAAAGACTTGTTAAAAGATAGACATGCCATGCCCCCAAGCATTGTCACTGCAGAATCGGACATTCCTGCTTTGGTAAGAAACCATGAGATGGAGGTCATACCAGATACATAGTAAAACATCAACCAATCAATTTTCAGTTTTTATACTTACACCAACATCTCCATGTTCTGGGGGCCAGACTGGAAACCTTACTTGCCTTACTTGCAGGAGAGAGTGTGGAAAGACACGCCGCCACCGCCAGGAGTCAAGCTAAAGGCCAGGTCTTCACGCTGCCACCACCAGAAGTCACAAAGCCATCAAGCCTCGCGCCGCCGCCCTGGGACTACATTACCCGGCAGGCACAGCGGCGGCGCGCTATTGACATGTCGGAGGAGCGCCAGCAGGCGCATTTAACAGGAGGGCAGCCCCGCGTAGCGGGACGCGAGCGGGACGCCGGGCGAAGCCCGGGCCAAGGGCGGGCCCGTTTAAGCCCGTTCAAGGCCGAGAAGGGATGGGCCACCCCTCTAACACCTGCCACTCTACAACCAAGGTTAGTGCCATATTGAGACTCTCTAAATTTTCTATTGTGCAACACTAAAGGATGTCTACCCTACAAGATGGTGAATGTAGCTGTAGGAAATCTACTGGTGGTTCACTATTAGGGACTCTTGACAACTTTCTTATAAGGGTATCAACCGCACTTGCCAAGGACATAGAACTCACTGAAAAAAGACATCCTTCGATAAAAGGTCTTCTCTGGGCCCTCTTGCACACGCTAGATCACCAATTATCCCAGATTCCAACTTGCAGGGTTCGCTTCCTCCCTCAGGGGTGGTAACTTCTTCCCCATCCCAATCAGCGATTATGGTTATAAGCGATAGCTCTCCAAAAGAAGGAGTGTCCAGCAGCGACTTGGTCAGAGAATCTTCTCCTAAAATGAAGACTCGATCCGCTGGCCAAGTGAAAGCTATCATGGTTCAACCAAAGGGGAGGGAGCAAACAAAAAGGAAACGCCCTGGCCCTCAAATCAATGCCGGTGGGAAAAAAGCTAGATCTTGCAAAAGTAATGTTCCACCCAATGATCCACCCGATGACCCAATTGTGACGTCACAAATCATCCCTGTATTACTGGATGGGGTAGACAGAAGTGGGCAGGGAACCCGTTTGGACAATAGGGACGAGGATCCACATGTGGAGTTGGGTCCTTCCTTCTGGAAAAGACTGGAGGCCACCTTCAAGAAAATGTGTCACCCTTTGCATAATCGGCTGGACTCCATCGAAAACAGACTGGTGTGTCTTGAACTTTCACTGGCATCAGCTCAGAAACAGGCAGGACCAAGCCGTAGTATACACACTCCTAGACCAAAATCGAATGTAGCCAATGACCCTTCTAGCTCCAATAGTGCAACCGGGTCAGGTCAGACTGTAAGGCCTGTTCAGGCTATTGAAAAGGGGCCAATTGTTAATCCACAATCAGCTCCCCAAAAAGGAGTGGGAAACACACATCAAACTAGTGCGAGATCACAAGCTACCCTGTCAGGAGTAGTTCCTTACCCGGTACCTAATCTCGCAGGGGCGGGTGCAAAGTCATCGAATACAGAGAGAACAGTGGGTGATGGAGCTAAGTTGCAGGACAAACAGCCAAGTCTACCTACTTCAAGTAGAGCGCATAGTGGGCCTCCCCTTCCTTATATTAACCTCCCTCCTCAAGCAGCCCCTTTTGTGGTAGTTCTGGTAGGGGTCCCCCCACTAGCACATGGGAAACGAGAATCTTACCAAGACCTAAAGTACAAATCTATTTTATGGCTAAATAAAAACCGCCCATTGCCAATGAATATGCGTGCTGAAATCATGGGTGTTAGGAGAGTTAATTGGATAGGCAGGGCATGTAAGACTGTGGCAGGAGATTGTATCGTTATTAATTTTAGAGACCAGACATGTGTCAACTTCATCTGTAACTGGTCACATAACGATATGACTACTGGGATACAAGCACTACCCCTAGCCTATTTCTATGGCCCCCCCTACCCCAGTTTCCTTTGAGAGGGATATGTTTTCTCAGAACTCTGTACCTAATTTCTGCCCCTTAGGGAACATCAGGTTGTTCAACAGATTCCAGACCCTGTCGGGGCTAGGGGATTGTGATTGACAGTATGAACAGGAAAATTCCATATTGGTTAGTAGGGGAGGGGATGGTAGAGAAGGGTTTGAGACTGAGAATGAGAATGTGCAAGCACAGTGTAGTAATGGTGAAGGGCTGGCTGAGTTTGGGCAAGGTACCACATGCGACATCACCCTAAAAGCTCTAAAGGTAGATCAGCCCACGAATAGACACTTTAATATACATCCTGATCTAGAGGGACAACCCGTTCGGTGTGAACTGGCCATTCTATCTGATGGCCCACCAAGCTGGACATCGCTGGTTTCCTGGATTATGGCAGGGTTGGGGTCAAAACCTAACTCGCAGGTTTGGGCAGACTTATTATTATTATTATTATTATTATTATTATTATTATTATTCTGAGTTTTATATAGCGCCTGGTTACCAAAAAGGCATCCCTGCGCTCACCAGAGAATGAAACTACAGAGTAATGCGGGGGTTTAGGCAGAAAACAGAAAAGTTTTTAAAAGCTTGCGGAACCGAAGCAAACTGGTTTCCGAGCGAAGTTGTAGGGGAAGAGAATTCCACAGAGTGGCTACATTTATAGAGAACCTTCTGCCACCAGTTCTTACTTTCTTCACCCTCCCAACCTGCAAAAGATGTTGGTGATCAGACCGGAGAGAGCGGAGGGCTTTGTAGGGCTGAACCATCTTCCCCAGAATAGGTGGACCTGCCCCCTGCAGGACTTTATGTGCGATGCAGAGTGATTTAAACTTCACCCTGTCCCTCACAGGGAGCCAATGCAGTGCCTTGAGCGCAGGGCGAGCAGATTGATATCTGGGTATGCCCGTCAAAAGCCTAGCGGCAGCATTCTGCACTTGCTGCAGTTTGTTCATGGTAGATTCTGGAGCACCCAGGAACAACGCGTTGCTGAAATCCAGCCGCGAGATGATAAGCCCCTGGATGAGAAGTCTCCTAGTGACCGCTGGGAGCAGCGGTAGAATCTTCCGAGCCGAGCGGAGCAGGCCAAAGCACACGCCAGCAGTCTTTTTGGCATGGGTTTTAAACGACAGGTCCTGCTCAAGCCAAACCCCGAGGCTCTTAATCTCCTGCTTGGGAGTGGGTACAGGTCCAAGGCAGTCGGGCCAGCTGCTGGGAGACAGAGATGGAGAGGAGTTTCCCAGCAGCATCAGCTCCGTCTTGGAACCGTTGAGCTTTAAAGCTGAGCTGCACATCCATGTGTAGATCTTCTCCAGACACGAGTGCAGTCGGTCAGGATGGTGAGCCGACTGGGAAAGGCCTACCACCAACTGAGTATCATCAGCATAACTGATGATTTTGATACCCAGCGGCAGTACCACACTCTCCAGGGGTGCCATATAAACGTTGAATAACGTAGGGCTCAATGAAGAGGGACTTCATTGACCACTTTGATATCTGTCTATTTCAAGAAGTCTGGGCAGTTGAACCAATGTTTAGAGTTGGCTATCTGAACTTCTATGTCCCGGCTGTAAAAAAATCAAAAGGGCGACCTATGGGAGGGCTGGTTATATGGGTCAAGCAGTCCCTAAAATGTAAAACCCAGTTGCTCCCTACTGAATGTGTTGACATCCTTGGTGTTAGATTTAGCTTCCACGCAAATGTAGAAATTGACATCTTTAATGTTTTATTCCAGGGGGCTCCAAGGTGGTAAGAAATCGGAAGTTGTAGCCAAACTAGATATATTACTACAAGCTTCCCCTAATAACACAAAGACACTGATTGCTGGGGACTTTAACACCACTTTTGAACCCCTTGGACTAGATGATATCCATTTGACAGAAGAGGAGGATGCGAGGTGGGGAGTTCCCCAACTTAGCACTAAACCTATAAAAAAATGGACCTAGGCTGCTATCCAGCTAAAGGGTTTCTGTTTGGAGAACGAGCTGAGGGCCGCCAACGGGCGTACACTTTCTGATAAAATGGGGAAGGAAACCTTTGACAATGGTGCTAGGGCAAGCAACATTGATTATTTACTCGTCTCTCTCAATTTGTGGTCAATTCTCCTTGATATGGAGGTTGTGTCACGTATTGAAAGCGACCATAACCCCCTGTGCGCAAAGTTAAAACTGGGCATTCATACTGGGTACGATGCTCACCTAGGGCATTCCTACCCGGACCTTGTTATGGCAAATGATGAACGACACCTTAAATGGTGCCAAGTTGCTGGGCATCAGGAAACAATTAGTTTCATTGATGTAGACCTGGAAGGGGCCTTAGAGGCTAAGGAGGACGTTATAAGGAAAGGTTCTCCTTCCTACCTTTTGTTAGAGGCTCACAAAAGGCTCTTTACTAAGCTGAAATCATATTTCTGTAAACCCAGCTTAGGGAAAAAAAGAGCTATAGTTAAAATACCAGAGAGCTGGTATAATAGCTCTTGTCGCCAAGCTAGGAGGGACCTGGGTATAGCCCTAAAGTCTAAAGTTATGGGAGCAGTAAGACTGGCTAGGGCGAACTACAGGCGCAAGCAAACTGCTGCTAAAAAGGACTGGGAAGAGGGCCTGTGGCAGGATTTGAAAGTGACATGCTCTACAAAGAATCCCAAACTTTTTTGGGAAATCTTTAAGTGGGACAGGGGAGGATATGGAGAGAGCCCCCACAATAATGTTGACCGTAATTCCTGGGTCGACTATTTTAAGCCTCAATATGCTGCCTGTGTCAATGGTAAAAGCATAGGTGACTACCCCGATATTGTGTGCAAGGAACTTCCCTTTTCTTTGAATGAGGTGGACAGGGCGTTGGACCTAGTCACTGAGGGGCGTGCTACCGGCATGGATTGTGTCTCCGCAGATTTATTTCTGAACAATCGAAGGCGTTGGCGACTTTATATTCTTTATGTGGCAAACGCCATAGCTCAAGGGATGGAAGTGCCCATCTCATGGAAAGGGGCAGAAATCGTGCCGGTGTACAAAAAGGGTGACAAGTCACTTACAGCCAATTATAGACCAATAAGTCTAATTGACTGCTTACAAAAAATCATGGGTCGGTTGGTTTTGGGCAGAATTCAGTCCTGGATGGATAATGACAATATTTTAAGTCACCTCCAGGCTGGGTTCTGCCCAAAAACAAGTGCCATTGACCAGGTCTTTCGGTTCATCATGTTATATTGGCGTACCGTGGTCTTGGAAAAGGGCACTTTGTATGCTGTTTTTGTCGATCTAAAACCGGTTTTTGACCTGGTCCCTCGTAATATACTATGGAAAGTTCTAGCGAACTTGGGGATGGCACCTGAATTGTTGAGTCTGATTGTCCGCCTGCATGAGGATACCTTCGCGCGGGTACGGTGGGGATCCCAGGGGGAGGTCACCGAGCCCTTTCCGGTGGAGCGTGGAGTAAGGCAGGGTTGTGTCATGGCGCCCACCTTGTTCTCGCTCTTCGTGAACGGGGTTGCGGATTTCCTCTCCCTGGTGCCGACCGATGCCCCTGTGATGTCTGGTGAGCGGGTCCCGATCCTCATGTTCGTGTACGACACTATCATCATTTCAAAGACTCCGAGTGGACTCCAGCAAGCACTGAAACGGTTTGAAGATTTCTGTTTGGACAGGGGACTAGAAATAAATACTACAAAAACTAAGTATATGGTTCTGACTGGTCGTAAAACGTGCGGGACAAATAGACCTTTTAGAGGACTGATCAACATGAATGGTTCCCCATTGGAGCGAGTAGATGCTTTCACCTACCTGGGGTCACCCTTCAGAAAGACTTGGGGTGGTCCAGCCAACTAGACATTGCGGTTCTAAAACTCCGCCAGCAGGCAGGTATCCTTCTAAAAAAAAATTCCTCCTCAACAACTAAGCCCATCAGCCCCTTACTGAAAGTATATGGGATGAAGGTCCTAGCTTCGGCCCTATATGGAGCCATACTATGGGGTTTTGAAGATCTTAGGAAAATAATGCTAGCTGAAAATGAATTTCTTCGAAAAGCTACTAGCGTCCCCATAAGTACCCCCTTAGTGCCGCTAATGTGGGACCTTGGAAAAAAGGTGGTCCAGGACTTAACCTTTTTGCGTCCAGTTCTTTACTGGCGCCGGCTGTGGACGACAGAAGAACTACAGCATTATGCTCAAGGTCTGAAGGAGGTAATGGTTAAGGACACGTTCCAAATAATTCATTGGCTTAAGAACATCAAGTCGATACTTTCCAGGCTAGGGATGACTGACTTATGGGAGGACCCGGAAAATGCTCATTTTCCCTCCAAAAAAGTATTAAAAGAAAAGTATTGGGAGATGGTGATCTCTGAAGCAAGGTCAGAGGGTCTTTCCGCGCACTTAACTAGTCGCTTCATGGACATTAAAGCCCTACCGAAACTAGAACAATACTGGGATATTATTGCCAAACAACAGGATCGCAAGCTCTATTTCCAGCTTAGAGTAGGATCACTCCCAGTAAGATCTTTTACGGTTAAATGGGCTGATAAAAGTGGAACCGATAGATGCCCCAATTGTGAGGAGGAACAAGAGACAATTAGCCATTTTTTATTCTTTTGTCCCCTGTATAAAGCCCCCAGATCGTTGTGGATCAAGCCTTTATGTAAACTACTAGGGCTCCAAAGACACGCTGAGGCTCTGAGAATTTTAACTTCAGACCCGATGCCTACAATTGCTGTTGCCGTGGCTAAATTTTTGAAATGGGCCTGGGTAATCCGCACAAAATACATAGCGGTAAAAATGTGAAGATCAAATTGTATCTGTCCTTGCACTTATGGGCCACCACTTGTGAACTTTGCACAATATTTCCCTGTACTAATGTATGTTTATGAAATAGTTCTTATATCCCTTTTAAACTGTAATTTGACATAGTCTACTCTAGTTTAATACTTCTTTAAAAATAATTTATTGTATGAATTTTAATGTCTTTTTTATCTTCATTGGTGTAATATATGTATGTATACTTTTATGACTTAATTGTCGAATAAAGTTTGTGTGAGATGGAAACTAAAATGAGCCAGGCAACAATATTAAAACAAATCCCACACTGCAGGAATTATATGTAGAATAGGATCATGGGGGCATGGTTGGGTCATGGCAGCCGATTCTGCTCTGTAAGCATCCCACTAAAAAGCAGTGTGGCACAAAGGCCTGTCCGGCCTTGATGCTATCACACAAGTTGGATAGCTGGAACCTGCTAACATGCCTCTTCTGCATGAGTCCACCAAGACTTTCATCCACATAAAAGTGGATCTCATAAGTGGCATCCAATATTGCATTGTGAGCTCGGTGTTATGTTAGCCCAAGAGAGGTAAGAGAGAAGATGGTGACAGCTACTGGATAGGACAATTTTTACTCATGAAGTACAAGACTTTAGTCTGAAACAGCACAACGAGGGGTACTACTCTTCCTTGATGTCAGCTCTCCTATCATCACAAGGAAGAAGGAACTGCAGAGCCCTATCTACAGTCTGGCTGATGGAACAATCCATCATAAAGGTGCCGGACATCCGTCCATCACATCAAAAGTGCTTCACAGCCAGGACCACTGCAAATATGTAATTTGGCAGTAGCAGTGTTTTACACATAATTATGAATTTAAACAATGTACCACCCCATCATCTGTTGCATAATCTGCAGATTTCAGCAGAAAAAAAATGTTTCTAGCTCAAATGGATCCAAAATTACAAGTGTTGCCACACAGTGGAAGGCCCTTTGCAAAAGTTGAAAGGTAACCTTTCTTTGCTTATTTCTGTATTTGGGTGTCAAAGTGGTACTAATGAGGTTAAACCTTTGTCCAGATAGTGGTAAAATATGTAAAGATGCCAAAATAATGAGGTAATAATAGCACAACATGCTGCATTAGGCTGCATACTTACCTTTTCTTGCTACATAATTTAGCCAACCATGCCACAAAACCTGATCCTCCCATGCCGTATAATCCCAGCTACCCAGATTATAGCCTATGACACTTGTAATATGGAGGATGGGACATTCACCACTCTCTGATGGTGCATTCCATCTGCCAAAATCCAAAGAAGGCTCAATGCTGTTTTAAGTTTTAATGCCAAAGCACTATATCTGGTTCATTTAGGTGGTTGTGGGTAATAGAGTTTCATTGTTCACTCTGCTGGAGGATGCCTCGCAACTATTTGGAGTCCCTGTGGAGGAAAAACCTGAGTCTTAACAAAGGGATTGTTTAAGCAGTGTGGTTTCTGTTTAATGTAGCTCCTTTATGTTGCTGTTGTGCAAGTGTTTCCGTACATCTTAAGCCTGTAACCAATTGCTAGCCTTCTTTACTGTGGAGAGGGGAAGATGTATTAGCAAGGTGCTATGCCACTCTGCATTTGTTGGTACAAGGCTTGAAACTATTGTGACATTTGTGATTAGCAGGCTGTTCTGTTTTCATTGTTTATTTTTGTGGATTTCAGTGGTGTTTTCCAAATCTTTTGAAATCAGTGCTTGCCAGTGGTCATTCAGCTGTATAGCCCACACAAATAGACAAAACAGTGTTTTTCTAGTATTTACAAAGCAACACGTTTTGCAGTGATTGTTATGAATCACATATTTAATTTAAAGGACAAGTAATGCAGGGCATGTAGTTTCTTCCCATTGACAGTATGTCCAATTGACATATGTAAAACTGCTTTAAGAATAGAATGTCTTGTATTGCACTCTCACTCACATCTCATTGCCCTCTCTCACAACTCATTATTTCTCACACAATCTGTCAGGACAGTATCTGGTTGATAGGACTATTAATGGATTCAAAAAGTAAGAGTGCTATTTTTAATTTTTTTAAATAAACAAATAACAGGACACAGTTGGGAACCATTCAAATACTCCTTAATTTCACTGACACACTGCTGGTCAACTTACTTTCTGGGGGACCTCAGTGCGATCTCCACGCCTTCCCTCTGTTTCCCGCCGGACGCCAGTCTCCTGCGCTGGGTTCTCCCGCCGCCGCATTGCCTGCACCTGCAGCCGCTGTGAGGAGAAACTCGGTTTCCCAGGGGGCACTGCTTCGGCGCTCAGTGAGCGCGTCACCACCTTGCGCCTGGAGGCGCTAGAAAACTCGGGACCGCCCGACCAGCCGGGCATTTCACTGACACACTGCTGGTCAACTTATTTTCTGGGGGACCTCAGTGCGATCTCCACGCCTTCCCTCTGCTTCCCGCCGGACGCCGGTCTCCTGCGCTGGGTTCTCCTGCCGCCGCATTGCCTGCACCTGCGGCCGCTGTGAGGAAAAAACTCGGTTTCCCAGGGGGCACTGCTTCGGCGCTCAGTGAGCGCGTCACCACCTTGCGCCTGGAGGCGCTAGAAAACTCGGGACCGCCCGACCAGCCGGGCATTTCACTGACACACTGCTGGTCAACTTACTTTCTGGGGGACCTCAGTACGATCTCCACGCCTTCCCTCTGCTTCCCGCCGGACATCGGTCTCCTGCGCTGGGTTTTCCCGCCGCCGCATTGCCTGCACCTGCGGCCGCTGTGAGGAGAAACCCGATTTCGCAGGGGGCACTGCTTCGGCGCTCAGTGAGCGCCTCACCACCTTGTGCCTGGAGGCGCTAGAAAACTCGGGACCGCCCGACCAGCCGGTCATTTCACTGACACACTGCTGGTCAACTTACTTTCTGGGGGACCTCAGTGCGATCTCCATGCCTTCCCTCTGCTTCCCGCCGGACGCCGGTCTCCTGCGCTGGGTTCTTCCGCCACCGCATTGCCTGCACCTGCGGCCGCTGTGAGGATAAACTCGGTTTCCCAGGGGGCACTGCTTCGGCGCTCAGTGAGCGCGTCACCCCCTTGCGCCTGGAGGCGCTAGAAAACTCGGGACCGCCCGACCAGCCGGGCATTTCACTGACACACTGCTGGTCAACTTACTTTCCGGGGGACATCAGTGCGATCTCCACGCCTTCCCTCTGCTTCCCGCCGGACGCCGGTCTCCTGCGCTGGGTTCTACCGCCGCCGCATTGCCTGCACCTGCGGCCGCTGTGAGGAGAAACTCGGTTTCCCAGGGGGCACTGCTTCGGCGCTCAGTGAGCGCGTCACCACCTTGCGCCTGGAGGCACTAGAAAACTCGGGACCGCCCGACCAGCCGGGCATTTCACTGACACACTGCTGGTCAACTTACTTTCTGGGAGACCTCAGTGCGATCTCCACGCCTTCCCTCTGCTTCCCGCCGGACGCCGGTCTCCTGCGCTGGGTTCTCCCGCCGCCGCATTGCCTGCACCTGCGGCCGCTGTGAGGAGAAACTCGGGCTTGGGACAAACTGCTAGATATGACTGGTAAATAGGGTTGAAAGTGATCACAATCCTCTTTGCTTGGTTTTCCAATCTTATCAAGAGGTCTTAGGAATAAGCATCGTGGAAGACAGGGTGACCCTAGATGTTGTATGTTCAAACAATCAACGACACCTAAAATGGGGAAAGTTAGTAGAAGACCCTGAATGGGTTGGTGAGCTCAAGAGAGTAGTGGTAGAGGAAATAAATAATCTAAAACCTCTTGCTAACAAACCTAATTTCTCAGAAATTTTGATAGAGGCTCATACCAAGTTTTTTAATAGACTGCAGGGATTTTTCTTAAAAACAACAAAGTTAAGCAAGGCTATGAAAAACCAACCAAAGCAGGGGTGGTATGACAAAAACTGCAGAATAGCTCGTCAGAACCTGAGTAGTGCACTTAGGTCGGGGAATTCTGAATTAGTAAGGAAGGGAAGGGATACATATAGAAATGCATTAAAACTAGCCAAGAGGCAGTGGGATGAGGAATATTGGTGCGAGCTGAAGCTTGCATGTGCAGCCAAAAATTCAAAGCAATTTTGGGCTACTGTAAAATGGGATAGGGGTGGAATTGCTGCCCCCCCCCACAAAATCATGTTCCCAAAAACAAGTGGATTGAGTTTTTTAAGCCTCAATATGCTTGTAATCTGGCTCCAGATAGTTATATTCTGCCACCCATCGCCTATTACAACCATCAAGTATTCGATGTAAATGATGTCAGCACCGCTTTGGATTGTGTAACAGGGGGGAGAGCGCCAGGTATGGATGGCATCCCCGCAGATGTCTTTTTAAGTGATCAAGAAACATGGTGCCAGTATTTTGTATGGCTAGCCAACTCCGTGGCCCTAGGCGCAGATGTACCTTCTTCCTGGAAGGGTGCGGAAATAATCCCAATATTCCAAAAAGGCGACAAATCACTCCCAAATAATTACAGACCCATCAGCCTCATAGATTCAGCACAAAAACTGATGGGTCTACTAGTGCAGAATAAGCTGCAAACATGGATAGCGGAAAATAACATCCTGTCTCCATACCAAGCGGGTTTTCGCCCCTTAACTAGTTCCATCGATCAGGTCTTCTATTTTATTGCCCTTTATTGGAGGAATGTGACCTTGATAAATGGCCCTCTTTATGCTGTCTTTGTTGACTCGAAGTCAGCTTTTGACCTAGTTCCAAGACCAAAGCTATGGAGGGTTCTCGATGAAGCTGGCATAAGCCCAGAACTCCTTACACTTCTGGTTCATCTGCATGAAAACAACTATGCCAAACTCAAGTGGGGTGCTCAGGGCGAAGTAACTGAGCCCTTCCCTGTCGAGCGTGGTGTGAGGCAAGGGTGCGTTCTGGCCCCAACATTGTTTTCAATATACATTAATGGTATAGTGGATTATTTAAAAAGAACTCCGACAGACGCTCCAATATTGGCTGGTGCCCACGTGCCTGTCCTCATGTTTGCGGATGACACGTTAATACTTTCCCGCACCCCAAGTGGTTTGCAAAAGGCAGTCAATGCATTTGGTGAGTTCTGCGAGATTCGTGGACTAGAATTGAATGCTTCCAAGACAAAGTTCATGTGCATGAACCAAAGGTCTACATTCAAAGGTGTAATTACTTACAATGGTACTCCTTTAGAACAGGTAGAGGCTTTTACCTACCTAGGTATAACACTCCAGGGCAACATGAGATGGAATACCCATATTGATACGGCAGTTCTAAAGTTTAATCAGCTAGCAGGCGTAGTAGCACGAAGTAACTGAGCCCTTCCCTGTCTCGTCTAGCTCGTCTGCGCCCTCTGTTATATTGGCGACGCTTAATGGTGACCCCGGAACTTTCCCACTATGCTGCAGCATTGGCTGATGTTATCACCATGGACCGTTTCCACACCATCTTGTGGTTAAAAGAACTACGGGGGTTGCTGGCTAAGCTGAAGTTAGATCATCTCTGGGGAAACACGGATACGTCATGTTTTCCTACAAAGGCAAACTTGAAGAAACTTTATTGGGAGATGGTCTACCCCACAGCTTATCGTTCTGGATGCAGCTCCAACCTAACTGGCCGCTTCTTAGACATTAAAATGGTCCCATTCTGTGAACCTATTGGGACATCACTGAAAAGCCACAGGACAGAAAGTTGTATTTCCAATTTAGATTTGGAACCCTCCCAGTCAATACATTCACAAAACACTGGTCATCAGTGTAATAACCGACTTTTCCGACCCTTTTTAGAAGGAGGATGATGGATAATGACTCCAGCCTATTACCCTTATGGTATAGGGATTAGGACTGTAAGTAGGACCTATCCATAAGGCACAGTAGTGCATTTTCGTACCCTTTTCCTTAGATCAGGGCTTATAAGCTAAAGCTAGGGGATAGATATATAAGTATTAGTGATGATCCGTCCTTTTGTAAGAGTATTAGTACATTTTCTATGGAGCCATGTATATTTTGGGCCTTGCAGGCCTTAAACGGGACAGACTCCATCTTGCCCTCTGCCTGGTAGCTGGAGAGGCTTTCTAGGTTAAATGTAATGTTTTAGTTTCAAGGTGTTGTTCGCTTGGAGAGAACCGGTTCAGGCTGGCCCTTATCGAAAGACTGTATTTTTCTCCACTCCGAAGACACAACTTCAGGCCGGCCGGCTGGGAACGTGTCCTTGGTACGGGGAGGTACAAGAATTTGGTGGGCGGCAGGTTACTGGCCGTAACTTTCCATGAAGGGACAGCTTCCATATTAGCGAAAGTGTTAGGCAATGAGTCAGTTAGTCCATAGGCGGCAGCTAGCCGTTAGCATCTATGCCATTAATTATTTCTGCGGCAGACAATCGCCATTTTGAAGTCTGAGAAAAGATTCCTAAACCGAGACTCTCTGAGAACTAGAGAGAGAGAGAGAGAGAGAGACGGTAGCTAATAACGAGCAAGGTTCCAGTGACTTGGAGGGAAGCAGAGGAGGTTGAGCCTAGCGGTGCAGACGTGTACTTGTGACGGCTGAGGTGGACCCCCGAGACGAGCCAAGACACAGAGAGAGACGAGACGAGAACCTAGATGACTGCCGAGTCCAAACTTCATATTAACCAGGTGATATCTGCCCCTTCCCTTGCGAAGCGCGCACCTTAACCTCTACTTTTTCCTTTGCAGCATATATACGTATAGATATATATATATATATTGTGTAGTATTGTGTTTATTTCTTTTACTATAATAAATGCCCCCATTTTTGGTGAACCGACATGTGCCTTGTATTCTTGTTCAATCATAGTAATCTAGTTCTCCTAGTCAGACGTTGTTTGCATGAACGGATGTGAATCCCGGTCAGGTAAGGAGTGACTGAATAAGTAGGGAGGCAGGGAACAGTTGATGTCAAGAGCAGAAGGCACATATTATGATTCGAACACTATACTAATTTCCATTGCCGTAGTTTTACCCTGAATAGATAATTACAGATTTCATCCCTGAGGATTCATAGGAAAGTGATCGTCGTTGGTACACGGCGTTAATGAGAGCACCTAAGGATAGGTGTGTAGGTCTGCCGGATTGTAGACCGTGTGTAAGTGAGATCACCGGAGGGATACGGTGCGGAGGCCTGCCAGATTGTAGGCCGTGTGTGAGTGAGAGCACCCAAGATTGAGGGGTGTGTAGGTCTGCTGGATTGCAGACCGGGTATAAATGAGAGCACTGGGACTGCAGGCCCACGTGTGTAGACGCGCCGGATCGCGTGTCAAGTGAATAAAGTGCGAAATGGTACATTATCAGACCTGCCCCAGGGTAGACTAGTCTGGGCTTATGTGGCCGCGAGACTAATAGGTGTGAATAGGATATTGTAGAACCAATGCTTGTTTATTGCTATTTTCCCCATCCTTATACATATGCCTATATCCATTGTAAATACGTTCTAAGGAGGGAGTTGTTTACGTTCCGGCTGGATTAGAGGGGCTCCTAGGAGCGGATTCCATCTGGTCCAAAAATCTGGTCGGTACATCTGGCGTCACGAACTGTTTACGAAGCCTGTGTGCGCTGTATTGTTTTTATCTTGTTGGTTTGCACTCGGCTCGTACGTATTTTCTTTGTTGATACTTGTATATATATTTTTTGTGTGTTAAAATGTTTTCGAAAAAGAAATCAAAATCTACTTCTAAATTGCCTGTTGATATTCCCGGCTGGGAGTCAACGCCTTATGAGGCTCTGGCCCGTGAGTGGGCCGATTCTACTGGTTTGAGTGAGAATTGGACTTCTTGTTTGGAGCAGGCGGAGCCCGCTGATGTGGTTTCTTGCTTGCAAAAAGCGCCAGTAGTGAAGGGTGATGAGCTTCCTATTTTAGGACGCAGAGGTTGGATTGTGTTGACTGCGTACAGAATGCTGCATGAGAAGTTTACTAAATTGCAGAATCGGTTTGTTGATATGGAAGAAAAGTTTATTGAAGTGCAGAATGCGCACACTCTTTTGCGATGTCAAAATAAATTGCTTGCCGATAAACTTGAAACTTATCAAACTATAGCCGAAAGGGCTGCAGTACGCATTGCGAAATATAAATACAGACACCGTCGTGGTCGTGTGTCTACGCGGAAAGTGCGTCTGGTCATGGCGAAAGCCGGACTGGATTGGAACCCCGATGAGTGGGATGGTAATATCTGGGATTCGAATGATTCTGGCTCCTCGGCTGAGGAGGGTGACAAGTGCGAATCTTCTCGCTCCGGACGTGATTGTAAATCTGCTTCTTGTGACAAAGAGGACATTTCTAACGATCGTAGTCGCTCTACCCGTTCTGATGACGTATCGCGCCCTGATTGTTCTTTTAAATCTAAGGACCGGGCTTCCTCGGAAGCTCTTCCGGAGGTTTCTGCTCACCCTGTGTTTCGACGCAAATTACAACAGACTCCTGGTATGCCGAATGGTATTCAAATGGATAGTATTGAAGATTTTACTCAACAGGAGGTTAGTGACATTTTACAACGATTTCGTCAACGGCCCGGTGAATCTTTGCTCACATGGATGGTGTGCCTTTATGAACTAGGTGCTGCCGGTATTATGCTTGATGCTGGTGATTGTTTACGTTTTTGCTCTCTGAGTTCCGATTCTACTGTACAAGATCATTTTCGGAATTATAATGGTGCTGGCCAGATTACTTTGCTCCAGCTTGCGAATGATGGCTGTAATCATAAATACCCTACTGAATCTGATTGGCCTGTCAATGACAAGCCATGGTACACTTTGCGCGATGCGTCGCAACGTTCGAAAGAGGAAGTGATGAAAACTGCGATTTTTCTCTTCTGACAGATTGTTGGATGGTCTTTTAACATCTTCTGTGCGTAATCGCATTATCCGTTCTTCGCCTGTTGCTTATGAGCAGGTTATGATGACTTTGTTGATCAATCAAACTGGCAATCCTTTGTCTATGGTGCTTGAATCTGTTCGTCAGCTTGGTGAGTTGGGTGAATGGTTTAAACCTGAGAGGCAATCTCGACCCGAGGGTCGTACCGCTGGGGATTATAAATTCTCTAGGCGTGATATGTTTCTTGCACTTTTGGCTGATGGTGTGAAAAGGGAGGACATCGATGGTGAACCTAATAATCGCTTGTGGGACATGTTTCGTAAGCGTGGTTTGGATCGGAAGGAGGGTGCCCGTCGAGTACGAAAGAATGATTGTGATCGTGGGTCTGATGACAGTGGTGATGAGAGACGTCGTGTGGATGCTGATCGCCGTGATGACCGGCGCTATGAACGTGATGCTTCTCCCCGCCGCGATAATACAAGGGTGAGAGAGGGGGAGAGAGACAGAGGGAGAGATGATCGTGTCTCTAGTAGACGCAGAGATGACAGGAGTTATTCCCCTGACGTTAGACGACGGGAGGATCGCCACAGGCTTTCTGACCGCAATGATGGTTGTTATCAATTTGGAACGAAACATTACATTTCGTCCAGACCCGTACGGGTTGGTCGTTTGCGAATGCCCCCCATCCACATTCCCCAGGCTACGAAAGTGGTTTCTCAAAAGCAATATCGTATTCCTGGTGGTCATGAGGAAATTACTGCAACTATTCAGGATTTGGTTGATGCTGGGGTTATTACTCCAATTACTTCTGCTTGGAATAATCCCGTTTGGCCCGTACGCAAAAGTGATAATTCTTGGCGCATGACTGTTGATTATCGAGAATTGAACAAACACACTCCACATTTAGCTGTTGCAGTGCCAGACATGGTTACTTTGATTCAGAGAATTCAGAAGCATCCGGGTACATGTTATGCGTCCATTGATATTGCTAATGCTTTCTTTTCAATCCCAATTGCCCCAGAGTGTCAGGAACAATTCAGTTTTACGTGGAATGGACATCAAATGACGTTCCGGAGTCTTCCTCAAGGTTACATACATAGTCCTACGATCTGTCACCGGCTGGTGGCGGAGCATTTATCTGAGGTGCCTGTTCATCCCCAAATTCAGGTGTGTCACTATATTGATGACATTTTGATTCAAGGTGAGACGCAAGACCAGGTCCAGTCCCATTTAGACCAGATTCTTGACTGTTTACGTGCTAAAGGTTGGGAGATTAATGCCGATAAATTGCAGGGCCCTTCCCAGAATGTTAAATTTTTAGGAATTAATTGGCATGAAGGTCACAGAGAGGTGATCCCGCAGGTGAAACGTAAAATTTTGGATTTTGCTGTTCCGAGGAACAGAAAGGAGGCTCAATGTTTCATTGGCCTATTTGGTTTTTGGCGTCAGCACATTCCCCATTTGAGTCAGATTTTGGCCCCATTGTATCGAGTCACCTGTAAAAAGAATGCGTTTGAATGGGGCGAACCACAACAGAATGCTTTTAATTTGGCGAAAGAAGCAATTCAGTATGCCTTGGATTTGTGGCCTGTGAGCGAGGGTGATGTTGATTTGAATGGTTCTGTGGATGGTCTGTATGCCAATTGGAGTTTATGGCAAAAGCAAGGCAGACAAAAAGTGCCGTTAGGTTTTTGGACCAAGAAATTACCTGAGGCTGGTGAGCGTTATACACCATTTGAGAAACAATTGCTTGCATGTTACTGGGCTCTGATGGATACCGAGCAATTGACCCTGGGTCATACTGTGATTTTGAGACCTGAAATTCCTATCATGCAGTGGGTGTTGAGTTCGCCGAAGTCCCATCGAATTGGACACGCTCAAGAGGCGAGTGTGATTAAGTGGAAATGGTACATCCAGGACAGAGCGCGTGTGGGTCCGAAGGGTGTGGCTGTATTGCATGAACGAGTGGCGCAGGCGCCCTCGAATGACACTGCAGATGAATGTTCTGTGCCTGTGGTTCAGGAATCTCCTGTCAGGTGGGGTAAGCCATTTGATGATTTGTCCGCGGAGGACAGAAAACATGTTTGGTTTACAGATGGTTCAGCGAAATTCATTGGTGAAAAACGGCATTGGAAATCAGTTTCATATAATCCGATCACACAAAAGTTATTGAGCACAACTGGTGAAGGAAAGAGTAGTCAATATGCTGCATTTTACGCAGTTTACCAAGTTTTGAAACAAGAATTACCTGGCACATGTCATATTTTCACTGATTCCTGGTCCACAGCTAATGGACTGGCGATATGGTTACCAACTTGGCGTTCTCATAATTGGGAATTGCATTCCAAAGAACTGTGGGGAAAAGAATTATGGCAAGAAATTTGGGAATTACTCCCACAGAGTACTGTGACAATCTTTCATGTGGATGCTCATACCCCAATCGACTCCCTTGACAAATTCTTTCATAACATTGCAGATGAAAAGTCTAAAATTTCTGAGGCAGTGGTGGACATGCAGGATTCTGATTTGGCAGGATTGGCGAAATGGGCCCACCAAAAAGCAGGACATCTTGGAGAGAGAGCCACTAGCAGGTGGGCTTCCGATCGAGGAATTCATATTCCCTTAAATTTGATTAAAGATGTTATTCTGCATTGTCCTATCTGTCAGCATGCTAAAAAACGATCAGTGCCCCATATTGTTAAAGGCCATTTACATCGAGGAAAAATGCCCGCTCAAATTTGGCAGATTGATTATATTGGTCCGCTCCCTATGAGCAGAAATTGCCAGTATATTTGCACAGCTGTTGATACTTTTAGTGGCCTATTGGTCGCTTTCCCTTGTAAACAAGCTACCCAAGTTAATACCATTAAAACTCTTGAATTACTCATACTGTACTATGGTGTCCCATTCCAAATTCAATCTGATAATGCATCCCACTTCCGTGGAAGATTGGTGCAGGAATTCTGTGTGGAAAATAACATTGAATGGATTTTTCATATTCCATATTATCCGCAGGCCTCGGGCCTCATTGAACGCATGAATGGCTTGTTGAAAGAACAGTTGCGTAAATTGACTAATGACCACTATACAAATTGGAAAGATTTTTTGCTTCAGGCATTATTGATTTTAAATAATCGTCCTTTGTTACATGCTGAATCTCCTTTAATGCGTTTGTTTCCTCCTGCTGTTGATGAAAAACCTAATTCGATGTCTCATACTGTTATCTATTGGGAAATTACCCCGGAGCTTTGGCTCCATGCAGAGCGACCCCAGGCTCCGCAGGCTTGGACCTGCATGCTATGAATGATGCACTTTTGAAAAGTAGAGATCGAATCATTGTTGAAACTGGCATTGGTGTCTGTATACCTGCCGGTAGCTTTGGACTGATTGCCCCTAGATCGGGCCTTGCCTTGAAAGGTATTCAAGTTCTCGGAGGAGTAATTGACAGCGATTATCAGGGAGAGATTAAGGTTCTCCTGCTTAATAGCAGTGAGCTTGACTTGTCGATCAAGAAATCTGACCGTGTTGCTCAGTTGCTGATTATGCCTGTTTTCAGTGGTGAGATTAAGAAAGGCACTGCCCCAACTTTGCTAACGATACGAGGTCAAAAAGGGTTTGGTTCTTCGGACAACCCTGGCGCCAAAATATGGGTGCACTCGCCTAAACATCCTCCTGAACAGGCTGAAGTTATTGCGACCGGTCATGACAACACCATTTTGGGGATGAAGCCAGGGAAAGATAGCTGGGAAGCTGTCCCAGCTGACAAATGTTATTTGCGAGAGTGATTAAGGCCTGTGTTTGTATTCTTTCAGATCATTCTCTGGACTGCTGCTGCAGGATGTGCCGGCATTGGACTCCTTTTGGTCTGCTACGCCGGGAGAGAAGAGGACCCACCGACTTCGGTTGATTGGAGAACCCGAGTTCCGCGTTCCTTCGCTGCGTGGGACACCTCATCCAATTTTTGGATAACCCTTGCGAAAAGGGTTACGAACTCTCCACATTTCTGTCTCACCCCTATGAGATCCGTGACTGATATTTTAGCGACCTGCTTGGTTGCTGTCCCTGCTTCCATTGAAACTTTGCGACACATTTTCAACATTTCGAATGCCCGTCCTAATATTATTTTGGGCGATTTTCCCGCCCATGAATTTTGCCCTTTATGTTCTGCCCTTTCTGACTCTGCCCTTCCGATTCCTTCCCAGATTACTACATATAACATTATGCAGGGCGATTTGTGTTTTGTTTTCACTTGTGATCCTAAGGCAATTTCAGAATGCCTGCGTTTCAAATTACGAGCTGCCACGACTTTTTCTGCTCATCAACGATTGCTTTGTTTACGAAGACTTCCAAATTCATGTACTTCTGTTAAAAATAATATGACATGTAAAAGTTTATTAGTTGTTCCTAGCTATTATCGTACTATGTTATTACCTAATGGCTGGCTCTTTTCCTGCGGGAATACTTCTTGGCCCTATATTCCCGCTAATATTACTGGAGGTCCGTGTGCTATCACAAGATTAAGTTTATTAATGTTTTCCTCACACCCTGGTTCCCATTCCCGTGTGGTACGAGACTCTATGACATTACAAGAAGACTGTGATTCCACCGTACACCTTTACTCTAAATCGGAGTATCTTAGTTTAGCTTTTTCTATTATTGGTGTCCCAGCATTAGCTGTTTATAATGCTAAAACCATTGGCAAGATGGCCTGCTGGATGGTTAAATCCATTAATCAGACCTCGACTATATTATCTGACTTATTAGTAGATGCCCAGGGTGAACGACGAGCCATTTTGCAAAATCGCGCTGCGATTGACTATTTGTTGTTAAAACATGGACATGACTGTTCTGACTTTGAGGGCCTCTGCTGTTTTAATTTGTCTGACCATTCTAAATCAATCCAAGCCCATATTGACAAACTCCATGATTTGGCTGCAGAAGTTAGACAACATATTGATCAGGGCTGGTTCGACTGGCTCTTTAATTGGTTGCCAGACTTACATTCTTTACGACAGATTTTAGGGGGTATTATAATTTTTATTTGTATTTTGGTAGCTATTTGCTGCTTTATCCAGTGCATTCCCTCTTTATTGCAATTTTTTAGATTTGGTAGGAAGATTAGATCAGTTAATTTTGTCTCTTATTATTCCTCCACGGATGTTAGTTCAATATAGAACCTGGTTAATAGACTGGAGTCAAGGGTGAAATGTAATAACTGACTTTTCCGACCCTTTTTAGAAGGAGGATGATGGATAATGACTCCAGCCTATTACCCTTATAGTATAGGGATTAGGACTATAAGTAGGACCTATCCATAAGGCACAGTAGTGCATTTTCGTACCCTTTTCCTTAGATCAGGGCTTATAAGCTAAAGCTAGGGGATAGATATATAAGTATTAGTGATGATCCGTCCTTTTGTAAGAGTATTAGTACATTTTCTATGGAGCCATGTATATTTTGGGCCTTGCAGGCCTTAAACGGGACAGACTCCATCTTGCCCTCTGCCTGGTAGCTGGAGAGGCTTTCTAGGTTAAATGTAATGTTTTAGTTTCAAGGTGTTGTTCGCTTGGAGAGAACCGGTTCAGGCTGGCCCTTATCGAAAGACTGTATTTTTCTCCACTCCGAAGACACAACTTCAGGCCGGCCGGCTGGGAACGTGTCCTTGGTACGGGGAGGTACAAGAATTTGGTGGGCGGCAGGTTACTGGCCGTAACTTTCCATGAAGGGACAGCTTCCATATTAGCGAAAGTGTTAGGCAATGAGTCAGTTAGTCCATAGGCGGCAGCTAGCCGTTAGCATCTATGCCATTAATTATTTCTGCGGCAGACAATCGCCATTTTGAAGTCTGAGAAAAGATTCCTAAACCGAGACTCTCTGAGAACTAGAGAGAGAGAGAGAGACGGTAGCTAATAACGAGCAAGGTTCCAGTGACTTGGAGGGAAGCAGAGGAGGTTGAGCCTAGCGGTGCAGACGTATACTTGTGACGGCTGAGGTGGACCCCCGAGACGAGCCAAGACACAGAGAGAGACGAGACGAGAACCTAGATGACTGCTGAGTCCAAACTTCATATTAACCAGGTGATATCTGCCCCTTCCCTTGCGAAGCGCGCACCTTAACCTCTACTTTTTCCTTTGCAGCATATATACGTATAGAGATATATATATATATATATATATTGTGTAGTATTGTGTTTATTTCTTTTACTATAATAAATGCCCCCATTTTTGGTGAACCGACATGTGCCTTGTATTCTTGTTCAATCATAGTAATCTAGTTCTCCTAGTCAGACGTTGTTTGCATGAACGGATGTGAATCCCGGTCAGGTAAGGAGTGACTGAATAAGTAGGGAGGCAGGGAACAGTTGATGTCAAGAGCAGAAGGCACATATTATGATTCGAACACTATACTAATTTCCATTGCCGTAGTTTTACCCTGAATAGATAATTACAGATTTCATCCCTGAGGATTCATAGGAAAGTGATCGTCGTTGGTACACGGCGTTAATGAGAGCACCTAAGGATAGGTGTGTAGGTCTGCCGGATTGTAGACCGTGTGTAAGTGAGATCACCGGAGGGATACGGTGCGGAGGCCTGCCAGATTGTAGGCCGTGTGTGAGTGAGAGCACCCAAGATTGAGGGGTGTGTAGGTCTGCTGGATTGCAGACCGGGTATAAATGAGAGCACTGGGACTGCAGGCCCACGTGTGTAGACGCGCCGGATCGCGTGTCAAGTGAATAAAGTGCGAAATGGTACATTATCAGACCTGCCCCAGGGTAGACTAGTCTGGGCTTATGTGGCCGCGAGACTAATAGGTGTGAATAGGATATTGTAGAACCAATGCTTGTTTATTGCTATTTTCCCCATCCTTAGGTACGAGATGTTATACATATGCCTATATCCATTGTAAATACGTTCTAAGGAGGGAGTTGTTTACGTTCCGGCTGGATTAGAGGGGCTCCTAGGAGCGGATTCCATCTGGTCCAAAATCTGGTCGGTACAATCAGCAAGGGATGAACATTGCTACCATTGTAAAGATCAAATCGAGAATGTTTCCCACGTGTTGTTTGTTTGTCCTTTATATGCAGGTCCACGCCGCAAATGGTTAAAACCAGTGTGTTTGAATCTTGGGACTCGCAGGCAAATAGCTGCACTTAGAATATTAGAAACAGATTGCACACCTCATTTTGCAATTGCAGTTGCAAAATTCCTCGGCTGGGCATGGCTAATCCGCACACGTACGCTACTGGGTAAAGCAACCTAATGATTTATGGTAACCATGTTTCTCTTTTTTATCAAAATTTACAGATTGTAATGGAATGATTTTATATTCTTACATTAAATTCATCAGCATTAATTGTTTAATGCTTGTTTTTTATGAAAGTATTTTAGATTTAGTATTTATTGTATAGCGTTAGGGTCAAAATGCTTTTATGATTGCTGTCGAATAAAGCTTGAAAATTGAATTGAATATTATGACATTGTAGGAGCGGTCAAAAAAACGCAACTCAATAGCACTTCGTGAAACGTTACCACCGCACCCAGGTCAGTTCGAGCCAGAGGTACGGACGGATAGGTAAGGGTCCTGTGCAGAGGTTTGCTTTTGCGAGAGAAACGTGATGTTTCTCCTTTTTAATAGATCACGTCGAATTGCCTGTCTTATTCGATGTCGACCGGGCATTGTTATCGTTATTTTCTCTAAGATTCACAATACGCTTAGCAACCTAAAAACAGCGGCGCTCATTCCGTTATAACAATTCGAGCGATTACTGGACTCAGTTTAGACAAAATCCCATTAGTACACATATGTGTGTGCTACTATGACGTGTAACATCATTTTTATATTTGTGGACATGTCAAGAGAATTTGTCTTTATTTTAAACCGCACTTAACAGCATAAATATTGAATTAAACACTGTGGTCGGAGGAGTCACAAGTCCATTTTTCACTTGACAAGTGGTGAGACTCTTAACCTCCGGACCACAGTTTAAATAGCAGCCTCCAAAGTGCCTCTGACGCCACTCATTATTAGGGAGAGATGTAGGAATACAAAGGGTTTATTTATGAGGGAAAAGGTAGTAAGGTCTGACATTTGAGGCCAGGAGTTTTACTTTTTTCAACATCCCTTGTTCTTTCCTAGAGCAGGGCCTCTTTGACCTGAGTTGTTACCAGGCGAGGTGAGGTCCAGTCCTTGTAAGAGACAGGCGAGCAAAATATTGTAATTGGTTTTGCTGTACTACATATAGACAGGTGACTGTTGTTTGACATTGGTGCTCCACAGTACATACAGACTATTCTATTATTTTGGAACTCCGTTCATTTTATATTTCATTTCAAGTACTACAATGTGTGTCTTTTACAGGTGCCATCGGCATCCCGTTGATACGGAGGATTCTAATTTGGTACATAAGGTTGTATTGATTCCAAACTTTTTCTGTGTTTTTACTGTTTTTTCACGTTCATTTTCAATGCAGTAGCAACGCCAATCATAGACAGGTCATGAAGAAAGCTGAGGACTACTTGTCCAGAAGGCTGAAACATGTTGACCTTACTTGTAGGCAGTTATGTTTGAAAACTGCTTTTGCACTGTTTTAATAAGGATTACAAGAGATATCCAAATAAAAGTTTTTCTCTCCTGTAAATCTTTTCTTAACTTCACTTTCACACCATTGCACTGCCCCTATCACTTCCACATACTGTCTGTGATCACATCTGTGTGATGTTTGAGAGCCTTTTTTCTCTCTTCTCTTTGTTCTTCCTTCATGACCCATTTGAGATACAATCCACTAGAATTTCCTCTATGATCAAGAGGTACAGTGAATGGTAGGAAGGATACCCAGATGATGATACTGATCACTTCGGTGAGTGATGGGAATCCGATTTTTCTGAGGGTAGCTTTACTCTGTATACTTTCCTTTTGTAGTACTCTACTTGTTATACTTGTTCTGAGTCCTCTCCCCAGCTAGGATTTTGTTTCAGTAGACCCCCGGATTAGGTTTTCTGTTTTATAAGTATTGATTGGGGAAGTAATCCGTGTTTGGTCTGTAAATATCCCTAGAACCCTTCACTACACTTTAGTTTTTTTTTTATAAAATAACCCTTTTGACAGGTCTAAGGCTTCCTTTTTAATATCTAAAAGTCACCCCATAGGTAGGCCTTACGGCCCAGTAAAGCAGGGTGCATGGTATTTAAAAGTAGGAGATGTAGAAAGGAAGGTTTTTCCTGTCCTGCAAGTAAAAACGCCCCCAAAGTCATTTTTCACTTTGGCAAGGCTGGCTCTCAAATAGGTGAACATAGCAGGTGCCGATCCAAACCCAGTAATCTTGATTCTGTTGGACTTGGAAAAAGCATGTAATACTGACTAAAGGGTCTTGATTTAGGACACATATTGGGAATTACCAGGTGTGAATTTTGTCCACCCAATAATTAGACAATTCATAATGAAGGTCTCGATGAAATCATACATTGCACAATGGCCATGGTTGGTGTGATTTTCTTCTACTGCCATTCTCTCTGCATTTATCCCTTTCTGCTGCCTTTTCAAATCATGCTGATACAACATTTGTCTATTACCAACACTAATGCCAAGAGCTTTGGTAGAAAATTGTGCATTTTTTTCTGACTAGTAGTAGCCCTAGAAATTAAAGCCTTATTGACTCATGTAGATGTCACCACAGGAAGTTGGCCAAGCTCAATGATTCATCCCTGGACTAGGATAATATTATACAACCATACCACAAACGCTTACTCTGTCAATCAAGCATTGTGTGATTGTAAGTAGTACTCTGATTTATTTGATGTGATACATTGGGGGTATGTAAGCCCTCATAGAGTAATTGTACAGTATTGATTTAAACCTGTTATTACAAGATGCAATACTTTTATTGTCACAAATGATGCGACATTCTACTTCAGAGAGTTGTTTCCCTCAATCTGTTTCCCACGTGTCACGTAACTCGATAATCACTAGCAAGAAAAGAGGCCAAGTTTCATTATGGAATACGGTAATACGATTTCAACTCACTAGGCGCAATTGTATGGTGGTGTTCATTCTATGACTTTCTGGCTTGCTTGAGATGCCAGCCATGCTAAATGGGCCACTGTAGCTAAGCTTATAAAAGTATAAAAAACAAACAAGCGGGGCATGGCCAAGATGGTGGCAATGTAGGACGTGTTCTTCTGTCCCTCCCGCACTGCCCGGCCTGAAGCTTTGGAATCTCAGTCCCTGGGGCCCATCCGGGTGCAGGGAGAGAAGCTTGACGATCGCCATACCGAGCTGAAGCGGGTGATACCCTTCTTTTGCGCGGAGGCACTGGGGAACCGCATTGAGGCACGAACACGGCCTGGTTGTTCGCCGCGCTGGGCCCGCCGCGAGACGTTCGGCGCTCCGCCTAGCAAGAGCCCTGCTGGTGACAGAGCAGAGTGCCGAGGGCGGCTGGAGGCTGGCGCAGAACCCGTGTCCCCCCCTGACCTGAAGACGCGGGTGAGACGCAGCGGTTGTGGTGCCCTGTGCGGACCGGTGCGTATCCTGGCGTGGGGCGTGAGATCTGGGCCCCCCAACGCCTGCCACACAGCGGCCGCCGACAGCGGAGTAGCGAGGCGAAGGTTTGATCGGACCGCACACCGGTGGACGGCCGAGCCCTGACCTGGGGCCCGATTGCGGTGCCAGTGCGCCCCCCTGCAAGAGGCTTGAACTGGACTGCAGAGCGGTGCTCGAGTGTGGGCAGTGTGGCTCCATGAGGAGGTAGGCCGCAATCCAGCGGAGTGGCCTGGAGATCCCGGCCGGGGCAGTGACGGCCCTGCGGCGGGGATAGAGGTGGACTGCGGAGGAAGCCCCGGCGGCAGCGGAGCGGATTGCGGACCCCAACGGGAGCGAGGGCAGAATCGGCGGCGGCCTACACCGACGGTGAGGTGAAGGGAGCCGGCCTAGTGAGCACGGGAGGGCTAGACGCGCCTCGGCGGCTACCGGAGTGGAGGGCTGGGGCCTGGTGGCGCCCAACGAAGGTCCCTGAGCACTCTTGAGTGGGCCCCCCCTGATCTGACACTGGCCTTTGGGGTGCTGTGACTGAGATACGCTAAACTAGCCGCTTAGGGGCCCAGAGTATCGGTCCGCGGTTCGGCGGACGGGGTAAGCCCGGGGGGGGGGGGCGCTTTGCAGCAGGCCGCAACAGCGTGGACTGAGGCAGACTCCCCTTCCCCTGATTTGTGGCCCTGCAGTGCCTTTGGTGGCTCTAGACCTGGAGTGGAGGTGGGCTTAGGGAGGCCATAAGGACGTGTGTGCCCGGGGTCCTCTTGGTGTTCTGCGGGCCGCGGTTTCCTGGTGCTGGCCTGAACAGCAAGTAAGGGCCCCTGAGTAACTCTGCCCTCCGCTGGGCTCCCTGCAGGCTATTAACGAGAAGGGGAACTGCCCGCACGCCATCGCCTGCACACCGGCCTGAGCGAGGCCCGGGTGGCATCCCCAGCACTGAGTCATCCAGGGCGGCTGGAGAGAGAGGGCCCGCGGCAGTGGAGGCCGCTGGGGTGCCTTGGAGCTTACGCTCTTCCTGGGATCTTACATCACCTAAGCCCCCCCACTGGGACGGACAGTGCTGGCATTCGGGTCTGGAATACCCCCACTATGGCCACAAATAGGGGCAAGAAGGACAAGCCCGCCAAAGACGCTCTGCCCAAAACGGGAAGTGGGAGCACCCGGCCAACAACAGCGCGGCGGTGCAACCGGGCGATGAAGAAGCGCTGGCTACTAAGGCCTTCATGATGGAGCTGTTCGCAGCCATTACAGAGGACATCCTGGAAGTCCGCTCCCAGCTCTCTTCGGACCTACATGAAATCCGCAGAGATGTTGACTCCATTGGAGAACGGGTAGTCACCCTAGAGGAGCACGATGTGGGTACTGCAGACGAGCTGCATCAGCTACAGCAAGATGTTATTCGATTGACCGAGCAAAATTTGGACCTGCAGGCGCACACGTAGGACCTTGCAAACCGCTTGAGATGGAATAACATCAGGATACGAGCAGTGCCATGGAAAGGTGAGGGTGAGAGTCTCTGTGAGTACTTCACAGCTCTGTTCCGTCAAATTCTAAATGAAGGAGACGACTTCGACCTCTAACTGGACAGGGTCCACAGAGTTGGCCTGCCAAGGGGAGCCCAGGCCCCGTGGCCTGACATCCTGGTCTGTGTCCCCGACTTCCAAATTAAGGAGAAAATCCTGCGTAATGCGCGGGCCTCGCCACCATCAAGTTTCGTGGGCACCAACCCGCCCTCTTCCAGGATCTAGCGGCCTCCACACTCATCAAGCGCCGCAGCTTCAGGCCAATAACTTCGTATCTGAAGGAGCAGGGCATCCCCTACTCTTGGGGCCACCCATTTCGCATTATTTTTAAGTTCAAGGGGAAGCTCCTGCAGCTACGCTCCCTGGATGCAGCATTCGAAGCGTTGGGACTGGAACGACCGGATTCTACGGCGACTGCAGATGGCACCCCACGCTGACGACGCAGGCTTTCTAGCGGATGGCAGACAGTGGGGAGACCACTACCGATGGGGAAGCCTGACCCTTCTGCAAGCCTTCCGGAAAGAGAGGTGGACGTCTCCTCTGTGGCGCTAGTGACTGAAAGCGATCCAGCTCCATGACTCTAATATGAATGCCCAGGTTTGAGTTGCCGGGTGGTGCCGGGAGGGTTCGATGTCTTGAGCTATATGTCCTTGTTCATGACGAACTCCTGCATCACGATCTGGAGAACTACTGATTGGTATCATGTCCCCCTTACTTTGGGAATTGCTTCACAATGTTTCTTGTATTATGTTTTTCTTTTAGGGATTCTGGTGGGGGGCTATGGGGGGTAGGGGGGGTAGTTTTGGTAGCAGGGGATTGATCACTTTTGGCGCAGAATTGATTGAGGGGTCCTCACACACATGGGGGGCCGCGAGGGGGGAGGGCCTGGAGGACAGATAGGTCACGTAAAAGGAGACGGATCTGGCTGGGTTGGGCGGCTTCATGACACCCCAGGCAGTTGGGGTGGGATACAGGTTAGGGTTGACTACCATTCAATAGTTCAATGTAGATGGTTGGGGTGGAAAACCCCTGCAAAGCAGCGTCGTAGGTCCCATGGATGATGCCGCTAACTCTAGGGACGTGGAATGTTAAGGGGCTCAATTCTCCCCAGAAACGCCAAAAGATCAGGAAATATATCATTGACCACCAGTTAGATGTCGTGGGCCTTCAGGAGACCCACCTGACTAGATCAGAAGACTTATGACTTAAGCACAACTGTTTCCACTTATTTATAGGTCTTCTGCCTCCACGAAGCAGAGGGGAGTGGCCCTTATGTTCCGCTCGGTCTTGCACTTTTAGCCTATGGGAGTACAGAGTGATAGGGAGGGTCGCTGGGTCATGGTAAAGGGCCTCCTTTAGACTTTGCTTCTTTGTCATATTGTATGCCCTTAACACTGGTCTGAATGGTTTCCTCCAAACTCTCTTGGGGAAGGTCATAGATTTTGCTGAAGGGCCACTGCTTATCATGGGGGACTTCAACTTGATTTGTCAGAAAGACCTGGATAGTACTCATTCACAGAGATCTGACATGGACTCGTTTTCCCCTGATTCGCAGCAGAAGATCTTGGATATGGGCCTTTTTGATGCGTGGCGGTCCCTGTACCTCCAATCTAGAGACTACATCTTTTTCTCGCACTCTTACTCCCGACTGGATCACTTCTTCTTAAGTCAGTCTCTCCGAGGCGACCTTCGCGAGGCCAAGATTTTCCCACTGTCCGTGTCCGATCATAGCTTGCATGCAGTGTGCCTTCATTGGGGCGTGAAGAGCAAGACTAGCCCTAGATGGTACTTCCCGGCATCCTTGGTTCGGGACAAAATTTCCTGTAACACTCTGAGGGGAGCTATAAATGAATTCTTTGTACTTAATGACACGGATGACACTTCCGTTTTTACCACATGGGACGCCTTTAAAACTTGTATTCATGGGCAGTGCCTGGCCCTGAATGCTGCTCTTAATAGACAGCGAGGTCTGGAAAGGGAGCAATTAGAGGAGGAACTCTCTACCTTAGAGGAAGCAGACAAGGCAAACCCCTCCAGGCGCGTAATGCGACAGCTCACGGCGGTTAGGGGTAAGCTCCGAGCGCACTACATAACAGGGCAGAATATACTCTGCTCAAATTAAGGCGTCTTTCCTACTCTCAGGGCAACAAGGTGGGGAAGTATCTCGCCAGGCAGCTCCGGGACAAGAGAGAAAGGGAATACATTGGGGGAATACAGGACACTCAGGGGTTGCTGACGCACCAAGATGAGGCTAAAGCTGAGCTTTTCGGTTCCTTCTACAAGACTCTCTATGCGGGAGAGTCCCTTGTTGCCGCCGCGCAAAAAGAGTATCTGCAAACACTACCACTACCCCAGGTGTCGGCAGAGTGGAATGAGGTGCTCTCTGCGCCCTTCACCAGAGAAGTTGTGATGGCAGCCATTAAGGCCTTGAAACCCCATAAGGCCCCGGGAGCAGATGGGTACACGGCCATTTTCTATAAGACCTTTGCCTCTGAACTTAGCCCATACTTAGTCCGAGTGCTGAACTGCATGGGGGAAGAAGGCGCGACGTCAGGCTCAATGGCTGAACCTCTAATATCTGTCATACCCAAACCCGGGAAAGACCTCAGTAAGTGCGCCTCTTATAGGCCGATTGCCCTCCTGAATCTAGATGCGAAGCTTTATTCTTCCATCATTGCCTAAGGGCTTAATGACCTAATGCCGGCACTCATACACCCGGACCAATCAGGGTTAATTAAGGGGCGACAGACCCACGACAACACGAGAAGGGTGTTACACCTGATTGAAAAGGCCAATGGGTTCAAAATCCTGGCGGTTCTGGTGGGGCTTGATGCCGAAAAAAGGCTTTGGACAGGGTTGACTGGGGTTTTTTTATTTCAGACGTTGACCGCCTTTGGCTTCTCCTCTAAATTTTTGACAATGATACGGGTGAATTACCTCTCCCCCAGGTCCAGAGTAGCGGTAAATGGGCATACGTTCTCCTTCTTCGAACACTCACGGGGCACTAGGCAGGGGTGTCCCCTTTGGCCTCTGCTCTTTGTCCTAAGCATAGAACCCTTGGCGGCGAGGGCCAACCCCGACATCCACGGCCTACCCTTTACTGGGGAGACGCATAAGATCACTATCTTCGCAGATGATGTCCTTCTCTCTCTCTCTGACCCGGCCCGCTCCCTCCCCCATGTACAGGCGGACCTGGAGCGCTTTGAAGCGGTTGCAGGGTTTAAGGTCAACTTTGATAAATCTTACGTCCTTAACCGCACACTCCCCCAATCTGAAGTCCAATCGGAAGGGGGAGGGGGGGGCTTTTTTGTCTTTTGTTGTTGTTAATATGAATCCCTCATATCGCTTCTTTCAAGAAAACACCCACCAGGGATCTTGTACATGGAAGCTCGCCGTTTGACTTAGCATACACTGGCGGCTGTTAGTTTTGGTCTGGGGCATGTGGGTTTCAACCGATTGTTATGGGGGCGTCGGCCCTGACTTTCATTGATCCCCCGATCACCTCACAGGCTGTTTGATGCACCTCGCCTACATCAGGAACTGCACCTATTGGAGCGATACTCTGTATGTTAAGGGCCTGGTTGAAAGGAGATCTGTCCGACTTCACGTGCTGCGTGTGGGCTGATTTCACTGCTACCCCCTGTGTGGGATGATGTGCGGGATTGTCGCAGTTTTTTCTCGGTGTTTAAAATATCAATAAACATACCTTTGACAAAAAACGAACAAGCAAGAAATATAGAAAAGCTATTGAAATCATGATGCAGATATCTTCGTACATCCGACCAGTCAATTACTACATGTTTGCTTGACCCAGTTGACTCTGTGGTACATAGCTCTCCACAAAGAAAAAAACTCATGTTATAGCGTAATGGGTATTTAGCTATATACATAGCTCATTCACCCTTAACGATGACAGTCTTAGTTCACACTCACTGAATCATTTCTATCAGGCACAGTAGAGTCCTAGACTCCTTAGAACACATCATCAGAACGTACAAGTGCCTGTCTTCCACCATCAGCATTACCACTGAGTCACGGGCTCCAGAAAATGAGGGAAATCTAAATCTACCACATATTGTAAGACAGTAGCCACTAAATCCCCCTCCATCTAGGGAAGCACCAATTAATGTAATGTTATTTTAGCAGTACTCTTGTTCCTTGAAACTCCCAGAAGAAACCCTTCTGTAGATACATGTGTATAACCTCCAAAACAGGGAGTAGCCTAGGGAGCCATACTATTTTAGACAAGGATATCAATCCCATCAGGTATGACGAGAACTCCAAAATTCCATATGCATCACATTAACCACATTACTAGCATAACGTTCCTTCACATCAGAGATCACTTGGATACCCATGTTTCAGAGCATTTTCCTGGATCCTCTAATAAGAAGTTCCCAAACTGGTCCATCTCACAGCTAGACAATGGGTCCAGTACCAAGTTGTCCTACATAACACTCAAGTCCGAAACCATCCGTAATTTCAAGAGCCTCAACAAAAAATACTGCTAGGTTCCTCTGAAAAAAATACATTTCAGCCTATTATGATATGAAAATCAATACCATGTAAAAGTAGTTTGTTGCAGGACATAAATGCCAGAAGTCCCACAGACAAGGTGGATTGCAGTTGGGAGTAGACGGCATACATCCTTGTGTCTCGATGTGTGGTCATTAGAGCAGAAATCATCTGGGTAGTGTGGTCCTAGCCGTTGGGGAAGAATACAGTAAATCAACCTAGTTGAAACATTTCCCAATCCACCCAATGGTGGTCTGTGCTACATTCTTATAGCCCCAGTCTAGCATGTGAAACACTTTGTGTTTATTCAGCCTGAAACAGCATATGTTTATTATTCCTTCTACTGGATGCTAAAGTTGTGGATCAATCTTCATTAATTGATCATCATGTTCCTTCCCTGAATAATGCCAAACTGGTCAGAGGGTATTCGTAGGGTAACAAGAGAACTAATTGAGTCCCTTTGGTAAGGTCTTTGGCTTTGCTTTAATCAACAATGGGGGCCTCTACAGAACAAAGTCCTCAGGATCATTGCTTGGTTTAGATAGCAATAGCACAAGTGCCTTGTGCTTGGATCCACACCCCTGTCCGAAGACATAAAGGAGGCATAAAATACTTGCCAACTCTATTTAGCAGCCAATGTCTTGCCTTGACCAAGTAATCTTACCCAAAATTGTAAGAACTGGCCAGATAACCTCTACACTAAAATCACACACATCCTTGCCCCAAACCTAGTATTGAAATACAGACCACAGTTCAACTCACCTTGATTTCGGAAACCTACCAAACATTGTTTCTCTGCTAAGCTAACTACATATATCCATGATAATCATCTATTAGCGGACTAACAGCTTGGATTTTGAGCTGAGTTTGATACAGAAATGGGCTCTTGTATCCTGGTTGACGCTAACACATGTTAACACATGCTTACTAGTCCTACTAGATCTCTCAGCAGCATTGGATACTCGAGGAAAATGTCCCTTTTTGTGCGGTCATCCGCACTTTTTGCTAGATGTGTTTGCTGGTTTTTGGACTCTGCACACTGAGGCACTGCATAGTGTATGGGCCCTGACCCCTAAAACATGTTGAAATGGTATACACCTAAGTGGCATATTTAACTTACCCATAAGTCGCTAGTACATCGTACAAAGTATAACCATGGCCTGTAAGGTAAATGTCACCAATGGTCTGCAGCGCTCATTGTGCCACCACTAAAGTCACAATGCAAAGCATGACGGCAGGCCTGCCACCCGTAAATCTTGAGGGGCAGGTTTGAACTACAAATTCTACCTGTCTGAGTAACCGCTTTTAACAGGTCTACATCCTCCTTTTAAATATTAAATAGTCACCCCTAAGTAGGCCTCAAATTCCCATAAGGCAGGGTAAAAGTAGGGCATGTTAAAATGTAATATTAAACATGTCCCACCGTACCAAGGATAGCTGTTAGTAGCATTGTGAGCTAATATTAACATTTTATAACAGCATCTCCATTTAGGAACCAGTGACAAAATTAATTCTTGCACATTTTAAAATATTTATTCCAAGCCCAATTAACTGATGAAGAGGGATTTGTAATACATATTTTATAAAAAGTCTTTTTTTAAAGTCAGCTTTAACCTGCCTAAAGCCTCTAAAAGCCCACTTGCTTAAGCTTCCAACTGTCATCAAGAAGCTGAATGGCTCCTTGAGTAGGTGTGATGTGGCTCCCTGAGCTGAGAGAACGGGCTTGGGTGGGGGAGGTGACCTGTTTCTCTGAGAGGATGACCATCTGGGCAATACCCAGGAATTTAATTATCTTAAACCTGGCCTTTTTAGACCTGGCATCCTTGGCTTGGTTTCTCCTGCCTTTTTGCCTTCTGACTTCATTTTTTCTGGTTTTATGATTCTGGGCACTTTACCACTGCTAATCAGTGCTAAAGTGAATATGCTCTACACTCACAGAATTGGTAACATTTACTTATCCACAATTGGCTTTTCTAATTTACCTATAAGTCCCTAGTAAACTGCACTACATGTGCCCCAGGCCTGTAAATGAATGCTACTAGTGGGTCTTCAGCACTGATTGTGGCATCCATTCAAGTAACTCTTTAAACATGTCTCAGGCCTGCCATTGCAGAGCCTGGGTGTGCAGTTTTAAACTAGGTTAAAATTGAGATTGACTTAAACTACCTTTTAAGTTTAATCCAATGGTTCCCAGTTTTTGATAGTTCCATTTGATTGGACTCAGATCGATCCCAATGACGGTGCTTGAGAGCAGAGGAGAATTGTTTATTTGCTGCAGTTGTAGGGGTAGACCAGAGGGTCACATGTAGAAGGCTAGGTGAATGGCTAACCCATATCATTTTTTAAACAGTACTGGAGCTACCCGCTCTGCTCTACGAACCATTGGAGGTTCTAAACCTACCCCTTTAGAGAAAACAAGTACAAGTTGGAGGCCTAGCTTGCTGGGTGTGTGAGGACTCTAGTTCCGACAAGGAGGCATTTCTCCTTTCTTACCCTTCATCACGTTGTCTGATTAGGGGGAACAGCATATCTTGTCTTGTTGAGCATTATTTGAGCACATATGCTGGACCCCATTATCAAGCCCTCTAGTCCCCCTTTGTTGTTAGAGATGCTTGCACAGGCGACCACCGTGTGATATTAGGTTACCATACAGTGTGTTAAACACGTAGTGGCCCATTCTACTGTACGCTATACCATTGAGCGGATAGCTGGTTTTTCCTGCCAGAAATGGAGGATACCTCGGGACTGAGCTTCGATGAAGAAGCCATAGCCAATATTTTAAGAACAGCCCCTCCCTCCTAGGGGCTGGGACGACTGCGGCCTCAGGGTCACAGTCAGAAGACTGGATAGCAATTGCAACACTTAAAAGAGAATGGCTAAAAGTTACTCTGCATGAAGCAATCATGACGGATGTATGACGTTACAACGCATACTTTTACTCCGCATACCATTACAACGCGGTATTCACAACGCATACCACTACAACGCATAGCGCTTTGGGGTGCTGGATAGTGGTAAGTATAATTTACTATTCTAACTCCAGTCCCCGTGGACCCTAGGGAAGGTGTTGGATAGTAAATTAAACTTACCTCTTATCCTAGAGCGCCCCCCCAGCGCCATGCGTTGTAATGGTATGCGTTGTAATGCCTGCGTTGTAGTGGTAGTGCGTTGTAAAAAATGCGTTGTAACAGGTGAATACCATCATGACAGAGCACTTACGAGCAAACATTGCACCTCGGGGTCTCATTGTTAACATCCTGCTCAGAATCTTTCTGGAAGATGGGCCCTTCAAAAAGGATTGATGCCAAGTGTCCTGGAAGTGCACTATTGGTAGTGATTATAAATACCGCCAAAAGGTGGGCTAACGCCCTCCTTGCCATGATTCAAGTAGCTGAAGCTGCATTGAAATCCTCCATACCCAAAACGGCATTTGTCTCCAAACTCACTCAAATTAACAACGAGATAGCTGAAAATAGGGAATACCTGCTCAAACAGAAGGTTATCAAACTACAGAAGGACGTGGCAAAGTTTGACAAGGAGAAAGTATACCCTTATTTAAAGGATGACTATGCTGCACCAAGGAACAGCTACTCCTCTGATGATAGCTCCGACAACAGCAGGAGGAGATCATCAAACAGTGACTTGAGCACTGGTAGCTGGGGCAACCACAACCAACGTAGGCCTAACTACCAGCCATACCTCAACTACAACAATGGTTCGGATTTTCAGGGACCTATTCCACCACCTTGGCAATACCCACAATATCCCCATGGCCCGCCACAATACTTCCCCATGACCAACCCCCCTTTTTTTAGGCAGAGGCTGGGGGAGAGGAAGAGGGCGAAGAAGAGGAGCGCATAAAGGGGTCCAATGGCAAGACCAGACCCCACATGGTGGAAACTCGGGCTGTGAGCAGGGGGAAAAGGGCTTAGTTGTCACCCTCTCTGATAGGAACCTGACTAACACAGAGAAGAGAGTCCTTGAAAAAGGCCTAGGATTTGTCCCTACTCTCAAGTTTGACAAATTTAGTGAGATGTGTCGAGTGCAATAATGTTTCAGGAAAGTACGCCTCAAGGCCTTTTTCTAGGATAGGGAGTCCCCAGACCTCTGTGTTTCAGGGCTACGTAACCGCTCTTCTTTTACGCCCAATAACAGCATGATCCCTCCTGAAATTTTAACCTTTGAGAAGGCAGTACTCAAGGAGCTCTCCATCCCCCACATCACTGGTCATTTACACTAGCTTTACCATCAAGCAGGCCGATAAGGGTAGGGCAACTGTTATCCAGACAACTACAGTCTATGACAGAGAATGCAGACGCTAGTTAGGGAATACTCGGCACTTCACACCTTTGACTGTAGAACCTACACCTAGACTAACCTCTGAGATAGCAACAATGGTCATAGAGGCTGAGACCAATAGCTGGATCACGAAAAAGGGAGCAGACTTCCTCATGACAAAAGAACCCAAAGTACCTTATTTCTACACCCTCCCTAAGATCAACAAAAACACCAGTCCCAGGGAGGCCCATAGTGTCAGGGATCGGGTCACTATTAGAACCACTGTCTAGGTGCTGCAACCACTTCCTTCAGCCCCTGGTGAGAAAGATTCCATCATTTGTACAGGACACTACGGACGTCCTCCGAATCATTGACGACAGTGAGAACATCAACGAGGTCAACCTTTTGGTAACACTTGACGTGGAAGCCTTATACACTAACATTCCACATCAGGCGACCCTAGCGGCCATTGAGGTTAGTCTGCGCATGGAAGAATGGGACTCACCTATTCCTGTCTCCTTCATAATGGGATGCACCACGTTAGCACTCACTGAGAATTTCTTTGGGTATGAAAACCAGCTATTCCATCAATCCCAGGGTACTTCCACTGGAAGCACTTTCGCCCCTAGTGTGGCCTGCCTGTACATGGCAACTTATGAAAAGGAGGTCATCAAGAAACCCACTAATCCATTCAAAAACAACTTGGTATTATGGAAGAGGTTCATAGATGATATCCTTATTTTCCGGAGGGGGGGATATGGCAACGTGTGAGGCATTCTGTCAATGGATCAATACACAGAATGCTTTCCTCAAGTTTTCCCACACCATATCACAGGCAAGTATCCCATTCCTTGCCTAAGGATTAGACTGGACAATGAGGGACTGAGCACCACACTTTACAGGAAAGATACTGACAGAAACAGTCTACTCCAATACGACAGCCACCATCCGATGGGACTCAGGAATAACTTACCATTTGGACAATTCCTCCAGATTAGAAGAAATTACAGTACCCTAACTGACTACAAAACAGAGGCCCTACACCTAGATCAGAACCTTAGGAAGAGAGGCTACCCAGCGTGTCAGGTCAGGGACTCCTACAAGAGGGCCTTGAACAACCCACAGGAAACTCTTCTTTAAAACACAACGAGGGCACAGAGTGATATCCTAACATGTGTTACTTCATTCACACCACATTCCACACAAATCAAGAAAGTTATCAACAAGCACTGGGGCTATGTCAACACAGGGGAATTACACCAACCTAAACCCAGGTTTGCTTTTAGGTGTACGCAGAACCTCAAGGACATCCTAATACACAACAGACAAAGGGCTAAGGAACCACTGTTGCAGAGGACCTTATGGGACTTACCTCCTGTAACAGACCATTACCCATGTGGCTCCTGCGCAGTGTGTGATCAAACGAGAACAGTTAAAGAAATTGCAATGACTGACACTTTCACATGGAAATTGAAGCGACATACCAACTGTAACACATCCAAGTGGATTTACAAGCTGATGTGTCCATGCGACAAGAAGTATATAGGGATGACGATGAGGGTCGTGAATGTCCACATCACAGAACATAAAAGTAATGTAAGGTGCATGAAAACAACTACCAGACTATACACACACTGCAAAAACCTCCAACAATCTGCGGATTCCCTGAAATGGGTGTCCTAGAAGCACATACTAGGATCACACAGCAGACCTTATTCAAAATAGAACAGGGATGGGTACACCGCCTATCCACCAACATACACGGCCTGAAGGATGATATTCCATGGGCTGCCATGACCAGGAGAAAGGTGCATCACGAAATGAAGCAGAAACATGTTGGCCTTGAAGTGTTTTAACATCTACATGAAATAGGGTTACATTGCTCCTACTTGAAACCTATTACACACTACTTTAAGCCATTCACCCCGTCAAGACCACATAATGGCTGCAAGAATTGGGTAGCAAGCATCGACAATTTCGGTGGTCCTGGGTTCTATTAGCCATATGTGCGCACCCCTAGACTACCTGGTGACCCACTGGCTTGTGTATTGCATGCAAATCATCTCGGGCTAGTCTGCAGGTTGACCGACTGTTCCCGCAGGGGACCCTCATGAGAGGGCGGCCCCTTAGTGCCCCAGGATGGCACACGAGCAGCCAAGGGTCCTGGTCGCCCCTCCCTGGAGGTGCTTCACTTCCGGCCAAGTTCGGGTGTGGCCTGAAGTATTTAATGCTCCCCCCTCCTTACGGGCGGCCTCTTTGGCCTCTTCACCTCTTCGACGTCTCCCTCCCTACCGCGTATCCGACCTCTCAGGGCGGCGGGGGAGTTTTGTGTTTTAAACAAACTTTTATTTGTGTTGCAGGCGGAGTTACAGGATGATCCAGAGGCGGAAAGGTACTCAGGAGTACCCTATTCAGGAGCACAAAGGGTGCGGAGGCCTAATATTCCCGGGAGGTCTGTGCGGTGGACCCTGGGGTGCGACGTTATCCTACGGGCGGTTGGAAACCTGTGAAACCGGGGTTTGCTTGAACGCTCCGCCCCTCGTAGGGGGGGCGTGAGCAAGAGGGTGGACCAATGGTTCTCCCGATATGGGAGGGGATATCCTCTCCCACAACCGCTAAGCACCGGCTTGACAAGGCCGCAATGCTACTTGGCTTATCAGGTGGTAAGCTGCGAGAGGCGGCTTGCCTTTGGATTATCTGTAAGATAACCCACCATGTTTGCATTTGTTTATGCTAATAAACCTGCAACAACCTTTTTAGAACAACAATCTGTCTGGTCTGTTTATTTGGTATATGTTGCTGGGAGGCTGGTTGCGGGCCGATATGGGCATTATATACATTACAGGGCACTGAGGTTGTACCGCAAACGGCCCGCCTTGGATATACACATCGCTTGAACCACACTGGAATTAGGCATACAGGGGCCACGAGCTAACGTGGGAAATCAGAGCACAGCCGGTACTACTGGCACTAGATCATCGCTCTAACTACACTGTAATATGGGCGCGATATTCTCAATGCGGCTGTACAGCACTTGATTTGGGCCATGCCCCCTATACATCACGTGGTGCTTTGGGGCGTGACATCATCTTCCGACGTGACGGTCCGCGGGAATCCTGAACTGTTGTTTTTAAAACACTGCTGAGATGGCAGCTAGGGCATCCAGTTCGCTGGCGGCTGCACGCGCGGGAGGTTTTCTGGCGTGCATCCCATTGAGGACAGGTGAGTGAGGGCTACGACCAAGGAGGGCGGTTGCCGGTGAGCCAATAAGATGTCACAGCCTTATTATAAAGTATATTGTACCACTACTGGAAAAAGTATATTGTACCACTGCTAAGGGATAAGGGGTTTACACAGTTAAAACCTGCACTGCTATATCTACAACTTATGGAGTCCCCAGTAGTGATGTTTGGGGTTGCGAACTTTCTGACAGCATCTATCCGTGCTAGACGGTACAGAGTAAGGGACATTACATCATTGGAACAGAATAATGTTTAATTGCCACAGCTTTCATGTATTACCATGTATATAATGAATTAATACCGCTATAAATTCATAAAATAATTGTTATTAGATAATGAATACTTTTGTAGAATTTTTCCCTAGAATCATCTATATAGTCCGCTGTTTTTATATTCATGTATTGTATTGTTTTTATCAATTTTTTTTAAAATATTTTATATAACCTTGAAAGTCATTATGTATAGGTATAGCATACTTTTATGATTTTAAAATAATCGAATAAAGTGACTTTGACTCTGACTCACGGCCTTATTAGGACCTGGTATGGAGGGGAGGGTTAGGGACATCCCACACACCCCTTAGTAACCAACATTGGACTTTTGCCAATTTCTGAATTGACCGCCGGGTGGCCTGGCTCCCGGGGTATACTTGCAGCCATAGACGGTGGGGGTGTCCACCCCATGCTACACCTCTAACCTTTGGAGGATGCCTGGCTGGCGTGGGCCCACCCCAGCCGCAATAGTCTTGTAGGAGCCACCCCCAATAGAGGAAAAAACCTCTCACCGGGGGCAGGCTAAGCATGGGGCCCCTTGGAACTTGGGGGATGAGTGTGGATGTTCTGACCTCCACCATGCCTGGGACACTTACCCAAACAAACAGGCATGTACATCTGTATTAACCCCAACCAGAGTTAACATGTATCGAGTCTGGAATAATAGCTTTAACCCTGTTGTGAATGTTTCACGCTTGTTTCCCTCTGAAGGACACCACGAATGAGGTGTCCGTTGGCCCCATAACCGAATGGAGTGAGTTTCTATACACTATTAGGTGAGTGCCCCCATGTACGCTCTGACTCCGCATGTGGGTGATGCTTTGTATAGGGTATAGTGTGTCGTCTACCACTAATTCCCCCCACCTATGTACATAAATATATGTATTCTCTTTTAGATGTTTGCTATCCAGTCTGATTATTGTTTTTTTAACTTTTTAACTCTGAATAAGATGATGTGAATGAGGACTAGACTAAAACTCGAGTCTGGTCACCCGTTGGACAACCGAGATGAGAGGGGGGAGGGCACATGTTTTCCAGTCCGCTAGATCTTATAACATCTAGTGACTGCATGTTGTCTCCTTTTGTCATCCTCTATGTGTAGATACCCACTAGAATTTGTGGGACTTCGCGCTCGCCCCTAAAGAATGTGGTAGGTAGGAGCCTGACTGCCCACCACCACCATGTGTAGGTAGTATTGTATCACAAGGTCCTCATGAAATGCAATGGATCAGTATTGACAAAGACGCATGAAACATATCGACCACAGGTTAGGAGTTGAGCTAAGCTCCCCTGGACCATAAGCCAGAGAGCAGCCACTCTGTTTGCTTTTAAGAAGGTGGATTACTGGTTGAATAAAGAGTTTAAGTGGACTATCCAACTCTTTTAAAACTTCACTCACTTGCACCACTTCTACACCATTCTTTAGGGCCCTCACGCACATGCACCTAACGGCAGGAACAAAGGATCTCCACTAAGTGCCCCTTTATGGGTGCCCGTCAAGTATTGCAGCGCCGACCTGACGAGGAGCAAGTCCATATGATGAAGCAAGACACCTAGCTTGCTGGGTGTGTGAGGACTCTAGTTCCGACAAGAAGGCATTCCTCCTTTTTTACCATTCATCAGGTTGTCCGATTAGGGGGAACAGCATATCTTTTCTTGTTGAGGATCAGATAAGGAGGCCAGCAGACTAGCTCTTGGAGTCACTCTGGGAGCCCTGGGTTCAAGATGAAGTTTCAGGTCCAGTTCTTCCTCCCGAGGCAAGGGGGCAGCAGGCAGTAGGTTATCACAGCAGGGCAACAGTTCCTTCAGAGCAGCAGTCCAGCAGAGTGGTCAATCCTTTCAGCAGCACAGCAATCCTTCTTCGTGGCAGAGTATCCACAGTTCCAGAAGAGTACTGAAGATTTGGTTTCTGAAGGCCTACTTCTATACCCTGGTGCCCTGGTTCTGGAAGGTGGCCCTGAGCCACGTAGATGCAGCTATGCATTGGTTCTGGTCCACGCAAACAAGGGCGATGCACCTGTTTCAGTTGGCGCAGTGGCAAAGATCAGTCAGTGCTGACCACGCAGTAGCAGCATGTGCCGGTTACATCTCTGCAGTGGTGGTGAAGTGTTGAGCAAGCACCCTAGGTCCACTTTCAAGGGTCCAGGATTGGGCTGGCACCACTTGGCAGGGTAGACTCATAGATGGCAGAGTCCATGTGTAGAAGCAGGATAGTTGGAAGTCTTTTATGGTCCTGAGACTTCAGATCAGGAAGCTATCCAACTAGCTCTTGGAGTCACTCTGGGTTTTGAGTGTCAAGTGATGCAGGTTCAGTGTTTCTCACACAAATCAGAAGAGTAGCAGGGCAGCACATCAGTTTCTTTAGCAGCACAGCAGCCCTTTGTCCTGGCAGAGTATTCATGGGTCAAGAAGTGTTCCGAAGTGGTAGGTCTGAAGGTCAGTTCTTATATCCAGGGGTGCTTTTGAAGTAGGGGAGACTTCAAAGAAGGGCTTTTAGGTGCACAGAGATCCTCACTTCCTGCCCTGGCTTAAGACTCACAACAGGGGGTTATGCAGCCCTTTGTTTGGGGACAGGAGACAGCCTTTTCAGGTGTATGTGTGAGGCTATGCCCAGCTCCTCCCTTCCACCCTCCCAGGAAGGCCCATCAAGTCACACCTAAGCTCCTTATGTGTGTGGCTTATATGTAATAAAAGGGGAGCTTAAGACTTGGCAAAGGCTTTTAAATGCCAAGTCGACATGGCAGTGTGAACTGCACATACAGGCTCTGTAGTGGCAGGCCTGAGACAAGTTTAAAGGGCTACTTAAGTGGGAGTCACGATCAGTGCTGCACCGCCAGAAGTAGCATTTAATTCACAGGCCCTGGACGCATGTAGTGCACTTTACTAGGGACTTATAGGCAAACTATATATGCCTATTGGGTACATATTGCAAGAAGCTGGCTTTTTATGTAGTGTACCAATGTAGGAGTACTCCATAAAAAAGGTCCAGACGACCCTTATTGGTTTACATGTGTTTACTTTAATAATCCCAAGTGCTCTACTAGTGATAATGTGGTTGTGCAGCTTAGGCTTATCAGAGGGGAGTGTTGAGCATTTGTTGTACACATAGAGTTAATAAATGAGACACACTCAAAAAGAAATTCAAGACCAATTTAGAAAAATAGCACAGATTTTTATATAATTTAGACACTAAAATCATCTGAGTCAGGTGACTTTTGGCATTATTCTTTTTACAGAGAAAACAGTAAAATTGAATAATGGTTTTCAGAGGTTTGAGCCTCGAACGCAGTAATATTATCCTATGGGAGAAACATACACTACATACGAATGACTCATTACATCGCATACCAATTCCACGCGTGCCATTACAATGCTGGTAATACTACCCGATGTCAATGACAACGACATACCATTACAACGCAAACTTTTACTACAACTATACCTTTACCACGCATGCCATTACAATGCAAAGGCATGTGTGGTAATGGTATACTCATGGTAAAAGTTTGAAAGGTAAGTGACTCTACCCTGCCCTACCATAGACCCTAATTTAGTACCCCATGCATGACCCTCCCTGACCCCCAGTCCTCTTCCTACATTTATACTCCCCTGCACGACCCCCAACACTACCCTAAACCCTAAAACACTAGCCTACACTACACAAATACCACAACACTACCCTAAACCCTAAAACACTACCCCAGCATGACCCTCTCCTGAACCCCAGTCTGGTCCCTACACTCAAACACTACCCTGCACGACCTCCGACACTACCCTAATCCCTAAAACACTACCCTACCCTACACTACACAAACACAACAACACTACCTTAAACTACTACCCTCTACATGACCCTCCCCTACCCCCAGTCCGGTCCCTACACTCAAACACTACCCTGCACTACCCCCTGACACTACCATAAACCCTCAAACACTACCCTACACTACACAAACACCACAATCGAGACTGCCCTCATCGCCGCGACCGATGACATCAAGTCCGTGCTGGACAACGGAGAAACGGCGGCCCTCATCCTCCTGGACCTGTCAGCCACCTTCGACACGGTCTGTCACCACACACTACGAACACGCCTCCACAACGCTGAGATCCAAGAGAAGGCCCTAGACTGGACCACCTCCTTCCTCACCGGCAGAACACAGAGCGTCCGCCTTCCCCCCTTCCGCTCCGAAGCCACCGAGATCATCTGCGGCGTACCCCAGGGCTCATCCCTCAGCCCAACTCTGTTTAACATCTACATGGCACCGCTCGCCCACGTCGCCCATTGGCATGACCTCAACATCCTCTCCTACGCCGATGACACCCAGCTGATACTCTCCCTCACCAAGGACCCCCACACCGCCAAAACCAACCTTCACAAAGGAATGAAGGCCGTTGCTGAATGGATGAGGAACAGCCGACTGAAGCTGAACTCGGACAAGATGGAGGTCCTCATCCTCGGATCCAACCCTTTGGCCTGGGACGACTCCTGGTGGCCGACTGCACTGGGAACTGCTCCAACACCCACCGACCACGCACGCAACCTAGGGGTCATCCTCGACTCCACCCTCTCCATGACTAAACAGGTCAACGCCATCTCCTCCTCCTGCTTCAACACCCTCCGCATGCTCCGTAGGATCTACAAGTGGATCCCCACTGAAACGAGAAGAACAGTCTCCCAGGCCCTTGTCAGCAGTAGGTTGGACTATGGAAATGCCCTCTACGCAGGAGCCTCGTCCAAACTCATGAGACGGCTCCAACGCATCCAGAACGCCTATGCACGCCTGATCCTTGACATCCCTCGCCGCAGTCACATCACACCCCACCTGAGAGACCTGCACTGGCTCCCAGTCAACAAGAGGATAACCTTCAAGCTTGTCACCCATGCACACATGGCATTCCCCAACACCGGACCAACATACCTCAACAGATGACTCAGCTTCTACACTCCCACCCGCCAGCTCCGCTCCGCCAACCTCGCTACAGTCCCCCGCTTCCGAAGAGCGATCTCAGGCAGCAGATCGTTCTCCCACCTCGCCGCAAATACCTGGAACACCCTCCCCATCCACCTACGGCAGACCCAAGACCTGCTGACCTTCAGAAAACTCCTCAAGACCTGGCTATTCCAGCAGTAGCAGCATTCCCCACCCCAGCGCCTTGAGACCCTCACGGGTGAGTAGTGCGCTTTACAAATGATATGATTGATTGATTGATTGAACACTACCCTAAACCCTAAAACACTACCTCCAGCATGACCCTCCCCCGCCCCCAGTCCGGTCCCTACACTGAAACACTACCCCCAGCACGCCCCTCCCCCTACCCCCAATACCCCTTACCTCTCGCTTCTCGTGGTTCCTCTCTCCTGGTTCCAGCGTCATCTGGGGGGCGATGCACATTGTTGGGAGGAAACGGAAGAGCCTCAGTTTCCTCACAACGATGTGGATAGCCATTACATCGCATGCGTTGTAAAAGCGCATGCGATGTCATGGTATGCGTAGTAATGGTTATGCTTTGTTACCTCGCATGCGTTGTAACGCATGCAATGTAATGACTTAATGTGAAACAGCCGCGTTGTAATGGCTATTCACCCTACATACATATGCTTGCGAATGTTTCTTGAGGGTTCCTTTTAAGAACTTATGGTGCTTAGGGGCCAAAGTCCAAGAGACCACCAGCAGTTCCATTTTACCTGCCCTGGTGTGTCCGGGTGCAAAGGTGCTGGTCATATTGGTAGCCTCAATTGCTACACATAAAGTCTATGAAAGGGAACCTGTAAAGGGGGACATTAGGATAAGTCCGGCAGAACCCAAAGGAGAGCTCAGCTTGTGAGGGTCTCTAAAGCAATTGGACACAGTCTGTTTTTGTGAACCCAGGCTGTGGTCACTCGGGTGCAGAGGTGTTTGACCGGCTGGCCACTTGCGTTGGTGGCTCTCACAGTACTTGGGTTGACCTGGAGAAGTAAAGAAAACAAGACAGCAGGGCAACTCTCCAATTAGGCCTTATTAGGCCTGAAGTCTCTTGATGGCAACTCAGCTCTTAGCAGGGGGGGGGGCCGGGCTGGACACTCAACAAGACTTGGTTGCGTCAAATGCTCCGGTATCCAGGGTATTGGTGCAGGCAGGCTCCTGGAGGGTTTAATGTTTTTAAACTCACTGGGAGACAGGGCTGACTTCTGGGAACCATGGTGACCTTCTCCCAATGAGATGGTTACTTTGTAGGACGGATGGCCAGCAAAATGAAGAACCGGACAAGGGTGACTGCAGATGCAGGGAGATGGCTTCTTCACCCCAAGTGAGATACTCTGTGAGTGACAGAGTGATGGACAGACTTCCCAAGGCTTAGGAGGATAAACAGGGTGGTTGGTGCAATTCTAAAGGTTCCAGCAATGAGGTAGCGTTTGGCACCATGTTCAGGGTAGGTCCTCGGTTCTCGCGGCAACTGCTCTTCTTTGTTCTTATTCTGTTCCCAGGTAGACAAGCCTGTTTTTCTGGTGTCAGGGGAACCCTTAAATACTGAAGTTATGGGTGTTTAGGTGAGTGTAGGGTAGTAGCCAACGGGCTAATTACCCCTGGGGTAACTACCCCCCCTATATGACCACTTCCTGTGGAGAGTGCTCATAATCCTGACCCAGAGTCCCTAATTTCACCAAATCCAGTTGGACCCCCCTTAGGGGTGTGCCTAACCTGATAGTGCAGCATGCCTACTGACTATCTAATTTCCCCCCTGTTCAGATGCCAAATGTGCCCCAGAGCAGGCAGTGGCATTCCCCAGGCCTGGGGGAAGCCTTTTCACATATTAAAAGCAGCGGGGGCTTTGCAGTCTCTGGCCTTGATATGCTAAATCACTAGCCATCTTGCTGGAGGAGGTGTTACCATCTTCCACCAGAGCAGGCATTGTTTCTGGCCTCTGAGAGCACGCTCTCTCACCTACAGCAGGGGGTCAGAAACATGTCTGCGGTGGCAGGCTGGATGGTACCAGTTAGCCAACACACTAGAGGTAGGTTTTCAGGGGGCACCTCTAAGGTGCCCTCTTGGTGCATGTCACAATAAATCTGATACTGGCATCAGTATATATTTATTGAGAGGAAGTGTTTGATACCAAAGACCATTATTTTCAGTGAACCAAAAATGTAGCTGGGTGTCTCGTAATGACCAGTGCCCAGTACGTATAATTAAGATGGCTTCCTGATCACCTGCAATGTCTTAGTAATGGAACTAGACATCACAGGGTCATATCTGCTCATGCATTTGTGCCCTCACATGTAAAGTAATGCACCCTACCTTAGGGCTCTAAGGCTCGCTGTAGGGATGACGTACATAGAAAACATGCAGTGTGCCTGGGTATTGCACACAGGGAATGTGAAATGTTGTGTTTTCAGAAGGGCTTGCACCCTTTCACACATCCTGCAAATGCAGTCTGGACGCAGTATTTGCGTGGGTTCATTTGGGTGGCATAATACATACTGCAGCCCCTAGGGACCCCCTTTAGTACCCTTGCCCTGGGTATCTTAGGTAATAGCTACCAGGACTTACAGGGTTGTTAAAGTCCTTGCCAATTGGGGTAGAATTGAGCATGTTGCAGTTTTTAAAGGAACGAACGCTGGCACTGAGGCCTGTTTAGCAGGAGCCCGGTCCACATCCAGTCAAGAACATCAGTACCAGTGGGCAAAAAGTGTGGGTAACAATGTCAAAAAGGCATTTTCCTACATATATCAAACAAACAATGTTTAGGGGAGTGAGCACAAGCACTTTAGCACTGGTTAGCTGTTGTAAAGTGCACAGAGTCCTAAGGCCAACAAAAACGAATTCAGCAAATAGGGGAGGAGGAAGGCAAAACATTTGGGGGTACCCCTGCAGAAAGGGTCGTTTCCAACATGGTTTAAAAGCCAAGTCAGCATGACAGTTTAAAACTACATTCAGGCTGCAGTGGCAGGCCTGGGACATGTTTGTAGGTACTGCTTAAGTGGGTGGCACAATAATTGTTGTAGTCTCACTAGTGGCATTTAATTTACAGGCCCTGTGTATATAGCATACCACTCTACAAGGGATTTATAGGTAAATTAAATATGCCTATCAGGTGTAAGCCAATCAAATCATCTTTAGGGTAGTGAGCACAAGGACTTTAGCACTGGTTAGCAGTAGTAAAGCAGAGAGTCCTAAGGCCAACACAAATTAATTTAGCGAAAAGGGGAGGAAAAAAGTAAAAACCTTTTGGGTTTACCCTACAGAGACAATCAAGTCCAACAATGGTGTGCAAAGTTTCAAAGTTATGGTTGATCGAATTCTCTCAGGGAAAGAACCTACATTACCGGAGTCTATTATGTGTGCTGAAAGAATGCTTAGTTTCAACTTCCAGTATCAGACTACAGGAGGTAGACCATATACCCTGAAGAGACTAGGGCAATCATCTATATCATAAAACAATGGCTCAAAAGGTTGTAAATTGAAGGTCAGTTACACGTAGCACAATTAGTTGCTGAAAATAGAATCAGAGGGGGAGAAAAAAACAGGGAGACAAATTACTTTTGTAACATAAATGGTATTTTAGTGAATATACAATTTTTACATATTAAGCTTCATATAATCAAACATATGGGAGGCACTGCGTTAGTGAAGGTAAAAATTACACAGTTAGGACACCCAAACAATAAATGATAATTAAAATACAATAATCAAGAGCAGTACCCTTGAGTGCCTAGAATTTGCTGTAAAAGTTGACGCGTTTCGGCCAGTTTACTTTTACTTATATGGCAGTGGCGAAAAGGTGCACTGTCAAAAATCCAGGTGGGATTCTGTCAAAATTCCAGGCGGGGCAAGGTACCAAGGCAATTGAGGTAGGGCATGGCGAGGCGTATCATGGGGCCGGCATGAGTGCCTGACTAATGCCGGCCCCGTGATGCGCCTCGCCATGCTCCAAGCTGACATAACCCAGGAACTGCTGGACAGGTTACTTGGCAATCTCGACTGTTGATTGCCATTCTTTCCCTGGGACCTCAAATTATGTCCCTCCCGATCGAACCTCCGCAGGTCCCATCTCAATTGCCTTGGTAACCTGGTCCAGATGATGGACTAAATACCTCAACAGGCCGAAACGCCGTTGACTTTTACAGAGGAATTCTTGGCGCTCCCCACAAAGCTACCCCTCTTGATTATTGTATATTCATTGTTATTTATTGTTTGGGTGCCCCAACTGTGTAATTTTTACCTTCACTAGGTCTTTATTGCTCCCTCTCCTATCGCTGTACATACTTCCTCATGTGTCACTTGGCCATCACAATCCTTCACGAGCACTTGTGCACAGTATCCCACTGGTTACATGTCATTCAATGTAACGCAGTGCCTCCCATACGTTTGATTATATGAAGCTTGATATGTCAATGTGTATATTCACTAAAATACAATCTATGTTATGAAAGCAATTTGTCTGGCTGTTTTTTTCTTCCCCTCTGATTCTATTTTCAGCAAGTATCTGTGCTAGGTGTAACTGACCTTCAATGTACACCCTTTTGAGACATAGTTTCAACTTCCAACACACTTGGTAGGTAGTTGTTATTTAGGGTTAGTCTTTCCTAAGATGTATCATATAGATGACTTAAATGATGCGGGAATAGTGACTCATGGAAAATGTAAGTGTTGAAGCCACACTTTTAATAGATGGCATATGTGAACCTATGATACCTTTTTGTAGGTATAGTTTTAAATGATTTGAAGATCGGAAAGCTACTTCTTTGGTAGATCGTTTGGCTACTAATACAGCTAGTGCTTTAACCTCATTGAATACTGATCTTATGGCTATAAGGGCAATGGTTTTGCAGAACAGGATAGTTTTAGCTATCATACTGGCGAAAGAGGATGAAGTCTGCTGAATGCTTCACATTCAGCAATGCTGTACTTATGTGCCTGATACAAATAGCAAAATGAACAAGTGTGTATATACATCATTGACATTTCTTGTGAGATGAAGGATTTGGAGGAGAGAAGTACCTGGGAAGCGATAGTGAAGAGATTTTGTCCAAGACTACCGAGGGTTTTAGATGTATTGGAGGAGGTAAATTAAGATCAATGCTAACACTGATACTTAGTGCAGCAAGGTGGAAATATTATGTGGTATGGCTGGGAGTCCTAACATATATTATTCACACAATACCCAAAGATGGTCCTCAAATTCACTTTGCTAATCCAAGCTCAGTCCTGGTAGAGTGGCAAGGAGTAGTCAGGCTTACTTAGAGGAACATGCGTTCAGCATTTCAGAGTACCAACATGGACGATAAGTAATTAACACGACTTGAAAGAAACATGACACCAATTTATAACAATAGAGTTTATTTTTAAATATCAGTACAAGGTGTATAACCGGAGCTATTGATGTTAAAGAGTTTAAAAAATCTGTATTTTGCAGATCTTTCAAACTTTACCATTTCGGTCAAAAGAGAAAACACAATGTGACACTCGATCATTTGCAGGATGAATTCAATGGAACCCACTTGGACTTAAGGTCTTGCGGGTCCCCAGACCAAGTCAGAACAGTCAGAACAATTTTACCTTGCCCAGGGAGCCCGGGTGCAGTGGTGACTTGGCTGACCTTATTGAAGAACGGGAGCTTCGGTTGCAGAACAGCAGCACTTGTGACACTGGATCACTTACAGGTTGTGTTCAGGGGAGTTTCTTGGGATTAAGCTTGAAGGGGCCCTTGGACTAGGAATCAACAGGCAGAACAGCTGTACCTAGCTGGGGCGACTCCAGGCAGAGGTGTACCTGGCTATCCGTGGTGCCGAACGGGAGCTGCAAATGCTGAGTTTACCAGGTGTGCCAATGCAGGCAGGAATCGGATGCAAACACTCGACAACAGCACTACAGAGGGGGATGGATGAAGTTGTTTGATGATTCCTTCTTTCTGGAGCGTCGAAAAAAGTAGTTAGAAGTTGAACTGACCACCAACAAGCCTTTGCCACGGCAACACATCAGTTTAGTAAATCTTCTTTCAGAAGTCCGGGGGAACACTATAGAGGGCTGAGACTTACTGAGGTTCAGAACTACTTTTCCCAGAAGGCACCTGGCCAGTTACTTTCAGTCTGGTCCTCAACGGAGCCCAGCAGACAGTCCATCTTGGTCTTGGAAGTGAGGTTTGTTCCTCTTGACTGCTCTGGCTCTATGGAGTTCTGGGGATGTCTTTCGGTTGCAGAGGGGTTCAACTTCCTTTTGGAACCAGGTCTGGGATGAGTTGCGGTCCGGTGATTACAGGGTGGCTACCACAGGTGCAGAACTTCGCACCTTGTCTTTGTGGAGTCCTGGCATTGCAGACATGGTTCTCTTCTTTGCCCTTCTTGTCAGAGCAGATCTGGAGTTCTGGTGTCAGGAGTGCCCTTAAATCCTGGCTTTAGGGGGTGTTTAGGGGTGTGAGGGTCAGTAGCCAATGGGCTAGTGACCCAGTGGCTGGTCTGCCCCTGAAGTGACCACATCCGGGAGGTTTACATCACCTATCTACCCAAAACCCACCATATTTAGGAATTTTCAAGATGGCATGACCCATCTTCGGCTGTACAGACCAGGGTGCCCAGCCTAAAGGTGTGGCTAGCCCTATAGGGGTGTAAGCCTCCTGACTGGCTACTTTTCCCACCTGCCCACATAATAATGTTCCTGAGGCCAGAGAAGACTTTTTCCTTGGCTGGGGGACAAGTCACTTGAGTATCAGAACCGGTCTATCCTTTGAAGTTCACCGCCCTGAGGTGCCACTTTGCTAGCCATCCTGGGAGGGCGGAGGTGTGACCTCCTTCCGGACAGGCCTTTGTCTCTTATCTCTGGGAGTGTTGACACTTCCTAGCAGGAAGTCAGACTTCTGTCTTGGGGCAATCATCACAAAAAGCGCACCAAGGCACAAGGAGACTGAGGCAACTCGGTAGCAACCTGTAAAGCTACCACCTGGGTACATGCCAGCTCACCCTTGATATGAGAATCATGTCAGGGGTGAAAAAGCACAGTGTTTGAGAACAAACACAACTGAATTCCGTGGTACCGTAATGGAGCTGGCTAACACAGGATCGCCTGGTATCCAGTCCATGTTAACCTATGGACCGCTGGTCACTTACAGTAATCTTTGTCATAAAGGTTACTGTAGAGACATAAATGCTTACACATATATGTCTGCATCATTAATATAATGCACCCTGCCTCTTGGACTATTGCAGGCCTATCCTAGGGGTGACTTACATATATTAAGGGCAGTGATGGGACTCTGTCTCAGCTGGTGTGTGCAGAGTTGATCTCAAGCAGGGAAGCTCTCTATGCAGGCTGCAACAGCAGCCCTGCAGGATTTCCTTTTACTCGGGTAACTTACGGTGGCACAATATGTGCTGCAGCCCTGGTGACCCTTTTAACTCTCTTGCCCTGGGTACCACTTGTAGTATTTACTAGGGACTTACAGAGGTTGTTAAAGTCCTTTACCAATTGGGTGTATCAATTAAACTTTACATTAAAGGGAGAGAGCACTGGCACTGGGTCCTGGTTAGCAGGCTCCAGTGCACTTTCAGTTCAACTAATACAGCATCTAGGGCCAGATGTAGGTAGGCATTTACCGGTCGGTAACGGGCGAATTCGGCCGTTACCGACCGGTAAATGCAATTTGAGATGTAGGGCCCTGTATTTTACAGAATCGGTAAATTTACCGATCGGTAAATTTACCGATTCTGTAAAATACCGAATCGGTATTTTTACCGATTCGGTAAAATTGATATGTAGGTGGGACTCTTCTGAGTCCCACAGCCCTTACCGAATCGGTATTTTACCATCAAATATATTTGATGGTAAAATACCGATTCCGGTGTGCATGCACATGTGTGCATGCACACCTGTGCCATATGACAGGCAGACCAGCCCTTAGGGCAGGTATGCCTGCCACATGGCCCCCGAACCTTTTTTGGGGGTGCTAGAGGGTGTCAAAGTGACACCCCCTGCACCCTTGTCAAAATCGGTATTTACCGATTCGGTAAATACCGACCGGTAATGCCCCATTCATTCCTATGGGCTTCAAAGCCCATAGGAATGAATGGAGCATTACCGGTCGGTATTTACCGAATCGGTAAATACAGATAATTACCGATTCGGTAAATGGAACATCTGGATGTTCCTACATACCCCCCCTTCTTATTTACCGATTCTTAATTACCGAATCGGTAAAATTCGGTAATTAAGGATCGGTAAATAAGTTCTACCTACATCTGGCCCCTAGAGCAAAGCTTGTGTGTGAGGGGAGCCCATCTAAAAAGGGCACTTTCCCACACTTATCATTTTGATTTGTGTGATATGCTTTTTTTTTTTTATAAGAGAGCTAAAATTCCTTTCGCCAAAGGGTAGGTAAATGTACAAGCGAAAAGCAGCTGCCCGGTTCGAGAGGAAGAAAGACAAAATGCGAAGAAAGTGAATTAGAAGACATCTACAATAGGGTTTATTATTAATTAAAATGTATGGAGGTGTCCAGACGTGAGCTGAGAAAGTCAACAACTTATGTGTAACAGGAGACTTGAATTAATAAAAGTGTGAATTGTGGTGCCTGCAAAGTGTGAATTGCATTAAATCGATATTAACAGACAGACAAAAATGCTATGTGTAGAAGACAATTCATATGTATTCATGTTTGGGTTGACCATAGCTAATGTAGACCAGCATTTTTTAAATGACTAACAGTGGTTACTATGTTGCTTCATGAGACATGAACTTTTATTTTTAGGCAACCTGAATTTCTAATCCTTTCAAACACAGTGTTTTCTCATGAGAAGAATTATCTTCTTTTTGATGTAGTCATTGTGCAATGGTATAATGAGTATAGAAATAAGGAAGACGCCTGTAGAGTGCAGGCTGGTCCCCATATATCAGTTTGTTTCAGATAACGTAAGTTTGAAGGATGCAAAGAGGAGCCGAATTGTGGAAGGTCTTGAGAAGCTAACAAGCTTATAATTGTGGCAAGTCGCTTTAACCTGATTGGATCTTTGCATGGAAAATGCGTATCGACAGCTAGAATTTTATGATTTAAGCTAGAGCAAAGTAAATAGGAGTCAGTGTGTTTTTGTTGCAGCTCAGAGTTGAGTAGGAGATTTGGGTTGCTCTCTTAATGGGAGAACTGACTTTACTTAACTTTTCATTTTGGGTGGACTCCATGCTATTTTGTCCTCTCCTCCTTATGTGACTTTGATTTGTACTACATAGTATTTGATGCATTCGTATTTGATTAATCAATACTAATTTGGTGACTTATTTCATTCTGTAATATGTTAATCTTTAATAAATCTCGCTGGTTTGAAACTTTATCATTCTCTGTCTTCATTGTGGAGCCTAATGTGCTTCACGTTAGTTGAATATATTGAATTGTTCAGAAGCCTTAATTTTAAGTTTTGATTAATCAGATAGTGCTTTATAGGCCCCAAAATTTGCACAAGGTAAAGTGCTGACACTGTCCACCCAAAAGCCATTTTCCTGTCCTTTGAGCCATACTGTCCTACTATTCATCCCACTTCCAAGCTACAATTATGACCATAAAAATGACACAGAAAACTCTTTGCTTAGCAGGGACAAGCAGTATGTACTTCATCTCCATATGCCTCCGTTTCTGCTTCATTCTATCAATCTCTTCACCTGCTTCACAGTCACAGAGTATTCTGGGAAGGTGTATATTTTAACATATTGTACATTACACTACCTAGTTGCTTAAGGTATGACATAACAGTCCCGGAATGTAATGAACTATACCAATATTGGCCTCTGAGGGGCATCAGACAGAAGAATCAGGCAGGGCATGTGCAGTGTAACCCTGTGAGCCATTTTGTCAGAAAAAAAATTGACAGTCCCTTTGTGGCTAATCAGTGCAGCAGCAAGTTCTCCAGAAACAGCTCATATGGGTGCCCTCAGTCCCTCTATACAGGGCCGCAATCATCATGACTGTTGGTATGTCATTACATCTGTGATTTACACGTGTGGCGCTCGATGAGAGCCATACTTAACATTAGTAATACATGCATTTAGTTAACCAATTGCCGCATCGTAATTTTGGCTCCAGCCTTACACATTAGAAATACTTAGCTTCAATGTGCACTTAGCACATGTTTCCTGTGTGGCCTAATAATAGTAATAATAAGTGTTGTACTTAACATCATCATCGAAGTGCATTCACTGTAGAATTAATATACACTTTGTGTCTTGATTAATTAAACCATATTTACTGTTTAGATGGTTGAGTAGAAACTATTCTCTCACTATAAAATTGTAGTTATTTTAGAAATGACAATGATCTATGTAATGTGTGCACTACTGTTACATATATTTCATTTTAAATGTAGTTCTTAGTCATACTTAGCCACACGTATTCAAGATTTTGCTGTATGCCACAAGTAATATGAATCTAATATACTGACCGTTTTATTCAGTTTTGTTTGGAAGTGCACACACATATTAAAGGTGCACCATTGATTTAATACTTTAAAGTTTTACATTCTGCATAAAATACTGTATTCCCTTTCCTGCTTACGTGTCTTTTTCCTTGCAGGTGCGTTCACATGGTTTGTTTGTTTGAGAATACATGCAACACTGTACTAGTGATAGAGAGAGAGAGCCTGAGAAGAAGACCTTGACAAAGAACATGGAGAGCCGGAGCGTTAACTGAAGAGTCCTATTCAGCACTGTTACAACGTGGCTTAGGTGACCAAGAATGATGTTGTTCCCATGTTCAGGGTGGGACATTTCGTAAATGTTGCAGCTTACAATGTGAAAATGGTAAAGGACAATGGAACCCCTGATGATGTAAACAGAGGGGTGTTAATGGACAGATTCTGGTGAAAATATCTAAGGCTCGATTAACAAAGATAAATGTACACTTTTGTGTAAGTTTACTACTTTTTGGTATTCACAAAAGTAAACTTAGACCAAAAGTCTAACTTTACTACTTTTGATATTCACAAAGGTAAGTTACTTCTAGTTAAGTGAGACTTTTGGTCTAAGTTTACCTTTGTGAATATCCAAAAGTAGTAATGATAAACTTTTGGTCTAAATTTATCTTTGTGAATACTGAAAAGTAGAAAGTAGTAAAGTTAGATTTTTGGTCTAAGTTTGCTAAAAGTAGTAAACTTACACAAAAGTGTAAGTTTTACCTTTGTGAATTGGGCCCCTGGTGTTCACTCTGCCTGATCTTATGCAATTTTTTCTAGGATTTTGAGAGGTTTACACCTCTATGCTTATTCCCTTTGATTCTTGCAGGGTGTGGCTTAGGCTTAAACTTAATTCCCCGGACCCAAGAAGACTCTTGACTGAGCTTCTGAGAGGCAGACACCTTCCCTTATTTTCCGAAATTTCCTGTATTTTTCTGAATTTTGAGATCTCTTTAGACCATTGAACCAACCTCTTAGTTTGGACTTTAACTTAGATGATTTTAGATCTCAGTCATGTATAGAGGAAGGACCAGAAACTATTCTCTGAGCACTAATTCTTGTTATCGATCTTTTGTACTGTTATGACTGAACTACTTGTTTATCTCATACTGGTACCCCTAAACTTCTTTAGGAGGTTGGGTTTCCTCATTGTTATTCTGTACCTTTATAGCATGGTGCTAAGATTTGTGTAACTTAACTTGCCTGCTAACTTGTAATAACCTTCTTAACTAGTCACTGATTCTTGTTCCCTATTGCATAGCAGAGGGTTTTCCGAAGTCGGTCCTGGAGGGCCAGATCCATCCCATTTTTGTAGGATATCCACATTTAGATAAATGTAGCTACCTTAAAAATCTAGCATGGATCCGGCCCTCCAGGGTCAACTTTGGAGAACCTTGGTGTACCCAATTGGGTTACACTGCTAATTGAAATTGATTGATTTAATGCTAACTCTCTTTCCCTCTCAGGTGGCGAAGAAAAGATCCATCAGAGGACAATTGGTAAGAGGGTGGCCCAGAGCTCTGGATCAACTTACTTCTGACATGTTTAGCAAGTTAATATTGTGCTTTTATTGGATGTATGACTGCCTCTTCCTAATTTGCCTCTCAGTTGTTCAGAGGGCTGTAGAGCTGTTGGTCTCTTGTCTTATAGGTGGTCTCATGTCAAGTGCAATACCCAAAGCAAGTTCTGACTTACTAGTCAGCAGCACTTCACATTGAGAGACTTAGGGACCCATACTTTTAGTGGGAGACGGCAGTGTACTGCTGGCTAAAATGCATGGACTGGCTAAAGGTCACAACTTGGCAGAACTGCAGTCACCAGTCAAGATCATCCCTGTAAGAAAGAAGGTCTCTGAGAAAAGTATACCTCACGCCTTCACTTTGTCACAAATGTGTTTTCAACATACGTGTTTGAATGTTTTGAGATGTTGGTGAATAAGCGGTTGTTACACCTGTCAGCCTTAGGGTGGTCTTACCCGAAACATTTTGCCTTACTCCTCCTATTTTTGCTGAATTTGTTTTTGTTGACCATAGGACTCTTCACAATTTATCACTGCTAATCAGTAAAAAAGTGTTTGTGCTCTCTCCTTTAAACATGGTAAAATTGGCTTACACCCAATTGGCCTATTTAATTTACCTGTAAGTCCCTAGTAAAGTGATGCTACATGTAACCAGGCCATGTCAATATAATGCTACTAATGGGCCGGCTTCGCTTATTGTGCCACCCTCTTAGGTACCCTCTGAGCATGCATCAGGTCTCAAACAACAAGCGGGGTTGCTGAACCGTTCCTAAAAAGAGGAGAGGGAAGGAGAATGGGCTGTACCATAGGGGTATAATATCACCCTTGGGCATCCATTAGGTTGGACATGTTTGCCTCACACACCCCGAAGGATGTCATGCTTCATCATCGGCGGTTGCTCCTCGTCGGGGAGGCGGTGCAATCCCCGACGGGCTCACCTCAAAGAGGGGCTCTTTAGCGGAGATCTTTTTGTCCACTTGCCTGTTGATGAAGTGTGGGTATGTGGGCTAGGGCAATAGTATCCTAAAAAAGTAAGTTTAAAAGATAGTAGAGGGTCCCGGAAACAACTTTATTCTGGAGGTCCTCCTACTATCATTAAGAAGGTGAAGTTTAGTTTGTAAGGTCACGGAGAGTTACGTGCCGCGTTTCAAACTAAACTGTTGTGATGGTCGGTCAACATGTTTCTCGCTTGGGTTCTTCCCGCGATTCTTCAGGACCTAGTGAAAGTGTGAGTGAGAGTTTTAAAACGAGGACATGCTAGTGTCATGAACCTAGTGTGTTACCTCAGGGGAATCCTGTGCCTGAAGTATGGAGATATAAAAAGAGACATTAATGCAGGTATCGTTACAAATGTCAACAACTTTTATAAACGGTAACAGCCAATCTAAGCATCTCAGTGCAGTGAAGTGAAGGTGGTGTGTGTGAAGTTACACATACGAACATGCCTGTGGTGTAGTGAGAGTGTGTAGTGTAGTGAACACTCTCATGCCTATGTCCGTGGTGTTTAAAACAATGGTAAAAACCAGTGGTTAAAAACACAACTGCTATCTCTAAGAGAGAACTCTAATCAGGGAAGGCAATTACTGACGTGATGGATATCAGACTCACCTAAAGGTCTTGGATTATTAACCACCTGAGTACTCGGCGGGTCGGAACAACAGAGGTTGCCTCTAGATCAGGCTAGAGAGGGAGAACTAAGGTTAGGGAAGTTCAGGGTGTCAAGTTCTACCATGTTCGGCAACTCTGGGATTGTCAAAACTTACCTCTGGTTATCCGTGTCCGTACTGAGTCACCTACCCATCACCGCCGAGCTCGAATAGGTAATGAACAAACAGGGTGTGAGTTATTTATAGGTGGACTCGTCATGAGTAGGCGTCAGGTCACGCCTTAAGTGTAGGTCACGTGGTAACCAGGGTAGAAGCGGCCATGATGGAGTGGTGTACTCAGTGTTTAAGCAGGTATGGGTTAAATCCATTGGTAAAGCATGGTATGTTCACAATGAATGCCAGGGGATATCCTCGTTCAGACCCTGTCTGTCTGTTGAAAGGCGGTGTACCCACCTTTGTTCTTTACGGAACAGGGCGTTTTTGGGGCAATTTGGACTCGCCTCAAGGATCACCCATTGTATGCAGTCGGCGCTATGTTGGTTCTCAAGGAAGTGTTTGCACATCTTGGTGTGTGACTTTTTGCACCGAAAGTTACTGCGGTGTTCGGTGATCCTTGTTTTAATTGTGCGTGTGGTCATCCCGATATACTTAAGACCACACGGGCAAGTTAGCATATAGATGCAGTGAGTGGTATTGCAGTTTGTGTGCCCCTGGATAACCCACTTGAAAGTGTCGGAGAGCTGTATTGTCTTTTGGGGAGTGGTGTATTTGCAAACCCCACAATTACCGCATGGGTAGTGACCGGTGACAGGTGGCATGTTCCACAATGTCTGCTGGGAACTTTTTTTATTAGTAATCTTCGGTCTCGTGTGGATCAATATGTCCTTCACATTCTGTGTCCTCTTGAAAGCAAACCTAGGTTGTTCAAAGGGTATATCCCCGGTATTAAGGATTCCCCAGTGACGTTTTATGGTGTTTTTTATCTTGGTTGATAACGGGGTAAATGTCGTCACACAAGTGATAGGTTGATTTTCAACGGGTGGTTTTTCTCTTCTCTCAAGGATTGCCTCTCTGTTGTTGTTTCTTGCTCGCTTTTGTGCTCTTGTGACCTCTCCTCTGGGGTAACCTCTGTCTAGTAGGTTTCTAGAGAGGATGGTTGATTCCTTCTTGTAATCAGCAATGTTACTACAATTCCGCCTGATACGCAGGAATTGCCCAAAGGGTAGATTGTTCCTCAAGGCTTTTGGGTGGTGGCTCTCAAAATGTAGGAGGCTGTTACGGTCTGTTGGTTTCCTAAACATTGTTGTCTGGAGTCCACCCTCTCTCATTTGTATAGTGAGGTCGAGAAAAGCAATATCTTCAGACGAGGAAGACATTGTGAACCGAAGATATGGATTCAGTGAGTTAACCCATACGAAGAAAGCCTCGTGTGAGTTGGGACGACCCGACCAAAGGATCAGGATATCGTCAATGAAACGCTTCCACAAAATGATGTTTGCTGAAAATGGGTTGGATTCGTGGTGGATATGTTTGTCCTCAAAATCGGCCATATATAGACATGCCAACGACGGCGCAAAGGTGCTGCCCATCGATGTGCCTTGGGTCTGGTGGAAGAATTGACCCTTGAACTCAAAGAAGTTCTCAGTGAGTGCAAGGGTTGCATATTCCATAATAAATGACACTGGTGTAACAGAATCCCATTCCTCCATCCTCAGGCGTGATTCGATTACCTCTAGAGCATCAGGTCTGCCATTGCAGCTTGTGTGTGCAGTTTTAAACTTCCATTTTGGCCTGGCAAAGTAAACCTTTTGCCAGGCCTAAATCTTTCTTTTTAATACATATAAGTCATCCCTAGTGTTGACCCTAAACAGCCCACAGGGCAGGGTGCAGTGCAACTGAAAGGTTGTGCATGTACTTTTAGGTTTTACATGTTCTGGTAATGAAAAACGTGTAAATTCATTTTTCACTACTGCAAGTCCTGCCTCTCCTATATTTTGACATTGGATTAGCATTTTTATATTTAATTAGTGATAACTTTTAATTGGGGCAGGTAGGAATGTCAAGTTTGTTATCTAAAGAATTGCAATTTAAAACCCTCTTTAATTGCAATATTGGGTTTGAGTCATACTTCTAAAAATCTACTCTAGTTGGGGCCAGGACAGAGTGGCAGAAAATACCAGGCACCTTTGTATGAGTCGGACTCTAGACGTTTTTCCAACTTCAAAATGGACACTTGCTATAAATAGTGGACCCCCAGACTCAACTCTTCAGAGCACTTCGAAGATGTGGGCTTTGCCAGGAGGAAGGACTACCCAGCTCTGAAGTCTGTCCTGCTGACTTGCTTGCTGACCAAGGACTGCTTTGCCACCCAAAGCATGCTGTTGCTGCACCAGGACTTCTCTGCTGCTGTGAGCAGTCCTGATAAATCCAGCATGCTTCCTGTTCATAGCCACTGGTACATATCAGGCTTCTTCGACACCCACACATCTCAAAGCATCTCGACAAAGCGAGATGCAATTCGCCATAGACTTATTTCAGCTCAAGTCCTCGCAAGCACTGGTGGTTTCTTCGACACTAACACAGCTTGACACCAATACCGGCCCAGTATGACACATCTCATCCCCTACATTTCCGCATCGCTAGTCTTTGCAAGCCTCACCAGGTTACTCGACGATGATGCAGAACTTCGCAGCTCCTTCTTGATGGTCATCGACTTCACCACTGCTTAAAGCGTCTTGACGCCGAACCTCGCATCGCACCTCCTCCTCAACATCGGCCGGCGCATCTCAACGGAAGGACTCTGGATCTTGATGGCAAGGCCCATAAGGTACTTTTTCAGTGGTCTGAATTCTGTCCTGTATCCAGTCCGCACTTTATTGCTGTTGGGTTGAAATTGTGACTTGGACTCAGTCTACTGCGACGAGCTAGCCGTGGATGGTGCTTTTTGCTTCTAAGCGCTTGAATTTCACATAAACTTTCAAATTGACTAACTTTGGTACTGATTGCATTTTTGTTTTTTTTTGTTTGCAAATTATTTATTACATTTCACTCCATTTTTCTAAATTGGTGTGGGATTTTTCTTGTGTTATGTTTTCACTGCATTACTGTTTCAAGTGCTGCATAAATATTTCACACATTACCTCTAAGGTAAGCCTGACTGCTTTTGTGACAAGCTACCAGATGGTTGAGCACAGGTTAATTTGGGGTTTGCTTGTGTTCTACCCTGACAGGAATTGTGTTGGCTGCTTGAGCAGGATTTGACCCTCCTCAGACAGTAGCTCAATTTCCTACAATTGTGATGACTATAACAACATGGTCTTTACTATCAGGCCGACTCTGCACGTGGACACTTTAAATAGTAACATATCTTCTGGAGATATCAGAGTGCTGCTACATTTATATTGTATTTGTTTATTTTTTAAATGGCTTGGAGGACTTGGCACAATACCTACTACGGCAGGTTCACGTCCCACCTAGACTTCCTACTTGCTTTTGAACCTGCAGTCAGAGAGTAGGTTCCCTGCAGATCTCGGTAGCAGGCACTTTGCTCATAGAACACAAACTTACAGGGTTTTTCAGGGGTCCGAGGGTTGGATTGGAGTTATAAACAAATGTTCAACAGTCAGTAAAAGCATCCTGTGATATCCGCCGGGTGCTAAAAATGGCAGTAAAACAGGAAGCATAGCGGTCTCTTGGAATCTGGACACCTATTTGTGGAGTATGAATTGGGCCCCTGCTGGGAATGATTATCGGAGACAGCAGGTGGGTTAAGAGTTTACTTTATTCTTTGGTTGAGGGGAGAGCCGACTGCTCGTTGCCTCGCTGCAGTCTACAATGCCGCCGGTGTTCACATCCCTCCCGCGATGCCTCGCTGCGGGTCACGTGAACGCCAGAAGGCTAGAGCGCAACACTACACATCTTCCCCCTTAATGATGGCGGCAGCAATGGTAACTGAGGACCACAGGCATGGGATTGGGGAGGAAAAAAAAGGAAAGGAAGGGAGAGAGAGATAACAACTGAATGTCTCTGAAGTGCTAGGTAGCTTCGCCGTGTTGACAACTGAAAGTCACTGAAGTGTTTCGGTAGCTTAACCGCATGGCCCTTGCGGGTGTGCGTTCCAGTCCTATGCTCCTTTTCTCCGCAGGGTCCGTTTGACTTCGTGCCTCCCTCCTGATCTCTACAGAGGGTGCAGGGTGTCTCACCCGGACTGCCCCCTTCGTCTGCATCCTGGCTGGGCAGATGCGGAGTTGAGTGTCTGTCTGACCGACCTTCTATATTGATCGAGGTTCCAACCTCACTCCTGTTGGACCTTTCCGTCCCCTTGCTCCTTGGGTCCGTAGCTGGTGCTGCCACTCCCTATGCGCGGGAGGTTTCTTCTATATCGCTGTCATTCATGCCCCACTGCAAGATCTTGTTGCACTTGGCCATCCTGGATAGTAACCAGACCTTGCCATCGCTCAACAAGGCAGAGAGGGTATATACTACCATGACTCGCAGGGGTTCACTGAACTTGCAGTCTCTTTTCAGATCAGGTTGGCCCTTCTTGACGCAGAACCAGTCGCCCTTCACCAGTGAGGCTTCTCGCACGTTATTCCGCTTGTCGTAATGTGCCTTGTAGATGCTTTGTGCCTTCTCTATGTTGCTGCGGACAATGGCCGGGGACCATTTGCTTTGGAGTCGCATGGTCATCCAGGCTGTGTTGTCTCTGGTGAAGGGTTCTCTGCCTCTGAGGATCATAAACGGGCTGTAACCTGTCAAGGTGGGTGTGATGCGGTAGGCCCATACCGTGTTCCTGACTTCGGACTCCTATTTTTTTCCCGTGTTGATGGCAGCTTGGATGGAGCCCATGATCACTCAGTTAAAGCATTCCACTAAACCGTTGCCCACAGGGTAGTAGACTGGAGTGAGCCTTGTCCGGATTCCGTTGCAGTTGGGGAAGGCAGTCCACTTGGCTGATGTGAACTGGGGACCGTTGTCACTGGTGATGGACTTAGGGATGCCTTCCCTCAGAAAAATGTTGGTGAGGAAGGCGATGATGACATCTGAATCTACTGATTCGCTGATTTCGACTCTGGCCACTTGGAGAAGCGGTCCATGACTACGATGAGGTGTTTGGGCGTACCCCAGGTGTCTAGAACAGGACCCACTATGTTGATGGACAAATCCTCCCAAGGGTTGTTGGGTGTGGAGAACTCGCCCATGGGGGGGTTTCAGGGTGATGAGCATTTTGTCGGCCCTGGCGCAATGGTCACAGGCTCGCACGAACCTCTCCACTTGGACGTCCATGGCAGGCCACCAGTACAGCAGTTTCATTCATCATTTGGTTTTGACTATGCCCAGATGGCCTTTGTGGTTGATGTGGAGAATGCAGTCATGGAGGGCCTTCGGGGCACCACTTTTTCATCTTTGTCGCCCCGCAGCAGGAATATGGAGTTGTCTCCGATGGAAAGTTCATCGCGGACCTCCCAGTATTTTCTGAGGTTGCTTTCGATATGCTTCTTCTCTGGCCAGCCCTGCATGACGTACAACTTGACTTGGGAGAGTGCCGTGTCCTGCGTGTAGGCTTCTGCCCAGTCCTTGGCACTGATGGTATGTTCGTGGTCCGTTATGAAGGCGACGCTGTAATCGTCTCACACTGATGGAGTGACCGGTTTATCAATGGCTGCTGCCCTGCTGAGGGAGTCCGCCACTCGATTCTGCGGGTACGGAAGGTACTCCACATCGTATACAAAGTCCAAAAGTTGCAATGTCATTTTGGCGATGCACGGGGTGGATGTCACATTTCCGCTGGATGTGAGAACTTTGATCAGGGGCTTATGGTCGGTATGGAGATTGAATCGCGACCCCCCACAGATATTGTCGGAATTTCTCCATCGCCCAGATGGACGCTAGCATCTGTTTCTCTATTACGCTGTAATTCTCTTCACTGGAGGTGAGGGGTCGCAAGGCGAACCCCACCATCATCTCAGTGCCATCCGTAGCTCTCTGGGAAAGGACAGCTACCAGTCCTTTGTCGCTGCCGTCCGTGGTCGCTGTCGAATCCCTGTAGGGGAACTGCTACGCAATATCATGTTTGGCAGAGAATTCCGCTTCCGTCTCCTCTGGCTAGGAAAAGGCGTCTTATCCTTGAGTAGTTGGCGTAGGCTACGCTTTTTTTTTTTTTTTTAACAATTATTATTATTTTTTTACTTATTTTTTATTTTGTCAACTGGAAGTTAACACAGAAACAGAAAGCAATATACATATTGTACATTGCATCGTTCCGAATTAATACACTTGAGTAAAAGAAAAATTAATTCCGTCAAAAATAAAGACCCCCGAATTGTCATAAACTTTACCATTGAGCAAAGACCTCTAGTTTTGGCCAATGTCTATTCCATATCATATATTTATCTTACCAAATCCCACCATTCCATAACGGATGGTGGTTTTGGTGATATCCAATTTCTGGCTATGATTAATCTTGCCGAAACCAATAGTATAGAATATAAGCTATTTTTCTTGAGATGATCCGAACTATATCCCATCATAATCTCCAAAGGTGAAAGTGGGACCACTATCCCCAGTTTCTGAGAGAGAACCCTCCCAACGTCCAGCCAAAAAGTATCTAATACTGGACATGTTACCAACATATGTAAAATGTCAGCCGCAATTAGTTTGCATCTAGGGCATTTTGTACGATCACTAGTTATAGTATTATCGACTGTCCACTTAGCGATCCTCTCCAGGGTATAATATAAAAGACACAACGTGCGGTGCTGCTGCAATCGCAATTTAGTAGAGTGAACTGCCTTATCTATTGTTCTAAAGGCTTGCGATATAATATTGAGTGTTACTGTCTCTCCTAACAGCCTGCTCCATTTATCTGATAGTCTCCCCCCGTCATCGATTCTAGAGCGATTTAGCCATTTATACACTCTGCTAATCAGTTTCTTAGGTTCTACTGCATATATAAAGTCCCATATCTCAGAATCTATTATATTTTCCAATTTTACGTCCTTTAAAAAATAATCGCGAATCTGATAGTATTTAAACCGCATATTATCAGGCAGGTTATATTTAATCTGCAGTCTCTCAAATAAAATAAAGCCACTGTGATCATAAAAATCTCCCAAGCTTTTAACCCCTCATCTTTCCCACTTACTGCCCATTCCGTCCTGAAATATCCCTGGCAAGCTTGGATTATGCCACAGTGGGTATTTGCAATGGTAAAAAGAAATATTTTTACCAAGAATTGTACGCCATATATATACATTGTCTTGTATTGTCTTAAACGTGACCCTTTTAAAATAATTTGGGTCATTGATTCTATATAGAAACATCCTAATCTCCGAAGATAAAGTAAATTCATGACAAAAGAGAGTACTGGCTGAGTTAATAAAACTCCGAAAGCGAATAAAACAGGCAGACCAAAAATACATTTTGAAGTCCGGAAATTCTAATCCCCCTTGCCTATAGGGTAGTTTTAGCCAATCTAACGCTCGTCGCGCTTTCTTGTATCCCCATATGAAACTACAAAAAAATCCCTCCAATCGTTTAAAAAATAAGTTTGGAATCCGCAATGGAATGGAGCGGAAAAGATAAAGGAACTTCGGTAAAACCTTCCTTTTTATAATATTAATTCTACCTATAATACCAATAGTCAGTTTATGCCATTTTTTTTAAAGACTTGGCCGTTTCACTCAGTAGCTCTTCATAATTTAAAGAAAAAATTCTACCAATTTGAGCTGCTATTTTAACCCCCAGATATGTGACCACCGGACAGACCCCCTGTAAAGGAATCGTGCTTTTATAGTTAAGAAGAACCTGGGTCTTATTTACATTTAGCTTATAGCCTGAAATTAAGCCGTACTTATTAGCTGCCTCTGTTATTGCTTGAAGAGCTTCTGCTGGCTCTATTGAAAAAACAGCTATGTCATCTGCGTATGCTATAGTTTTAAGCGAATTATTTCCAGCGCTAAAATCCCGTATTTGCTGATTATTTTGTAGGGCTTGAATAATCGGCTCTATGTAAAGAGCAAATAGTAAGGGTGAGAGAGGGCACCCCTGACTAGTGCCACAAAGTATTTGGAAAACTGAGGAGTGCAGCCCTAAATATGTTAATTTAGCACATGGCTTATCATATAGGGTTTGTATCAGTTTTTTAAATTGGCCCTTTACCCCAAAAGCAGACAGCGTAGCCCATAAGAAGTTCCACCCCACTCGGTCAAACGCCTTCTCTGCATCTAATAAAATCATACAGAGTGGGGTGGATCTAACATCTGCCACATCAAAAGCAGTTATTGTCATATTGACATGGGCTGTTGTGTCCCTCCCTTATATAAACCATGCTGATGAAGGGAAACCAAATTAGGCATTATAGGGGATTGCCGATTTGCCAATATTTTCGCATATATTTTTACATCAGCACTTAGAAGTGAAATTGGCCGATATGAGCCACATCACTCCGAGGGCTTATGTTTTTTCAGGAAAAAAGTTATTTGAGTCTTATTCCATGAATCAGGAATTGTGCCATTATTACCAATGAAATCTGTTACCTCATTAAGCGGTGCCAGCAGAACATCTTTAAAGATTTTATAGAATTCTAGGGGTATTGCATCTTCCCCTGCTGCCTTACCCACTGGTAGTTCACTAATTACCCCAAAGAACTGTTCTGAATATAGCTAAGAATATCCTCTTGTTTAGGATAGGATAATGGAGTGTACAGTCTTTGATAGTACAAAACAAACTGTTCTAGTATCTGTTGTGGTTGTTCATACAGAATACCATTCGGCCCCCTAATAGCCTTTATATGAGACTTAGCCCTGTCGTCTGCTACCTTGTAAGCCAATATCTTCCCAATATTCTCCCCGAATTCATATTGCATTCTACGTGTTTGTTATAGCTTGCTATAGCCTTTTTCCATAAGTTTACTCTTTAATTTCGAGCTGAGGTCGATTAAACTTAATCCCAGTTGTTCCAATTTTCCCAAATCCATAGCCTCACCCAAAGTAGCCTCTGCATGCTGATCTTCTGCCAACCTTATTGCTAGCATAGTCTCCTTATTTTCTCTTCTCAGATCCTTATTTTGCAATAAGACATATTGTTGGGTATGGCCTCTGATAATAGCCTTACAAGTATCCCATATCATCGTGGGAGAGGCAGATCCTATATTTTCCTTAAAGAAAGCTACAAGTTGTCCTCTAGTCTTATCTACGCATTCTTTATCTAATAGGAGATACCTTGGAAATGAGAAGTTTCTAGGTGCTTTGTTCTCGTCACAGATTTTTAATATTAAAAGAATAGGGTTGTGGTCTGAATTCACTTTTGGGCATATTTCCATGTCCGTTGTCCACAGAATAGAGGTTGTGACCCAAGCCATATCTATCCGTGTATAGAGTTTGTGTGGAGCAGAGTAGTAGGTGTAGCCTGGGACCTTTGGATATAGTGTCCGCCACACATCCCTAATACATTGTAATCGCCCCAATTCTTTGATTACAGCTCTGGTCTTTCGCATTCTGTGAAATGCCCCAGCTTAGTTGTACCAATTCCGTAATCCATAATACAGTTAAAATCGCCCATCACCACCCGCTCCCCCTCCCAATTCAGCAATTCGACATTTATCCTATCAAATATAGTAGGGTCATCTGTGTTAGGGCCATGTACAACACAGAATACGTATTTTTCCCCCTTGATCATCATCTGAGCTATAGCCCACCTGCCATTTTTGTCGGCCGCTGTCCTAATTGTTGCCCCCATAAACCTTTTATGTTTTAATATAGCCACGCCCCCTATAGAAACACTTTGAGTTGTACTTACTACTACCACAAAACCTAAATGTTTTAGCAAACCACGATCCTTATACGCCAAGTGTGTTTCTGTCAGCATTACCATTTGAGGCTATGCGTTTTTGTAGCTAAATTCCTGACAAACTTACTGTAGAACTCCGCCAGTCCCATGAAAGAGCGAACATCATCCTTGGTTTTGGGAGAGGGTGCGGACATGATGGCCTCCACGTTTGCTGATTTGGGGGTGATTCCCATGTTGCTGATTTCATGCCCCAGGTAGGTGACTTTCCAGAGACCAAATTTGCATTTTTCGAGCTCCGCCTTGAGGCCTTTGGCTGCTAGCGTGTGTAGGACTGTGTGTAAAAGGTTGTCATATTCAGCTTTGGATTTCCCCATGACAAGTATGTCATCTTGAAAATAGAGGACTCCGTGAACTCCTTGGAACAGTTTATGCATAAGTTTTTGAAGCAAGCCTGAATGGCAAACGTCGGAAACTGTAGTATCCTAAAGGCGTAATGAAAGATGTTAGTTTTCGGCATTATGGGTAGAGTGAAACTTGATGGTAAGCAGTTTGAGGTCGATGGTAGAGAACCATTTTATACCTTTGGTCTGGGTGAGCAGTTCATTTATTTTGGGCAAGGGAAACTTGTCCACAACAATGTTTTTGTTGAGGTCGCGAAGATCAATGCACAGGCGTATCTTGCCGCTGGGTTTGCGCGCCCCCACCAGAGGCGCGAGCATTTCAGCACATTCGATTGGTTCGATGATGTTACTATCTTCTAATCGTTTTAAGTTCTAGCTGCACCGCTTCACAGCAGTTGAACGGAAAGTTTCTGACTTTGTGGGAGACTGGTACTGCTCCATCCTTGAGCACAATCTTGTGGGAGAATTTGGACATCTTCCCGATTTGGTCGCTGAACACTGCAGGGAACTCAGCTTAGAGTGAAGGGGATGTGTCTTCCATCAGGAGCACTTGTGTGTCACCACCCGTGTTGAGCTGGATGCCGAGTGCTTCCTGGTCTGCCGATCCCAGGACTGATGGGCCTTTCCGCACCACGTACAACTTCGCCGTCGTGTGTCTACCCTTGACTCTGAACAGGAGTTGCTGAAACCCCACCATGGGGAATCGTTCTCCCGTGTACGTGACAGGATGGACGTCCGTGGGGTGGAGATGGTCCACCACCGCAGGCGCGAAGTCTCGGTTCCATATCTGCTTCTGGATGATGGTGTATGGTGACCTGGAGTCAGCGACCATGGTGACGTGGACACCGCCGATTACCAACTTACAGGACGGTTTTTTGGTTTCGACCCCCCCAATGCCCTGTCATATGGATACTTCATTACATATATTGCGTTAAGTTAGCATGAGTGTATTACATGTTTAAACAGCCGGTTTGCCTTCGGCTTCAGTTTTGCACACGACACATACTTGTTGTTGTAGCTTTCACCCTAGAAGCGGTGAGGTGGTTTATTTGAGAATAATATGTTATTTCTATGCTATCAGCTTCGCCTGGTACACTTGGTACAACTGTCTGCACACTGAGAGCTGCACACTCTAAGATTAACCTAACACAAGGTTGCTGGGAGGCCTGATCCTCGCACCACATTAGACATAACACAAATAATGTTGATGCCAACATTTTGGGCTCTACGCGGGTTTAAGATAGAGTTACACGGAATGAACGTAGACACTTGGTGCTGCGCATGAAGAGAGCTGGTAGCTGTTGATGTGATCTGCTCCTACTGACATTGAGAGGTATGGGGCCGCCCTGCTAAAGCCCGAATGAGACCTTCATAGATATAAAATAATATGCTAGATAGGGTGCGCGAAATATAGGTGATATAGATTTCTATAGATTTTGCATTGTAACATGCTATCACCTTTTGCTTACTATGGATTAGTGACTATGCTGCTGACTCTGATTTTTATAATCTGCATTTTGGTATTATACAAGATACTGCGTTTGAGGGAATATATGATGTTACCACGAATACAAGTTCCACGCATGGCAATACCACGCGAATTTTAGTTCGCAAGTGGCTTTACCACGCTGGAATTTGCAACGAAGGATCATACCACGCATTTTTACGTCCTAAACACAAACACAAATGCTAAAGATTATTTTCTTACCTGACACCTTCCTGTCTTTCACCAGCAGCCCGTACCTTCCATCCACCATCGAAACAAGCGTGAAAACACGTCTGCCAAAATTAAAAAAGGACTGCCGTAACGGCACGTCTTTGGGGGAGGCACTTTCCTTTTACCTCAGTGCTACTGTAGTGCGTTTTTAAAAAAAATGTAATTAACCCGCTCTGGAGGAAGCCGTCGACGCCTGCTCAATTAGAGCCGAGCTCAGGGCAGTAAACTGACACTCGGACGCCGTGTGTGGCATCCTCGTTGGTACGGAAGTGCGTTTTTTTTTTATTTAATTAACCCGCTCCTTTTTTTTATTTCTGGGGGGGAGACCCCCCCAGGCCCCCCCCCCGCCCCTCCCCCAGCCGACCCCCGCCAACCCCCCAATCCCCCTAATGCGTGGCAAAGACGTCGTGGAAGGAACCCTGCGTGGAAGGCACCCTGCGTGGTAAGTGTCACGTGGTAAATGTGAGTAGTGGTAATGCCTTCGTGGTAAATGATGTTTCCCCGTTTGAGAACTTTGCATTGAAGAATAAATATTTCAAACTTGCACTTGTGTTCTTTGACTCTCAGTTTTGGTTTGAAATGATTATATAACGAAAGAGTGTTCATGTGTTCCACGATTCCTGAGGTATTCTAAAGATCATGTTCTGGTTTGTCTAAGACATGGATCATTCCATAATGATCCATGAGACACTGTAGCTAGCTAGGTAAGGGGATTTCTGACACTGAGATGAGTTTTGGATCATCCTAACTCACTGAGGTTCTAGATCTCTATGCACAGTTCTGTGGGAGAACGGAAACCCTGCTACATGGCGCCCAACGGATTGGTTGGCCTTATTTCATGACACTCGAGTAGTATATCATTCATACCTTGACACCTTCATTCCCGTTTCCGGTAAACGGTGGTGTCGGAAAACCTACCTGTTTTTGAAATAGGTCTTTTCAAGCTTGAATTCTTCTTTAAACGGTTTCTTTGAATTACTACCCAGTTGTGCTACAAAGTGTTCTTTGTCTTTTTTCACTTCCTGTGCTACCATGGCCGTGGACATAGCGCAGCATAGCCGCATCGCGGTTCGCGACCACTTGCGGGCATATAATGTCCCTGCGGAAGGTTTGGCTGTGGTTCTAGTGGTGAGTGCGGAACATGCGTACCCGTACGAATTGTTTTATTCCTGGGTGACGTTTCCGGAAGTAAACGCTAATTCGGGTGTCTACCATTCATACACTGCCTCGGCTGTTCCGGCGGCTTATGCTCCGTACAGGGCACTGGAAGTACCTATAGATGTTTGGCAGCACGGAGTTTGGTTTGGTGGCGTCCTACCCCATTCTTTAACGGCTCCGAGGTTAGGTCCGTTGTCCATTCCGGGCACAAATTGGCCCGCCTTGGGTGGATTTACTCCTCATCCTAATCGCGCCACTTGTAATGTGGGTGATCTGCGGCGTCTTCATGATGTCGCGGTTGACGTGATTAGAGCGCTTGTTCATTACATTGGTCGTAATATTCATGGCGCAGCCCCCGCAGGTGCGCAGCTTCGAGCGGAACAGGCTGGTTTGAAAATCAGTCCTGTCTTGGTGAATTCCGTAATGGGCAGAAAGCCAGAGAATAAGGATGATTTTCCTTACTGGCTTGCCGAGAAATTCGACCAGCTGGAGGCTGTGTTTCCTAATACGACTCCGGGTGAAAAACACCGGATTCTTACGCTTAGTTTACCGAAGGATTTAGCCCCTGAACTTGCTGACTGTGAAACATGGGGTAAGACATTCGCAGCGGTTTACTCGAGGTGCTATGGCACCCCGTCTGTGTCTAACCTGTCTGCGGTCCTTAAACGTGTACAAGACGATCACGGACCGGAGTCGGCGGTTGAATTGGGTATGCACCTGAGCGGCTCGTTTGAGACAGTTTGCGGTCTTATCCTTGCGAATGTCAAGGGGGATGCAGTGAACTTTCAGGTGGCCAATGCTCTGGCGTTAATTCCCGAAGCCGAGAAACCCCGTCAGTTGGCAAAGATAATTGTGGCGGCTTATAAAACAGTTGGCCGCACTTCTAAGGGTTTAAAAGCTTTTCCTGAAAAGGAGAAGAAGCAGCCCCAGGGACAGTCTTCGGAGACAGGTGGACAGCCCAAGTCCAAAAAACAAAATTGGCCTAAAAAGCAGAATCAGGGTAAGCAACAACAACAACAGACACAGGTTTCTAGTCCTGCGCCTTCACAACCTGCGCAGTCGGATCGAGTTTATGAATTGCGCGATCGCGCTACGATTAAATCGCCTGACAGATATCAGGCATCTGACCAACGCTCTCCTCGTTCCTTTCAGGACTCATCGGCTCCGTCAACCGGTGGTGGAGGGGGCGGCAGGGGCAGGGGTGGCCAGCAAGGACGTGGCCAGCCCCGCACGCGAAGTGAAGGGGATCAGCGGGACGACTCTACGCCAAAGAGACCGCAGTTTGCCAAGAAGAAAGTCGCAGCCTTAACGGCGCATCGATATGCCCCAGATAGTGAGAACGCGGCTTCGGAATCTGACGTGGGCTCTGACCTTGCTGGACAGCGCGGCGGAGATTACCATAGTGAGAGAGGCCCTCCGTCCACTGTTGAAGGTGACAGCGACTGAGACTTTTATTGTGATTGAAACAGCTGATACACATGTTGCTCCCCCTGAAAGACTTTTTGAAATTGTCCTGTTAATTGAAGGTGACATGCAGCGAACTGTAAAAGGGGTATTTTGGGAGAATCTTTCGGATACATATGACATTTTGCTTTCGGAGGCTGACTGGCCCCCACCTTTTGTTCTCGCAGCTCCGCGAGGGGAGGAGGTAATCCTCCCCAGTTTCGCGCACACTGTATCGAGAGTGGAAGCGCTGCATTTTGCAGAAGAGTGGGCTCTGGCGCTTGCGCCGGCTGTGTACCGAAATCAGTGTGGCTGGGATAAATTGTCCCCTAGCCATGAGATTCCTTTACGGTCACAGCCGCAGCCACAACCCCAGTATCCCATACGGCGTGAAGCTAAAGCTTCGGTCACGGCTATCCTTGAACAATTGGAATATCAAGGTGTAATTGAAACGTGTGTGTCACCAATGAATAATCCCCTTTTTACTGTTAACAAGCCGGACGGCTCATATCGTCTGGTTTTGGATTACCGGCATTTGAACTCGCATTGCCGTAACTGTGCAGTACAGAATACTCACGGCTCTGCCCTAGTGAATAGTCTTGAGCGTAAACGGTTCAAAACCACGCTTGACATTTCCAATGGTTTTTATGCACATAGATTAGATGGTCTAAGTTCCCAATGGACCAGTTTTACGTGCGGCGGCGTACAAAAAATGTTTAAACGACTCCCAATGGGATATAAAAATAGTCCTGGTGTGTTTTCCGCACGCATAGTCTCTCTTTTAGAGAGTTTCGATCCAGTTGCATGTTCGTATGTGGATGACATTTATCTCACGGACGACGAACTTTGGGTGCATCTGTGTCGAGTAAACAGCATAATTTGTAACTTTGCAGACATGGGTTACAAGTTTAACTTTGCAAAATCACACATTGCGGAGTACATAGTGTTGTTTCTAGGTTATGAACTTAACCATGAAGGAAAGGGATTGGCTCCTCAGTTCCTGGAGAAGTGCGCGCAGTTGCGCTCTCCGACAACGCTGAAAAAATTACAGTCTTTACTGGGTTTTTTAAATTTCGGAAGGACATACATTCCGGAATATGCCCAGCGTATCACGCCTTTATATGCCTTGGTACAACCATCTTTTTCCAAATCATGCTGGCTGCCTGAGCATTCAGCCATTCTGCAGTCCTTGCAGGCTGATATGCTCGCTTCTGACTACTTACAGACTCGTGATAACCAGACCAACCTGGTGATAAGAATTATCCCTGGGACGGTGGGTTTCACGTACCTGACTTTTAATGAAGGGGATACTGTACCTATTGCTTACAAGTCACACTTATACACTTCGGCTGAACTGCGTTTTTCCACTGTGGAGAAAGTTTTAACGGCTGTGCAGATGGCAATTCTTAAGGAACGTGCCCTGTCGCAGGGAAAGCGCATGTTGGTTGTCACCCCGTGTCCAGCCTTGGAGGCGGTCACGAAAGCCAGTGTACCGAATTCTAAAGCTTTGCACCCTCGGTGGATTCAGTGGGCTACATCCTTGACATCTCAGGATGTCACGTTTATTTTTGACGCCGCTTTACGGTCGCAGGAGTATTTACAGTATGAATTTGTTCATCCTGCTCCTTTAGCAATGCGGCCGTTGGAGGATTTCCATTGTATCATTTACACGGATGGTTCGGCGCAGGTTGCGCATGGCTCTAAACACGCCTACGTTTCCGCTTGCGCCATTGTAGTCGGTGCCATGGTGAACGATGAGTTCAAGTCCAGTGTTGTGCACACGCAAACGCTAGGGGACTGCACCGCACAATTAGCAGAGCTTCGTGCTCTTATGCTCGCATTGGAGTACGCTGATCCTTGTGTGACGACTTTAATCGTAAGTGATTCTTACTACTGTGTCCAGTCTTACAATGAGAACTTGTTCTTTTGGATTCAGAATGATTTTCGTGATTCCAAGGGTAGCACAATAAAACATAAAATGATCTGGGTCCGAGTGGCGGAACTTAAAGAGAAACTGCCGCTTGTGTTTGTGATTCATACTCTCGGCCACCAGCGCGTGGGGGTCCACGCTGTTGGCAACTCGCTTGCTGATGAAGCAGCGAAGTCAGCGGTATCAAAATACTTAGTTGCAGCAGTCACGAGGTCCAAAAGCAAAATAGATGATGACATCTTGGCGGCTGTTGCTGCCACGGAGAAGGGAGGTAAATATCCTGCGGGGTTCCCTTCGAAGTACACATACCACTTAAGTCCCGATAAGGTTCCTTATGTGAAAATTCCTGAAGTTGGAGAGCGTCTAGTTCCCAACTCGGATCGCAGAGCTTCTCTGATTACAGCGGCTCATGAAGGTGTGGCGTCTGCGCATGCGGGCGTCTCAGCCACTGTATCTCAGCTACAACAGAGGTTCTGGTGGCGGGGACTGTACAAACAGACGCGCGATTATGTCCGTATGTGTGACATTTGTCAGCAGATCAAGCCTTCTACTGCTGCGCGTCCGCCTCAGACACAGTTGTACATCTCTAATAAACCACTTGGTTGTGTTTATTTGGATCACTGCGGTCCTTTTTCTTCTGATACTGCGTATAAATACATCTTAGTAGCAGTTGACTCATGCACACGCTTTGTATGGGTATGGCCGCATCGAAGCGCTGATTCGCGAACTGTCATTAAGGATTTGCGTGTCTTTGTGGGAACCTTTGCTTGTGGTACTTTCCATTTGGACCAGGGTCCGGCTTTCGCCTCTAAGGCGTACAAGGATGCTATGGTTTCGTTGGGAGTACAGGTGAAGTTTTCAAGTCCCTACAGGCCTGAGGGCAATTCTGTAGTTGAAAGAATGAACCGCGACTTAAAGCAATCTTTGACAGCCCGTGTTAGAGGCACTGGTAGAAACTGGCTGACCCACCTCTATGGCGTGCAGCGTGCGCTTAATAATCTCCCTAGAAGGTCTCTGGGTGGGCGGACCCCATACGAAATGCTCTTTGGTATCAAGATGTACGTACCTGACCTTGATGGTGCAGACTGCCAGGCCCAGGCCGCGGCCTTTGACGTAGATGAACATTGCAATGTTTTACAGGATCTACAAAAGACCAGAGACAGTCTTGCAAAGGAACACTTGCCCTCCACGTCGGATGATGCGTTGCAGATCCCGGTAGTTGGCTGGCTACCCCAAGTTGGAGAACTGGTTCGAGAGAAGATCGATAACAAGAAAGAGTTTGGTCCCTCATATCGTGCACCTGTTCGGGTTCTTGGAGTGAAGGGCACAAGAACAGTCATTTTACCACCACTTCCAGGTCGTAAAGAAAACAGATTTATTTCTATTGACAATGTCAAGACACACAGGGTGGCCGATTCTTCAAAGCATAACACCGGCTGTATCCTGTCCTTCCATGGTGAGGCACTCTGTAAAGGCTATTACATCTGGTGCAGATCAGGAGGTGTCCCTCGAGATGCCTGCCATAACCAGTCCTTTATTAAATACTATTCCTGTTACTGACATTGATGAGGTGACCTATGCAGATCCTGCTGATTTATCTATGTCCGATTTACAAGCTCGTTTGGCTAACCAATCCAGATTCTCTTTTGACTCTGATTCGGAACTTTCAAAAAAACCATCGACTATTACAAAATATGCCACGTTGTTTAAAAAACATTTTTTAATTCCACCTTGGACATACATTTGGCTGATACTATTTTTATTTTATCTTTTTATGTCGATTGGTTTTGTGTTTTATTTTTTCCGACTGATCGATGGCCATTATGTGAAAGAAAGAACAGGAATTCGGTACCTTAATGGAACATTGGCCCCTCTTTCCTCCTCACATTCAGTACACAGACTAAAGAGAGACTTACATTCAGTACAGATTACTGCTTGGCCAGTCCTTGATGGAATTGTGTGGGATGCGGTTAGGTTTCAGATACATGGCCCCACAGAAGTTATTAATGTTCCTAATGTGCTTAGAGTAAACATGGGAGATGTGATTAAGCAAAATATTCGTTCTGATGATTGGGATCTTCAGGCCGTAGAAGCATTGTTCTCTGATTTGAAATATTATGCGGCCTTTGATGCTGAGGATTTGTACTTAGATTCTGTCAATTATGGTGATTTGTTTTGTTATCAACATTATGGAAATCATTTCTTACACAAGACAAGTTCCAGGAGGGTTCCTGTGAATTACACTCAGTGGGAACATTGCCCTACTCCCTTACAGGGGAGCTCAAGTACATTTCTGGGAAAATACTCTTATTTTACAGATTTTAATCAATCAAATCCTGAGTCGTTTTATTTTAAACTGAACCAGAAATTCATGCCCAAAGTTAGACTTACTGATACAAAATTGCTGTATTCAAAGTCCTTTTTAGAAAGGTTATCTGTGGATGGCTATGAGTTATGGAAGGATGCTATTGACCTTAAATCGGTTTGGGGTACCAAAGATTGGCAGGTACAAGGCATTGAGGCTTTGCATCGTGCATGTCTCATCCCGAATCACATGTTGTTTTTAAATTCTACTATTTCCCAAACAACATGTTTTGGATTGGCTACATCTAAAAAATTAAATACCCCTACTATCCCTGATTTGGAAGAATATTCAGGTTGGAGTAATTTCACTACAATATCCATCAGTGGGATACAAGCACTTTTGCAGAATTCCTCCTTTAATATTTCCCGTTTTGATCCGGAGGGGTGGCTTTTGTGGCAAAGAAGCTCTGATGCTTGCCAACGTAGGTTTTTGGGTTTGTCTGAAGGTTTTACGCACATCAGGCCAGATCCCAGGTTTGAAACAGATCACACTGTTACTACTTATTCAGTAGGCAAATTGTGTCAGAACTGGTTACAACATTCCACTTTGGCTGCAGTTAAACTGCATCTGTCCCAGTTGAATGAGAATATAGAGCTAAATGATTTTATAAAAGGCCCGACTAGGGGTAGATCTAAACGCTTTCTTTATGCTGTATACAATGAAATTTGGAAATTTTCACAGGTTGAGGCAGCTAAACGCCTGAGAGCGATTGATCAAGCAAATTTGGAAAAAGTGCTAGCAGTAGTAGATAACAGTATTAACATGCTTTCTTCCAGGATTTACACATTGGATAATATTGTTTCTTCTGTTGTTGATATTGTACATGATGAAGTGTCCACGTTATACCATGGTCAAAATCAATTGCGTTCTGTAATGCAGTTTGCCTGGACTCTACAGACAATTAAGGCAGGTCGAGTTCCCTGGACCTCATTGAACGTTTCATCCCTTTTCGCCCCTTTTAATCTTACTGAAAAACAGCGCATGCTTTCAATGCGTGATGCATCATTTTCTATGTTACATATTGAGAAGCTAGAATCCTTGCCTTTCTCTGTTGCTGAAACCACTACTGCCACGTGGCTGATTCATGGTTTAATTACATTACCATTTCCTTTATATAAATTTACTAACTGTATGCGGTATATTGCTATAGGACGATATGAACCACTAGGCAATGCATTCTTACACGAGGCATGGTCATTACCATACACATACAGATGTCTGAAGGATGGAAAAGAAGTGAATCTTAATGGTGAGGAATGCACACAGTCACCTGACCATTCATTAATATGCAGACACATTCAGTTACACGGTTCTTGTAATCAGGACCGCCCAAATTTAGCATGTGTTTTAAAAGGCACGCCAGTTCCAGCAGTGGTTCCCACATTCACATTATTAGCTAATGGTAGTTATTTACTTTTAAACAACGAATTATGTTGTGGTTTATTAATTGGTGTGGCTTATGTGGTAACTGTATCAGAGCGTGTGGTGTGCTGCAAGAATGTTCTATACCCACCCACGCATGGGTCTTCAGATGTCTCCATCTGGCCACGGATTCCAACCTTGGAAGCAAAATTCAATGGTTTAAGCAGAATAAGGGCCCTTTTGTCTCAAAAACAAGTGACCCTGAGTTCGGCCCGGGAAACTTATGTCCTTCACATAGCTAACACCCGCACAGAGGTGCAGGCGCTTTTAAATACTGATTTGCCGTTTCATTTCTGTGAGCTGGTGCACCAAATTTTTAACGCTTCTTCAACGACTGGGCTTGCACATTTTTTTAAATTAGTAAGCAGTGGCCTCGTGACTACGTTTGAAAAAGTTTTTGGTATCATTCCCACGTTTTTCCACACTATTTTTTCGAGTTTGTTTGGTGGACTACCTGTGTTGCTGGCTGTAGCCGCAGGCATTCTGTTGGTGTTTTTCTTCATAAAACATGGATGCCCGTCCTGCGCAAGACGCCGTTCAACGCCTCCTGACACTGTGCCGTAATCGGATGCTCAATTACTATGGAACATTGCCGCTTGCAGCATTAAGCACGGCCTATAGATTGTCATTTCGGTTCACCGACTTCACGTGTGTCCAACCTGTGTTTCACTGCCTGAGCTGCGAGTTCGATTGGGCCATTGATTTGTGCCTATGCTTGAGGACTGCTCCTGACGTCGATTTTGATCAGCTAATGCGTCCCATGGTGGCTCACGAGCTGATCTGTTCTGGCGAGAGAGTTATGGCCTTGGCAGCGATAAATGGAGTTCTGGGCCAATGGGAGATCTCTGCAGCGGCGGATGCCTTTCTGACACCAGGGCCGGCCCTAGGCATGTGCAAACTGTGCACCTGCACAGGGCCGCCAAACCCCAGGGGCCGCCACGACGAGGATCGGATCGGAAGGATCACTGGAGTGGTGGCCCCCTGGCAGGATTTGGCGGCCTCCGGGCAATGGCAGCGTGAGTCAGGCCCGGCCTGGTTACAAGAGGCCAGCGCGGCACCTCTGCTGACTCACAGACACTCCTCTCGCGAAGGCAGGGGCGTAACACAGGCCCCCGCAGCCCACGCGTTGCGTGTGGCCCCGCGCTCCAGGGGCCCCCCTCACTCGGAGCCAGCATCACAATGGTGTGCACGCCTGGCCTCTTGATAGAATAAATGGTGCGCACGCCCGGACCCCGGCCGAGCTCCAGAGGCTCTTCATCAATTCATTAAATAGGACTGAATTAAATGGTGCGCAAGCTCAACTGCGCATGCGTGGGCCCGGCAGGGCTTATAAGGCCCTGCCGTTAATTAAATTGCGGGATAGTGCGCAGTTGTCTCAGCGTATGCGCAATTGAAGTGCGCGTGATTTGTAAGCTGAGGCATCCCAGGAGCCAGCCACGCCAGAGACATGGAGACAGACTACGAGGCAAGTCCTTTCACTTATACTTGAATGTGTGATACGTGCAGAGTAGATTTTACAGGGCCCTCGCACATCACTTCTGCAACTTCAGCGTGCTGTAAATATTATAACGTTTTACCAATATAATGGTGTCTGCACAGGTACACAAATAGATGGTTGAAATGCTTGTACTGCACTTTTTGTTAATCTTTAGGGTTCGACTGTGAGGAAGCTTGCACGGCTATGTTGCTGCTGGTGGGGCTTCACGAGTGGAAGTTCTTTTTCATGAAAAAACACATGAACAAACACAATGTTGAGGTGCGTGTTGTGAATGTTTCATCGTAAAGGCAAGATTTCTTTTGAAATACTTAGGTTTTCGTTTTCGCATATTTGCACTCGTGACTAGAGAGCTCATCTCTGTGAGGTATTTCAATCACAGGCAGGGCGTCTGTTCCAGAGAATAAGGGAGTCTGTTACTTGGCCAGGAAGGAGAGACGGTGGCATTTACTCAGACTGTTAGAGGTGGACTCGGAAGGTTTCGAGACCTCAGCAGTCCTGATTGAATCAATGAGAATAGCAATGGGAGTAACGAACGTGAGGTACTCTTCGTCTTTGAGCTACGTTCCTTGTAAATTTATGGAGCCATTTTTACTTGAAAAAACCTCCTCTTATATGTTTGTATGTTTTCCGTTCTTTTACATGTTTCAAAGTTTTCTCTTCACATCTGCCACTTGGGCCTCTGCTACGAATTGGAGATGATGTGTTCCTTTAACTCCACTTTTGGGACAATGCCCTTTTGTTAGATTATATTATTTTGTTGTAGAGCTGGTTCTTTTTTGAGCTACATAATGTTAATGTCACATCAATTTTATTTTTAAGGCCAAGTATTCCACTTGAGGATTGCTTGCTGGGTAACCTTGCTCAAGGGGCTGCCTTGTGATTCCCTCAGTGTCCCTCTGGATAGGTCTCTTGAGCTCCTTTCAGATGCTGGTGTGATCTTACAAGATTTAAAAGGGTTTGTTACATCTATCAATACGGTAGCTCACGAGCAAGCAGTTTTCCTCTTGAAGTGATTTTCAGATCCATGTGATCTGGGCTGGTGGGAGCACTGAAGTCTCTTAGGAAATGCAGGTCTCACAAAACATGTGATGACAAAGACAACGCTCAGAACAGGACAAGTGCCCTCACTGCAGCTTCCCTTCATACGCTGCGCATGAAGAGGAACAGCATGGGCAGCACCAGCGCAACCTTCCCTCACGCAGTTGACATCATGCAACTCCCCCCACACAGACACACACTGAGTAGGAACAGCATAGGCAGCACCAGTGCAACATTCCCTCACAGAGAATACCCACATCACAGGTGGCTTCAAGCATCCCCCTCCACACACGCCAGCACACTGAGCAGGAACAGCATGGGCGGCACTTGGACCACCTTCCCTCACACACAGAGCAGTATAGGCGACATCAATTGAAGGTTCCTTCACACATAGATCAGATACAGTATTGAAGGGTCTATAAACTCAAGAATTTAACAACTTGTTACTTTGCCACTTTCAACTTTACCAGCTTTGCAAAGTGCAAGTTGGTGACATGTGTAAAAAAAAAGAGGAGTTAGAAAGGGATCCTGGGTGGCAACAACAACATTGCTCTTCGCACCCTGAGCCACAGACGCGAGGTATCTGGTGGTTCCATCCCATTGTATGTGGAGGACGCACACAAAGGTCAATATTTACTAATCAATCACACAACGCAGTGCAGCAAGGCAACTTGCTGTGCTGCATTAAGTGAAAGGAAGAGTGAAAGAAAGATATATCACAGTTCTGCAATCTCTTGGCACTGACGCTCTTCAGGCATCCTATCTCCAATGCGAGCACCCATGCACCATGGTACATGGGTGCTGAGTAATGGGCAGGATTGTTTTTGTACAGGAAGGCATAACTTCCTGCACAAAAACCATCCCTTCACTTCCTATGTGGCTTCCCGCTGCACAAGCAGTGGCCCCTCTTAAGAGGGCAGCCCCTTAGTGCCACACACTGACACACTCATCCTCGCTCCACTCATAAGGACCGCCGTGGGAGTTCCTCCCTTCCAGCGCTCTCCCCGCATCATTTCCGGCACCTGGGGGGGGGTGGGGCCACTTACTTATACCTGCCCCACCTAGATGCCGGCCTCTTTGTTCCCCGCTGGACACGCTGTCCACAGGAGCCGACCTCGTTGTGCCATGTCTTGTCATGCTCTTGAGTCAGGAGGCAGCATCAGTGATTTCTTGAGGTGAGTCTGGGGCCCATTGGGGCCGTTTCTCTAGACTCCTGGTTGCACCTTCTAGCGCCGAATGCTCCTGCCTCTGGACGTTTTGGGGAACGCCTGGTGCAGCGCTATTTGGAGGAATAATATAATCAGCACGTTTTTCTGCCCAGGGCTGTAGCTCTGAGGCAAATTCTTAAGCATTTGGTGTAACAAGACCCCCCCCCCCCCACACACCACATGAGGAGGGTTAAAGCTACAGCGAAAGGGCAAGGTCATCTTTCTGTGTAAACATGCACTCTTCAGTCAGGTTACAGTACACTGCTAATGCTGCCAGGCTGTTCGATGCAGAATGCGGTCCACATAGAAAGAGGCAGTAACAAGGAGAGATAAAGATATTTCTCCTCCTTACGCCATCCTCTGGGAGGTGTAGCTATTTGATGCAATCCCAGATTTACAAACATTTGTAAATCTGGCATGGCATGAAATCCGTGGGTGGATGCACGGTAATGCCCATGATCCACTCGTGGAACGCCTCCCAGAATGAAATGTAATGCAGTGCATCGTAAGCAACTGTGTTGCAATACATTTCTTTACAAAGCCACATAATGTGGTGCAAATCGCCCTTTGCATGGCTTTGTAAATATCTGCTAGGATTTTGCATAGTGGCTGTGCCACAAAAGTGCCATAACCACGAAGCAAAATGTTAGTAAATATGGCTTCAAGTCTGAAAACTTGGGCCCACATTTTTGAAGCCCTTGGGTTGCTTTATATCATGCAAGGCAACACAGGGGCTTCAGTGAGATTTACTAAGCCATGAAAAGCCAGCCTGCATGGCTCTGCATTGCGTAGTAAATACAGAATAACACAAAGCAGCCCAAGTCGATGCCTTGCATTACTCTGCATTGGGAAGGGGAATAATATACCCGACCAAAAGGCGTAATAGGGAGGAATATCTTTATTCCTCCTTGTTTTTCACTCTTTCAAGGTGTACTGCATTCTGCACTACAAGTAGAAAGAGGAAAATGCATCTGAAAATAGTTTTTGTGCTGAATATGTCCCTTCCTGCACAAAGAAATCCTGCCTGAAACACAGGCATGCTTCCCCCATGGTGTAAGCGTGCATTTGCGCTAGTTTGCAGTGTGTGCACTAGCGTAGAGAGAGAGCAGGAATGTGCCATAGATTAGTACATTTGACACATTTCTGCTCTCGCCATTTGATGCAGTGCAGCAAGTTGTGTTGCTGCGCTGTGTTGCGCTAAAAGTAGTACATTTGTGCCTTGGTGTTGTGCCCACTCAGTACCGACCACATACCGCATAGTGTTTATACCTGACACGTGTATTGAACTACACGCTCGCTTGCATGGCCCGACGGCTTTCGACCCTGTGAGGGGACATGCTGGATTGCTTGCTTTTTTATTTTTTGATGGATGAGACCCTGCGCACGGAGGGTATGACTCGTGAATAAATTCTGATAAGCTACAATGACACCGTATCAATGTATTTTGTAAACAGACAGATCAATTCACGAATCCAGCAGCATTCTCTTCCACCCGCAGCAATGTCATTATTTAAAGATTAAGAAGTTTCCTGAACTAAATGCGTTAGGCCTGATTCACAGAACTAACTTACTACAAAATCCTAAACTTACTACCATTTTGGTATTCGCAGAATGCACTTACTCATTTTGGTATTCACAGAATGCACAACCTCATTTTGGTATTCACAGAATGCACTTACTCATCAATTAGTAAGTGCCTTCTGTGAATACCAAAATGAGTAAGTTACTCAAAATGAGTAAGTTACTCATTTTGGTATTCACAGAATGCACTTACTCATTTTGGTATTCCCAGAATGCACTTCCTCATCAATTAGTAAGTGCCTTCTGTGAATACCAAAATGAGTAAGTTACTCAAAATGAGTAAGTTACTCATTTTGGTATTCACAGAATGCACTTACTCATTTTGGTATTCCCAGAATGCACTTACTCATCAATTAGTAAGTGCCTTCTGTGAATACCAAAATGAGTAAGTTACTCAAAATGAGTAAGTTACTCATTTTGGTATTCACAGAATGCACTTACTCATCAATGAGTAAGTGCATTCTGTGAATACCAAGATGAGTAACTGCAATCTGTGAATACCAAAATGGTAGTAAGTTTAGGATTTTGTAGTAAGTTGGTTCTGTGAACCAGGCTGGTAGGCTGTAAAGCGCATACGAGTGTTGGAACTTCTGAAAGATAAATGATCAAAAGATGCACAGGGGCATAACAAAGGCCCCGCATCCCCTGCAGTGGGGGGGGGGGGGGGGGGGCGAGCTCTAGAGGGCCCCCTAAGCAAAGTACATGGCCTGAGAGCTCTGTATTAAGTTTGGTAGGGGGCCCCTCCATGCACTTTGCAGGGGGGCCCCCTGAGGTTTCGTTACGCCACTGCGCGAAGGTCACACAGAAGCAGCTTCCCTCGCCTCTCACGCGCCTGACTGCTGACCTGGGTTACACTGTTTAGATCCAGCTAGCATATGTATCACCTTACAAACAAATAAAAATGGTCCATGCAGCGTTAGTTTATTAGTGATGTCAAATATCTTAGTAGCTTACGGAAATTTACTCGCATTAACAATTGTCATCTTCGGCGGTTGCTAGGTAACTGCACTTTGTCGGATGGCCTCTGTCACTGAATCCCACCAATCAAAAGTGTTCTAAACTGTAAACGGTGGACCTGGCTTGTAAGCTTGCGCCCGCTATTCTCAGCATTTAAATGCTACCGCTGTCCTTCCGTGTCCTCGAGCAAGCGAATCACACGTCTGCAGGGCCCAGCATGTCAGAAATGAGCGCGAGTACCCTGAGGCATCTAGATGCTGCTTCCGCTTTGGCCAGGTGCCCCATGTTGCACCTGTTTCTAAGTATGAAAACGAAACATGTTCCAGGGAAATAGAAAACATGGCATCTGGTGTCATCCAGTGGTCAGGAGACACAAGCCGCTTCATTATTAACAAAAACGGCAGGATTGTGTTGCTTGGTATTAAAAAGCTACAAATAAATCTCACCGAGAGAGCGAACCTGCGATGCCCTCTCTGGCAGGTGACGCCCTGCCTAGGCAGGACTGTCGCCCTATATGACCGCTGAACCAAATGTGTGCGTCCCCCTCCAATCTCAGTGAATCTAAGACTGAAACGACAGGTCTTGGGCTCGGTGGTCCGCGGTGAAACAGCTCTTCTTGGCAGATCGAGTTCCGGACCCTGCAGCTTGTGCGACATCAGCAGGCACCGCCCCCTCGGTAAGTGCAAGGGGAAAAGGAGCACTGTATAGTGCATCCAGATTGGAGTCTGTCTAAGTCACACCCTCTTCCAACCCTCATTGAGGGAATCGCTTAGGACCTCACTCCAGGCTGTTGTCATCACGCCGTCATTGCTTTATGGAACTCAAAACAAAGTGTTAGGTGCCTGCGCCTACCTACCCCGTCTTAATAGCCTTTCTCTTACTCGTGCGTTCTCTATTGATCGTACAAAAATAGCTTCAAGTCTTCACAGTGTTTGCTTTTATTATTAGCCCGTCTTCTGTGTTGATGCATAGATACAAATATTAGATGGCGTATAGTTACCCGCAGTCTCAGTCTCTCTGCATCTCTGCTTTTACTTATTAGGGGCCTTCTTATGGTCCTCATTTGGGCAATATATAGGTGCTTGAATACTTGGGGCTGGGAGGACTGAAGATTCCTACTGAACCTCTGCACCTAAATTGGGAAATTCCAAGCTTCTAATCTACGGAATGGGGGAATAACTATGCAAATGGTAAATAACAAGTGGAAATCTCAATAGTTTGCCTTGTTCTGAAGAATACTCCACTGACATTTACTTAATGCTGTTTGCAGGTGGAAAATATTTGCAAGGGACCGGGCATATCCGTCGTGGGGGCTGCGGCAAGGAAGGAGTTCCAGGCCGTGGTAGGCTGGTGAAGCATTTTCTGCTCCAGCTGCGGTACTGTTGGGTAAAGTATTATGGGCACTAGCCCTTCATTAGGGATAACAAATGAGAAAGAGGCAGAGTGCTGTTAAGCTACTGGAGTCAGGGCACGCACAGAGCAACTATTTCTTTATTGCCAGTGTCACTTTACTGGTGACACCTGCGGGGGTTTGGTGTAAGAAAGTGTAGGACATTCCTATTTGGAGAGAGGGCCTGCACAGGAAGGTGTACCCCTGGACACTACATTCCTCCCAAAAAACAAAGAAGGGTCAACACGTTCAACAGTGGAAAACAAAACAAATAAAACAAGTGACCACAATGAGTATATTGACATCAAAGCTCCGCCCAGTCTGGACCCCCTCTTCCGGGGCCCCCACCTACGCTCCCTGCACAGGGCCACCAAGAGCCTAGAGCCGGCCCTGCTGACACACAGCGATCTGGTGAACCCACCGAGTTGTCCTCTGACGTTACCGGAGGATCCGATGCTGGAGGAGCACGTATGTTCTTTCCCATTGCTAAATTGGATTGCTGAACTATTTTCGGATGATGGCAGGGATTTCATGCTGGAGGCTGTGGCAACTTTCTTTGCATATACTTTCCAATCGTGAGATGCCTGGGAGGAATGCTTTGTTGTGAAATATGACTTTCCCCTCGCTGAATTGGAGGGATGGACTATGTTCAGCTGATGGAGAGTACAATCATGTGATGTCGCTGGGGATAACGTCAATGTGGCACATGACTTTGGAAATCGGATAAGTGCCTTGTTTTTTCTCTTACAAACATTTGAATTGATGAAACCTGGTCCTACGTTTCATATTTTTGAGACCTGGCGGATGACTTTTGGTTCAAAAGTTTTGTTTTTATTTTTAGATTTGAGGCCACTGTAGGCATTCATACATATTCATTCATACATATTTTTAGCTTATTTTCGCTCAAGATTATTGAACTTTGCTTTCAATTGTTGTGTCTGATTTAGTATTGCCTTTTCCCTTATGTTTGACGGTGCTCGGACCAATGGGGGGGTGTCATATGGATACTTCATTACATATATTGCGTTAAGTTAGCATGAGTGTATTACATGTTTAAACAGCCGGTTTGCCTTCGGCTTCAGTTTTGCACACGACACATACTTGTTGTTGTAGCTTTCACCCTAGAAGCGGTGAGGTGGTTTATTTGAGAATAATATGTTATTTCTATGCTATCAGCTTCGCCTGGTACACTTGGTACAACTGTCTGCACACTGAGAGCTGCACACTCTAAGATTAACCTAACACAAGGTTGCTGGGAGGCCTGATCCTCGCACCACATTAGACATAACACAAATAATGTTGATGCCAACATTTTGGGCTCTACGCGGGTTTAAGATAGAGTTACACGGAATGAACGTAGACACTTGGTGCTGCGCATGAAGAGAGCTGGTAGCTGTTGATGTGATCTGCTCCTACTGACATTGAGAGGTAAGGGGCCGCCCTGCTAAAGCCCGAATGAGACCTTCATAGATATAAAATAATATGCTAGATAGGGTGCGCGAAATATAGGTGATATAGATTTCTATAGATTTTGCATTGTAACATGCTATCACCTTTTGCTTACTATGGATTAGTGACTATGCTGCTGACTCTGATTTTTATAATCTGCATTTTGGTATTATACAAGATACTGCGTTTGAGAACTTTGCATTGAATAATAAATATTTCAAACTTGCACTTGTGTTCTTTGACTCTCAGTTTTGGTTTGAAATGATTATATAACGAAAGAGTGTTCATGTGTTCCACGATTCCTGAGGTATTCTAAAGATCATGTTCTGGTTTGTCTAAGACATGGATCATTCCATAATGATCCATGAGACACTGTAGCTAGCTAGGTAAGGGGATTTCTGACACTGAGATGAGTTTTGGATCATCCTAACTCACTGAGGTTCTAGATCTCTATGCACAGTTCTGTGGGAGAACGGAAACCCTGCTACATGGCGCCCAACGATTTAGTATTGCCTTTTCCCTTATGTTTGACGGTGCTCGGACCAATGGGGGGGTGTCATATGGATACTTCATTACATATATTGCGTTAAGTTAGCATGAGTGTATTACATGTTTAAACAGCCGGTTTGCCTTCGGCTTCAGTTTTGCACACGACACATACTTGTTGTTGTAGCTTTCACCCTAGAAGCGGTGAGGTGGTTTATTTGAGAATAATATGTTATTTCTATGCTATCAGCTTCGCCTGGTACACTTGGTACAACTGTCTGCACACTGAGAGCTGCACACTCTAAGATTAACCTAACACAAGGTTGCTGGGAGGCCTGATCCTCGCACCACATTAGACATAACACAAATAATGTTGATGCCAACATTTTGGGCTCTACGCGGGTTTAAGATAGAGTTACACGGAATGAACGTAGACACTTGGTGCTGCGCATGAAGAGAGCTGGTAGCTGTTGATGTGATCTGCTCCTACTGACATTGAGAGGTATGGGGCCGCCCTGCTAAAGCCCGAATGAGACCTTCATAGATATAAAATAATATGCTAGATAGGGTGCGCGAAATATAGGTGATATAGATTTCTATAGATTTTGCATTGTAACATGCTATCACCTTTTGCTTACTATGGATTAGTGACTATGCTGCTGACTCTGATTTTTATAATCTGCATTTTGGTATTATACAAGATACTGCGTTTGAGAACTTTGCATTGAATAATAAATATTTCAAACTTGCACTTGTGTTCTTTGACTCTCAGTTTTGGTTTGAAATGATTATATAACGAAAGAGTGTTCATGTGTTCCACGATTCCTGAGGTATTCTAAAGATCATGTTCTGGTTTGTCTAAGACATGGATCATTCCATAATGATCCATGAGACACTGTAGCTAGCTAGGTAAGGGGATTTCTGACACTGAGATGAGTTTTGGATCATCCTAACTCACTGAGGTTCTAGATCTCTATGCACAGTTCTGTGGGAGAACGGAAACCCTGCTACAGCCCAGGATGTGGTCGTCGATGCTAAGAATGCTGTCTTGGTTGGAGAGATCTGCTCCCTTCTTAGTCTTTGGAGGTATCCAGGACGTACTTGACGGCGGCGTTTCTGGGCCTCCATCGACAGACTTTGCCAAAGTAACCTGTGATGCCACAGAAGGAGCACTTGACATGGAACGCTGGTCATTTCCTGTCATTTCCCATGTGGGCGTGATTGCCGCATCAGTAACAGACGCTTTGGTTGCCTTGAGGGGCGTGACCAGGGCCTCTACCTTTGGGCGTAGGTTGCCGGGTGGAGGTGGCGTCCGTAGTGGCTTTTGAGGGTGGAACCTTCCGGTCGGTGATTTTGCACACTGTGGCTGGTGGCGCCGTGTCTTTCTTGGCCGCGAGGGCACATCGTTTGGGGAGCTCCGCACGTTCGACGACCGCCATGATCTCCGGAGCTTCTCTTGGATTCGAACAGGAGTTGCCGGAACCCCACCATGGGAATTCGTTCTCCCTTGTACGTGACTGCAGTGCATGATGATTTGGTCCCAAATGAGGCCAAACTTGCAGTTGATGGCCAGTTTCTTGAGGGCTGCCACGTAGTCCTCCACCGATTCCGATTCGGCCTGTTTCCGTTGGAAGAAGTTGTAGCGGTCGATGGCTGTGCATATCATCGGCTGATAATGGGCGTCCAGATCCTTGAGGGCGTGTTGGAAAACGTTGTCATCCCATGACGCCCTGGTCTTCTTCACCATTTGATCATACACACGTGGACCCTCCGGCCCCAAGTTAGGCGGGTCACGTGAACGGCAGAAGGCTAGACCGCAACACTACACTTTTTCATTTGAAACTAAACGAAAACAGTTTTATTTAATACGTGTGAGAAACAAGCTTTGTAAAGGTATCTGTACCTGTTTCTATGCAGTGCTCAGCTTTTTTTTCAAAGTACTCCCACAGTTAGGTGATAATGTGTGTTGATCTCGTAGTGCATGTACATATATAGACTATTTGAGCGCATGTACATACAGTGTGAACTCCTAGTATACATTCACAGGCTGCTAATGCTACATGAAAAATTGAAATAAAGAGATTTATTTTCTTCATTCCCGGTGATAAATGTATCTGAAGGATATTTTCTGTAGGATAAGTTTAGCTTAGTTCCCCTTTTAAATTACCTTACCAGGCAGTTTTACAGACACAGCCTTTGTGTAATGATGTCCCTCACAGCAGGGTAGTCTCTGGCCTGGAGCACCCACAACAATCACACAAAGAGGTGTGAGGTTTCAGCAATGTCCTGTCATCATCTCATCTGAAAGTGTGATTAAGGCTGGAAAAAGGCTGGGCCTCACCTAATGAGTTCCCTTCACCTGCACAACAGAATCTGCAATCCCACCCTCACTTATTCCATCTAACAAAGGTCAATGCTACATCTCATCCCCTTTCTAACAAAGTCTTTATTGAACTTTTAAAGGGAGCTCTCTCACCTCAGTGTCAGATCTCCAACCACTGGAATATAGGCAATAAATACACTTCCACTGCCTGGGAAGCTGTCCTTATCCTTCATTTTGTACCATGTCAAACCAGAGGCTCCTTAAATGGATCCAACTGTGCCAAATAATTAATACTATGAGACAGGTGTGAGGATAAACATTAGTAGACGTCCGATCCAGCATTTGCAGAATCTGTTTTCAGTATTTACGTCCGGCCATTACTTTACATTTCCAACCCCTGATTTGATCAGCTCTCCTTTCTGAAGCGGTGGTCTAGTGATAGCCTAGCAGTGGACAGACAGTGCCTATAAAAAGTACCCAATGCAACAATTTTCTTTCTACAGTCTTACAGTTTCAAATTGAATGCTATATCAAAAACGCCCCTTTATGTTCTTGAAATTCCACATGAAAACCGATCTTTATTAAAATGTCTGATGTTATGTTATATTATGTTACGTGGATTTGTAGAGCGCTGCTAATCACCCAATATGGTATCCAGGTGCTGAGCAGGACAGGCCTGATAGGGGAGGAGGAGATCATGCCTGCTTCATCTGGAAGAGCCATGTCTTAAGGTTCCTTCAGAAGTCCAGGAGGAAGAGGGAGGTTCTGATGTGTTTTAGGAGGTCTTTCAAGGTCTTGGCTATGTAGTATGAGAAGGAGCGCTCTCCGCTTCTGGTTTTCTTGATGCGAGGGAGGTGTGATCTTGCCTGGGGTGCAGATTGAAGGTGTGTGGTGGGTTGATAGAGGTTGAGGTGGTAGTTAAAGTAAGCTGGACCGGTGTTGTGGAGAGCTTTGTAGGCATGGGTGAGTAGCTAGAACTTATATCTTTCCTGGACAGGAAGCATGTGGAGATTGTTGAGGAGTGAAGAGATGTAGCTATTTTGTGAGTTGTTCAGGTAGAGACTGGCGGCGTTGTTCTGAGTGGTTTGGAGTCAGTGTAGGACATGGACTGGGATTCCAATGCGAGGGGCATTTCCGTAATCAAGTCTACATCTGATAGGAGCCTTGGGGACAGTTTGTCTGGTGTTCAGTGGGATCCATTTTAAAATCTTCGTAGCATTTGTAGGATGTGGAAGCATGATGAGGAGATAGCATTGATCTGCCTGCTCATGTAGAGATTAGTGTATAGGATGATTCAAGGTTTTTGGCATGGCCCCAGCTGTTGGTGGGGGGGCAAGTTTAGAGGTCTACCAAGAGGCATCCCAGGGGGAGGGGTTGTTGCTGAAGATTAGGACTTCGGTTTTGTCTGTGTTGAGCTGGAGGCAGTTGTTTTTCATCCAAGTAGCGACTTTGCTCATGCAGTTGATGAAGTCTGCTTTGGCAGTGCTCGTTGAGTTGGTAAGGGAGAGGATGAGCTGTGTGTCATAAGCGTAGGATGCTATGTTGTTGTTGTGGTCTCTGACAATGTTCGCGAGGGGTATCATGTAGATGTTGGGCTGAGCGAACATCCTTGAGGGACTCCCCAGATGAGTTTCTTGGGTTCTGAGGTATAGGGGGGAAGTCTAAAGCACCAAGTTCTGTCTGTGAGGAAGGAGGATATCCACTTGAGGGCTTATCCACAGATACCCAAGTGCTGAAGCTTTCTGATGAGTGACTTGTGGGAGACCATTTTGACGGCTACAGAGAGGTTGAGGAGGATGAATGCAGCCGTTTATCCTCAGTCAAGGATGTTTCTGATGGCATTGGCGGCCCAATGAGGGTTTTTTCTGTGCTGTGGTTGGTGCGAGAGCCTGATTGGGAGATGTCTAGGAGTTGATGAGTTCTAAGCAGTGTGCAAGTTGGGTATTATGGCTTTCTTCATGACTTAGCTGGAAAATATAGGAGCAAGATGGCTCTGTAGCTACTGAGTGTGTTGGGGTCCGCTGTTTTCTTCTTCATTAGGGTATTGACTTCTACATATTTCCAGCAAGACGAGAGGGTGGCAGTGGCTATGGAGGTGTTGATGATATTGGTGAGTGCGGGGGAGATGATGGTTCTTCTAAGGTTGTATATGAAGTTGGTTGCATGGGTCTTAAGGGGCTCCTGAGTGGATGGTATTCATCAGGGTAGTGGTTCCATTCAAGAGGGACTTCCAGTTGCTCAGCTCTTATTTACTGATGAAAGAGGTGTCTGGCTGGTAGGGTGAGCTTGCATTGGTATGCTGTGGGTGTAATGTGTTGTAGATCTTGGCAATCTTCTACTGGAAGAAGTTTGAGAGGTCGCTGCAGAGTGCTTGGGAAGAGATGATGTCCTTGCTGGCAGATGCAGGATTGGATAATTCCTTGCCGATGGTGAAATGTTCTTTGGTGTAGTTGGAGCTCGCTTCGCATCCAAAATTAAGGCTATTCTTTGCATCTCATAGTTGTTGATGGTAGAGGTTGAGGGCAGCTTTATATAGGAATCTTGTGATGGTGTTTTTGTTGAGTCTCCATTTTCTCTCAAGTTGTTTGCAGGGGTGCTAAAGTGCAAGTGCTCCCTGTGTAAATTATATCTGTAATTGGATCTTCATGAGTGCCATGTCTGATTTACTAGTAAGTCCCTAGTGAAGTGAACTATGTGTGCCCAGGGCCTGTACTTCAAATGCTACTAGTGGACCTGCTGCACTGATTGTTCCAACCACATGAGTAGCCCTGCAAACATGTCCCAGACCTGTCACTGCAGTATTTGTGTGTGCAGTTTTAAACTGCCATGTTGACCTGGCAAGCACAACCACTTGCCAGCCCAAATCCATCCATTTTATTACATGCATGTCACCCCTAAGCTAGGCCCTAGGCAGCCCCAGGGGCAGGGTGCAGTGTACTTAAAAGGTAGAGCGTGTATTGGTGTGTTTTACATGTCATAATAGTTAAATACTGCTACATTCATTTTTCTCTACTGCAACGGCAATTGCTTCCATAGGGTAACATGGGGGTGGCCTTGAAATATATTTTATGTGTAATTTTCCATAGGGAGAAGCTAGAGATATGGAGTTGGGGGTCTCTGATCTCGCAATTTAAATATACATTGCTTTTAAATTGCGTGTTTAAAAATGCCACTTTTAGAAAGTGGAACTTTTCTTGCTTTACCATTCTGTGCCTCTGCCTGTCTGTGGAATCCACGTCTTAGGGAGGCTGACAGTTGGGCTGTTTGTGTATTCACTCTAGACAGTCACACAAAGGGAGCTGGGGTGTGCCCTGCATATCCTGAATGCTCATCACCAGGCTGATGGGCCTTCCTGAGCTAGAGTGGTGGGAGGAGTTGCCACTGGCACCTGTACAGGGCTGTGCATGTCCTCACACAAAGTAGTCCTCACCCCCTGTAGTGTGTTTGGACCAGGGCAAGGAAAGGCAGGGATTTGTGCACTGCAAGGTCTTTCCTTTGAAGTTTGCGTATTTCAAAGCCAGAAAGGGGTATAAGTACTGGACCTCTGACACCCCAAATTCCGAACACTTCTGGACTGAGGACATACTGCCAGGAAGAAGAGCTGGATGCTGTAGGAGAGACTGACACTCTGCTTGTTACTTTGTTGTACCGGCCTGTTGCTTACTGCTTTTGTCCTGGGAGTGAAAGGACTGGACTTTGCTTTCTGAACCCTGCTTCCAAGGTTCTCCAAGGGCTTGTGTGTGTTTGCCTCCTGTTAAGAAGTCTCAGGGTCATCAAAGACTTCACCTACCAGTGCCTGGGCTCTTCTGGTAAGAGTCCCGACTTGCCAAGTGGTGCCAAATGCAGTTCCTGGGCCCTTGGATGTGTAAACTGGTGATCCTAAGGAGAAAATCCATGCATCGACTCCAAGCACCTGTTTTATTGACGCATGGCTGAAGAAGATCAACACATTGCTGCTGCCTGCAGCGAAGTGTGGTTCCCAATAGGTGCATCAACCATGGCTTTCACTGCAGGCCCCAGCAAGTCAGAAAATCACTGCAGCATGTGTTTTGAGCACTGTGCCACTGACGTCCATGGCACCTGCTCCGTCTTCGATGCAGCACCTGCTTGCGGTGGGAAAATCGACACAGCACCTGCATCTGTGCCATTGCATCGATGAAGCATATCCGGATTTTAAACGCATCATCCTTCAATGCCGTCGCTTCATCGACATTCCCCAGAAGTAAGGAACCGAGGCTACGTGACCAGAGATTGACGCATCACCTCCTCTTCTAGTAAGGAACTGATGCATCACCTCCCCTGACAGGAAGGAACCGATGCAGCACCTTCCCTGCCTCGTCGTAAAGAACCAACTCATCACCTCCCTGGCTGCAAAGAACCGACATATCACCTGCCCTGGAGGTTGGGAACCAATGCCTATCGATTTGCTTTTCCGTCAACTAACCTTACCTGCGCCTGTATCACCTTTTCAATTTTGATGAATCCAAGGTAATTTGTGCTAAAAACAACGCATCAGTAGATTGCTATGGACTGAACTTATTTATCCTTTAAAAAGCGATATCTTTACGTGTGTATGCTGGATTTTTCCCATTTTGGTATTATTTTATTCAGATAAATATTGGCTATTTTTCTACACTAGTGTAGTGTCCTTTTGCAGTGTTTTCACTGTGTTACTGCGTGTGGATGTACAAATGCTTTACACGTTGCCTCTGAGATAAGCCTGACTTTCTGTAACAAGCTACCAAGGGAGTGAGCAGGGGTTCTCTTAGCTGCATAATCTGTTACCCTGACTAGAGTGGGGATCCCTACTTGGACAGGGTGAAAAACACTACCAACTAGGGACCACATTTCTAAAACCAGTGTGGTAGGGTGGACATTCCTGTAGGGTCGTGGCCCCATTTTCATCAGATATTTTGACTCAGTGTATTGATGGGGCTTTGGGTTTTTTTGTTGGGGTGGCTTGGTGGGTGAGCTTGAAATGTACGATTGAGTGGTCGGACCATGTGAGCAGAGTCGTGTGGGTAGTGGTGATTTTGTTGTTGGAGAAGAAAATAGGGTTGAGGGAGTTACCTGCTGTTATAGTTGGTCCTTGGATGAGCTGAGTGAGTCCAAGTTTGCTGAGGCTGTTGGGGAGGGCTGTGGAGTTGGGGTCTTTAATGTCTTTCAGGTGGAAATTGAGACCCCTGTGGACAATGTAGTTGGTTGATCTGATGGAGAGGAGAGCAATCAAGTCTGTGATGTAGTTGCAGAATTCCACACATGAGCCTGGGGATGGTAGGCGAAGCTTCCCTTAAGACTGACATTGTAGTCCGTTCATATTTTGAATAGGGGTGGGTGGTAAACTCCACTACGCCAGCAGAGTTTGCCTTTGCTCACCCTGTTTGTTGAGCCCGAGCCGATGGCAGTTCCCCAAATCCCATTGGTCAGTTATTACAATTCAGCACAGAGGTTCTGCTTGGCCTAGTTGTTAGGTACCCTCATTGGTCAGAATTCATGGCCGATGTTGATAGGTTATAAGGATGGCAGGTAAGGTAAGCATGGGTTGTTATTAGTGCTACGCGAAAACCACACTGATTGGTTTCCTGAACAAGGGAGCTCAGATTTTGCCAAAATTTAATTGCCTTGTGAATCCAGATGTGGACCTGAAAATGCTCATTGGTGAGGCAGGAGGCCCGTAGCACTGGTTCAGTTATTCCATTGATCAGTTAATTGAAGTGCAGCTGGAAGGGAGATGGAGGAAAAGAAGCGCTAGTTCATGTGAAGGTTAACCACTTCCGCGCGGATGGCAAAGCCAGCTCGTCATGGGCGTTACCTGCGCTACGCGCATGACGAGCTGGCTTTGTCACGTAACCCGCGATTTTTGAAAATCCAGCGCACAGCGGGAAAACGCGGTAGCGCGGAAGCGGTTAATGGAAAGCGCAGGCTTCTACACCACCAAACTCAGGCAGCCCTTCCTTGTTAGCAGGGTGCAGCAGAAAGTGTCTTGAACTCTGCTCCAGGACTGCCCTGGGCGCAGGTTCACTGCCCTCTAGCTTTCGTATACTCCCTCAGTCTGTTTGAAGTTGTAGAACGGAATGTACACAGGTGGCTTGGGCAGGGAAGTGAAACTGGTTGTGTCCTGTGTGGAGTGTGGAAGCAGAAGAAGGGACTTGCCGCAAGGAACAGTAGTCCAGTTCCCTTGGCTCCGGCACAGGCCCGCTGGGATTGGCTGTCTGGAAGTAGGTACGGGGCCCGCCTGACACCCTTCGCATGGAAACAAAAATGCGGGAGAACAGATCTGCCACTCAAAACTGAGACGGCAAGAAGAGACACTGCCCTCGAGCCTACTGTACCAATGACAACCTCTGGCTCTTTGTGTCTGGAGCTGAAAGCTGCCTTCCTTGTTTCCCCTCTACACTTACCCTGTGCAGTCAGTCAGACAGCACCCGGCTCCCAGATGGAATTCGGTTACTTAGGAGGCCGACCCCAGCTCGTCCTCTCTTGGAAAGATGCACCTAATGCAGAACATGTGCACTGTCGCTGAGTACCCCCTGCGGAATCAGTCCGGCTGGGGATGGGTCATCAAGATAGCTGTGGTGGGGGCCAGTGGCAAGGGCTAAAGAGGTGAGTCACTTCAGTTTCAGCATTGTGTGCAGTTATTGTACTATATTGTGCACATGTCCACTCTGCAATATATGTGAAAGACCAAGTATTTATGGGGAAAATGGTTTTGGAATATTTAGCTTATGTACTTTTATATATTTTTTGCAATTGCTGCACCATTCACTTGAAGGCGCTATAAGCTTCCCTAACTACTAGAGTATTTTATGAATTTGAAATTGTTTCTAATGCCGCATACCTAAGTAGGGGTAGCCGAGCAATACTCCGCCTGCTCGCTTAACTGTGGAATTTAGCTGAGTTTTTGGTAACTGCAGAATTTTGTGGAGTGAAACTCTGTGTCCTCTACCCAGATCTAAATTTGAAGTGAGGTGTTCCATGAGGTTGGTGTTCAAGTCCGTGAAGGTGGTGAAGTCTTTAGTGCTTTTGTAGATGATCGCAAGTCCTCCGCCTGGCTTGTAGGTTTGGCCCTGGTGTATGATTTTGCAAGCGGGCAGAAAGGCTGCGGTGATGTCTGGGTTGAAGACTGTGTTGAGTCATGTCTCAGACAGGAAGAGAGGGTCTCAGATTTGGTGGAGTGTTTCCTGAGGGATCGGACATTGAGGAGCAAGGCAGACAGTTTGTGTGGGATGGTGTTGATGTGGTGCATTGGTTGTTTGGAGGTGGTGGTGTCGGCGTCTTAGTTATCACTGGTGAAATTGCAATGGGTGCAGGAGAAAGGTTCTGCCGTGGTGCTGGGGAATGCATGGCAGAAACGTGTTTGCCAGTGAGTGTTGCTGAGGTCGCGTAGGATGACGGAGGAGTAGTGGTGAGGTTTATTGACTCTGGTGGCTGCTGCGGTTGTGGTGTTGCATTGAATGGTCATGGGGCCAGGGTTTTTGGTGCCAGGGACAGTGTAGGCATGGATGGGCGCAGACAGGCTTGCCTTTGTGGCGCCTGTGGCATGCCAGTAGCGCCTGCTGCACAGTCAGGCTGCGGCTTGCCTTAAGTAGGTCCTAGGTTGGGCGGGGCCGCTGTTGGTTGGAAAAACGATAAGCAGGAAAGCCCGGGTGGTAAAACCCGGGCAACAGTGCAGCCTGTATTAAGTAGGTCCTGGGGTGAGTGTGGCTTCTGTTAGTGGGAGAAACATTGAGCGGGAAAGCCTGGGCGCCAAAACCCAGACGGCGGCGATGTCACTTTGTCAAAATGTGCCAAATGGATCAGGCTGGAACTAGAGGACACTTTCAAGTGGCGAGCTAGGTGTCTTGGTGCCTACTCATGGTCTCCTTTTTTTTCAAAAGGCCCCTACCTTTCTTTTTTTCTGCTGCATGCCTCTTCTCTCTGAGCAGACCCTTCTCTAAGCTTCATTAATGATTGTCTTCATCTCTCAATGTATTTCTGCAAATTGCCAACAACTCTTTTAAAGATCACAACTTTTCCATTTTTGGAAAGTGATATCCCTGCAACCTAACACTACCTAATCTTCTTTAGCTCATCCACTAACATCTGCAAGAACTTGAATACCTCACTTTCCCGACTAATGGTCACGCCTATCTTCTGAAGTGAATTTATTGAAAAATTTGCCTGAGTGCCCCAGATTGTTTCCAATAACTAGTAGCCAATCAATCAATCAGCATTTGTAGAGTGCTGCACTGTCAACCTCTTGGGGTATCTGGGCGCTGGGGTGTGAGATCTACATCAAGAAGCCAGGTCTTGTGGGAATAGGGAAGAAACTAGCAGAAAAAGGAAAAACAGAGGGAAGGAAAAACAAGCCAGCAGAAAAGGCAAAACAGAGGGCAGAAAAATGAAAAGAGAAGGCAAAACAGAGCAGAAGAGGGCAAAACATTGGGAAGAAAAACAAGCAGAAAAGCCAAACAGAAAGCAGAAAAATGTGCAGAAAAATGCAAAACAGAGGGCAGAAAAACAAGCAGAAAACAGGGCCGGACTGGCCGTACCGGGCATCCAGAATTTGCCCAGGAAGCTCGAAGGGTGGGGGCTGATTTTGTTACAGGGGGCAGTTTTGCAGCAATGCTACAATATCAGCCCCCAGTAACAAAAGCAGCTAGCAGGCATAATTCACTAACTTTAGTTTCCAGCCTCCCAGCCATCCCCTTCTGCCCCCCAAATTTCCCTTTTAGGGGTCAGACTTGCTCACTATGCACCTTGCGGGGTTGTCCAAAATGTTTGTCAAGGCTGCTTTGGGTTCTGAGTCTGGCCCTGGCAGAACAGGCAAAACGGAGCAGAAGACAGCAAAACAGAGGGCAGGAAAACAAGCAGAAAAGGCAAAACATAGGGCAGAAAAACTAGCAGAAAAGGCAAAGCTGAGCAAGAAATGAGCAGAGTAGGCACAAACAGCGGGCAGTAGGTAGACACGCAGCAAAGGGTAGAGCACTGCGGGCAAGCTGGACAGGAGAACTGTTGCAGGGGGAGCTGGCACGAGGAGCTGCTCACTGGGTTCGCACTGTGGCCTGTAGGAGAGTAGTGTCAGCTTCCTATTGTCACCCCGACTTTTTGCTGTGATTTTCTGTTTTTTCGACTATAGTGTTGCCTTGGGCCTGCAATTCAGACCCACAGCCCAGCTGTCCTCTCGCTAAATTGATATCATGTACTTTAGGTACATACCAGATTGGGTATTTGGTCACCTTTGTGAGCCCCTGTATAGTGTACCATAGGTACCCAGGGCATAGGTGCATCCGAGGCCTACCAGGGTCTGCAGCATGTATTATGCCACCCCTGGCTGGCCCTCCAAACTGACACCACAGCTTGGGTAAGGTGGTGTAATCACCCCTTACTTAGATATAGTACATCTATATCTACCTATACAGATAGACACATTTGCACCTATAAGTCACTCCTATGGTAGGCCTCGACAATCCTGGAGTCAGAGTACTTGGTTTTATGTGAGAGTGTGCCCTGGCATGAGCTGAGCCCCTCTGCAGTTTTCAGAACCATCTTCTTATAGCTGTTCTATGATATAGCCATACCATATACTCTTAAGTGCATTATACTCCTCGCGGTTAATGCTAACTTTGGTTTGGCTTTATTAAAACATGTTGTGTAAGGTGTAAGTGTGAGTGCAAAATCCGTTACGCTCGCGGATTTTGCGGATTTTCGGTAAATCCGCAATCCGCGAACGCTCGCGAATTTACCGAAAATCCGCAAATTCGCACGCAGCAGATTTTTTTTTCTTGGTGATACAATTTTGCGGCGCGCGGTGTTTACTTACCGTCATTCAGCGTTTGCCGAGTTGTTTTTCTCGATATTTTGCGAGTGCTGCGCCATTTTGGATCTTGCTGCGGGATCCCGCGGGAATTTGGCGAGCGCGATTACGTCATCGCGGCTTGCCAACTTGCACAGCGAGAGTTTGTCAATGCGAGTACGCCCTGATCACGTATCGCGGGACTTCGCAATTGCGAGCTTGTAGATGCGGCGAGCAGCAACAATCTCGCACTCGCAAAAATACAAAATTTGCAATTCTACACAAGAAATCCACCAGCAAGCAGCATAAACCTTCTGGAAATGATGATTTTTATCTGAATAACTCCTCAGGTTAACATTTGCCTGCACTTTTTTTGCGAGGAGTCCATTTTGGGGAGGGGGGGGTGGGTGGGAGGAAGGAAGTGCCCCACAGTCTTCAACTTCCTGTTCCTGTCCAGCAGGCTCCTCCCAGTGCTTTGTCCATCTCCTGGTCACTTTTCATTTGGATCTGGAGCTGGAAGGATTACTTTTTGTGGATGCTGCTGGATATTTGGATTTGAGGCCTTTTTGACTTTCTTTGGATCACTTTTGGATTAGAAATTTCACAAGTAAGTTTGTTTGGGGCATTACAGTTTCTGCAACTACAATTTTGGAATTTTCGATTTTTGGGCTGTTTTGGGGCCTTTTGCCCAGGGGTACTCAGTGGTGGGTGCACTGAGTCTTTCTGTGGGGTGTTTTGAATTTAAACATCATGGAGGGGCTGGATGGCTTTGGATTGTGCTGATTTTTCTGTGATTTTCATTTTTTTGGCCTGTTGTGGCCTTTTCACCAGGGGTAGTGAGTGTTGCATGGGCCTAGTCTTTCTGTGGGTTGTCTTGAATTTAAACATCATGGAGGGGCTGGATGGCTTGGGATTGTGCTGATTTTTCTGTGATTTTCGTTTTTTTGGGGTGTTCATGGGGACAGGCCATGTGGGTGGGGGCCATTTTGAGTGCTGCTACAGGCCCTGGCCATGTGCTGGGAGGGAGGGGGGCATTTTGAATGCAGGCAGTGTTGTTAGGCCTGCAACCATTTTGCCTAGTTTTCAACCTTTATGCCCAGGGGTAGTGAGTGTTGCATGGGCCTAGTCTTTCTGTGGGGTGTCTTGAATTTAAACATCATGGAGGGCCTGGATGGTTTGGGATTGTGCTGATTTTTCTGTGATTTTCGTTTTATGGGCCTGTTGTTGTGGCCTTTTCACCAGGGGTAGTGAGTGTTGCATGGGCCTAGTCTTTCTGTGGGTTGTCTTGAATTTAAACATCATGGAGGGGCTGGATGGTTTGGGATTGTGCTGATTTTTCTGTGTTTTTCGATTTTTTGGGGTGTTCATGGGGACAGGCCATGTGGGTGGGGGCCATTTTGAGTGCTGCTACAGGCCCTGGCCATGTGCTGGGAGGGAGGGGGCCATTTTGAATGCAGGCAGTGTTGTTAGGCCTGCAACCATTTGCCTAGTTTTCAACCTTTATGCCCAGGGGTAGTGAGTGTTGCATGGGCCTAGTCTTTCTGTGGGGTGTCTTGAATTTAAACATCATGGAGGGCCTGGATGGTTTGGGATTGTGCTGATTTGTCTGTGTTTTTCGATTTTTTGGGGTGTTCATGGGGACAGGCCATGTGGGTGGGGGCCATTTTGAATGCTGCTACAGGCCCTTGCCATGTGATGGGAGGGAGGGGGCCATTTTGAATGCAGGCAGTGTTGTTAGGCCTGCAACCATTTTGCCTAGTTTTCAACCTTTATGCCCAGGGGTAGTGAGTGTTGCATGGGCCTAGTCTTTCTGTGGGTTGTCTTGAATTTAAACATCATGGAGGGGCTGGATGGCTTGGGATTGTGCTGATTTTTCTGTGATTTTCGTTTTTTTGGCCTGTTGTTGTGGCCTTTTCACCAGGGGTAGTGACTAGTGAGTGTTGCATGGGCCTAGTCTTTCTGTGGGGTGTCTTGAATTTAAACATCATGGAGGGCATGGGATTGTGCTGATTTTTCTTTTTTTTTCGTTTTTTTGGGGGTGTATAACTGAACTGATGTTCCTCTGTCTTCCATTGCTTTTAGGTGCACAAGACTCAAGAGAACCACCAGTGCCAGGAAGAAGTCCTGCAGCGGTATGTGTGTGCAGCATAACGTCACGCGACGTCACGTCTGGCCACGGACAACTCTGCAACTCGTGCAACTGCGGCCTGCTGTTCTGCCCTGCTCTGAAGAAGATGGCCCCAAAAAAAGTTCTCCGTAGCTCCTCTAGCAAGAAAGTTGCCAGTAAGGAGCAGAAGAAGCAAGTTACCAAGGAGGCTGGTGTGCCGGCCGCCGCGTTTTTTGGGAGTAAAAAAACAAGTACGCCTGCAGCAGCAGCGGGATCTGCTGGGGACCAAGCTGGGAGCAGCACCCCCGCTCCATTGGGCTCAGTGCCTCCACCACCACCACCACGCCAACTTAAGTCCAAGCCCTTGAGTGCTGCAGAGGCAGTCAGTGTACTTCTTCAATCACCATCGACCAGTGATGTTGGCTCATCGCAAGAAAGTAGCAGCAATGTCCCTGAATCAACACAGGTTGTTGTAACTCATCTGACAAGTGTTGAACAACCACAGCCGCAACAACAACCACATGTGCAAGTAGTAGTACAAGCCCAAGTACATGTGGAAGGAGAGGCAGCGCAAGGAGATGCGCAAGCAGAGGTGCATGGAGGGTCACAAGTGCCCACAATAGTTGTTCCTCCCGAAGTAGGGGCACATCAGGAAATCGACAATCAAGCCGAGGTATCATTTGAGGAAGCCACTCCTCCTGATGATCATTCATTGTCTTCCACATCCCTAGCAAGGAAAAGATCAAGGTTGGTGTTTACATCTTCTTCAAGCCCACCTCCTTCTGATGATACGGATCCCAATTGGGAACCAGCACCACTGCCGTCTAAGAGTGAGGCACACCATGATCTGACAAAGGTACTTAAGCGTAAAAGGAAGGTCGTCGAAAAACTCATAGTTATAGAGTGTGATGATGCTCAACAAGAAGTGGCGGATACTCCTGCTGATGAAGACTCTCACGACGACGACGCAGTAATCATAAAGGTCACTGCAGCCCCAGCGGGCATGCAGCAAAAAGACATTTTGACCCTAGCCTGAGATGCTGCTGAGCGTGATGATGTTGTCGACGAGGAGGCAATGGAAGAAACACCACAATCATTGGAGTTAACTAGTACACCAACACCTACCGCTTCCATATTTCTTAGTCGCCAGAAGGGACCTCCATCCACCTCGACCTCAATTAGTGGTGGTGAATGGGCAAAACGTACTGAAGTTCGGCAATCCACATCCTCCACTTCATCTGGAATTAGCAGCAGGACCACCACCACCAGTATCGCCGCCTCCTCCGGCCCCCAAAGACATTTCAAGTCCGCAGTTTGGGACTTCTTTAGTGTTTGCCCAAAAAAGGAAAACTTTGCCATTTGTAGCATTTGTAAGTTGGCAGTTAGTCGTGGTAAGTTTGGTTCCAACTATGGTACCGGAGGCCAGAGAGGTCATCTTGAAAGAAAGCACGCTGCCAAATGGATTGCCCACCTACAGGCGATCAAGGAAGCCCGAATTGCACGTAATGCTGTTTCATCTGATGATGACGAGGAGGAAGAAGACGTGTCAAACACTTCACTTACACCCAGTACCCCTGTCAGCAGCACAGCAGAGGACGGCCCGGGACCAGGGTTCGATTCCCGGCGCGGCAGGGTCGTGGACCAGGGTCAGCGGACTCGATAATTCTCGCCTCGGTGCCCACTCTGATCAGCGATCACACTCGGCAACTCTGGGCATTAGCTTGCCTCATCTTCACTAACGGCCCCACCAGACCGTCGGGGATGCCTGGTCTCACCCTGGAGATACCCATTAAGGGACCATCTCTCAGGGTAGCCAGGAAGGGTTTCGCAGCGGTCGAAGCGCCTTGGGACCCTACGGGTAAGTAGTGCGCTATATAAATGCCTATACATTTACATACATACATTTACATTTACCCCATGTGAGCCACACTAAGAGTGTGGGAGAGAGTGAGACACCAATGCGAAAAAGTTCATCAGCGAGCGTAACTGGGTTGAAGATATCATCATCATCATCATCCCGTAAATGCTTGGTCCAGGGCAACATTAAAAAGATGCTGTTTACAGAAGCGCAATATGAACGCAACCACCCACTGACGCGTCTGTATAACACTAAGCTGGCTAAAATGCTAGCTCTGGACCTTCTCCCTTTTTCTTTTGTAGAAGGTGTTGGTTTTCTAGAATTAGTGGCAGCGCTCTGCCCTAAATGGAAGGGCCCTAGCCGGTTCTATTTTGCCAGAGTTGCGGTTCCAGGACTACATGAAGATGTGCTGGAGGTGATTGGGGCATCTTTGCAGAAGAGTGCTGTTCGCACTATACATCTGACAACAGACATGTGGACCAGTGGCGCAGGCGCTGATTACATGTGCATCACTGCACACTGGGTCTCTTTTTCAGGGGTTAAAGCAAAGCTAAACGCAGGTGCTGACCCGGACCAAGTTTTTAAAGCTGCTCGGAAACATGCAACACTAGCCATGTTTGGTTTGGAGAAACGTCACACAGCACAAAACATTTTTGATGAGTTTAACACAAAGGTCCTTGACTGGCTGTCCCCAAAAAAACGCCAGATTGGTTATGTTTCCACGGATAATGGCTCCAATGTAGTTAAGGCCATGGAGCTGGGTCAGTATTTCAGAGTGCCGTGTTTGGCGCACTGTATAAACCTGGTTGTCAAAAAATTCTTGAGTGAGAAAGACAGTCCAGCGTACGAGGTAGTGGACACCTGCCGAAAAATGTGCAACCATTTCAGCCATTCTTTTAAGGCCCGGAAGCATCTGAGGAGCCTGCTACATGAACGCCGAATGCCAGTGAAAACACTCATCCAGGAGGTGGCAACACGTTGGAACTCAACCTTCTACATGCTTGAGCATCTGTATGAGCAGTATACGGTACTCGATCACTATTTCTTAAAACAGGGTACAGCTCAGAAGGACCTGAGGATGTGTGGGGCGCAATGGGACATAGTGAAAAGCCTGACACGCATGCTTCGTCCTTTTGAGGTTTTCACGCGTGCAGTCAGCAAGGAGGACTGTAATTTGGGAAAAGCTATCCCATTGTTGTACACGCTGGAGCACCAACTGAAGGAGGTGTCTTCTGTGTTTTAAAAAGATGAAAAAAACAAAGACCCTTTTGTTTTGGCGGAGAAATTATTAGAGCGCCTACAAGGTGATGAACGTCTTCAAATGATTCACTCACACCAGCATTTTATTTGTACTACTATTCTGGATCCATGCTACAAAAAGGCGCTGGCAGGCCGAGCATTCTTTCCTTTTGCTGATGAAGATGTTACAAAGTACAAACGTTGGCTAGCCATGTCAGCCAAGAGGTTTGAAAGAGAACGGCAGAAAATTGATGGAAAAGGCAGTACATCAGCATCAGCATCAGCAGGCCACCCCCAGTCAAAACAATCCACTTCTGCACCTGTGGCTGTGGCACAAGTGACCTCTCAGCCGTTAAAGACACCGGCAACCGGATCATCTGCACCAGACACAACAGTAACATTGGATGCTGAAGAGGATTAGCTAAATCAGCTTGGGTTTGGTTCTCAAAAGGTCACAGCAAAAGCTAAGCAAAGTGGAGGAACTTTGGAGGACCTTGAGTCGATGGTGCAGGACAATCTGAATGACTCAATAGAGGTCTATGTTAATGCTGAACCATTGGCGTATTGGCATGGGAAAAAAGAATTGTGGCCACAGCTCTCCAACCTGGCTTTAAACTACTTGTCTTGCCCACTCGCAAGCGTGTCTTCTGAACGTGTTTTCAGTGCTGCTGGTGGCATTGTAACTCCCAAACGGAGCCGCCTCTCGCCCAAAAATGTGGAGAGGTTAACAATGATCAAGATGAATCAGCAGCTCATACCACCAGATTACCGAGTACGAGAATGCACGCCGGATGAAGACGAGGTGGACAGCAACGTAGATGAGGGAAGTTCTTCTCTGTCAGGTGACACTGAGCTCACCCTGCCTGAATTTGCAGAGTATGATGACGAAGCCTTATTCTTATTCCTGGACCCTGACACCGAGCCCTGAAAATAAGACAATGAATCAATAACTTTCTTTTTCGTCCTTATTCACTTTTATTCCTGTGTGTCTGTCTTTCTTTGTTGTGCACAGTTAATATAATTCAAACTTTAATCACCTAATCACAAAAACAAGCCCATCAGCAGAACTGTCTTCACTTGTTTGCTTATTGATTTGAAGGTGCCGCAGTCTGCATTCCTCAGGTTCACAAGTTCAGAAGAACATGCTCCTCTATCCTCCTCCTCCAGACTCCTATTTCCATCAAAGCAGAGGGCTGGATTACGCCCAATGAAGAAAGACTCAGCACTTGTGAGGGTGTTCTACTTCTTTGCGGGTGAGTTGACAGCTCTGGGGCCATTGCTGGGAAGCTCCAATACCGGATAAAAGTGGTTTGGACCAAATCGGAGGCAGAATTTTTTTTGCATTTTTGCTGACTTGCTTGCCTTTCAGGTGCTCTTTGGGGGGGTTCCGAGTGTTTGTGGGTGAGTTTTGGGGTCTGGGAGCACTGCTGGGACAGTCTAATCTTGATTGCATTTGCTTTTCAGGAAATCCGTGGTGGAAAACGGGAGTTATGACCTAGCTGCACAGCGCGTTTGGACCGAAGGCCGAGAAATATTGTAAGTATGAAATTTTCCTTTTTGGCTGTTTGGGGGTGTTGTGCTTTTTTGCGGGTGGGTTGGCGGGTCTTGGGGCATTCCTGGGAAGGTCTAATACCGGATAGAAGTGGTTTGGACAAAATCCATGCAGAATATTTTTTTTTGCTATTTCTGACATTTTGCTCAATGTAGCGTTTTCGGGGGCCTGTTTGGGGGGCTTCCTGGTGTTTGTGGGTGGGTTTCGGGGTCTGGGAGCACTGCTGGCTATGGATACTTTCGTTTGCAAGAGGTTTGAAGCAAATCCATGGTGGCAGAGGGGAGTTAGGGCCTAGCTGCAGAGCGCGCGCGGAGTGATTTTGGAAATCGGCAAGAAAATGACTAAGTCCCCATTTTTGTACTTTTGCTTTTTGGCTGTTTGGGGGTCTGCTACTAGTTTTGTCCTGGGTTGACGGCTCTGGGGCCATTGCTGGGAAGCTCCAATACCGGATAAAAGTGGTTTGGACCAAATCGGAGGTGGAAATTTTTTTGTGTTTTTGCTGACTTGCTTGCCTTTGAGGTGCTCTTTGGGGGGGTTCCGGGTGTTTGTGGGTGAGTTTTGGGGTCTGGGAGCACTGCTGGGACAGTCTAATCTTGATTGCATTTGCTTTTCAGGAAATTCGTGGTGAAAAACTGGAGTTATGGCCTAGCTGCACAGCGCGTTTGGACCGAAGGCCGAGAAATATTGTAAGTATGAAATTTTGCTTTTGGGCTGTTTGGGGGTGTTGTGCTTTTTGGCGGGTGGGTTGGCGGGTCTTGGGGCATTCCTGGGAAGGTCTAATACCAGATAGAAGTGGTTGGGACAAAATCCATAAGGAAAAGCCTTTTGGCACTTTTTGTAACTTAGGGTTCGTTAGGGTTAGCCCTAGCAGCAGGATTGCATGTGTTTCGGGGTGTTCTAGATTTTTGCAACTGAGTTCTGGGGTCTTAGAGCACTTGTGAGAATTTGTAATTTTGGTTGCAAGTCATTTGAAGAAAATCCATGGTGGGAAAGGAGGGATTTGGCATAGTTAAAGAAAGCCTCTGCCACTATTCTTAACTTAGGGCTCGTTAGGGTTAGCAGTACTTCTATTGCATGTGTTTGGGTGGGGGGGTTTTCGAGTCTTGGAGCGATGCTGGCTATGGATACTTTTGCTTGCTTGCAAGTGGTTTGAATACAATCCACGGTGGGTAAGGGGGTATTTGGGCCTACTTTTTTTTTCGGAGTACGTTTTGTCACCAGTTTTCTGCTAGGCCTCATTTTTTTAGATCTGATTGGGGGTCTTCTACATTTTTGCAACTGGCTTTAGTAAGGGTCTGGGTGAAAGCACTGCTGGGAAGGTTTAATTTTGTTCTAAAACACAGTTTACAGTACACCTAGCTTGAGGGGAAAGATCCGCTAAATTAATTTGCCCATACTTATTTATCCTTGAAAAGGTGACTCAGACAGAGTACGCACTTTCAAAAATGTTGTACTGTCTATTAGGAAAATCAAAGTGTGACTTTTTGCACTACACAGCGTACATACCTTATATTTATTTATCAGTGCTGTTTTTCGTTCAATAATTACAGGCCGGGTTTCAGTCTGTGCAATGGGGAAAAAAGGATGGAGTCAGGCTTCACATTAGCGAGCCGCAATTCAGCATCCGCCAGGCAGGCAGTGGACAGGGTGTCTTCTGGTCACCAACATTGAGGGACGAAGCGTCAGCTGGAATGGAGGAGTGCCGCTAATAAGAGGAATTGTTTGCTGCATGCAACTTACTTACCAAATTCAACAGGACAACTACAACAATACATACACAGTATCCATTCTTTTATTCAATGAGTGTGTGTGACTGCATTTCTTGGATCTCTCTCTGCTTCTAAATTGATCCCTACAGCCATTCTATAGGTTTTACTTCGGCTATTTTTAAACCTAATTTAATGTAGCCCTGTACTGTCGCATTCTGTCATTCACGGTTGTCGAAAGTACTACTTACTTTTCTGTAACAATGCATTCAGTAGTGCATGCACTTCCTTTATGTCACGTAAAAGATTTATGGTTAGCTTTGTACCCAAAGATTTCTTTATGTTCAATTATTGTTTGTCCATGCTGTGCTTTTTTTTTTCTCTCAACAAAACCTACCCAAAAAGAAACCCCCATTCCCATCCATTTTACAAACCCTAACCCTCTTCCCCCGGGTTGTGTGGTTTTGCTTGATCTGTGACTAAATTACATCAATAATTCCACACACTTGCTGGGGAGGATAAGGTCATAGCAACAGGCTGGTGAAGGAATCCGAGGATATATTCTAGACTTACTCAGCTTCAGTACTATTTCTTGCAGTAGTAGCCAATGTCAAAGAAATCCTACACAAGTTCAAGTTATACTATCAATACTTTACCATTTGTTAGGCTACATTGTGGCACTGTTGTAGTCTAGTGTACTGTCACCTGCTCTATCGTACCGTTGGAATGCTACAGTAAGGACAAACCAGGTTTCATTTTCGTTTTTTCCATAGCCATGCAACTGCCACTTTGTCACACCACTAGTACCACCGAAATGAGGAATTTCAGCCGCCCTGGATTGCAACCTTAATCGCCATTTCCCGTGGAGCCAGCCCTGGGCCTAGCCCTACTTTCAAACAGAAATTACAGGTAAGATAAGCGTTTGGTTGGCGGTAGTATAATGGAGTATTAGGAGAGACGAGAGATTGACGGTAGTACTACTAAAGTCCTAGGACTATTCAGGAAAACAAACTTACTGTTAAACCCCCACCCACAAGACTCAAAAGCAGTAAAAAACAGGTATGGTCAGATAAAGTTTCAAAAAGTATATTTTTACAGCCCTAACAAAATAATCTCCCGACAGACCCTCCCTAACCCCAACGATTGTCCTTCAAAAGTCCCCAAAAAACCCAACTCCCAATTACCACCCCCCAAAAGTCTCTAAAAAAGGGGTAAGGGACACTACGGCAGGGTGCTGTTGACTTTAGCAGCCAGGGCATCATGCTCCTTGCAGAGGGTGGCATGTTCGAAGCGGAGGCCCTCCACCAAGTTCTTATAGTTCAGGACCTCCTGCTTCCGGTAGGATAGTCTGAGGGATAAGCGGCGCCGGCGTGCCTTGCAAATCCTGTGGGGGGCAGCTGCTGTCTTTGCTGCTCGGCGGTGGCGTTTGGCTTTGGTAGCCCTGCTCCGTACCGCTGGAGCACTGCGCTGGCTGGCAGCCCGCACTGAGGAGGATGCAGCTGTCCCAGTGGACGTTGTTGTAGTACCAGACTGCGTCTCCTCCTCCTCCAGGGCCACCAGCCGCCGATATTCAGCGACAGTGGCATCCAGCCTCCGTTGCCAGGCCATTCGAGCCAGCTCCCTCCTCCTTGATGGTCTCTTGGATTTGGAAGGAACAACTATATGAAGAAAGAAAGACATAGTCTTTAACCAATGCTCCTTAACCCCTTCCAGGCTCATGACGAGCTGGGCTTGTCATGGTGTAGCCTCCTCAAACACTGATGACGAGCCCAGCTCGTCATGAACAATGGGTTTTTAAAAATATCAGCATGGGTGCAGAATTCCACTAGCACGCATGTGGTTAAGATTAACACAAAATGATTGAGCAGAAAGTTGTCACAGTACAAGTAGCAAATTGAAAGCACAGTACATAACTATTGAGGACAGTATCTATGTAACCTCCGACTTCTTCATCCTTGCTCTAACATTAGTGGGAGTTCAAGGAACAAATGCTACGAGCACTATGGACTTCCATTACAGTCGACTATGACAGTACACCAGTCTTATTCTTCTTCTTCTCTCTTGTTTAGGAAAATTGGTACGTTATCTTATGCAAGCCGGCATAATGCCAGCACAGTGAACTTGCACCCGAGAAAAACAGACGCACACCATGGTGAGTGAGACAGACTTGCGTTACTGTACCAGTCCAGTACATGCAGGTGGTGAAGCTCTTACTTTTCTATTACGGGTGGCACTGAGAATACTCTGTTAAAAGGGCTACTGCTTAATTAATTTAGCTTTCACCCTACAGTGCAAATGAGTATTAGAAAAGGAAAATGAAGAAGCTAAGTAATCTAATTATCTATCACTTCACATGGGATGTATTTGATGACATGTGGGATGACTTTAGGTGCTTTGCTTATTATTGAGTGAACAGTGATACACCTACACATGAATGACGTACTACTACTAAACTAAAGCTATTAAGAGAGGTAGGGAGTGTCCACCGTAATAACCGGATATATGCTGTGCTTGCAGTTGCAATACAAACTACTGCTACTATTCATGGTAGTATTTGGACAAAATTACAACTTCTTTTCCTTGCCTTTCCTACACTGGAACGGACGTGCGGGTGCGGTGTTACATGCTCTTCAAAGTAACACTTAGTTCATCCAGTGACCGTCTACTCTCTCTAGATACACATATGCTATCTAAGAGTCAGATAGTACCATGAATGATCCAGGCATCCATCCATTCAAAGTATATGCACACATACAGTTTCTGTTTCACCCACCCAGGCTGTTCTCCTTCCACCCATCCTTGCTTCATCATTCACCCAGCCATGCACCATACCATATTCTTTCCTTAACCAGCCACCTCGGGGACCAAGCAAACACATATCATTCTTCTTTGCCAGTCATCATTACATTTCTCGTCCTTCCACACTTACTTACACCCTTGTTTCGCTTTTCGTTCATCCAATCCATCAAGGGAATCTCAGATCTGATTGGGATTCTTCTCGCCAAAAACTTCACAGCTAAGTCGAAGTACATTTAGAGGAGGCTACTACCTGGTTTATTTATAATACACTCGTGCAGAAAGCACACTCTGCAGTCTTCAATCTCAATAAGCAAGGAATATATAGCTTACCTCTGCCCGCCACCACCGTGTCATCCCTCACAGAATTGTCCGGCACTTCCACCGCCTCCTCCCCAGAGTTGTCCTCGTCCAATGCCACCACCAACTCCGCGCTGGCCCCGCCTCCAGATGTTCCACCTACAAAGTACATTTAATAATGTTAGAATACACCACTCACTACTATATAATATTTGGTCTAGGAGGAAGAAAGAAATGTGAAAAAAACAGTATACAATTTAATAATTTGTGACTGTCTACTCTAAAGTAAAAATGTCCCTTTTTCCAGGGAAGGCTGTTGTCTTGCTGCACTTTTTGGCACAACTGTTGAATGCTTGCTTTTTATTTTTAACACGCACCACTTTTTCTCCTAACAGACAGAAGCTTTACTTCAAAGAACACGAGCAGGATCAAGTTCAAACCAGGTGAGAGCTCGGCTCGACCACAAGAAATGTGTCCAATTAATCGTCAGCACTAAGCACTTTTCCATTTTCAGTTAAACGTTTACTTTTATGACAAACTTGATTTTAATAAATGTGTTTACTTTTAATGAAGCTTTTAAACTTAAATAGACGCTGTGGTTTTTGGTCCTCCAGACTAGAGTGGATGAGCTAAAGGTTTTGCAATTTTTGCAAGCATGAGTCCGTGCCTCTGACATCATTGCGGAATAATCATCGGTGACTTTGGGAGCTAAATGACTCTGCCACACTATCTAGTCAGTAAGGAGTTTGGGGGTTCAACTACAAAGTCTGTTATCACTGAGGTATGTGGAAAGTCTAACAGCACCTATTATAATTGATAAGCTAAGCAATGCATTATTTAGTGTCCATAGTTCTGTTTGTGCAGATTTGTCCCTGCAACAGTAGTAGAATGGATTGTCCTCCTATCCAAACCAAAAGTAAAGTAGTATCTTATTCTTTCTTGGTGGTCATTCACCTTTTTATTGTTGGCAATTGTCAAAGCATAAACATTTAGAAGACTTGAAAAGACATTATGGACAATCCCAGAGGACTGCACTCAGTGCATAGAGCTATTGCTGACTAGAATGGGAGTCCAATGGAATTGCCAAATGTGCAATCTTAGTTAGCTACACAGACAGACTAATAAGAATAATCTAGTAATACCACACGGAGTCATAGTCGAGGCAGGATAAGAATTTAGATCCAGTCTACAAGAAGATCAAAGACGATTTAGAAAAAATCGAATGAGGAACGCTGGGAAAAAATAAGTACTCTATATTAAAATTAAAACTTACTGGGGCCAGCAAAGGAGCCCTCGCCTGCCCGATCCTGGCCTGCATCCTGAACAGCACCCTCCTCCTCCTCCTCCTCCTGTGTCCTCCTCTTGCCCCTGGGGGAAGCTGATGTACAACATGAAAGAAAGAAAAACAGAAAACATGGATGATATTTGTCAACCAAATCAAACATTTCAAAAGAACTAACAAATATTTTGGCGAAATAGCAAATAGACAACTATTCCACGGGATATATTATTGACCAATCTCATGTGGTCTACTACGTTATTAGTATTGCTTGATTTGCGGACCGTCGAATTGGAAACTTCTTATGTAACTCACTAAACAAAGTACTAAAAAGGTTTGCCTAGGATTGGCAGGCAGCAGTCCGCAGCACGCGAAGTGACAGCCAAAGTCTATTGTGATTGCAGATCAGCGACAACACTAAAGTTTCCTACTACATTAACCAGTCATTAAAATATTCTAACTATCAATCCACCACCACTATTTCTTCTTATCGCCATGTGTACAAAGGAAGGACTGGACTTGAGTCTGTAGGGGCTGATTTAGAAGCCCCTTGCGGCTCTTTTGCTCCATTGTTGCGTGACTTTTGTGACGCAGCGACAGCACAAAAGAGGCGCAATGGTGCGGCGTATATTAACAACGTGACGCATATGGGAGATGCATCACGTTGTAAAGCCCTGCGCCATCAGGGGGCGTTCCGGCGCAAGGGAGGGCGTTCCTGCGCAGGAACGCATCCTAAAAGTGGCTGAGGGAAATCTACAAGATTTCAATCACTCACTTTAACGACAATGATGCGTGACTCAAACCCTGCGCCTGCTTGAAGCTGACGTACGGCTTGACGCAGCATTGGGGAGATAGGGCACCCCAGAGCATTGATGGAGCTGCGCCATCGTTGCGACGCAACTCCAGCAATGCGCCGCCCTTACGGCACAGATGCGTAACGCTTTGGTGACGTGTTGGGCCCATGGTGCGCCGCATTGTAAATACGGTGCACCATGGGTGATAGTGGCGTGGCGCACAATTACTGGCGCATCCCTGCTACTTTGCAGGGATGTGCCGGTAATTAAAAATCTGAACCTTAGTGTGTAGCATTACGCAGTTCTTTAAACTACACTCATACATAATTTCACAGGCCAATGAAATGAACACAAAATCGAAAACAAATAAGCATAGTAGCAACCTTACTGAGAAGGAGAGCAGTGCACCTGAAATGCACAGAAGATTTTGAAATATAATTTACCTACAATGTAATGAGCAGCATTATTGCTCTTGGTAAAAAACAAAAATTTGCAATATAATAACACAGCAGGAGAAAACAGAGTAGTAAAGAAATAGCTACTACTACTCACTAAGCCCGGGGATCTCGAGGCCAAGCAGGTCGAGCAGATCTCGTTCACGGGTCAGGACATCCGTCCAGCGGTGGGTGGCCTGGTTGTAGGTGCGCCTGGACCCGAGAGTGGTGGTACATGGCCCGGCACACCTTCTCCCACTGCTTCCGGCGCTCCCGCATCCCGTACCCGCCTCCGATCTTGCCGCCTGCCATTATGGTCCTGGGGAGGTGGCGCTGTACATAGAACACTAGTGCGGCCACCTCCTCTGTGCTAAAGATCTCCTGTGGCATCACTAGCTCCCCCCTCAAACGCCCGCACGGGAGCCGGGCACGGGGTGCGGGACCCTTCCCCTTCTCGGGATGCTTCCCGGCTCCCTTCACCATGGTCTGGGCGGAAAGGAATAAAGAAAATAGAATAGGGAAGAGAAGAAAAGAAAAGAGTTTAAAAAAGTAGTTTAAAATTAACCAAAAGTAGCAGTAAACACAAAAATATAGGGCTAGAAAAATAGAGGGATAGATAATAAGTAAAATAGATCAAAAATAAATTCAAACAACCAAAGGATGGCAGAGATTTAGAGAAGATACAAAAAGCATGCCCAGAACCATAGCAATGAATGAGAAACAAGATGGCCGCGCGGGTAAGTTCGCGCGAGATGTTCCTCGCGAACACTCGCGAAATTGTACTGGCGAGCCGCACACTTTGCGAGATTACACTTCGCGGCCGGAAACGGAAATACGTCATGCAAACAAGATGGCCACGCCCTTGAACAACTGCGAGGGTAAGTTCGCGCCTTGCGCTACGAGCGGCTTGCGAAAACGCACAAAACCTTGCGAACTAACACGCCGCAAAAAAAAATCGCATATTCGCACGAATTCGCGGCTTCCGAATCCGATCTCGCGCGTCTCCGCGCCCCGCGAATCCCGCGAAATTGCAGAAAAACGAGTTTTGCAAAACTGAAAGCACTCTGCAGGTGCAAGAGTTCAAACTCATCATTAGTAACCATTCCCTGTAGTGCTTCCTGACTGGGGCCCCTCCAGAGTTCAGTTGCTAGTTGCAACAATTGTATGACCCTGCTCTGACCCTCACAGCAGGCTCATAGAATAGCTAGAAGTAGGCCACAAAGGTCATGGAAAAAAAATTGCACTGCAACAGAAAGCAAATTACTGATAAGGAAGCAGGTGCCAGACCTGGAATTTTAAAACAGTGACACATTAATAAACTAACCCCAAATTAATCTATTTCAGTTGAAGCAGGGCAGGTGTGCTTGCTTTCCCCCCCCATAATATTCAGTGATGATGAACCAGAGGGTGGCATTGATGTAACAGAGGGTGGCATGGGTGAAACAGAGGGTGGCAGTGGTGAAACAGAGGATGCTGGGAGGCTGTGATGATGAACCAGACGTAGAAACAACATAGTCGCGACCGTTGCGAGCCGACAAGTAAGTTCGCTATTGCGAACTAGTACTAAACCCTCGCGAACTGGCAGAAACCCTTGCGAACACAAAAAAAAATCCGCAAATTCGTGAGAATTCGTGGATTTTGCGGATTGCGAGTTCGCAAATTCGCAAAATTCGCGAACGCCAGATTCGCAAAATTCGCCCATGCTTAGTAAGGTGTCAAACACTTTGGAATACTACCCCAATTCTGGTGGCGGGGTAGCATTCCACCCTTCTAGAGGGAAAAGACATGTAGGTTACTGCCTTACCCGGTTAAAGTTAAACAGAGCCTCAGCATCACAAAATGCCACAGACACGAGTCTGACCTCCTGTTGCTGGGGGAAACTCCAGCAAGGGCGGCCTGGACAATAGGTTTCCTGTCCAGGGAGGTGCCAGTACTTCCCCCGACATGGGTTTTGTGTATTGGGGCAGGGAGGGCTTCATTCAGTGAATGCATCTAGACACTGCCTGGGGCACACAAGGTACTCCATGCATAGCCCGGTTCAAACCAGTTGCTGGGGCACTCCAGCCCCAGCTCTGGCGTGAAACTGGACAAAGGGAAAGGGGTGTAACCACCCCCTTCCCAGGCCCACCCATAGGAGGGACCTAGGCAGGGAAATCCAGACCCTTAGCTTAGTATATGTATAGGAGCTGTGTCCCCAGGACTTTAGATTATCCTGGAAAGAAACTTTGATACATAACTTTTGGACCGTCCACATTCTATTCTGACGAGAAGACGGAAGACATCTCCCTTGTGGTCAAGGAGTGACTACCCTGTGCAAACAGTCACCACCAGTAACTTGCCAGTCTGCTTTGTCGATGCTCCTGCCGGAACCCGAAGACTCAGTGACACAGGAACTGGACTCTCAGACTTCTCTAACTCTGACCCACATCCACAGCAAAGCTGAGACCCGTAGCAGACACGAGAGACGTGGGACCGGACACCCTGGACATCCTGCATTTTGCTAACTGCTCGACTACTGAGGTACCCTTGCAGTTGTGCATTGGGGTATGGGAAGCCCCAGACCCGAGCACCATTTGCACCAAAGCTCAGCCCTCCACACTCCACGAGTGCCACGTAGGGCCCGCTCTTGCATTTCAGCTTGACGCATCTTCCTGGCTCCTTGCCCATTGGCTAGTGAGCCCCCTGAAGGCTTTTCTTTTAAACTAACCTGCGTTCCTGGTTGCTCCGGCTTGCTCCAGCTTCCCTTTAAAGGAAGAGTGCAACAGACCTTGCTGGTCTGCAACAGAGCCAATCTTGACATCCTGCGTGGGTTGCGGTTGCAAAGGCTTGTTGGGTCCAATCCGGATACCGACACAGCAGTCAACTAGATCTTTTGTAGGACAGCTCGAATCCAGTGCCTGGACATCGTCGATGCCTCCTGGAACTCGTGGCTGAAGAGACAAGCTCACCTTCAAGCACGCAACATCGCCTGGTTCCTTCCTGGTCACTGGCTATTGACCTAGACTCTGTCCCCTCTGCTTTCAGGTTCTTCACATCGCCGATCCACCCTTGGATCCACCCGGTCACTTTTCCTCTGGTCACCTGCAGCACTTCTTTGCAGATCTCCATAGAAAACTACGACGAAACCCGACACGAAAAGACACCTATGCACCCGGCTTCCCTGGGTGGGATAACACGAGTACTCCGGTGCTCCCGTGGGTCTTGACTCTCGAAGTGTCCTAGTTTAAAAGGGTTCCATCCTAGTCCACCTGGAAGTGTCCTTAAACAGTAACTTTGTAACTTCTTAGTTTCCCATTATAAGTTAATGGTAACTCGCTACTGTGTTTAGACACTGCACGTGTCTCCCGTGGGCCTCCTACTTCCTAACCATTGGTTTAGTGTAGTCCCAGCGATTCTACAGGCCCTAGGCCTGCTGTCTAACTCTCACGTGGTTCTTATACCACTTGCTTAGTATATGGTTTGTGAGGCCCCTAGGGCATAACTGTATTTGTGCAACTTATTGTATGCTAATTGAGTAACTTGTGATGCACTTCGACCTCTGACCTCATAAAGAGTGCAGAGGGGTTGTTTTTAGAATAAATACATATATATTTGATATATACCTTGTGTGGTATCCTTTCATTTGGTATTCAAGGGATTATTATTTTTAAAACCTCTTGTTTCACATGCTCTCCGAAGTCTTAGCCTATGACTGCTGGTCCATGTTACCACTAGGATAGCTTGTCTATAAGGTTGACTTTACAACCACCATCAATAAGGATCGATTAGACTGGTACAAGGTGCCCACAAGAATATTGGACATCATATGCCAGGCTAACTTCTCACATTGGTGTGCAGCGGATGGGATAAGAGCTTGCTGTTGTTTTACCATATAATCTTGAAATATCATTTGAAAGATCACATTAAGGTACCTGTAGGTACATATAAATCAAGTTCTTATAATACATAAGTTCTACTGAACTTAGCAGTTGTAGGTGGTAAGGGCCTAGCACATCCTGACTACAACTCCTAGAGAGGTTCTAGTAGGAACCCATATAGTGTAGGTAGGTGCACACACCACACCTCACTAGAAAATGTCCTTTGAAGCAGGCCCTAGTGGACCTCTTCAAGAAGAAACCCAGAGGGTGCCTTCTAAGTATGACTCATTCACTTTTCATGAACTGAGAAGACTGTGTGCAGTCAGAAAGTTGAGACAAGGACAGAGTCCAACCTTTAACGACCTGGTAGATATCTTAGTGGCTCATGATGTAGAGAATGCATCAGACCCAGGTAACCAAGGAGGTAGACAGGGGGGGCATCTCTCAACAGAGGAAAATACTACTGGAGATGATCCAGTGGTCTCTGATGAGGATGATGACCAGGATGCAGCTGATGAAGCTCCCCTGAGCAACATAGGACTGTCTGGAGGTGCAGAGGGCCATGGTAGTCCCCCCGCTAACCTTCCAAATAGGCCTAACAGTGGAACCAGAAGGCCCAGATCACTGTCCAGTGGTTCTGATCATTCTGATTCCTCAGTAGGGTCCAGTCCCTCTGCTGTGAGGAGGATGACTTCCCCTCAGAGGAGAGAGCACAAAGCTAGGATGAAGGAAGTCAAGCTTAAGATCAAGAGGCAAGAAGTTGCCCTTGCAAAAGAGACGCTGGCTCTTGAAAGAGAAAAAACGTTGTATGGGCTAGAGCATACAACATACACTAGTTTATTTAAGGCATGTATGGACATCGTGTGACAGACGTAGCGCCAACTATAAAAATAAGATTAACGTATGAAAATTGAAGATATTAGTGCAATGGGACCAATTGCAATTTGATTCAAACCTTGTCCAACACATCCCTTTTTGCACCTACCGACAAGATGCAATTTGACGATATAGCTCAGATTACAACCAATAAAGCTGAAACTCTTGGATTCACAACAGAAGCCGCTGAAGAAATTTACGGTTTGATACAGGAGACCAGAGCATTCACCCCTCAAATCATCGCAACTGCACAGTTGTTACGGCAATTCGAATATATAGGTAAAAAAGAGATTAATCAAAGGCTACACGCAACCACCTTAATTCATTATCATAAGAACAAAAGGATTCCAAGGGGATTAAGAGTAGCCCTGAAGCCAATGCTTTCTAAAAATAACAAGAAATTCATCGAAAAATGGTATCAAATATTAAGCAAATGTTCATTAGACCTAATTCTCCTTATAGTAGTAGAACTCTCTAAGATATTGAACGAATTAGAAGAAGAAATAGAAAATATCAAAAAAGAATTGAATAAAGTTTCAGATTTACAAACTATGCTGGATGACATTAACACAAAGTTAGCAAGATATGCTAAAGAAGTGAACGAACGCAAAGTGAGGAAGTATCGACGAGATACGATTGATTATAAATTAGAAGAAGTATATACATGGGCTGAAATTTATAATCAAAAGAAATGGCAACAACCACCACAAAAATCCAATACCGGTTCTTCACAAGAAAGTGTAGTCTCAGACTCAGATATTGCACATACCCGTGGTCATCACCACTAAACCAATTGAGAAGAAAAAACAAGTCAACACAGCACAACAACCAGCTTTTTTAGAGATAAGCCCAGCTGCTAACGCTCCACCACAAATAGAAATGTCAGGAGGGGCAAAGGAAACCGAGGAAGAACGAGACAAGAGAGTGACAAGAAGCCAAACGAAAGTGACTTAGTCATTAACATTTCATCTAGAAAACTCACTAAAGCTCAGACTACAATTTTAGACAAAGGCACAACCTTTGTCCCAACATACAAATCCAATGTACCGGAGACAGAAGTAGCACTCTTCAAATTATTCAGATCTCGGAAACTACGAGACTTCTTTAAAGACAATCAAACCACATCAGATGATGCCCAAGAATTGTTCTCAAAAGAATTTAAATCCAAAAGCAATTTTTGTGCACCATTTTCTCACAAAACAATTGAGGCTTTCGAGAGAACTGTCCAGGTGGAAATCCAAAAGATCGCTTTCGCTAAACCTAAGAGAAGTAACCTTTCCAAAAAAGAATGGAATACGCTGCAAAATCTCAGTCAAGGTACAAATCTAACTTTTCAAAGAGCAAATAAAGGAGAGGCACTCATTGTTATGGACACCACCTTTTATGCTACAAGTGTTAATAATCATGTTAAAAACAAAGAAATCTACTTACCACTAGATACTGATCCCACCCATGAATATCAAACCACTTTACAAAGAATATTAGACCACGCTTTGGAAATGAAATTGATAAATGAAAAAACTCACTAATTTTTCAAGACAAAATACCCTCACAGACCAAAACTATATATGCTACCAAAAATACATAAGGACTCCAAAAATCCACCATTCAGACCCATAGTTTCAGCCTGTGGCTCTATCTCCGAACCGATTGGTAAATTTGTAGACTGGTATCTGCAACCAATTGTGCAACAAAGCAGCACATATATCAAGGACACAACCGCATTTCTAAATCTCCTGAAAACCATTACTCTAGAGGAAGGAAAAAACTACTGGCTGTGTACTGTGGATGTCACAGCCCTCTATACTTCAATTCCACACAATGAAGGAATCGAGGCCCGAGAATGGTGTTTGTTAAACAGTGAAATGATATAAACACACAAGATATTCCTGCTTGAACTCATGCAATGGCACTTTACCACAGCTATTTTGAATGGCAAGGCAAATTCTACAACCAATGTAACGGAACATCAATGGGCTTCGGGGGGGGGCACCTTCGTATGCCAATATTTACATGTCCAAATTTGAAACGTATTACATTTTGAACAACCCAAATTGGATAGCAAATTTGATTGTTTTTAAACGATATATTGATGATATATTCCTCATATGGAGCGGTGAAAAAAGGCAACTGGAAAGAAACATTGAAATCATGAATACCCACAATGAGAGAATAAAATTCACCCACAATATAAGCAATCAATCTATTGCATTCCTGGATGTTAAAGTCATGATAATCGACAAGAAATTAAGCACTAAGGTTCACATAAAAACAACTGACAGAAACTCAAGCTTATTATACCAAAGTTTTCATCCAGACACTCTAAAAAAACACCTTCCGACTTCACAATTTATCAGACTCAAAAGGATCACTTCAGACCCCATTGACCTACAAGGAGCATTCACTGATCAAATGAATAAATATCATCAAAGTGGATATCCACAAGAGATTCTTGATGAATCAATCAAAAAAAGTCACTGATATATCTAGATAAACTCTATTAACACCAAGATACAAGGATACTGAGAAAAAAACTGTGTGTACTGAAATACTCAACTGAAGCATTGAAAATCAAATGAATAATCAATAATCACTGGTCACTCATCAAGATGGAACCTGACCTACAAGGATTGTACAGTGATCATATCACTTTCGCCATCCAGAGATCAAAATTTTTTAAAGAAATTCTAACCTCCACTAAAAATAGTGAAAATGTCCCATAAAGGCATGTCCAGATGTCAAAATTGTGTGCACTGCAACAACGTCATTGTAGGCAACGTAATAACACATCCAACCAAAGGTCATCAAATTGATTTACAACATTCAAGCACATGTGACACTAAAAATACCATCTACGCAATAAAATGCCTGTGTGGAAAAATGTATGTCGGACAAACAGAGAGAAAAATTAAAGTTTGAATAACAGAACACAAAAGCAATATCCGTTCCCAGAATATGAAATCTACTATAGCAAGCCATTGGAAGGAAGCTAAGCACCAAATATCCCAACTAAAATTCACCATTCTGGAGGTAGTTAAACAGCACTGCGACATGGATCCCATGAAACAAAGACTAAAAGTAGAATTCTATTGCATCAAAAAACTTAACTCCCTACAACCAGCAGGGATGAACGACAGAATCAAATTTTCTTGTTTCCTATAAACTAATAAGAGTTTGACCTCATTGGCCAACGGACTCTTCTACTCCCCCCCGAATTGCCAAGAACTTTCACTATTTTTTACTATTTTTCACTATCTTTTTAAGCATATTATTTTGTGAAGAACGATTGTGTATTAGCTTTATTGTAATTAACGTCTTATCGACAGCAACACATACTGAGACATACTTTTGTTATACCGTTCATTTATCTTTTAGTACCCATTTGTACAACATACACACTAACTTCTATTTTCCATATAAAAGGTAGCGCATTGACTGTCACTGTTTCAGTTCATATGATACACCTCCCATCATACATGAGTAGTCTTATTTAAACTCAACAGAGTATTAAAATTCAGGAGTCTTTATTGATGTCTCGCCATCTAGAACAATAGAAAGCACACGCCTCCTTGAAGCCATTTCACTCACATCACGTCACTAGGGCATTCTTAACACGATAGATATCATTGGCCGCATTCACACCACCTCTGTACGCAAGTCAACTGACTACAGAGAGAGACATCACAAACTTTTCCAAACCGTAAGTTTACAGAATTTTTGTACTGCTTTACCGCAGAATATACCTCGAAGTAGGATGCTAGCGCGTATTCGCCGCCCAACTTTTAATCAAAACGGCCGACAACTCTGCATAACCTAAAATCATGTTAGCAACCACTTTAATGCTACTCGTTAGAACCCTCTGATTACTCCCCCACCCCACCAGCTAACGCCACCTTAGTTAATGGTCACAATCGATTAACCCAAGATATCCTCTCACTTAAGCAATCTTATTTCCGTGCACTAACAGAGCTGGACGATTCACATAAAGCGTTGTACTTCAACTCACGTATAGTATCGTATCTTTTTATTGCCTCGACATTAAAATGCTAATATTCATGCTGTATCTATTTTACTTTCACTTTACCATTTCATTTTTTCACTTCACCGCTAGTGTACATCACAACGCACCTTTCATTATAAATGATAGAAGGCATTATGTACAATATCTAATGCATGTTTACAATAGTCCTGTATTATTTCTTTCACAGACCCCTGATGAAGGGTCACTACATATGACCCGAAATGCATTGGGTATTGGAATTGTACAAATAATATTTGGAAGATGAATTCATAAGAGGATTGAGATTATGAATTGAATAGAAGAAAGAATAAAAATATATTTTCAAAACGAATGGATTTGATCTGGAAATTTTTAAAACCTTGATTGAAAAGAGTGAAGAAACTTGACAGTTTCAAGTATAAACAACCGCACGCCTTAGTGAGAAGGTGACCCTTCTCACAACATACACTAGTTACTAGAGCCCACTGGTGGCAGATAGGGAAAGGTCAGACACCTGAACAAGACTGTCCCTCCCTATCAGGTTGCGGATGACATCCACAAATGGATAACTGCTTTGGAGAGGGCTTGCGAAGTACAGCAGGTACCCCAAAGTCAGTGGGCAGTAATCTTGTCTCCTTTGCAGACAAAGGTAGAGATAAGCTCCTGACAGTTAGTGAACAGGATGCTGACAACTACAACGTCCTGAAGAGTGCTCTAATAGATGGGTTTTGTCTTAACCACTGAGAAGTATGGGTTGCTGTTCAGAGACAAACAACAAATGGCCTGTCCCTCCTGACACTCTTATTATTTCTATTTTGTATGCAAGGAATGTAGTGGTATACAATTTCTACTACCACAAGCCCACTGTTTTTAGGCTATTCATAACTGTACATGTGTCAGAAGCTATCAAGGTACACACAAGATGCAGATAAAATTGTCAAAATACCATCACCCACCAAACATTAAGTGGAAAAAATGTGGGAGAAAGAGTGAGCCCCTCACGGAAGTACCGCCAATGTGGTTTTCTGGCTAGCAGTTGCCAGTGTACACATTTATCATCATCGGTAACTCACTCTTATAATAGTGGAAAGGAAAGACAAACACAAGAAAAAGACCAACAACATAAAACAGTGCTTTTTCTTAACATCAGCCCCACAGTCTGCTGATTGTTCTTACCATAGCAAGTTAGCATGAACCCTTGCTATTTCAGTGTGCACATACACCAAACCCCTAGTGAGAAATGAAAACGTGAATCTCACACAGTTAAAATTGAAGAATTCACTGGCCACTCTGGATTTATTCTGGGCTGCGAAATCTTCAAATTAAAACGACTCACACCAAGCAGAATCTTGTGTGAATCATTGTCGCCAACATGTCTCATTGCTATTAATTTAAGCAACTTCTTCAGGGCAAACAGGGGTTATCCACTTTAATTTCCACTCTCTTGTGAACCACACCTGTGATGGTAAAAGACGACAAATCACAAATAAAATGAGCCAAGGGTTCAAGACCCTTACATACCAAGTAGCTGGATCGAGGTATAGCACACTGCTGTGGCACTCAAGACGTACAAAAGAGAGTGGAAATTCGGTATTTACCGAATCGGTAAATACCGAATCCTGCAAGGGTGCAGGGGGTGTCACTTTGACACCCTCTAACACCCCAGGTACAGGCTTGTGTGACATGTGGCACACATACATGCCCTAAGGGCATGTCTGTGTGTCACATGGCACAGGTGTACATGCACAGATGTGCATGTACACCTGAATTCGGTATTTTATCACCCAATTGCATTGGATGGTAAAATACCGAATTCTGAAGGCCTGTAGCACTGTAAACAGTGCTACCTACATCTGGGAGTTACCGAATCGGTAAAATTACTGATTCGGTATTTTACAGAATCGGTAAATTTACCTATTCGGTAAATTTACCGATTCTGTAAAATAATGCCCCCTACATCTCAATCACCAAATACCGGTCGGTAACGGCCGAATTCGGCCATTACCGGCCGGTATTTGGTGACCTACATCGGGCCCCAGAAGTCTTCTCAAGGTCCCCAAAAAGCTTCTAATGGTGGGGGTTCCCAACCTGCAAAATAAGAAAGAAGGTCCTAAGAAACCATGGTGCAAAGTATGTAAGGTAAATACTCGCTGGACAAGTGATTGCATCAAGAAGGAGGCAGCTCCAGCCACCATTGCACCTAAGGCAACTGTTCCCCCTAGTACAGCTAATAGTGGTGGTTCTCAACAGAAGGGTGTAGTAGGGTTAACCCTGGGAACTGAGGTGGATTCCGGCCTAGTCAGAATACCAACTCAAGCTGTTCTTGTCTGTGATGTGGACATGGCTATGTCCTCTACTGTGAGCCCCAGTAACTTGGGCAAGTACAGACAGACTCCTTTAATTAATAACAAAGTGGCGCAGGCCTACAGGGACACATGTGCTAGTGTCACAATGGTGACACCCAGCTTTGTGGACCCTGGACAGATAATACTAGGTGACAATTACCTAGTGACCAATGCAAGCAATATCACTACCACCCATAGTATGGCAATTGTCAATTTCTCCTGGGGATGGGTAACTGCCCTCAAAAGAGTTGTGGTTAGTTCAGACCTCCCTGTAGAATGTTTGCTTGGCAATAACCTAGAATCTTCAGTCTGGTCTGAAGTAGAGTATAGGACTCATGCAGAAATGTTAGGTATATCAGCACATGTCCTTGCTGTGACCAGGTCACATGTCAAAAATTGCAACACTGAACAGGCCTGGATCCTGAAATAATGGACCAATTGCCTACCAGGAGGAGAAGCAGTAGGGTTAAGGCAGTGCATTCCCCCTTGCCTCAGGAAGAGGATCGGCCTTCTCAGGAAGCTGATTGTGAGACCCAAGAGGAAACTGTTCTAGAAGAGCTTGAGCCTGATCAGGTTGAGTTTCTATGGACAGGGGGACCCTCCAGGGCAGATCTGAGGAACGCACAGTTGTACTGCCCTTCTCTTAAACCCCTCAGACAGCAAGCTGCTGCTGAGGCTGCTGGGAATACTAGTGGGACCCAGAAAATCTATTGGGATGATGGGCTCCTGTATTCAGAGGCTAGAGACCCCAAGCCTGGTGCTTCCAGGAGGTTGGTCATACTTTTAGCATTCAGGGGCTTCCTTCTCACATTAGCCTACGATATTCCCCTTGCAGGACATCTTGGCCAGAACAAGACTTGGGACAGGCCTGTCCCTTCTTTCACTGGCCTCATATGTCAGAGGATACTAAGGAGTTTTGTCGCTCCTGTGTCACCTGCCAAGCCAGTGAAAAATCTGGTGGCACCACAAAGGTCCCCCTAATGCCACTACCTGTGGTGGGGGTTCCCTTTGAAAGAGTAGGGATTGACATTGTTGGACCAATGGATCCCTAAACAGCCTCTGGGCACAGGTTTATTCTGGTGGTAGTGGATCAGGCCACCAGATACCCAGAAGCTATTCCCCTAAGGGCCACAACAGCACCTGTTGTGGCAAGAGCCCTCCTGGGAGTTTTCTCAAGAGTGGGTTTTCCGAAGGAGGTCGCCTCAGACAGAGGTGCAAACTTTATGTCTGGATATTTGACTGCTATGTGGAAGGAGTATGGAGTGAACTGCAAGTTCACCACACCCTATCATCCACAGTGCAATGGTCTGGTGGAGAGATTCAACAAGACCTTAAAGGGCATGATCAAGGGTTTACCTCAAAAGCTTAGGCGAAGATGGGACATCCTGCTGCCCTGCCTTTTGTTTGCTTACAGAGAGGTCCCACAGAAGGGGGTTGGCTACAGCCCTTTTGAACTTCTGTTTGGGCATCCTATAAGGGGACCCCTTTGTATGTTGAAAGAGGGATGGGAGCTACCTCGTAAACCTCCCAAACAAGACATTGTGGAATATGTACTTGGTCTCCGCTCCAGGATGGTTGAGTACATGAAAAAGGCATCCAAAAACCTTGAAGCTAGTCAGGAATTGCAAAAGGCCTGGCATGACCAAAAGGCTGTGCTGACTGTTTACCAGCCAGGACAGAAAGTGTGGGTGTTGGAGCCAGTGGCCCCAGCAGCTCTCCAAGACAAATGGTCTGGACCCCACACTATTGTTGAGCAAAAGGGAGAGGTAACCTATTTGGTTGACCTTGGAACGCCCAGGAGCCCCCACAGGGTGCTGCATGTCAACAGATTGAAACCATAGGTTGACAGGGCAGACATGGGCTTGCTCATGGCTACAGATGAGGGACAGGAGGAGGAGAGTGACCCTCTCCTAGACCTGCATTCTCAGAACCCTGATGATGGTTCAGTTGATGGTGTAGCCTTGGCAGGCAGCCTCACTGACAAGACAAGTTCTACAGTCCTACAGACATATGTTTTCTCTGATTCCAAGTCAGACTACCTGGTGCACTCATGAAGTGGACACTGGGGACAGTCTGCCTGTTAAAAGTAAGATTTACAGGCAACCTGATCATGTTAAGGAAGGACTGTATTAGGACAGAAGTCCAAAAGATGTTGGAGTTGAAAGTCATTGAGCCCTCAGAGAGCCCCCCTTGGGCCAGTCCAGTAGTCTTGGTGCCTAAACCTCACACCCAAGATGGTAAGAGGGAGATGAGGTTCTGTGTGGATTTCATAGGTCCCAATGCTGTCACTAGGACAGATGCCCACCCAATACCAAGGGCAGATGAACGCATTGACAGATTGGCATCTGCCAAGTTTTTGAGTACATTTGACTTGACAGCTGGCTACTGGCAGATCAGACTAGCTGATGATGCAAAAGCCAAAACAGCATTTTCAACCCCAGGAGGACATTATCAATTTGTGGTAATGCCCTTTGGTCTGAAAAATGCACCTGCCACTTTCCAAAGGTTGGTGAACCAAGTCCTCTCAGGTCTGGATGACTACTGTGCAGCTTATCTAGACTATACTGCTGTCTTTAGCTCCACTTGGGAAGATCACCTGATCCACCTGAAGAATGTTTTGGAGGCAAAATGCAGGCCTACCAGGTGCCAGATAGGGCAGAGCAAGGTTGTATACCTGGGCCATCTTGTAAGTGGAGGTCAGGTTCAACCATTGGAGAGCAAGATCCAGACCATAAAGGACTGGGCTGCTCCCACCACCCAGATATATGTCAGAGCTTTCTTGGGCCTGCCTGGGTACTACAGGAAATTTGTCAAGGGGTATGGTTCCATAGTGACACCCCTTAATGACTTAACTTCCAAGAAAATGCCAAAGAAAGTTCAGTGGACAGTAAGCTGTCAAAGGGCATTTGATGACCCGAAGCAGGCCATGTGCACTGCTCCTATTCTGCAAAGTCGAGACTACTCCAAAGAATTCATTGTTCAAACAGATGCTACTGAGTTGGGGGTAGATGCTGTTCTTTCACAACTGAATAAAGATGGTCAAGACCAGCAAGTAGCTTTTATTAGAAGAAGGCTGACCCCTAGAGAGAAACGTTGGTCAGCTATTGAGAGGGAGGCCTTTGCTGTGGTTTGGGCACTGAAGAAGCTGAGGCCATACTTGTTTGGCATTCACTTCAAGATTCAGACAGACCATAAGCCCCTCTTGTGGCTAAATCAGATAAAGGGTGAAAATCCCAAACTGTGTAAGTGGTCCATTTCCCTACAGGGGGTGGACTTTACAGTGAAACATAGACCTGGGACTGATCATGCCAATGAAGATGGACTCTCCAGATATTTCCACTTAGAACATGAAGACTCAACTGGTCAAGGTTAGTTTAATGTCACTACGATTGGGGGGGGGGGGGTATGTAGGAGAGTAGGGCCTGCTTCCTATGGTCACCCCCACTTTTTGCTGTGATTTTCTGTTTTTTCGACTTTAGTGTGGCTGTGGGCCTGCTAATCAGACCCACAGCCCAGCTGTTCTCTCTCTAAATTGATACCATGTACTTTATGTACATACCAGAATGGGTATTGTGTCACCTTTGTGAACCCCTGTATATGTACCATAGGTACCCAACGCATAGGTGCATCCAAGGCCTACCAGGGGCTGCAGCATGTATTTTGACACTGACACCACAGGCTGATCACTCAGCCTGGGTAAGGTGGTGTAATCACCCCTTACTTAGATATAGTATATCTATATCTACCTATACATATAGACACATATGCACCTATAAGTCACTCCTATGGTAGGCCTCGACAGTCTTGGAGGCAGAGTGCTTGGTTTTATGTGAGAGGGTGCCCTTGCATGAGCTGAGCCCCTCTGCAGCTTTCAGAACCGTCTCCTTATAGCTGTTCTATGATATAGCCATACCATATACTCTTAAGTGCATTATAATCCTCGCGGTTAATGCTAACTTTGGTTTGGCTTTATCAAAACATGTTGTGATCGGTGTCAAACACTTTGGAATACTACCCCCCGCTAATTCTGGCGGAGGGGGTAGCATTCAACCCTTCTAGGGGGAAAAGACATGTAGGTTACTGCTTTACCCGGTTAAAGTTAAACAGAGCCTCAGCATCACAAAATGGATGCTGCTGCCACAGACACAAGTCTGACCTCCTGTTGCTGGGGGAAACTCCAGCAAGGGCGGCCTGGACAATAGGTTTCCTGTCCAGGGAGGTGCCAGCACCTCCCCAGACAGGGGTTTTGTGTATTGGGGCAGGGAGGGCTGCATTCAGTGAATGCATCTAGACACTGCCTGGGGCACACAAGGTACTCCATGCATAGCCCGGTTCAAACCAGTTGCTGGGGCACTCCCGCCCCAGCTCTGGCGCGAAACTGGACAAAGGGAAAGGGGTGTAACCACCCCCTTCCCAGGCCCACCCATAGGAGGGACCTAGGCAGGTAGTCCAACCCCTTAGCTTAGTATAAGTATAGGAGCTGTGTCCCCAGGACTTTAGATTATCCTGGAAAGAAACTTTGATACAGAACTCTTGGACCTTTGACATTCTATACTGACTAGAAGACAGAAGACAACTCCCTTGTGATCAAGGAGTGACCACCCTGTGCAAACAGGCACCACCAGTAACTTGCTGGTCTGCTTTGTCGATGCTCCCGCCGGAACCCGAAGACTCAGCGACACAAGAACTGGACTCTAGGAATTTGCTAACTCCGACCCACATCCACAGGAAAGCTGAGACCCGTGGCAGACATGAGAGACATGGGACCAGACACCCTGGACATCCTGTATTTTGCTAACTGCTCGACTACAGAGGTACCCTCGCAGTTGTGCATTGGGATACGAAAAGCCCCAGATCCGAGCACCATTTGTACCAAAGCTCAGCCTTCCACACTCCACGAGTACCGCGTGGAGCCCACTCTTGCATTTCAGCTTGATGCATCTTCCCGGTTCCTTGCCCATTGGCTAGTGATCCCCCTGAAGACTTTTCTTTTGAACTAAACTGCTTTCCTTATTGCCCCAGGCTTGCTCCAGCTTCCCTTTAAATGAGAAGCGCCACAGACCTTGCTGGTCTGCAACAGAGCCAATATTGAGATCCTGCGTGGGTTGCGGTTGCCAAGGCTTGTTGGGTCCATTCCGGGAACCAACACCGCAGTCAACTAGATCCTTTGTGGCATAGCTTGTATCCAGTACCTGGTCATCGTTGATGCCTCCTGGACCTCGTTGCTGAAGAGAGAAGCTCACCTTCTTCACCTTCAAGCACGCGACATCGCCTGGTTCCTTCCTGGTCACTGGCTAGTGACCCAGACTCTGTCCCCTCTGCTTTCAGGTTCTTCACATCGCCGATCCACCCTTGGATCCACCTGGACACTTTTCCTCTGGTTGCCTGTAGCACTTCTTTGCAGATCTCCATAGAAAACGACAACGAAACCCGACACGAAAAGAAACCTATACACCATTCCCTGGGTGAGGTAACACGAGTACTCCGGTGCTCCCGTGGGTCTTGACTCTCGAAGTGTCCTAGTTTAAAAGGGTTCCATCCTAGTCCATCTGGAAGTGTCCTTAAATAGTAACTTTGTAACTTCTTTGTTTGCCATTATAAGTCAACGGTAACTCGCGACTGTGTTTAGACACTGCACGCGTCTCCCTTGGGCCTCCTACTTCCTAACCTTTGGTTGTTTAGTGTAGTCACAGCGATTCTACAGGCCCTAGGCCTACTGACTAACTCTCACGTGGTTCTTATACCACTTGCTTAGTATGTGGTTTGTGAGTCCTCTAGGGCATAACTGTATTTGTACAACTTATTGTACGCTAATTTAGTAACTTGTGATGTACTTCGACCTCTGACCTCATAAAGAGTGCAAAGGGATTGTGTTTAGAACAAATACATATATATTTGATATATACCTTGTGTGGTGTCCTTTCATTTGGTATTCAAGGGATTATAATTGGTAAAACAGCTTGCTTCACATGGTCTCTGAAGTCTTAGCCCTGACTTCTAGTCCATGCTACCACTAGGATAGCTTGTCTATCAGGTTGACTTTACAACCACCATCAATAAGGGTCGATTAGACTGGTGCAAGGTGCCCACTAGAATAGTGGACATCATATGCCAGGCTAACTTCTCACATGGCCTCCCATATGTAGGCCCTTTAGGGAGGGTGGGGAGCTGGATGTCGGGAGGAAGGAAACGGCGAGAGGATGGAAATGGCGAGAAGAGCGAAGAAGCGAGCAGAGACAGGCAAAACAGAGGGCAGAAAAACAAGCAGAAAAGGCAAAACAGAGGGCAGAAAAACGAGCACAAAAGGCAAACAGTGCAGAAGAGGACAAAAGCAAAGGGCTGAAAAACAAGCAGATAATGCAAAACAGAGGGCAGAAAAATAAGCATTAAAGGCTAAACAGAGCAGAAGAGGGCTAAACAAGAGTAGAAAAACAAGCAAAAAAGGCAAAATGGAGGGCTGAAAAACGAGCAGGAAAGGCAAAACAAATGCAGAAAAACTAGCAGAAGAAAGCTAAAACAGAGGGCAGAAAAATGAATAGCAAAGGCAAAACAGAGCAAGCGGCAAACAGATGAGGCCCAAACAGAGGGCAGTGGGTAGACAGGCAGAAGAGGGTAGCAGACTGTGGGCCAGCTAAACTGGAGAACTGTCACAGGGGGAGCTGGCACGATGACCAATAACACGGATTCGTTTGGTCCCGGAGCAGCGGGCAGCCCAGCAAATAGCGCCTCAACGCCTCACCAGGAGTAGTAAGGGCTATATAAGTGCAATTCTAATATAATGCAATACATATTACAAGAGTAGAAGAAAAGCATTTTAAAAAACGGCTTTTTAAGTTCTGTAAGAAATTTTGTGTGAAGATTGGGCCCTTTCCAAAGCACTAAGCGCAAAGAATTCCCATTTTAACTGCTTGGAAAAAAGAATGTTCACTCCAGCACCCGAACATCACGGAGGACATCCCGAAGACGAGACGGTCCATGCATTTGAAAGTTAGACCATTTAGTTTAGACATTGAATTGTGACCATGGTAATAGCCCCCGAGCGATGGGTCAGTTTCCTATACGAGAACACATTTGGTTGTGTCTTTGTTGCTTAACAGTTATTCCTGGCATTCATTCAGCCACTTAATTCTTAATCTAGACTTGCTACTAATTCTTTGGAGGTCTTTGCAAGTTACACATGAGTATACATGATCACTCCTTTTGGGCAGGGAAGTGTAAACATTACTTGGTGCAAAAGCTCAATGCCAGGCCCTATCATTCATGTGCATCAAATTGATTCCCCTAGTACTACCCTTGCTGCAACCGGACCAGGCTCCATTAAGGCCCTGGCAGGAACAGTTTTCTACACTGTAGTGATGAGGGCCAAGCGTAGGTTTGATTGAAACAGCTTTTATTCCAGGAATGACAACTTAACATCCACAGGTGGCATAAAGCAGTTAACACCAGAGAAACACACAGCAGAATGAAAGCCTGACACTCAGGATTCTAGAAGACATCATAAGTTCTAAAAATGACATCAAATAGGAATACAACACACCTCCCACCGAAAAACAAAAACAAAAAAAAAAAAACGATAAACCCTAAAAGAAAAGGAAAAGAAAAGAAAAAAAAACAACATTAAGAGCAAACATAATCCTTAAGCTTTACAGGAACATGTTTTACACGAGAACTACTGCGTAAACTGACAGGCAGGGAAGAGCACGCCTGAGAAACAACATTTTGAGAAACAACATCATGAGGTACAGTATTTTGAGACACAGCATGATGAGCATTAGACGGAACGACCTGAAAAGGAATATTGTTAGGACAAATTCGAGGCAGAGGTACTTGAGAAGAATGCAGATGATCAAAAGCTTCATGAGAACCATGAAAACCAGAATCAGAGGCAATAGGATCAAAATGGACATGCTTCTCATCTATGACATTTGACCTGCAAGCTGAAATACGCCTGAAGTTCCAGATCTTACCACCCTCAACTCTAACAGCTTTGCTAAAAACTTCTGTGACTTTGACAGGCGAAGACCACCTAGATATGCCTTTAGGAATGATACCTCCAAATTTCACCCTGACCAAATCACCAACAGAAATTTTGGCCGAAACAAATTTCGGGGAAGAATTCTTAACCATTTTGTCTTGGTATTTACCAATACGGTCTCTAATTCTACTCATATCCAGCTCTAAATACCCAGAATCTTTCGGCTTCAGCCACCAAGGAAAGATCTTGGTACCAGGTTTCCTGCAACGCAACATTTCAAAGGGGGACAAACCAGTAACAGAGTTGGGGGACATACGATAGGTGAACAAAGTGGCCTGCAGAGCTTTTTTCCACTTCAATCCACTCCGTAGGGCCAACTGGCAGGACTCCTTAATCACTCTGTTAAAACGTTCCACCTGGCCATTGGATTGTGGAGAATAATTCGAAACCCTTTTGTGGAGAATACCACAAGTTCCTAGAAAAGCAAAAAAAACTTCGCTTAGAAATTGAGGTCCATTGTCGGAGACAATTTCTTCTGGTAAACCCTCTCTACAAAAAACTTCATTTAAAAATTCAATAACAACTTCAGAATTGACTTTTTCAACAATTTTTAGCTCGGGCCACTTGGAGAAATAATCTACGAGAACCACGGCAAACATATCTTTTCCTGACTGGTAATTGAAAGGACCGATGATGTCAATTCCTAACTTCCTCCAAGGTCCACACACAAATTCAATGGGAGAAAACCCAGAAGAAATAGGTTTGACAGATTTGTCGCTCAAAGAACAAGGAGAGCAGTTCCTTACCCACCTGTCAACCATCGCGTCCATACTAGGCCACCAATAGTACTCTCGGATTCTCCTTTTAGTCGTGGACATCCCCATGTGACCTTCATGGGCTAGCCTGCAAATGGATTCACGGACATTGAGGGGAGGAACAATTTTGTCATCTCTGTAAACCATATCATCAATTACTGACAATTCGTCTTTAACTTTAAAGAAAGAGGCTAAATCACCACTCAACTTCCTCTCTTCAGGCCAACCAGTGCTCAAGAAGGCTTTGACCTTAGCAAGAACCTCATCGTGACTCATAGCATCAGACCAAACGCTTTCAGTAATGGAATTTCCTACATCCTTACCACCAATTAGATTAACATCACTAAGAGAGAAAGCGACATCACATTCGTCAGAAGGAAACGTGTTAGAAGTATCACCAACAGGAAGACGTGACATACAGTCAGCATGTACATTTAGTCGTCCAGGGACATAAACAACTTCACACCGGTACTCTTGCAACTTAGCAGCAAGACGAGCCAGGCGAGCAGTGAGAGTTCGACCACCACCAGCAGACAACATGTTAACAAGAGGCTTATGATCGGTCCTCAAAATAAATTTCGTGCCCCAAAGGAATTGTCGAAAATGCTGAGTAGCCCAAGTGCAAGCAAGAAGCTCCTTCTCTATAGTAGAGTAATTAAACTCGGCGTCCCGTAAAGTCCGAGAAGCATAGGACACAACATATTCACCAAAACGGTCCTTTTGCATAAGTACGGCACCAAGCCCTACATTACTGGCATCTACACAAACAATGCAGTTTTTGTGGACAGAGAAAGGTTTAAGAAAGGGAGCATTGACAATTTTGCTTTTTAAAGAATCACAAGAGGTTTTCTGTTCTGTACCCCAAACAAATTTAGCCTGTTTTTTAAGCAAAGACCGCAAAGGGTGTACAATAGTAGAGTAATCTTTTACAAATTTCCCATAAAATTCGGTGAGACCTAAGAAAGACAACAGTTGTTCCTTTGAGGAAGGAATGGGAGCATCTGTAATACTTTTTACATGATTAAGTTTAGGTTTTATGCCATCTTTAGAGATCTCATGTCCCAAATATTCAACTTTGGGTTGCCTAAATTTGCATTTGTTAAACTTTAAAGTAAGACCCTTTTTTTGCACATTAGACAACACACAATGTAAATTCTGATCATGTTCCTTGACATCTGCCCCAAAAATCAGGATGTCATCTTGGAACGCGATGGCTCCTTTGCAGTCAAGAAGAACCTCTTTCATCAGGCGTTGGAACACAGAAGCAGCACTAGCGAGTCCAAAAGGCATTCGCAAATACTGGAACATGCCTTCAGGAGTCACAAAAGCTGTAAGTCTTTTGGAATCTTCGTGCAGCTCAACCTGATGATAGGCGCTAGCCAAATCAATGGTTGAAAAGACAGTAGCACCTGTGAGAGAAGAAATTAGTTCATGGATGTTAGGGAGAGGATGTTTATCTACCCAAATCTCCTTGTTTAAACTGCGGAGATCCACACACAAACAGAGTTCCCCAGAACTTTTGAGCGATAAAACAATGGGAGAAACCCAAGGAGAGGATTCTATGGGCTCAATGATTTGTTTAGATACAAGATCGCTCAAAATGTCCTTTAGCTTCTCAGGATAGGCCAATGGAACATTCCTGACCCTGTGTTTGACTGGAATGGCATTATCATTCAGGATAATCTTGTGTTGAAAATCAACAAATTTACCTAAGGTGTCCTTGAAAACATCAGGGAACATTTTCTTAGTGTACTCTACAAACAGAGAATTGTCTTCCACATCACAAATACTCAAAACATAAGGTTCGCCTAAATAAACAGGGGGATTGGCATTGGGATCAAGTTTAATGCCAAGTAAACGTTGATGTGGCCAACTTAAGATAGCGACACCTTTGGTGGCAACATAAACTTTCCCTTTGGCGAATCTATCGGCAACCTGAATATCAGCCCAAAAGAAACCTTCCATGTTTATTTTTTTTCCAGTGTAACCACCTGGAGAAATGTCAGAGGTAAGAAGCTCTCTGTCACCCCAGAGGTTTTTGAAAAGATTCAAACCAATGATGGAATACCATGAACATGAATCCATCATTAGGAGAATGGGCTGGTTATCCACTAAAATGGTGTAAGAGGGAAACTCTTTCTGTTCAGAATCATCCACAGATAGAATACAATTGAAACTTTGTAAAACTTCCTCCTCTTCCTGTGAAATGTAATTGACCCTTTGGGAAGAACGACAAACATTGGCAAAATGTCCTTTCCTTTTACATTTAACACAAACTCTATCCCAAGCTGGACACCCTCTATAATTTCCCAAATGATTAGAGCTACCACATCTATAACAATAAACATTTTTCCTGTAGGAAAACTTGTTTTCAACAACATTCTTATTTTCAGGAACTTTCTTTTCATTGTCCTTTCTAGGAGGTAACTTATTAAAATTAGAAGGCGTGTTTTGGCTCTTCACTAAAGAAACTTCAGTTTCAGGAACTTGAGGTTTGGAGGCTTGACCTCTGATTTCCGAAACAAATAATTCGGATTGCTCAATGCCTTTAGCGATATTGATGACAGAACTCAAGGAAGATTCTGTGCCTAACCAAAGTCTCTCCTGAATTTTCTTGCTTTTGGTGCGCATCATTATCTGATCTCTGAGAACTTGTTCGTAGGAGATTGTTTCAAAGGCACATGAACAAGCTAGGGAACGTAAAGCAGAGACATAATCCTCAATGGATTCATCCTGTTTTTGAACGCGGGAATACAATTTGAAGCGTTCCATAACAGTATTTATCTTTCTTCCAAAGCGAATTTTCATTTGAGCACAAGCCTTCTCGAAAACATCCATGTCTCCTGCATCATCAATTGAATTGTGACGTCAGACGTCGTGAAGTTGAAAGGGTAATGCCCAGAATGCACTTGGTTTCCGGAATCGGCGAGAAGACAGAAGCTCTTCGGCGTTGCCAGGCGCAATGAAGGTTCTTTCGTGTTGCCTGGATGCAGCGGATGCAGGTACAGCGGGTGCAGAGGTTCTACGCAGTTTAAAGGATGCGTTTAACGGAACCTAAGACTCGGTATGTAGAATATTTTCCAAATAGTGTAATAAGTAAAGAAAACTCACGGCTACCTCGTCGGAAATGGCAAGTTCAAGGTTGGATAACAAGAACGTCGGTAGAGTTGATTCAAAGGCAGTTTCCGTGATTTTCAGCAGAAAAGTGAACGTTGTCATCCACAATGTCCTTCTTGAAGTAGGAGTAGCTGTAGTTACCCAGTCGTCGCCAGAAATTATGTAGTGATGAGGGCCAAGCGTAGGTTTGATTGAAACAGCTTTTATTCCAGGAATGACAACTTAACATCCACAGGTGGCATAAAGCAGTTAACACCAGAGAAACACACAGCAGAATGAAAGCCTGACACTCAGGATTCCAGAAGACATCATAAGTTCTAAAAATGACATCAAATAGGAATACAACATACACCTTACCTTACACTTGTGCGCCGCAGTTGCGTCACTTTTCGTGACGCATCAGCAGCGTAAACAATGAGCCGTGTTGAGCCATATTTACAAAGTGAGCATCTAGGAAGATGCGTCACTTTGTAAACCTCTGTGCCACATTATACCTGCGTCAGGTATAATGTATGCAGGGTGGGTGTTCCTCTGCAAGAAAACCTTGTAGAAGTGGCACAGAGAACTCTATCACATTTCACTGCAATACTTCTAGGACGCCACTGCATCAAAACCTTATGCCTGTCTCATAGCAGGCATATGGGTGACCAGCGCAATGTGTATAGGCTTCGTCCATGCATTGCTGGAGTTGTTCCATATTACGACAACTCCAGGCAATGTGCAAGTTTTAAGCTGACAGACACGTCAGGATTTCTGACGCATCTGTCATTCCTTGTGACATGGAGCTCCGTACAGTAAATAAGGCGCATCCATGGTGTCACAAGGAGGGCGCAGTGAAAAGTGTTGCATTGCGGTTTTATCGCAGCAAAGCAAAACTTTTCATAAATGAAGCCCAGAGTTTCTTGACTTGGAGCAGTGGCGTAATGTAAAATAATCGCCCTCCCTTCCGAAGAATGTGAGGAGGGCCTCGAACTTAACAGAAGGGGGTCACCTGAAGCATTTGGGGGCCTGCTGCACCACAGAGAATGCTGGGGCTTGCGTTACACCCCTGACTTGAAATCTTACTTAATCAGCAGGGTCCCCTCTCTTCTTGCAAGACCAGTCTTGGACTGAGAGTTTTTCAAAATTGCAAACCCCATGCTGGTTATACTTTGCTTGGTATAAAGATTCATTTTTGCTTGCAGGACAGCAAAAACCCAAAAGTACTATGAAAATGCACTTTGTCCAATGTGTGTGTGTATCAGGCTGCATTGTTTTTTTCTCTCCATTTTTTCTACCGTCATGTTGATGTGGGTAAGGACGGCTTTAGGGCAGTGTGACTGGTGAGGCCCCACTGGGCTCTGACCTGTGGAGGGGGCGCTGACCTCAGGGAGGCCACTGTGTTTAGTAAGAACTTATGATTAGAGAGATGAGGGGCACTTTTGCTCTGTGGTAGTGAGAGAATGTGAGGAGGCGGTCATGGGGTGTGGGGGTGCCAAAAATGATTGTCGCACTGGGCGCCACCAGCTCTGAAGCCGGCCCTGGTTGTGGGAGATACTCAGGTTGCCCAGGATACGCGGCAGGACGGTAAGTTCGCAGCAACGACGAGCTCTGGAAAGAGGGAAGAAGACCTTCGTCGTCTGTCTGTAAATGGATGAGGGGAACGGGGAAGACGCCGCGTAATCCTGACACCGCGGGCAGGACGCCTTTTTCTGAATTTCATTAAAGAAGATAAATTTTCAACAGCAGCGCTTGCATCAATAAAATATGCTAAGAACCTATTTTGCACGCAGATGCAGCCACTTTCACATTCTCTTCATTTTAACGACCATCTTAATTTAATGTACATAGAGATAGATGCGTGTAGTGTTGTCATGCATTTCACAGCTGATAATATTTGGAATATCTTCCCTGGATGGACCTTTTGCTTTCCTCGCAACGTTTCTCAGGATAACGTGCTGGAAAAAACACCGAGCCTGTGATAAAATCATAAGGGAAGGCGCGCGATCATCTGAACGGAAACCGTGAAACACTTCAGCTATTAAAGCTCCCTGTGCAGCCCTGAGACGCGAGGCGAGAGATTTGCTGTTTTCACAATTTTTACTGTTTACTCATTTGCGAAATGCGTGCTCGAACGAGATATAATTGTTTTCATTTAAAATCCTGGTCCGCGGTATTTATCCGGAGGCCTATTATGTCGCTTAAGTATTTGCTGCTTTGATGAAACAGATTAACGACTGATCCAATTAGTGCCATTCGAGGGGCAGGCAGGAGTCCGATAGCTTGCCTGCTCAACAATCAATAACATGGGAAGGGTCACACTAGGCCCTGCGGTCTGAAAAAAATAGGTTATTGTATGCATAATAATCCGACCTTTTCACGGGAACCAGCTAACCGCTGAAAAGCGTAACCCACATCAGTTGTCGCCCTCCAGTGGAACGAGAGACTTCTATATGCCTTGCTTTTATTGTATTTTTTTTTATTTTTTTTTTTATATACTGTATACAATCATCAATACTGTTGCAGGGTTCACCACAACTCGAATAAATCGTTAGTACAATGCTGTATATGTGGTAATTTAAAAAAACATTAGTAATGCCAACAGGTCTGGTTTATGAATGAAAGTCCAGCTTAAATTATGCAGGGTTTCGACTCAATAAGTCATCATACATGCTCCTCATCCATGCACCAGTGCTTAATTTGAGCCAGTGGTTTCTGGCACTCAGCACCAGCACTTACTTCATTGTCAGCACCACTAGTGACAGTCTGCCAGAAGGTGGTGCTAACTGGCTAATTTTGAGATGAACACAACAACAGTTAATTATCAATTCAATATACATAAAAAATTACTATTACCTGCCGCCCAAGCCATCCTTATAGCTGTGGGGGCCTGAAATAGTCGGAATTGTTGAATTTGTAGGAGTATGATTGTTAGCAGTTCCAGGCTTTGCCACTTTGTGCGGCAGCCATGAGAGAGGGGGTGGGGTGGGGGGCTGGTGAGCAAATCCAGCGTTTGCTGTCCTGTGCTGTGCGGCCGCAGGTGAGAGGGAGGGTGACTGCCGCCCCTAAAACTCAAGCCACCTGGGGCGCACCTATCCCCCACCCACTCCCCCCTTGCTACGCCACTATTGGTTAGCAGTTGTGTTGTTACTATCATTGATGTGCAAAGAAGAAAATGGTATGGAGGGATTAATCACTCATGTATTGTCGATAAAGGCACCATCAATTACCCTGACCTTTTCAATATATCTCAAAGATGATTATAATTCTGTAAGATACACATACTATTCAGTGGGACAATGGGACAAAAAAATCAATTATTCATAGCAAAGACATAAAGCATAATATACATACAACATGAACAAATACAAAAATTATTATAATAACATCAATATAATACATATACACAATATATACAACCTATACACAACCCTAACATATACAACTACTAATGCACACTCCTTAATCCAAGTGATACACTGTGAGGTAGTCCTTTTAGTGCCAGAGTTATCACACCTCTCTCTTGCTCCCCAGCATGCGCCTATAATCTCATGCAAAATACATAATCATTGGACTCCTCCTATATCTGTCGACGCAGTTGCAGTTGCTTGTCAGCCCACAATTTCTTTTGGCCTCTTCAGGACAAGGGTACAAAATATCTGTAATGTTCTCCGCACTCTCAATTAAAACAAGAGTTCAAATCTCCTAGGGTATATATACCTGTTGGACTTGGACCTCTTTGGCAGGTTCACCCCTAAACTTTTTGCCTTTAGCCTCTGGCATGGAGGTAGTGATTTTAGGCCTCTGCGCACTTTAGCACTGTGGCCCAGTGTGTGTGGGTGGGGAGTTGGCCTGCCCTCCCCTAGGAGTGCATGGGGAATATGTGTGTCCATGGTAGTTCCTGATGTGTGGGGAGTGCAGGGTCGAGTCTGGTATGTGCGAACTCGTGAGATTAAATGATGTTTGCGGATTTATTGTATCTAGTGTGGAAGTGCCACTTTTAGAAGTTGGCATGTCTGTGCAGTAAATGTGAATTGACTGTCTGGCTTCTGATTGGCTGGAGCTGGCTGGTGTGTCTGGCTCTTGGAACCAGGCTGGGTCTCCCCCGGTGGTGAATGGAGATATCTGCATGTTGATGGCAGGGAGGAGTGCACCTGGGACCTGACTAGGGCTAGGCTTACCCCCCACAATGCTGGATCCACCCCCTGTGGTGCGTCTGATGCCCCTGGCCTGTCTTGTGAATAGGGAGGGGGGCTGAGCCAAACAAAGTACTCCAGAACCAGTTGCATCTGGTTCTCCCCTTGCCTAGACTGCTACATCAAAGGATTTATGTGTATAAAAGAGGGGCTGTGACCCCAAGTAAATGTTCTTGTTTTGTGGACTTGAATCTACCAGGGGCGTACTGCTGCTGGGGCTCAAGGGAAGGCTTGCCTCCCTGGGCTCTGCCCAGCCCCTAGATGCCGGGACGACTCCTTTCTGTTTGGGACTCTTCTGCCTTGCCTGAGGGGACTGGAGGACTTTTTCTTTGCTAAGAGCTGCCTGCTCAATTTCCCTGCCCCAGGACTTCTTGGACTCCCTAGCGCCCTGTGAGCACTCTGTTCCCCTGGTGGCCCTAAAAGAGGGAATCCCCAGCGCAAGGATTCCCCCCACGGCCCCTTCATAGCAGGTGCCCACCCTGCATCCTGTCCGCTTATTTTGGACTTTCTTAAACAGGTGCCTACCCTGCATTATGGTTGCCGCGCTGATGCTTATTTAAATCGCACGGGTGCCACCCCGTGACTTGACTCTTATTTTAACATTACGGGTGCTCCGCATGTCGCCTGCCCCAATGCCTTTATCAATTTAAATGCGGGTGCCCACTCCGCGCTGCACCGCCGCGGCCCGAGCCGCCCTCGAAACAACGTTTCACCGAGCTGCCGGTGTTGCCCCGGGCCGACCCGGAAGCCAAGCGCCCTTGCCTGACTCGGGGCGGGCCCAGGGCTTGTCATTTCCACTTCCTCTCTGTGGTCGGGGAGAAGCCGTGCAGCAAAAGTCCCGGTTCCGAGATGGGGGACCGGGTGAAGAGGCGCCTGTTGTGCCCCATCCTGGAGCCATGGTGTGGTGGGACTCCCCGAAGTGAGGGGGAGCCCCCGGAGGCCGCATCCCGCCGCCCAACCGGAGTAGCGCCAGTCCTTGGAGAGGAGCCCCTAGAGAGCAGCCCAGTGAGTCAGAGAGGGCTGGGGGGGCTCCAAGGGAACTATTGAGGGTGCCACCATTTTCTGGAAGCTCCGTTGAGTGGGGGCATATTTCATTTGAAAGCGCCCGTGCGCAACACGCTTTTCCGGCAACTTCTTTTCCTTAATGGGGGCCTGATTTGTTCACAGCTCCCCGGGGGCTGCAACATTGGGACATATTTACTTTAAGGTCCCTGTCCTTTCCCCCATTTCTGCGGCCTGATTTTTAGAGCCAGATGGCTCCACCTTTGGGGGCATTATGTATTTAAGGAGCCAGAGCAGTGGTGGCTGGTGACATTTGAAAGTGGTAGGGCGTAAAGGTCCGCAATAAGTGTTGTTTCGTTTACTTGAATGTTGTGACACGCAATGCCCTCGGCTCGAAAGCAGCATTCACTGAACGTATTGTTATATAAAGTGCATAATGATAACACGCTTCCAGTATTTGGGTTGCAGCCCAGTTACAACATTGTTCAACATATAGAAAGTCCGTGCCCTCTGACACCCACAGGCACATGTGTGAGTGTGTGTGAACATTACGAATCCAGACAGACATACGCAGTTTCTGGCACTAACCTGAGAAAATCTAACCCCAATATGAAGAATTGAACTGAACATGATTTTTGAAAAACGTGCATCACAATAAATACTACTTCAAAGTAAAATCGTATAAAATATGCGCATCCATTGTCCGAGTCTATTGATGTACTGAGTACAATGTCCGCAATCTGAACTTTTTGCCTATGCGCGCGGCACTATTGTGTGAATTTAACGAACGTCAAATGGACATATTCACACGTGTTCGAAGACGGAGTCCAGTGTTCAACACAGACTGAATAAATATGCACAACTTTCCATACTGGTGCATTTGCATCCTTAACCAAATTAAATATACGCTGACAGAATATACATCTATACTAACCGTCCATACACACACGTTGCAACGTTACATTGCTTCTTCCAAATAGTTTTAAGGAAAAAACGCATTACACTTGGCAAGATACACTTAGGCAGAAATATAATCATGTCAGAAACACGCTACACCGACGACCTGAGGGGATGAGGGGGGAGGCGGGAGGGGTTTGGAAACAAAACTATATATAAAATAAAATAAAGTAAACTTACCATCCGGAGACTCCGTCCCGACTCCCGCCGTCCTGGTTTTGAAGTCCTGCAGCCCATCATCAGGAAGGCGGCGCGGCAGGCAGCCTCCCTCCCCTCCACCGCTGCGTTCTTGATTGGTGCGGCCGGCTGCCCCCACCTATGTCATTTTCTCTCTGTATGCTGCTGCTGCAGCATACAGAGAGAACAGGGAGAGTGAGTGGGTGGTGTTACTCCAGGGCAGGGGGGAGTGGCTTGGGGGGAGTGGCTTTTTCACTGTTGTTAATACTGTCTGTTTGGGCGGCCTCAGGCTGCCCAAACAGTCACTATTAACAACAGTGGGCAAGCCACTCCCCCCTGCCCTCCAGTAACACCGCCCACTCTAAACCAGGAAGTTCTGCTTTCTCGCCGTGCGAGAAGGCAGAAACAAATGGTAGTTATATGGCAATAACTACCATATGTTTCTGCCTTCTCGCACGGCCAGAAAGCAGGGGGGCGGTGCCCAAATGCCCCCATTGAGGAGCCACCACTGAGCCAGAGTGCTCCAGGAGGCATGTGCCTTTTAAGAGCCGGTGTGGCTCCAACGCTGCACACATTTGTCTTCAGAGCCTAGAGGGCTCCAACATGTGCACTGTTTCCAGAGCCCTCGTGGGGCTCCATAGTTGGCACATTTGTTCCCAAGGGCCAGTGAGGGCCCATGCCGCAGTTTTGACTTTACTGCTTCCCAGCAATTAGTGGGCAGCTGCACCGTTTAGGACTCTTTATTTTAGGGGACATGCTTTCGGAACCCAGGAGGGAGACGCACTCCTTCCTCCCTATCTTTGCCTTCACAGCTGCACAGCACTTAGTACCAGCTCAACGTTTAGGCCTTCATTGAGACTCCCCGCTGCCCAGAAAGTAGTGGGTAGCAGCCACGTTTAGGTTTGCGCCAAGTGAGCCCCGGTGACTGTCGCAGCGCACCCTGACCTTGGACAAAGGGCATTTGAGCCCCTTTGAGATGGCCAGTTGGCCCAGGGGACAGGGGCGTAACAAACACCTCGCAGCCCATGCAGTGCGGGGGGGCCCCCAGTGTCCAGTACATGAAGGCCCCCCTCAGCTCATCTGCAGAGAGCTGTGACAGAGACAGGCTCGGAAGCAGAAGCTGCAATCTGCAGCCTGCTCTGAGCCCCTCGCTGACCCAGGGCTGAAGAGAAACCATGTTTCTCTTCAGTCAACAATGTTTCTCTTCAGTCAGAGCACGCCAGGCCCCTGACAGGGTGGGGGCTCTCGGAGAGAGAGTATTCCACGGGGCACTACTCGAGGGTCTGAGAAGGGATGAGGCAGCACAATGCTGACAGAGCAGGAACATGTTTGCACCTCCATGGCATGAACAGGAGAGAGCTGTGGGTAGGGCTGGGGTGGCAGAGGAGCAGGAGAGTTGTAAATTCCGGGGGGTTGGGGTGTTGCTGGCGATCATCATGCTTTGCCTGCTGCAGGGTCGGACCCTGCCTGCCTGTCAGAGATGTCTCACCAAAGGACCGTCTTCTTGCTGATGCTCTGGGCAGGGGTGGTGCAGTGCCAGCACCAAAGAGGTAAGAGTGGACATGAGCAGATGAGATGGGTGCCTGCCAACCCCATCTCATTTTTGTGGGGAATAACGACGTATCTATAACTTTGCTTACAATTCATTGTTTTTAATCAAGGTGTGCGGTCCAAGTGTGGATCATCATCTATTCGTACATAAGGGAATGCGCCAGGCAGTTGCTCCGTGCAGGGCAATGCTTCTCTTAACTGCCGTTTTCATTTTAAGGGGTTCTGTTTGAAGATGTTAGAGATTTGACAAGGCAAGTCATAAAGCTGTTCTTCCTGTGTAATTTAGGAATCAGCACAGTGCTCTTAGGGGCTATCCTTGCGCCGTCCGGAACTGTAAATGCACTGGTTGCAGTTGCCCAAAGTGCAGCAGGTACAGTGGCACCAGGCCCAGCAGTGTGAGGGTCCACTCTACCGCTGTTAAAGCTGGGTTTTACTCTCATGCCTGATGGTGGGGGCAATTCCTTGCTTGCATTAAGGCACATGGCACCCTTGCTGCTCTACTGCAAATGCACATACAGTGACTCGAAACAGCGCATAACATTGTGAATCCATGAATGGTACAGTTATTATTTTAAGTATTTACATCTCCTGAAGAGTGGTGGTGATGGGACTATATCATTCTGCCTAAGATCACACTGTGTTTCCAAGTAGGGGAGTCGTGATTAAAAAAACAAGTCCATTAATTCAACAGTCAGCGTCCTGCAAGTCCTCAACTGACTTTTTAAGGCAAAGACATTGGATTGCTGTACCTGGTCAGCTAAATCGAATCCCCAATGCAATTATATGCAAAGTAAAAAACGGTCACGTATTTTGTCCCATTATAACCGTCTTTTTCTATTTGTCCCATTTGGGAGATAAAGCGATGAATCCATTTGCTCAGGTTCACACATGGGTAAAGCGTGTAAAAGGATTGAATTCCTGGCTGCCGGTTTCCACAGTCTGCACTTAGCCACTGAATTGCTTCTGACTCCCTGTGACCTATCTGCTGCTGTGTGACTCTAGTGGACAAGGGTCCACTATGTTGAATGTGTTGTAGATGTTTTTCTGCTGAACAGGGACCATTGCTGTCTGTACATTAGGATGCAGATACACCCCTTCCAACTTACCCAACCCCCCTTTGCAGTTTCCTATGCAGGAGGCGGGTCCCGCTGGTGAGCTAAGGAATGGCAAATTATGGGGCACAGTCTTTGGCAGGGCTTTCTTGCCATGAATCCCATCTGTATTGAAAATGCAAAGCTTTATAAAGTATGCACATTGACTTGCTCCTGTTGAAGAATGTATTAACCAACACTCGCTGATTTAGTCTTAATTGAAGCACTAATCAACATTGTATTAGCACTCATTGAGTAAAGTAGATTGTGTAAAACTACGGGGGAGAGAATGTGGCCTATCGGCTAGGGCGTGCGACCTCGGAGTTGGGGAACCTGGTCCAAGTCTCGGCAGGGACGCTCGACATTCTGTGATTCTGAGCAAATCACTTAATCTCCCTGGTGCTCATGTAAAGCGCTCTGATACCCTCAGGTCTAGTTCGCCCTATAAAAAACTCCACACACAAAAAGACAGGATCTGGTGAGATGCATTGGTAGGTAAAAAATCAGGGGAAGAGCTATCAATGGTACAGCCAGTGCAGTGGTGCTCACCTTGATTGCCTGTGGAGACTGCATTATTTTACTCAATGGCTGCTCAGATCAGTGTTTTTCCTCATATCTGCCCTGCACCAACCTCTCTGCTTCCACTCGCTGGAGAGAAAGAAACTTGAAGGGCAGGTAGAAAAAAAACAGACCGGCCGCAGATGGGCATCAGAGATGAGCAGTGGTTTAATTTGTAGATTATTTCTGAGAGGCTGTATCGCGATGGTGCTCTGGCTGCTTGTCAAGAGTTGTGATGCTTTATAAGTGAGTGGCGCAGCCTCAGCCATCCAATGACAGAGCAGTTCATAATGAAGACACTTTAGAGGAGGTGCAGAGAAGGCAGGGTAGGCACTTTCGGCACATGCAATGCTGTCAGTTCATCACTCACCACCAGGGTCGGCTTTAGCTCTGGTGGTGCCCAGTTCTACAGTATTTTTTGGGTGTCCTCCTCCAATTACCTCCTCTTCGGATTCCCTCACTGTCATCTGTCAAAAGTGCCCCTCATCTCTCCATAGCCCCTCTCTCACATACATTTCATTTGTTTTAAAGCACTGTTAAAGGCTGGTTTTACTAATCCACTCACCTAGCCTAAAAAAATATAGATCTGTTCTTTGCAGCAGGCATATTAACCCTCTGTGCTACTTTATGGCAAGTTAAAACTGCCACTAGACACAACTCTGATCTATTTCTCTAGCAGGAACATTAATTACAAGAGTTATCTTGCCATTTTTATTGCTGCCCAAAAGCTGGATGTACAAGGAACTCTGCTGCAGGCGTTTTTAAATAGTAAGAAGCTGCTAATCACAGCGCCCCTCCTGAGTACAGTTCCTCTCTTCAGGTCAGCGCCTAGTGCGGCCTCACCATTCGCACTGCTCTAAAGCCGCCCGTGCTCACCACTCCCAAGCTCGAATTCCATATGGATATTTTCCCATAAAAGCTAGAAGAACTTATAAAAATGAACCAGTAGTGGAAAGTTGAAATAAACACATCTAAGGAAGACAGTGATTTTCCAGGGTAAACAAAGGTGAGCGCTTTTGTTCTAGAAACTTACTGAAACTGTGTCACTAATGAATCATTAGGGACATCCCCTTAGAGCACACCTCTTCTCCTCCCTTGGAATTAGAGGATTCCACACATTTTTTTATCCATTTTGGAGAAAGTTTATTCACTTTGTCTTTGTCTTTACTTGTAAGTTTTATATTAAACTCATGCGAAAACTTAGACTGAGGCATTTTTTTGACCACGTGCTTCCACATTCTGACAAAGAAACTGAAGATCAATTACGTGGATTACGTACAACCAGCACGTTCCAAGCTCCTATAAGCCACAAAACACTGGACTTGTTTGAAAAAATGGTAAAACAGGAACTGGCTCAACTGAAATGGGATAAAAGGACAAAAAGAAATATGACACAGAAAGACTTGGGTACCCTAAGGAAATTAGCAATGAACTCGCACATCAGATTTACGAAAGCCGATAAAGGGGGTGCACTAGTCATTATGAACAATGATATGTATGAAAAGAAAGTCCAGGAACATATCTCAGACACTACAACTTACTTACCACTGGATGGGAATCCCACCAATGAATTTATCAAGATATTGACCAACATTGTCAGTAAGGCATATGAGATGGGAACTATTAATATCAAAACCAAGAACTTTTTGATCAAGACAAATCCAAAAAGTCCGGTATTTTACATGGTACCAAAAGTCCACAAAGATCTAATGGACCCACCACTACGACCAATAGTATCAACTAGAGGAAGTCTACATGAGCCTATAGGTCAACTAATTGACAAATATCTCCAGCCTACAGTCAGAAAAATGAGAACCTATGTAAAAGACACGACTGACTTTTTACTGAAACTAGAGGAAATATAATTGGAGCCAAATGAATCTGTCATCATGTGCACGGCAGATGTAAAATCTTTGTACACAGTGATACCACATCAGTTGGGAATGGAGGCAATTGAAAAAGCCCTGTTGAACACAGACATGAGTTTGGATTTTCAGGTATTTCTCATGGAACTAATGACTTTCACTCTGTACCAAAGTTACTTTAAGTATGATAATAAGTGGTATCAACAACTCACGGGAACCGCCATGGGAAATTCGGCGGCCCCGGTATACGCGAATATCTTCATGGAAGACTTTGAAGAATCCAACATGTTGTCAAAACCCATCTGGAAAGAAAACCTGAAATTCATAGTTCGTTACATTGACGACATTTTTATCATGTGGAAATCCTCCAAAGCTCTGCTAGAAACAGCGCTAGAAGAATTTAACAGACAGGACAGCCGAATTCAAATAACGTGGGACATATCAGAATCCACGGTAACCTTTCTTGATGTCAGAATCACCCACACGGAAAAAGGCTTTGAAACTAATGTATATCGCAAAGACACTGACAAGAACAATTTGTTACACTACACTAGTTTTCATCAGCCAAGTTTGAAACTACATCTACCCTATTCCCAAATGGCAAGGGTCAAAAGGATAACTTCAGAGAACGAAAATGTCAAACAAACCTTGGATGAGATGGGCTTATGATTCATAAACAGAGGTTATCCCAAAGAGGTGATTAATAAAGCCAGAGAAAAAGTGGATAATATGGATAGGAGGAATCTTCTAAAAACAACCCAAAAACGTGAAGAAACACGGATAGTTGCGGTATCCAAATACTCGACACAAAGCAACAACTTCAAAAGGATCATCATAAAACATTGGAGCATGTTAAAATCTGAACCTGATTTTCTAAACACATTTGCACAGAATCCAATATTTGCACATACCAGGGCACAGAACTTAGGAGCAATCCTCAAACAACGGAAACCAACAACTGGAACATTCAAAGGAACCAAACCATGTTTAAACTGTGGTTGTTGTAACAACATCATCAAAGGAAATTCCATTAATCACCCAATGAAAGGAAATAAAATAAAGATCAGAGTCAACGCCACATGCAACTCCAAGAATGTAATTTACGCACTGAAATGCCCATGCGGCAAATTGTACATTGGGAAAACAGAGAGAAGCATCAAGATAAGGCTGACCGAACATAAATCCAACATCAGACTCAAGAACTTAAAATCAACAGTAGCCACGCACTTCATAGAGGCAAAACACAACATCTCTCAACTACAGTATATCATCCTCGAAGTAGTAGAGAAAGCAGAAGGAAGAGACAATACCAAACACATGTTACAACGTGAAAACTTTTGGATTCACAAATTGTCTACCCACAGTCCCAATGGACTGAATGAAAGGAGCGAATTATCGTGCTATCTCTGAATAGCAACTGGTAATGTATATTAGTAAAGGGTACCACCGGTCCCCCTTACACTGGACTGAATGACCTGCGATATAACATACATTTTTTTTGGTTTGTCTTACATTTGAATGTAATTTCTAATAATGTTCAGCCTAATACATGTAATTCTCACCCACGACGCACTAAGTGACAGCATAGCACTAGCAGTTAAGTTTTAGCCCTTGGTTGCAGCAGCATACCAGGGTTCGATCCCCCCACATCACCGATATACACATCCTCTAATTTTTACTTTTAGAATTATCATGATCCACTATTCTGGTCACCTATCATTAGTTTAAGTTATTTCTTACACCGGATAGCAGAGTTAACATAGTTTATCCCGGCGGTTTTTTGATCGCCGCATCTTTCTCCCGCCTCACGATCACATGAGCGGAACAAGAGCTTATAGGAATAGATGTTGTTAGTCACCATGACTACCATCCGTCTTTCGGAAGGGCTGAGAACGCCGATCGAGACGCCGAACCATTTGAGACTAGGTCAGTTTCCTAGAAGCTCTAAACCACACTTTAGTTTAAATATAGAGTTATATATACGCGAATAGAATATTTACCCGAGCGCTTGCATCTATCTCTATTTTTTTACAGATTCTGAATCCAATAGAGAATACAGTGACACGTGAGTGAACCCACTAGTATACTTAGAACATACACCGAAGAGTGTTAAACAATGTGTTAGTCATTGTGCTTTGAGAAGTATGTCAATGGTTTGAACAGATTTAAAAATCACACGCTATACATTCTAATTTTGGTATTATATGTTTCTTTGTTTTAGAGTATGTATTCCCTGATGAAGGGCGCTTCGGTACGCCCGAAATGCATTGGATAACAAAATAATCTATGTCACTGATGTAAATATACGCTTCTAAATGTTGTGAATGATTTAAACAACAAATATAAAACTTACAAGTAAAGACAAAGACAAAGTGAATAAACTTTCTCCAAAATGGATAAAAAAATGTGTGGAATCCTCTAATTCCAAGGGAGGAAAAGAGGTGTGCTCTAAGGGGATGTCCCTAATGGTTCATTAGTGACACAGTTTCAGTATACATTATAGGCACCCAGGGACGTTGGTCGCCACCCTTCGAAGCACCCAAGCTTTTTCAAAATTCATTAAAATCCAAGGCTGTGCATTCACAAAATCTAATTATCATTTATAAAAAAGAGTCCCTCCGAGTGAGTAGCACGCAAAGAACGGAAACATGAGTAACTATGATGAAATAACAAAGAGCACGGAAGCAAGGGCAGACACTTTTGCCTTCAAAGAAACAGAAGCAGACCGTATATATGCCTTGATAAGGGAAGAAATATCGCAGGAAACCTCTACCCGGGGTAAGGAACAAAACATCAAACAACTAATTTATCTAACCAAAAGACAAATCAATCAAAAGCTCCATGCGAGCACATTAATCAAGTATCACCGTGCGCAACGTATACCAAGAGGCCTCAGAATTTCCTTAAAACCTTTGCTCTGTAAAAACTCCAAACAGTTTCAGGACAAATGGTTTGCAATCTTGAACAAATGCTCGCTGGACCTCATTCTGTTAATAATAGAGGAACTTTCAGGTATATTAGAGGAATTGGCCAAAGAAATAACTGAAGTATCAGAGGAACTATCGAAACTACTAGCTGAAGAGGAATTATCAAAAACACTCGAAGACATTAAGGAACAGATTGAAAAACACACTAAGGATATCAACGATAGAAAAATCAGGAAGTTCAAAAGGGATACCTTAGATTATAAGTTGGGAGAGGTATATACATGGGCAGACATCTATGCCCAGAAGAGGAGAAACAGACCATACTCACCCAATACGGATACATCCTCCACTGGTAGTGACAGTTCACAGAGAACGCAAAGACAACAACCGAAACAACATGAACAAGTCCCACCTGACTCTAGAGCACAAACAGAAAGGAGAACACAAGAGAACCCATTAGTAGAACAACCAACCACAAGCATGCCAAACACAGCAAGTCCTTTTTTAGAGCAAGGTCAAGCACAAAAGGGCGACCCCGGAGAGGAAAGAAGAGAAAAGGAGAAAGAGAAAGAACACCCTCAGACGAGGAGTACCACGATTCCAAAAAAAGACAAAGACAAGAAAAAAACACAGAACTGGACCAACTAGTTATCAACATAAGTGACTATCAACCGAGTGATTACGAACTAAAATTGTTACAAAGAGGCACGTCATTCGTTCCCACAACAAACACCAATGCACTGGAAACAGAGGTGAGTTTCTTTAAACTCATGCGAAAACTTAGACTGAGGCATTTTTTTGACCACGTGCTTCCACATTCTGACAAAGAAACTGAAGATCAATTACGTGGATTACGTACAACCAGCACGTTCCAAGCTCCTATAAGCCACAAAACACTGGACTTGTTTGAAAAAATGGTAAAACAGGAACTGGCTCAACTGAAATGGGATAAAAGGACAAAAAGAAATATGACACAGAAAGACTTGGGTACCCTAAGGAAATTAGCAACGAACTCGCACATCAGATTTACGAAAGCCGATAAAGGGGGTGCACTAGTCATTATGAACAATGATATGTATGAAAAGAAAGTCCAGGAACATATCTCAGACACTACAACTTACTTACCACTGGATGGGAATCCCACCAATGAATTTATCAAGATATTGACCAACATTGTCAGTAAGGCATATGAGATGGGAACTATTAATATCAAAACCAAGAACTTTTTGATCAAGACAAATCCAAAAAGTCCGGTATTTTACATGGTACCAAAAGTCCACAAAGATCTAATGGACCCACCACTACGACCAATAGTATCAACTAGAGGAAGTCTACATGAGCCTATAGGTCAACTAATTGACAAATATCTCCAGCCTACAGTCAGAAAAATGAGAACCTATGTAAAAGACACGACTGACTTTTTACTGAAACTAGAGGAAATACAATTGGAGCCAAATGAATCTGTCATCATGTGCACGGCAGATGTAAAATCTTTGTACACAGTGATACCACATCAGTTGGGAATGGAGGCAATTGAAAAAGCCCTGTTGAACACAGACATGAGTTTGGATTTTCAGGTATTTCTCATGGAACTAATGACTTTCACTCTGTACCAAAGTTACTTTAAGTATGATAATAAGTGGTATCAACAACTCACGGGAACCGCCATGGGAAATTCGGCGGCCCCGGTATACGCGAATATCTTCATGGAAGACTTTGAAGAATCCAACATGTTGTCAAAACCCATCTGGAAAGAAAACCTGAAATTCATAGTTCCTTACATTGACGACATTTTTATCATGTGGAAATCCTCCAAAGCTCTGCTAGAAACAGCGCTAGAAGAATTTAAAAGACAGGACAGCCGAATTCAAATAACGTGGGACATATCAGAATCCACGGTAACCTTTCTTGATGTCAGAATCACCCACACGGAAAAAGGCTTTGAAACTAATGTATATCGCAAAGACACTGACAAGAACAATTTGTTACACTACACTAGTTTTCATCAGCCAAGTTTGAAACTACATCTACCCTATTCCCAAATGGCAAGGGTCAAAAGGATAACTTCAGAGAACGAAAATGTCAAACAAACCTTGGATGAGATGGGCTTAAGATTCATAAACAGAGGTTATCCCAAAGAGGTGATTAATAAAGCCAGAGAAAAAGTGGATAATATGGATAGGAGGAATCTTCTAAAAACAACCCAAAAACGTGAAGAAACACGGATAGTTGCGGTATCCAAATACTCGACACAAAGCAACAACTCCAAAAGGATCATCATAAAACATTGGAGCATGTTAAAATCTGAACCTGATTTTCTAAACACATTTGCACAGAATCCAATATTTGCACATACCAGGGCACAGAACTTAGGAGAAATCCTCAAACAACAGAAACCAACAACTGGAACATTCAAAGGAACCAAACCATGTTTAAACTGTGGTTGTTGTAACAACATCATCAAAGGAAATTCCATTAATCACCCAATGAAAGGAAATAAAATAAAGATCAGAGTCAACGCCACATGCAACTCCAAGAATGTAATTTACGCACTGAAATGCCCATGCGGCAAATTGTACATTGGGAAAACAGAGAGAAGCATCAAGATAAGGCTGACCGAACATAAATCCAACATCAGACTCAAGAACTTAAAATCAACAGTAGCCACGCACTTCATAGAGGCAAAACACAACATCTCTCAACTACAGTATATCATCCTCGAAGTAGTAGAGAAAGCAGAAGGAAGAGACAATACCAAACACATGTTACAACGTGAAAACTTTTGGATTCACAAATTGTCTACCCACAGTCCCAATGGACTGAATGAAAGGAGCGAATTATCGTGCTATCTCTGAATAGCAACTGGTAATGTATATTAGTAAAGGGTACCACCGGTCCCCCTTACACTGGACTGAATGACCTGCGATATAACATACATTTTTTTTGGTTTGTCTTACATTTGAATGTAATTTCTAATAATGTTCAGCCTAATACATGTAATTCTCACCCACGACACACTAAGTGACAGCATAGCACTAGCAGTTAAGTTTTAGCCCTTGGTTGCAGCAGCATACCAGGGTTCGATCCCCCCACATCACCGATATACACATCCTCTAATTTTTACTTTTAGAATTATCATGATCCACTATTCTGGTCACCTATCATTAGTTTAAGTTATTTCTTACACCGGATAGCAGAGTTAACATAGTTTATCCCGGCGGTTTTTTGATCGCCGCATCTTTTTCCCGCCTCACGATCACGTGAGCGGAACGAGAGCTTATAGGAATAGATGTTGTTAGTCACCATGACTACCATCCGTCTTTCGGAAGGGCTGAGAACGCCGATCGAGACGCCGAACCATTTGAGACTAGGTCAGTTTCCTAGAAGCTCTAAACCACACTTTAGTTTAAATATAGAGTTATATATACGCGAATAGAATATTTACCCGAGCGCTTGCATCTATCTCTATTTTTTTACAGATTCTGAATCCAATAGAGAATACAGTGACACATGAGTGAACCCACTAGTATACTTAGAACATACACCGAAGAGTGTTAAACAATGTGTTAGTCATTGTGCTTTGAGAAGTATGTCAATGGTTTGAACAGATTTAAAAATCACACGCTATACATTCTAATTTTGGTATTATATGTTTCTTTGTTTTAGAGTATGTATTCCCTGATGAAGGGCGCTTCGGTACGCCCGAAATGCATTGGATAACAAAATAATCTATGTCACTGATGTAAATATACGCTTCTAAATGTTGTGAATGATTCAAACAACAAATATAAAACTTACAAGTAAAGACAAAGACAAAGTGAATAAACTTTCTCCAAAATGGATAAAAAAATGTGTGGAATCCTCTAATTCCAAGGGAGGAGAAGAGGTGTGCTCTAAGGGGATGTCCCTAATGTTTCATTAGTGACACAGTTTCAGTATACATTATAGGCACCCAGGGACGTTGGTCGCCACCCTTCGAAGCACCCAAGCTTTTTCAAAATTCATTAAAAACCAAGGCTGTGCATTCACAAAATCTAATTATCGTTCTAGAAACTTAGACATTTACTTGGCATTAAACTATAGTTTGTTGTCTGTACATACAGTCCCTCCTGGGGAGCAAAGTATTTTCCATTTTTTGGGGGATGCCAAAGCTCATTACCACAATGTTATAAATGTGCTTAGATTCACAGCAGTCCATTTGGGGACAGCACTTGTGCTGGAGAAAGGTTCCTTGACCCGAGCTCCATGGTAATCACTGCAGAGGACCCAAGAACACAAAGCGCCAGCCAGTGCATATTTGAACGTAGGGGCAAAAATGCTTCAATTCGTATTTTTCAGATGGCATTATGTTGTTAAAACCTATGTGCAGTGGTATATTAGAATGCTGCCTATCCATAAGTTGATGCAGCTCTTAGAGTTATTTAATGTATTTCACCGGTATGGGACTCTAACCTTATTTTATAGTTTCATTCTCAAGTGCAGAGTCAGACGTCTACACATAAAGAAGTCTGAAATCTCAGGGAGAAATATAAGAGACAGAGTGGAAGATGAAATGAGAGCAGAGAGCGCATCCATCTGAGCAACCAAATGAGAGAAGGGAAACCTGTGATTGAGAAGTGTAACAGTATGAGGGGAAACAAATGTGAGGAGCCAGAGAAAAAATTAGGTGACAGGAGAAGCAGAGCATAGGGGGTGAAGAACGAGAGAGGGAGGAAAACAGAAAGTAAAACAGAGGAGGAGCAAGATAATGAGAAGGAGATAAATGGGAAGAATGAGAGTGAGGCACAGAGAGAGAGACTAAGAGTGAGAGAACTAAGAAGAGGAGAAGCAGACTTTGAGAGAGGGAGAAAGTGGGAGAGAAGAGATACAGTGAGATCATAAGAGATGACATGTTTTGTGATCTGGTGTTCATGAATTTGAATCTCAACAAGGCCAAGTCACAGTTTCATCTTTTTAAGGTTGATAAATGTGTACAGTAATGCCTTTGAAGAAACACTTTGTTATAAGAGGTGTCTTGAGGTGAAGCGGGTTATCAGAGAGTTCCGCAGACCAAAGGAGAGTGAAATAACTTTACAGTGTTTGAGAGTAACAGCGAAAATGTAAGACCACAAATCTGACAAACCTTAATAAACAGAGAGGAATAAAGTAATGTTTAAAGAGCACAAATGTGTGCATGGGAGAAAGAAAATAGGAGTAGAGCTATGGTAAATGTATTAATTTGCACTTAGGAAAAAAACATTCTGGAGTATGAAAGAATATAAGATCAAAAGGAGAAAGAAAGCCCCAAAGATAAAGTATAAAAGGAGCCTGAGAAACCCAGAGAATCACATAAAGACTGAAATAGACCCATAAGAGCTAACATGGCACCCTTGAGAATGAGGGAGAAAGGCAGTTAAGCCATGAGAGAGAGAGAGAGAGAGACCAAATGAATTTTGAGTTTTGTAAGGATCTCTGTAAAAGAATACATTCTCGTTCTGTTGAACATCATCAAAATATGTTGTGCAGAGAAAATTAAAGAAGTCAGAGATGGTAGATTGTGTTGGGTGGACCATTGTCAGGGGATAGATGGAAGGAGGGATGGATGAGCAAAGAGAGAAAGGTTATGTTAGACAACCTAGGAGAGAGTGAAAGAAATCCCTTCAAGTAGATTTTGAGACGGGGCAAAGATTGATGAAGTGGGGCCTCAGGGAGCAATAGAATGGGTCCCAGGGAGAGAGAAAGAGTGAAAGAAACAAGCCCAGAGAGAGAGATGTGATAAAAATGTTGAAAAAGAGGACGAAAGAGCCTTATCAATGTAGGGTAAAAAGATCCCAAATAGGAAAATGGGTGGAAGAGACCGGGAACCCACAAAGAGAGTGAACAAGTAAAACAGAGAGCCAGCGAAAGACAAAGGGAAAAGGCGTCTGTAAAGTATTAAGACTTTGCAAAAGACCGATAATGCGGAAGGAAAAATCCACCTAAACAATGGGTAAAGGAGACACATCAGAAGAAACTTCGATAAAAGAAACCCCGGAGGGAGAATAGAACAGTATTGCTTTTGCATGAGTTGGTTATCAGTTTTCTGTGCATGTGTGATGTGCTGGATTGCGAGCATAGAGTTTGAAGCTCTCTAGTTAAGTGTAAATAGCTCACACTGGTCGGATCAGCCACTGCTGTAATTCCCAACAGTGCTACCTTCTCAGACTGCTCAGCGGGATCAAGGTTCATTCATTAAGGCTCATGGACCATTCTGCATATTACATAATTAAAATCCAACTCTGTGTCAGGGATTACATTTCCCAAGCTGATAACTCTTCATACATTGATGATTTGACATTTAAGGCTCACATTTACCATCACACTAATCGACGTAAATGTACTTTTCTTTAATCTTGATGCAATTAGAATATCTTTGTTTATAAAATATCTAAGCATTTGGTGGCGTATTCTATCCTGCTTGGTATAATGAGGTCTTGGCTTTTTCCCTCAAACGTTTTAATTCACTTTATTCTCCTTGTAAATAGTGCTTCTTATTGCCGCACACAACTTTGAATTTTACTTGTGTTGATGGAATATTATGTTAATGTTAAAATTTTAATATTTTGCAGACCCTTTGATATTTTATCGTTCAGATCTTTTTATTAATTTATCCAGGTACAAATACTCTTACCTAAATCCAAAGGCTGATTAAGTAGAACAATGGGACATACAGTGGGAGAACATAAGAAGGAGATAAACAGCAAGGAAGAGAGGATACCAGGGGGCGACTGGTAAAGTTCGGAGAGGAGGGATAAAATATCAGGGGTTGGCACCCAGGGAGCATAGCCCCTCTCGTCAGAATGAGCTCTTTTTCAATGTATTCAGTGTCAGCAGGTTGGGTCTTTTAGTGTGTCGTACCCACTGCGGTCAGTCTGTGTCTTGTTGCTCAGGCGTGCCTCCTCATCCTGTAAGCTGTTGTACTCATAAGAGGACTAGTAAATTCCCAAAAGTCCTCTGCCAGAGATTGGATGCACGGGCCCCTCATTTTGTCAAAGTGTAGCAACTTGTTCTGCAGGGAAGCAGGAAGCTTTTCCATCCCTGTGAGGTCCCATAGATTATGTAGCCAGTCAAAGTGGGACAACAATGTATCTGTGCTCCATTTGGCTTACATGACATGTTTAGCCCCACAAAAAGCCATTATTATTGCCTTCCCTTTGTTAGAGTGTAGAGAGTGTGTTTGGACATTGGGTAGTCTCAGTAGGACGTAACTAGAAAGACGGGGTATATCTGTTTCAAAAATGTCATTGATATCTTTTAGACGGCATATCAGTAGTGTTTTGAGTTTGGGACAGAGTGTGTCTGGGTGGCCAAAGTTGTGTTAACAGCCATTAGGATTGTTGAGTTTCCATTTCACCTTCTGGCTGGGGTGTAGTACCAATAGTGTGTCACCTTAAGCATTGCTTCTTTTCCTGAGGCACAGAATGAGGAGGTGTGCACTTTGTGGAGGATGTCAGTCCATTTCTTTTGGATGAAGTGAAAGTCCAGCTCAGCTTCGAGCTGCAGGGCTAGAATAGTTGCACAATTCCCATGTTTTGAATCGTGTACCCAGACCCACCTTATCAAGTGTTTTCCACAGAAAAAGGCCAGTGCACTTGATCAAATGCCTTGTCTCTGTCAATTGAGAAGAGAAGTGCTGAGACTCACTCTACTGTGAACGTGTGTCTGTCTGTCAGACTCTCAGACACTCTGGAAGAGAAAGCTGCACAGTGTGAAAGGTTAGGTTTGTGACTGGTTGTCTTTGGCTTGATCGATTTAGAAAAATTTTGGGAAGACAACTTGGATTGTTTCTGCAGGTAGGTTGGAGAAATAGGTCTGTCTTAGTTTTGGGCTCATTATCAATAAACCAGGAATTTGGGATTCTAGTGAGTCTTGAGTAGCGGGATCACATGGTGGAAGGTTGGGTGTTGGCTGGAGATCCTTTAGTTGTTCTCTGAACATTAGCAGGTTTGACGGGTTGTGAAGTTTGTTTCAACGGCTTTTGGCAAACATTAAATGGATCAGCCCTCTGCAGAGTATTTTAAAGTGAGTTATTGGGAAGACGGTGTGTGGTTGGAACACAGCTTATTTTTTGGGGTGATTTTGTCCTTGATCCTTAGTGGTGCTTATCAGTAAATGGCTTTGTGAGGTAGTGGCGTGGAGGTTGAAAAAGAAGCAAGAGCGAGTTGTTAGCATCCAGGAAACACAACAATGGACTGTTTAAATACATCTGTCCAAGAATGGTAACAGACAGTTGCATGTGTTGAAACCCTCAGCCCTGCCTGGTCTCTAAAATGTATTATCAGAGTGTGGAAACCAATGCATTTGCAAAAATGAAAAGGCAGCAGTGAGAGATTCCAAGACCAGGTTTACTAATGTCACAGCTGACGGAAAATGTTGATAAACCTACTCTGACCAAAAGAAAAGTGTACATCCCCTTTAAGCCAATGTGCTGACCTAAAGGATGCCCCTCGTTTTTTTTTACCTTTTCCAATGTTGGAAAATGCCTGGGGTTTTGGGAGTTGTGTCAATGTGGATGTCTCTGTATTTGAGGTATTGACCTGCTGGGAGCTTTTTTGTTTGCAGAAGAGTCTACAACAATATTGCTATGTCACTGTACAGAATACAACTAGAATGCTATTTGAGTGATAAGGAAAGTGAAGGGATTTGAACAAGGCTATTATACATGGCCCAAAACAAAAAGGGCTTGTGGTGGGTCAGTGGTAGAGATATGTCCCCCATTCCAGCAAAGTCCTCTCCTTCAACACTGGCCTTTTTGTATGTGTATGAGGGCGTGTGGGCGTGTGTGTGTGTATGTAGATAGAGCGAGAGAGAGAGATTCAAACATTTTAATCAAACAGCACTGATTTACTAGAAAAGTTTGTTGGACAATTTAATGTGTGTGACAAGGTGCCGTGTCAGTTTTTCCTGTGTTTTCACCCAATACATTGATCAGCTGTGGTGGTGGGCACTACGGGAGACAGGACAAATAGCACTGGGTAACAGGCACAATCTGGCCTGGGTAACAGGCACAATCTGGCCTCTATAGAGACATCAGTGAAGACTCTGGAGTAAATAAATATCACCTTTGAAACTAGGGGCCTTGGGAGAGTATGAGGAAGAAGAAGGGTAATGTGAGCTCAAGAGCCATCCAGTCTCCAGGTCTGCACAGGATTGATGAAGAGCATAGAGATAGATAAGAATGCACTGGAATCGCCAATCAAGGGACACAGTGAGAAAGTATGCAGGAAAGAAATCAAGAGGTGCCATAAGTGCAAGGTTAGCTGGAAAGCTGATTAGGAAGAGAGGGTGGGGTATAAAAGAGAACAAGCATTGGAAATGCAATAGGTCTCGCATTAGGAAAGTTTGAGCTATTGGTCTTATAAATGAAATTTTTTTTATTTATGTTTTGTTTTTAAAAATAGCTAAATTAATAGCTTTGTCATTTACAATGCCAATAGTTATAACTTTCGCAAATGTGACACCTATAGCATTTGTAATGCAACATGTTTTGTATTTACGTGACTTAGATGTATTGATATTACAAATAACTATGCTTTTTGATTTTTTTAAATAATTAATACTTAAATAATGTATTTAATTCGTAATGGCAATAGCTTAAACTTTTGTAATTAACTTTTGTGAAGATTATGTTCAGTGTTTTTTATTGTGACGAAAATTCAAGAACGGAAGTGAAATATTAACTTTTTTGTGATTTGTAATAAAGCTTGAACACAGCTTGAAACATTGAAAGAACATATTTGAACCAGTGATGCTGTGAACTGCAGCCCTGCATTCATGGGACAGAAGAAACCCAGAGGAACAGTGCATGATGGGAATTTCAGAGGTCACAGCACGAGGGGTGGGTTGGCCAACGCATTAGCTAGCACAACTGACTCTTCAAGTGGGGTCAAAACTTTGACCGGTCCGAAGCTGGGGTGGAGACGAACACCGAAAGAGGGGACAATCCCAACCAAGAGAAAATGGTGGGGTGTGTAAGTGCAAAGAAACAATTTAATTAACACCATAAACTGCACTTTTCCGCACGTTTTTGTGAGCAAACCCTACACTTTACCGCAAATGTGCATGTTCTCCATTCCCTCCAGAAGCAACTACAAGGCCAGGGCACATTTGAAATATCCAAAATGTGTGGAAAAAAAGAAGGCAAATGTGGCTGCGATATCTTTTATGAAACAGCGGCCTGCCCCGATATGACAAAGAAAAGAGCTCAGCTGGGACGGATGGAGGAAGAGAGGGTTCATGAAGGTTTTTTCCCGTATTAAAATACAGCCAAATCCATGAATCACGACCAGCCCACTCCCAGCCACCTTTAAGAAGCCAGTGAAACCTCTGACCCCGAGCCTCTCCCTCGCATGCAATCATTATTGAACAATGGATTGACTTAAAAAGCCTTGGCAAGCCCAGTGCAAAGCACAAGAGACCGTGACGCCACCGCACAGCCCTGTGCGGAACGTCCTTGCGTGCGCGCGCTGACAGCGCGAATACAAACAGAAAACAGAACTGACCCTGGAGAATGGGGAGGTAACGGTGTATTAGGAGAGGCCATGCAGGAAGGTCAACCTTGGAGGCGAGCATTTCTTAAAAAGAGTGAAATGCACCAATAACTGCCGGACTCTTACACAGGTCAAACAATAGTTACCAAGCCTTTCTTTGCAATTACAATTCTTGTAATTAGCGAATTTTTTCTTATTTTCTCTTTTTACGTTCATTTCTCACCATAACTTAATCGGGAGTAATTCTTGTTGGATCTTGCTTCTCAGCTTATGGAGCTAACAAAAAACGATCTGAGCTGCAGTTTAGGGTTAACGTAATAAGAATTAAATGCTCACTACTTTGATATGAGAAATTTCTGTTCCTCATACTGCTTCCGCGAACCAACGTATCATAGTACATAGTTTAGTTGCAATGTACATTTAACCACTATGGGCACAAGTTAGCCGATGTTTTACCATTCCAAGATGGATGACGTTTTCCAGTCCTATTACTCTGTTCATGGCTCTTAGGTGGGATGGATGATGTTTTCTAGTCCTATTACTCTGTCCATGGTTCCAAGGTGGGAGGTCACGAGTATACAACTCTAGCAGTCCTGTTTCACTGTCGACCAAACAAATGTGGGTATATAACACCGCAACATGCTGTCTGAAGTTTAGTTCGTGGTAGAGTTTGGAAGCACAACGGCGTCATTTTGAACAGTTAGAGGTGAGTCTATGTCTGGTTGAGCTAGTATCGGCATAGAGCGCGTGTAATCTTAGAATTTTACCAGTAGACTTGCTTTCTTTGCAGATAGTAACTAAGAAGCCCAGATTCTTAATGGAGAGGATAACGCAACTTGGGTGAGCTTATATACATAAAGGGGGTTACAGCACTCGATACAGTGCCAGTGTTTAAGTTTGACAGATTTAGTGTGCAAATAGGGAAGGATTTTCTCAGTAGCATAAGAAGGTGGCTCAGTTTATTTTGGGTAGTGGCTAGTGTTAATGTATGCAATTAAGATGTGTTATTGTATTGGTTCAGTTCAAACAGTATTCAAGAACGATGTTGTTGATACGTGTGGTGTAGTAATTTTCCAGTCCTTTACTGAGTCATGAATTTTTTGAGAATATCAATTTTGTTGGCAAGACAGGAATTTTCTAATATACCCTTGTTTTTTTGCATCTTAGATAGTGAAATATCAAGAAGCATTCCCCGCAGGTGCCGGTACGTGCTTGAGCACAGATGGCTTCGGTGCTCACGCACAAGTGATTATTGTCTTTCCACTTAGACTTATTTCTTTCAGTCACAGCTACTTAGTATCAAGTAAGTGAACATTTAGAGGAATAGATTCCCCACTAGGCTTCTGAACAAATTGATGTCTAGGTAGTGATACATATATATCTTGTCGTTTTCGTTCTCAGCTGAGAGATTGAGATTTATCAACTTTACATGTTGGAGCACTTGAATTCTGATAAATGACATTGAGGAGTTGAGATGTGAGTACCTTCGTGACTATTTTTGCCCCTACAACATATGCAGTATGGTGGCACACTTACCATTAACATCGAGTTTATCCCTTGTTGTGCCCTGAATTTTGTAAATTAACACTGTAACGCAAGACACACTGATAGCGGTAGAGAAGTTTTCTCCAGTTTAGTTTTTACCTCTTTTCTCTTTCTATTTTTTGACCTGGATCAATTGTCCGATGTTTATATCATTCATGTAATCAACTGTTCAAATTAGATGCCAGAACACATATATCTAGCTTCAGTGTTTTTCATGAACTGCCTTCGCAAATTATTTAATGAGATGTTAGTTGAAGTTCTTTGTAAACAAATGAAATGTTAACACGGATTATTGATACGTTGTCTCATTCTTACAGTGCCCCTGAAGAAGGGAACCCCCCGAAATGCATTGGGCCTATTTCTCAACTATGTCTTCACCTTCATCAAAAAGTTTTTCAACATCAGAGTTATTACAACAAATTTATAATGTGATGACATTTACTTGTTAATTTTCAGATTGTGTATTGATTTCAAAATGAATATGTTGAAATGAACAAGATTTACAAGCAAAAGATTATATAAAGCTACGTTTTGAAAAAGAATTTCTTTCTTTGAATTTTCTCTTCGAGTGATAACATTGAAATATTATAGGTTATCAATTGTTCACATTGGTTATACTTTAAACATACAGGAGTGCGCTTGGTAAACTAGTGGAATTTTCCACCAGAGGTTGATTGTTACTTTGGGCTGGCTGCCTTACAACCAAGCAGCACACAAACAGTGCACAAATATTATATGAACAGTATATTAGTATTACATTAGGGAGTGCGCAGATAAGAAAAACATTTATTTTGTCTCTTTAATGTAAACATCATGGAGGGCATGGATGGCATTGGATTGTGGTGATTTTTGTGTGTTTTTCGATTTTTTGGCTGATGTTGGGGCCTTTTGCCCAGGGGTACTCAGTGGTGCATGGACTGAGTCTTTCTGTGGGGTCTCTTTAATGTAAACATCATGGAGGGCATGGATGGCATTAGGTTGTGGTGATTTTTGTGTGTTTTTCGATTTTTTGGGGTGTTGATGGGGCATGGCCATGTCGGTGGGGGCCATTTTGAGGCCTGGTCCAGGCAGGGCCTGGCCATGTGGGTGGGGGTCTAGGGGCCATTTTTGAAGCCAGGCAGTGTGCTTTGTTGTGCCATAGGCCTGCACCCAGTCTGCCATGCTTTCATCCATTATGCCCGGGGTACTCTGTCAGTGGTGCATTTTATTGTTCTTTCCATTTTAGGGGGTGGGTATAATAAAAATGCTTACTTGCAAACTATTAATTGAAGCGCTACATACGCAACATTTATTTAACTGATATTCCTCTGGCTTCGTTTGCTTTTAGGTGCAGAAAGATGAATCATCAGCCTCATCGTTCCTCATTAGTGCCAGGAACAAGTCCTGCTGCGGTGTGTGCAGCACAATGTCACGTGTGACTACAGACAACTCTGCAACTTGTGCAACTGCGGCCTGCTGTTCTGACATCTGAAGAAGATGGCCCCAAAAAAAGTTGCCCGTAGCTCCTCTAGCAACAAAGTTGCCAGTAAGGAGCAGAAGAAGCAAGTGGCGCCACTTACCAAGGAGACTGGTGTGCCGACCGCCGCATTTTTTGGGAAAAAAAAGTACGCCTGCAGCAGCAGCGGGGTCTACTGGGGACCAAGCTGGGAGCAGCACCTCCGCTCCATTGGGCTCAGTGCCACCACCACCACGCCAACTTAGGTCCAAGCCTTGAGTGCTGCAGAGGCAGCCAGTATAGTTGTTCAATCACCATTGACCAGTGATGTTGGCTCATTCCAAGAAAGTAGCGGCATCCCTCAATCAACACAGGTTGTTGTAACTCATCTGACGAGTGTTCAACAACCACAGCCGCAACAACAACCACATGTGCAAGTATAAGCCCAAGTACATGTGGAAGGAGAGGCGGCGCAAAGAGAGGCGGCGCAAGGAGAGGCGCAAGCAGAGGTGCATGGAGCGGCACAAGTGCCCACAATAGTTGTTCCTCCCGAAGTAGGGGCACATCAGGAAATCGACATTCAAGTCAAGGTATCATCTGAGGAAGCCACTCCTCCTGATGATTCATTGTCTTCCAGATCCCCAGCAAGGAAAAGATCAAGGATGGTGTCTATATCTTCTTCAAGCCCCCTTCCTTCTGATGATATGGATGAAAATTGGGAACCACCAGTGCCGCCTGAGAGTGAGGCACACCATGATCTGACAAAGGTAGCTAAGTGTAAAAGGAAGGTCCCCGAAAGTCTCATAGTTATGGAGTGTGATGATGACGCTGAACAAGAAGTGGCGTATACTCCTGCTGATGAAGACTCTCACGACGACGACGCAGTCATCATAGACGTCACTCCAGCCTCAGCGGGCATGCAGCAAACAGACATTTTCACCCTATCCCGAAATGCTGCTGAGCGTGATGTTGGTGACGTGTCAATGAGACCACCACCAATGCAGGTAACGAGTACCCCACCACCTACAGCTTCCATATTTTCTCGCCAGAAGGGACCTCCATCCACCTCGACCTCCATTTCCTCAATTAGTGGTGCTGTAAGGGCACAACGTAGTAAATCTCGGCAACACACATCCTCCACTTCATCTGGCATTAGCATTCCCAGTATCGCCTCCTCCGCCCCCCACAGACATTTGAAGTCCGCAGTTTGGGACTTCTTTAGTGTTAGCCCAATAAGGGAAAACATAGCCATTTGTACCATTTGTAAGGTTCGAGTTAGTCGTGGTAACCTTGGTACCAACTATGGTACCGGCGGCCAGAGAGGTCATCTTGAGAGACAGCACACTGTCAAATGGCATGCGTACCTAAGGGAGATCAAGGCAGCCCGAATTGCAAGTCAACAAATTGTATCCGTTGATGTTTCATCTGATGATGACGAGGAGGAAGAAGCGTCAAACATTTCTTCAGTTACACCCAGTACCCCTGTCAGCAGCACACCCCCTGCAAGATATATGAGCCACACTAAGAGTGTGGGAGAGAGTGAGACACCAATGTGAAAAAGTTCATCATCACTGAGCGTAACTGGGTCGAAGAAGTCATCATCATCCCGTAAAATGGTCCAGCCCACCATTAGAACCATCTTGCTTTCAGATGCGCCATTTGAACGCAACCACCCAACGGCGCGTCTGTATAACACTAAGCTGGCTAAAAAGCTAGGTCTGGACTTTCTCCCTTTTTCTTTTGTGGAAGGGGTGGGTTTTCTTGAAATGGTGGCAACGCTCTGCCCTAAATGGAAGGTTCCTAGCCGGTTCTATTTTGCCAGAGTTGAGGTTCCAGCACTACATGAAGATGTGCTGGAGGTGATTGGGGCAGCTTTGCAGAAGAGTGCTGTTCACACTATACATCTGACAACAGACATGTGGACCAGTTGCCAAGCCCTTGATTACATGTGCATCACTGCACACTGGGTCTCTTTTTCAGGGGTTAACGCAAAGCTAAACGCAGGTGTTGACACGGACAAAGTTTATAAAGCTGCTTGGAAACATGCAACACTAGCCATGTTTGCCATGGAGAAAACATTTTGCATGAGTTTAACACAAAGGTCTTTCAATGGCTGTCCCCAAAAAAACGCATGATTGGTTATGTTTCCACGGATAATGGCGCCAATGTAGTTAAGGCCATGGATAAGGGTTACTATTTCAGAGTACAAGTAATACTACAAGCGTAACCGCTTGTCCTAGTGAGCACTGTTGCACTTCCAGCTGGAGTGCTTCTACTTAGTAAATACACATAAGTTTTAACATATTAACATGTCACATCATTACTTGTGCACACATGATGTGCACACATTTCAACCATTCTTTTAAGGCCCGGAAGCAGCTGAGGTGCCTGCAACATGAACGTAAAGTGCCAGTGAAAGCACTCATCCAGGAGGTGGTAACACGTTGGAACTCAACCTTCTACATGCTTGAGCGTCTGTATGAGCAGTATGCAGTAGTCGGTCAGTATTTCTTTAAACTGGGTACACCTATGATAGACCTGAGGATACAAGTGAAGCAATGGGAGCTAGTTAAAAGCCTGACAGACATGCTTTGTCCTTTTGAGGTCTTCACACGTGCAGTCAGCAGGGAAGACTGTAATTTGGGAAAAGCTATCTCATTGTTGCGCATGCTAGAGCACCAACTGAAGGCGGTGTCTTCTACGTTTCAAAAAGATGAAAAGCTAGAAGCATTTGAGTTGGCGGAGAAATTATTACAGCGCCTACTTCACGATGAACGTCTTGAAAAGATCCACACAGAACAGCATTACATTTCTGCTACTATTCTGGATCCACGGTACAAAAAGGCAGTGGCAGGCAGAGTATTCTTTCCTTTTGATGACGCAGATGTTACAAAGTACAAACATTGGCTAGCTGTGCCAGCCACTCGGTTTGAAAGAGAACGGCAGGAAATTGAAGGAAAAGGCAGTACATCAGCATCAGCAGGCCATCCGGAGTAAAAAATCCACTTCTGTATCTGTGGCTGTGGCAGAAGTGAGTGATTTTCCCTCTCAGCCGTTAACGACACCAGCAACCGTATCATCTGCACCAGACACAACAGTAATATTGTGTGAAGATTGGCTAACTCAGCTTGGGTTTGCTTCTCAAAAGGTCCCAGAAAAAAGTAAGCAAAGTGGAGGATCCCTGGAGAACCTTGAGTCGATGGTGCAGGCCTATCTGAATGACTCAACAGAGGTCTATGTTCATCATGACCCATTGGCGTATTGGCATGGGAAAAGAGATGTGTGGCCAGAGATCACCAACCTGGCTATAAATGACTTGTCTTGCCCACTCGCAAGCGTGTCTTCTGAACATTTTTTCAATGCTGCTGGTGGCATTGTAACTTCCAAAAGGACCCGCCTTTCGCCCAAAAATGTGGAGAGGTTAACAATGATCAAGATGAATCAGCACTTCATACCACCAGATTACAAAATACGAGAATGCACGCAGGAAGAAGACGAGGAGGACACCAACTTAGATGAGGGAAGTTCTTCTCTGTTAACTGACCTACTCCTGTCTGAATTGGCAGAGTTTGAGGACGAGTTCTTCTTCCCTGACAACGAGCCCTGAAAATGAGTCAATGAATCACTAACTTTCTTTTTCGTCCTTATTCACTTTTATTCCTGTGTGTCTGTCTTTCTTTGTTTTGCAAAATCTATATAAAAAAAACTTTAATCACCTAATCACAAAAACAAGCCCATCAGAAGAACTGTCTTCACTTATTTGCTTATTGATTTGAAGGTGCCGCAGTCTGCATTCCTCAGGTTCACAAGTTCACAAGAACATGCTCCTCTATCCTCCTCCTCCAGACTCCTATTTCCCTCAAAGCAGATGGCTGGATTACGTCCAATGAAGAAAGACTCTGCACTTTTGGGGGTGTTCTACTTCTTTGCGGGTGAGTTGACGGGTCTGGGACATTGCTGTAAAGGTCTAATACCGGATAAAAGTGGTTTGGAGAAAATCGGAGCAGAAAACGTTTTGCGCTTTTGATCACTTGCCTGTCTTTGGGGTGCTGTTTGGGGGGCTTTTAGGTTGTTGGGGTGGGTTTTGGTGTCTGGGAGCACTGCTGCCACAGTCTAATGTTGATTGTATTTGTTTTTAAGGAAATCCATGGTGGAAAAGGGGAGTTAGGGCCTAGCTGCACAGCACATTTGGACAGAATTGAAGGTAGGCCCATTTTTGCTTTTTGCTTGTTTGTGGGTGTTCTGCTTTTTTTGCGGGTGGCTGCAGGGGTCTGGGGGCCTAGCTCGGAAGGTCTAATATCGAAATCAAGTGTTTTGGACCAAATCCACGGTAAAAAGGTTTTTGCGTTTTTGCTCATGTGCCTGTCTTTGGGGTGCTGTTTGGGGGGCTTCCAGGTTTTTGTGGGTGGGTTTTGGGGTCTGGGAGCACTGCTGGCAAAGTCTAATATTGATTGCATTTGTTTTTCAGGAAATCCATGGTGGAAAAGGGGAGTTAGGGCCTAGCTGCACAGCGCATTTGGACAGAATTGAAGGTAGGTCCATCATTTTTGCTTTTTGCCTGTTAGGGGGTGTTCTGCTTTTTTGCGGGTGGCTGCAGGGGTCTAGGGGCATAGCTCCGAAGGTATGATATCGGAATCAAGTGTTTTGGACCAAATCCATGGTGAAAAAGTTTTTGCGTTTTTGCTCACTTACCTGTCTTTGGGGTGCTGTTTGGGGGGCTTCAAGGTTTTTGTGGGTGGGTTTTGGGGTCTGGGAGCACTGCTGGCACAGTCTAATGTTGATTGCATTTGTTTTTCAGGAAATCCATGGTGGAAAAGGGGAGTTAGGGCCTAGCTGCACACCGCATTTGGACAGAAATGAAAATAGGCCAATTTTTTCTTTTTGCCTGTTTGGGGGTGTTCTGCTTTTTTGCGGGTGGCTGTAGTGGTCTGGGGGCATAGCTCAGAAGGTCTAATATCGGAATCAAGTGTTTTGGACCAAATCCATGGTAAAAAGGTTTTTGCGTTTTTGCTCACTTGCCTGTCTTTGGGGTGCTGTTTGGGGGGCTTCCAGGTTTTTGTGGGTGGGTTTTGGGGTCTGGGAGAACTGCTAGCACAGTCTAATGTTGATGACATTTGTTTTTCAGGAAATCCATGGTGGAAAAGGGGAGTTCGGGCCTAGCTGCACAGCGCATTTGGACAGAATTGAAGGTAGGCCCATTTTTTCTTTTTGCCTGTTTGGGGGTGTTCTGCTTTTTTGCGGGTGGCTGCAGGGTTCTGGGGGCATAGCTCAGAAGGTCTAATATCGGAATCAAGTGTTTTGGACCAAATCCATGGTGAAAAGGTTTTTGCGTTTTTGCTCACTTGCCTGTCCTTGGGGTGCTGTTTGGGGGCTTCCAGGTTTTTGTGGGTTGGTTTTGGGGTCTGGGAGCACTGCTGGCACAGTCTAATGTTGATTGCATTTGTTTTTCAGGAAATCCATGGTGGAAAAAGGGAGTTGGGGCCTAACTGCAGAGCGCATTTGGACTGAATTCCAGGTAGGCCCAAAGTTTTCTAAGTGTGGCTTTTCCCGGGTTTTGCCTTTTGGCTTGTTGGGGGTGTTAAACTTGTTTTCGCCTGGGTTGACAGTTCTGGGGCCATTGCTGGGAAGGTCTAATACCCGAAAGAAAGTGTTTTGGAGACAATCCCTGGGGAAAAAGTTTTTGCATTTTCGGAGATTTCGCTCACTCTACCGTTTTCGGGGGGCTGTTTGTGGGGGTTCCTGGTGTTTGTGGGGGGGTTTGCGAGTCTTGGAGCAATGCTGGGTATGGATACTTTTGCTTGCTTGCAAGTGGTTTGAATACAATCCATGGTGGGTAAGGGGGGATTTGGGCCTACTTTACTTTCAAAGAACGTTTTGTCACCATTTTCTACTAGGCCTCATTTTTTGAGATCTGATTGGGGGTCTTCTACATTTTTGCGACTGGGTTTAGTAAGGGTCTGGGAGCACTGCTGGGAAGGTCTAATTTTGTTCTAAAACACAGTTTACAGTACACCTAGCTTGAGGGGAAAGATCCGCTAAATTAATTCGCCCATACTTATTTATCCTTCAAAAGGAGACTCAGACAGAGTACGCACTTTCAAAAATATTGTACTGTCTATTAGGAAACTCAAAGTGTGACTTTTTGCACTACACAGGGTACATACCTTATATTTATTTGTCAGTGGTGTTCTAATATCACTTCCTGTTTTTCCATCAATAATTACAAGCCGGGTTTCAGCCTGTGCAATGGGAAAAAAAGGATGAAGTCAGGCTTCACATTAGCGAGCCGCAATTCAGCATCCGCCAGGCAGGCAGTGGACAGGGTGTCTTCTGGTCACCAACATTGTTGGAAGGAGCGTCAGATGGAATGAAGGAGTCCCACTAATAAGAGGAATGGTTGGATGCATGCAACTTCCCAAATTCAACAGGACAACTACAACAACATACAGATGCAGTATCCGTTCTTATCTAATTATCTTTTAAGTAATGTTATTGCTGTGAACTTCTATGAGTGTGACTCTGCATTTCTTTGATCTCTGCTTCTAAATTCATCCCTACAGCCATTGTATAGGTTTTACTTCTGCTATTTTTCAAACCTAATTTAATATACGAAGTGTTTCCCTGAGTGCAGAGATAGGCAAGTGAAAACGCAGAATTATGACTGCAGCCCTGTAATGTCGCATTCTTTCATTCACGGTTGTCGAAAGTTCTACTTACTTTTCAGTAACCATGCATGCAGTAGTGCATGCACTTCCTTTATGTCACTTAAAAGATTTATGGATAGCTTTGTCCAAGATTTGTTTATCTTCAATTATTGTTTGTCCATGCTGTGCTTTTTTTTTCTTCTCTTAACAAAACTTTCCCAAAAACCCCATTCCCATCCATTTTCCAAACCCTAACCCTCTTCCCCCGGGCTGTGTGGTTTTGATTGATGTGTGACTAAATGACAGCAATAATTCCACACACTTGCTGGGGAGGATAAGGTCATAGCAACAGGCTGGTGAAGGAATCCGAGGATATATTCTTACTCAGCTTGACACAGACCCATGACTATTGGCAAATGAAAGCAGATTTTCATGTGCGCCATCAACTTGATTGATCATCAAGAACATCCTCCTCCTAGACGTGGCAAATGATTACGCTGCTGTGTCCTTCACCTTCAGTACTATTTCCTGTAGTAGTAGCCAATGTCAAAGAAATTCAACGCAAGTAGTAGTTATACTTTCAATACTTTACCATTTGTTAGGCTACATTGTGGCACTGTTCTAGTGTACTGTCACCTGCTATATTCTCTATCGTACCGTTCTAATGCTACGGAAAGGAGAAACAAGGTTTCATTTTCTTTTTTTTTTCATATGCTATAACTGCCACTGTGTAACGCCACTAGTACCACCGCAATGATGACATTTCATTCGCCCTGGATTGCCAACCTTAATCGCCATTTCCCGGTCAGCCAGCCCTGTGACTATCCCTATTTCCAAACACAAATTACAGGTAAGATAAGCATTTGGGGGAGGTAGTATAATGGAGTATTAGGAGAGACGAGAGACTGACGGTAGTACTAGTAAAGTCCTAGGACTATTGAATTCACTTACTCTGTGAGAGGCACTTAGTTTTGAAAACATTTGGGCAATTACTTAGACAACTTGAATCAAGATGCCACTTAAGTTTCAGGAAAACAAACTTACTGTTAAACCCCCACCCACCAGCCTCAAAAGCAGTAAAAAACACGTATGCTAAGATAAAGTTTAAAGTATATTTATATCCCTAACATAAATAATCTCCCGCAAGACCCAACCCTCCCCCCTCCCTAACCCCAACGAATGTCTGTGAAAAGTCCAAAAAACCCAACTCCCAATTCCCACCGAGAAGTCTTTAAAAAAGGGGGCAAGGGACAGTCTCCCCCTTCTGCTGGCTGCTGTTCACTTTTCGGGCCAGGTCGGCATGCTCCTTGTGGAGGGTCTCGAGCAGGGTTTTGGTGTTCAACAGCTCCTGCTCGAGGTAGGACAACCTGAGTGAAAGGCGGTTGATAAGAGTGGCTCAAATCCACCTGAGCGACTTACCTCACTCATCTATCATTCTCATATAATAAGCCAGCCAGGCAGTGGAGAAGAATTAGAAATATATTTATTGGCCATAATATTCATCTGCAGATGGGCCCCGTCAGGTCTACACCCCAGGGAGTGCACCGAGAGGACTGCCTCCTCTCATCACAGCAATACATTATCACATAGCATGGCAGAGTAAAACCACGCCCAGACTGGAAAAGTACTGGGCTCAGCAGAGGGTGAACAATGAACTCATACATGAGGCATCTGCACCTGCGAAGGCAGCACTGTTATCTCCCCTCAAAGCCACAGAGCCGAAGCTCTGCTACTCCAGGGCATGGAAACATTTCTGCAAAACTAGCTCGAGGCAAGAAATGCTGAAACAGGGATTTTCTGCTCATAAGGGAGGGGGGAAAACTGTACTATGAGACATTGGAGCTGCAGAGCAAATGTCAGCATCAGAAATCTGTCTGCCATAGACAAGCTTCTCTCTCTTATAGGAAAGTATACAGAAATATCAATAATGGGAACCTAACGGAGGGATGGCAATGTACTACAACAAGTCTTCTAACTTAGAAGGCAAAAATAAGACAAAAGCTTAACCATTACAGAAACAATTCTATCCAACTGAAGCTTGCATATTACAAAAATAGCTCAGTGGGTTGCAGCACATGAATAATAGGCTGTAACTGCATATTGGTTAGACACATTAGGCTAACATATTCACAACATCATTAGGACATTCTGTAACAGGAAAATTACAATCTATCAGACCCTCCTTTTAGCCTAATGTGGCTAACATAAGTGCAGCCTTTATTGCTCAAAGGAGGGACTGTACAATTCTAAAGGAGAGAACGGGGATGGCATCATTCATCAATCAAAGGTCGGGAAATGAAATACTAGGATGAGCATGCTCATAGAAGTAGTGCAGCATACTATAGGACAGGAAGTGCAGAGGCAACAAGTAAAAGAACAACCCCTGCAATACCTACTAAAACAATTATTATTCTCTGGGTGTGAGGCACCCTCCTTTTTGACTAATCTAAGCATATGTTCTCGGGGTACCATTTGCTCTATAACACTATGTCATGATCGGACAACTTAAAAAGTTCAAGTCATGAGCAGGAATTAATGCAAATAATATCAAACTATCATTATCAGAGTAAATACCCTATTGAATTATATACTTAGTGTTCACTTGCATTATCAGCGAGGACCTGTATCTAACATCCATGAAGTAGATCTTTATCGGGCTGAGAAATGTTTTTTTTTACTAGACTACTGAAAGTATACTAACCCTCACAGCTACTTCCATAGGGCAAGAATACAAGCAACGTTTTTTTTTATTCACCCTTGTGTGTGTGTATGAAGGCAATTACCCACACACCCAATATTCTGCAGTACTATAAGTAACATGTGTCTGGTGCAACAATGGAATACTACATCATCTTAATGAACTTCCCAGTGCTCCTCCTCGTGAGGAACTAGGGTCACTCTCATGTGGTGTTGGAATAGTACTCATGAGGGTATGCGCCAAGCAACAAGAAACTAATTCTCTAAAGAGAAATATGAAAGCAATAGTTAGGATACAAACAAACACAATATTAAATTTGTAGACCATGTGAACCAAATATGGCAGGGGCATCTGGACAAGGAGCCGCAGAGGCTGCTCCTCCTGGGGAATAGGAACATTCAAAGGGACTCTTTTTCCTAGCTAAAAGTCCAAAGTAAACTAGGGGAAAAACAGTTCACACTGAGGCCAACCAGAGGGGATCTTCTCCCTTCAAGGGATCTTCTCCCTGTGTCCGTTAAAGCCTCACAGGCAGACTTCTATTGTTCATTCCCTAACTCCCACGACGGAGTCGCACAGCTTCACGACTCAGAGGAGCACTTAATCTGGGCCCAGGCGCAATCCTAGTGTCCCACCTGACAATGTCTCGAAAGTGCACCAGGGCTCTTCCAGCAGTCCATCCCTAACACTTTCTTTAGTCCTTCCCTACTTCCCTTACTCAGCCCTTCTTCCGGTGCCCTGCTCTCCTTTCCTGGGCCACAGATTGTATTGAGTGCTCCCTCGCACCTCTGGATCTGTGAACAGAATGGGGGGCTCAATGGCAGGGGACTTATCCGCTGATGTTTGCTCACTGTGATCAAGAGAGACCTCACCACTAGCAATCAGAGCCGGCATCTTCTCCTTTTGATCAGGCTCCTCACCTCTCAATAAAGCATCTGAGAAGCGTATTTGTCATCAGCGACGCCCTTTCTCACCCACTCATCATAGGGCCACAGAAGCGGGACCCTCTTTACACAGCTAGCATGGGTGCACGACTTATGGCCCCGGATCCTGAGTGCGGTTTGGGTGGCAAGCAGCACCTGCCTCGGCTCACTTCACCTCGGCTCCAAGAAAGACTTCCGCTGGTATCTTCGGATGACGACTCAGTCCCCATGTTGGATGGTGTGTCCAGGCCCCTCCGGTTGCGGCTTCAGTGTGTCTGCTACCCTGCTGATGAAGAGAACCAAGATCTTTAGTCAAAGCATACAAATTGTCTGTCAACAAGGGGTCAAAACAATTTGGTCTCGGGACACCCCAAACATTTGCTAGGCGGTGTGAATTGGAATGAAAAAAAAAACATCTCAGGCCTATCAATAAATTTGTGCTGACAATAGGTAATACATTACATATCTGACTTTTTCCACTGTATTACCTGTGGACGGATGTATGCGTTAATTCTAAGAGAAGAGAAAAAATAAAACAAAACAGACATGTTGTATTCCCGCATTTTCACTTGAGAACCCTCAAAAAGGGAATTTCAAACCGCTATTCCTATAGCATGCACACAGCGTCTACTTTGTGAACCTTCACTGTTGTGCAAAACTTCAAACACTTCTAATATTCTCTTTTTTTTTTTTACTCAAAACAACTATATTTTGCTCATGGCCATGCTCACATACTATGGGAAGCAGCAGGAAACTAACTTCTACAAAGCTATAATTTCAACAGAAAAAATATTTTGCTGAGGATCACACAAGCATCGTTCACCTTTCTCACTATTTAGACCACGTAACATTTTTTTTAGGGGAAAACCTGTTTACCAGCTCTAATAGGGATTGTCAGCTCAACTATACAGGCTAACTGATAAGAGACTTGTGATACCTGTGCAGCTTTACTTAGTGCTGCACAATAATGATGTTGTTACCTAGGAATGTGAAACAAAAAAAAAAAAGGTACAGAACTATTGTTCCCTTCAAAGGTCAAAAAGGAAACATTAGTCTGGGGCGTCTTCTCTAATAAAGACTATCAGTTTATTTTCACAGACTAGCTAATAAAGAACTAGCAATGTACTCGCACGACTACAATAATGGTGTTATTACCCAACACTTGTAGAACAAAACTACCCACATCTAATTCCCCTTTTAGAGCAAAGCAGGACAGGCTAATAAAAATTTGAGAAGAGGAGGGAGCAATATACATGTTACCTAGTCCTAAGGAGCAATATACATGTTACCTAGTCCTAATTTATAGGAGAGCTAGCGGGGAGCTAGCTTCCTCCCCCATTTTTGACAGAAGGAAATCTGAAACATATTTCACTTCAGTCAAAACCATCAACCCCCGGGTGTAGCACTGGGCATAAACAACATTGTAGGAGATACATAGCACTTTTGAGAGGGCTAGAACATCTTTTAGCACATGTACAAATGTCATTGCCATAAAATGATGTGTGTGCCTATTAATATCGAATACAAGGTAACTAAGGAGAATTCATTATAATTATTTATCTATTACAAAACACACTACTTCTTTTGAGGCCTTTTATTACCATGAAGGAGTAAGGAAAAGGAAATGGTACTGGGACACAGCTAGCATCCCCCATAACCAGGCACTATGCGACATTCATTAGGGAAATGGCGGCAAAAGGGAAATCTATAAAAGAACAAAAATTACTTAGGTAATGGTCAGGCTTGTGACACAACACCATGAGTACACCGTAGAACTTTTCTTTTTCTTTTCTTCTATACCATTTAACAAAATAGACATACACTGCTGAAGTGTTGTCTGTGAAATTTAGGGACCAGAACAAATTCCCCACAGAGGAGCTTGTACTAGTATCAAAAATAGAATTGTCAAAACAATACAAAACAGAAACATACATAAAATAAGAACAAGCATACCAAGGCAGCAGGTATACTGGCTGTGCTAAGCACAGAAAGCATAGACAAATCCCAGCAACACATGCAAAGGAGCTGTGACACACAACACAATGCCATGCATTTCATGCACAGTGAAACTGCAGCCCAAAACCCAGTATGCTGGCCTCCTTAATTTGTCAGCCTTAAGATCGATCAGCATACCTACCACGCAGAACAGAACAAACAATGCACAATAAGCCAAAGAAAACATAAAACACACAATATTTACATGCGTATAACATAAAATATTACACAATAATACATATACCAAACACAAGGGCCACAAAAAGGAAAACACAATATTAGTTACTCAAGGGACTATATTTTTCTCATGCATGTCATGCATCATGCGGTGTCAGTGCACACGTAATCTGTCTAACACAAAGTTGCATCAATACTCACCATAAGACAGAGATAAAAATATTTCCCATTGCACTGAAACGAAACAAATCAAACCACAAAAAAAAAACAACAACACACAAAATATTGGACAGAAAGGCAACCACTTAGTAAAAATACCTTATACAAATACTTACTTTAAAACCTATGCTTGGAGCTCATTCACACCCTAACATCCTTTCAATGTAAAAAGAACCCCAAGTTCTCTTCTAAAAAAAACCCTGTCTGCTGTCTTAGACAGGACGAGCCCCCAACCTCCAGCCAAAAAGACAAAACATTTAGCAGCATTGAAAATCACTTGACTATCTTATAATACCATTTGAGGCAACATCAAAAAGAGAAAAAAGATATAATTTCCATATTGTGCGTAAACGTTTTATTCTTGTTAATACTCTGCACCTCCACTCAGCGGGTGGGACACTGGGCCCACTGCAATGGTGTCCCATGGACAAACTGCATACAAAGACTGTTATACAAATCCAATATATACACGCATATGCATTCCCACCAGACCACTCTGATGAGCAACACAATCAATATTAGATACCTACCCTCGCATGATCAGTTCTCTCCACTAGGGATCCACTAGCAAAAACACTAATCAGTATGCCAATCAGAGACCCCCCCAACTCAATATTTATTTAAATAGAAAACCTGTATACTATGACATGGACCAACAGTGAAACAAAAAAATTCAACAACAAAAATGGACACAACAGACAACCAATGAATCTCTTTTTCTTCTTGCCTTTAAACTGCACACAAATCAATCACTTATTCTGAATACTATTCAAACAATAGGAGTAACAAACATGTTCTTAAACTATTGCATCTGAAACACTCACTAACATATCTAGTAAATTAATTTTTCTCAAAACAATCCTTCTTTTGTCAGACTAGGCCATTTTAAAGTGTAATTCTCTATGTCCAAATGGAATAACCTGTTGAAAATTATTCATAAGTTTGTTCCTGATACTAAATCACATGTGTTCTGAACAACTGCATTATACTTTAGTCTAAATCAGCAGTTTGCACTAATAATTATGCAGACTCGCTCCAAATTCACAATTCACATGGCTCTAACTGTGTATCTCTGCCTGTCCGTGCCAATAGCTGGGCCTCCAAGCCCCCCCCCCATAATCTTCTGTCTGTGCTCTGCGAACCCATTGGAATGCTGTTATCACACAAGGTCACCGCTGCTCTGCTCGTCTATCCCCTCTCCCTTCTCCCTCTCTTATTGGGAGGGGTAGGGAAGTTGCCCTGCTTTGCAAGCATCTATATTTCCATTCTACATAATCTTCCACAATAGCCCTGCTCACAATCTCTCTTTTCTATTTAACCCTTCCAGAACGGAATAGAATTCACACACTGTCATTCTAAACCTTCCCAGCCCAGAGTTCTACAACCCCTTTTATTTTATTGTGGACTGAAACACATCCACTCAACAGGTCATTTTAAAACTAACTAAACAACTCCAGCTCTCCACCCCCTTTGGAGGCCTCTTTTGCCGTTCAGAAAATGCATTTTCACTCTTACCGTCTTCCAAGAGCTAAGAATTCTGGGCTGCTAGTCAGCCTTCCTGGCCCCCCTGGCATCCATCACCAAGGCCAAATCTGCCTCGCACTCAGTGCTCGTCGTTCTGGCGCTGACAAAGCCAATAAGCCTTTCCTAACTCTTTCTAACATGCCCTATTTTAAAAAATACATTTCTCTTTTTTTTCACTTCCTTCTAACTTTACACTCTTTCTACATTCTTATTAATATACATTCTAATTACTGGTAATCAAATCCTTATTCTTTTCTTCATCTTCTACTGTTCACAAATTAAGGGGAGGAAAGAAACCAAATTCTTTTCCATAGAGCACAGCCCTGCATGCACTTTTAAACTACATGAGAAACACACTGATAGCCAGGCACAACCATCTCAGGTAGCTCACGAGGATCAGACAATCTAACTCATGCAAAAAGATGCACTCACTTCATTCAAACAAACATTTACACAAACAAAAGGCAACCCACAGACTGCTCTCAAACCAAACCAATTATAACCAAATCAAACATATTACATGAAATACATACCTCATCCTCTTAATCACTGCTCACATTGGCCCCCTGAGCCATTACAAGCAAATTTAAATGGGAACACCCTGCAAATTCCAAATGTACACATTTTGTCTTCCTTTAAAACTAAACTGTTGATCTGTCCATATTCTGGGCTATCATAAGTCCTCTCATCTGTCTTTGCTGAACCTCTTTCTGCCACAACCTTAGGGAATTAAACATGCTCTGACAGCTGTGCGTAGCAAACAGTCTCTCCTGCAAGTAATCTATCTTAACTGCATCAAAAATATTAAACAAAATCAGGATAAATCCATATTCACATACATCTCAGAATTAAAAGAGTCTTTTACAGGAGCGGGTTGGCTCTCGGGCAATCTGACATCAGTTGAACTGCAGCAACACCTAAAACATTGCAACTTACTGAAACGCGGCATCTTGCACCCTCAATCAAACACCACCAAACTCACTCAATCAGATACCGCCAAAGAACCCACACATACCCGGACACAAAAGACCAAGCAACTATCTCTACACACAACCACTTACATTCACCCACACACATACATCCTATGCATTAAGTCCCTGCCAAACATGTGTTATAATGGGACAAGGCCCGTCGACCAAGTCCTGGAGAACCTGGACCCAACCGCAGACCGAACAGTACACTAACTGTTCTGAGGATGGAGGACACATCCGCCACCCGGGTGGCACTACAGATCGCTGCGCACTTTACCACAGGAGACCCTGGACCCACTCCCGCCGAACCGCCACCCTAGGGGTTCGGGGTGAGTTCCGGAGCCTACCCGCAATGAGCCACACCTCCACCACAGTACCACCCGGTCGGATGACCACAAACAAATGTCCTCCCAACCTCCGTTAAGTCTGTCAGAGCACCACTCGCACTCTGAGTTCCCCGGAGCACACTAGCCCCAGGAGCGCACCGGCACCTTTACCACTGGAGACACACCGGTTTCGGAGACACACCGGCCTCTTCATCACTGGAGACACACCGGTCTCCGGAGCACCCTAGCTCCTTTAATCACCAGTCGGACCACTCATCTCCTGTTCGCGGAACCCGACATCCACTGTTCTCCACCGCCGGCTGCTGGGACCAACACGGTCAGCTCCAAAGTTCTGCCTTCTGGACCCCGGCACAGGATCATGAACCGGGACCTCTCCTGATCAGCAGGGTGGGGCAGCGCTGCGAGAACCAAGCTCGGCATCAAAGTGGGTACCCAGACCCACCGTGCCGACCAGAGGGTCCCCGGCCTTCTGCTACCCACCTACGGGTGAGACAGATCCTTATCGCGGAGTCCCTATTCGGGCGCCATCTGATAAGAGTGGCTCAAATCCACCTGAGCGACTTACCTCACTCATCTATCATTCTCATATAATAAGCCAGCCAGGCAGTGGAGAAGAATTAGAAATATATTTATTGGCCATAATATTCATCTGCAGATGGGCCCCGTCAGGTCTACACCCCAGGGAGTGCACCGAGAGGACTGCCTCCTCTCATCACAGCAATACATTATCACATAGCATGGCAGAGTAAAACCACGCCCAGACTGGAAAAGTACTGGGCTCAGCAGAGGGTGAACAATGAACTCATACATGAGGCATCTGCACCTGCGAAGACAATACTGTTATCTCCCCTCAAGGCCACAAAGCCGAAGCTCTGCTACTCCAGGGCATGGAAACATTTCTGTAAAACTAGCTTGAGGCAAGAAATGCTGAAACAGGGATTTTCTGCTCATAAGGAAGGGGGGAAAACTGTACTATGAGACATTGGAGCTGCAGAGCAAATGTCAGCATCAGAAATCTGTCTGCCATAGACAAGCTTCTCTCTCTTATAGGAAAGTATACAGAAATATCAATAATGGGAACCTAACGGAGGGATGGCAATGTACTGCAACAAGTCTTCTAACTTAGAAGGCAAAAATAAGACAAAAGCTTAACCATTACAGAAACAATTCTATCCAACTGAAGCTTGCATATTACAAAAATAGCTCAGTGGGTTGCAGCACATGAATAATAGGCTGTAACTGCATATTGGTTAGACACATTAGGCTAACATATTCACAACATCATTAGGACATTCTGTAACAGGAAAATTACAATCTATCACGGTGCAACCTTTTTTTGGTACTGCTGTGGGGGGCAGCTGATTTGTTTGCTGCTCGGCAGTGGCGGGTGGCTGCGGTACCCCGGCTCCGTACCGCTGGAGACCTGCTGCGCTGACAGGCTGACCCAGGGAGCGCGGAGGAGGATACAGCTGTCCCGGTCGATGTTGTGGTCGACTGCGTGTCCCCCTCCTCCTGGACCACCAGCCGCCGATATTCGGCGACAGTCGCCTCCAGCCTCCGTTGCCGGGCCCTTTTAGCCAGCTCCTTCCGTGTTGGTTTGGAAGGAGCATCTATATGAAGAAAGAAAGACATAGTCTGTAACCAATGCTCTTTAAGATTAACACAAAATGATTCAGCAGAAAGTTGTGTCACAGTAGAACTAACAACTTGCAAGCGCAGTACATAACTATTGTAGCCAGTATCTATCTAACCTCCCACTTCTTCATCCTTGCTCTAACATTAGTGGGAGTTTAAGGAATCAATTCTACGAGCACTATGGACTCACTCCATTAGAGTCGACTATGACAATACACCAGTCTTATTCTTCTTCTTCTCTCTTGTTGATGCAAAATTGGTATGTTAACTTCTGCAAGCCGGCATAATGCCAGCGCAGTCAACTTGCACCCGAGAAAAACAGACACCCGCCATGGTGAGTGAGACAGACTTGCATTACTGTACCAGTCCAGTACATGCAGGTGGTGATGCTCTTACTTTTCTATTACGGGTGGCACTGAGAATACTCTGTTACAAGAGCTACTGCTTAATCAATTTAACTTTCACCCTACAGTGCCAATGAATACTAGAAAAGGAAAATGAAGAAGATAAATAATCTGATTATCTATCACTGCGCATGGTATGTATTTGCTTACATATGGGATGACTTTAGGTGCTTTGCTTTTTTATTGAGTGATCAGTGATACATCCACACATGAATGCCCGAGTTCTACTAAACTTATTAACAGAGGTAGTGAGTGGCCATCGTAATAGCCGGATATATGCTGTGCTTGCAATACAAACTACTGCTACTATTCATGGTAGTATTCGGACAAAATTAAAACTTCTTTTCCTTGCCTTTCCTACACTGGGACGGACGTGCGGGTGCGGTGTTACATGCTCTTCAAAGTAACACTTAGTTCATCCAGTGACCGCCTACTCTCTCTAGATACACATATGCTATCTAAGAGTCAGATAGTATCATGATCCAGGCATCCATCCATTCAAACTATATGTCAATCATTCTTCTTCATGTCTCTCATCTGGACAAACCTTACGTTTTCTCACGAGAAAACAACCTTTTCATTTTATTTGGGAAACCGCAAGCCATACATCCGTGCTTGACTTGCATTTGAATTTCAACCAAAGGATATATTGCGCACACATACAGTTTCTGTTTCACCCACCCAGGCTGTTCTCCTTCCACCCATCCTTGCTTCATCCTTCACCCAGCCATGCATCATATTCCTTCCCAGCCACCTCGGGCACCCTTCAAACATGTATCATTCTTCTTTGTCAGTCATCATTACTTTTACCTTGCTCGTCCTTCCACACTTACTTACACCCTTCTTTCGCTTTTCGTTCATCCCATCCATCAAGTTCATCTCAGATCTGATTTGGATTCTCGAAAAAAAATTCACCGCTGAGTTGAAGTAAATTTAGAGGAGGCTACTACCTGGTTGATAAAAACTTTGTTCTAAATTTGAAAGTCTTCTTAACAGTATAGTAACTTAACTGTACAACATATATACTACACCCGTGCAGAGAGCACACTCTGCAGTCTGCAATCTCAATAAGTAAGAGAAGAGCTTACCACTGCCCGCCACTACCGTGGCAACCCTCACAGCAGTTTCCTCCGGCACTTGCACCGTCTCCTCCCCAGAAGTGTCCTCCTCCACCTCCGGCCTGGCCCCGGCACCAGATGTTCCACCTACAAAGTACATTTAAGAATGTTAGATGTCATAGACATACACCACTCACTAGTATTTTGTCTAGGAATGAAAAAAATGTGAATACAGAAACCAATCTAATAATTTGTGACTGTCTACTCTAAAGTAAAAATGTCCCTTTTTCCAGGGAAGGGTGTTGTCTTGCTGCACTGTTTGGCACAACTGATGAATGCTTGCTTTTTAACACGCTCCATTTTTCTCATAACAGACAGAAGCTTCATTTCTAAGAACAAGAGCAAGATCAGATCATCATCACTAGGACGGAGTGACCAACGATTCAGCACCAAAAAGAAAAATTAAAGTTCAAACCAGGTGAGGGCTCGGCTCGCCCACAATAAATGTGTGAAATAAATCACTAAGCACTTTTCCATTTTTAATCAACCGTTTATGTTTTATGACAAGCTTGATTTTAATAAATGTTTTTACTTTTAATAAAGCTTTAAAACTTAAATAGACTCTGTGGTTTTCGGTCAAGAGTGGCTGAGCAAAAGGTTTTGCAATTTGCAAGCATGAGTCCGTGCCTCTGACAGTTCTGGACTCTGACTCCGTACTCTTGTCCTGCGTTGGATAATCATCATTGGGGATCAATCATCGATGAATTCAGGAGCTAAATGACTCTGCCACACTATCTAGTCAGTAAGGAGATTGGGGGTTCTTCAAAGTCTGAAATCACTGAGGTATGTGGAAAGTCTACCTGCGCCTATTATAATTGATAAACAATGCACTATTTAGTGTCCATAGTTCTGTTTGTGCAGATTTGTCCCTGCAACAGTAGTAGTATGTATTGTCCTCCTATCCAAACCAAAAGTAAAGTAGTATCTTATTCTTTCTTGGTGGTCATTCACATTTTATTGTTGGGAATTGTCAAATAATAAACATTTAGAAGACTTGAAAAGACATTATGGACAATCCCAGAGGACTGCACTCAGTGCATAGAGCTATTGCTGACTAGAATGGGAGTTTTGTTTAACACCTTTTGCCAAATGTGCAATCTTAGTTAGCTACACAGACAGACTAATAAGAATAATCTAGTAATACCACAGGGAGTTATAGTAGAGGCAGGATAAGAATTTAGATACAGTCTACAAGAAGATCAAAGACGATTTAAAAAAAATCGAACGAGGAACGCTAGGAAAAAATAGGTACTCTATATTAAAATGAAAACTTACCGGGGCCAGCAAAGGAGCCCTCGCCTGACCGATCCTGGCCTTCTACAGCAGCAGCAGCCGATACCACCTCCTCCTCTGTCCTCTTGCCCCTGGGGGGAGCTGATGTACAACATGAAAGAAAGAAAGACCCGAAAACATGGATGATTGTTGTCAACCAAATCAAACATTTCAAAAGAACAATAACAAAATATTTTGGCGAAATAGCAAATGGACAACTATTCCATGGGATATATTGACCTATCTCATGTGGTCTACTACGATATTAGTATTGCTTGATTTGCCGACCGTTGACTTGGAAAGTTATGTAACTCACTAAACAAACTACTAAAAAAGTTTGCCTAGGACTGGCAGGCAGCAGTCCGCAGCACGCAAAGTGACAGACAAACTCCATCTTGATTGCAGATCAGTGACAACACTATAAAGTTGCGCACTACATTAACCAGTCATTAAAATACTCAACCTATCAATCCATCACCACTATTTCTTCTTATTGCTAGGTGTACAAAGGAAGGACTGGACTTGAGTCTGTAGGGGCAGATTTACAAGCTCCTTGCGGCTCTTTTGCTCCATTGTTGCATGACTTTTGTGACGCAGTGGCAGAACAAATGAGGCGCCATGGTGCGGCGTATATTAACAACGTGACGCATATGGGAGATGCATCACGTTGTAAAGCCCTGCGCCATCAGGGGGTGTTCCGGCGCAAGGGAGGGCGTTCCTGTGCAGGAACGCATCCTAAAAGTGGCTGAGGGAAATCTACAAGATTTCAATCAGTCACTTTTAGGACAATGATGCGTCACTCAAACCCTGTGCCTGCTTGAAGCAGACGTATGGCTTGACGCAGCATTGGGGAGATAGGGCACCCGAGAGCATTGCTGGAGCTGCGCCATCGTTGCGACGCAACTCCAGCAATGCGCCACCTTTACGGCACAGATGCGTAATGCTTCGGTGACGTTTTGGGCCCATGGTGCATCCCTGCTACTTTGCAGAGATGCGCCGGTAATTGCAAATCTGCCCCTTAGTGTCTAGCATTACGCAGTTCTTTAAACTACACTCATACATACTTTCTCAGGCCAATGAAATGAACACAAAATCGAAAACCAATAAGCATAGTAGTAACGCTACTGAGAAGGAGAGCAGTGCACCTGAAATGCACAGAAGATTTTGAAATATAATTTACCTACAATGTAATCGGCAGCATTATTGCTCTTGGTAAAAAACAAAAATGTACAATATAATAACACACAGGAGAAAACAGAGTAGTGATGAAATAGCTACTACTACTCGCCAAGCCCGGGGATCTTGACGCCGAGCAGGTCGAGCAGGTCGCGTTCCCGGTCCAGGAGATCCGTCCAACGGTGGGTGGCCTGGTTGTAGGTGCGCCGGACCCGAGAGTGTACATACATGGCCCGGCACACCTTTTCCCACCGCTTCCGGCGCTCCCGGAGCCCGTAGCCGCTTGCGATCTTGCCGCCTGCTGTGATGGTCCTGGGGAGGCGGCGCTGTACATAGTACACTAGTGCAGCCACCACCTCCGCGCTAAAGATCTCCCGTGGCATCACTAGCTCCCCCCTCAAACGCCCGCACGGGAGCTGGGCACGGGGTGCGGGACCCTCCCCCTTCTCGGGCTGCTTCCTGGCTCCCTTTACCATGGGCTGGGCAGAAAGGAAGGTAAATAATAAATAAGAAATATAATAGGGAAGAAGAAAAGAAAAGAGTTTGAAAAAGTAGTTTAAAATTAACCAAAAGTAGCAGAAAACACAAAAATATAGAGCTAGAAAAATAGAGGGATAGATAATAAGTAAAATAGATTAAAAAAAACTTCAAACAAGCAAAGGATGGCAGAGATTGAGAGAGGATACAGAAAGCATGCCCAGAACCATAGCAATGAATGAAAAGCAAGATGGGCACGCCCGTTCACGACCGCGTTGGTAAGTTTGCGCGATATTTCCCCCGCGATCACACGCGAACTTGTACTAGCGAGCCGCACACTTCGTGAGATTACACATAGCACCCAGAAACGGAAATACGTCACGCAAACAAGATGGCCACGCCCATGTACGACCGCTAGGGTAACTTCGCGTCGTTGCGCTACAAGCGGCTTGCGAAAACGCAAAAAACCACACGAACTAACATGCCGCAAAAAAACAAATCACATATTCACACGAATTCGTGGCTTCAGAATTCGATCTCACGCAAATTTGCGCCCCGCGAATCCCGCGAAATTGCAGAAAAATGATTTTTGCAAAACCGAAAGCACTCAGCAGGTGCAAAAGTTCAAGCTCATCATTAGTAACCATTCCCTGTAGTGCTCCCTGAGGGGCCCCACCAGAGTTCAGTTGCCTACTTGCAACTATTCTATGACCCTGCTCTGACCCTCACAGCAGGCTCAGAGAATAGCTACAAGTATGCCACAAAGGTCCTGTTAAAAAAAATTACACTGCAACAGAAATCAATTACAGATAAGGAAGCAGGTGCCAGACTGGAAGTTCAAATTCAGTGACACATTAATCAGCCCCTAATTCATTCATGTCAGTTGAGGCAGGGCAGTTGTGCTAACGAATTTTGCAAAACTGAAAGCACTTAGCAGGTGCAAAAGTTCAAGATCATCATCAATCAGGAAGCACTTACAGCTAAGTAAGCAGGTGCTAGCTCAAATTCAGTGACACATTAATCAGCCCCAAATTAATTCATGTCAGTTGAGGCAGGGCAGGTGTGCTTTTCCCCCCATAATCTACAGTGATGAACCAGAGGGTGGCAGTGATGTACCAGAGGGTGGCATGGGTGAACCAGAGGGTGGCAGTGGTGAAACAGAGGGTGCTGTGATGAACCAGACGTAGAAACAACATAGTCACAACCGTTGCGACCCAACAAGTAAGTTTGCGTTTGCAAACTGGTAAAAAACCCTCGTAAACTGGCAGAAACCCTTGCGAACCTAAAAAAAGAAAAATCAGCGAACGTTCGTGAATTTTGCTGATTGCGAATTCGTGAATACGCAAATTCGCGAATCGCAAATTCGCAAAATTCGCCCATACTTATATATAACCTTGTGTAGAATTCCTTTTGTGGTGGGCCTAGTATGTTGTTACTGTGTGTGTTGTGCAGATGCTTTACACATCGCCACTGGGATAAGCCTGACTGCTCGTGCCAACCTACCAAGGAGTGAGCAGGGGTTATCTTTGGCGTGTAACTCCCTTTCCCTGACTAGAATGATGGTCTCTGCCTGGCTTTGGCACAAGCCTCAGCCAACCAGAGATCCCCATTTCTAACATTGGTGGTCAGCGGTGAGGATAGGACTTGCGTTTTCTCAACACCGCAGTGACAACTGGCTGCACTACAAGCTCTGCATTTTAGATAGTCACATGTTTAGGGATTAGTGTCTGTAAGGTTGTTTTAAATGTCATTTTTGGTGAAATGAGTTTTATGTTGCACTATGAGTTGGGTGTCCTGCCAAGGACAGAAACCAGAATCTGGAGGAGTGACTGCCCTTGTGCAGACTGTTATTCCTTGGGTTGGCCTGATGCTGAAGGAATGACTGCCCTTGTGCAAACTTTCATTTATGGGGTTGGTCTACAGCGCAAGCTGTAGGAGCGAGTGCCCCTGTGCTGTCTGCTATTTCTTGGGCTGGCCTACAGTGGTAACTTAATTGGCATGGAGTAACTAGCTAAGGAGGGTAGATTACCCCTTAAGTGCAGTTTGTTGATTTAATTTCTGGTATCCCCAGTAGGGTGGGATCCAGTGGTGGCAGAAATTTTTTATCCAGTGCAAGAAGTCCCATTCCCAGTTTCCAGAGTTTGGTACGTGGTTGCCAGTGAGGGGTACAGGTTGTGTTTCGGGGTAGTAAGATGCTGTCTCACCATTATTGGGGGGAATGTGGATGAATGTTGTATTGCACTGGACGAGTGGATGTTAAATGGTGTTAAAGGGCTCTTCAGTCTGTGTGGTCAGAGAGAGCCTGACGAGTGAATGTTTTTCAGAATAGTACCAACACCTGTTGGAGGGTGTAAGTTCTCCTTGAGTCTTTGAAGTTTGTATGGGGAGTGACCCTAGAAGAGTGGTGCAGGTATCTTCACGCCTTCACGGCTGGATATGGTTCAGAGTTGCCCAGATAGGTACCCTTATTGTGAGGAGGTTGTGTGGCCTTACGCCCGAACTCGCTGGTGGCGTGAGGCCTGGGTCATATTCCAAACCCCAACCTTGGTCTCCAGGACTGGTTGGTTCCATGAGGGAACACCAGGTAGGGAGCCTAGTCTGTCCTGTTGGACTGTTCTTCGAGGTGGTTCTTCCTGTTTTGGTGAGTTGGGGGTGTCTGTAGTCAGGCCCCCACTAGTTTCAGTGTCTAGCAGTGCCACTCCGAGGTGGAGGGTGCAAAGGTCCAGTTTGAGAAGTGAGAGGGGGAAGGAGTCCCCAGTGGGAACCAGTAGGCCAGGGGCCAGCCAGAAGGGCTGGGTCGCCAATGATTGGCCGTGGTGGCGCCACTTCTGTCCTGGGGACACGCACTGTCAGTTGGACAGGAGGTCGTGAGTTCTGCGCCAGGCAGACTGTCACACGACACATTAGGTATGTGTCACCGACGTGAAGTCCTGGTTCTCCAGGCATCTGACCAAAGGGTATGTCCCTGGGTTGGGGAGCCAGTAGCCGGTGTTTCCGGATCTGGACATCAGGGCAGCTGTAGTCAGTGTCCTAGCCGGTTTTTGCCTTCTAGGGGTACCCCTGAGAGCAGGTGGGGCCCATCTTCAGCGAAGAGACCCTGTTCTACAGTAGGAGGTACAGGACTCGGGAAGGGGGTGCAGAGCGAGGGAATCCTCGCCTCTGACCCCGGTGCAGCCGGTGAATGTGGATCCTGATCTAGTGGAAGAGTTGTGTTCTGGTGGGTGCTCCTTCCTGAGAGGGTGCAGAATCCCAGAAATAGAGGTAGGGTGGGGCATTCTTGCCCGTGACCTCTGGTCAGCCTGAGGGTGCGGACCCTAGGTTGAAGGATCAGTGGTAGTTGGAAACTGCACTGAGAGGGAGGGTGGAGAATGGCTACTGTATGCCAGGGGTTACTGCCCCCCCCCCCACTCTATAGTGTGGCAGGGACCAGTGGTATCTGGGTGGCCTAGGGCCTGGTTCTGGCCGTGGACAACTAGGGAGTACCAGTGGGGTAGCCTAGTTGAGCCCAATTTTTTTTTCTCTTATTTATGTATTTATCTTTTTTGAAGGAACAACATGAGGTCCGAATGTCATCGAACAGGAGGGTGTCCCTGCAGTGTGGGCCCGCATCCGTGTTCTATCGCCCCAAGCAGGGAAGCCCATCACGGTGGTGATTTGTCTACCCTGCGTTTTGGCTGGAAGGGGGTTGTGTTGGATTTGGGCCCCTTTGGCAGGTTCACCCCTAAACTTTTTGCCTTTAGCCTCTGGCATGGTGGTAGTGATTTTAGGCCTCTGCGCACTTTAGCACTGTAGCCAAGTGCAAAGTGCGTGCGCACTCTCAGTGTGGGTGCTAAGTTGGCCTGCCCTCCCACAGGAGTGCATGGGAATTATGTGTGTCCATGGTAGTTCCTGATGTGTGGGGGGAGTGCAGGGTCGAGTCTGGTATGTGCGAATTTGTGAGATTAAATGCTGCGCAATGATGTGTGCAGATTTATTGTATCTAGTGTGGAAGTGCCACTTTTTTTAAAATATATTTTTTATTAACATTCAAAACAACATAAAAGGCATTAGGTGACGGGTAATCAAGCATAACATTTTTGCATACTTTTTCATGTCCAACATATTACATAGGACTTTCCACTGGGTCAGGTGACTCCAACAGCACAGCATCATCCACAATATGCAGAGGAGTACATATATCCCCCCTATAGGAATTCCACGCACCCCAGATTTTCCCCCATTTTTGGGGTCGACCCCTAGCCACAAACACTGATCTCTCTCTAAACATGCAACAATCAAGATCTTCCATCCATTTCTCTATCTGTGGCACCTGGTTAGCACCCCATAATTGTGCAATGTTGCGCTTGGCTATCATGCATGCCAGTGTCACCCATTGTTTCCCGTGTGTGTTTACGTCGGTCGGCTCCTATACATTAAGGATACATCATCGGGCCTCTATCTGCAAGTCCATTCCCATCACCTCACGTATCTTACCATGTATTCGGACCCAGTAGTCCTGTATTTTTGTGCAATGCCATAGGATATGTATAAAGGTACCCGTATCCCCACAGCCTCTACGACACCCCCATCAGTCATCAAACCCATCTTTAATAGCCGGGGACCCGTTACATATGAGTGGTGTAGGATCTTCAATTGAACTAGCCTTAGCCTCATTGGGACCGCGACCACCCTAGGGGAAAACACCACCTCTCTCCAATCCTCATCTTTCAGCTCAAAGCCAGCCTCACTCCATTGACCTCTAAGTTGAACCAATGGGTCCTCCGTATGGTTAATCAGCTTTTTGTAGATCATTTGAGGTGCCGATTAGCTGAGTGCCACACTTGAACTGCATGCGCTGCCGGTCCCACCAAGAGGGGCCGCTTCTTTCTAGCATACAGGGCCCTTGTATAATCTCCACCGGGTAACTGACCCCTGTCCATCGCCGCTAGCTGGGAGGCCCAATAATACTTCCTGAGGTCCGGAAGTCCGATCCCTCCGTCATACCAAGGCAGGGTGAGTTTGTTGAATGCGATTTGCGGTCTGCCTTCCCATAGGAGCTGCGTCTGGAGAGACTCTATTTCTCTGAAGTACGACGGAGGCACCGGGTCCAGTGCATTTTGGAGAACATATAGAAGGCGGGGAAGCACCATCATCTTGAATAATACTGTGCGACCCAGTAGGGAATGCGGCAACGCCTTCCATCTTGCTACATCTCTACGGAGCCTGTCTAGCAGTGGCCTAAGGTTGTTATCAAATCGCAGCCTTGGGTCCTTAGTTACATAAATGCCTAGGTACCGAAATCCCACTGACTCCATCTGTAATGGGCAGGATTCCGGGATAACCGGAGGTTCTCCACTAACAACAAACAATACTGATTTCCCCCAATTAACGGCGAAGCCAGAATATCTACCAAATATAGCCAATATATAAAGAAAACCGATCAAGGTCTCGCTGGGGGACGTAAAGTAGAGCAAAACATCATCCGCATAGAGAGAGATTTTATCCTCCCACTCGGAGGTCCATCTCAATCCATGAATCGTCCTATCCCAGCGAACCCATGCCGCGAGAGGCTCAAGTGTCAATGCGAACAGAAGCGGGGAGAGGGGACATCTCTGCCGCGTGCCCCTTCCCAAAGGGAAATCTTCCGATCTATGGTTGTTCACCCCCACTCTGGCAAGAGGGCCCGAGTACAAAAGGCCGACCCAATCGATTAATTCTTGCCCTATACCCATCTTGCCCAATACTGCATACAGATAGGGCATTCCACCCTGTCAAACGCCATAGTTGCGTCTAACTAGAGCAAGACCGCCAGTTCATGTATTTGGGGCGCTCCGGCTATAATTCCATGCAACCTCCGAATGTTAAGGGCTGTATTGCGGCGGGGCATGAAGCCCGATTGATACGGATGTACAATGGTCGTGATCACCTTGACCAGCCTTGTTGCCAACAATTTTGCCAGTATCTTCGGCTCGGCATTCAAAAGGGAGATCGGCCGATAGGAAGAGCACAGAGTCCAAGGCCTACCGTCCTTATGTATAACGACTATGTTTGCAACTCGTTGATCATACGGGAGGCAGCCTTCCTCACTACTTTCTTCAAACATCTCTCGAAGAAACGGCGCTAGTCTATTGGCATTCATTTTACAAAGTTCTATAGGGATCCCGTTGGGGCCCGTGGCCTTCCCGGAACGCACCGCTCTAATAGCCTGGGCAACCTCATCATTAGTGAAAGGAGAGTCCAGGTACTTCCTTTCGTCCTCCGAAGGTGCGGGTATTGGTATGTCCCGCATCATGGCCTCATTATCGGCCTCTGTGTAGTTACCCGTGGGCGTGTACACCAAACCATAGTATGTCGCGAACTCCTCCGCTATCCGCTGCGGTTCCGTAATACTACCCGAACTCTCCGTCTGCAATTCTGGTACCAATCTGGACCCCCACTCTCCCTTCTTCAACCATGCGATCAACTTCCCCGCCCTATCTCCGAGTTCATACACCCTACTTTGAGTGTCTGCATGCTGCTCCTGGGCCCCCCCACGTGCCAGGCTCCGATACTCATCTCTCAGGAGACTCAGCCGGTGTTTCTCCTCCGGGGTACTATCTCCCGACTCCTCCCCCTCCAGTGTCGTCAACTCTGTCTTGATTCTGTCCACCTCTGCTCGGCCCCTCCTTTACTTTCCGGCAATTAACGATAGCACCTCTCCCCGGATCACAGTCTTATACGCCTCCCACAGGGAACTACCCGACTCCACCATTCCTACATTAGTTTGAAAATACTGTTGCTTGATTTGCACTATTTCTTTTTTATTTGCGGGGTCTCTTAAATGCCATGCACTTATGGGAGCTATCCTACCCACGTCTCTCTGACCCACCTCCATTCTAAGCCAAAGCGGTGATTGATCCGATATCCCTCTGCCCAGATGTCTCACCTCCCAAATCTCCGCCAGCTGCGACGTCGGCACCAGGATATAATCTAGCCTTGATAAAGAATGATGGGCGGCTGAGGCGTGAGTGTAGTATCTTTCCCCCGGGTGACGCTGGTGCCATCCGTCTGCGAGTCCCGTGGTTTCCATGAGATCCGACAACCACCGTCGCGACATCGGGAGGGTCCTAGCGGGATGTCTATCCAATTCGCCATCCACCACTGAATTAAAGTCTCCTCCCACTATCAACAACCCCATGGGTAGTGTCAAAAAGATTCGGCACAGGTCCAGAAAGGTGTCAGCCTGAAGGGCCGGGGGGACATATACTGACAAGAAGGTGGCCGTTCTTCCCTCCCACTGACCCGAAACGCCAATGTATCTGCCTCTAGTATCCTCCCAAGTGGCCTATATAGTCAACGGGAAGGAATTCCTGACCAATATTCCTACCCCTCTAGATCCCGTGGTGAACCCAGCATGTGCAACCAGTTTGTATCCACCCTTATGCAGCGCCATACAACGATTACCTACCAGGTGGGCCTCCTGCAGCAACACAACACCTGGGGAGTGTCTCCTGATCAACTGAGAGACCATTCCCCTCTTTATCTTATCCCCTAGTCCATTCACATTCTACCTGAGCGTGGCTATCCCCAACCCTGACTTACTAGAAGACATGTAATTGGTACATCATTTCGTCAACACCCAATGCCAAAAATAACCCAAAACAAAAACCAAACTTAGATCCTGCTAAGCATTGTAAATTAAAAATTACTGGAAAATCCCGCATCCCCCCGCCTCCCCCAACTCCTGCCCCACCTCCCCCCACCCTGCACCCCTGCCTGAAGCTTGCGCTCATCCCCAACCAGCAGTGTGCCTGTCGCCCCAACCTTCTCTACAACTAACTAAACATAGAAATCGAGGAGGGCCTGGGAACAACCCTCGCTTCTCTCCTCCCCCCACCATGCTGCCCAGATACAATCAAGTCCCCAAAACATTCACTTCGGATTAGCAGCATCAAAAAAAAAAAAGCAGTGTCCTCCCGCCCTCCCCCCACGTCTCACTCACAATACATGAGTCCCATTTCGGACCCTTGTCCCATTACTATTGTTCATCTGCCTCCTCTCCGGGTTGGCCCGCCTCATACGCGCTGTCCAACCAGTCCGTCGCTACTTCAGGATTGTCGAAAAACCAAGATTTCCCATTATGCTCCACTTTGAGGTGGGCCGGGAAAATCATTCCGTATCTCATTCCCTTATCCTGTAGTCGCCGTTTCACCGCCAGAAAGCTCTGCCTCTGTTTTTGCACCGCTTGTGTGAAGTCTGAAAAAAGGAGAGGGTCGCATTTTCAATTCGCAGTGGAGGCCCCACTCGGGTCGCCTGAAGTATGGCATCTCTGTCGCGGAAGTTAAGGACACTAGCAATCATAGGTCGGGGGGGTGCCCAGGGTCTAGGCCGGCCCCCAGGGACGCTATGAGCTCTCTCAACTGTGAACTTCGGTTTTAGTTGTTTAAGTATCAAATCCTCAATAAACAGGTCCGGTGCCTGTCCCTCCAACTTTTCGGGCACTCCCAGGATTCGAACATTATTCCGCCTTGCCCTTCCTTCAAACTCATCCAGTTTGCGATCCGCAAGAGTCCTTGAGGCCTTAAGATCATGTACCTCCTGCTGCAGTTGATTAACGTCATCAATGAGGCTGGTCGATTTACCCTCCAGCGACTTCACTTTCTCACCAGTCTTCGAGGGATCCGCTCTAATCAGCCCCATCTCTATGGTGACAGTGTCAATCTTGGTATCCAGGGCTTCTATTTTATGGCCCAGGGAGGTCTGGACTCCTGTAATAGATAACTTAAGATCTTTAAGAGTTGGCTCCGTCACTGCCAGTGCATCATCCTCACACCCCCCTTGCGACCTTTTGACCTCCACATGGGAGCCTTTTGGGAAGGTGTAACGGTCTAATCTATTGGACTGAACACTTCTAGATCCTTTACTGTTCCGGGACGAAGTTTTGTCCAGGTCCGTTTTAGTCGCCATTGCACACTTGGATTACCACCAACGCCCCTGCTCCGGACGAACTCATATAGCATGCCCTTTGTTTCAAGCCCACCGGGGGCAAACCCACCAAAGCTCCACCTGGCAGTCCACTGGCAATGTGTCTCCTCTGGACCCGGCCGCTACCCCGCCAAAAGGGGCCCAATTCAGTCCTCCGGGAACTCACCACCTCTCAGCTAAGGGGTACCGACTGTTGTGTGCCTGCACGTAGGCACTGCGCGACCCCTGAGTACAGTACTCCTATGGGCCCTCCAAATAATCCACGCCGTGACAGATCCCAGTCCCCTTGCTGTAGTCTCAGGGTATACTGAGGGTTATTGAGGCGCCCCTCACTGTGTCCTGGGTCGCTCTCACTGCTTCCTGGTCTTCCCAGGAGCACAGGTCCTGGTGTTGCATGCCCCCTCGGTGATGGGGGCGCCTCCCAAGGCCCCCTACTCAATCTGGTGCTTCAGGAGTGTCCCACTGATGCGGTCTCCAGTTTGTAGCACTTCGGGCCCCCGGACAGTCATTCAGGGGGGAAGCTTTGGGCCACACCAAGGCGAGACGATTGGTCCCAATAGCGGGCCTCCCCTGCACCGGGTCAGGCTCCCCATGTTTAGCCGGCCGGTCTGACTCTCCAAAGCCCGGTTCCTACGGGCGCCGCAACGCAGCCCCCAGCGTTTCGCTCTCACTTCTGCCCAGTGCATTCGGCGACCTAGGCCACACATTGTTTGTTTTGGCCAACTTTCGGGCGGGGCCGGGTCCACAGCACCTGCCGTCCCGCTGTTGTTACACTCTGAGGTGGATCGCCCGCCACTCGAGGCCCCGGTCTGAGCGCCAGACCAGGCCTCAATCTTCCGGACGACGCCTCTCTGCCCCCGAACCTCGGAGAGAGGCCCGTTTCTTCACCGGCGGTCACCGCTACCCTTCATGTGCACGGGGGTAGGGCCGAGGGACCAGGATCTCTACAGGATGTGGTGGTGGGCGAGAGGGATCGGTGGAGCCGACCCTCTAGGCGGCCATCTTTGTCCCCGGCTTGGCTCCTTCCGGAAGTGCCACTTTTAGAAGTTGGCATGTCTGTGCAGTAAATGTGTATTGACTGTCTGGCTTGTGATTGGCTGGAGCTGGCTGGTGTGCCTGGCTCCAGGAGTCAGGATGGGTCTGCCCTGGTGGTGAATGGAGAGATCTGCATGTTGATGGCCGGGAGGGGTGCACCTGGGACCTGAATAGGGCTAGGCCTTCCCTCCACAATGCTGGCTCCACCCCCTGTGGTGCGTCTGATGTCCCTGGCCTGTCTTGTGAACAGGGAGAGGGGCTGAGCCAAACAAAGTACTCCAGAACCAGCTGCATCTGGTTCTCCCCTTGCCTACACTGCTACATCAAAGGATTTATGTGTATAAAAGAGGGGCTGTGACCCTAAGTAAATGTTCTTGTTTTGTGGACTTGAATCTACCAGGGATGTGCTGCTGCTGGGTCTCAGGGAAAGGCTTGCCTCCCTGGGCCCTGCCCAGCCCCTGGATGCCTGGACGACTCCTTTCTGTTTGAGACTCTTCTGCCTTGCCTGAGGGGACTGGAGGACTTTTTCTATGCTAGGAGCTGCCTGCTCCATTTCCCTGCCCCAGGACTCCTTGGATTCCCTAGCGCCCTGTGAGCGCTCTGTTCCCCTAGGTGGCCCTGTAAGAGGGAATCCCCAGCGCAGGGATTCCCCCCATGGCCCCTTCATTGCAGGTGCCCACCCTGATTCCTGTCCGCTTATTTTGGACTTCCTTAAACAGGTGCCTACCCTGCATTATGGCTGCCGCGCTGATGCTTATTTAAATCGCATAGGTGCCACCCCGCAACTTGACGCTTATTTTAACATTACGGGTGCTCACCCCGCATGTCGCCTGCCCCAATGCCTTTATCAATTCAAATGCGGGTGCCCACCCCGCGCTGCACCGCCACGGCCTGAGCTGCCCTCTAAAGAACTTTTCGCTGAGCTGCCGGTGCTGCCCCGGGCCGACCCGGAAGCCAGGCGGCCTTGCCTGACTCGGTGCGGGCCCAAGGCGCGTCATTTCTGCTTCCTCCCACGGTCGGGGAGAAGCCGTGCAGCGAAAGTCCCGGTCCCGAGACGGGGGACCGGGTGAAGAGGCGCCTGTTGCGCCCCATCCTGATGTCATGGTGTGGTGGGACTCCCTGAAGTGAGGGGAGCCCCTGGAGGCCGCATCCTGCCTCCCAACCGGAGTAGCGCCAGTCCTTGGAGAGGAGCCCCCAGAGAGCAGCCTGGTGAGTCAGAGAGGGCTGGGGGGGCTCAGAGGGGACTGTTGAGGGTGCCACCATTTTCTGGAAGCTCCGATGAGTGGGGGCATATTTGATTTGAAAGGGCCCATGTGCAGCACGCTTTTCCGGCAAGTTCTTTTCCTTAATGGGGCCTGATTTGTTCACAGCTCCCTGGGGACTGCAACATTGAGACATATTTACTTTAAGGTCCCTGTCCTTTCCCCCATTTCTGCCGCCTGATTTTTAGAGCCAGATGGCTCCACCTTTGGGGGCATTATGTATTTAAGGAGCCAGAGTGCTCCAGGAGGCATGTGCATTTTAAGAGCCCATGTGGCTCCAACGCTGCACACATTTCTCTTCAGAGCCTAGAGGGCTCCAATGTGTGCACTATTTTCAGAGCCCTTGTGGGGCTCCATAGTTGGCGCATTTGTTCCCAAGGGCCAGTGAGGGCCCATGCCGCAGATTTGACTTTACAGCTGCCCAGCAATTAGTGGGCAGCTGCACCGTTTAGGACTCTTTATTTTAGGTCCCATGCTTTCGGAACCCAGGAGGGAGATGCACTCCTTCCTCCCTATCTTTGCCTGCACAGCTGCGCTGCACTTAGTGCCAGCTGCAACGTTTAGACCTTCATTGAGACTCCCAGCTGCCCAGCAAGTAGTGGGCAGCTGCCATATTTAGGTTTGCGCCAAGTGTGCCCCAGTGACTTTCGCTGCATTGGCAGCCCGCCCTGACGTTGGACAGAGGGCATTTGAGCCCCTTTGAGATGGCCACTTGGCCCAAGGGACTGTTAGGTTTATAGGGCGCAAGGCCCTAAGGTAAAGTTTATAGGTGCTAGGAAATGTGATGTTTAGAGTATGTGTTATGCACCTTGATTTATGCTTATAGATGTGCTTTTAATGCTTGTTAGGTTTTACCTACTGTCTTAGATGTTAATATGATTCTCTACTGTGGTCCAGATTTGATTTATTCCCCATTCAGGTTATGTTATTAAGTTCATGTTCTAATGCAAGGTATGCCTAGGAGATTGGGGTCTACTACTAGAGTTAGGCGTAGGATGATGTCACAGAATAGAATTCTAGCCTTATGTGATATTGTGCCTGTTATGATCTAGGTTATAGGTTGGCGCTGAGTATTGAGTCTGCCTGTGATTACTGGTTGTATTATGAGAGTATGACGTGTTCTTCTTTTTTATGATGCTTTACCAAGTGCTAATTCTGACAGTGGTCCACGCGGCCCTGTCATGTGTAAATAATCCCTGTAAATATTGCCTGTGCCAGTTGGCACAGTGTATATTGTGTGATTACCATCTAATGTGTTTATGATGATACAAAGGCTATTTTTATATATAACCTTGTGTGGAGTTCCTTTTGTGGTGGGCCTAGTATGTTGTTACTGTGTGTGTTGTGCAGATGCTTTATACATCGCCACCGGGATAAGCCTGACTGCTCGTGCCAAGCTACCAAGGGGTTGAGCAGGGGTTATTTTTTGCGTGTTACTCCCTTTCCCTGACTAGAATGGTGGTCTCTGCCTGGCTTTGGCGCAAGCCTCAGCCAACCAGAGATCCCCATTTCTAACAATACCCCTACACGGGCAGAGCCACACTCCAAATCCTCACCTTAGGCGGTAAAATCAGCTAGGCAGAGAAAAGGTGGTCGCCCTCCGGTCACTGGCTTTGCAATCTCCTATTCCTTTTATCTTGCCATAAACGTCCGCTAGTGTTTTCCAACAATCCTCGTAACTCCCGCCGCGTTGGTAGTTACTATCATTGGCCGCTTGACAGGGACAATGTGTGATGCAAGCTGCAGTGGCCTCCTGAGCAGAGCCCTGGTACTTATTTCTTTTACAAATTAGGCACTGCCATGCACTCATACATCCTTTCATCCTACATCCTTGCATACAACCACTGACTCATTATTGCATTCATCTGCTTTCACAACCACGTAAAGATGCACACAAACTTAACATATGGAGGATAAATTAAAAGCATACCAGTAGAAAAAATATAAAACATGCTGAAACCGGAACATGATTCGCGCATGCTTCCAATAACAAATATAATGAAACTCGCTGCTATACTTGTCCTGTGCTAGGAAAAGAATGCACTACTGATGCCCTAGCCATATCTGTCTACGGAAGGAGGGAAGCTTGCACTGTTTCTACTCAAGGTGTCCTTGCTCTATGAATAAGAGTTTTTTCCACTGCTGTTTGCCCATTGTATGAAAAACAATATATATCGAATGCACTTTGAAACCAGGACTATTTTAAAATATTTGATGTGAGATACTGAAACCTACTGTCCTGAGAAGGGCTTCTGCCTCGTAAATGCAATATTGAAGTGGCAAAACATGTTGATGGAAATGAGAAGCCCTGTCTTTTGCTCGGGTATCCTGTTTGTGATCTTGTGTTAGGAAGAGACCAGTAAACCCATTTTCAACTCATCCACACACAATTTAAATGCTGGTCCGACAATTTAACAATGGTAAAACAAATCAGTATATGGGGCATAACGTCACCCAAAATAGGGAACCCAAAACTAGAAGAATGTACTATCAGTAAACATTAGTACTTGTGTATGCTTCCCAGTGCTATACGTGGAACCCGCTGATGAAGGATAGCAGACTTGGAAGGTGATGAGTATATGTCCTATGTGAGTACATGAATGTGTCATAATTCCATAAGAGATTTGTCTGTTCTTCTAGAAGTATTGCACTTCTTGTATGTTTATGTTTGTTTATGAAGAGGATGCAAAAAGTATTTTACCTTCTCTCACTCCGTCTTTACTGTGCTAGCTACCTGTATTGTCTCTGTCTTCTATGTGTGAGAATATTGTGTGATGTTCCTCCTGCCACTTTGCCCCATCCTTTAATTGTTTTTTTTGTTGAGTAAGGTTGCAGTGTTGCCCATTGTTAGAAATGGGTTTCTGGTCGGCTAGGGAATGCAGCTAAGCCAGACAGAACCCACCACTCTAGTCATTAGGGCCAGGGAGTTACACACTGATGATAACCCCTGCTCACCCCCTTGGTAGCTTGGCAGAGCAGTCAGGCTTATCCCGAGGCAATGTGTAAAGCTTTTGGTCAACACACTCACACAACAGTGACACACTAGGCACACCACAAAAGAAGCTCCACACAAGGTTATATAACATCACAAAAAACAAGGAACTGTACTTAGCATCACACATTATGCATCAACATAATTAGCCGTGCACCATAGTAAACACTTTCAGCAGGGCACAACTTATAAATACTGTTGGACTTGGCCCTTGTTGCAGGGTCATTCCTGAACTTTTTTGCCTTCCTAATGTATTTTTTCTGACCTCTTTTTGTTGGTTTTATGACTCTGGGCACTTTACCACTGCTGATCAGTGCCAAAGTGATTAGTGATTCCATAATTGGCTGGTTTGGATTACCTGTCAGACCCTAGTACAGTGCACCAGGGGTGCCCAGGGCTGGTAAATCCAAATGCCGCTGGTGGGTATGCAGCACTGGTTGTGCCACCCACATAAGCAGCCTGTAAAAGTGCATCTAAGGCTTGCCATTGCAGAGCCTGTGTGCCATCTGGTACTGCCAGGCTGACTGGGCAATTGAACCCACTTGCCAGGCCCTAAACCTTCCCTTTTCTTCATATCAGACACCCCTATGGTAGGCCCAAGGGCAGGGTGCATTGTAGGTAAAAGGTAGGACAAGCCCTGATGTGTGTGGCATGTCCTAATAGTGAATTACAGCCATTTTCGTTTTTTGCTATTGCAAGGCTGCCTGTTCCCCATAGGCCAGAATGGGCAGTTTGATTATTACATCTTATAATCCTAACTGACTCAGGGAACGAGGTAGAAATTCAAGTTTAGTATGCCTGAACTCAGAATGATAAAATGCATCTTTTAGTGAAGTTGGTTTTAACATTCTGTGTTTGAAAATACCACTTTTAGAAAGTAGGACTTTTCTTGTCTAACCATCCAAGCCTGCCTCTGCTAGGTTGTGTATTCCTTGTCTGGAGTTTGAGTGACGAGCTGTGGGATCCAGGAGACAGGGTGAGTCAGCACAGGGATGAATAGAGAGATCTGCATGTAGATGGGTGGGAGGAGTTGCACCTGGGACCTGAATAGGGCAGTGCCTTCCCTCCACAATGCTGGCTCCACCTCCTGTGGTGCGTCTGATGTCTCTGCCTTGCACTGTGAAAGGAAAGAATGAGTCATCTAAATAGAGTGCTCCAGGACTGACCAGAACTGGTTTGGACTAGGCAAAGGCCTCTCTGCCTTCAGAGAACAAAGAGAAACTGTGTATAAAAAGGGGGACCCAGACCCCCGAACTTTAGATCACTTTTGAGAAACAAGAAGAAACCTTTCCTGAGGAGAGGATCCAGAGAGGCTGAGGAAAGACTATCCATAAGCTGAAGTGCTGCTTGGGTGATGGGCCTGCAGTGGTTGCCTGACTGCCAAGGAAAGGAGAGAGGAACTTTGTGTGTACTTTCATCAACTTGTGAAGGGTCTCCAAGGGCTTGACAAAGAGCTTGCCTCCTGCTGAAGTCTCAGGGACATCTCAACAAAAAACAGGGAGCCACCCCACTGGCCAAGAGACAGGGTACCACTGGTAAGTATAGAAAAAAGGTTCTTTTGGACGTACACCAAAAACAACTTGTCACCAAGTATGCAAACAACCACACTCGTCACCCAATGTACACCATGGTCTCACACATCCATGTGCATCTACAAGAATAGAGCCACAACTCTGGACCCAAGCAGCAACTATATATTACACGAAGATAAAGAGCTCAAAGATGTAGTACAATCAGCTTTTATTAAAAACAATATAGGTGTTGTGGCCGGGAATCCTCTGGATCGTACGTTGCTTAGAATGGTCCACCTCTCGACACCACCACGCTTTGAACATATACACTCAGACTCCGTGGTGTGGTCAAGCGGGGGAAGGGAAGGAAGGGGACAGCAGGGAGGGAGACCTAGAAAGACAGCAAGACAAGTATAAACAAATAGAGAATCCATACAGTTCTTTCCTATCCTACCCTGACCCTTTTGAAGGATACACAGAGATGCTAAGAGGATTACCTGTAAAGAAAGATAACCTTCTCTTCTTATTCTTCGAGTTATATTGGTCTGTCGGAGTATGCGGCTAAATCTGGTGAGAGAATACCCTTATCAGCAGTTGCTCGCTACCATGTAACATCAAGTAGAAGTTGTACACAGGATTCCTCTACATACCCAATGAACAATCCTGTAGGCTGAGACAGGGGTGCGGAAGAGCCTTCCTCTTGCTCACTCTCAATACCCCTGCTACTGGACACATATAGAAACCAACATGACTCCAACCAATAGTGAACACATACCAGCAACAACAGGAAAACAAATCCGTCCTTCAGACCCAATGAGTCTTGGGTAAAGGCTGAGTTCAAATAGGCACCTTCTTAAGTACAAGGATCTCTCAAAGGAGTGTTTCTATCCTTTAACCATCAAGGATAGTTCCCCTTCTTACTAGGCACGTATTGATTATATGCCCCAACAAACCATATGAAACTAAAGCCGCCAATTGTTCCTGGCGGTAAATAGTGTAATTATTGTTCCTGAAAAAATGAAACAATAAAGGTTTTCCCTGCAAGAACAGGAAAGCGTGTTTGGGCTAATCTGCCCCTTGCAAACCAGAAGTAACGTTTTCCCTGCAAGAGCTTAAGGCGGCTCGCCAACAGGGAAATTATGGCGGAATGGCTTGCCCCCTCCAGTTCAGGAAGTATTACTGAAGTAATCAAATGAGGGAGACCTAGATGATCCAGCACGGGTCTCTCCCTCTGTGTGTGCCGGAAATAGGGCTCCGTGGGAGAAGTTTGCTCCGCAAGGAACCGGCAATGGTTCCGCCAACGGAGAAAACACAAGAGCAGGGCAGATCCCCCACAACTGCACCACAAGGAAATGAGAGTGAACTGCAAACCCAGAACGAAGGAACAAAGTGTTGGTGTGGGAAGCACCCTTACCAGCCTCCATTTTCGCAGTGTAGCTCCTCAAGGAAAGAAGTAAGCGGCAACGTACAGCTGCCTGGAAAATGTTTTTTACAAGAAACGCCTCGCGCGTGTCATGAGGTCCCCAACGTCATAACGCAGAGGCTCATGGGAAATGCCGTTTACTTGGGCGGCTATGTTCTGTTAGCGTGCCGCGTCAGTGTTCTCCTGCTGCCCTTCTGGTGGGCTGCAACAAAAGGATAATAACAAAGTCATTCTTTGCATACATTTATACATTAAAAAGCTTTAAAAACAGAAAAAGAGACTAAGAAAAATGTGTGAAGTGTTTAAATTAATCAAACACAGGTTTCTCCCAACAGGAATCAAGTATATAAACACCATCAGTCTATTCACTCATTGGTTATATTAGACGTGAGGGTGTTCCTGGATATAACCCAATGTAAAAGTACAGGCGTAGAGGCGGTTAGGTAGTAATGAATTATTGAATTACCACCTTCCTCAGGACATGTATAATACTTGTCTCTCATTCAACAATTTAAGATTAAAATACACCGCTCATTGTGTATGAAAAAGGGTGATGGTTGTGTAACCAATCCTTCCAAGTTCTTTAAAATATATATATAAATGATCTATTTAAATCCAACATTTCTTCACCCAATTGGTGACTATGATCCTATAGTGGTTCGTATATGCACATATATATTGCTGGAGATCAGACCTTCAAATGGAAGCTGAATATATAATATCCAATGTTTTTTCCAAAAAAGGGCACACAGGATTCACTTTTGGTTATGATGTAACCTGATAACCGCGTATCCGTCGGGCATCTCTTAGCTTCTTGTGTAAGGGGTGTGGCTCTATTCTTGTAGCTACAAATAGATGTGTGAGACCATAATGTACATTGGGTGACGAGAGAAGTCCCCCGAGAGTGTTTTGGAAGTGCCTGCAGTTGTGTTGGGCTTTCTGAGGGACTGCGTGTCGCAAGGAGCTGGAAGCGTGACTCACGAAGGAGAAGCGTGTTGCAGAATTGCCACAGTCGCTTCACAACGCGAAAGCCCCTCGCCGGAGAAGAGGATCAACGTCACACCAGACGCCGCCGCATCATCGGAGAAGCGTGTCGCTGCAGCAGCTGCTGTCATTGCATCATTGCCAAAGTGCCTCGCATTGTCGGAGAAGAGGATCGACGTCGCATCGGATGCCGCAGCATCACCAGGAAGCATGTCGCAGGGTCTGTGGCAGCTTAGAAGAATCGTTGAGTCGCCGCATGTCCGTCGGGCGTGCACGCATTGTTTTGCATCCAAGAGAAGACGCCATCTTCGTTTCATTGCACCGGATCTTCATCGCATCACGGCGTTGCGGGCCGCATCGTAACGGAAGCGCAGTAAGAAACCGACGCATCACCTCCCAACGCCGAGAAGAACCGAAGCATCCCCTATACATCAGTAGGGACCAGACGCATCACCGTTTCTTGCGTGTACGGAACCAACGCATCACCTTCCCTGCAACACTTTCATTGTATAGCATTACGCATTCTAAGGTACATTGAACTCAAATTGTCACATTTTACATCTTTATTTTAAACATACTTTATTGAGGACCTTGACATCACATCCAATGCAAAGATTAATACAGAAGGTCTTTTGATCTTGAGATAGTTACTACAGATACATTGCATGAATCTGCTATATAGTGTTTGGATAATACAACAGAAAATGAACTTCAGATACTTCTGAATATTACAGATGAGTTTCGATAACAGTGAAGTTGTGTCACATAAATATCAAAAGCATAAAGCATATATTTTCCAATTAACTGAAAAAACAAATCCAACTACGTCCCCTCCCTCCCTAACCCACCCAACACGTACTCCTGGTCTGTCTATGCTAATACCAATAGTAGTCGAAAGGGGTCTAGCAGGGTATTTCTAGGGGACGTACATTACCCATAAATTGCAGTATGTGGGCCAGAGTTTGGGAGCTTCGAGTCAGTTGGTCGCAGAGCTGTATCGCAATTTATGGTTTTGAAGTACACTGTGGGGGTAGTAAATCGAGTAGTTTGAATTTGTGTAGCATGATATCCCATTCCATTGAGATGAGTCGTTTTCACAGTCCATTCTCTTCCTCCCTCCGAAGGGCTGTGCCTTCAGCTTTCCCCACTGTATCATGTCGTCTTGCCAGCTGGATAACGTCGGACTCGTGGGGGATTTTCACTTCATGGTAAGAGCTTTTATTGCCAGTATGAGGGCCAAATCTAAGAATCTCAGTTGCACTGTCAGTGCACTCCTATGTCTAGGAAGGCCCATGAGGCAGTCCAGGGCATCGTCTGAGAGAGGAATATGTGTGACCTCGCCTAAGGACTGACAAACGCCTCTCCAGTAGTCCTGAAGGCGGGGGCAGCACCACATCATATGAAGGAAGTCTGCCTCATCCCCTTTACAACAGGGGCAGCTATGGTGTGCTGCGTGGAACACACAGTGGATTCTCTGTGGGGTGAGATATGCATATGATCTGTGAAGGACCATTGTCTGTATGAATTTTAGTTTGGCATTACGGGACACTCTTTTAGGTTGTTCAAGCATGCACTTCCAGGCTTTATCCGTGATTTCTGTAGCAGAATCCTCTGACCATTTTGTTCTAAGGGATGTAAGTGTGGTTGCAGCATGGGTTCGTATACCCGTATACAGCCATCTGACTAAGTGTCCTCCATTCCCCATATACTATAAGAGATGGACCAAGTTATGCTGCGGAGGTTCACTACGCTGTGGGGCCCATGTGTTCCTAATGTAATGGGAGACTTCACCGTGTAATAGGTATGAACGTGTTGGTACACCTGTAGCCAGTAAAAAGGATACGTGATCAAGCAGATTACAATCTCCAAAGAATGCCCCGACTTTCTCCACTCCCGACTCTACCCAGTCGCGGATCCTGGCCCTCGTAAGCCTGCCCTGCAGTGTGGAAATACCCAGTAAGTCGATGTTCATCGAGTATTTGGGCGCTGTGGAGGTATATGACAATGCCTTCTTCCAGCACTGTAGTGCCGTCCTCAGTAGGAGAGGGCTATTTACTGGGATTTTAGCTTTAGGCAGAAGCAGGGAGTGCAGTGCGCCTTGTTCTAGGTCTTAAGGTGTATAGCCAATTTCCTGTAGATTTCTCCCGGCAGTACAAAAAGACAGCCATTGGAGCTGACTAGCGTAGTAATATGCTCTGAAGTCGGGAAATCCTAGGCCTCCACTACAAGGTTCTAACTGGAATTTCTGTAGGCTCACTCTTCTACGGCCTGTCCCCCAGATGAGTTCTACTAATATAGCATTCAGAGTATTAAAAATAGACTGTGAGACTACAACAGGTAAGTTCACAAAATAATACAATAGGCGAGGGAGCATCCCCATCTTCGAGATGGCGATACACCCCATCACCGATAGGGGCAGGGAGGTCCAGAAAGCCACACTGGCTCGAAGGGCAGTTCTGCCCTAAACTAGGTTGCCATCAAGTTGATCTGTCTGTGTTCTGTAGACTTGAATGCCTAAGTATTTAAAGATAGTGGGGGCTACTGGTAAGGTGTACACGCCAAAACGAAGTTCGTCTGGGTATGGCATTTCCTGGAAGAAGTAGACCAGAGATTTTCTCGGATTTATAGCAAGGCCCGATACACGTTAGAAAGTGACAAAAATATCAGGGAAGGGAGCATTATTGGCAGTCAAATCACGTAAATATAATAGGATGTCATCCACATAAATTGAAATTAGGTGGGTCGCGCCATCTATGGGTATCCCCAGATGGTCCTCTGACTGAGTGCTACCGCCAGGGGCTCCAGTGCAAGAACGAATAACAGGGGAGAGAGTGGGCATCACTGCCTTGTATCTCTATGAATTTTTATACTGGCTCAAAATCTATCGGCCCGTACGGGTTCGAGCACTGGTGGAAGCATTTAGTAGGCATACCCATTTAAGGTATATGTCTGGGAACCCGAATCGTTGAAGTGCAGCAAACATGTAATCCCAGGAGAGGGAGTCAAAGGCCTGCCGAAGGTCTAATGCCAAGCATCCTGCGGACTGGCAAGCGTGCGGGGTGGCCCTCATGACATAATGTAGCCATCTTGTGTTAAGGGATGTGCTACGGTTCGGCAGAAACCCGCATTGATCACTCTGGGCCAGATTCACAGAATGAACTTAAGACTAAATCCTAAACTTACTACCATTTGGTATTCACAGAATGCACTTACTAATTCTGGCATTCACAGAATGAACTTGCTACTTTCGGTATTCACAGAATGAACTTACTACTTTCAGTATTCACAGAACAGACTTACGACTACTAACTTTACATCCGCACCCGGGCCGTAATTTCCGCCACCGGGCTGGAATTTACAGCTCTCCGGCGGAATTTACGATTCCGGTCTGCAATTTCCGGCATTGTGCCGTAATTTACGGTTCTGGCCCGGAAGATACGATTTTTTGGCAGTTAGTCATGTTAGTCAAGGGTAAACACCTGTGCAAGTGCCTACCATCCCCCACCATGGATCAGCTGACACACTGCAGCCAATCCCAGCCAACAGCTCCATTTTGCCATGGTGAATGTTGCCACTGCCTACCATCCCCCTCACGCGCCAGCTGAAGCCAATTAACACTAATTGACCAGCACCACAAAACACATAAAAGCAACACACATTGAAGGAACAGGTTTGGCCACAGAGAGTTTGTGTCTACAATGCTCACAGTGCCACAGAAAATGGAAATGAGGAGAAAAAAGAACTTTGCAGCAGAGGAGACCACCATGCTTGTGGAGTTCATAGTCAGGCACCACAAGCGCCTATATGGACTCCCACCTTACTGCACCAGTGGGACACAGAAGGCAGCCCTATGGCAGCAGTTGGCCACTGCTGTCTCAGCATTGGGGGAGGAGAGGCGCACAGTACAGGACATAAAAAAAGTGCCAAGACGAAAGGCAGAGGGTGAAGGAGAAATACTCCTGGATCGAATTAAGCAGGTTCCTCCCTGCTGCATGCCCTGGACCCCATATCCGTCTCACCCTACTGGAGGAGGATATCCTCACAACAAATCACCCCCACTTGGTCCATGGGCTGCCTGTCAGTGACGTCCGCTACGTGGTACCAGGTAAATGTAATGAAAAGAAAAAGTGCATGAAAAGATTGTCTGTGTTACACTGTCATTGTGAATATGGAACGTGTCCAAAGTGTATATAAAAATATAGTCAGTCATAGACTCATGTGTCACCCTCTATGTAGCACAACAAGTCCCAGAATCCTTTAGAAAAGAAAAGGCTAATCCCTCCTCCACTATTAAAAACATGGCCACAGTACTGCTGCCATACATACACAGCCCTGCTCAATAACTGTTCATATTGACTGAAAATGTGCAATGATATATGGAAATGCTAAATAAAGTTTAAAAAAAAGTAGCAATTGACAAATATTAGCAGGGAAGCGCCAGTACCAATGTGACATGCAATTCAACCCTTGCTCAAACACGGATGCGTCACGTTTGCATGGTGGTGCACTGTGGCGCAGGGATAGACAGATGTGTGTTGAATCTGATGGTGTGTAGGGGGGGCTTGCTGGAGTCGTGCCGCAAGAGCGATGCAACTCCAATAATGTCCATGCACTGCCCATACCTAACTTGCCGCGCCACTCCTTACGTCTGCTTCAAGGCAGGCGTAAGGTTGCGTCGCAGTGGCCTCTGAAAAGTGACTCTGTGAAATCTTGTAGATTTCACTGAATCACTTGTACGCGGCGTATCCCAAAGGAATGCCCACCCTGTCTATATCAAAGCTGACGCAGGTTCAATGTTGCGCAGGGCATCACAACGTGACGCTTCACCATAGAAGTTTCACGTTGCGAATAATTCTAAATGTGTCCTCTGTTGTACACCACCGTTGTGTCACAGAAGTGATGCAACAGCAGTGTAAATAATATTCAAGGGGCTTGTAAACCTGCCACAAATTCTCCAAGAAATAAATCACCCTGTGCCAGCCTAAATCACAAAGCAGAAGGTGAGAGTATCATCAGATGTAAATATGTTGTACACATATTCTGTTGTCCATTTTCCACTCTGCCACGCCATTACATCCCCTACACACCACAGTTCCTACCTGCCCCATCTGCGGCAGTACTTCACAACACTGTTAGCACGTAGAAGATATGGGCAAATCACTGAAAAGTTCCACAAGCACATTTCCCATTTGTTTACTTTTCTCTCTTCTCACCCATTGACACATCCAGCCAGAGCACAGACAACTGCAGTAGCAGAGGTCACCGCATCTAATGGGAGGAATCGGCAACGTACAGAGGAAGGCATGACAACCACACTAACTGGTAAGTCAAACTGGCCAGGAGATGGTCAAAATTCATACATTGTCAGGAGACGACAGAGGGACAAATAGTGCCCACCTATGTAAGTCAACCAGTGATGCAAAATTTGCTTCATTACAATTGGAGTTGTCAATGGACATTCACCTTTACCATATGACATTTGTGAACAGCGAAAGACAAAATATAAAATGTCTTGGCTCATCATACCTTTTGTAATTGTGGTACACAACATGTATTTCACTAACAGTCCCAGACCGGGGAAACCAATCCTGTAATCGAGGGCCACAACTAGTCAAAAGGGTGTGCCCATTATATTGTAATAGTGTCTGTAGACCTAATCAAGAAATTGTATTTGCACAGATATGGAAATGATGAACAAACAGTGAGATACCAGTCTCTGTAGTATTGACAATGCATACACTGTCCAACTTCAAATCTTTCCAATATACATTAAATTGCACAGTCCACACAGCTGGTCATGTACTGCTTACATTAGATGGATTATTTTCTGGACATCAACAAAACACGATAGTGGATCTTACCTCTGGATTCATAGGCATGTCATTGTGATATAGGTAGCATCAAGGTAGTGTGCCCATTCTAAGTTATATGTGGGATCACTCATTACATTATGTATGACACACTTCTGCAACGGGGGTGCCCACATCTGCTTGTGCTCGTCCTCTGTGCCAGAAATTGAGTGCATCACATGTGGCAGCAGAAATGTAAAGTTGAAAAACACACTTATCATTGTAGGTACAATGCGGTCCTCCCAGAATCAAAGACGCACACTGACTTCTGCTACTAGTTTGGACGTGACATCTGTCCAGGGACCACACACTGCTCCGGTGCTGGGCCAAGGTAAGTCATGCTCATTAATTGTGCCTTTCACCTCCACCGTATGTTTTGTACAACACTGTTGTCCTGCATCACAATATGCTCACATAGGGCATTTGAATACATGGCCGATCAGACCCTGATTGCAAATGAGAGGCTGACACAAAATGCATACCAATTGTGTGCAGAATGGACATACAATAGAACAATGTGTCATATGAACTGACCAAAACACAACAGGCTTGCAATTGAATGATAGGATAAATCCCTAGCAAAATGTACATGGTTAAATCAAAATGAAATTGGTATGGCTGAGGCACACACTGGTGCCAGTTGTGTACCTTTGAGATGGGTGTAGGGGCTGCTAAGGTGACTCTTCATGCAATTACACCTGCAAAATGAATTGACTGAAGATCAACACGATAATCCAGTGCAGGCGGGAAGCCTGAAAGTTTCTCACCTCATCTGCAATGTGTGATCATAACCAAATGTTGTTTTCTGCTTGCCTCTCTACTATCGTATTCACATGTATAGGTGAGTGTTTTACATATGAGGTTTGTATGTCTGCTGCACAAGACAACATCCGTTGTCATGTAAGTAGTACCATGATGTTGGACATGCAGTATGGGAACAGAGAACACTCAAAGGATGGACATTAGTAATCTGTGTTCTCTCATTCAAAAATGAGCTGGGTGACCTCATGGGTAGGGAAGCACAAATGGGCAACATCATGTCCTTGACAACTGCACATCTCACACATGAACTCCTTTCTGACTTGTTAACAGAGAACATTACACCCATGAAAAAAGTTAGTCTGAATGGTAAAGGTGAAATCAGTGTGATGCAGATGAGTCTGGGTCATTTATCCCCTTCCTTGAAATATCAGTAACCTTCTCATACAAGTTTGTCAGTGGATGTGTCATCTTATTGATGCCAGTGCTGCATGGATGTAACAGCTGGCAAATGCTGCTTGTGAGCAGGTGCCCACATGTGAAGTCAATGAGGTAAACATGCTGCACATCGTCCTTGATTATCCGCAAATGGTTAATGAGAATGACACGTTGGCTCATAGCTACAATCTGTTGTACTAAAATATGGACATGTATTTATCATCACAGGTGCTGACAGGATGAGACCACTGCAGCGGACACAATCCCGGGGGATGCATGACATCCTGGCTGCAGCAGTGACACCGTCGCGCACCTGTCCTTCAGGTAAATCGGGCATGAGGTATGTCACCAGCTTAGATTACTAAGCCATGACAGAGATTGAGATCCCCTTCTGCATGGAATCAACAGTTGTTGTTTACAAAGTGAAATACAAACCAAGAGTGTCACATATGCCTGTCTGTCAATTGGTGATGCAGATCATTGAGAATGTTGTTTCTACCCTCTACAGCTATGTCTACAACAACTATGAGGAGACAGGTGCAGCAGGGTACACCAGGGGGGAACGTGAAGGGACAGAGTTGTGGAAGGAGCTGGTGAGTTTGCTAGTACTATGTACATCTCCGTGTAACACCTCAGTGCTATAGTGTGAGCGGTCATTTGCGGTTGTACCCTAACCAGATCACATGATCCTCATCTGCTGATGCAAAGTACAGTTAATACAACCCTGGTGTTGCAGCACATGTAATACCTGGTCAATCACTAATACGGTTGCAATCTCTGTGTTTCAGATGATGCTGAGGGAGAGGATAATAGACCGACAGCCAGTGCTGGCCAACGGCGAATCAGAGGGGAGAATCCCTTGATCCTCTAGGCAGTAATGTCGGCAGCAAGTCATGCTCAAGAGGAGGATCAAGATCATGAGGATGTTGAATTTGTGGAGGATGATGACCACATATCCATCAACTCCGTGGATGACGATACTGATGGCACGGCATCACATCCTCTGCCAAGCAACGCTCGTCTGCCTCCTCCCAAACAAACAATGCCATGTCCTCAGCATAGATCAAACCAGCCACGGCTCTCACACATCCAATCACAGACATCACTCCCTCACAGCCCTCACGTCCGGGACCGACATGGTGGTTCCCCCTACCCGCTCTTCCCTACGCAGAGTATCCTTGCTATTCTCTCTACCATCTGTGGGATGTACCAGCCCTGTTGTGGTGCAGGTATCCCCTGGGCACCCTTCTCCTGCCCACAGTCTCCCACCTGCCACCCCCCCCTGTTGTTGGACCTGCTCATCTCATCCCTGGCAGACACCTGCAGAGGGGGCCTGCACGTGGCGATGGTGGCCAGTGGGTGCAGGACTTCTACCAACAGCAGGCAGATGTGAGGCAGGACATTCGTGTCATAGGGGCTACCCTGTCAGACATGTCTGGGTCCCTGCAGGACATGGTCCAATTCCCTCAGGTGGTGGACAGGGTGTGCCAAGCTTTGGATAGGATGGATAGCATTTGGCAGGAAATGTCCAGGAATATGACAGACCTGATATCCATTCAAAGGGAAGAGAGTGCAAGACACCATGCTTTGGCCATGAAGATGATGAAGGGCATTGTGAGAGGGATCCAAAGTCTCCCTTCATGGCCAACGCAGGGAGGGGAACAATTATATTGACCTGCAGGACAGCACATCCACACACCTGTAACACCAACTGTACAGTACCACAGCAAAGGTACACAAACACACCGGTACCCTGAACAGGCACCCCCACCACCCCAACACCCTCACCACCTGCACAACCAACCCCTGTACAGTCCCTCCCACCACCCCCACCACCTGCACAGACACCACCAACCTCTGTACAGTCACTCCCACCACCCCACCCCACCACCTCCACAAACACCACCAACCTCTGTACAGCCACTCCCACCACCCCACCACCTGCACAAACACCACCAACCTCTGTACAGTCACTTCCACCACCTGCACAATCAGCCCTTGTCCAGGCACAGACACCAAATGTGCAGACACCATCTGCACCTGCACCTCTTGATCACCCTCTACAACACCCACAGACACGAAGGCGACAAGCTCAACCTGACCCCTCACCGCGTTCATCACCCCCACTATTGCGGAGACACAAACATGATCGCCAGTGACATTCACGTGGCCAATTTGTCTTGGGGTCCTTAGGTGTATAGTGAAAATAAAGATCTGTAAAAGTAATATCCTGTTGTGTATCACGTCATGTCTAACGATGTAGGCATGTGTGTGTGTGTGCGTGTGAGACAGTTACAAGTGTAACATCATAGCAACATGTTATTATGTGCATAGCATATGACTCACAAAATATGTGTCCATATTTGGAAACAGACATTCAAAATGAAGTCAAACAAGTTAAACAAAGTAGAATTCCTCAAAGATATTTAAGTAGGAACAAAAAGTAACCTTCCGTTTGGAAGGGAGAAAGGAAAACAAATGATGATCTTAATGCAGAAGGAGAAGGGAACTTGGATTGGGGTGGGGCAAAACAAATATAATATGTCAGGGAGTGTCAGGGAAACCAGTCTATTAACAAGGGGAAAAAGAAATCTTCGTCCAGAACAATGTCTCAGTCCAAAAGTCAAGTGTCCTTCTGGTCATCCTCCAGGACCACAATGTCTAGATCCTCAGGGTCGGACACATCCACACGGCTGGCTGGTGCAGGAACAGGCACCACATGGGTACGTGACACACGAGGAGTACGGGGGAAACAGTGTGGGGCAACGGACAGGGGGACACAGTGACGGTGGTATGGGAAGGGATTTGGGAGACAAAAGACGACATGGCTGTGCTCAGGGACTGGATGTGGGTGCCGAGGTTGTCCATAGATCAGACAAGGTCCGCTCGCATTGTGCGTATCTCGAGACACCCTTGTAGCAAGATGCAAGCGGACATGTCAGGTCGACCCTCGACCATCCAACTCAAGTCCCCTGGCACAGCCACAGGAGGAACAACACCTGGAGGAGTTGGGGGGAAAAAGAAGGGATGATGTGCCTCAGGTCCGGAGCTGATGTGTTCGGCTTGGCGGCTACGAGGAGGGGGACAGGTTTCAGGGGATCAAGCTGGAGCCCCCGATGGCATGGAGGACTCTAGAGGTAGGGAGGGTCAGATGGCAGGCCCAGATTGAATGCCCCGTGGACACCTCTTTGTGAGCCACTGGTGATGAGTGTGTGGGTGAATGGCTCTCCACCACATCATGGTCCGAGGTGTCCGGTCCTTCCCCCCGTACAATGTCCACAGCCTCCACCCGGGACATAGTACCAGAGTCGTGTTCTTCCTCATCCCGGGTGGGTGCAACCCCCTGGCCTGCAGATGTTGAGGTCCCCTTCTCCTCCTCTTCTTCATCGCTGGTGGAAAGAGGGTGTAGCCGCCGGCAAACTGATGTCCTCCTGCTCCGGACTTGTTCCTGCGTTTCTTCTGTCACACCAACCATGCCTGAAGAAGTGTAAGCAAAATCCTGATGTGGTGGTTGTTTCATGCAGGACGATACACATACACAGATGAGCCTAGGTCAGATTTTGTTCTCCTCTGATCACACTCTACAGTTGTCAGGGGCTGATTTACAACTTCTGGCGCATCTCTGCTAATCAGCAGAGGTGTGCCAGAAGAGTTGCGACGCATCTGCCCACCCGTGCGCCACCCCTGATGCGCCGCATTTACAATGTATGTATGTATGTATAGGCGTTCTTGTATAGCGCTGTAACTGTCACCCAACGGGCATCCTGGCGCTTAGACTGTTATGACACATACATGATGTTTCCAGCATCCGATCCATTTACATTGTTCTGGGGAACAGGTGGGTTTTTAAGGCTTTTTTAAAAGAAGGGAGATCTTCCAAACCCCTCAGGCCCAGCGGAAGGGAATTCCACAGTCTCGCTGCGGTGAACCTGAAGGACCGGCCACCCATTCGGGACCTCAGAATCTTGGGTACTACCACCAAGTAGGCAGAGGCTGATCGGAATGATCTAGATGGGGTGTACCCGGAGAAAAGATCCTGCAGAGGGGATGGACCCTGTCCGTGCAGAGCCCTAAATACCAGGCACAGGGCTTTAAAATCAATCCGTTGGGAGACTGGCAACCAATGAAGGTCCCTAAGTGCCTTGGCAGAAGAGTCCAGGCGTCGGCGCGAAAGTGCCAATTTGGCAGCTAAATTTTGTACCCGTTGTAGTTTTCCTAGTGCGTTACAATAGTCGAGTCGACTTAAAATTATGCTCCGCACAACCTCTGGTCTAGCCTGTACAGGGAGCAAGGGTAGGATCTTTCGCAGCGAACAGAGCAGTGCCATGCAATGTGGCACACCGTGGCGCTTGGGTGGGCAGATGCGTGACGCATCCCCGGTGGAATAGCAGCGCTTTGCTGGAGTGGCGTGGCAAGTGCGACCTCGCTCCAGCAAGGCTCGGGGGTGCACGATCGCTAACATGCTGCGTCAATCCTTACGCCTGCTTCAAGCAGGCGCATAATTTTGACGCAGCATGGCCCTAAAAGTGACTAAGTGAAATCTTGTAGATTTCACTCAGCCACTTTTAGGAGGCGTTCCTGCACCGGAAGCGTCACATTGTAATTACCCAGCAGCATGGAGCTTTGTTTGCTCCGCCGCTGCGTCACAAAAGTGACCCAATGGCGGTATAAAAGAGGTGCAAGTGCCTTGTAAATCTGCCCCTCAGTCTTTATGAACTTAATGGGGGTTGGGAGCACACTGCCTCACAGTCCCAGCACTGTTCGCCCCTTTGCATCCTGGTAAATGCAGTACACAGTTCAAACTTACTTCAAAATCATCTGGGGTTGCTGGAAATGCTGCCAAGTTCCTCTCAGGTCACAGTACCACTCACAGGTACACAGCAACCCCAGATGATTTTTCTTTGCTCTCTAAAACTGCTGCTCTTTACTGATGAAGGGCTCAACCCAGAAACACATGTCTAGCAATATACGGCAATGTCTGCACCAACATTGGTGAAAAACTCCAGATCATTTTGAAGTAAGTTTGAACTGTGTACTGTATTTACCAGGATGCAAAGGGGCGAACTGTGCTGGGATTGTGAGGCAGTGTGCTCCCAACCCCCATTCTGTTTATGAACTTACATTACATGTATGTTCACTGTCATATACTGAATTGAGTTTGACCTGGACATCTCATGTGTATTATTGTGGCTTACGCAACTGTATTGGCTAAACCTCAACCTTGGCATTCTTGTGATCTGTGTGTCCTGTCACTGCTACATGTGCCAGTTCAAAAACCAGTCCACCAAAGGAGAACATGAAGAGTCCAGATTTAATAGAATTTGGCCATTGATATGGATTTGCAGCTATTTAACATCTGGACAAGTATCATCTGCTTTGTAGCATTGTATGGGACAAGCCGGATGTGGGTCACACATCCACATAGGGTCTGGACTACTCCTCTAGCTACATTGTGAGACTAGCCTTTTGCCGTCCCCACACATCATCGGACAATCCGGTGCCACATATTGGCTTTGTTGACTTAAACGGTAGTGCAGTGCACCGGTGAACAGTGGTGGGTGGTTGTGACAGCTACCTGTACATGTAAAATGTAATACAGGCCACTGAGGGTGAGACGTCTGTCAGTGAACACACCTTGCAAATTTAGGAAAACTTAAGAGTGATGCAAGGATCTCAAAGTCTGTCTTGACTCCATGGCACATGATGATCTGTCTCAATTGGAACCCAACTCTACAGGTGCAATGAAAATCACAACATCCAATACCCTATGGCCTGCCATGCGCACACTGGACAGTCTCTGTACCATAGCTCATCCAATGCACACATCAGTTATGATTTACTTTGTTCAATGGTAGTGGTGCTGGCAGAGCAGAATTCAATATGAATGCATGGGTGTGGCTCATTTACCCAGTTGTCATGAAGAAACTACAACTCCCAAAATACACTCTGCCCTGTACAGTCCATATGCCACAGTGTGCTTCTTTAATCTTGGTGACTGCTGCTTGGACACGGAATTGGTGAATGGAGGCATGGGACACACAATGGTACAGCACTGTTTCACTCACATCATACTCCCAGAAACATATTGCATATGATGCATTTACTAGGTCCCTGCTGCTCATGCTCCTCCTGCTGAGTATGGAGGGTCAGCCAAGCTGCTTGCAGGACCCTCCTGTATAGTGGGGAGAGGCGAGGATGATGCACATGGTGCTGGGAAGACAGGCTCTGTATTCTTGTGACGGGCCCAGCGCTTTAGGTCCTCCCAGCGCTTGCGGCACGCCCTAGCACTCCCACTGTACTGCAGCGCTTGGCGATATTGGCCCATAGCCTGGCCCGGGCTGCAATGCTCAGCTGGTGCTCAGGGTCCCCATATAGCTGAGGAAATTTCTCCAGCACCCCCTCCACCAAGATGTCCAATTCCCTTTCTGAGAAAGGGTGTGCTCTCTCCTCATACTCCTTAGCTATTATGGGGAAATAAGTTTGATGAGAGCAGCAGGATGCCTGAGGATCTGATCAGTGATAGAGGATGACTCAGAATGAGCACAAAATGGCTGCCAACTACTTCCTGTGATGTATTTCCTGTCTCCCACTTCCTGTAAGAGAATACGTCTAAATTAAAATAATGGTTTAAATACATGCAAGTGCGATTGTTTACAAAATGTATACAATAGAATATGGTATAAAAGGTGTGCCACGCAAAGAACGAAGTCAGTAATACTACAACTCCCAGAAATGCAAATACCGTAAGTACGGTGTGTTTAAGACACCAGACTGCTGTTCCTTCAGTCAAATATGCACCGACTCCGCGACCGCAGAAACCACAGCGGTACTCAAAGAAAAAAAAATTGAGGACTTGCCCTGTAACGAAGGAGGCAAGCTTTGAAACAAAAAGGTCCAGTACAGACTCTCGTTCGGTTATTTCAACCCTTGAGGCATTGTGCTCACAAACACATTTAATATAGCAGGCTAGCCTCCAAGAAAAATATATTTTACAAACCAAGCAAACAAGGACGAGTTGAGTCGACACAATCCCACTGCCCAAGTGAGTATAATTAACATTTGTTAATCTGCGTGCACACTGTTAATCTAGTAGACAAATGGTGATTCTAAGAGATGGCTGTTGTTGTGTTTTAGGAAGTTTCGGCTGAGAACTGGTGACTCTAACGACAGGAGTGTCTTGAGAGACATCAATGTAAGACAATGCCATTTTTTTGTTTTTTAAACACTTTGTTAGACTAAGAGAGTCTAGTGGAAATTAGAAACGCTAAAAGGAGGTGTGTTTCGATTTGTGTCTTTTCTGGATATAGGTGACATCTTTTGGGCCTGTTAAATTGGAGTATTTAGACAAAGTTAAGGTAAGCAACATCCACCAAAGGGCCACAGAGTGCAATTGGAGGTGATTTTGGACATCTATAGCGACTGAAAGAGCTTTTTGTTTGTTTGTTTTTCAGCTTTTATATTTTGATGAGAACTCCACGAATTGAAGGAGTTTGAAACGCGTAGACCTTCTTATTTTCTGCCATAAGAACTGTGTACAAAGTTTAATTTGTCTGATATAGTACATTTTTGTTATAACTCTTTTTCTATGGCATTTATTTGAATGGTTCTAAAAGAGAAACTAATTCATATAGGGTGAATGCTGGCGATGTGGTGAGTGAGTGAGAACAGAATATGAGTGTGTTTGGAATGGGATGAAGTGGGAGGAGCGTTTGAAGAGTTAGAGAATGTATTTTAACTAAGAAGGTGTTTTTTGAGGTGCAATGTGTAACGATTTGATGATTTATAGAATGTATATTTTTAGATGTGAGAAACAAATTAAAATAAAGAAAAGGATTTGTTTCAGACTGAAGTGGCGGTCTGTGGTACATGTTGTTGGATTTTCAATATGGCCCCTCGAACGTAAATGAGCATGAATAAGGTATCTTATGAATAAGGTATCTTCATTTGCAATTGTATAGTTCTTTATTAAATTGAGGCTTGGCCTTACTGTTTTGAGCCCAAACCCAGTTTTGGTATTGGTGCAAACCCACCAGTAGCATTTAATTTACTGGCCCTGGGTATATGGAATACCACTGTACAAGGGACTGACAGGTAAATTAAATATGCCAGACAGGTGTAGACCAATCTTACCAAGTTTACAATAGAGAGCACATGCACTTTAACACTGATCAGCAGTAATAAAGTGCCCAGAGTCATAAAACCACAAACAAATGGTCAGAAAAAATACAGGAGGAAGACAAAAAGTTCTGGGATGATCCTGCAACACGGCCGAAGTCCAACACCCATATTGAACGTTTTTTGTGTTGTGATGTGCGATTAAAAACTTTCCACTTAATAAAGTCAAAAAGATTTGCATTACCAAAACTTTAAGAGTGAATCTATACAAAATCTGTGAGCAGAGTTAATTTCAGTTTCACATGGGAAACAAGCATTTTTTTTTGTATTGGATTGAGGATTTCGTAAAGTGTTACACAAAAGCTGACAAGTGACTCCATGCCACGTATAACATCTTTGGCCAATTCTGGCATTTTCACCAACAGTACTTTGCAATCTATGGGCCCAATTCACAAAGGTAAACTTAGACGTTTTGTCTAAACTTAGACCAAATGTCTAAGTTCACGACTTTTGGAATTCACAAAGGGCATTTATGAGTACTATCTTTATGTCCGCACTCGGGCTGGATCTCTGCCCGAGTGCGAACATAAAGATAGTGCTCGTAAATGCCCTTTGTGAAACCCTAAAGTCATAAACATAGACGTTAGGTCTAAGTTTAGACCAAACATCTAAGTTTACCTTTGTGAATCGGGTCCCATGTTGTTTAGCCCATAAGGGCAGCATTTAAAAAACACAAGCCCCACAATAAAACATGGTATTGGCTGAAAATCCAGATGCATGTCATAGCTATTGTGAAATGGGAAATAAAATGTAGTTTCTGACATTATGCCTTTGTTTCTTGTAGGCAATCAATGGTTAAATAGACATCTCATTACTAATAGGCTAACAATAACACTCCTTTGAAAAACACCTGAATAATGCGAACTGCAAAACATGTCTGAAGAGACACAAAGAAAGGAAAAACAATGTGCTGGCACCCTTCTTCGTGAACCCATGGTTGATCTTTTGGGTGGTGTGATTCAGGTGACATGTCTGCAATGGCACTGTGATGCGCCCTGCCTTGAACTGGTGCAGCACGTTCTACAGTAGCTTCTTCTTCTTTCTCAGGCCTTATCACCTATGCCTCTGCCCTGCTCCACACTTGTGGCCCTCTAATGTCTCCCTAGTTTCTGTACCCTCTTTCCCATGATAGAGGCAGGAAAAAATATGCGTGCACTCCCCTGGTGTAGAGTTTGCCATCCATGGTGAAGCAAGGCAAGTTTTTTGTAAAACTTGTCATTTTCCACTGAAACCACAAAACACCAATACAAACGAACATGACAAAATACAAAGGCATATGCATAACCACATTATTGGTGAGACATTTGATGCAGTCCCCACCCGGTGGGGGTTCATCGCCTCCATCACAACAATAATAACCACATTGTACAGATCTCAATAGGCCCAGCCCGGATCGGTCTTCTAGGCCAAACTCAGACCCAGACCACCAGTCCCCTTCCCATGAGGGCAAACACTTCGCTCTTTGTTCACAGCTCCCCACAACTAAGAAGTCTTCTGCACCAACTCAGGGGGTATTGGGGGAACCATCAGTGGATTCATCCGCCTTATGCAGGTGCTCCAACATTTTTCCCAAAAGTTCTATGTCCCACTCTGTGTTCTTGTCTTTCCACACTCGCCTCAACCGCCACTCCTCCCCACTGACCACTCACTCAAATCCGACTACCATTGGTACCATGGACTGGGTGTGGGGGCTAACCAATGTATTGCTATGCGCCTATGGGCCCACACCAGCCCCAGCAGCGCAAACCAATATGCCATTTTCCTTCCTGGCTTCTGGAGCAGTAAAAGCCCAAACAGGCAATTATGTACCTTCTTGTCCAATTTATAACTCGTGACCTCTCTGATGGTCAACAGCACACCATCCAAGTTAGCCAACAATTGTGGGTAACTCCATATCATATAGGAAAAAATGGGCCAGGGACATATGACACCTAGGGCATATACCCTCATGACCAGGAAACATCCTATGCAACCGCTGCGGCGTGAGATGCACCCGGTGCAAGTAATAAAACTGCGCTAGGTTAAAGCGTGCAGTTCTAGCTGTATTCCTCACCAGGGTTCGGGCACGCATTTATTCAGGTTCTGTACGAGGTTCTTAGAGATTTGCTGACCAACCAGGGCGCCAGCCCCATATCTATGTATCTACTATGTATCTATCAGCCTTCAGTGCGACATGGAACTGGGAAATGAGACCCCTAATTTTGTTTTTATTAACATTATTTTTCACTTTTCTCCAGTCCTTTATCTATACAATTGGTGCCATTCTGTTAGGGATACATTTCAAGTGCACCAGGTAGCTCACTTGTTTTAGTCTTTATTTTGAAGTAGTGCCTTTGGATAATATTTACTGTTTCACTTGCCTCATGGGGTGAATGTGTTTGGGGGGGTGAGGGTGTGTATGGATGGGGGGTTGTGGGTCTGAATGTGATTGGGGTATCTGTGAAGGTGGATGCGTGCAGTTGTTCGTGTGGTGTCAGTCTCTGTAGGTAAATGCGTATGTTGCAAAGGATGCTGGTTTGTGTGTGTGGGCCCTTTTTATTGGTACATTTGTGGGAGTGGCTTATTTTGAATTTTTGGTGGGTGTGTTATAAGAGGTGGGTCTGATTTGGGCCCTCTGTTTGCCAGTTTGGATTTGGCCAGGACATTGCTTTGCAATGGTTTCTACACAGGAAATATGTTTTGTGTTGTTGCGCGACTCGTTTGCACACTCCTTGTGCTGTTTTAGTGTTATGCGTGTGTTTTTTTGAGGGGGGGTTCGTTTCGTACTTTATTGTGTAGCTCTCTCATAGGCGACGTATTTACGGGGTACGTGTGCGCTTCGTTGAGGGGTGGTTCGTTTCATACTTTATTGTGTAGCTCTCTCATATGCAACGTATTTACGGGGTACGCGTGCGTGTCGTTGAGGGGGGTTCATTTCGTACTTTATTGTGTAGCTCTCTCATACATGATGTATTTACGGGGTACACATGCGCTTCGGTGAGGGGGGTTCATTTCATACTTTATTGTGTAGCTCTGTCATACACAACGTATTTACGGGGTACGCGTGTGCTTCGTTGAGGGGGGGTTCGCTTTGTACTTTATTGTGTAGCTCTCTCATACGCGACATATTTATGGGGTACGCGTGCGCTTCGTTGAGGGGGGGTTTGCTTTTTATTTGATTGTGCGGCTCGCACATACGCAATGTTTACCGTACAAATCGCAGTTCATACGTGACGGCGTGTTCCCGTACGCATCGCGTTCAGGGTCCCCGGTCCGGTTCGTACTTGGCGGATCGTACGGCATGTTTACAAATCGTACGGATCACTAGCCGAGTCTGTTTCGTACGGTTCTTCGCTAGTTTTTCGTACGGTTCGTAAACATTCGGACGGATTCTTTGAAAACGGATCGTACTACGCAATTCGGACGGCTCTGTACGAATCGTACAGAAACGGCTACGAATACGAATCGTGGGACGGTTTTCTTTCCCGAATCGGAATCGACCCCTAAGTGTAGATAATGATTGTCATGTATTGGCTCAACCCTGGTGTGTTTTTAGCTCTGGGGTACAATGCAGAAGAGGCAGATTAATTTCTCTAGCAGAATTAGTTAAGCTAGATTCTCCCGATGTGGGGATTAGCATTGGTGAAAGGTGACCTTGGAGAGCAGGTCAATGATTTTACAGAATAGTATATGGTAGGGCATATTTGGAATGCTTTTAGTTACAAGTACGGTTCTGGATATAGGCATGATGGCCACCGTAATGGTTGGCGGTTAGGTTGTTTTTGCAAATTACAAGATTACTTTTGGAACTTTGTATGTATAAACGAATGCTGATGTTTATGCAGCTGTGGAGAAAATTTAGCAACATTAAATGCAGTGATAGGTTGGATTTATTTCTCAATCTTTGATAATATGAGTTCACTCTAAGATGGCCGCCATGTTATATGAAAAGAGGACAGGATTTCTAAATGCAATATGGTATATATAGGGGATTCAAAATGGCATCACACTACCACATCTGTACGGTAGGCTAAAGGAGTACTCTCCTTCTGCTCCGATACACAGTAAGTTTTAGATGTGTAGTGGGATTGATTGTATCATCACTACCATTTTGGAGGGATTGCTTAGTATTTGATCATATTGTCCATTGCATACTTGGAGTTCGTACAAGTTTAATTTTCTATTCAATTTTAATGTTTTTTCCATTACATACTTGGAGTTATGAGTTTAATTTTCTTTTTCAATTTTTTTGTTGAGGAACATAAATATACATGAGGACCAAGTACAATTTTGAATGTGGACACACTTTTCTGAAAGATGTAACAGGCTAATCATGTGTCATTTATATGATTAATATTAGAGGTTGGGACGGATCAAGTATCTACTGAGTGTTTGTGCATCACTTGGATACTCTTGTTTATGTGTAGAGAAGTTGTTAGTGACTGATTATCAATTTAATTGATACTGCAGATAGTGTTCGAATGTAATCCTTCTGTTTATTTATTTTTTATATACACAGGATGAGTTGGGATTACCGCTTATTGATAAGTGATTTAATTTTTTGGAGGCTGAGAGAATACGTTATTATGTTCCAAGATTTTCAAGGTTATTTTAATATTTTTTATGCATGTTGGGTTTTAATCTCTAGGGGACTGGTAACACTGACTGTCCTAGATGGATGGGTGCGCACTCTGAGATCTGCCACCTTGTATTGTGTACAGCTTGTCCTCTTCTTTGTCTTATGTACAGTATGTTTATTTTTCATGTTTATGTCACAATCACTTATTCATGAGTGTTAAGTGATTTATGTGAACAATGATTTGATACTATAATTTTACATGTATAAGACTATTGTATTTCACTGTACACTATTTGATGGATTTGGTATTATCTGGTAAAATATGTCCTTTGCACCGATTGTTGGTGGGTGATGGCACCAGCAATGTCTAGTCTTAAAAGTTATCTGATATTAAATTTTAGCACTTATAAAGTAGAATGCTAACGAGCTCATGGACAAAACACCTGTTGGCTGTTTTTGAAAATGTGTCTTGTGTGATTGAACTGCTGCAAAGAAATATGGACTCAAGGAGGTACCTATGCAAATTTGTCTTGGATCTTTCCAATAGAAAGAGTGCAGTTCAAACTACTGAGGGCCCCCTAGATGGGAACACAATCAGCTTGATACCAATCCTACATGGTTGGTTCTCAACAATGAGGTACCGCTCAAGTCCTACTGCATATGACTATGGTGGGACATATCCTTTGACCTTCGGGCATCTCACTAAGAAAAAATAAAAAATCAGTTAGAAAAGCAAATGGGCCTGTGTTTTAATGTGGTGCCACATGTAAACATAGAAATGTACATATTTACACATACTATATATGCCTCCTCTGTGTGCTCATTGCCTCTTTCTGTGCCATCACTTTTATTCTCCTAGCTTGTGGTGCCAGGCTGCAGCTTACACAAAGATGTGGCCTAAACAGTCTGCGCACATTAAAACATGTGTTGGCAAATTAAAGCCAGGAAAACATCTATTGGCAGTGCCAATGCTTCTTTATATTACTGTGGTATTTGAGCAAGCATTACCTTGTGGGAAAAATTGAGTAAGCAATGATTTATTGATAACATGGTCTATTAAAGAAGCTACAACTTTAAAAGGAATTGCCTAATAGCCTAGTGAGGTATAGGTTATAATGTTTTGGAGGCTAGATTACATTTTCAGGAGCTCTAACATCCTATTTGTGGCAATCTATTTAACCCCTACAGTGCTGAGAACAGAAACATTCTGTGCTCAGCCCCAGTGAGCATGTTCTGAGGACTGAACCATTCCGTCCTCACATCCACCCACGGGGTAAGTGCTGGCGCTCCCCCGTGGGCTGCATCTACAGGCCCCCTCTGGGAATGGCAGCAGAAGTGCTTCCGCTGCCACCCCAAACTCTCTTCTCGCCAATGCCACCAAAATGCCTGGACAGGTTGAAAGCTATTTTCTTCCAACATATTTGAGAAGTAAGCTGTTCACATCTCTGGGGAGGGCTCAGGGAGGGCAGAGAGGCACTGGGGAGAAGGAAATAGTTTTTCCTTTTCTTCTGTGTCTCTTTGCAGTGCATTCCTGCTGCACGATCGCAGGTGGGGCTGCGATCGCGCAGTAGTATTGCACCCTCTGGGCTACCAGGAATTTTCTTTGGCTTTGGGGAGCAGTTCCTTGATCAAGGGTTACTCCCCTTTATTTTTGGACAAATGTTGGCTGTTTTTGACCCCCTTGGAAGCAGATCAGCAATATTTTTAGGCCAATCTGTCCCCAAGTGGGGGCAGTAACCCACTAGACACCAGGGAAAAGTATTTTGGGGATGTGGGGAGCGACCCTTTAGGCAGGGGTCACTCCCCCTATTTTGGGAGAATTATTTTGTCCATTTCTTCCCCTCTTGGGGGCAGAGTGGCCATATTGTTAGGCAGAAACCCACTAGACACTAGGGATAGTCGTACTTGCAATTCGGGGAACGGCCCCTTATGCAATGGTCACACCCGTTTTTTTTCTAGGCAAATATTGTGGCCGTTTCTACCCCAAATTGGGGCCGATCTGCTATATTTTAGGCCAATTTGCCCCCAAAGGTGGCAGAAAGCCACTAGACACCAGGGAATTTTATATTTATTTGTCATGGAGGACCCCTTGGTGAAGGGTGGCTCTCCATTATTTGGGCAATATTTTGGCCATTTACTGCAGATTGGCCATATCTTTACAACCATCTGCTCCAAAGGGGAACAGAAAATGGAGTCCTTCTAGGGAAACATACCAAATACAAACATTTCTGAAAACTAAAAACCTGGGGGAGCTCTGGGAGGTGTGGCTTGTGTGGATCCCTCAAGGTCTTCTTGCCCAGAATCCCCTGCAAACCTCAAATTTTGCTAAAAAATCAAATTTTCCTCACAAGAATGTGGGAACACCGGGACTTGCAAAAATTCCCTACCAGTCAGTGTTTCTGTAGGTCTCCCAATAAAAATGATACCTCACTTGTGTGGATGCCCAAAGCAGAGTCTGCCTAAAAGCATATAACCCCTGATCGCCCAGATCTGTTTAACTCGCTTTTGTTCCCCCTCAATCTCTATATGTTTTTGGCCCTTCTCTGTCACAGGCACTTGGCCCACCCACACAAGTGAGGCATCATTTTTATCAAGAGACCAAGGGGAACGCTTGGTGGTTGGAAATTTGTGCCGGTACGGTGATCCAACACAGAAATGTGAAGAAAATGCGATTTTTTTGTTGAATTTATGTTTGCAGGCGATTCTGGGTATAAAACGTTGCCCACAAAGCCACACCTCCCTGGACTCCTCCGGGTGTCTAGTTTTCAGAAATGCCTGGGTTTGGTAGTTTTATTTCCAGATGGCTGCTGATGTCAGGACCAAAAACGCAGGTGTTCCCCTTGCAAAAACCAGGTTGTTTTGTGATAGATAATTTTGAAGTCTCCGCAATTCATTTTGGGCCCTTTCCTTTTGTGGGCACTTGGCCCACCCATACAAATGAGGTAGCATTTTTATTCGGAGACTTGGGGGAATGCTGGGTGGTAGGAAATTTGTGCCTGCCCGGTAATTTCACAACTTTCTCACACAGAAGTGTGAGGAAAATGTGATTGTTTAGCTAAATGTGAGGTTTGCAGGGGATTCTGGGTAAGAAAATGTTGGGGTATACACACACTGCCACACCTCGGGCCTCCCCGGAGTATCTAGTTTTCAGAAGTGTCTGGGTTTGGTAGGTTTCCCTAGATGGCCGCTGAGACCAGGACAAAAACTGCAGGTGGCCCCCTTGCAAAACCAGGTTGTTTTGTGATAGATCATTTTTCTATTTCTTTTTTTTGTAAATCTTTTTTTATTTTGCAAAAAGGAACAACGTTACGTGGTGGTCACACACAAGGCATATCTTTGTTACACAATATACATATCTGGAAGTCACGGGAATCAAAAAGCTGGCAAATCACGTTAAATCATGGGTGTAGCTCATTTTCCCAGTTTACAGAGATCATCAATCAATTAGCTCGTCAATGGGGGTAATCATGGGGGGCTCGCATATACTTCCCCTGTACTCATTCCATTTGGACCCACTTCCTTGGACATCCCCTGGCCGATCAAGGCCCAAGCTACCTCAACAACCGCATCAACTTCTACGCTCCCAAACGACACCTCCGATCTGCCAGTCACGCCCTCGCCGCCGTCCCCCGCATCCGAAGAACGACAACAGGAGGAAGGTCCTTCTCCTACCTGGCCGCCAAGACCTGGAACTCCCTCCCGACCGACCTGCGCCTGACCCAAGACCACCTCGCCTTCAGGAAGAAGCTCAAGACCTGGCTGTTCGGGCAGTAGCAGCACCCCCCCCCCCTAGCGCCTTGAGACCCTCTGGGTAAGTAGAGCGCTCTATAAATGTCTATGATTGATTGATTGATTGGCCCCATAGACTGTCTTTCCTGAACCATGCTCCAATCCATGTCTTTCTGCCATGCGCTGAGCGTTGGTGGTGTGGCGGCCCCCGACACCCTTACAATATTCCTCTTCGCTATCACAATGCCCAACGTTGCCAACAGTTTGCCTTTCGCTGGGAGGTCTGAGGGCTCCTAGATGTTAAGGAGGCACCTCTTTGCCTCAGAACGCAATTCCACTCCCCACACTTCCCTCATACAATTGAGCACCCGAGTCCAATAGGTCTGTATCTCCTGGCATTCCCATAGTATATGTAGAAAGGTACCTACCTCCCCACAGCCCCTATGACAGAGTCCATCGTCCCTTCGGCCCATCAGGACTAGCCTGGTACCAGAGATGTATACTCTATGCAGGATCTTCAGCTGGATCAATCGCAATTTGGCCGATATTGCTATTTCCTTGGGCGGAATGCCAGCTCCTCTTGCCATTCTTCATCATCAATCTCAAGTCCGTCTGCCATTTCCCCCTAAGAGCTAGTAGTGGATCCGGAGTATGATTAATGATCTTTTTGTATGTGAGCGATATGGCCCTCTCCTGGAGGTGGCCATCCAATAGTCTATCTTCAAGTGGTGATGACTCCGGGAGGTTCGTCCCGGGAGGAATATTGGCCTGAAATGCATGCCGAACCTGCATGTAGCGGAAGTGTTCCTTCCGGGCTAAATCATAGGTGTGTTGAAGGGTGTTGAATGGTATTACTCCTTCTGGGCCCCATAAGTCTTTGATACGAGATATGCCTATGAGGTCCCAGTTTCGAAATCCTTTTGTGCGGCTAAGAGTGCCTAGCCTCTCTGAGGCCCACAGCGGGGTTGCCAGGATGAGCCTGCCAGCCAAACCCAATTTCTTTTGGACTATATGCCACAGCTGGACTGAGTGTCTGGTGGTTCCCGTAAGGTGGTACCTTCCCGGTCTAGAGTAGAGAGTCGCCTCGAAGTTTCAACCTGGAAGAAACCATTTGTCAATCTTGTTTTCTGGATCATTCCCTGCACAGTATGTACCCTGGTTAATGGCCGACAAATGTGCCGCCCAGTAATATTTCCGGTATCCGGGAGTGCTATCCCCCCATCAAACCAACCCAGTGTGAGCTTTTGGAGGGAGATATGGGGCACTCCGGTCCAGAGAAGGTCTCGCTGGGTAGCCTCGATAGTGGCGAAATACTTTTGTTGGACCAAGGCTGGGTGGTTTTGTAGGGCGTACAGGAACTGTGGCAGTGCCATCATTTTAAATAGCGCTGCTCGGCCCAGCAGCAACAACGGGAGGCTCTTCCAGGTGGTGGCATCCCTTTGGAGCCGCTGTAGGGGTGGCAAGAGGTTCTGCTCGTATAGCTTGGCACGGTCCTTAGAAATGAAAATTCCTAGGTATGTTAAGCCATCGCTAGCTATTTGGATAGGGCAATCACCCGGTGTCCGTAGGGGGGGGCACTGTGCCAGACATATAGGAGGGATTTTCCCCAGTTAATGCTGTAGCCAGAGTAATCTCCGAACATCCTAAAGATATCCAATGCTGTAGTAAGGGACTCATGGGGCGCTGTAAGGTACAGGAGGATATCATCCACATATAGCGAGATCCTGTCCTCCCATCCGTCAGTCCACCGTATCCCCTTCAGAGAGGGGGTCTGCCTAATCCAGGCTCCCAGCAGTTCTAGAGAAAGAGCAAAGAGTAGAGGTGAGAGGGGACATCCCTGTTTCGTCCCTCTCTCTAGTGTGAAAACCTCAGATAGTTTATTGTTGACAACTACTTGAGCCAATGGTTCTGTGTAGAGGAGTTGTACCCAGCTAACAAAGTTTGGACCGAACCCCAACTTTCGAAGGACGGCAATCATGTACGACCATTCAAGAGTGTCAAACGCCATCGCTGAGTCTAATGACACCACCACTGCATCCTCGCGAAACCGGTGGCGGCATCCCAACACCCCATGGAGACGGCGCAAATTAAGTGCTGTGTTACGGTGAGGCATAAAGCCCGATTGGTCCGGATGTACAAGGGTATGCAGGACCGGTTTGAGCCTGTTGGGCAGCACCTTGGCTAGGAGTTTCGGCTCCACAATGAGCAGTGATATTGGTCTATAAGAGGCACAGGACTCTTTGGGTTTCCCGGCCTTAGGGATAGCTACGATAGTAGCTATGCGCTGGTCCTAGGGCAGTATACCCTGCTCCCTACTATCTTCGACATTCGTTTCAGGTACGTACCAAGACTGTCGGGTTTGAGCTTGTAAAGCTCAACTGGTAGACCATTGGGCCTGAGAGCCTTTCCGGGACAAAGGTCATGAATGGCCCTGACTATCTCGTCCACGGTCAGAGGTGCTTCCATAGTCTCCTGTTCCTCCGCGGAGAGGGTGGGAAGGACGATATCGCCCAAGAAGGCCGCTGATTCCTCTTCCGACCTTTCGGATTGCATAGTATATACCCTTTTAAAGTGTGATGCAAACTCCTTGACAATCTCGTGGGGCTCCGTAATAACGGTCCCTGCGTCCACCTTAAGTTCAACCACCACCTTCTGAGCTTGCTGTTTCTTATCCAACCATGCTATTAATTTGCCTGCCTTGTCACCCTGGTCGTATAGTCTACCCGCCCTGTCTCTCGCCAATGTCTTGGCTGCATCAGTAGCCACATCCTTGTACTCTGCGGCCTTCAATTGGAGTCGGTGGATCGTGTCAGGGTTCCCATCACTCTGTGCACTACCCTCAAGTGCCCGCAGGTCAGTTTCTAAAGTCACCAATTGTGCCTCTCATTCCTTGCGGCATCCCGTAATCACAGAGAGGGCTTCTTCCCTCAACACCGTCTTGAAGGCCCCCCACAAGACCACCCCCGAATCAACAGTTCCCATGTTTTCCTCAAAGTATCGATCGATCGACTGAGTACGTTTTTTTTGGTATCCTCCCCCTTTATGTGCCAGGTGGCGATTGGAGCCACACATCCAACCTTCCGGTCGGCAAATGTTATGTGTGCCCAAAGAGGGGAATGATTCGATATACCTCGCGCCAAGTGAGTGACCTCACGGATCGTCGCATCTTGGTGCATTGGTGCAAGGAGGTAGTCCAGGCGTGAGAAGGTGCGGTGTGGACCCGATAGGAAAGTGTATTGTTTTTGTGTCGGGTGTCGGAGGCACCAGAGGTCAAGAAGTCTGAACGCCATAAGGTTGGGAAGCCACCTTTGTCCTGCCCCAATGTCTCTAGCCGGATTCCTATCCACATGACCGAAAACAACAGTATTGAAGTCCCCACCCACCAGGAGCAGCCCATCTGGGAGGGACGGTACAAAAGGGGGTGGTAATGGACGGGGCATCTGAACCAATCAAACACTCACACCCAGTCAAAATATCTGGGTTTAATCCATCACCGTTCTTTAGCCCACTCTGCCACCCCAGTTCAGACATGGCTATATGCAAATCAGTCTGACCCTGTGCCACATGGGAACAGTCCAGCCGAAACTGCCAAGCCATGCCTTCCCTGGACCGGAAACAAGCTTTCTCGGACCGGTTTCCGGCATTCCAGCCGTCTTCAGCCCGGCTTGCTTGAATCCAGTGGAAAAGTGAGCAAGGGACTCACGTCTGAGCATACCCTGCCACACTTATGGTGACCAAAAGCGGTACAAAAGGGGGTGGTAATGGACGGAGCATCTTTACCAATCAAACACTCACACCCAGTCAAAAGATCTGGGTTTAATCCATCACCGTTCTTTAGACCACTCTGCCACCCCAGTTCAGACATGGCTATATGCAAATCAGTCTGACCCTGTGCCTCATGGGAACAGTCCAGCCCTAACTGCCAAGCCATGCCTTCCCTGGACCGGAAATAAGCTTCCGAGGACCGTTTTCTGGCATTCCAGCTGTCTTCAGCCCGGCTTGCTTGAATCCAGTGGCAAAGTGAGCGAAGGACTCACATCTGAGCATCCGGTCCAGGGAAGACATGGCTTGGCAGTTCGGGCTGGACTGTTCCCATGAGGCACAGGGTCAGACTGATTTGCATATAGCCATGTCTGAACTGGGGTGGCAGAGTGGGCTAAAGAACGGTGATGGATTGAACCCAGATCCTTTGACTGGGTGTGAGTGTTTGATTGATTCAGAAGCTCCGTCCATCACCACCCCCTTTTGTACCGCTTTTGTCCCCCATCCCCCAACCCATTGACGTTCCAGCTAATCAATTTAAGACTTTTATACCACTTCATAGCCATACGTACTGTTTCTTGCCAAGTTGTTCCTGTGCTCCCCAAGTGTCTGTTCCAGAATATGTGCCTGACCTCAGTGTGACCTTACCAACCTATCCCCCCACCCTCCCCACCCCATCATTGCTCCCCTCCCCCCTACCACAAAGAACTGGTGTCCCCCCCAACAACAAACCCCCCTCCCTGCTTCCCTGCTCCGTAGGCTTTGAACTACCCACATCCCCAATTAGCAGAGCGCCTTTCGCCCGGAACCCAAACCTGGAATGGGGGAAAAAACCTCCCCCTCCGAAAAACCTTTCCCAGCTCCAACCGCCGCCCACGCCCACCCCTCATAGAATAAGAGTGTACTACTACAGCTTACACTCCTCAAGGATTGAGCTTCAGTCACTTCAGGTCGGAGCCTGACCCTGATTAGTCATGTTTTGCAGCCCGTCTTGGGACAATATGTACCACAAAGTCACAGGAAAAAGGGGAGGACCACCAACAATCTCTTCCCATCACAGCTAAGGCCACATGTCCCTTCAGGATGGGATAGCTCCCCCCCAGCCAGTTTCCACCAGAGAGAGCAGGACCCACACTCAAGCACTGGAACCCACAATACGTTTCAGTTCGTAGAGGTCCACGTCAGCAGGTCCATCACCACTAATGCTCAGCCGCCTCTCGAAGAGTCCCCCATCTAGGACTGACCGATCTCGAACTGCGGGAGCGCTGACTCTGCCCCTCTACATCCGATCTCCCGGCCGTCGATCCCGGCGACGCAGCCTGATTGTCTCTCCAGCTCTCTCCTACCGCCCGGTCCGGAGCTCGTGACGACTCCCTGTCAAGCCAATCTTGCACATCCGACGGCGTGGTAAAGAACAAAGCTCTGCCTCCCCCAAGGACCTTGAGCTTGGCAGGAAAAAACATCATATATCTGATACCTCTATCCCGCAGTGCTGCCTTCACGCCTGCAAACAAGCGCCTCTCCCGCTGTACCTGAAGTTCGGGAAAAATCGAATTGTGGCGTTTTTGTATTGCAAGTGCCCTGTCTGCCTGGTTGCCTGTAGGATGGCATCTCTATCCCTATAATTCAGGATTTTTGGTATTATTGTCCTGGGCGGCCCCCCCGACTTGGGCTTAGGGATAGGTGCACGGTGGGTACGTTCTACGGTGAAAATGTCGGACAGGCGCTTAGGCTTCAGGCGGTTGAGGATCAGGTCCTCCAGAAAAAGTTCCACGCTAGGCCCCTTGGACTCCTCCGGAACGCCTACCACGCGAATATTGCTCCTGCGGGCTCTTCCTTCTTGATCCTCCAACCTCAGGGCCACCTGGCGATGCTGGTTCACCAAATCGTTGATGCATTGTTTCAGTACCTTAGTGGATGTTTGGAGCTCCCGGATATCAGCTTCATTTGCCTTGGCCTTCTCCGAGGTTTTACTGAGGTCGGTGCGGAGAAGATTAACCTCAATGGAGATCTTGTCAATTTTCGTCTCCAGGTTGGTTCCCAGTGTCTGTATTGCCGTCATGATGGAAGCCAGTGACGGTTCTTTAGGGGCGGTTTGGTCTCCTGATGCACCCTCCGCCTGGGGAGCCCCCATCTGGACTGCATACTTGTCTAACTTGTTAGACTGCGTGGCTGTATTATTCTTGGGCCTCATTGTGCAACACACTCACTCAGTCCGCTACGGTCCCGCAGCGCCTACAGGCCCGTCTGAGAGACCCCCCCCTTTCACCACCGTTGGACACGTGGCACACTCCAGGGATCCCGCTCTCCCACCAGTGGCTATAATCTGCGGCACGCCTGCCAATCGCGTAGTCCACTTGGGCACTCAATGTGGGCCTGCATAGCTGATTTGGGCCCCAGGTGGCTTCCTCCCATCCAGCACGCCCTCCACTGAGTCACTGCAAGCAGTTTGCGCAGTTTCTGGCAAGGGCACCGTCCCTCAGATAGCGGTCCCTGGATAGTTGTGCATTCCGTTGACCGCAATACTCCCCTACTGACCTCCCATCCGTATGTGGCTCCCACGACGTCACTGCGACCGTTTCACTCCACTACGATTGTCTCCCAGATCGTGCATGAAGGCCCACACTTTCTGCAGTGGCCTTATGCTGTTGTACGTGACCGGCACCGTGCCCGCTATCATGCCTGAATTGTCCCTCCTTACTTCTGCGGGGGGGGGCTGGGCTCGCCCCGATGTCTCCTCTGTTGTAATTGACCCCTTCTAGACCCACGGGCTCCGCCTTACGCCTGGCCTCCCCACTCTGCACCCAAGTGTGTCTTGTGGCCGATGACGCCGCCAATAATCCAGGCCCACAGCTGAGCCTCACACACTCTGGGCCTTCCCCAACACACACTGGGACGGTCCACTCACCAGCACCCGTCGTTGGCGCTGGGTGCTAGCGTCAGTTCTCAGTCCTTTCCTCTGGCCAAATGTCAGTGCCTCTCCGCCGGTAATATTTTCGCTTTGGTTGGGGAGAGCGAGCCCCGATACAGGCGTGCACCGTCTTCTCCAGCCCAGGCCATCAAGCCGGGCCCTCTCGTGAATTCCGGCCCTTCGCGCACAGCTCCAGCTCACCCAGCCGGTGCCCGGGTCCAGTTGGCAGGATTGTAGCTCGGCGTAGGAGACAGGCCGAGTCTCCGAAGTTGGTAATACCGGCACCGCTGCTCAGCGCCAGACTATAGCTGCATCAGGAGTGCAGTTATACACGGATTCTGTCCGGATTATATGGGGCAGAGCTCCCAAGTCAGGCGGCCATCTTCGCAGGCGCCTAGCCACGCCCGGTGATAGATTATTTTGATATCTCCAGAATGCATTTAGGGCCCTCCCTGTTGTGGGAACTAGACCTACCTACACAAGTGAAGTATTATATTTATTGGAAGACTTGGGGAAATGCTGAAAGGAAGACAGTTTGTGGTTACCCTCACATTCTACAGCTTTCCATCACAGAAATGTGAGGAAAATATGTTTTTTAGAAAAATGTTAAGGGTTGCAAAGGATTCTGGGTAACAGAATCTAGTGAGAGCAACACAGGTTGCCCCAACCTTGATTCCCCTAGGTATCTAGTTTTAAAAAATATACAGGTTTGCTATGTTACCTAGGTGCTGGCTAAGCTAGGGCCCAGAATGCACAGCCAGACACATTGATGAATGCTGAATGGAAGGCAGTTTGTGGTTACCCTCAGATTCTGCAGCTTTCCATCACAGAAATGTGAGGAAAATATATTTTTTTTAGAAAAATGTTAAGGGTTGCAGAGGATTCTGGGTAACAGAATCTAATGAGAGCAACACAGGTTACCCCAACCTTGATTACCCTAGGTATCTAGTTTTAAAAAATATACAGGTTTGCTATGTTTCCTAGGTGCTGGCTGAGCTAGGGCCCAGAATAAACAGCCAGACACATTGCATAAAAAGTATCAATTTTCAGTGGAAAAATGTGATGTGTCCACATTGCGTTTTGGGCCATTTCCTGTCGCGAGCACTACCTACCTACACCAGTGAGGTAGCATTTTTTTCAGAAGACTTGGGGTAATGCTGGATGGAAGTTTGTGGCTCCTCTCAGATTCCAGAACTTCTCATCAGAGAAATGTGAGCAAAATGCTAGTTAATTAGACATAGTTTGGTGTTTGCAAGGGATTCTGGTTAACAGAACATTGTGAGAGCCACACAAGTCACCCCACCCTGAATATCGCTATGTATCTAGTTTAAATTTCTTTTACAGGTTTGCTAGATTTCTCTTGGTACCAGCTGAGCTGGGGCCAAAATTCCACAGCTAGAAACATGGCAAAAAAGGGTCAATTTTCTGTGGAAAAATGTGATGAGTCCATGTTGCGTTTTGGGTCATTTCCTATTGCAGGCACTAGGCCTACCCACATAAGTGAGGTACCATTTTTACTGGGAGGCAGAATAGTAGAACATGTTTTATTACTAATTGTCTTTGCACTTGGGCCTTCCAAATGTAATACAGTGTGTAAGAAAGAAGTCATTTTGAGAAATGCTATCTAATTCACATGATAGTATGCTTCTCAACTCCATATCAGATGCCCATTTCGGATATGTATAGGTTTCCTTGATACCTATTTTTCACTCTTTATATTTTGCCAAATTAATTGCTGTATACCCTGCACACAATGAAAAAGCATTGCAAGGTGCACCTCAGTTATCGGCTCTGGGTACCAAGAGATCTTGGTGAACCTACAAGCCCCATATATCCTAGCAAACAGAAGGGTCCAGCGGACGTAACAGCATAGTGCTTTTCAGAATCTGCCATAATTATAAATAGTTACAGATTAAAATGTAGACACAAATGGCTGTTTTTTTAACTGAATTTCAATGTTTTTTAAATTTGAACTGTTACTTTAGTGAGCACGTAAATCTAAACAAAAATTATACATGTGGCGCAACCTTTCAATTACACTCACTCAAAGGATCAGGAACCTTTTCCATGCCAATATCTACTTCCTAGGTGATGAATCTTTGCCACCATATTTTGATCAAAAGGGCTACTTCACCAGAAAAAACAATTTTAAACGCAATTTCAAATTTCTGTCAATAATGAGAGTTGTGAGGAGTATAAAGGGTTTTATTTTCAAGAAAATGTTTAGGAATTCTGCCTCTTTACTCATTAGCCAAATACCAATCAGATTACAGAACTGATCATAGAAAAATATGGTTAGAAGAGATCATATTTAAAATAATGCATTCAGAAAAAGGGGCACAAATAGTGTCAGTCAGGGCCCTTGAAGAATGCAAAACCAAAGTAATGAGTGAGATTAGCATGAAGCTAAAATCAATAATTATTAGTTGCAGAATTTCCCATAAAGGGAAATTAAGCACAGAGCAAAGCCAATTAGCTGGGTAAGCATAAAGCTTGGGCAATATCAAAAGGGCACAATAACACTCAGAGAAATAGGGTCATAGGGATATTTTAATGACCTGCCATGGTTATCTTCCCCAAAACATACATATCAACTACACAATAAACTGGGGGGTTACGCTCAATGCCAGCAAATGTCAAAGAGAAAAATGCAAAAAATGCATGAACAAGTGAAAAACTGGGAGTATTATGAAGACACAAAAAAAGGGAACAAAAAGAGAGAAACCCTTAGACAGAGATTGGATTTCCATCAATTACCTCGGTGATCAGTATCATCATCTGGTCATCCTCCCACATAATCGATATACTTCTTGATCATTAAGGTTATCTCCTTTGGAAAACTCTCTCAAATGGGTCGGCAAAGGAGAGCCAGAAACGAAAGAACAGTTTGTGTGTTCTACAAAAGTGTTCACAGATGTATTCAAAAGTAACCATGAGAAATCATGCAGTGCAAAAATAGTGAGTGCAAGGATAAAATAGAATTGTTAGGAGAAAAACAAACTTTATCCAAGATATCCCCTAACATTCTCAATAAAAAAAATGCAAAAAGCAGTGTTCACAAATAACTGCTCTCTATTAAGGTCGACATGTTTCAGCCAATAGGGAAAAATGCCCAAGGCTTTCTTCAGGACCTGTCTCTATTAATAGTTTGCTACTGCATTAAAACCATAAATAGTGACCTCAAAAGTGTCAAAAAACTTGAAATAAATTAGGATGGAATAAATACAACCTTACTTTCCAGATCATCCACTTCAAGGGATGCAGATGGCACCTAGAAAAAGAATAAAACAACAAATACTCCCAAATAATTCACTTAGAAAAAGGGGCCAACTACCCTCTATAATGTTATGCGATCTATGTGATACTATAACACCCTGCCCATTTATATAGCAATCTATTTTACAAATGTAACAAATATTGCTCACCCTTCTTTATCGGGAAATGGACCTCACCTTACCTGGTACCTCACTCAGGTATACGAGGCCCCGCTCTAAAAATGGAAGCAAACAGGGAGGAGGGTGATGATAGAGAGACTGATCCTAAACGCAATCAGTACCTGTCCTCACTCACAACCCAACAACTCCTGTAAACATCCAGTTGGTTCTCTGTACTTTATCACAAACACATTATTACTGCATCAGTATTCTTTAGTTGGAATTGGATCGATCCGCTCTAATGTGAGTAACAATAAATCACTTCGGGCTAGATGTAGGTAAATAGTATTTACTGATTCGTAAATACCTAATTTTACCGATTCGGTATTTACGAATCGGTAAATGTTATGTAGCTGAAACATTCGGTCAAAATTACCGAATCGTTAAGATTCGGTATTTACCAAATCGGTATTTACCAATTTGGTAATTGCCATTCATTCCTATGGGCCTGTAGGCCCATAGGAATGAATGTCAATTACCGAATCAGTAAATACGTATTCGGTAAAAGGGGGAAAACATTGAAGGGTGGCAGGGTGTCATTTTGACACCCTGTTGCACCCCTCAATTGTTTATGTGTGCACATGTTGCAGACATACATGCCCTAAGGGCATGTATGTCTGAAACATGGCACTGAAGCAATTTGCATTAAATTGCTTTTTTTTTTTTTTTCGTTATTTACCACCAACTTCTAGGCTGTCAGTAATGGCCGAAATTCGTTCATTTCGGCCGTTACCGACCGGTAATGGGCCAACTACATCTGGCACTTAGTTCTTTATCCAAAGTCTTGTCCTCAATTCAGCACTATGTGCGACATGAATCCAAGAACTAAAAACACAAATCAGCCTGAAGCGAACAAAACCTGTTGTCACCGCAAGTCAAGCCGCCCAACTCATTCGGGGCATCAATCACATCACATAATGTATGGAGCATACAAACAAATCCCATCATTATGGAACTAGTGCCTAAAGCTCATTGCCGCAGCCTATGCTCAAATTATATATACGAACAAAGTCCCTTACCTGTCCGTCGTTACCTCTGACGGTGGATGAGCTGAGGGTGGAGGTAACGAACGGTGCATGTTACTCGCTCTTTATAGTACTCCTTACGAGCCCACACCTGTTTGGCATTTACCGGGACTCGAGCCACGCTCTGCTGACGTCGTCAAAGGAATACAAAATTACATCACCGGAACGGGATGGCGTAGTCCCTCTAGTCCGCTCAGGGACTGCCTTGTTTGGAGGAAAAACCGGAACCGGCCCGAACTACAAAGTGACATACCACCAGTCATTTCTAGTAGTTTGCAAGTCACGGGCAGGGCTGGCGCTAGGCATGGGCAGTATGGGCAGCCGTCCAGGGCCTCGCGCTCAGGTGAGAGGCAGGGGCCCCCCCTGCTCCACCAGGGCCCCCTCCCCACACATTACAATACACATCAGAGATGTCTGGTGTCGCCGACCGCGTGGTGGCATTCCTGGGGGTGCAGGGGTGGGGGGGAGGGACAAACAGAGTGGGAAAGTCAAAGCGGCAGGGCCAGCAATTAGGGCTCAGAGTGTCAGGGGCAAGGCAACACCTTTCTTAAGTACTAGCCATTCCCTGTCTGCATTTTGTTGCTAGGTGACAGAAGGCCCCTTTGTTTCCAGGACCAGCCGGACACAGGTTAGGAGCAGTGGGTGAGGGGAGGAGGGAGCAGCCAGAGAAACTGGTGCTGGGGCAGTGTTTTAAGAAAGGCCTTGTTACTGCTTCAGGCCCAGGAGAGGGGGCCCCCTTTCCCTGGGCCTCGAAGCACTAAAGTAAGCTGCAAGGTCCAGGTGTGGGGCCCCCTTTCCCTGGGCCTCTAAGCACTATAGAAATCTGCAAGGTCAGGGTGTGGGGGCCCCCTTCCCAGCGCCTTGTAGCCACTACTCCCTCTTTCTTTTCCTTTCCTTTATTTGTTCCCCTGTGAAATGAATCCAAAAAAGATTTTTTTTTTTGCTGGAAAGGTCATCTTTTTTGTGACATTTTTCACTTCCAAAGTGCAGCCTTGGGAAAGAGAGAAATAAAAAATTCAAACTGTAAAAAATAACTAAAGCAAGACAGAGTGGGTCGAAAAGGGGCCAGATTGATTTTATTCACACCCAAATCACATTAGTGCCACTACACAGAGTTTACCAGTGAAGCACTACTTTTGTTTTCTTGTCTTTCTCTAAACAGCATTGTTTTCCCCAGGTGGGGAAGTGCACCATTTCTGGATGTACTGCAATACCTCCTTGATGGGCGGACTGGAAAATAAAGTGCATACCGCTGCTCTGTATTCACAAATGTGGTCTTTTTAAACAATATTGCTTTTGTTTTGTAAGGATATATTCAATGGGCATTGAAGCAGGTCCGTTCCGGCCCAGTAGTCATGGCCTTAACTTTTCATGCAAAAGCACTCATTCATTTCTGAATAAGTGCTAAAGCGTTAAGGTAACCATGTTGTTCCTGCTTACATTTCACATGCTTTAATTAATCTTACATTCCTTATGAGTGTTTGCTTTTTCCAGAATGTTGTCACTTTTTTTTTAGGCAGCATATTGCTCTTGTCTAGTGCGTAATTTGAAATGAGTCGCCTCTAGGTGTTAGTAGCGGGGCACAATTGGGTTGTAGTTGAAGGCAGTGCAAGTTTCTCTCAGTGGGGTAGTATGGTGTTCAGTGGAGAGAGGATGTGGCACTATGGTCAGAGCTGCCGAATTTGGAACTGGGGAGCCAGGTTCAGCCTTCATGACCAGTCCACCAGACCAATCTCCCTGAGGGAGCACATTTCCATGCTTGACCTTGGAAGGACCCGCACAACCTTAGAAGCCCTGGTGTCTTAGCACCAGCAGGTGAACCCTAGCAGTGGCAAGTGTGGGTTAACCTTGAAGGCCTGTCTACCACAATCCCTATTGAAGCCCACCGCAAGTCTTTTGGGCAGGCCTACGAAGCAGCACACCCTAGAGCAACAGTGACTCTGTCATTGAGGTCACAGGACCCTTGAGCAGGGAGGCTCTAGGGCGGTGCAAACGGTGAGATCGCATTGAGCGCTGACTTTGGGTCATGTTTGCGAAAATATTATGTTTCTAAAAGCACTTGCTGCCTCCTTCTTGGTCTCCAGGAATTTTCGGCAACAACAAAAATGTCATGAAACTCCGGTGATAAATAATATACATCTTTGTGAGACCTGCACCTAGCTTTTCCATCTAATGAGACAAATGTAATCCATTTAACAGTTTTAAAATATATGGACTTATTTCATTTGTATATTTATCTTTTTGTCCATGTTACTGATATCCACGTTAGGTCTCTTCAGGGATGCCAAATAAGATCAATAGTCCTGCGATGTCACTTTCTATGATGTCACTTCTTGTGATGTTACCAAGGGCGGCTCCTTCACTAGGGCGGAGGAGCGACGTCCCGCTACTTTCTCGCAAAAGCAGAAACACAAAATGCTAACACGACCATTTTATGTTTCTGCTTCTAGCACTGCGAGAAAGCAGAAGTGTTTTGTTGGGGGCGGGCGGGTCTGTTTTAGGGCATGAGAGGATTGCCTTGCCAACTGCTAAGGGCACTGACTGTTCGGCCAAACCAGTCATGCGCACTCTGGCCTTTCTCTATGTAGGCTGCAGCCTACATGGGGAAAATGGCCTCCCCATAGGCACCTGGCTGGTTGGCGTCCTGATCAATCAGAACGCTACCATTGCAGCATTTTGATTGGCTTAGGGGAGGGGAGGGAGGCTGCCTGCTTCCTGTTCCCCACCCCCCCTTCCGAACTCCTGCAAGATCCTCCACCCGCGAGTCATGCCGGCTGCAACTGGAAGATATATGCAAATTAGAGGGGCCTCACATCTTCTCTTTCGCCCGGGGCCCCAGGAGTTCTATGACCGGCCCTGGTCACGGGTCCGTGCCTACTCATTACCATTTACTTATTAATCTATTATCTTTAATCTTGAATTACTGACATACAAAACCTGAAAATATTATCGCCAGTAAAGTTAGAAAAATAAAAGACAAAGAAAAAGAAAAAGACACACCAAATATCGTCCCTACTCAGCGTGTGTCATGCGGACTCCTGAACTTCCCGGCTTGCACCAGACTTGGCGATCTTATTGTTTATTCTCAGTTATCCTATATCAATGAAACAGCTGTACTTTAATACCAACTCCACTCTATCACCCACAACATCAGCCTATGAGATGGCAAAATTCATACGGTGGGAGGATGTATACTGTATCTAGTGATATCAAGTACGCCCCATTTACTCATGATCTTGTCAATGGTATGACAGTAGGGGCACGTTATCATGACTCTATCGTCCTCTGTTCATTACTACCTTACTCATACCTCCAGATTAGATGTGGTAATATCATGATCGAGAGCAAAACTTATATCGTTCTTATTATGGGACAAGCCAGTCCACAGTATTGCATCAATCAGACCTATATTCGCAAATGGTCTTAGCACAGATTTATCAATAGGGGCACATTATGTAGTCACTCAGCTCCTGTCTGTTATTAACTCCCACTTGCAAACATGTATACATGGGGTAAAAATGACTCATACCATTTTTATATCAAAAGGGCTCCGCCTGCTCCTCTCTTCTCTGCAAATCATCTCCTCTGAATCTCAGATGATCTGCCTCTCGTCTCCACTCACACTGCTCTCTGAACTTCTCTTCCTCTGGTTTCGTCTCCTGACTCGACTGAATCTAAACTCCTGTGCTATGAACACTCCTTAAAGACAATACATTTATGTTGCAAAAACGTATGGTCTGTTCTCATCTCCATCCAATAAGGATTCACCATTCTTCAATAGGCACATTTCTCTGCTCAGTTCCCACACGTCATCCGAATTGGCTATCTTCGTTGTTGCAAAAATAAATCTCAATTGCACTTTTCTTGATGTTGCAACAGTAAATCTCCATGGCCCTTTCCTTAACTCCAGTCTTTATTTAAAATGACTTCATTTCTCTTAACCGTCTAATAATGCAAAACTGTATTTTAACCAAACTAATAATCTGTGTAAAAACATTGCACTAGCTGTAAGAAAATATTATTAAGCAGGAAATTCATTCATTAGAAATATAAATTGTTAAAAGATGCATTTTGTTTAATACCTGTGTTTTCTCAGCAAGTAGTCACAATTGTGAATATTGCTCTGTGCCAGCAAACAAAAGGCAACATTCCTTCTATGGAACAGGGTTTAGTATTCACCTTCATCATTTCCTATATGATTGCCCTTACTGAGGAAGACAACCCCAAGCTTGTCATGGAGTTCAGCTATGTTGTGCGTCTGTTTTGTAGTATCAGAGTAGGGATCATGAATATGTTAACAATTTACACTTATGCGACCACACACACACACACACACACACACACACACACACACACACACATATATATATATATATATTCACTGAAAAAACCATAGGTTATAGACCATATATAGTTAGGGATTAGCATTTACAAAACCTTATTTTACTCACACAAAACCATTGAAATTCGCATATATAGTTAGTTGCACTAACTATATATCGCGCACCCTCAATCCACTGCTCATGATGTCCCATATTACATCATTCATGACATGGTCAGTGACATCACTGATGACATCACTGATGACATCATTCAGTGACTCTATGTTTCTGTAAAGTTAAAATATGTCTTACATATTGAAGAATGAGTGGATGTATAAGTGTCTGAATGAAGGATTTAGTAGGTGCATGACTGACTGTTTGAGAGAGTGATTAACACCATCGCTGCTACTGATATTTTCCTCCTGTGCTGGAATTTTCAAAAGTCCATTGTTCATGACGAGCTGGGCTCGTCATCAGCCTGGCAGGAGGCTACTTCATGACGAGCCCAGCTCGTCATGAGCCTGGAAGGGCTTAAATGTGTCTCACTGAGTGCATGGGTTAGTGACTAAACTGTCTTAATTTGTGCATCATTATATCTGTTGTTCTGTAAACTGCTGCATGTGTTGATCAGTAGCTATATGAGTAACTATATGGGTTATTGATTGGTTGCCCAAGTATTTGTATGGGAGAGTGAGTGTGTGTGTGTGGGTGGCTGGGAGGTGTGTGACTCTGTGCATAGATGTGTGAACAGTTGATTCACTAGATGTATGGGTTCAAAACTGCATGTGGAAACAGCTGTATGGGCGGTTGACTGTGTGCATGAGTGTATTGGTGAGTGAATGGATATCTCAGTGCTACATGTCAAAGTAAGTCTTCAAAGAAGAGAGTTTCCCAGAAAAAACCAGAAAGGACTGGGTATCAAAGTAATAACAAAAGCAAGATTCCTTTCTGTGTCGTGCTATGGCTTAGTGACCTACTAGTCTACTAATAATATATTATATAACTGGCTGACCGACAGGTTATATAGGTACTAATTTTTACTCCACACTAGAATAGTTTTCTTTCTCTCAGCATTTTATTTTCATTGATTAAAAACATTCATATAAAATTCACAACAGAGTATATCATATCATACATACAAATTGAGCGTTCCCTAGTCTAATACAGTTTAAATCCTGTTCTTGTTATCGCTCAAAAACATAAATACAAAAATACAAATTAAGTATTTAAAAATCCAAATTTTAGGCATATATTCAGTAAAAATTCATGCACTATGTATTAAATCAAGTAGTCCTTTTGTCGACGCGTTTCGGTGCGTGGGGATCTTTATGGCAACTTCTTCAGGACAGACTTTTGGGTACAAAAATATTGTGCTTCTTTCTAAAATGAAAATAAAAACATTTAATTTCTAATTTTATGCTGAGGTTTTTTTTAAACTAATTCTTAGGCGTTGGTTTCTCATTGTACCGTATATATCACTGTCTATTTTTAATGACCTTCTTACTTCTAAAGCCAGTGTTTCCAGATAATCCAACTTCTTATCTTTAGGGATTATTCCTCTTCTACGTTACGGTTTGATTAATCTCAATAGCAATTCTCCTGTTTTTAAGTAAGTGACATGAGAAATTAAGCTAGCACATGCATGAAAGAAAGGGAAATGCGTAAAATATGATACAATATAGTTTTTCCTATGTTACAGAGATTAATCAAACCGTAACGTAGAAGAGGAATAATCCCTAAAGATAAGAAGTTGGATTATCTGGAAACACTGGCTTTAGAAGTAAGAAGGTCATTAAAAATAGACAGTGATATATACGGTACAATGAGAAACCAACGCCTTAGAATTAGTTTAAAAAAACCCTCAGCATAAAATTAGAAATTAATTGTTTTTATTTTAATTTTAGAAAGAAGCACAATATTTTTGTACCCAAAAGTCTGTCCTGAAGAAGGTGCCATAAAGATCCCCACGCACCGAAACGCGTCGACAAAAGGACTACTTGATTTAATACATAGTGAATGAATTTTTACTGAATATATGCCTAAAATTTGGTTTTTTAAATACTTAATTTATATTTTTGTATTTATGTTTTTGAGCGATAACAAGAACAGGATTTAAACTGTATTAGACTAGGGAACGCTCAATTTTTATGTATGATATGATATACTCTGTTGTGAATTTTATATGAATGTTTTTAATCAATGAAAATAAAATGCTGAGAGAAAGAAAACTATTCTAGTGTGGAGTAAAAATTAGTACCTATATAACCTGTCGGTCAGCCAGTTATATAATATATTATTAGTAGACTAGTAGGTCACTAAGCCGTAGCACGACACAGACAGGAATCTTGCTTTTGTTATTACATGTCAAAGTAAGTACATATGTAAAACACAGTACATGTGAGAGTTGACATATATAAATAACTGTGCATAAGAGCCAGTGAATGTGTGAGTGGCTGCATGGATCATTGTGAACTTGTATCAGTGATTGTAAAAGTGAGTAAATATGTGTTAGAATATGTTTGAATAACTAAGCTGTGTATAACTGTATAGTTGAGGAAATGGAGGTGTGATTGATTCTTTGCATGACTGACTAGGTGTGTGAGTAACTCCATGGATGAGTGACAATCTGTGAGTGTCTGTTTACACTGAGTGTATCTAAGGTTATATTAGAGTCTGAAGAGGTTCATCGTATTATCACATAAATGATGTCATCAGTGATGTTGTCAGTGATGTCATTTGAGTTGTCATCAGTGATGTCATCAGTGATGTCACTGACCATGTCATGAATGATGTAATATGTGACATCATCAGCAGTGGATTGCGGGTGCGCGATATATAGTTAGTGCAACTAACTATATATGCGAATTTCAATGGTTTTGTGTGAGTAAAATAAGGTTTTGTAAATGCTAATCCCTAACTATATATGGTCTATAACCTATGGTTTTTTCAGTGAATTTTCAAGGTTTTGTAAATGCTAATTCCTAACTATATATTGTCTATAACCTATGGTTTTTTCAGTGAATTTCAATGTTTTTTTAATAGCAAATATCAAAAGCTGTAAAATGTATTCTTCTTTTAATGGAAAAATATATTTTATATCTTTTTAATATAATTTTTTTATGCATCTGCCAAACCCTGACCTCTTAATAGTGCACTGTGGTGGAAATGATTTGGGCACTATGACTGGGGTTGGTCTGGAAATGCTTTTAAAGGACGCCTTTCATCAATTGATGACACTTTTTCCCCAAACTTCCTTGGTATATTCCAATATATGCCAAAGACAGAAATGAAACTGGTCCAACCAATTTTGTCCACAATTTGTGAAATCACGGAAACATGTGAATAAATCTGTTTCTGCTTACATGAGAGACTATGGAATGGGTTCAATAATCAACAATAACTTGAGTTTCAACATGCAAAACATCTACAGACGAGATGGTGTGCACTTGTCAGATGAGGGGAATAGAATATTCCTCCTGAATTTAAGACTGAGCATTGTAACCTACTTGAAGGTACCTAAATCAGCCACAGAACCCAATAGCTCTTTTCAGAGCTACCCTACCTCTGATCATTCTAAACATTTATCTTTTTCTAAGTTTTTTCACTATTTTTCACCAAAGTACGCTCCCCAGTACGCTTACCGGTGCGCGTACCGGGCGCTCTCCACGCTTTTTTTTTTTGCCTATTTGAGCGTCCTAAACCCCCCTCAGAAAACCTAAAGGGTCAGGAAGTGTCTACCGTGCCCCCTTCTACCCATTCCGAACATTGTTTGCCCTCCATCTTGTGTCTCAATTCTACCGAAACACAAAATGGAGGACTCCCGTAACGCTGCCGGTACGCGTACCGGTGCGCGAACCGGTAAGCGCTTGATAAAAAAAGGTGGGAAAGTAATTTACAGAAAAACCACTTGAGACACTTTCATCAAATATAGAATAGGCCCTACTACATAGCAGTCCCTACCATTTACCCAAATTTGATGGAATTCCATTGAGACATTTATGCTGTAGGCCTGACTAAATATCCTGAGGTAAATTACATGACAAAAACACATATGAAGTGTTAGAATTGACAACCAATTAAAATGTTACTTTCATTTTCTACTATTATATCATGACATTTGATTGGTTATGTACCTGAATATATATATATAAAGAAAGAGAAACACAGCCATTTTGACTTCTATTTCCTGAAGTACATTTGAAGAGCATTTTCACTGACAAATTAAACTTCTTTTTGAAAGGTAAGAAGTTATTTTAAAAATTTGAAATGAGAACTATGTTATGGTAATTTGTGAAAACGTTTTCAGATAGTTATATACTGTCCCTCTGTAAGAGTTAGAGATTGAGATAGGCTTCTCTGTTATAATTATGGATTGAGTTAGGCTTCTATGGTATAATTATGAATTTACTTAGTCTTCATCACAGGCACTTTTTAATAGTTCTACTTCCTGCCTGAATCCATACAGGGCCCAAAGATAACTTCACTGTTAAAAACTCACAAGTACCTGCCTGAACTTTAACCCAACAGTAACCTATCTCTACTGATATATTTATTTTTTATGCAATTTACAGCAAGAAAATGGAAGCACAACAGAAAGAAAATAATATTTCCTTTCAAATAAAGATTGAAAACAATCCAAATGAAGAAAATGATGAAAATGACTTTTTGGATGACACATTAGACGAAGAATTAATTGAATGTGTAGAAGAATATGAATCATGGAATGAAAAGGAGGACATACCTGATGAATTGATGTTACAAATTCTTTTAGATTTTGAAAAATCCGAACAATAAATTTAAATTTAAAAAATAAAAATTGTTTGAGACATTATTCTTTTTTATATGTAAATTATGAAATAGTACCAAAATAGATATAATATAAAGTGAAACTTAAAATATACTGTGCAACTTTTTTGTGTTACATAGTAAGTTTGCTCATTGTTACTTCCTTTCTCCAACTATATTATCTCCAATGTGTATTTAACATCTCTTTATCATCTCCTGCCTCCATATTGTTTCTGCTTTCCAGACAGACTATGGTATGAATTCCATATACCACAATAACTTCTGAAACAACTTGCAAGATATCTACAAAGGAGACAGTGTTTATTTATTTTTAGACTCTGCATTGGTACCTACATGTTGCTACGTAAAAAAAAAACAACAAAAAGAACAATCATTAAACATACAATATTTGAAAATGCTATCATTCTTTTTTCCCCATATTACGCTCCCCGGACCGCTTCCCGGTGCGCGTACCGGGCGCTCCCCCCGCAAAAAAACTAAATTCTTTTTTTTTTTGCCCCGCGGGGCCCTTTTAAAGCCCCCACATCAAACCTAGGGGGTCAGGGAGGATCTACTCTGCCCCCTTATGGTCATTTCCCCCTTTGTTTTGGCCACCTCTTGTGTCTCGATCCTACCGAGACACAAGATGGCGGCCGCTCCGGACTGTTTAGAATGTTTACAGACACCGGGGAGCCAATCAGCTTTCCGCGCGCAAGTTGCGTACCGCGCCCGGAGCGCTCCCCGGTGCGCGTACCGGGGCACGCTTACAGATATATATATTTTTTTGAACCTAAATTACTCAAAATCCACTATTGCACATATCTTGAGACCTAGCAAAGGCACATCGGGCTACCAGTCCCAACAATTTTGCCAAGTTCCATAGAAATCCATTCAGCCGTTCGAGCTAAAAGTGAGTCCAACCGCCCTATGGAAAACTCAATGATAAAAACACGTTTTGGGACCCCCCCTTTTTTCTCAGCCCCCACTTCACGAAACACCCCCAAACTTTCAGGGGATGCTAAGAAACAAAATGTGCCATTTTCCTGAAAATTTCAGCCAATTCCGTCCTTCAACGCCAAAGTTATTCAACATAGAATTTTCAGAAATCCCTATTCAAAAAAAATCCTAACTATATATACCTACTGGCGACCGCCAGTAGGTAATACACACACACACACATACATACATACATATATACATACATACATGCATATATCGGCTCCAAGATTTCCCCCATAAAAGAAGGAAGCGGCCGCACTCAGTGGTAGGTTTTTGCAAATTAGCGATTTATTTGCACACAAACAGGACGTGTTTCGGCATACGTGCCTTATTCCACTGTGTCAACATGCATAGATATATCTATATAAATAAAAATTTAAATGTTCGTTTGTTCAAAATCGTAAATCTCCGATAGTTCTCCACCGATTGCTTTGAAATTTGTACACAACGTTGGATTCGAATATGCTCGTGTGTTTATATACACAACATTGGATTCGAATACGTGCGTGTCGAATACGCGCTTGTTTTTAATCAAAAGCCCAAACAGACACATAAAAATGTCGATGTTCGTTTGTTCAAAATCCTAAATCTCCGAAAGTTTTTCACTGGTTGCTTTGAAATTTTGACACAACGTTGGATTCGATTAAGCGCGTGTTTATATATACACAACTTTGGATTCGAATACGCGTGTGTCCAATATGCGCGTGTTTTTAATAGAAAGGCCGAACAGACCCTATCGATTGGGTTGCGCAGTCGTAAATCTCCAAAAGTTCTTCACCGATTGCTTTGAAATTTTGACACAACGTTGGATTCGAATACGAGCGTGTTTTTATATACACAACGTTGGATTCGAATATGTGTGTGCCGAATACACATGTGTTTTTAATCAAAAGCCCGAACAGACACATAAAAATGACAATGTTCGTTTGTTCAAAATATTAAATCTCTGAAAGTTCTTCACTGATTGCTTTGAAATTTTGACACAACGTTGGTTTATATATACACAACGTTGGTTTCTAATATACGCACATGTTTTTAATCGAAAGGCCGAACAGACCCTATCGATTGGGTTGCTGCGCAAAAACTACAATGGACGCATAGAGACAATAGTCTACATATATTAGGATGGACAGTTGATGTCAGGATGGCAGACCGGGAAGTGGGTGGAGGGAGGGGGGAGGAGTCGGTTCACTGTGCAACATTAGCGCATGTTTATATATACACAACATTGGATTCGAATACGCGCCTGTACAATACGCGCGTGTTTTTAATCGAAAGGCCGAACAGACCCTATCGATTTGCTTGCTGCGCAACAACTGCAAGGGACTCATACAGACAATAGTCACAAAAACATATTGTATACCCACAAGCATTGTGAAATTAAACATATTAGAAACGTACGTGTACTCTTTTTTTCTCTTCCATTTAACCAGACTGAGCCACAGCAACCCATGGCCGGGTACAGCTAGTATATATATATATATATATATATATATATATATATATATATATATATATATATACTAGCTGTATATATATATATATATATGTATATATATATATAAAGGAAATATCAATAATGGCAATTGTCATATCAGGACGGCGATGGACTCCACAGTGCTTTTGTGTTCCTCGTGTTCACAGAACTTAATGTTCCAGTTTAGGAAGTCGTAAGAGTCGTAAGATTAAGACAAGTGAGGTGAAAGGTGGAAAGCAAAGTAGGATGAGGGGCACAAAGAAGAGGAGGTACTAAAATGAAATGGTGCTAAAACGAGACAATTGTTAATTACCAGTTGCAGGAAATTCATATTTTAATCTTTACCCTAATTACACAGTAAGCCATTTTCCCTTGCTGGATGTATTGCTAAGATAAAGAACACACACATATAAATTACAATAATTAGCTCCTTCCACTGATATCTTTCCTAATTATAATAAAATGTGATAATCCGACCAATAGGTCTAAAGAAACCCCATGGCTCTGTTATTACTAGTGCTCATTCAAACAGACATCACAATAGTTCAGGTACACACAGTGCTGTAGAAAGGTAAAAAAGGCACTTTTGAGCATTAGGGTTTGTGAATTTTAGCCTACAAATTGTCTTGATGAAAACAGCATATCTGTAATGTGAAACAAAGTTGTGTAGTGTCTTATAAACGGCTGCCTCAGACATGTCAAAGATAATTATTCCCATCAAGGAAGCCATATTTCTATTATTAGTGAGCCTTGAAGTCAACTTAGGTGGAACGCAAGCCGCTCGCCTCTCCCATAATGCTTCAGACTTGAAGCGGTGACAGAGACCAGTGAGCGACAACTAGGGGAAGTATATAAACCGTGGAAGCACATCCTTTCACCCTGTGAGCAATCCGCTTCTTAGGGTGTCAGGTATTTTCAGAAAAGGGTTAAATCCTACTTTAGTTAGTACTCTGTCTTTAAGATAAACCAAACTCTTCATGGTCCTGGAACAAAGCAATCAGATGTCACTCTATTATGTAGCAGAATAATGAGGCATAATAAACAATCTTTCTGGGTCAATGTAGCATTTGGGGTGACACTTCTAGGATGTTTGTCAGTTTTATTGTGTTACATTGTCAGGATGATCTCAAAATATGGTGAGAGCTAATAGTTAATACACTGATCTTTAAACGTGACAAAAACAACATTTGCAAGTTATTCAACAAGGCATTTTTGATAGAGGGATTGTAAAAGGGGAGTGGAGGTAAGGTGGCTGAAGAGTTCAAAGGTGGGGTACGAATATTGAGAATGCCAGAGGGAGGCTGTTGGGAAAACACAAACTTGAGGGAGCAATGTTTGTAAAATGTTACCCAAAAGTAATTACTATGGGAAGCATCTTGTCTATTGTTTTTTTATCTCCATAGCCCCTTAAATGGGGCATCTATATGAAAAACATTATTGAGTAAACTCCAAAATTAAGTTCTTTCAGAACTAATAGGCCTCTTTCCTTATGCAAAGGAACTTAAGAAACCCCAGTCCAGATACACACTGTTTCAGTGCCAGTGGGATTGTTTGAGATACATTAAAAATATTTGTTTCAAGGCATCAGATACTGAGGATGGACAATGGAGTGGAGATGGAGGAGCAGGTGGCAGAATGTGGAGGGATTTTCCTTCTCAGGTCAGTATCTGTAGAACAGCAGGAGTATGGTTTAGAGCAAGTAGGGAAGGAAAGAATGTAGGTGGAGGATAAAGTCAAAGGAATCAGAGAAGCAAGACAAACCGTGAAAAGCTGAAAAAATGGTGGAATGTATTTCTAGTTCTTGCAATAGTATGAGGAAATCCTTGAGCAGTAGGTAATAGACTGATTTACAACACAATACTGTGGCAACTAGTGCAAGTAGAATAAAGCTATTTATCAGCAAAGATCCAGGAAAAGAACCTCTTCAACACCTTCCAATTGGGATTTGGACAGGGCTGCAGCACTGAAACAGCTCTTCGAATTGTTGACAACTCCCTCCGTCTCCTCGATGGAGGCAACTTCTGGCACCTTATTCCATTGAATGTTTTGGTTGCCTTCGATACTGTCAACCACCATGCGCTGTTTAACATCTTGAGAGACCTGAGGGACAGGACATCAAAAGAACAGTTCTGAGCTGGTTCAATTGTTACCTGTTCTAAATATTGAAAATACGTGGATTTCTTTCTAGCAAAATCTAACTTAAATGAGGAGTTCTGCAGGGTTTAATCTTATCTCCAGCCCTGTTCAATCTATTTCTTGAATCTCTCGGAGAGATTCAGAAAAGCTCTGGAATACTGTATCACCAATATGCATGTGATACCCAGACATATCTGCAGATTTCTTACCTAAATTACATTATCCTACTCACCTACACATTGGACATAGTCTTTTAATGGATGGCGAACCACCACTTCAAACTCAACCTTACAAAAACTGAATTCTTACTGATTTCTCCAAATAAATCAGATGTTCCCATCAAAGAATCGTTAGAATCCTGTTCTCACTTGGACTGCAAAGTGGCCATTCTTGATAGTGTGAAATGCTTAAGATTTTTCCTTGATGGTCATCTCAAAAAGCAGAAACACATTTCTACCATGGCCAGGAGTGCCCGCCACCAGCTCAGATTACTTTGGGGCATTAGACAATTCGTTCTAGAGCAGAATTTCAAGTCTTTGTGCAAGCCTGGTACTCTCTAGGCTGGATTATGGGACCTCACTCCTCTCTGGTCTCCAGAGATCACATTTATCATCCCTGGGAACAATATTTCAAGCAGCCACTCACTTTGCCACCAGTCACTGGAAATTCAACCACATCACCACTAACCTGCGCTGCCGACAATGGCTCCTCATTGAAGCTCAATTTAAGACAACCTGCATCACTCAAAGAGCACTTCACAACTTGAGTCACTCCTTCCTGGCAGCAAGCTGAAAATCTCTAGCAACCAACAGAGTTTGATGACTGCAGAAATCCATCTTCTGGTGCCTTTGATGTTCAAGCACAAATGTTATAGGAATCATGCCTTCTCTGGCAATACCACAAGGATTGGAAACGTCCTCCCTCCAGCCTTACCCACTACAACAAACCATATCAAGGATCCCAAAATCCTCTAATTTCGTTGATACTTTGGTTAAAGTGACAGTGATTTCTCCTGTTTGAATGAAGCTGTTTTCTCGGTTCTTTTGAGTCTTAACGGCTATTGTCATGGAACAATAATTTACATGCATGACTGCCTGCTCTCTTGGAGAATGTTCTGATACCCTTGGGTCAAGTACTTGCTATATAAAATAATAAATGAATACATAGACAAATAGTGTAACCACATTCAGGATGATGTTTAAAATTGTCCTGATCCAGGCAGTGGATGCAGAGGTCTGTAAGAAAAGTGTTGGTTGCGGTCCCTCTTGAAAGTGGATATTGATATGGTCTGATATATCTGCTGGAAGAATAGTCCATACCTAAGGCATGTTTCCAGAGAGGTATTTGAGAGCGGTGGGGTTGTTTTTTGTTTTGCAGTTTTATATAGCGGGAACTCGACTCAAAGGTATTAGAGTGCTTTACATGATCACCAGTTACATTACACAAGGACACATTCATTATTGGTAGGCATTAGGAGATTAAGTGATTTACCAAGAATGACAGGATGTTGAGCCAACAGCGAGACTCGAACCTGGTTCCCCAGTTGCAAAGTAGGCATCTCTTTCTAAATCTGCTGTGCCTAGCTTCAGCAGTGCTTGGTAGAAAACTTGATAAAAGTAATATAAGGCCACATGCGTCACAAGGAGAGAATAATGAGTGGAACATTTTTTCAACTCATTAACAGATTATTAAACTGACAAACTCATAAAATAGTCTAAACTTTTGAAAAAGCTAGACCGTGCATACAAGCCTTTCCACGGCCTTGCTCATTCACCCAGAGATGGTACTTCGTCTCAATGACGCACGCCAGCCTGCATGCTTCACGCAGTTACATAAAGAGTGCGAACAGAAACGTTCAAGGTTGCCTTCTGTGTCATTATGTGCATAGAAACACATTCAGGATCGTTGCATACATAAAGAACACAACAGTGTGCTGTAGCTACAGAACGTTTCAGGTGCTTTTAACAACAATACATGAGCTTGAACCTAAAGCACTTCTATGAAAGTATAGAATTTTTCAATTTTAAAAAAAAATGACCTTCACTTCATTTGGGAGACAGAATTTACAGTCTCATTAATTCTTCTATATGCTAGCATAATGCAGCCCGCAATAATTTTTCCTTAATTTTAGGGGCCAATTCACCAGGAATAGTTTTAAAATTCACACCTAAATGTATTTTTATGTACAGGTCTAAGGGCCAGATGCACAAAAACATTTCTGGTCGCAAATGGCCCGATTCGCAGAATCGGGCCGTTTGCGACCAGAAAATTGTTTTATTAAATGTACAAAATGCAAATGCGATTCGGTACCTTGTTACCAAATATGTTACAGAATCGCATTTTGCATTTACGATTCGGTATTTGGAAGGGGCGTGTTTAGGGCGTCCCTTCTAAATACCAAATCTGTATGGAATGTATTTATGTTTTGCGACCAAATTCCAGTCTCAAAACAGTAATACTTTTACTACCAGTTTAAAACTGGTAGTAATCTTTTCGCAAAGGAAAAGGGGTCTTTGGGGACTCCATCCCCATTGAGAATGTTATTTAAAATAGGGGCAGGCAGTGGTCTGTGCTCTTGAAAAAACTTTTCGCTAGTAGGTGGTAAACTGCAAATGTTTTGTGAACGCATTCCGGTTGCAAAACAATCGTACATGCCCTTGCGATTTGCTATTAGGGAGGGACGCCCTTGGCAGGTCCCTTCCTAATAGTGACTCACAAACCCTATTTTGCGAGTCGGTAACAGGTTACCAACTCGCAAATAGGGTTGGTACATGACAAACGGCATTTTAGCGGCCGCTAATGGCCCGATTCTCCGTTAGCGACCGCTAAAAACAGTCCTAAATGTACCCCCTAGCCCTTGGTTCCCTTTATCTTAATCCACAGTATCCTCTAAAAAAACACTTATAGGTTTTTTTGGCACGAGCAGGACACGCCCAACCACCACATTACAAGTGTTGTGTGAGCTTGGGCTGAATCTTGGGTACTTAAGGGTTCCATGCACAAAGCTTTTGTTTCCTTCTCACAATAAGTGTATTGGCCCAGGTTTACTACAGCCTATAGAACAAAAAGGGTTTTTTCAAAGGTTTGGTATTTCCTGTTCTATACTATTCTATGGTATAATTAAAGTTTATGTCTAAGACCATTCTGCTTGCACAAATGTGAGAGCCTGTTTGAGAGCCGACTTTGAACTAGAAAATAGTTGAATAAAAACCAGAAAGAATAATTTTTAGAGGAAAGCTTTTGGTCAAAAGGAACAACTGTCTCAGGTTAGTTTTCTTGAAAAAGATTAAGAAGAAGTTTCTGGGTCATAAATATGTTGTCTTAAGTGTAAAACCTGACGAAACACAGCTCCTGCTTATCAGTTTATGGCCTCTGCTTGTCCGTCAGTTGAAGACTTGCTTTCATGACCCAGGTCTCGTGTACGGATCTGAGAGTCTAATATAAAAACCTGTCCTCTGACGAGACGTGTTCTGTGAAACTGATGATGAACGCTGGCATCTCCTCGGCGAATGTGACGCCTCGCATTGGCATGGATGAGGAAAGAACATTCGCTGAAATTAGCTGCTGTTACCGAGTTCATGCCAGGCCTTAAACCGCAATTAAATTGTTGGAGACGCGCGCGGAAGTGCTGACTGTACAGCAGTTACGTCATGAGCCAAAACAACCACGGCTGAAGAGAGACGAGGCCTATGGATGAAGAGTTAGTGTGGGCAGCTCCGGACTTGGGAAACAAATGCTGCCCTGGCAAAAATGCCTAAACCAGTCCTTTGTCTCCCCACGCTCTCTCTCTCTCTCTCTCTCTTTACATGCATACATTCTATTTCCTTCTTTCCATTCCCACACTAATCGCTTTTCTCCCCATTCCACCCTGTACATCCTGTCAGGGGCGTAATATAGCCCCTGCTGCGCAAGGGGGACCTCTGGGGAGTCCCCCTTCAGCACTAGGTCATTGCATTTCTGTGAGATATGGGAGGCTCACTGGCCCCTCGTTACATTTTGCTTGGGGACCAATCATTTTGCATGACGTCACTGGCGGCTGCGATTAACCTGAGAGCCAGAGGAAGTGACAGGGGCCCCAGCAGAGGTCCCGGGCTTTCAAAACTGATCTCCAAGGGTTCCAGCCCACCAGGGAAATGGCCGGTGGGAAAAAGGCCAGCCTGCCTCTGAGTGTGGGGTGCTTTAACCACGCCTCATAAAGCAAATAATATTGCATTGTTTTGCAAATCCTCTCTTCTCCATGCCCCCAGCCTCCCCAAAGGTACACTAGAGGACAAGGATTTTTGACTGACTTCATGCTTTTATTTTCCAAATCTGGAACACAATTTGTGAGAGCAAACTCAAAAGCAATTTTTGGTTTGTGTTTTTTTACCCTCTTGCTCACTGATATCTTTGTTAGTGGCCCTCGACGCAATTGCTGTGCCTATTCTTGGGCCTAAGAGGGATGGGTCTTGACAGAGTTTCAAATCACACGGTGTTACATAATTCTTATCCCTTCAAACAGTGTGTGCCTGGCAGTGCTTAATTTGATCTGGTGGGTTCAGGTGCTCAGCACCAGCACTTAATTGTCAACACTGGCACTTAGACAAAAAGCACCACCGTGTGGCTGACTGCCCTAATTTAGAGATCAACACAACAATATTTGTTTATTAATTCAATATAAATTAGTAATTTCTAAAACCTGTGGCACAAGCCATTCTTATACCTATGAGTGCCTAGAATTGTCGGAATTGGCACACTGCTAAGAGTGTGGTGGTTAGTAGTTGTTTTTGGTACTGTTGTTAGCTGCGCTGGAAGGATCAATTTGTGGTGCAAGCAGCAATGATCTCCTGAGAGGTCCCTCACGCATATTATTTTACAAATTAAGCATTGTCTGGGAAACAGTCTTGCAAACACCAAGACATAATGATGCTTGGTAATGCACAGTTCCATTAGTTAGAATCCAAACTCCAATGAATGCATGCCAGGTAGTCTTGTATCCATCTGAAAACGGGAACAGGTGTTGCTGTCAGCTTGAGTGACTTTCATTAACCAAATTTACAGTAGGCCTGGGCACTATTCTCAGAACCACATGGATCTTCAAAGAACGGATCTAAGAAGAACCATGGTCATTTAGTACAGGGTACATGGTAATTGCTATCTTTGATTATCTGTTTTAACCACCTGGTAACTAAGATTGTGCAACAAGAAAGTACAAAGTTGCTTGGCGGGTTGCAACTCAGTATATTTTTGTAAAATTTAGAACAAGTGATGGAAATGGAAATGTTTACTCTAGGATCCCATAAATCAGGCACAGTTGAAAGGGGGTGGAATGATGAGGGGGAGATTCGCGAGGACAAGCACCATAAAGAATTAAGCAATTGGCAGTCTGTCTTTATTTTTTATAAACCCTCCCCCAGCCCAAAAATGGTAACAACAAAAATGTTAGTAGCAAATCCCGTATGGCTTTCTTAATTGCTAACCTTGATTTAATGGTATTTTAATATAGCTCAGGGAGTTAAGCAGCCTTTTAAGTAGGCCAAAAAAGGCAGGGACCCCTAAAGTGTGTCCCCTAGGAAAAGATTCTAAGAATTGTTTACAAGAGGCGCCAACTCTTTAGGAGTATGTCTTAGCCATGTGACCTATAATATTGGTATTCTCATCCTCCTGGTCACATTCGTCCATCTGGAACTCATACTCTTCCAGATCCTTCTACTCTTGTTCATTGTAGGAACGTGCCCTTTTTGTATGGTCACCCGACACTTTTTGCTCCAAAGCTGATAGTTATGATTGTGTGTGACTGTGCTGCCCAGACCCCAGTGCCAGTACCCTCTCCCTAAAACTGTTATGTATGAATTGGCAATCCCAACTGACAAAGACTTTATCCCCCATTTAAGTCCCTAGTAGATGGTACCAGAGGTACCCAGGGCATGGGTGGTAAAGGAGTCCCCAGGACTTGCAGCACTGTTTGTACCATTCTGAGTGGCCAAAGTAAACTACTGCAGCAGGCCTGCCATTGCAGACTGCAGGAGCAGTGTAAATATATGCCAGTCACCCCTAAGGAAGGCCTTATAAAGCCCAGGAGGCAGAGTGCATTATAACAAAGGTGTGGGTATGTAAGTGCAATGTTACATAACCTTATAGTGCCCTTTACCATTAAAGGACACTATAAGTGATAGACAGTCAATAGGATAACATGGACTGGCACCTGGGTAACCCTGCGGTTGACAACTTCATTATGGTATCACCTAAATATGTCATGTTTGGTATCCGACAACGTGCCTTCTCACTGCTGACCTGAATCTCGTGTCGAGGGAGATGTGGCATGCACCCAGGTGGCTCCCTTAGAGGTTGCCCCCCACCTGGTTGCCCCAGCTTCTCTGCTCTCTGGCTGGTAATCCTGTGTTTTCTACATTTGCTGCCAAGACAGGATTCTGGCTCCCTGCCAGGCAATGTGATCACTCCAAGGGGTTCGGAACAAAGGCTTGTGCAGGAAGGAGGCCACACCTCCCTTCTCTCAAGCAGGCTAGTGAAGTGGCACATCAAGACGGTAAGCTCCAAAGGCTGCACTGCTTCTTATATTCATCAGGGCTGCCTCCCAGAGAAAGAAACAGCTATCCCTCCTCGCCAGGCACATTTGCACTGGGACAGGAGGGAAATTAGTTAGTGAAGGAGGTGTACACCATCTGAAGGCTAGCCACACCTCCAGGGTGGCCAGCCTGGTCTGTAACTATAATTTGATGTTAGCCATCTGGCAAAATAGAGGGTTCTGAGTAGAAAATTTGACCCACACCCCTGGATTTGGCCACCTCAGGGGCGGACTAGGTGCAGGGACTAGCAGCCTATTGACTACTTGCTCCCACACAATTCACTCCCATAAATCGAGGATTTAAGGAACACCTCTGACACCAGAAGCTCAGTTCTGAACAACCTACATTAAAGAGGACAGAAGAAGAGACCCGTGTCTGAAACAACAGGATTTGCACAAAGCAAAAGAGAGGTACCCTGCACCTGTGGCAACGCTTCTGGAACTGCATGATAGAGGCTCGTCCGAGGCTAATTCTTGGTTCTCCAGCTAAGGGGGACACCTGTGTAAATGTAAATGTAAATTTAAATGTATTGCAACTTATATAGCACACGTATCACCCGAAGGCATCAAGGCGCTTGCCTTGGGAACACGTCCTGGCTTTTTCCCTGTGAGATAACCCCTACTGGGCATCCCCAAGGTGAAATCCAGGCATCCCGCAGTGGGTGGGCCGCCGTAGTGGAGATTAAGCAAGCTATTGCCCAGAGTTGCAGCGTGGGACCCCATGATTAGAGTAGGCACAGAGGCGAGAATTATCGAGTCCATGGACATTTTTGGGCTCAGGACCCTGCCACGTCGGGAATTGAACTCTGGTCCCGGGCCAGACCTCTGCATCAGGGTCTGCCCCTCTAATCAGTGAGCCACACTCCTCCACTGTCTTCCACCTGTGGAATCCCGAAGCACCCTTAGATTCCCCTGACTAGTGGCACTAGTCCTCTGAAAACTGTAGTTAAAACAATGCTCTGGATCCGAAGAATTGCTGGCTATTGTGCCCTCTGAGGGATCACTCAAATCCAGAATGGTCTAGTGAATTGTGGGAACTTCAGTCCTGCCTTTCACAAAGTTATAGTCAGCTACAGCATTGCCCAGGTCCACCGGACATCAAAGTTACTTTCTGCTTTACTTACCACTGCCAAGGCTTGTTGGTTGCCAGTCCAGCAGTCAACCCCTTTACTTGATGCTGCATCTAGAGGCGATTCCATATGACCGGAGACTGATGTCAGTAACCACCCAGTTGTTGTATTTTGCATCTTTTTCCCCCACAGCACCGTTTCAGCAGTAAAAGCATCTCTCCTGCAGCTCCCGTTAGGCACCAGTGACTGCCAGGACAGCTCTGCACTTGGGTTGCATGGGCCAGGTAAAATTTAACTGACTGTCGTGGCTTGGTCCTGGGACCTGCATCACCTTTACCCTGCAAGGGTATCACGCAACGTAACCAGCAAGTGACTGATTGTTACTAGTGGTTTTTCCTATTGATGGCAATGATACAATTTCACTGTATTATTTTGCACTGGTTTTATTTTTCCTTAAAAATTTATAACTTCTGTTTATAGGTATGCTATTCAATTTGTTTTGGTGATTACATTAAGACAAACATACACTCTATTTTTATAAATTGGAGTTGGATTTCTCTTGAATCTTGTCAATTACTTATTGTCCATGTTGGTACTCTGAAACGCTTAACACATGATCCTCTGGTAACTCCTGACTGCTCTTTACCACACTACCAGGACTGAGCTAAGGATTTATTAGTGTAAATCCAAGGACCATCTTTGGGGTATCGTGGTGGTATTATACGGTGAGGTATAACCCCCACACCATATAACACTCCACATTCCTATGTTCATCATCATCCTCTTGGTCCTCTTTCCTCCTGGTCTGTCTTCTCCTCCTCATCATCACCATCATCCCGGTCGTCCTCCTACTCCTGCTCTTTGCTTTCCTTCTGGTGCTCCTAATAACCAATGGTCTTCTCTGGGCCCTGGTCTTCTTTATCTTAGTTCGGCTCCTTTTCTTCCTGGTCCTGATTCTTCTGGTCATGGTTCCCCTCACCCATGTCATTCCCACCTCCTGATCCACCTCTGGCTACTCCAGGTCCTTATTGTCAATCTCCTAGTTGGTATATTTGTCCTTCTCTTGATACGATTCCTGATTCTTATTCTTCTGGTGATATTTCCTTAGCCTCCTGGCCCACCTCTTTCCGGTCCTTAGCTGATCGCCTTGATCCTGGTCCTCCTACTCTTATGGTCCTGATTCTTCTGACCCTGGACCTCCTGATCCTACGGGTATTCCTGTCCCTAGTCCTTCTGGTATTTTTCCTCCTCCAGGTCCTGGCTCAGTTCATGTTGTGAAGATCCCCTCATGGGCCCAGTCACCTTCAAGGCCATTCGAACTGGTGATTTCTGTGGCACCAGCTTCCTTGACATCTTCCTCCTCGCACCCTTCTGCACAGCTACTCTGTACCCCGCGACTCCCTGAATCAAAGCCTCAAGATTTTCTTCGAACTTCCGTCAAATGGAAGAACTAGGGTAAGTGCTTGATATCAGGTTAATAATAATAATAAGCATTTATTAAGCGCCTGGCTGCACAAAACTGTGTGTCCCCGCGCTGACTGCAAATGCAAACCATCAAGAAGACCAGGAGTCGGGCGAACTGAGTTAATTTTTGGGAAATAGATGGGTTTTAAGTCTGGCTCTGAACCTTGTTTCAGATGGCTCCATCCGCAGCTGGATTGGCAAGGCATTCCAGAGCTTGGTGGCCAAATAGCGGAAGGATTTTCCTCCCATTTTAGCTTTAGTGATGCGGGGGATTTTAAATAGCATCGTGCCTGCTGATCTAAGATCTTTGATCGGTCTATGGATGGTGATAAGGCCTCTCAGATAGCTAGGGCCTTTGTTTTGGGCAATGCGGTGTGCGTAGCAGAGAGTTTTAAATATAATCCTCTCTTTAACAGGGAGCCAATGTAGCTTGGCAAGGGCATTTTTCGTTGATGCTCTCCGAGGGAGGCCGAGCACCAGTCGTGCTGCAGAATTCTGTATGCATTGTAATTGGTGCAGACTCTTTTGATTAAGACCAAGTAGGAGAGCATTACCATAGTCCAAATGGGGGGATATTAAAGCATGGACTATGGTATTTCTCGCTATGGTCGGAAGAAGGTCTAGAACTTTACGCAGTACTTTAACCACATGGCTGCTGGGCGTTCCCCCCCCCCCCCCCCCCCTCCCCCCTGTGCTGGAAAATGCCATTTTAGTGGCACCATGACGAGCTGAGCTCGTCATCAGCATCGAAAGGGTTAAGGGTGCTGTAGCATTTGCTTGTCACTTTGTTTACCTGGGCTCTGCCTGAGAGATCGGCGTCAAGCATGACTCCGAGGTTCTTCACCTTCTCTACAGGCACAGGTAGTTCACCCAACTCGCTAGGCCACCATGCATGTGACCAGACAGAAGTATCCTTACCTACTATCAGTACCTCTGTTTTATCTCCGTTTAAACAGAGGCAGTTGGCGTTCATCCACGTCGCTATCCTTAGCATACAGTTGGAGAAGTTGGAGGCTAAGTCTCTACTGTCTGGCGTTATTTTGAACACCAACTGGGTGTCGTCAGCATAGCTGACTATGCCCACCCCAAATTCCTCCGCAATGTGTGCCAGGGGTTCCATGTAGATGTTAAGTAAGGTAGGGCTCAGACTAGACCCTGTGGAACCCCATGGCTAACACTGTGAGGTGATGACTTAAAGGGTGGGCAATGAAGTTGGAAAGTTCTGTCAGTGAGGTATGACTGGAACCAGGTGAGAGCAGTATCTTTTACTCCCATGTCTGAGAGTCGAGACAGCAGCGTAGAGTGCAGCACAGTATCAAATGCTGCACTTAGGTCCAATAGGACCAGCGCTGCTGTCTCTCCCTCATCCACCAGTTTCCGAATCTGTTCGGTGGAATACAGAACGGCTGATTCCGTTGAGTGCCCTGTTCTAAACCCTGATTGGGAGGGGTGGAGGAGTGATTCTTTCTCCAAAAACTCCATGAGTTGGAGATTGGCCACCTTTTCTATGATCTTAGCACAGAAAGGGAGAAGAGAAATTGGCCGCAGATTTTGAAATTGAGTGATTGGAATGTTCGGTTTCTTTTTTAGTGGTATTACCTGGGCAGATTTCCAGTTTCTCAGGACATTGCCTTCCCGGAATGAAGTTGTGATCATGTTGCTTATGTGATCCAGTAATAAGCTTTCCATGACCCCTTTGTACTGTTCCGGTGGGCAGGCATCCATAGGGGAGCCTGAACAAATACTGTTTATGATTTTCATTAGTTCCTGTTTATTGGGGGTCCTGAAGTTGGTAAACTGGGGTTTGTGGAAACAGGAAGCTAGGGTCTCTGCCTTATTGTTATCTGACCTGGCACTGCTAGAAAACGTAACATGACTTTTTTCTACTTTCTCCACAAAAAAGTCAGCTATCTGGTCGCATATCTCTGTGGAGTAGGTATCTTTAGTATCCAGGCGAGATGGTGTGGTAATTTCTCTGTAGATGCCGAATAGTTCTTTAGTAGGGTTTTTAGCTTCCACAATTCTGCTTTTGTAATAGAGACTCTTCTCTAATCGTACCAATTTTTGGTATTTTTTCAACTCTGTTCTATAGTTTTCTTTGAGTTCTGGAGTGTAGTTTTTCCTCCACTTTCGTTCAATGGATTTGCATAGGGCTTTAGCCTTTTTCAGTTTTTCCGAGAACCAGGGGGCATTTTTAGTTTGTCGAGCTGGGGGCTTGGTCGTCCAAGGAGCAATCTTGTCTAACGCTTTAGTTAGCCATGATTCAAAATTATCCCATACCTCCTGTAGGGAATCGCCTGTTGCCAGGGGATGTTCGGTGAGTTCCTGCAGCAGCAATTCAGGGGTGCACTTTTTAAAGTTACGACGTCTGTAAGGAAGATTTTTCGTATGTAACTTGGTGCTACTATTTTTGGCTGTTTTGAATGGCACCATACTATGGTCAGTCCATATTAGTGGAACAGGTGGTAAAGATTTCACGCCTTCCCAGTTCGTGAATATTGGATCTAATAGATGCCCGTGTTGATGCGTGGGCAAAGTGGATAGAAGCTTGAGATCGATCGCATTGAAAGCATTAAGAAGGAGTTGCGCTTCCTTGGAGTGGCTATCCTCTAGATGAATGTTAAGGTCGCCAAGTATGATAATATTTTTATGTCTGATGGCTAGCTGAGTAGCCAGTTCAATGAGTTGGCTACAGAAGGATAGTGCTGCTCCAGGAGGTCTGTATATTAGTAATCCAGTGATTGTATTGGTGGTATCTAATTTGATGGTGAATCTTCCGCACTCACTATCCGTGATTTTTTGTTCGATTAAAGTGCACTCAAGATCATTTTTGAAAATCATTGCCAATCCTCCCCCCCGTTGTTTCTGACGGTCTATTCTCAGGAGGAAATAGTTGCTCGGTATAGCCTCTAAGATCTCCGGGGCGGAGGCTTCATCTAACCATGTTTCAGTTAGAAACATGATGTCCAGATCTCCATTGGTCAGCAAATCGTGAATTTCAATTTTATGCTTAGGCATAGACCTACAGTTAAGTAATGTCATGTTAAGGTTCAGCGTTTTGTCCGAGGTTGAGTTACTGTTGGGAAGTAATTGATGGCATATATTACACTGTGCGGGTAAAAATAACGGGTCTGTAGCGTGCAGACAGTGAGATGAGTGTGGCTTACCAAGTGTCATCAGGTTAGCTTTAGTGTAGTGATAGCGAGGACTCTGATTGTTATGTGGCTTCAAAGGAGATGGGGAGCCGGATCTGTAGAGTCCTGCCCCGAGCCCCGTCCGGTCGCGGACGGGCGCAGACGGGCAGGACTCTGGCTTGACTCCGGCGCGCGATCGGCGCGCCCGCAATGCGCGTCCGCTGCGCGGAGCCATGGACGTATGTATTTATGACGTCATCCGCGCGACGTTCTCAGCGAGCCCACACTAATATGGCCGCTGTTGTATTCACCCAGTCCCTGCAGATGACGGCCCTTTAGTCGGCCACACCCACCGAGAGAGTCCGAGCAAGTAGGCTGCTCTGGCTGGGAGAACGGAGCGAATCTCCAGGTCTCAAGCACCTTTCCTCACAAAAGAAAATATGGGCGTAGCTATGTGGCAATATTTGGAATTTTTAAAATCACAAGTGGCAAGATCGCGTCTAGCACTTCAGCGCGATGGGGGGGAAAGGACACACAGGGAAATTCAACAGGTCACCGTTTTTAAAATTAGCAGATTTAAAAATAGCATAACCTCCCGGCTCAAGCCTCAGGAGGGAAAGCAGCAGTCAGGTTAGTGCATACAAAACCTCCTATAGTATTAAACAGGACCGAGCTTACCCTTCTTCAGAGACTATAGACTTTTCCTCCATGTCCTCTCTGTGATTTACTCGCTTTTTGTGTGTTTATCCTCTGGACCCTTCTTACAGCCTTGATGCTAGAACTGTCCCCACTCAAGGATTAAAGACTTTAGTTGTGTTTTTCTGATGAACAGTATTGTCAAAAGAATGCACTTTAGAGACGATGATATATGCATCAACATTGTACCCCACCCTGTGTTCTGAGTGTATCCTTAGGAGAGCAAGCAACTCCAACCTTTGTTCCGAGTGTATTCGTAGGAGTGCAAGTAACTCCCACCTTTGTTTCGAATGTGTCCTTGGCAGTGCAAGTAACTCTAACCTATGTCCTGAGTTGATCCCTGGGAGTGCCAATAACTACAATCTGGATTTCAAGTTTATTCCTATGAGTGCCACTATCCAATCTGTTATTTTGGTTATTCTGCTCCCATGCTGAGCTGCTGATGCAACCTGCAAGTTTATGTCACTGAAGTTAATGCATGTTCATTGTATGTAGAGACCTGTCAGTGTACTGATGGTAACTACCTCCTCTTGGTATTTCCAGTGAATTACATCATTGCCATGCCAGAGGTTCTGGTCCAGTGCGCATCTACCTCGCTAACGCTGAAAGTCTGAAATGTGACAAATCCTCTTAAGCAGTGTCTCACAGCTGCTGAGCAGATCCAGTACTGCAAGTCTCTCTTATCTTACTTTATCCCAAACCCCCTTGCCCTTAGGGGAACAGTATGGGATCTTAGGTTTCGGTTCCTTGACTTGCATTGTCCTTGGGAGGGATAGGAATTTCAGCATTAGCTCCAGTGTCGTCTCTGGACCAGGTGAATGCATGACACTTATGGCCCTGCTCCCGGTCTTCCTAGTGTTTCTGGTCCCCTTTGTCCTTGGCTTCCTGGTTCTCCTACTTCCTTAGTCCTCTTAGTCCTAGTTCTCCTAGCCCACTTGCTCTTGGGCCACACACTCACACATGCACACTCACACCCATCATTCACCCACCCACCCCCACCCCCACACATCACAGCACACACTCACAAATACACACATGCACCAAACATAAAAAAAATATGTATCGATGCAGCGTCCCAGGTGGTATGAGAGAAGCCTCAGTGGTTCCTCTCATCGACTGACTTCGGTCAGACAATGAGAGGAGGCGGCGTTCTCTTACTCGTCACAGAGTGGGATGGAGTCAATGAGAGTTGCTGACCCCACCCTTCCCTGTGACAAAGCGTCAATGTTAGACCTGGCACCATTGGCGTGGCTCTCCCTTCCATTTTTGCTGTTGCCTCATGTATTTTGCTGTTTAAAATGCTTTGGGCACTGTGCCACTGCTATCCAGTGCCACAATGCAAGTGCTCCCTACTGTAAATTGATGTGTTAATCAGTGGTTCCATATTTGGCTATTTTGGTTTACTTGTCAGACCCTAGTCTAGTGCACTGAGTGTGCCAGGGTGTGTAATCCAAATGCTGCTGGTGGGCCTGCAGCACTGGTTGTGCCACCCACAGAAGCAGCCTTGTAAAATGTGTCCCGGGTCTGCCATTGCAGAGCCTGTGTGCAGTCTGGTACTGTCATGCTGACTGGGCAAGTGCACCCACTTCCCAGTCCCTAAACCTTCCCTTTTCTTCATATCAGTCCCCCCTATGGTAGGCCCAAGGGCAGGGTGCACTGTAAGTATGAGGTAGGACAAGCCCTGGTGTGTCGCATGTCCTAATAATGAATTACAGCCATTTTCGTTTTTCACTATTGCAAGGCTACCTGTTCTTCATAGGCCAGAATGGGCTGTTAGAATTGTTACATTTTATAATCCTAACAGGCTCAGAGAACATGGTAGAAATTCGAATTTAGTATGCCTGAACTCAGAATAATACAATACACCTTTTAGTAAAGTTTATTTTAATATTCTGTGTTTGCAAATACCACTTTTAGAAAGTAGGAATTTGCTTGTCTAACCATTCAAACCTGCCTCTGCTAGTTTGTGTATTCCTATGTCTGGTTTCTGTGAGTGACAGGGTTGGGGAAGTCCAGGATACAGGCTGAGTCACCCAGTGGTGAATAGAGAGATCCTTATCTAGATGGGAGGGATGAGTCCACCTGAACTCTGAATAGGGCTGTGCCTGCCTTCCACAATGCTGGCTACACCCCCTAGGGAGTGGCTGATGGCTCTGCCCTGCTCACTGAAAGAAGGGAAGGAGTCCTGAAAACAAAGTGCTCCAGGACTGTACTTGCCTTCCACAATGCTGGCTCCACCTCCTGTGGGGCGTCTGATGTTTCTGCTCTACACTATGAAAGGAAAGGAGAGGTCTGGTAAACAGAGTGCTTCAGAACTGGTTTGGACTAGGCACAGGCCCCTCTCCCCTCAGAGAACAAAGGATTTTGGGGTATAAATATTGGGACCCTGCTCCCAAGAGATTAGATCACTTTTGGACTACAAGCAGAAACATTTACTGTGGAGAGGAACCTAAAGAAACTGAGGAGAGACTATTCCCAAGCTGAAGTGCTGTTCGGGGGATTGGTCTGCAGTGGTTGCCTTACTGCCAAAGGAAGGAGAAAGAAACTTTGTGTACTTTGCTTTCAACTTGTGAAGGATCTCTAAGGGCTTGGAAAAGAGCTTGCCTCCTTCTGAAGTCTCAGAGACAACAGACTTCACCCCCCAAATCCCTAGAGTTCTTTTGGAAGTGACTGCTGCTGTTTTGGGCATTCTGAGGAACTGCGTGTCGCAAGGAGCTGGAAGCGTGACTCAACGAGAAGAAGCGTGTCGCCGTCGCTGTGCCTGCCGTTGCAACTTCGGAGAAAGGAGGGTGTCGCCGCTGGAACTGTCGCACTGCACCGCATCGGAGAGAAGCGTGCCGCAATGAAGAGGAAGCGTGTTGCCGTCGCTGCTGCTGCCGTCGCAACTCCGAAGAAGGAGGGTGTCGCCGCTGTGGTTGTCGCACTGCACTGCATCAGGAGAATAATCTTGCAACGAGGTCAGAGCGTTTCGCCGTCGCTGTGCCTGCCGTCGCAACTCCGAAGCCGGAGGGTGTCGCCGCTGGAACTGTCGCATTGCACTGGATCGACCAAGAGCACCTCGCATCCCCGAGAAGCGTGCAGCCGTCGGAGCTGCTGCCGTCGCATCTTGGATGTTGCCGCTGTAGTCCACACATCCGACCGAGAATTTCTCGCATCCCCAAGAAGCGTGCCGCATCTGGAAGATCTTCACGCCTTTATTTCTTTGCACCTGAACTTTGCCGCATTTCCCATCTCTGCGACATTGCTTGTCGTGGAAGCGCAATGCAGCCTAAGGTACATTGACGCAGAGTGTTGCATCTAAGAACTGAACTGAACTAAGCTTAAATCTACCATCTTAAAGTAATCATAGTGTGTATTTTTGTCGTTTATGGTCTTGTGGTAACTCTATATAAAGTCTACTTATTTTTTATATAAAACCTGTGTGGTGTCCATTTGTAGTGTTGTCACTGGGTTACTGTATGTCGTCACAACTGCTTAACTTACAACGCCTATGTAATAAGCCTTGACTGCTCGTGCCACGCAACCTAGAGGGTGAGCAGGGGTTATTTTAGGAGTGTAATCCCCTTGTCCTGACTAGAGGAGAGGGTCCCTATTTGTCACAAGTACCTACCTTTGCCAACCAGAGACCCCCAAATCTAACATTCAGTGATAGACACTTGGCCCTGAGCACACCAGCACTTAAAACTAAAGCACCCAGGTATGATGCTATCAGTGACCCTCCCCCTCATCATGAGGAGGAGGACCACCAAGTGCATTGCAGGGCTGAGGAGGTCACACCATCAGAGAGCTTTGGCATCTTCAGCGCAGGCAGCCAAGCTCCTGAGCATTTAGCACGTTAGCATGTTGAACCTGTCTGACTTTGATTAACATGTTTAACACATTACCCACGCGGATCCAGGACACTTTAAGCCAGTGGTTAATTTGAGCTGATGGCTGCAGGAGGGGCTTGCTGGCACTCTTTTTGGGGATCAGCACTAATTGTTCCTCATCAGAATTTTACCCCGAGCAAGAGAGAGAAAACACAAAAGGGGGAGAGGAGGAGGAAGAGGAAGGCAAAACAATAGTGACAAAAAAGAGCAGAGATGAAATATAGTGAGATAAAGGGTCAGGGAGATGGAGGCAAGATGAAGCTGCCCTGGTATTCTGCGCTAAAGACATTTGAGCAAAACGTTAAGCCCTGGTACTTATTCTTTAACCAATTAGGCACTGCTTAAAACAACATACCTCAAAACAATGTGCATTAAATGTCATTGATTGGCAAATATTTGCCTATTTATTAGTCATTCTCGAAATCGAAGTAGATTCTGACACTCAATGGCTCAAGGACTGGGGTATTACTGTTGACTGCTTTGTCATCTTGAGATGTAACCTACTACTGGTCTTCTAAAAGGCTAGAGTCTGGGGACCAGTGTTGCACAGAGAAACAGCCACTCATGGCACAACTGGAATGATCTGCGGAGACTGTACAGGAGCCTTTATCAAACCAAGGGCCCATCTACCAGGATGCAGCAGAGACTACTATGTATAAGAAGAGAGGCTTTCACCTTTGCCTCTGGTCTGCTGCTGCCCACCCATGCTCCTGACCTAGATTCCACACATTCCAAGTGGAGAAATAGCAGTGGTGTCCGCTGGGCACCGCAAGGTGCGAGCATGTTGGAACTCTGAAGCTAAGACCCAGCCGATGGGAAGAAACATCCGGTGCCTGAGGCAGAAATACAAAAGAAAAGAGTTTCTATTTGTCTAACCGGCAAGAACCAATACACCTCCCCATGACATGCTCCATCGGCCAATGCTATAATATTGTGTGGCCTCAGGGGTACATTGTAGGAGAATGACCCACCATCAGTAAAGTGAAAATGAGGCTGTCCAATATTACATCCATATGTGCTCAGTTAATACTACTGAACTGATTAAGATGAATTAATTGGAAAACAGTAAACTTTGCCACCGAAATAGCATGTCTGAAGCACTAAGCTGGTAATTGCGAATACTTCGCATTATAAGACTTTGGACATATTCAATAATGATACTGCATAAAGCCCACAGCACATTGATGTCCCTGTTAGTGGCATGACTGTTTTGCTTATTTGATTGATCTTTCTCTTAAATTCACCTTGAAGTTTTAGCTTTGCTGAAATGGCTATGGTAACCTAGGATGCTCAGTCAATCAATCAATCACAGAATTTGTATAGCGCGCTACTCACCCGTGGAGGTCTCAAGGTGCTGAGGGGGGGGGGGGGGGGTCCCCACTGCACGAACAGCCAGGCCTTGAGTTGTTTCCCGAAGGAGAGGTGATCCAGGGTCAGCCGTAGGTAAGTGGGGAGGGAGTTCCATGTCTTGGCTGCCAGATAGGAGAAGGATCTTCCTCTGACGGTGGATTCCCGAATTCGTGGGACGGAGGCGAGGGCGAGGCTGGCGGATCGGAGCTGGCGGGTGGGTGTGTAGAAAGTGAGGCGGCTGTTGAGGTACTTCGGATCATGTTGTGGAGAGTCTTGTGTGCGTGGGTGAGGAGTCTGAACGTGATCCTCTTGTTAACAGGGAGCCAGTGCAAGTCTTTCAGGTGGGCAGAGATGTGGCTGCGGCGAGGGATGTCCAGGATGAGTCGTGCTGAGGCGTTCTGAAAGCGCTGGAGTCTTTTCTGGAGTTTGGCTGTGGTTCCAACGTAGAGGGTGTTCCCGTAGTCCAGGCGGCTGGTCACGAGGGCCTGGATGACCGTCTTCCTGGTTTCTGTGGGGATCCATCGGAAGATCTTTCTGAGCATGCTCAGGGTGTTGAAGCAGGATGATGAGACTGCGTTCACTTGCTTAGTCATCGTGACGGAGGAGTCCAGGACGAAGCCCAGGTTGCGTGCGTGGTCCGTTGGTTTGGGCGCGCTGCCCAGGGCAGGGGGCCACCAGGAGTCATCCTACGCGGAGGGAGGTGGTCCGAAGATGAGGACTTCCGTCTTGTCTGAGTTCAGTTTCAGACGGCGGATCTTCATCCATTCTGCGACGTCTTTCATACCTTCCTGGAGGTTGGCTTTGGCGGTGGCAGGGTAGTTGGTGAGAGAGAGGATCAGTTGGGTGTTGTCGGCGTAGGAGATGATGTTGAAGTTGTGTTGGCGTGCGATGGCTGCGAGAGGGCTCATGTAGACATTGAAGAGGGTGGGGCTGAGTGAGGATCCTTGCAGAACGCCGCAGATGACTTCGGTGGCCGCGGAACGGAACGGGGGAGGCGGACTCCTTGGGTTCTTCCGGCGAGGAACGAGATGATCCACTCCAGGGCCGCTCCTTGGATTCCGGTGTTGCTGAGGCGCTGTATCAGGGTGCGGTGGCAGACGGTGTCGAAGGCTGCTGAGAGGTCCAGGAGGATGAGGGCAGCCGTTTCCCCGTTGTCGAGCAGGGACCTGATGTCGTCGGTGGCTGCGATGAGGGCGGTCTCAGTGCTGTGGTTTGCTTGGAAGCCGGACTGTCAGGGATCGAGGGATCCGTTGGTCTCAAGGAAGGCGGAGAGTTGTCTGTTGACGGTCTTTTCGATGACTTTGGCTGGAAAGGGGAGGAGCGAGATGGGGCGGAAGTTCTTCAGGTTCGTGGGGTCCACGGTGGGTTTCTTGATGAGGGCGCTCAGTTCGGCATGTTTCCAGCTCTCCGGGAAGATGGCGGTTGCGAAGGAGCTGTTGATGATGTTCCGGAGTTGGGGTGCGATGATGGAGTCGGCTTTTTTGAGGATGTGGTGTGGGCAGGGGTAGGTGGGGGAGCCGGAGTGGATGGTGTTCATCATATGGGTGGTGTCTTCGGTGCTGACAGGGGTCCAGGTGCAGAGGGTGGTGGTTGGGGGCGCTGGTTCGGCGGTTGGGTGCGTGGTTTGTGCGCCGAATCTGTTGTGAATGTCAGCGATATTGCGGTGGAAGAGCGAGGCGAGAGAGTCACAGAGGTCTTGCGAGGGAGTGATGTTGGTGTTGCAGGCGCTGGGATTTGAGAGCTCTTTGACGATGCTGAGGAGCTCCTTGCTGTTGTGGGTGTTGTTGTCCAGTCTTTCTGTGAACGCTGACTTCTTGGTGGTGCGGATCAGCTTGCGGTGTTTGCGGGTGGCGTTCTTGAGGGCAGTCATGTTTTCTGTTGTCTGGTCTTGGTGCCAGGCTTTCTCGAGGGTGCGGCAGGTTTTCTTGGAGTATTTGAGGTCGGTGGTAAACCACAAGACTTTCCTGCTGCTGGGTCTGCTGAGAGGGTTCTTCAGTGGTGCGAGTTTGTCGGCGCTGTCGGTGAGCCACTGTGTGAGGTTGCTGGCTGCTTCGTTGGGGTCCGTTGTGTTGGTGGGTGGGTTCTGGCTGAGGGCTGTGGTGAGCTGGTCGGCGGTGATCTTGGTCCAGCTTCTGCGGGGAGCCTGTTGTGGGTGGTGGTGGGTCGTGGTTCTCCTGAAGTTGAAGTGGACGCAGCTGTGGTCTGTCCAGTGTAGTCCGGTGGAGTGGCTGAAGGAGATGTGCTTGCTGGAGAAGAAGATGGGGTCAAGCCTGTGGCCAGCGTAGTGGGTGGGGGTGTTCACCAGTTGCTTGAGTCCGAGGTTGGCGAGGTTGTCCTGCAGGGCAGCGGTGTTGCAGTCCTTGTTGTTCTCCAGGTGGAAGTTGAGGTCCCCTGGGAGGATGTAATCAGAGGAGGTGAGGGCGTGCGGGCTGATAAAGTCTGTGTTGGCTTCGCTGAATTGTGTTCGTGGTCCCGGGGGTCTGTAGATGAGAGTGCCTCTGAGGGTGGTCTTGGGTCGGTGTGGATCTGGAAGTGAAGGTGTTCGGTGGCGTGATGGTGTCGTCGGAGTTGGTCGTGATGCGGATGGTGTTTCTGTGGACGATGGCGATGCCTCCTCCGGTTTGTTGATGCGGTCCCTCCGGGTGATCTTGTAGCCGTCCGGGATGGCTATGGCGATGTAGGGGGCTGAGGAGGTGTTCATCTAAGTTTCCGTGAGGAAGGCGACGTCTGGTGATGTTGTGTCGAGGAGGTTCCAGAGTTCCAAGGCGTGCCTGTGGATGGAGCGGGTGTTGAGCTGGATGCACTTGAGGTGGTTGTTGCTGGTGCTCGGCTTGGCGGGTGCGGTGTTGCTTCGGAGGCAGGTGAATTGGCAGGCTTGGCAGGTGAAGGGTCCGTGGGTGCGTTTCGGGGAGGCTCGGTGGCAGGCGGGGTTTCGGCCGGCATTGAGTGCGTGGTGTGTGGCGGCGTCGTAAGTTCGTCGGGTGCACTGGCGTTGTCAAGGGCCAGGGGTTCTGGTGCTGGGCGCAGTCCAGGCGCGGACGGGCCAGACGGGCTTGCCTTTGGCGTGCCTTCGGTGCGCCCGCTGCCCGTGACCGCTGCGCGTGGGCTCCATATGAGGCGAAGTGGGAGGGAGGAGCAGCTGGGAGGCGGGAGCGGGCGGCCAACGGGGTAACAGAAGGAAAAGGAGGAGGGAGCAGCGGCGGGAAGCGGGGGGGCACACAAGTGGGTACAATCCTAAGGAAATAGGCACACAACAGAGAGAATACAGTGGGAGTACAGTAAAAACAAAATAAACAAAATTATGAAAATGCGACAAAAATGTTAAGTGGAGCAAAAGGCCCAGTCAAAGTGACAAATAATTCTGAGAAAGGACGATTCCACTTCTAGATATTCAGAATTGGTGACAAGGCTTCCATCCCTCCTTAGTGACTACTTTCCATCAGTGAAACTCCATGTGCTTCCGGCACTCAAATTAGAGAATAGAATCTAGAAATGTATGACAGCCTTGCTCCTCCTCATCTTAATGGAGTATTTAGAGATATGAAACTGCAAAGAGGAAGCTGAAACACTGCCTACAGCCAACTCAGGTGTAACACATTGCTTAAAATATAGATGGTGGGAAAGATACTGATTCGCCCTACAGCCAGGTAGCAGGGAACGGGTGGAAGAGGATGACGGACTTGATTGTATGCTTCAACCTACTCACGAAAAGTGAACAGGTCTTGAAAATTAAATAGACAAAGTAGCTCTGGACCTCGGGCAACTGCAAGCTGACCAGCATAAAATAGCCGACAACAGGTGCAACAGGGTCAGCATTGGCCACCATCAAATTCAGGTTTACGCTTGTGTCATGCTAAGTGATGCAAAGAATCACAAACATTGGCAATGGACAAATTTCACATACAACATATATTTTGCATATGAAAAGTGACTCTCTCAATATGCTAAATGTCTACCATGTTCAGGTATACATCATGAACTTGGAATATATCCCAATGTTGTCAATATCGGCTCATAACCTGTCAGAGGAATGGCGAGCTCCATGAAACTTCACAAAATCCTGTCATGTCTAAAAAGAAGGAGGACACAATTCACCTTCCTCACAAACTCAAAGGGCGACATGCTAAAGAGGCACTGGGGTGGTTCACTATACTCCATCTCCTTCTACCCCTATATCCGGGAGCTCCTCATTTGAGTTAAAGTTGTGTGCTCAGGCAGATAGTGGCGGGTGATATGTGATAGTGCAAGGGTACATGTAATGGCTCTTTCACACTGATATATACATTTATATGCACTATTGGGTTTGACATAACATGGTGAAAGCTCATATTGATCACCAGGATATGTTGTATTGTAATGTTGGGGCTTTAGGTATGTTGTGACTTCCGTTTTCCCATTTTACTATTACTGACACAGAGAAATCCCAAGCGGATTGGCTATTTCACCCTGGCAGAGTCCGGATGTGATAGGTCACCCTCCTAGCCCACTCCAGTGGTTCATTCAAGGCCAAGATGGTGACACGCATAGAGAAACAGAAGCCTCCAAGAGGTCTGCTCACAGAGCTGTGTGGTAGAGGGCTGAAGGAAGATTGGGGCCTCCCGCAATGGCCCTGTATAACTAACATGGAAGGCTCCAAATCCACTTCTCCTCCCCTTCTGCCACCAATAATATACACAGCACTTCCTGGCACAATTCCTGTTAGGCAAGAAGTTTTAAGTAATGTGGCATACACTTTTAGTGGCCATCTTCAATATCAGCAAAATATATGATCAATATAGGTTTGCAACTCTTATGTTGTGTTGGCATGTTAGTATTTATGAGGAGCATTAACACATTCAATGAACTTTGAAAACCTCTTTTGTAATGAGTAAGCAATATGTTTTTCTGATCATTAAGACATTTGCCCTCATAAGGGACTGACTGAAATGTAACCTCTAGTTCTATTATGAATCAGTGTTTTACTAATAAGATCCAGGACATTTGAATGAAAGACATTAATGATTTGTAACCATTTAGAAGTGATGTTATGTCTTCATTTACTTTCTTTTTCTTGTGAAGTGTTATGTGTTGTAGACTGTTTGTCATATAGGAATCTTCCCTTTCCAATGATACCTCTCATGTGATCGGTGCTTGGTGAGGCTGAGATATGTCCCTGGGCATCAATCACAGTGAAAGTAAAAGGAGCAGAACAGCCCCCTTTTACTTTCTACATTGATGATGTTAGTGTGCCATGCATGCTCATAGCTATTCAGGAAAAAAGCCTCTGGGGAATCTTCCCCAGCAGCCTGAGCTGAAGGTTATAAGAAGTGAATGCCTGTGATGCAAACACCAGCAGGATATCCTCCCTTCAGTGGAGGGTGAGGCATTCACAACCACCGCACTCTAAAGGTAGTGTGGAAGTATGTGAATGTCTGGATCTCATACATCACAATGATTGCAGTGCACACCTCAGTTCTCCTGTTTTTAACATACTGTTCTGATCATCAAACATTATCCGTTTTGCGTGCTGCCTGGGTTACGTGATCCACCCTGTTTTCACGCTTAATAGTTAACATGTGCAAATGGAGCGTCATTACACTCCAGACCCAGTGCACAGCGTAGGAAAGGTGATTGTCCCAATCTTTTGCATTTCTTCAATTCTTAGCGAGAGTTCATCAAAAATACTCCAACGTTATAATGAAACTTCGTTTATTTCCTCAATTTCTTTTACACGTGAGATGCAAATTAATTTTTCAGCTTCTCATGCCGCGGATATGCCCATCCGGGCCTTTTTTCCGGACACGCAAAAACACATAGAAACATCCTCAGTAGCTTATCAATGTTGTACCCAATGCATTTCGGGCTGTTTAGAAAGCCCTTTCGTCAGGGGTTCACTGCAATAGAAAGAGATCGCAATTAACATACGGTTTCATACCCTCTGATTCACTTGAAAATGCATGCCTATAAGTCCATACCATGTATTCAAATTTCCCTTTCAAACAACGCTTTCCCTCTAAAATGCGGTGCAAAATGCTACCGTGACTATTGCCCTGAGCGCGCTGATAAAGGGAACCCTCTCTAGGATACATGTGAAAGAAGCAGTGAAGGTACGAACTTATGGCTAAAAGGCTGGAGTTGTAAAGAGGGATAGAGTGAAAGGTGGCTTTTGGATAAATGCAGTGTCATGGATGAGAAAGAGGAAAGTTAAGATTAATAAGTAATGAGCAACGGCGCGCTCTAGGCAATAGTCACGGTAGCATTTTGCACCGCATTTTAGAGGCAAAGCGTTGTTTGAAAGGGAAATTTAAATACATGGTATGGACTTATAAGCATGCATTTTCGAGTGGATCAGAGGGTATGAAACCGTATGTTAATTGCGATCTCTTTCTATTGTAGTGAACCCCTGACGAAGGGCTTTCTAAACAGCCCGAAATGCATTGGGTACAACATTGATAAGGTACTGAGGATGTTTCTATGTGTTTTTGCGTGTCCAGAAAAAGGCCCGGATGGGCATATCCGCGGCATGAGAAGCTGAAAAATTCATTTGCATCTCCCGTGTAAAAGAAATTGAGGAAATAAACGAAGTTTCATTATAACGTTGGAGTATTTTTGATGAACTATCGCTAAGAATTAAAGACATGTAAAAGATTGGGACAATCACCTTTCCTAAGCTGTGCACTGGTTCTGGAGTGTAATGACGCTCCATTTGCAAATGTCTGGATCTCCACATCAAAGAGATTAACTTCAAGTTCCATGGGAAGGTTACAACATGCAGGATAATGGGCTGGATAGCTCTCTTCTACACTGCTCTGCCAACTAGAGTCTGCACCTGTGTTCTTCCCTAAGAAAAACTGCAGGGTACCAGATAGGGACATACCCAGTCCTGTTAGTGCTTGTGTTGGCCATTGAGACGTTAGCATGCCACTTTAGATTTGAAGGGTTTGACCAACATGTTATTTCACTATGTGCTAATGATATTTTGTTATATATCAGTGACCTGATAATACACTTGAAACACAAGCAAAGACATGATAGATAACTTTGACATTTTGATGGGTGAATTAGAATAAGACCTGTCATTTCTTACTAAGAGTTGCTCCCAGGGAGGTACTTGACTCAATTGATCCCTCCCATTGAAATTGTCATATCCCTTGTTGTGGTACCTCAAGATTCATATTTATACCCTGACCTATATGAAAAAGCAGATAATATTCTCCACTCCTTTGGAGCATTTCAGAACATGACACCATTTTAGAAATGTCGATCACTTCACCAAGATAATGGTTAGTACCTTTCTGCTGAAGCCACAGCGCTGTTGATTCTTGACATCAGGTTAAAGACCGCTGACCCAACAGCTTTAAACGAGGCAATCCTGATGGTATTTGGAAAATGTTCTAATGTTGTTACCTCTTAAACAGACCAGTCTTTGCTGAGGCCAAACTTGCTGCTACTGAAGCTACTCAAACATTGGACATATAGATAGAATACAATGTCTTCCTCCTCCCGCATGAAAATGCTAGTTGTAAAGGGGATATGTAGAGTGGATTGATAGGCATATTCTGGGTAGAGTGGGGTTTAAGATTTCCAGCGAAGCTGTACAATGATGCGTTGCTCTAGGAATTTTTGTTGAAATAATTGCTAATCACAATAATGATAACATCATAAAACCCCCTGAGACAGGTGTTGGCCCCCTTGGACATTCGTATCTTTTACAGGAAAATCTACCACTTATTCTTTTTGTGCATAATAAGTTCGTGTGTTTTGCTGTTCACCCTATGTGGCAAGGGTATGCCCAGACGTGGGTCCCTTGCTCACTACGCCACTGTAGTCAAGCTAGCCTGGCTGAAGACGGCTGATAGCTAGAAACCGGTCCTAGGATGCTTGATTCCGGTCCAGGGAAGACGTGGCTTGGCAGTTCGGTCTGGGCTCTTCCCATGAGGCACAGGGTCAAGACTGATTTGCATATGGCCATGTCTGAACTGGGGTGGCTTGGTGAGCAAAATAACGATGGATTAAACCCAGATCTGTGGCGGGGGGTGAATCTTTTACCATTGTGCAACATTCCGTCCAACATCTTGTGTGTTTTGCTGTTCACCCTATGTGGAAAGGTTATGCCCAGACGTGGGTCCCATGCTCACTACACCACTGGAGTCAAGTTATCCTGGCTGAAGACAGCTGATAGCCAGAAACTGTTCTTAGGATGCTAGATTCCGGTCCAGGGAAGACGTGGCTTGGCAGTTCGGTCTGGACTCTTCCCATGAGGCACAGGGTCAAGACTGATTTGCATATGGCCATATCTGAACTGGGGTGGCTTGGTGAGCAAAATAACGATGGATTAAACCCAGATCTGTGGCGGGGGTGAATGTTTTGCCATTGTGCGACATTCCGTCCATTATCTTGTGTGTTTTGGTCTTCACCCTATGTGGGAAGGGTATGCCCAGACGTGGGTCCAGTGCTCACTACGCCACTGAAGTCAAGCTATCCTGGCTGAAGAAGGCTGATAGCCAGAAACCGGTCCTAATGTGATTGATTCCGGTCCAGGGAAGACATGGCTAGGCAGTTCGGTCAGGACTGATCCCATTAAGGAAACATGGTCTAGACTGATTTGCATATGGCCATGTCTGAACTGGGGTGGCTTGGTGTGCAAAATAACAATGGATTAAACTCAGATCTGTGACTGGGGGTGAATGTTTTGCCATTGTGCAACATTCCGTCCATCATCTTGTGTGTTTTGCTGTTCACCCTATGTGGGAAGGGTATGCCCAGACGTGGGTCCCTTGCTCACTACGCCACTGGAGTCAAGCTATCCTGGCTGATGAAGGCTGATAGCCAGAAACCTGTCCTAGAATGCTTGATTCTGGTCCAGGGAAGACATGGCTTGGCAGTTCGATCTGGACTTTTCCCATGAGGCACAGGGTCAAGACTGATTTGCATATGGCCATGTCTGAGCTGGGGTGGCTTGGTGAGTAAAATAACGATGGATTAAACCCAGATCTGTGACTGGGGGTGAGTGTTTTGCCATTGTGCAACATTCCGTCCATTATCTTGTGTGTTTTGCTGTTCACCCTATGTGGGAAGGGTATGCCCAGACGTGGATCCCTTGCTCACTACGCCACTGGAGTCAAGCTATACTGGCTGATGAAGGCTGATAGCCAGAAACCGGTCCTAGGATGCTTGATTTCGGCTCAGGGAAGACATGGCTTGGCAGTTTGGTCTGGACTGTTCCCATGAGGCACAGGGTCAAGACTGATTTGCATATGGCCATGTCTGAACTGTGGTGACTTTGTGAGCAAAATAGCGATGGATTAAATCCAGATCTGTGACTGGGGGTGAATGTTTTGCCATTGTGCAACATTCCATCCATCATCTTGTGTGTTTTACTATTCACCCTATGTGGGAAGGGTATGTCCAGACATGGGTCCCTTGCTCACTATGCCACTGGAGTCAAGCTATCCTGGCTGATGAAGGCTGAAAGCCAGAAACCAGTCCTAGGATGCTTGAATCCGGTCCAGGGAAGACATGGCTTGGCCGTTCGGTCTGGACTGTTCCCATGAGACACATGGTCAAGACAGATTTGCATATGGCCATGTCTGAACTGGGGTGGCTTGGTGAGCAACATAATGATGGATTGAACCCAGATCTGTGACTGGAGGTGAATGTTTTGCCATTGTGCAACATTCCATCCATCATCTTGTGTGTTATGATGTTCACCCTATGTGGCAAGAATATGCCCAGACGTGGGTCCCTTGCTCACTACGCCACTGTAGTCAAGCTATCCTGGCTGATGAAGGCTGATAGCCAGAAACCGGTCCTAGGATGCTTGATTCCGGTCCAGGGAAGACATGGCTTGGCAGTTCAGTCTGGACTGTTCCCATGAGGCACAGGGCCAAGACTGATTTGCATATGGCCATGTCTGAACTGGGGTGGCTTGGTGAGCAAAATAACGATGGATTAAACCCAGATCTGTGACTGGGGGGGTGAATGTTTTGCCATTGTGCAACATTGCGTCCATCATCTTATGTGTTTTGACATTTAAATCGATAACAGACAGAGCCTTTCCAAGCATTCCAGTAGAAGAAATGTTGCTCCTATGCATGCACCTGCCTGATCGTTTCTTTTGCTCATCAATCAGGTTGCTTGTCTAATCCAGCATGTCTTTCTTTGGAGCTATAGCACTCTACTTTCCTCTTTAAATCCTACAGTTTAACATCAGTTTCTTGTTGGCCACCCCTATTGTTTTCAATACATTTCATAAACATTGAGTAAAATTTTGGTCAGCCCCTGGCTCATCAATGTTTTCCTTTGTTGTCTACATCACTTCCCTGCTCCTGATTTGATAGCTTTATTTATTTATTTATTTTATTTATACCTCACTATTCTTGCATTTGTCCAAATGAGAGGCATTTAGATCTCAGTGTTCTGCTTGAATGGGGCGTCCTTCCACTGCTTTTATCAGACCCTGCTTTGCAGTGCGTGGTGGGGTTATTTTAGCATTTTCAGCCCCTCTCAATCTCATCCCCATCCTTGCAACACACCAAGATGTCTTATTGCCCCTCCCCAAACAATTTGTTTTTATAGATGTTTTGCCGACAATTGTGCTATTGTCAAAGGCCATCTTAAATTAGTTTTGTGACCATTCCAGAGTGGCCTCGTGTGTGCTACCCCACATTGGTTTGTTTTATTTTAACTAATCCAATTCAAAGATGGTCACTGTCGATGACACATTTATCTAACTCCAAACATGTTTCTGTTTTCTGCAAATATAGATGCTATTTTAAAGTGAGCATGGATTTCATGGTGCAGTAGGTTGTAGTACGATTTACTGATGGTTTTGATGTAATTACTTTATGAATAGCATATTGTGTATGGTTCAATGGTGTATTTATGTTCATGTTTATGAGATTGTTCCTGGTTGCTGATGGGACCCTTTTTTACTACAGGAACCCCTGGCAAAGGGCATGTTGCCCAAAATGCATTGGGTGAATGTCTCTATGGATACCCAGGATGTAAAGTGAATTCTAACGTTTTGCAGAAAAAAGCCTGCATGGGCATTTTTTTTCTGGATTCGAAGGAAGAGTAACCAGGATGTCAATTGTCATGTTTTCATGGGCTTGAATAAACAAAATGCTGAGTGTCCTCTTTAAGCGTGTGTAACAGATGTTCACCTTTCCTCAAAGCCTAGGTGTGGATATTTTCCAATGTTTACTAAGTATTTCACAACAAAAAATAAAATGCAAGTGATTTTCTGACCATTTACTTGTTATCCAGTTATCCCTAGCTGTAGAAAGATCAGAACATAAGGTAAGTCGTTCTCAGTGTAGACTCAAACTGCACCTTTGCTGGAACAGATGAAATTCAACTTAAGGAAAGGACTGAAAAACGTTTCGCTGTGTCTGGGTTGACACTGCAGCTGTCTGCAAAACATATTCCTTACAATATACATAGAATGGGCTTAGTGTCAGCCCACTTCAACCTTTGCTTATTTAGATTAGCCTCTCAGTCATTTTGTCAAGATATTGCCAATCACAACTTATGTAAATTTATAGGAGTATTTCTCTCTCACCTTCATGATATTGGCTGGATGGTGATTATTCCGTCTCCTATGGAGTACTTGCATTGTAATGCATGAGGCCTAATCTGAAAGCTTTTTCCATGACTTGACTACTAGTAATGCCACAACCACCAAATATCAATAACATCTCCAACACCGCCAGACCAACTAATACTACCACAACTAATACCACTGCTAATACCATCACCGCCACCAGTACCAATGTCACCACCACCAATACCACCACACCCTTTCCACACCATCACTACCATACCAGTCAGTCAGTCAGTCAATAATCTTTATTCGGATATTTCATTATCCATAAACGTACACACATAATCATGCACATGGTCAAGATGATAAAAATAACATTAAAAATAGAATAAAATAAAAAACATTGTTATGTATTCCATTTCATTAACAACAGCAGCAATACTTGCATGGCAGTGTGCAACAATGCGTTCTTTCCGAAGACATCACCAACTTTCAAATATATTACTATGTAGCAGCATCAAGTAAAGTGCCCAGGTGCAAAAATCTCATTTAAGATGGCAGCAAAACGTACAAAATACATGAATACTCATAGCAGCAGTTACAGAAGCAGATTACTAGGGTAATTAGCAGCATCGTCTAAAGTGCGAGTAGTGTAAAGTGCATAGTTCCTATTTATAATACCGTTAAGATAAAGTACAAAAATGCAAGGTTTACCATAGCAACAGCAGAGAGGGCAAATTACTAAGACTCATGAGTTACAATTAGCAGCATTAAGTAAAGTGCGGCTGTGCGGTGGTACAAAAATAGAAAAAAGTGCAAAACCTCTAAATACATATAATGCATCATAGCCTAACAGACATTAGTTCATAGAGGAACGAGAACAGATAGCCATTTTTTAAAAAGTGCACACACGATATATAATGTCATCATCTTTAAGCTGGAAAATAATTTTATAGGCTACTTTAAAATCCTTTATACCCTTAGCTCTAAAAAACGGTATCAACAGCTGCTTACTATATTTTTGGTAAAAGGAACAAACGAACAGAAAGTGTAGTATGGATTGTTTCCCTGGATTCCGACATGGACAAGCCAAGTTCTCAATATTAGGTTGATCGCCTATAGGAAAACACAGTAAGTATTGTATGGATCCTGATCTTAGTCGAAAGAGAAGGCTGCGCTTCCAGCGTGTGATGTCTTTGAGGAGATAGCCAGCAGGTAAACACGAGATGGGTTCAACATCACCTTTCATTTGGATGTACTGTTTCACAGAGGTTTTGACCGATTCTTCTTTATGTTTAACTTCCTCATAATGTTTATATAGGATATTACGAATCGTCTTCCCGTCAATCCCATCTAATTCATTAGGATTATCAAAGATGTGCTTGAGATTGACTGCTGTCAGGCACTACCATACCACTACCACCATGAAACCACCACCAACACTTCCAAAACCACATCCACCAATACCATGTACGCCAAAACCACCGCCATCACCACCAGCATCAATATCATCATTAATACCACCTATCTCTCCACCACTGTGATACCGCAAGCTCTAACACCAAATACCACAGTCTCATTACAATACCACCAATACAAGTACCCCCACCACACTATCAATACAAACACTAAAACCGCTACCACCAATACCAACACCACCAGTGCAACCAACACCATCACCAGCAATATCATCACCATCAATACTACATCATCACTGCCACCAATACCACATCTCAACCAATAAAACCAATGCCAATAGCACTTCTAGTACAAACACCAATACCACCATCAAAACCACTAACACCGATTCCACCACTAACACTACCATAATTGCACCTAACAATACTGTCACTAACACCACCAATTCAACCACAAATCTCCTGGATACTACCACCACTCATATCACAACCAGTATCACCATTACCACTAACCTATACTACTACAAACAATACCACCACCACTAACACCAACAATACTAACACCATGTAAATGTAAATGTATAGGCATTTATATAGCGCACTACTTACCCGGAGGATCCCAAGGCGCTTCGACCGCTGCGAAACCCTTCCTGGCTTCCCTGAGAGATGGTCCCTTAATGGGTATCTCCAGGGTGAGACCAGGCATCCCCGGCGGTCTGTGGGGCCGTTAGTGAGGATGAGGCAAGCTAATGCCCAGAGTTGCCGAGTGTGATCGCTGATTAGAGTGGGCACCGAGGCGAGAGAATTATCGAGTCCGCTGACCCTGGTCCAGAAACCTGCTGCGCCAGGAATCGAACCCTGGTCCCGGGCCGTCCTCTGCTCTCGGGTCTGCCGCCTCTAACCAGTGAGCAGCACTACCACCACTGCCGCTACTAAGTTTTGGCCAAGCCCAACAATCTTGCTTTAATGTTCTATTGTATTGAAACATCATTTCTGCATGCCTGTGTTAACATACATTGCAACATTAAACTCATATCTATTGGCTTATTCAAAGTTTGATTAGCTAGTTTAGGGATATGTGCTTGGTCTTTGCCCCTTGAGGTTGTTTGTTATGCTCAACAAATTCAGTGTGCTCAACATACCATTTCGACCTGTGCCCCAAACTAGCTTTAAGCAGAGCATTTTACACAAATGCTAGATTAAAAATTGTATAATTCATTCTTTTCACATAATGCATATTTACACATGCCAAACTAACAGAAGAAGAAATCTCGCCCCCCGTGTTCCGAGTCTGCTGACTGACTAAGTAGCCGTCCCCCAAGTCGTCACAGCTGTGTGCACCATCACATAATCAAATCCATTTCAACTATAATCTGGTAGGAAGTCGTAGCATTGCAAATGAGAGGTGGAAAGGGGAGTGTTTATTCACTAGATTAAAAACACGGCAAAAACCTCTAATTTGAAAAAAGACAAGTATGCCGCGCATTTTTCACTCAGAGAGACGCAGGAGGTAACATCATACAGATATGTGCAAGACGACATAAAATGTATTAAAAATCGTCATTAAAGTGCATTTTGCATAATGGCTACCCCTGGCAATAGAGCTCGCTTTCCAAATGTTATTAAATACATTTGAGAATCGGGAAGCAAATGTGCAGGCCTAAAATATTCAAGAAATAATTGCATTAAAGAGGCAAAGGAAATCAGTAGCGTTCGAGTCACCCAATTATTTTAGTTCTCCCGCTGCCACACATCCAATGCTACTTGGGAGCAGGCGCGCCAGCTGTTTTCCGTCAAGCTGTTCACATCGTAGACTGGCGGGGGGAGCGTGGGGGCTGCTGTTACCTGTGCCAACCCTCTGCGTTCACCCGAAGGCGCGAGTTGCTCAAAGTTGTTCTCTCCTCCCGCGTGAGGCACTTTGAGGGCCATTAAATATTTAAGGCTCCGCCACTGATCGGCACCTGCGCCGGAAGCGGGAACCCTATGGAAAAGACGGTAATAACGCAATATTTACTACAGGTATGAGTGCCAGATGTTCACAGCTTTCTCCGGGTTCAGTGCTGCTTGTCATGTTCGAGTCGCACCAACGTAAGGACGCTTTAGATATCTCTGGCGGTTTGTGCTTTCTTTTTCCTTTGAATCACATAGAGCCCACTTGTGGACGAACCTCTTCGACATACCAAAAGACGTAATTTGTATGTTTATTCATTTAATTAACAGTTTATTTACTAATAGTTAAGACAGGAATTGTTCAGTCTTTTTCTGTTTTTAATAAGATATTCTTTTACGTGTTTTTGGTGTTTAAACTAAACTCAGCCCTGACGCATTTTGCTGGAACTGCAAGCGTGCAGAAGGAGATCTGGACCACCTCATCCTCCAATGCGACTGCGTCCAACGTTTTGGGATAGGGAATTTGACTTCATTCACAAAGTATTTAATATCACACCTGCCAAAGAACTTCCCTATCTTGTTTTCGGCTTTACAAGGGAAACCCAAATCCCAGAAATAGACAGGGCCCTCCTAGACCTCCTCCTCACGGCGGCTGTGAAGGTCGTTTTAAACAATTGGAAAGACACCAAAAAGGCAAGTTATGCCTGCTGGCTAAACTGGGTGATTAACCTCCGAAGAGCAGACAACATCACTCTACAAAACACACCAGGGCGACCCTCACAAAGGAAACTTTGGAACTCACTGGATATCTACTTTAAAACCCATAAACCTCCGTGAACCATCATGCTCCTCATATTTTCCCACAGCTTCCGGGTGCCGATCATACTTTACCATAGCTTAATTAGCTCGTTACCCATAACCTGAACTGCTATGCCGCATCGTGGCGTCCCATCTAACATCTTACATCTTCATCTTGCATCTTACTTCTTACCTCTATCCTTTGCTCTCTCTTTTCTACTCTCTTCTTCTTCCTCCTATCTAGCTCTATTCTTTCCACTTCCTATTGATCTCTATCCTCTCACGAGCCCAGCCCAGAAAGGCTTCATGGTTGAATGTCACATTACCCTCGAGATCGTCCCGAACGACATGAGCACCATCGGGGGACATAATGCCTTTCTCTGCTGAATTCACGTCAAATGCTCTTTATTTGAATTATGTATAATTACAAGCACTGGTTATATGTACATAACAATTTCTGATGTGTATGCTATAAAACCCTGAAATTTCCAATAAAAACTTTTGAAATGAATAAAAAAAAAAAAACTATGCTCATCTATTAGCACCTTGGCTAAGTTTAAGGCTTAACCCTGCATGAGGATTTGTAGGTGATAGTTGTCTTATGTAGCGCGAAATCTACCCAGTTAGGTTGAGAAGGTGTACATGAGAGGCAGAAGTTAATCCATACATTGCTTGTTGTAGTATAAAACACAAGGGGAGGCACCAGGATACCCTCCCGGTTGATAGTGCGCTCTACAAATCTGCATAACATAACCTAACATAACAAACACAGATGTTTACAAACCAGAATACTCAGTCAATAGTATTTACAGAGATAAAGAACAGTCTCAATGCCACAAAATCAATATATAAGTGATGAGAGAAACATGTCGCCTACGACACAAAACAGCTCAAAAGAAACTCCTTGAACAGCACCACTGTATAAACTCACTACCATTGGTAAAAATGAAGCCATAGTACATCTAGTGGGAGATTTAAGAAGGTCCCACACATGTGATTTGCAACACTGACAGTCACATACCAATAAATGAAGTAAGAGTACTGGGGGCCCTATTTGCAATAAACTAACAACCATAGTGCTACAAGTCATTTTGTTGCTCAGCGATGCGTTAGTTACGAGCACAGGTATGCAACATATTTACAACAATATGTAGCATCTCTTTGCTTTTCCTTGCGCTGGCCCATAAACTCTTGCCAAGGATGCCAGCTTTGTGGGGAGATTGGTTTTGTCCAGGAAAAGGCACCTTCCTGCACAAAAATAATCAATTGAGGTGATCTACTTTTCCAATGCCTGCTGTAGAATGCTTAAACAACAAGGGGTGGTGATGGACAGAGTCTCTGAATTAAGCAGAATACTCTCACCCAGTCAAGAGATCAGGGCTAGATCCAACACCGTTTTTTAGCTCACCACCCCCTTTTCTGAATCATTTTGTCCACCATAAGCGTGGAAGGGTATGCTCAGACATGAGTCCCTTGCTCACTGCACCATCAGGATTCAAGCAAGCCGGGCCGAAGGTGGCTATAATGCCAGAAACCGGTCCCCGGAAGCTTGTTTCTTTTCCAGTAAAAGAATTGGCTTGGTAGTTTGGTCTGCCCTGTTCCTATGATGCACTGGGCCAGGGACAGACTAATTTGCATGTAGCCAGGTTCTGAGCTGGGATGGTGCAGTGAGCTAAAAAACGGTGATGGATCAAGCCCTGATCTGTTGACTGGGTAGGAGTGTTCTGCTTAATTCAGATACTCTGTCCATCACCACCCCCTTTTCTGAATCGTGCTGTAGAATGCAGCATTCATTACAAGAGGAAACAACCATTGGCATAGCCAATAGGTCTTGCCTTTGGGACCTTATAAGTATTTAGCAATGCAGCACATTATCACCTGAACGTTCCTGAACGTGCTTGTGACGTCTGTTGGAGTAAGGTGTTGAGGTATAGTGTCTGCAAGCCAAGTAGATGTGTGTATGATCTATGTGCTACAATATGTTATGCATTGCTTTCTATATGGATTTCATGTGTGCTAGTGTATGAATGACTTGCAGATGCATATTACGTATGCCAGTGTAGGACGCAGCATGAGGTACAGGGAGTGTGTGTTCCAGTGTGCTATGGATGGTGTTTGAGATGTGTCAGTAAGAGGGTTCAAGGGAACAATGGGGCTCTTGTTGTCTTGATTTCAGAATGCTACTTTCTATCGGATTTGGGTGTTACACAAATGTGTATGTATTTATTTTGTTAACAAATAACATATTAGTACTACTCCGGAAAACTAATTTGTAGAGCTCCTTTGTGGTCATTTCAGTCATCTTAACACATGGATACATTTTCATAAGTAATGGCGAGAGCAGGCATATAATGTGCTTATCCTTTTACAAGTGGAGTGGTGTGGATCACTGTTTAGAGGCGGCAGACCCGTAAGCAGAGAACAGCCCGGGACCAGGGTTCAATCCCCGACGCGGCAGGGTCGTGAACCAGGGTCAAACGGACTCGATAATTCTCGCCTCGGTGCCTACTCTAACCAGGGAACACACTCGGCAACTCTGGGCATTAAGCTTGCCTCATCTCTACAACGGCCCCCCACAGACGCTGGGGATGCCTGGTTTCACCTTGGAGATACCCAGAAAGGGACCATCTCACAGGGAAAACCAAGACGGGTTCCCCAGCGGTCTTCAGCGCCAGGATACTCCTTGGAGTCACAGTGTGCTTTACAAGTACACCCGCATTTACAGTTTACAAGCAGTGAAGGATGAGGAATGCACACAGGCCTTCTTTATTGCCGCCATCACTCTTAGCCTGGTCAGTGCCCACATGAAACAGCCATACTTTAAGGCTCATGTTTCAGGAAAGTTCTTGCAGCTGAAAATAGGGAAAATAATTAACATTTAATGGAAATGGCTCTCCTGAAACATCCATGGAAAGGGCTACATCAATAAAGCCTGGTAGAGAGCTTTATCTAGTGACCAGACTGGATTTGCATTTATTTTATTGTGAATCTAAAAGCAAAACATGTTTACATGCTGAACATGTTGTTGAGAACCCAGTTGTCGTATGGCACAGCCCACAGAGGCAATGGTGGTTGCTTTGATGGCATTTACTGTCCAGACCAATGAACAAGCCCTGGAAAGTAACAAAGACAAGATTTATAGGCTTGATTTATTTTGCGTTCCCACTGCCTATGGAGTGTTTTTTTTTTTAACTCTTGCTGTCAAGCCGGATTCCGGGGCCGGGGTAAAGTGCACGCATTTTCTGTGAAAAAGCGGCTGTCCCTTTAAACCGGCTGCTATGTGCTGTGGACCAAGGGGTAGAGCTAGATGTGCTGAGCAGGGAGTGCGGTGAGAACATGGCAAAGAACATGCGTCAATGCTCAGAGAGGAGAGGGTGTTTCCAAGCGGCCAGAGAGACCAGGACTGGCCAGAAATAGACCTCTTCCTGTAATTTCAGGTGAGTCCAGTGCTGCCTCGTTAAGTGCGAAGTGTTCTGGGGCTTGCCTGGTGGGGATTGGGGAGCTTCACGGGGATTGTGCCATCTACTGCCAAAAAATAAAAATAAAATTCAAATCCCATAATTAACGCAAGCCCGCTTCATTTGCTCACCCCAGGGGTAAGTTAGTAATGTAAGTCTTGGAGCACAGGCTGCAGGAGGGGAAGGAGGTGGAAGCTTCGGTCTGCGAGGGATCCCGGTGCACACTTGCATGCACGGTCGGTGACTCACTCTGCAGCTGGCTTCAGGAAACAAAAAACAAATTCCAGCCCACAGAGGCGATGGTGCAGCTCGTTCATACTTACTGCTCAAAATGTCCTTTCTTAACACAAATTTCTTGAAAAAAAGTGTGCCAAAGATCAGGGAGATGCAGAGAGGCCCACTCCACGGCCGCCCTCGGCCTCAAAACCGCCTTTGTGTTTCTTCAGGACTACAAGTACTGTCTGAAAGTAGCCAATAGAAATATGCACACTAAGTCACGTCACCCTATCAAACTGCTTGTGTTGTGTGTGGTGTTTAGACAAGCTGATGAGAAAAATGGTTAGTGACTGACATTACACTGCAGAGAGGCATACTAAAACCCGTAACTCAGAGAAGGCAGCAAGGCGACAGAGCACAGTCAGCGGTGTGTAAAATGGCAGGCTGGTGCATCTGAAAGGGCGGGAGAGAGTCGGTGCCACGGCTGGCCTTGCAGTTACTGAGACAGTTGGTACCATTCACGCAGTTTTGATTTTTTAGGCGAGGGTGAGGCCAAGCCTCGTCTTTCTGCTCTTCTAAAATGAAGACCGGAGAGTATCTCCAGAAAAAACATCACAGCGCGACGGAGCCAGAGTTCAAGGAAGCCGGCGTGTTCAAAGTTAGACAAGATGCACAATCGAAATAAAGTAACAGTATTTATTTTACCTCTGCAGAAAGCAGAACCCAGATTAGGTGGGGAGGGTGGGACGCGAGTGGTTCAAACCGTGCGTGCTGCACTAATTAACAAGCATCTATTTTCGGGAGTGGTGCGTGCATGCGCAGTCTTCACTGTTTAAGCACTACACTCGTGCTTGTGGCACGTCGCTGCTCTCTCCCGCAAGGCGGATGCCGCCACAAGCACAAGTGTGTGCTTGAAAATGAGCAGAGCAACGGCTAAAGGCCCTTCTATACAGCGCTTGCGAGCTACGTAGGCGAGACCTAAAAAAACAAGGAGTAATCAAAACATTTCTCCTTATTGTGCCTCTCTACGCCACCCCTGGGATGGCGTAGCATTCTGACACATTTCCAGGTTTACGATTGCTCGTAAATCTGGATATGCAGTGGACATGGGCGTTACATGGAACACTCACAGCAACACTCACGTCACACCCCTAACACGCAAAGTGTTGCGTGAAAAGGGGTGATATTTACAAGCACACATAAAGCCACGCAGGGTGGCTTTATGTGTGCTTGTAGATTTTACCCAGCAGGTTGCGCTGCTGGTGCGTCACGCAACGTGACGCACCTGCAATGCAAGGGGCTTGTAAATAAGTCCCATCATTTCTTTCCCTAGAAAGAGGCAACGAAAGAGACATAGAAAGTCTGTGGGTGAAACATTGTGTGTGTGTGGAGGGCATTGTGCGTGTGTGTGTGTCCCCGCTGTGATTGTGGGGACAACATCTCCAGATTTACTCCTGCTAACCTTTTGTTGATTACAAGATTAACCAAAAACTGACAGAATGCAATAAGATTAAGAAATTACATAACTTCTAGTATCAGTGGTTCATTTATCCAAATGGGATAAAAGTTAAACATGACTATTCTACTTGACAACCTGTTTTAAGTAGCACTGTCATGCTTCTCTAGATGAAGCAAATGGTATGCTGAAGAGCAAGATGACTCCCCCTGCCCATACATCCCATAGAGGCTCCCCCATCCGAATATGGCCTGATCGTCCCTGGTTCCCGGCGGCTCTCGGCCCAATGCCCTTAATGGGCAGAATATGATCCTCAGAGGGTCTCCTGTGGGGGAGCCATAGCATCGCTTCCGCTCCCCCCCCAATTAGCCTAGGTCGGGTCGGAGGGCGAAGCGTTCCTGGTTCCCGGCGGCTGTTGGCCCGGTTACGTGGTTTGCTACAGCGTTACCCAAGGGCCACCTACCCTGGAGGGGGATGGGTAGCAGCGGCGCTCACAAGCGCGTACACCCCCCACCGCTCGCCCGAATTTTGCTAGGCCAGACTGTTTGTTTGCGTACCCCAGGTTCCGCGTGTGGCCGGCCCGAGCCTCATCGCTGCTCTTTTACAATCCTCGGGGAGACACTGGGCAGAGGCGGAGGCTCCAGGGCGAGGCCGGCTTGGCAGTTGTTATGACCGATGCCTTCGCGGTCGTGGGATAGTGCGGGCCCGGCGGGCTACACGGGGTGTTCAGATTCCCCTGTTTGCCGACTCCAGTCTCGTCCTCATCCTGGGACTTTGGACAAAACATTGAATGTCACTGTGCTGATTGTGTGGGACAATTTTATGCTGAATGGGTATTATTACGGTGCTCATGCTGTGAGCTCCATACCTTCGGGTCGTGTATGTTTTAGGGCTACTTTGTGGCATTTGGGGCACGAGCTGAGTTTCTGCTTGTTTGTTTAGCCAGTTCAGTTCCACTAGTGCGTTAATGGTCCCCACTTGTTGGTTGGGGCCAGCGGTGTTTGCCCGGGGGGCACTGCCTTATTGTGTTGCTTTCTGCACATGAAGGATGGGGATGATTGTATTATGTTGTTATTTATTTAATTTAGGTGTTTTTTATATAGCACAGACTTTACCCATAGGTGTCATAGCTCTTCGAAAATAGGAACAGTAGTGATACACACCAAGCGATCCCGTGCAATCTGTCTTTTCCAGGGCTGGCAATTGTATGCATTGTGGGGGGGACAACTGGGCAACTTGCGTGTATATGCGGGGTCGAGGCTTTCCAGATATTTTAGAGTGGGAAACCGTGTGCATTCACGGTTTGTCAATTTTACGTACCTCGCGCACCACACGTAGATTGGCAGTGTGGGACTTTTCAGGCTGTGCACCCGTTCAAGGGGTTTCGATGCCCCTGGTTCCGCCTCGCCCCACCCCTGCAGGCAGTCCGGTATACTATTTAAGTGGTAGAGTGACGAGGGATGTAGGCTTCAGTCTCTCTGGGGATGTGGTTTCGATCTCACCACTGCCAGTTACTCTCAATCAATCAATCAATCAATCAGTGACACTTATAAAGCGCGCTACATACCCGTAGGGTCTCAAGGCGCTGGGGAGGGGGGGTGCCGCTACTGCTCGAACAGCCAGGTCTTCAGCTTCTTCCTGAAGGAGAGGTGGTCTTGGGTCAGGCGCAGGTCGGACGGGAGGGAGTTCCAGGTCTTGGCGGCCAGGTAGGAGAAGGACCTTCCTCCTGTAGTCGCTCTTCGGATGCGGGGGACGGCGGCGAGGGCGTGGTTGGCTGATCGGAGGTGGCGTTTGGGCGCGTAGAAGTTGACTCGGCTGTTGAGGTAGCTCGGGCCTTGGTCGTGTAGGGCTTTGTGTGCGTGGGTGAGGAGGCGGAAGGTTATTCTCTTGTTGATGGGGAGCCAGTGAAGGTCTCTCAGATGTCCGGAGATGTGGCTGGATCGTGGGATGTCGAGGATGAGTCTGGCTGAGGCGTTTTGGATCCGCTGGAGTCTCTTCTGGAGCTTGGCGGTGGTCCCGGCGTAGAGGGCGTTGCCGTAGTCCAGTCGGCTGGTGACGAGGGCCTGGGTGACGGTCTTCCTGGTCTCTGAGGGGATCCACCAGAAGATCTTCCGTAGCATGCGTAGGATGTTGAAGCACGCCGAGGAGACGCTGTTGACTTGCCTGGTCATGGAGAGGGAGGAGTCCAGGATGAAGCCCAGGTTTCGTGCATGGTCTGTCGGTTTGGGTGCGGTGCCCAGGGCGGGAGGCCACCAGGAGTCGTCCCAGGCGGAGGGTGAAGAGCCCAGGATGAGGACCTCCGTCTTGTCCGAGTTCAGTTTCAGGCGGCTGGTCGTCATCCACTCGGCTACCTCTTTCATCCCTTCGTGCAGGTTGGCTCTGGCGGCGGCGGGGTTGTTGGTCAGGGAGAGGATCAGCTGGGTGTCGTCGGCGTAGGAGATGATGCTGAGGTGGTGTTTGCGTACGATGGCCGCGAGGGGGCTCATGTAGACGTTGAAGAGGGTGGGGCTCAGTGATGATCCTTGGGGGACGCCGCAGATGACTTCAGAGGCCTCTGACTTGTACGGTGGTAGGCGGACTCGCTGTGTTCTTCCGTCGAGGAAGGAGATGATCCATTCCAGCGCCTTGTCCTGGATACCGATGTTGCTGAGGCGCCGTGTTAGGGTGCGGTGGCAGACCGTGTCGAATGCCGCGGAGAGGTCTAGGAGGATGAGGGCCGCTGTTTCTCCATTGTCCATCAGGGCTCGGATGTCATCGGTGGCGGCGATGAGGGCGGTCTCGGTGCTGTGTTTGGCTCGGAAGCCGGACTGTGAGGGGTCGAGGGATCCGTTCGTCTCGAGGAAGGCGGCCATCTGCTTGTTGACGGTCTTCTCGATGACTTTGGCTGGAAACGGGAGGAGCGAGATGGGGCGGTAATTCTTGAGGTCGGTGGGGTCTGCTGTTGGTTTCTTGAGTAGAGCGCTGAGTTCGGCGTGTTTCCAGCTTTCGGGGAAGATGGCGGTGTCGAAGGATGTGTTGATGATGTCTCGCAGGTGGGGTGCGATGACAGCGTCGGCCTTGTTGAAGACGTGGTGAGGGCAGGGGTCGGTTGGTGATCCGGAGTGGATGGAGTTCATCGTGCGGATGGTGTCTTCTGTGCTGATCGGGGTCCAGGCGTGGAGGGTGGTGGTGGGGGGGGGTGGCAGGTCGGTCGTGGTGTGCGTTGGTTGGTTGTTGAAACTGCTGTGTATGTCCGTGATCTTGTTGTGGAAGTATGAGGCGAGGGAGTTGCAGAGGTCTTGCGATGGGGTGATGTCGTTGTTTCCTGCGCTGGGGTTGGAAAGCTCTTTCACGATGTTGAAGAGTTCCTTGCTGTTGTGTGCGTTGTTGTCCAACCGGTCCTTGAATGCTGTTCTCTTGGCGGCGCGGATCAGCTGGTGGTGTTTCCGGGTGGCCAGTTTGTAGGAGGTCCTGTTGTCCGGTGTCGGTTCCCTTCTCCAGACTTTCTCGAGGGCTCGGCAGTTCTTCTTGGAGCTCTTGTGTTCGTCGGTGAACCATGGGGCCTTCTTGCTGCCGGGTCTGCTGGGCGGGGTCCTCAGCGGGGCGAGTTCGTCTGCGCAGTTGCTGATCCACTTCGTGATGTTATCGGCGGCCTGGCTGGGGTTCGCTGAGCTGGCAGGAGGGTGTTGGCTCAGGGAGGTGGCGAGCTGGTCTGCTGTGATCTTGTTCCAGCTTCTGCGGGCGGTCTCACTGGTCATGGTTGGCTTCGGAAACCAAAGGGGTTTCTTGGGTCGCTGGAGGGAACAAGACCGTATGCTGCCATACGAGTCTTCTTCGCCGTTGTGAAAGCCATATGCCTTGGGGGATGCTAGCAGTTTTACGTTGGGCATTGTGCAGTCGGTCAAGTTGGACGACCTTGTGCCATATGGGGTTTCCGGTAAAGGAATCCGGCCCTCACAGCAAATGCTGTTTACATCGTTTAAATGTCAGTTATGGGGCAAGCAAGCCTCCCACACACGGGTGCTTCAATCATTCACCTTGGCCTCAGGTTTTTATCTGCTCCTCCGGCTGATTCACGGTCATCCCGCTTGGAGACCTGGACAGCGGACAAGCTTGGGTGCTGGGTTTAGGGGGTTCTGGCCTGTGTCCAGGCCCTGGTCTGCTCTAGCTGGAGTCAGGTGTGCGGCCCACCTCGAGTCACTGCTGATTTATCTTATGCAACTAACAACTGTAGACAAAGAGAACAGTCCGGATTTCTTGTAGGTATGATGTTACTTGCAATTTTTTATTTCTAGGTGCAATGAATGAAACAGCGATACCAGTCAGGTGGCACACTATTACAAGCACCCGTGGCTTCGGGTGGGGTAGGATGGCCTCTTCCATGGGGTGCTCGTGCCTTGCTGGAGTTATTGGCACATCGGGCAGGCAGGTCGTGGAGCTGGATAGTGTTGGGGACAGCGCAGGCGCCTCGGTTGGTGCAGGGCCGGACCGGGCCCCCGCTGGTGCGCTGTTGTGTCCTTGGTCGGTTACTTTCCAGGGTCAGGGACAGCTCCTGCCCACGATAGCCCTTTCCCATGCAGCCAGTTGATTTGTCATGCGGGCTGGGGCATGGGGGTAGTCAAGGGCTTAAGGGACTGCAGGGCACGCCCATTGTATGCCCAGGAGGGTGGCACCTGCCAGACACAGCAGGTCTCAAGGTGTCTCTGCAGGTCTGTGTCTTTCTTGCGTAATGCCGGTGGGGTATGATCAGCTGCCACTTAAGAGAGGCTATGGTAATGCGTGAGATTCTGTGCAGGCGGATTTGGTTTTGTATGATCTGCAAAAGAGCCTTCTCACCATCTCTAGAGATCTTATATTGTGGTATCCTCGGTAATCAGGCTCCTACCTTAACCTTGATGGACACAGGGGCAATGTCCATTTTTCCCACATCAGTATCGCTGTTGGCCCACAGACTCTCGGGGATCTCGCTAAATTCAACTGGCAAGGGCTCATCTTTAGAAAAACACTGTTGCGCATGCGCAGCAGTAGGGCCCAATGTGAGGTATACACCATCTGGAGAACAATAAATAGTGGCATTCAATCTCTTCAACAAATCCAAACCTAACAAGTTCTCACCACAATTTGATGTCAAGAGGAAAGGAGAGTCAACAGTAAATGGGCCTATCGTTAGGGCAAGAGGCTTAGAAATGGGGCTAATCACTGGAGTACCTGAAAACCCTACGGAGACATTATTTTTGCCAGACAGAGCCGCCCCTGGGACCTGAGAACGTGCCACTGAACTTTTTGTAGCACCCGTATCCACTAAAAATGTTCGAGGGGACCCCAACAAATCCGCAGTTACATAGGGTCCCCATTGATCAACATCCACAGAAACTGGTTTCTCGCTCTGTCCTACGCTGTCCTAGTTATGAGAAAATCCGGTCAAGTCATCCATTGTATAGTCATCATTGTAATACTGTCCACCTTCCCTCTGAAAGTGTTGTCGATCCCTATTTCCGTCAAAACAATTTCCTCCTGGTCTCCTTACACTGTCGGACTGCCCGTCATCTCTTTGAAAATCACCTCGACCTCGCCCTCTGCCTCGCTCACCATTCGACTGAAACTCCGGGCAGTCTCTCCACCAATGCCCCTCCTGCTTGCACTTCGCACACTGATTCTGACCCAAACGTTCTCTCTTCTCATCCCTTCCGGAACCACTACCCCTCATCCCACTACTGTAGGGGAGGCACCTCGACCTCGACCCCTGGACACTTGCTGTAACAACACCCTCGTCTTCAAGTCCTTGGCCTTCTTCTCCTGTCTATCCTTACTCTCATTCTCTCTATGTTCATAATACTGAGCCATGCTTAGAATGCCAGAGGGAGTGGACGTCGTCCACATACTCTCCGACGCCTGCAACCTAGCCGATATTTCCGGTAACAGGTTAATCACGAACCTGTTAACGAAAAGTCGTAACCCTCCATCTTGTGAAATGTCCTGTCCACTGAAGTCCATAAAAGTCTCCTCAAACCGAGTAAAAAAATCAGAGACAGCTTCATCCTTTTTCTGCCTACAGGCTGTCAACTTATCCCAGTCCACCTTCTTCGGGGGATGAGAGAATGCATATACTTAATAATCCGCCCGGGCAGCGCTAAAATCTCAGCCTTCGGCTTCTCCCCAGGCTTCCGTTCCTTATCCCAATCCTGCAATTCCACCCAGGCACCACCCAGTTCCTCCGCGTGATCAGTGTCCTTCACCTGTCTTCATACATCCACCGGAACTACCAATCCAAAAAATAACTCAATGCCCGCTAAAGTCATAACAGTCGAGGATGCTGCTTCTGTCAATTCTTTATAATAGGCAGTCGGATTTTTCCTGGAGTCGGGCAACTGAGCTTTTAGAGCCAACACCTCACTCCTCTTCCATGGCGTATACACCCACTGTTCTTGGAAGTGAGCGTCTACACGAGCCCTAGTGACAGCATTTGTTACTGGGTCTATCACTTCGGGGGCTTCGGGGTGAAAAATTGGATGTACCTCACGCATTGGATGTATCCCAGGAAAATGGGGTGTACCCGCAGATGGCAATTCATTTCTATACTCCAACAAGGATCTTAAACTTCGCATCACCTCCCGTACCCCAGTGTTAGCCCTATAAACTCCATTCTTTATGTCATGTAGAATTGCGGGTGCCGCTCCTCCATACCCCTGTTCCCATAGCGCTATCAACGTCATCGACATGTGCCACAAAGCATGCTGTTGCATCAGAGGTTCATAATCTTTCATTGCGGACCAAATGTCTTCAATCGAATAGATATTATTCCTGGCCCACTGACAAGCTTGATTAGCCACCACCGTTTTTTCATCTAAGCCAATTGTAGAGCGCGTAAGCAGTTTTTGCACCTGAGAGAGCAACCCACTCCCCATACCTCTATTCGGCGTTGGCAACCCATGATTGGGAGTAGCGCTAGCAGAGACAGTGGGAAGTGTGGAGGGAAACTCAGAGGGAGCGGGTGAACTTGCCGCAAGTAAAGAAACAAGGGGCGCAGGCAATGACTGGGAGGCAGAAGGTGACGCACCGGACAAGTGGGGAGCACTCGCTTCTGGATCCAAAACCCCACCGGAAGAAGCCGAAACCGGCAACGTGGGATACAATGACTGCGGGGCATAGGGGGGAGGGGGCCGAGTATTCAAAATGTCTTCCACCTCATCCTGATCTTCCTCCCTCACCACATAACTTTTATTCTCCTGTAACCTAAACAGCCTGTCTGCGCGCTCAATCCGTTGTTTGTTCTCTTTCTTTGTGTGTTCCCGCGCCTTCTGTGCATTCATCTGCGCCGCTCTCTCCTGAGCCTGCTTCTCCTCCCTCAACTGACGCTCTCTCACTTCCTTCTGCCATATCCGTAATGAATCAAACATGCTCTGACGACTACGCCTAGCAAACAGTCCGTCTTGTAAGTAGTCTAATTTTGCCACATCAAAAGAGCCCGTCAATGGCCACTGCAAATCTACATTTCCCTTCGTATATTTGTGCCACAAAGTATTAAACAAAATCGGGGTCAATCCATGTTTCACATACATATCAAAATTAGGGGAGCCCTCCACCGGGGCGGGTTGGCTTTCGGCCAACCTAACATCCGAGGCGCGGCAGCAGCATCCGAAACACCGCAACTTACTGAAACACAGCATCTTCACACCAACACGATTACACCAAAAATCAAAACACACATATATCCTATACATCAAAATCCTGCCGAACACGTGTTGTCACTGATCGATAGAGCGTGCACACAAACACAGGATATCCGTATTATTCACAGCTTGCGTGATGATCAGTCACGCTTGAACATTTGAGTATATTCCTTCACCTTCTTTGAGCAAGCAACTTGGTGTTAGGAGCTGTATTGGAGCTTTTCCATTGAGGATTCATTTGGAAATAGTCTTATTCTAAAAATAAGCCCTGAAAAAGTCCCTTGTGGTCGAAACGCGTTGGCTGTTTGGTGTTCATTATTGAAAATAAAGAAAGACAAGAAAACATCATCTTTCGTGATTGATTATATTGATAAATATTATTCCCTAAAGTATCTAGTGGTGCACCTTTGCGGTTGTTTAGTTGAATTTAATTATCTAGGGAATAGGCACTGTTATGGTGGGTGCCAGACAGTGTGCACACAAACCCCAATTAGAACTTGAGGGGAAGAGAAACATTTGGGGAGAAAGGAAGTCAGGTGCTGACAACAAGAAGGGTTCACCATTAGGCTTTTGTTATATATAGTTGAAATAGCTGTTTGGATTTGAGATATTGCTGCTGGACATTGCAGAAATGGTTCCCGCAGGTGCCATGACCGGTGAGGGGCCTGTGAGGGATCTACTGTCAGAGATAGCGTTACTGCCAAATGGTCAGAGAGTACTGTCTGAAGGATATCTGTTTCTGTGGTTAAGCTATGGATGCTCTTCATGCCCAAAAGCGAATCGAATCTAGCACATGTTTTTTTAGCATGGGAGTAAAAGGTGTATTCCTGTTATTTTGGGTGGAAAGCCCTCCATTTATCGTAAAGTCATAGGTCTCTAACACACTCATGCCAGCTCTTCGTGAGTGTCCCGGTTTGACCATGTTGTTGTGCTGATCTATCTACATCGAGATTGAATACTAGGTTAAGGTCTCCCCCAAGGAGGACTTCTGTGTCTACCATGGAGAACGCTTCTGTTAGTGCTTTGCCTAACAACAGTTCTTGGCCCTCATCGGGAGCATATATTGATCCTATTATGAAGGTTCTTTTACCCAATGTGAACTGGTATGTGAGTAGCCTGCCTCTTAGCTCTGACTCCTTGAGTACAATTTTCCCCCTGAAAGAGCATGCTATTAGGATGGCTGGGCCTGATGTTTGGAGGGAGCGGATGAAAAGAATTGTTGTGGAAAGGCCCACCACAGAAGACGGTGACAGTCTCTGGGTAAGAGGTGTGTCTCTTGGTGTAGGCAAATATATGCACCCAAATTCTCAAGGTAGAACAGTATTGCTTTATGCTTAATTGGATTATTTAGGCCTTTTACATTTAGGTTCAGAATTTTGAGTGTGTTAGGCGGCATCGAATTTCAAAGGGGGGCACATAGCGTTCATATAGGGTTTTGTGATGCTGATAGGTGGGTCGGCCATCTGTGCCGCAATAGCGAATGATGTGTAGTGAGCACTCATGGTGAACCTTAGTATAGTCGTAACAAAAAAGGAAACCCCAACAACGTGTGAACAAAAGTAATAATGTTTTTATCATAGTTCCTGAGATAGACTTCAGTCTTCCAGGTCCGAAGTTCAATAGAAAAGGGGTCCAAAGTGTGCCTGTTATCCCGCCCCTCCGCCCACCCCAAAGCTGTGTATGTGTGTTAGGTACTTATCTCTGCAGGAGGACTATGAGCCATCTGTTATGGCCAGGACCTCCGGAATGGAGTGAAGCGCAGCCTGTTGCCCCTCTGCTATCTCAGCTGAGTCTGGGCAGTTCGGGTTGTTCTTCTTCCAGTTATTTTTGTCTTCAATCAATCAGGGTTTTATAAAGCGTGCGACTCACCTGTGAGGGTCTCAAGCCGCTGGTGGGGGGTGTGCAGCTTTGGTTCAGTTGAACAGCCAGGTCTTGAGGTTCTTCCTGAAGGTGTGCAGGGTAGGGGAGCGTCTGATATTGACTGGGAGCTCATTCCAGGCCTTGGCTGCGATGTAGGAGAAGGCTCTTCTGCGTCCTCTGTTTCTGCAAATGAGTGGGGTCTCTGCTAGGAAGAGGTCGGTGGAGGGGAGTTTCCTTTTGGGTATGTGAAAGGAGACTCTCTCGTTGAGGCATTTGGGTCTCTTCTCAACGGAGAGCCAGTGGAGGTCTCGTAGGTGTTGGGTCATGTGTTCATGTCGTGGGGTTCCGAGGACAAGTCTGGCTGCGATGTTCTGGATGGTTTGGAGATTGTGTAGGAGAGTTCTGTTGATTCCAGCGTAGAGGGCATTGGTGTAGTCCAGTCTGCTGGTTAGGAGTGCATGGGTGACGGTCTTTCTGCATTCGGGGGGATCTATTTGAAAGTCATGCGGAGGATGTAGAGGCATTTGAAGCAGGTTGAGGCAACGGAGTTGATCTGGCGGGTTATGGTGAAGGAGGAGTCTAGGATGATGCTGAGGTTCCGTGCGTGGTCTGACGAGGTGTGTGGGCTCCTGAGGACGGGAGGCCACCAGGAGTTGTCTCAAGCGGTGGTGGCGGGTCCAAGGACAAGGACCTCTGTCCTCTTTGAGTTGAGCTTCAGGCAGCTGTTGTTCATCCAGGCTGCAATGTTCTTCATTCCTTCCTGGAAGCAGAATGTGGTGTCTTTGGGGTTCTTCATGAGGGAGAGGATGAACTGGGTGTTGTCGGCGTAGGATACTATGCTGAGCACATGCTGTCTGACGATGGTGGCGAGGGGGGCCATGTTGATGTTAAAGAGCGCGGGGCTGAGCGAGGGTCCTTGGGTTACTCCACAATTGATCTCTGTGGGTTCGGAGAGGATGGGTGGGAGTCTGATCCTCTGGCTTCTGCTAGAGAGAAAGGATTGGATCCAGTTGAGGGTGGTTCTTCGCATCCCGGCGTCGCGAGTCTGGCTGTGAGAGTGTGATGTGAGATGGTGTTGAATGCTGCGGAGAGGTCTAGTAGGATTAGGGCCGAGGTGTGGCCCTGGTTGAGTAGCATGTGGATGTCATCAGTGGCAACGAGGAGGGAGGGCTTGGTGCTGTGGTTGCTGCGGAATCCGGACGGGGAGTGGTCTAGGATGGTGTTCTCTTTGATCAAGGTGGACAGCTGGGCGTTTACGGATCTCTCAGTGACTTTGGCAGCGAAGGGGAGGAGAGAGGTGGGCTGGTAGATTTTCAGGTTCGTCGGGTCGACCAAGGGCTTCTTGAGGAGGGGTTTGACCTCTGCCCGCTTCCAGTCGTTGGGGTAGATGTCGGATTCAAAGGAGGCGATAATGGTCCAGCTTAGTTCGGGTGCTATGGTGGCTGCGGCTCTGTGGTAGATGTGTGGTGGGCACCGGTGCGTGGGGTCTCCTGATTGGGCGTTCTTCATGGTCATGCAGTGTTTTCAGTAGTAGCAGGTTTCCAGATGGTAATGGTTGGCTGGTTGTCGGTGTGGGGAGGGGGTGCTGTCTTGAATTCTTCTCAATCTTGTGTGAGCTGTCGATGTGGTTGATGATTGGTCCACTTGTCCGGGGTCAATGCCGAGAACTTGGCAGGTTTCAGTCGAGAGTCGCAGTTGATGAAGCTTGCCTCCCAGGTGAAATATTATGCGGAAAGGATTGCCCCAGGAGGAGGCCACTCCTTTATCTCTCATGTGCTGAGTGACCGGAAAAATTTACGGCGTCTTTGTAATGTAATCGCTGCTAGATCTTGAAACAGAGTAGATGTCCTGTTGCAAAAGTTGAGGGGCTGTTTCTCACGTACCATACAAAGAATATCTTCTTTTATAGGAAAATCATGGAGGTAGACTAAAATGTCTGCCCGGGGAAACCCCTACTGGGCGAGCCCACCCGACCCTATGTGCATGGCAGTCTCTGGAGTTGATCCTGACACATGGCTGAAGAGGACCCCCACATATGTAAAGATGTCTCCTCCTTCAGCCTTAGATGTTATTCCCCATATGCATATGTTGGTGTGTCTAGACCTGTTTTTGAGGTCTTCGGTATGGCTTTGGAGATCTAGCTGTTGCTCTTGGAGTCTAAGGATGTTCGGCTGTAGGGAGTGCAGTTCCCTTTCATAGCCATCTCCTCGTTCTTCTAAGCTTACAGCGCAATATCCAAGGGAATCTATGTCTTTTCAGGCTTCTTTGATTTCCTGCGATAAGTCCCTTTTGATTTCCTGGAGATCATCTCTGAGGGAGGAGAACAAGGATTCCAGAAAGGCTCTGGTCACAGGTTCATCTGATGGGGTCTTGCCTAGTGTCCTGGATGTCTCTTGGGAGTTCACCCTATCAACAGCTGCTGTGTTTGTGGCCCAGTGAGCATATCTTTGATCGTGTGGTCTTTCTTTGCACGGGCAGATGCCATCTTTCAATTAAGACTTGTAGTACAGGTCTGTTGCTGTGGGTGATACGTCTATGGATAACCGGCCTTAGCGTATACAGTTGACAATAGGCCTCAAAATCACATTTGGTAGGGGATCTCCTTCCTCTCAGCCACCGCTTGTTTATGGTGGTGCGGTCCAGTTGCTACAATGGGCTTGCCTGGGCAGGCACAGGCTGCATCTCAGGCCATTGGCCCTTTGGCAGGGTCACCGTTCTCATGGGCCGCAACGCCCTGGCGCTGGTGGTTGCTTCCGCTTGGACCTGCCACTTCTTGAGTAGCTGTCCACATAAGGGCCACAACCTGATTTCTTGGCCTCAGGCCTTATGCAAGTATCGCTGTGTTAGCCTGTTTCGGCCCCCATGATGGCTGCTTGGCTCCCAGTTCTGTCATCAGGTCCCCGGGTGCAGTTCCCTCCTCAAAACCACAGGTCTTTTCTCTATCACTCCAGTCACTTGCCTTATTCCACCAATTTGGGCCGCCTCTCTCCCTTCGGGCCCTCCGCTCCGCTCTTTAGCTGATTGATTGGCTGATGGTAGGTCTGGGCTTCCCAAGACCCCTGGTGTGGAGCGATGGACCAGGCCTCAGGCACTCGAACACCGCCCCGCATCCTCTTCTCAGGCTGTGGCTCAGTTCTCCAGAGGCCTCGCTTATATTCACCAGGCACTGGGGCGTCTCACTGCCCCAGATCACCGTTGCCTCCTCTGGTTCTCTGGCATTACTTACCGGCTCACCGTGATCAAGTTCCACGCTTCCCTTGGGGTTGCCTGCTCTTCCACCGGTTGGTGGGCCTGTAAGAGCTGGGTCAGTGTTCGTCAACTCCCCTGGGCATGGCTCATGGGTCCAGGCTACAGTCTGCTCCATCGCCCCTTTAATGGCTCACCCCAGCCCGATGCGAGTGCCTGTTCCGTCCCAATCTTGATTGCTGTCAGCTCACCGGCACCAGGGTCAAGGACTTGGCTCCTCTGGTGTAGTTCACTGCTCCCACAGGGCTATTTACTGGCTAATTAATGGCCCGAATGGTGATGGGGCAGAGAGATGGGACCAAGACGTCCTATCCGTCCGTCATCTTGGCAACGCCCCTTGGTCTAAGTTTAGAACAAATTTCTAAGTTTACCTTTGTGAATAGGGCATCTTGAGTTTATCAACAGGTACCATTTTTTATGATTCTCAACATCTCGTTAAGAAAAGAAAGACAAACAAAAATTATAAAAATCTATGCCCTACAATGTGACATAAACAATTGCAGGAAAAGACCCCGGTTGACACATTTGTTATGCACAGAATATAAGGGCACTTTGCAGCAGTATATGAAACGGATAAAAGCATAAAATATCAGATGATGGATGTTGAAGGCAAGGCGCGGCCAAGTGTCAGCCTTTATAAATTAGAAATATAATATCATGATTCATAAAAAGGACTCCCGAACTGAGATATTTGATCATGCTGTAAACAACGTTCTTTGTCTGTATGCCATATATTGATATTCTACACTGCTTTTAAGCAAGCAAGAAAGAAGGAAACATTTTGGGCCTGATTTAGATCTTGGCGGAAGAGTTACTCAGTCAAAACGGTGACGGATATCCCGTACGCCGAAATATAAATCTCATCGGAGGTAATTAGAGATTTATTTTTCGGCGGACGGGAGATCTGTCACCGTTATGATGTAGTATCCTGTCCACCAGGATCTAAATCATGCCCTTAATGCCTGTTTTTAGAGAGCTCCATATACAACATATTCAGGATGTACTGCCTCCTCTATTGGCATGTAGTAAGGTCAGGCTATGCTTTAGGGTTAGAGAATTTTAGGAAGCTAGTCTGAGCTAATATAGTGATCTATACTGCCAATGTGGTAGTTATTGATGTGGCAATGAAACAAATGTTTGTTTAAATTATGCAAAGCTACATTGATGTGAACAGGGTCCCGCCGGGACTCAGGATTTATACGGTACCTGCTTATGAGTCTCCAGACCCATTGCTTTTGGATGCATGGGCAGAACACACGGCGGAGGCCTGCAAGGGAAGCTTAGGACTGCTAGTAAAATTTGCATGGAGCGATAGAGTAAAGGCGCTTGAAGATATCAAAACATTGGAGAATGAACTATCCAAGGAAGAGGATCAAGACAAAGTCACAGAACTTAAGGAGCAAATGAAAGTACGACTAAAAACGTATGAGGAAAAAATCAAGCTGCGGAAGGAAAGCAAATTCGATGGAGATGAAGAGGACTATGCTTTGGGTAGGGTTTTAACATTTGCGAAAAAGTATGACGCCCCCCGCAAGGAGCTACTGAAGAAGACATCAACTGCCCCTGCATCACAGTCTGAGGTATCTGTCACCTCGGAGTCTTCAGCTGCAGAGAATGAATCCTCAGAAGAGGACATTGCGGGACGCCTACGATCAGGGCGCGTCCGTACCCCTTTTCGCGAGGAGTTCAAGTTGATCCGCCAGTCCCGGCGAGGCAGGGGTGCGGGCAAACCCCCGGAAATAGAAGCAGGAGGAAAACGAGACGGGGGCAGAGGGGGCGCACAAAGATCAACCTCACCGCCAGTAACACGGAGCAGGAGGGGGTTCAACAAACGGAAGTGACGGAGGAAGAAAGTCACACCATTGTAAACCTGAATAACAAAATTTTGTCTGAAACTGAAGAATCAGTTTTGAAGTTAGGTTTGAACTTTTGCCCACGCAGACATATGGAATTTGCACAGACCCGGATTGACCTCTATAAGTTCACCCGCAAGGTTAAATTGCACAAGTTCTTCAAGACGAAGGTGCAATCCACGACACAAAAGAGAAAAATAAGGAGACCTTTGGAAACTGACAGCCTCATCATCAGAGACCGTGGTGCGATTATGGTACTAGAGGACCTGTATGATGGAAGTGAGACGGAGAACCACACTGCCCTGAGCGGATCTCAACACGTTTCGATCACAGGAGTGGTACAAGAAGGAGAAACCACCCCGTTTAAACCTGTTTCCACCTTTAACCCGCAATTGGCATATGATGCCATTGATGTGTTTTCAGATGCTGTCATGAAAGACCTGACAGCATTTCGGAAGAAACAACATTTCATAAAAAGAGATCAGGATGGTAATTTCTCTAATGCACAGAATCTGGCCCTCAAATCTTTGAGTAAAGATAAAAACACAGTGTACAAACCTGCGGACAAAGGCGGGAATATCATGCTACAAACTAAAGAGAATTACAACAAGGAGGCAGCCAGACATCTGGGCTGCAAATCTACGTACCTGACGATTACAGAGAGAGAATATCAGCTAAGTGTCAATGACTATCATGTGCTTATTACTAAATGGCATAATGAAGGTCTTCTCGAAATGGACGAATATATGTTCCTGAGACGCCTCAACCCTATCATCCCTACATTCTATCATCTCCCTAAAGTGCGTAAGAACCCCACTACACCCCCAGGGAGACCCATTGTTGCGTCACAGGGGAGTCTCACAGAACATTTATCTATGTTTGTGGATCACTTTTTGTTACCTTTTGTTCTAACTTTGAAGTCACATATCCGTGACACTACAGACTTTCTTGAAAAACTGAGTAAGATCGAGTGGAAGGAAGGCTATACCCTGATGGTGTTGGACATTACTAGCCTCTATACCGCTATTGATCAGTGTGATGGTCTGTTGGCCATAAAGTACTATCTAGACCAGAGACCGTTGAAATTTATGAGGCATAGTCAAATGTTGATGGAATTTGTCCAATTCTGCTTGACTAATAATATTTTCCTTTTCCAGACAGAACTGTTCAGTCAGCTATCAGGAACTGCGATGGGCACCTGCTTCGCCCCTAGCTATGCGAACCTGTTCGTAGAATGGTGGGAGGAGCAGGTGGCCTGGGGGGCAGATAATGCATCATGGACCCGCAATCTTATCAGTTGGTATCGTTTCATAGACGATTTATTTATCGTCTGGAATGGCACAACGGAGAGTGCTAAACAGTACATGGGGAGACTGAATGAGAACAGTGTAAACCTGGAATTCTCAGGTGAGGTGAGTCAAAACACTGTTAATTACCTCGATGTGACCATCTATGTAGAGGGAGGAATACTCAAAAGTAAACTCTTCCGCAAACCCACAGCGGGCAATAGTATCCTGAGAGCCACCAGCAGTCACCCTGTCAGTCTTGTCAAGAGTATCCCCTATGGGGAATTTCTCAGGATAAAGCGTAACTGCACGGACGATGAGGAATTTCAGAGGGCAGCTAGCCAATGTATAGAACGTTTCAAGATGAGAGGATATGGGGAAGAACTCCTCATTGATGCCTATAAAAGAGCCAATTCCACACACAGGGACGATCTGTTCAAAAGCAAAGACAAGAAAACATCAGACAAGAGTTGGGGTAAATTTAGGCTTATAACTACCTTCTCCCAGGATGCCGCTTTTTTGAATAAAACCTTGAAGAAAAGCTGGCATATCTTACAGACAGATCACTTACTTAAAGACGATCTACCTACTAATCCCCTGATTACATATCGAAAGGCACGTTCTATCAAGAATGATTTGGTGCAGAGCCATTTGAATGATTCCCCTAAGACTAACGCTTTTGGTGAAATCTGCGGTTTTTTCCCTTGTGGGAAGTGCAAGGTGTGCAAGTTTAGTAAAAGAGTACGATCTTACACAATCCCCAATACAGGGATACAACGTAGGATCAACAAATTCATAACCTGCTCGACACCATACTGCGTGAACTGCCTTATATGCCCTTGTGGGATGCGGTACATCGGAAGCACAGTAAACCCACTGAAGATGCATGTTCTAGAGCACATGCGCGCTATTGCCAATTTCGATGAGGCGTACCCGGTGGCGCGCCATTTCGATCTAGCACATAAGCGCAATAGGGATCAATTGAGCATTTTTGGCCTGGACCATGTACCACTGAACCCGAGAGGAGGGGACAGGCTTGTCCGACTCCGTAGACTTGAGTCCAGGTACATAATTGATCTGCAAACCAAGATGCCATTGAGTATGAATATACATGAAGAATTGTCATCTCATCTGGGGGAGTAGATGCCACCAGCTCACCTACAGTATTGTCTTGCTTAGGTACCTATGTCAACTATGAACTGGAAGCTATATGTGTATTTGACTTTGTATTCTTTTAGACACACTTAGGTGATGACCTGGATTGTTGTTTTGTTGATCTATTCTGTATGTATTTACTTGCTTTTGCTACACTATTTACCTTGGTTTGCCGTACTTTCATTATTTATGAATTTAGGCATATGATCTTCTTGATTTGATTCATTTTCACGTATAAGAGCTCGAATTGGATAGTAATTATTCTTGCTGCATATGCTATTGACTATGATGCTAGGTTTTGTGATTGTTGCTTATGTCTTTGTTTTGATTTATTTTAATATTGTTTAGTATGCATAGAGTCTCCGTAATTGGGCACTAGTTGCATAGGAGTGAGGGTCCTCCTTGGTTCAATGATTGAACCATTAGCCTTTTTAGCCCATCCAGGGCTTGAGGGCTACACGAGTACAATATTTTTTCTGTAATTAATTTTTTCTGTGATTTTCTAGGGAATAAGGAAAGAGCTTATGAATTTTCAGCCTGTTTGTTTTGGAGAGGCGCAGAACATTTGTGTTTCATTATATTTATGATGTTTTGTAGGATTTATTAGCCCATCCAGGGCGTAATCATTTTGTGCCAGCCTAGTCATTTACTGTGATATTTAGACACTCCAATATGGCGCCCATGCTCCTTTTCCTTCCCCTTAGGTATGTCCTATGTTTATTTCTATGATCCTGTTACATTTAAATGTTGACGTCTCTGCCGGTTCGGTAAACTTAGAGAAAGGTTCCGACCGAAACACGTGAGTTTGCTGTGTAAAATACAGTTTTGAAAACGTACCTCCGTGAGTGCTTCCTTTCTTCCTGCGGAAGATTTCGCTTTTGGGGAGGTGGAGCAGTATTTGATTTGCAAGTGCACCCTCGCAACGGAGGCACCCGCCTGGGAGTGCGGCGCTTTGGTGCTTTTTGAGCTGCAATATATATATATATATATATATATATATATATATATATATATATATATATATATATATATATATATATATATATATATATATATATATATATATTACCTACTGGCGGTCACCAGTAGGTAGTTATAGTTAGGATTATTTTCAATAGGGAAATTGCAACATTCTATTGTGAATAACTATGGCGCCGGTTGAGGAATCTGCCTAGAAATTTCCTCAAATTTGCCTCGCGCCGCTCCGGTCCTTCCCTGAAAGTTTGGGGGGGATTCGTCAAGCGGGGGTCGAGAAAAAAGGGGGGGTCCCAAAACGTGTTTTCCCCATGTTAATTTCCATAGGGCGGTCGACCTCACTTTTAGCCCGAGCGGCTGAATGGATTTCCACCAAACTTGGCAAAATTGTAGGGACTGGTAGCCCGATGTGCCTTTGCTATGTCTCAAGATATGTGCTCCAGTGGATTTTGAGTAATTTAGGTTCAAAAAAATATATATATCTATAAGCGCCCCGGTACGTGCACCGGGGCGCTAACCAGCGCACTACGCGAGTTCGCGCGCGGAAAGCTGATTGGCTCTTGGGTGTCTGTCAACATTCCAAACAGTCCGGAGCGGCCGCCATCTTGTGTCTCGGTAGGATCGAGACACAAGAGGTGGCAAAAACAAAGGGGGAAATGAACATAAGGGGGCAGAGTAGACCCCCCCCCGACCCCCTAGGTTTGATGTGGGGGCTATAAAAGGGCCCCGCGGGGCAAAAATAAATAAAAAAAATTCGATTTGCGCGGGGGGAGCGCCCGGAACGCGCACCGCGGAGCGTACCGGGGAGCGTACCATGGGGAAAAAAGAATGATAGAGTTTTTAAAAATGTAGCCTTTTTTTATAATTTGGAGGTAGTTCTAAAAAGAACTGTTTTTTTTCTTCTTTTTGTTGTTTTATATTTTTTTTAATGTTTTTTTGAACATTTTGTACTTTTTTTGGCTTTTATGAACTATTTTATATTTTTTTTGTTACTTTTATGGGGAGACACAAAAAACAGGGAATTGAAAATGGCTCAACAGGAGCAAAAAAAATCAGGAAAAAATTATGTATTTTTGGGGCATTTGCGGTTGTCACCAGCACGGTTGATGAGCGTTATGCTTTGCTCACCATAGGTGATGGTCTTACCACAAAAATTACAAGAGATCTTGTATTGCCCAAACTTTGATTGAATGTTTGGGACCATCTCCCTTGTCTCTGGTCCCAATGGAGTGGGTTGCTTTCTTTTGGAGGTGCTGGGTGAAGATTGGGGAGGGTTACTGGCCAGTTCTCTCACCTCTGCGGCAGCATAGTTGTTGGGATGATTGCGCTGCATTTGCCGAATGATGGTGTTATTGCCAAATGAATATTTCTTATTAGGGTTCCCCCTTGAAAGTTCAATGCCACAGATTTGGCAAGTCACCTTTGGCGCATTCACTTTCTTCTTGCCCTCTGGGATGGAAAAAAACTCCCATACAATGTGCTGCTTTGGTCTATATGGGGTATTGTCTTCTGGCAGCCACCTCCTCCCCTCCTCCTCCTCCTCCTCCTCCTCCTCCTCCTCCTCTTCTTCTTGACCACCAATCGGATGTTGTGGTGGTCCTCTTGGTGATGGTGGTGGTGGTGCAGATGCTCCAGCTGCTGCTGCTACTGTAGCCATTTTAAAGTACAAAATATTACTCAAAGATCTCCAAACAGGTCTTCCTCAGTCAAAGGACAAAGTCAGAATAAGGAAAAAAGGTGGGGGCTTTCATCATTTGGAAAAAAAACCTGTCCTCAACCAATGAAAAGTGTTATTTTCAGGTCACATGACCGGGGCTTTCATCATTTGGAAACCGAAACTGTTCTGCACCAATAAAAAGTGTTATTTTCAGGTCACATGACCCGACGCGCTTACGCAACGTGCCCCTGGGCGCGCCGCGTAAGTGCGTCGGATGCTTACGTTGCGCGATCGTATTCGCTCGAGTGCTTCCGGGTGCGCTTACGCCGTGCGTATCACGCGGACGTGGCTACGCGATACGTCACGATGATGTTTTCGTTCGCGGCAATACTGTGGTTTCCGGTGCGCACACCGGGGAACGCACCGGGAGCGCACCAGGGCAAAAAAAAAATTGTATTATATAAATATACAATATAGGATTCATTATAAAAAATATTACATTTCATAGGTTTGAGGCCCTATATATAGTTTGGAATTAGCATTTAAAAAACCTATGAAATTCACTGAAAAAAACATAGGTTTCACACCAGTTATAGTTAGGAATTAGCATTTAAAAAACCTATTAATTTCACTGAAAAAACCATAGGTTTCACACCAGTTATAGTTAGCTGGAAATTTTACTGACATAAAACCATAGAAATTCCGACGTTATAGTTAGTTGGACTCACTATAACAAGCGTGCCTGCAATGCACTGCTGATGACGTCACATATTACATCACTCATGACATCGTCAGTGACATCACTCATGACATCACTTATGACACCATCCTTGTGACAGAGTGACAGACCTCCTTTTAGTGTAATGTAACCCTTGAAACACATATTCAAAAATAGAAACTAACGTTTTCAAAAAAATGGAGATACCCATACCAGTTACAACAACCAATTCAGTAATTCCACCATCTATATACACATCTACTCATCCACCAACAGTTCTATATAGTCACTCATACATATTCTCACTCATCATATGTAGTGATACATCTATACATCCTGTTATACACCGACAGTCATCCAAAAGTTACTCACACACATACTCACACATGCAAACAAACTATTGAACATCCATTTATTTGCATATACAACTATATACACACTACCTCCTTACTTCTAAGGAAACTTACACATACTTACTCTCTAAAACAATCACTTATAGAAACACATACTTATTTAAACATGAACTCTTACAATCTCTTACTCTCACATATACTCACTTATATACATCAAAACTCACATACACTAGATTAAAATATATGTCGTTACTAAAAAAGACAATAGTGAGACAGTCATTCACTCACTAACACACACATATACACACTCATCCAACCATACAGTCCTGCACATATGCTGTCTCAAAAACACATACAAACAGTGAGTCAGTCACCAACCCATGCAGCCACTTATACACAAAGTGAAACACTGATACATATATTTCAATATTTAAAAGTTACTCGCTAATATATGTATTCAATAACATACACTTACTAAGGCAGTTAACCAATCATTTAAAAAAAAAAAAAACATTCATTTACACACTTATTTAACCATTTATTCTTCCATCAACCTTTACAAATACATATATAAAACATATTGATTTTTCAGAAAGACACACATTCACTGGCTGGTGTCATCAGTGATGTCATGAGTGATGTCACTGACGATGTCATGAGTGATGTAATATGTGACGTCATCAGCAGTGCTTTGCATGCGCGCTTGTTATAGTGAGTCCAACTAACTATCTGCCAGATTCATCAAAGACCCGTTTTGCGAGTCTGTAATAGCGATTCATAAGGAATCGCTATTACAGACTCGCAAAACGGGATTCATGTAGGAATCGCTAAATAAATTGCGATTCCTACACATTCCTTATTTGCGATTAGCAAATTGCTAATCGCAAATAAGGAATAACTCCCCATTCAATCCTATGGGCCAAAAGGCCCATAGGAATGAATGGGGAGTTGTTCCTTATTTGCGATTAGCAATTTGCTAATCACAAATAAGGATGCGATTTCAAGGGTGCTAGGGGTGTCCAAAGGACACCCTGTAGCACCCCTGAAAGGTAATCTACATTGGTGTTGCGCACACACATGTCCAAAGGACATGTGTGTGTGCAACATGCAACTTAGAAAAATGCTTTTAAAATCATCAAGTTTTCGCTATTTACCACGAGGTTTGACCTCGGGGTAAATAGCGGCCCGAAATTGCGATTTCGCAATTTGAAAATGGATGATGAATTGCATTTAAGGAATCTCAAATAGATATTCCTTAAATGTAATTCCTTGCAAATTTGCGAATTCGCTATTACCGATTTTTGCATTTGGGATGATGAATCCCAAATGCAATAATTGCGCTCGCAAAGGGCCAGATTCTGAGAATCTGGCCCTTTGCAAGCGCAATTCACCTGCATAAATCTGGCTGTAAAACGTTGGAAGTTCTATGGTTTTATGTCAGTAAAATTTCCAGATAACTATAACTGGTGTGAAACCTATGGTTTTTTCAGTGAATTTAATAGGTTTTTTAAATGCTAATTCCTAACTATAATTGGTGTGAAACCTATGGTTTTTTCAGTGAATATATATATACACACACACAAATGTCTCGAAGGGGGGAGCAGGCAGCAAGCTGGTGCTGGCGGCAGGTTAAGGACAAGCCTGCATAAATATGTTTTAGCAAAACAATAAATTACGCCGCACTCCTCCTGAGTAGTTTGAAAAGCAGGTTTATTGACCCATTTCCATCTCGCACTCCTGAGATGGCCGACCAAACGCACATGAACAGTTAGAAGTGCACATAGCACTCCTTCTTCCCCCTCCCATGACCCATGACCCAGGACCCTGCCCCAACCCTCCCAGCACACGCTGGGCCAGAGCTAGAAAATGAAAAAAAACGATGATAGAACATCGTTTTATTATTCACCTGCTGACTCTGAGCCAGTGTGGCGATACTCCTCCGCCATTGCGGAGGAGCTACCCCTGATGTTCACCAGGCTTGACAAAGGGGATTGGGGTGCAGCTGCTGATGCATCCAGAGAAAGAGCAGTGCCTACAGGACATCCAGCAAAAGGGGAACAAGGAGGTAACACACAAGGCAACTCTGTAATTTGACTGAGTCACAGTAAATCACCCAGTAGAGGAATGGGAGCAAGCAGACAAGAGGTTGATTTCACTACTGTAGATCAGTCCAGGACCCAGGTATGGGCCACCCCAGGGCATATAGACAGCAGAGAATGACGCCCTACTACTACCCTTGAAGGTGTGAGACACACTGCGGAACAATTGTCTAGGAAGAATTTCTCTTCTCCCCATTCAAGCAAATCTGATGATGATGGCCCTTCCTCTTCTGCCCTTTTTTCCTTGAGAGACAATCCCGCATCTGGGTGTAGAGTCATAGTCCGTGTCCCTTCAACCTCTCCAGATTTAATGACTAGTAGGAAACTAGTCCCTATCACAGAGAAGCTCTTCTTAGTTCTGAACAAAATGGCGGATTTTGTTTGAAGAATGCCTATTTAACTGGGCAGATGTGAATCAGTTACTGAGGTTGGTGGGGCCGAGCAAGATGGGAGACAGGTTGGAGGAGAAATCATCAAAGTAGAGGGCTGCCCCTGGTAATGAAGGATAGTTGAGCGCAGCAAAGGATGCATTGTTGGACGTCACTGAGGATGTGTGCTCAGTGAAAACTGATTCGAATAATATCTCAAACTGAAAGCAACAAAACGGGCAAAAGCACTGGCCAATTATTTGGACAGACTGAAGGATGTGTTTGAAAGAAATTCGAGGATAGCCCGTCCTACAGAAATGGGTCATAAACTGTAAGTGCTGCTTTTATGAAAGGATTGTCACAGAATGTTGTGAGTCAGTTAATGACCATCTGCATCAAATGGTGTACTGAAACGCTTGCCAAACTGGTGATGCCGCTAACCATTCTGTGACATTGCAAAACAGAAAGAAAGAGAATGTAGAATAGAAACTAATGTTCCTGAAATTGCAGAACATGCAGAAAACTGTTAAGGAAGTGGGAGGGGGAGCCCCAAAAAGGAAGGAACAAAAGGGAGATGCCAGGGGTAGAACAAAGATTTGGGAGAGGCAATGGAAGGGGTGAGGAGCAGCTCTGCGAGATTGAGAGTAATGTTTTGTTTGCTGGCAGCTGAGACATCGGAAACAGAACTGTCCCAGCAATGTGCGTAATGCACCAGCCCTCCTTGCTCAATCTATGTTGTATCAGTTTACTCAAAACGTATTCTGAATTTCAGGACAGCCCAAAAGGTTCAGATTGTCCAGCAAATACCTTAATCCCAATAGATTAAAAGGGACCCCATGTAGATTGTGTCATTAATGATGAGCACACTACTTGTCTCAATGACAATGACTTAAGTCACTTAGCAATAAAAACCTCTGTATTTCCCACTTTACCTCTCTCGGGCACATTAATAGATGCAGTCTGTATTTCTAACCAACAGGTTCCTTACTTTATTTCTAACCCCGAAACCTTATTTCCATAGGACCCATTAATGATAAACATTCCTTTTGCTCAGCCCAATTTAGCCAACTAATCTTTCAGACATAGGGCCTTATTATGAGTTTGGCGGTGCGGGAACGGGCCTCCATGCCAGCACCCTGCTCCCGCACTGTCAAAGCTGTAATTATACCGTCCGCGGGATTCCAACTATAATCCAGGTCCGGCGGTCCTATTGCGGCTGGTCCACGGTGGTGCCTTTTTAACACCTTGGCTGCTGGCAGTTTTCCCGTCCTGTGCTGAAATATTCTGATCCCCCTTTTTCATGACGAGCTCAGCTCGTCATCAGCACACGCCACCCGTGGCTGATGACGAGCTGAGCTCGTCATCAGCATCGAAGGGGTTAAAGGCTCATAGGAGAGCCGTAACAGGCATGGCAATGGGGGTGAACAGTCACAATATCGAATTTTTAATATCAAATTGGCAAAATATCGAGTTTTAAATATCGAGTGGACATAATATCGAGTAACATAAATATCGAAATTTATGTATGAAATATTGATTTTCATAATATCGAAGTTAGTAATATTGACAGGCATAATATAGTTGTTAAAAATATAAAAAACATTTATAGTGTTTTAAGTGTTAGTATATGTGTTAAAAGTATGTATTATTTTTGTAAAGTATGTTTGCATTTTTTTTAAAGTAATTAATTTTATGTTATTACATTTTTGCGTAATTTAATTCCGTAGTGGGTTGTGGGTTTATAGGGGAATAGGGTGGGAAGTAATTTAATTATAATAAATTAAATATAAATTTTTTAGGAATTAATAATAATTTTTAATTTTATTTTGCGTTTTAGTTCTGTAGCGGGTTGTGAGTTTATAGGGGAAAAGGGTTAGAAATAATTTAATTGTAATTAAGTCATTATTTATTTTTATTTATTAGTATTGATAAATAAGTTATTGTTAAATAATTATTAATTGGTCATTCATTTTTATCAATTGATAATTCATTTTTATTAATTGATTAATTGATACTTATATTAATTGTATTAATGTATTATTCGGAGCTGGTTGTGGGTTTATAGGGGAATAGGGTGGGAAGTAATTTAATTGTAGATAAGTAATTATTTATTTGTATTTATTGGTATTGATAAATAATTTATTGTTAATTAATTATTAATTGGTAATTATTTGTATTAATTAGTAGTTAATTTGTATTAATTGATAATTATATTAATTGTATTAATTTATTATTTGGAGTGGGTTGTGGGTTTATAGGGGAATAGGGTGGGAAGTAAGTTAATTGTAATTAAGTAATTATTGAAAATATTTTTGTGTATTGATAATTAATTTACTGTTAAATAATTATTAATTGGCTTTTTGTATTACTTATTAATTTTTGGTATTGAAAATTAATTTGTTAATTAATTATTACTAGGTAATTATTTTTTACTAATTAATATGTATTGGTATTTATAATTAATTAATTCTTAAAGAATTTTAATTGGTAATTATTTTTAATAATTTTTTATTGGTATTGATAATTCATTATATATATTGAATTATTAAATCATGACTTTCCCCAATGTTTCACTCACTGGAGTGGGAATAATAATTTTTAGCCCTACGCTATCCAACACTTTCCCTTGTTGCACTCTCTGGAGTGGGAACAGTAATTTTTACCGTCCCTCTATCCAACACTTTCTCTACTGTTACATTTGCTGGAGTGCGAATAATAAATTATTCATACCCGCTACCCAACACTTTCCCTTCTCTTGCACTCACTGGAGTGGGAATAGCAATTTTTTACCCCTACACTATCCAACACTCTCCATACTGTTGCAATATCTGGAGGGAAATAGTAATTTTTACCCCCGTGCTATCCAACACTTTCCCTACTCTTGCACTCTCTGGAGTAGGAATAGCAATTTTTACCTACCCGCTATCCAACACTTTCCCTACTGTTGCACTCACTGGAGTGGGAATAGTAATTTGTACACCTGCGCTAACCAACACTTTCCCTACTGTTGCACTTTCCGGAGTGGGAATAGAAATTTTTACCTACCCGCTATCCAACGCTTTCCCTACTGTTGCAATCACTGGAGTGGGAATAGAAATTTTTACCTACCCACTATCCAACACTTTCCCTACTGTTGCACTCTCTGGAGTGGGAATAGTCATTTTTACCCCTACACTATCCAACACTTTCCCTACTGTTGTACTCTCTGGAGTGGGAATAGTAATTTCTACCCTCCCGCTATCCAATGCTTTCCCTACTGTTGCACGCACTGGAGTGGGAATAGCAATGTTTACCCCTACACTATCCAACACTCTCTCTACTGTTGCACTTTCTGCAGTGAGAATAGTAATTTTTAACCACACGCTATCCAACACTTTCCCTACTCTTGCACTCTCTGGAGTGGGAATAGCAATTTTTACCTACCCGCTATCCAACACTTTTTCTACTGTTGCACTCACTGGAGTGGGAATAGTAATTTGTACACCTACGCTAACCAACACTTTCCCTACTGTTGCACTCTCTGGAGTAGGAATAGTAATTTTTACCTACCCGCTATCCAACGCTTTCCCTACTGTTGCACTCACTGGAGTGGGAATAGTAATTTTTACCTACCCATTATCCAACACTTTCCCTACTGTTGCACTCTCTGGAGTGGGAATAGTAATTTCTACCCTCCCGCTATCAACACTTTCCTTACTGTTGCACTCACTGGAGTGGGAATCATAATTTTTACCCTCCCGCTATCGAACACTTTCTCTACTGTTACATTTGGTGGAGTGCGAATAGTAAATTATTCCTACCTGCTATCCAACACTTTCCCTAATGTTGCACTCACTGGAGTGGGAATAGTATTTTTTACCCCTACGCTATCCAACACTTTCCCTACTGTTGCACTCTCTGTAGTGGGAATAGTAATTTTTACCCCTACGCTATCCAATACTTCCCCTATTGTTGCACTCACTGGAGTGGGAATAGTAATTTTTACCCCTACGCTATCCAACACGTTCCCTACTGTTGCACTCTCTGGTGTGGGAATAGCATTTTTTACCTACCCGCTATCAAACACTTTCCCTACTGTTGCACTCACTGGTGTGGGAATAGTAAATTTTACCCTCCCGCTATCCAACACTTTCCTTACTGTTGCACTCACTGGAGTGGGAATAGTAATTTTTACCCTGCCGCTAGCCAACGCTTTCCCTTGTTGCACTCACTGAAGTGGAAATAGTAAATGTTACCCTCCCTCTATCCAAAACTAATATGTTTAATATTTTTTAATATTATTAAGTAAACATATATATGTATTAAAAAATAAAAATGCATGTTTATTTATTTATTTTCATGACATTCATTATTTATTAATTTTAAGGCTATTTAAGTATTTTTAAGTATGTTTTACTTAATTATATTAGCTATTTCATTACTTTTAAGACATTTAAAAAAATGTGATACTTTTATAAACTATATTATTTACAATGATATTTTGGATTTGATATTTTTGTACTTACCTGTTTGCAGATTGGAAGTCAATATTCTGGCATTCTGTATTTTTTCATCGATTTTTTGGCAGGTCGATATTTTGCTCCTGGATATTCTGTCAGTGATTCAGAAATGGGATGCCATTGCAGGTTCCTGCAGGGCATGGATTATCAAGTCCATGCCCTGCAGGAACTGAGGGTGCATGCAGACAGGGGGGGCACACCATGTCCCCCTGCATGCATCCCCTGGCGCAGAGGCAACAGGGGCACTGTAGAGCCCCCTTTGTTTCCTTTCCACCACACTTATCATGCTGGGCTCACTGCCATGAAAACTGGGGCAGAGAGGAAACTCATAATTTGCTTGGTGGTGATGCAGCAGCCTCGCCAAGCATGTTGTGGCCTCAAAACCGCTACAAAACTGCAAGGGATCTCTGATTTCTGGCGGTTTCCATGGTGGTAATGCAGTCCAAACACCCAAGTCGTAATGGAGCAGTCGAACTGCTGGTGCGGGGGTGCCAACATCGCCACTTTTTTTTTTTTCATTTTTCAAAAACCTTTATTGAAGAATTTCAAATCAAGTACAGTACAAGGGCAGCAGGTAAATGTAAAGTAATACATTAGAAGCCAGTACAAGCAGGAAACGGAGAGTGCAGCAGACAACCACGTGAGTATACCAGCGCAAGAGCCCATTACAAAGACATCATACCATGTAGGAGAAGCCTTCCCCACCCGCTTCTGTGTGAAATGTGAGAAACATGCAGGGGCCTAATATAGGGGCGGGGAGGGCCTGCACTGAACAGCACCGATGGCTGCCGCGGGCGGCGAGCTGCCAGGGAGCTCAGGAGAGGCAGTGCCGCTTAGGGGGGAGCGGGAATGAAGGTAGGTCACCAGGAGACCCCAAATGTCAGCTGGCCCTGAATTTGAGGGCATTAAATTCTAAAACTCCGATAGCAGAGTCTGACAGCATGAGACGTTCTCCAGCTAAACGTTAACCAAGGAAGCAGGCTTTAATCCCCAGCACATGACAACCCTGTGACGGGCCAAGACTAGCAGCTTAGCAATTAGGCAGCAGGAGGCGTCTTGGCAGTATTTCACAAAGCCCAGGAGGCACAGCATGGGATCAGGGAAAACTGAAGCGCAAGTTATAGCTGGCATTGTTGAACAAACGCTTTGCCAAAATTTGCGACCCTAGGGCACAGCCATGCCAGATGTGTAAAGTCAGTGAAACCAACAGAGGCTTGGGTCTGGTTATTGCCTGGCCTAGACCACTCTAACTAAATGAACAACAATAATGGGCAGGTTAATGAATTCAATCTATTACCACCACCCCTAGCCAAAAATCCTAGGCGGGTAACATTTTCATTTTGATCATTTTTACCTATTTACACGTATTTTTACAATCCAATATGTGCGAAAACAAGACACTGTTATCAAAAAGACAGTATACACCATTGACACAAATACATATTACAAATAAATGCAAAAATGAAAAACATTCATATAGACACCATATAAACATAGGAGGTGAGGGGGATGCCTCCAAATATCACATACATGGGGCACCAGTCCTACTATTGATATACATAAACAAGTGGCCAATAAATAGTTTCAATTATGTTACTTGCTCGAACGTCGGGAACAAGCACCAGTAGACCCGGAAGTGTGGAGCAGAGACCGCCGGTTTGAAGTAAGTTTGCGCGTAGATCCCGGCCCTAGCATTCAGTGTGGCAATACTTTTGTCGGAAAATAAATTGACAGCCCTTCCCGCTTGTCTTCTCAGAATCAATTGGTAAAGGATTCACCCATTGAACATGACGGCAGCCAGGTTGGACAGAAACCTGCGGCCATGAGACATGTAGAGGTATCTCCTTTGCCTTTCATGTGTTTAAAAATCTCTGCAACAGCATTGAAAATCTTTTCAGAAACTTAGCGTCCGTATAGTTTTATGCAGAATCAAGTAAAGACAAGATACGTCCATCAGGAATTGAGGCAGCCACGCCGCATCTGAACTAGCAGGGATAAGAAGTTCAGAGGTATCTTTCTCTGCCCACTATTTGCATAAGATTGGTAATGCAGAATGAACCTGAACTCACAAGTCTGCCATTGTCATTTACAGCGCAGCTCCGCTCCCTGTTCAGCACATTGCGACTTACTAAAGAAAATAAGGGTCCAGGGACACAAAAAAGAAACGAGGGTCAAAGGTACATGCCTACTTTTGACTTGATAAAGAATTACAAGAGGGAATGCCCACAATTACATGAACTGATGTGTGTCTTTATTCTATTTTTAGTTTTAGATATCCTCCGGCCTACCACAAATGGTAGACAAGCAGAACTAAAAAGAAAATACACAGGTATTTCTAGATATTGTAGGTTGAGTCTGAGTACATTTGAGCATAATTTAATAAATCCCAACTTACACCAATCTTTACTGTTGTAGGCTATCTCCAGTCCATGTCCTGAGGAGAACCCCTGAACATCTAAGGGTTCGAAACGCGTTGACTCTACACTGGAACTAGCATTACAATGGGTGTTGCAGGAATACAGTATAAATTAATTTTTCCCTGCTATTAGACACCTTTAAAAAAGTTTCCAGTGTAGTTGACAGGCAGGCTTAGGGGTGGTGGTAATAGATGCGCAAAGTCTGCAGCAGGTGCGCCGCAGCGCATACAGGTGTCATGCGGTAAGAGCTCCAGCTTGTGGAGCTGGGCCGGGGTGCGGTATATCCTATGCAGGAACTTAAAGTGTACCAGATGAAGCCAGTAATTAGGTGACAGCTTCTTCATCTGGTTACAGCAATAGAGCCAGTCTGCTCCAACACTGCCACCTTGGCTACGGCGGTCTGGTGGATTGCCAAGCTCAAAAAAAGGCCCATAGACATTCTGTGCAAACTAAATTGCATTGTATTTTCTAATCTGGATACACTCAGTCAACAAGAAAAAGGAAGGGCTCACACTATTGTGTGAGAGCACAAATCGTATAAGTAATGCAAACTAAGCTGCCATTTCTCCTGATTTAACTAAATTACTTTACCAGGTACCATCCACATTGTAGTCCAAAAGGGTCAATGAAGTGGGGTTCATTGTGATCAATGGAACCAGTGAAGGTGAAGGCCAGCTCTCTAAAGAAGCAACCAAAAATACCCCAGCACCCCATATAATGCTAGGCGGAGGAAGAGTACCACCTTGTAATAGCAGATTTCATTAGGCAAGTTTTATTATATAATGTTGGTAGATATAAAACCCTGATTCTACTGATAGGCAAGGCAGGAAAAGCCATTTGTACAGGTTCGTACAGGTTATTAGGGCCATTATTAATATGTTAATCCCAGGTTTTTCCTGTGATCCTCCAGCCGCCACTATCTTTGACTTGCATTCCCTCAAACGACCAATGGCTTACAGCGATTTACCTTGTTCCGGTTTCTTCTCAATTACCATACATGAGGAAAGTCGGTATCTTTTCTCGTTCACATTCTGAGTGTTTCAAATTCCATGGCCATGTCTTCTGCAATAATTTACAGAGTCCCCTTTTCTCAGGTCCTAAAGAAGGATCAAGACACTTTGATTTTCCCTGGGGTTCTACTTTAGTCCAATATGTTGATGATCATCTTTTGGCATCTGTTACTCTAGGGCATTGCAAGTAGGACTCCTATTTTCTCACCGAATTGGGTAATTGGTTGAGGGGAATGGAAGCTCCAATCAGGCAACAACCACAATGTTTGTCAGAGTGAACCACAAGGCTCAGTAAATTAACATGTGCTTAACCCTCTGGTAGCTTGGTTCAAAAGCAGTCAGGCTTGACTTGGAGGCAATGTGTGAGAAACGTATATGAAATAAAGTGAAAACACAACACAAGAAAAATCCAAAACCATTTAAGAAAAATAGAGAACATTTTAATGAATAAAAATGACACCAAAATAAATTAGATCCAATTGGAAGAATGGGAGTTATGAATTTTTACAGCTTCTAGAACAAAATAGCACCTAAAAGATCAAAGGTTCAACTGCGGGGGGACTTGGCCAAAGCCAATAGGTAATGCCGACCACGATGGAGTGCAGGTTAGATACACGAGGTGGATTGGGCCTAGTCTCGGCTTACCTTCAGACTTGGAAGACATTTTAAAGAAAGATTCCTGGGAAGGTAAGTTCAGCGTGACATGACAGCAGGCAGTGTCTGAGGAGGTGGAAGTCAAAAACCTCCAGTGCGGCAAAGCTGCAAGACGTAGCCGAAGAGGGCTTCATGAGGTCCATCTGAACAGAATGTGGTACTCCAGAGAAGAATGTAGCAGGAGTTACTGTAAAATAAGGATGACCTGTGATGCAATTGTTCTGTATGTTTTAATAAAATTAATAATATGCATTATCCTACAAACTTGCGCGAATAAAGGCACCGCCAATACCTGTCCGCTGGTTGTGGTTGAGGATGATGAGGACAGTGGTAGTGAAGATGTGAAAACAGAAATGTTGAAACAGCTTGTGATTGAATTGCTGTAAATAGGTTTAGCATCCCGCAAAAAAGGGGAGGAGCTGCAAACACATTTCAATTGCTTTAATGTCGATGTCTCTTTGCATCCTCAATATCACAACATGCACTGATATTTTAAAATTAAAATAAAAAATGAATGTTTTTTTCTTATTAACTCGAAGTGCCCTTAAGGATAAATATGACAGATGTTCCTTGGCTCTAGTAGGGCTAGAGGTCATTTTATTCAAAGTAGTACATTTGCATATTATTTGCATGACGTAGTCTCACTTTCTAAATTGGCAACTATAAGTGCAATTTTATGAAATGAATGAAGTCATAAGTGTGTTCATGTATTGTATCTTTCTATGTCTCAAGGACGTTTTTCATTTGCTCTATGAGAAAATACTGCCACCTGTTCATGTTTTGCTGAATGTAACACGTTTCTGTGTTTGCGTTCCATAGGATTGCATAGAAGGAGAAATGTGTATAAACTGTTCAACATTGCATGTTGTTCGCATTATATGCCCCAATGACCCATTTTGGATAAGAACTTGGGTCGGCTAAAATGAAAATAGTCTCTTGACTATTTGCTATGCTGTTTGCTACTTTTGCATTAACTGCACATTAGACTTTTCACTTCTCGAAATATTGTGTTTAGCATAGGCATGGGTGGGACATTATTAACCAAAGGCTTGGAAATTAAAAAACGTATTCCAGTGCCTTGGTTGAATTTCCTCCATCAGAGAAAGGATGGCAGGTCCATTGTGGTCAAGGCATTCTCCCATCATTTCTATCCCAACAGCCTCTGATAAAAATCCCAATCCTAGAGAATGGCGTTATGGAGTTTGCATGCATCATCAATTTTGAATTGCACCTTTTAGTGTCTGGCTTCAGAGATTAAAGCAAAGAATTAGGTAGAAGAGAGGACATGTTTCCAAACACTTTTCTAGAAGGTATGGGGTTGTATGCAATAGTCATCCTAACTGTTGAGCAATCTCAATTGAGAGTCCACAATTTTTGTTTGAAATAAAACTGATCGGGTACTAGAAACAAATATTTCAAGAAGAGTCCATTGGCAGGAGTTAGGAATGTTGGCACAGTATTAAGGATACAACTGATTCATCAAAAAGCAGTTGAAACTGTGTTAACCACCTGTGAGAAGCCAGGTCAGTATATGGTGCGCACTTATGTAAGTGTAGACCCTTGCACTAACACACAAGATGATGGACGGAATGTTGCACAATGGCAAAACTTTCACCCCCAGTCACAGATTTGGGTTTAATCCATCGTTATTTTGCTCACCAAGCCACCCCAGTTCAGACATAGCCATATGCAAATCAGTCTTGACCCTGTGCCTCATGGGAACAGTCCAACGTACAAGATGATGGACGGAATGTTGCACAATTACCAAAACATTCACCCCAGTCACAGATCTAGGTTTAATCCATCGCTATTTTGCTCACCAAGCCACCCCAGTTCAGACATGGCCATATGCAAATCAGTCTTGACCCTGTGCCTCATGGGAACAGTCCAGACCGAACTGCCAAGCCATGTCTTCCCAGGACCGGAATCAAGCATCCTATGACCGGTTTCTGGCTATCAGCCGTCTTCAGCCAGGATATCTTGACTCCAGTGGGGTAGTGAGAACGGGACCCACGTCTGGGCATACCCTTCCCACATAGGGTGAACAGCAAAACATACAAGATGATGGACGGAATGTTGCACAATGGCAAAACATTCACCCCCAGTCACAGATTTGGGTTTAATCCATCGTTATTTTGCTCACCAAGCCCCTCTAGTTCAGACATATCCCTATTCAAATCAGTCTTGACCCTGTGCCTAATGGGAACAGCCCAGCCCGAACTGCCAGGCCAGGGCCTTCCTGGACTGGAAACAAGCATCCTAGGACCAGTTTCAGGCTGTCAGCCCTCATCAGCCAGGATAGCCAGACTCCAGTGGCATGGAGAGCACTGGACCCACGTCTCGGTATACCTGTCCCACTCTGGGAGACAAATGCAAAAGCAACAATTGATGGACAGAATGCAGAACAATGTCATACATTCACCCCAGTACAGAGATCTGGGCCTAAATCCATAGTTTTTTTGCTCACCGTGCCATTCCAGTTTGGCCCAGCCATATGCAAATGAGTCTTGACTCTGCGCCCAATGGGAACAGCCCAGCCCGAACTCCCAGGCCAGTTCCTTCCTGGACTGGAAACAAGCATCCTAGGACAGGTTTCGGGCTTTCAGCCCTCATCAGCCAGGATAGCTTGACTCCAGTGGCATGTAGAGCACGGGACCCACGTCTGGGCATACACGTCCCACTCGGGGTGACAAGTGCAAAATGCAAAAACAACAATTGATGGACAGAATGCAGAACAATGTCATACATTCACCCCATTACAGAGATCTGGGGCTAGATACATCGTTTTTTTGCTCACCATGCCATTCCAGTTTGGACCCAGCCATATGCAAATCAGTCTTGACCCTGCACCCAATGGGAACAGCCCAGCCCGAACTGCCAGACCAGGTCCTTCTTGGACTAGAAACAAGCATCTTAGGTCCGATGTTCAAGGTTCCCCAAGTACTATCTACTAGGGACTTACAAGGGTACCCCAGTATCCCAAAATGTAAGAGTTACGGACTATAGCCAATTTAGGGAGGAAGCACAGTGACTGGGGTCCTGATTAGCAGGATCCCAGTCAGACTAGTCATAAAACAGTTATGAAAACCGCAATAAGTGGGGGCAATCAGGAAAGCAGATCCTACTTTCCTACACCATCTAAAACAAAGTCCAAGTGTCATTTGGTGGGAAGAACTACTGCAACAGGTGTAATGGTGGGAATACTGATCTATTTCATTATTGGTAAGTTGTCCAGTGGTAAACCGGGCTTGGGGAGAAATCTATTGTTGACTTAAGATAATTTGAAAAGGACTTAACCTGAGACAAATTAAATATTATGGTTATGTCATTGTGACAAAGCATCGTTTCTGAAGGGATTAATGGTATAAAAAGACATCAACACCCAGAACCTGGAAAAGTAAGTCACAATTATTATGGAAGATCTTGGCTCTAGGGGCCAACTTTGTTGTATTTGAAGAGGATTATAAAATAGAGCAGTTTTTCTTGAACTAAAGTGAATTTGGATTTTGGGGAGGTGGGGGGGATTTTTATATAGGAGATGAATCTGTTATTTCTGGTTTAGTAACCTACTTAGGTTATTATTATCTGTACGTCTGTCAGCAACGGGCACCACAAGTTTTTTTTTGAGAAACACCCGAGTACAATTTATGGACTTCTCTTTTGCTTTTAAATTCATTTTACTATTAAACTGATAGTAAATTAAGTCAACAGAAAATGGAAGAGCTGTCAGCGTTATGAGCGAGTCTCGCCAACTTCATCATGAGAGAAAGATTGTGCCACCCAAATAAAGGAGATATTGGAAAAGAACTTGAAAACGGTGAACACCCATAATGTAATTCAAAAGTCACTGAGCGGAGTCCTTTCCATTCCCTCATGCTACCTAGGGCAAACCTGGAGTACTTATCTTTCTCAAGCAAACATGGCAGAGTGTAGTACTTCCAGGCTACGGTGGGAAGTAGTAGTATATCACCTTGTGGTACTCAAAACTCTTTGTCGCGCAAATTTGCATTTTGTTGGGTTTCTCTGCTATCGTACCAGTTCACAATCCGACTCTCCCGGCGTACGCAACTTTTTTGTTTTTTGTCAATCTTTTTTGATTTCTTTCTGGTGACTATCTGCTTCTTTCTCTGCAGCTACACTTCAGCAACCTATACACCAACCCTCCTTTTAAGCTTTTGGTGACTCTCCTCGCCATTTCGCTGAGTCTCCCACAGGAGTTTACTCATGCTGTGGGTGACATCTCTCCTGCAACCTGCAGAGGTGAGTAGAACAAATAGTGCATGATATGTAATGCTTTGGTGCTCCTAGTATCACTGTATCTAATATCAGTCAGTCAAGTATGCTTTATTCGAGGTACAAAAGACTCATAAAAGCAGAACACATATAAAACCATACGTTCATAGCAATAATGTTAAAAACCTATTTACAATCACAGAAATGGTAAAAAATAAAGCTTCAAGACTTCCATTAAAATTCACTATGAAACCACAAAATTCATACAGATACATCTAATATCTATTGTGTCTCACCGTAGGTGGTGGACGAGTCCAGAGAGAGGGTTTGTGTTCTATGCCGTTTGCCAGACCACACCAGTGTTTCCCCCTTCCCTGTTGTTCGCATGGTCTTATGCATACTGCTTGTTTACAGTTAGGTACTTGTGCTCAAGCTCAAGTGGAGGCTCAGGGTCTGAATATGCATTCAGACTAAAGACTGCTGAAAGCAGCACTCAAATCAAAGACATCAGTGTAGCATTTTGCACTGTCAAACCCGAGTCATAAGTACAGTAATGACAGAATTTTCGTCATTCCAGAGACAAGAGCCACATCAATACCTCTATGCCCTAGATTCCTGTTCCTGTGCACTACAAAAGAGTAAGGCAAACAGAGAAAAACTAAAACACATTAAGAACTCAAGTTTCAAGAAGCAGACCATCCGAGATGTGATTTTTCCCTAACCTTAATTGGGCACAGTTTCAGACGGTCTGAAATATTTTTACAAATACTCTGGAAATCAGAGGGGTGAGCTCAAGCGTGCTCGAACCACAGGAGTATAAATTCCACTTCTCCTTCTCGATTCCAGAAGCTTCTAGGGCACCAGCCAGGTCAGAGAACAATAATTTCTTCGCTTTTTGCACACACTTAGCTTGGAAAAAACCACAGGAAGGCATCCTGGTCTCTCTTTTTTATCACCATCCCCATATTACATGTTTTGCTAATTTCCTGAAAGCACTGTTCTGGTGAATTACACAAGAATATGGACTACAGAATATGACTTCTGAGACCTAGGTTGTTTCACTACAAGTTGCAACTATCACAGATGCTATTTCTTTTATTGTACTGATTGGTCAAAGTCCATGTACAACAGAGAGTATTGAAACTTAGTTTTTATTTGGTAATCTCCAGTTCACTCACTCTTCTCTTGCTCGCTCCATTGATTGTGAGCTAGGCAGCATAGGGGAAACTAGTAATTGTGCTAACCTTTATCCAAGGCTACGATATACAACATATACATTTTTGTAGGGTTTTTATAAACTAAATAAAAATATAAAAACATAGCTTTTCTTGCTAAGAGCATGTCAGAAAACAATGCATATGATATACATTAACACGAAATGTGTACACAGTGCTTCATCTACTTCCCTCGCGTATGGGTGCATTGTTGTACCCTATGTGTGGCAGGGTATGCTCAGACGTGAGTCCCTTGCTCACTTTGCCTTTGGATTCAAGCAAGCCGGGCTGAAGATGGCTGGAATGCCAATAACCGGTCCTCGGAAGCTTGTTTCCGGGCCAGGGAAAACATGGCTTGGCAGTTCGGGCTGGACTGTTCCCATGAGGCACAGGGTCAGACTGATTTGCATATAGCCATGTCTGAACTGGGGTGGCAGAGTGAGCTAAAGAACGGTGATGGATTAAACCCAGATCTTTTGACTGGGTGTGAGTGTTTGATTGATTCAGATGCTCCGTCCATCACCACCCCCTTTTGTACCGCTTTTGGCCGCCATAAGTGTGGCAGGGTATGCTCAGACGTGAGTCCCTTGCTCACTTTGCCCTGGATTCAAGCAAGCCGGGCTGAAGACGGCTGGAATGCCAATAACCGGTCCTCGGAAGCTTGTTTACGGGCCAGGGAAGACATGGCTTGGCAGTTCGGGCTGGACTGTTCCCATGAGGCACAGGGTCAGACAGATTTGCATATAGCCATGTCTGAACTGAGGTGGTAGAGTGGGCTAAAGAACGGTGATGGATTAACCCCAGATCTTTTGACTGGGTGTGAGTGTTTGATTGATTCAGATGCTCCGTCCTTCACCACACCCTTTTGTACCGCTTTTGGATGCCATAAGTGTGGCAGGGTATGCTCAGACGTGAGTCCCTTGCTCACTTTGCCACTGGATTCAAGCAAGCCGGGCTGTAGACGGCTGGAATGCCAGAAACCGGTCCTCGGAAGCTTGTTTCCGGTCCAGGGAAAACATGGCTTGGCAGTTCGGGCTGGACTGTTCCCATGAGGCACAGGGTCAGACTGATTTGCATATAGCCATGTTTGAACTGGGGTGGCAGAGTGGGCTAAAGAACTGTGATGGATTAAACCAAGATCTTTTGACTGGGTGAGAGTGTTTGCTTGATTCAGATGCTCCGTCCATCACCACCCCCTTTTGTACCGCTTTTGGCCTCCATAAGTGTGGCAGGGTATGCTCAGACGTGAGTCCCTTGCTCACTTTGCCACTGGATTCAAGCAAGCTGGGCTGAAGACGGCGGGAATGCCAGAAACCGGTCCTCGGAAGCTTGTTTCCGGTCCAGGGAAGACATGGCTTGGCAGTTCGGGCTGGACTGTTCCCTTGAGGCACAGGGTCAGACTGATTTGCATATAGCCATGTCTGAACTGAGGTGGTAGAGTGGGCTAAAGAATGGTGATGGATTAAACCCAGATCTTTTGACTGGGTGTGAGTGTTTGATTGATTCAGATGCTCTGTCCATCACCACCCCCTTTTGTACCCCCTATGGGAGCACAGTCAGAGCAGGATTGAGAACTTGATTGGTAATGTTTGATGTACAATGTAAGGGTATCTATGCCTTCGGCACAATTCCATAAGAGGATCTTTTCACACAAACCTCACACAGCGAGAAGAAACTGCAGCAGTAGTGAAATAGTGTGTTTGTATGTCACAGATTATTCGCCTCGCATTATTAAGGGCTTTGGCTTTATTGGTACAAAACTGTTGCAATCTGTACATACGGTCAGTTGTGCATTATGGGCAATTTTATCTTGTAAATTTATTTTTTACCTATTAAAAATGCTACTACTGTAGCATTTAAAAATATTTTTAAATATTCATTCAGGTCCTCCCACTGCAGTTCGCCCACCGTCTTTATTCCACGATTTATCATCTATATCGTTGTAAACACAAATGCAGTGAATGAATGTGTCATTTTTATTCAATCAAAAAAAGAACATTTGAGATTTTGAAAAGAATTGGCATCCAGCAGCTGAGAATGATTTGACCCTTCCATTAGCTGGAGTCAGTGCCAATTTCTTCTCTGCCTCTTTCTTCCTCCTCCGCAGAGGACCCAGTAATTAAGGGATCCCACGGGCTTCCTTTTTCTCTCACACGTCTAACTTAATTCCGTCAGGCTTGTAGACAAATGAAAAAGGTAATGCATTGCACGGTGGAACGAGAGGGCAATTGGGAAAAACAACGTTCTGCCTGGTTATCCCCTATTTGAACTGGGGACATTGAAAATGCGAGTTGGCCTTTGTATCCTGATCTCGTTATGCCACTTCGAGGCACTGGGTTGGAGCAGTGCAATTAATGTGCATGACAAAACACGCACCAGTGTTTTTTTTCTCCATAAAATAAGCCCTAATTGACAAAAGACAATAACCTGGAACCTTTACAGCGGCGACCCAACTTTAATGTTCAGTCAAACTAAGCTATTCGTCGTTTTGCTGTTTGTATACTGCTTTTTAATTTGACTTTTTTAATATAATCTGGAGCTCCCTTGTAAGTAACACGACTCCGGGGAAGAGACATATTGATCACCGGAGCCGCCATTTCATCTTTGCTCTCAGGAAGTGTAAGCCGTGTTCTGTCTGTTGTTCCCTTGACTCCTCGATCAATTCTCACAAGACCCCCTCTCATCAGGATGCAATACATCAGTCAAAGTTCACAAATCCTGCTTTTACATTTTATTATTGCTAGTACTGGCCACTCGAACAGCACCAATGTCAGTGTTTCCTCAACTTTGAAAGTTAACATAATCCACGTGGCCCTGGCTGTCAAAGAGGAATGGCTTTTCCGGTTAAAAAAACAAAAAAAACACAGGACACCGTGAAGGCAAAAATCACAGATGGGTTGTGTCAGAGACTAATGTGGCAGCATTTCAGGGTGGATGCAGTTTTTCACGAACGCTGTTCACATCTAATTGCTGTTTGTCAGCACACGCAATGACAAACTATTGCCTGCTTTGTGTTTCGGTCCTCATCGGGCTGCCTGTCAAAGGCAGTTGCTGTCTTCACTTATTTTCCTTTCAGAACATTTCCCCCAAAGTAACAGGATCACAGCCTGTCCCAGCTGTTTGAGAAAGAAAAATGTGCGTTTGCTTGCTCCCTTCAAAGGGAATCCATTTGCGCTTCTGCTCCTTTCAGGGAAGAAATTGGTTTAGTCAAATGCCACACTCTTGGGGTTAAATAATTCTGCTTACGGTGGGCAGGCCAAGTTGAGAGAGAGACTCCGCAGGGACAATGAAATTCTATGGGCTCGAGCTCAGTGAGAAGTACTTTGGGCTATCTACAAAATTTCACTGAGTCACTCTTCCGACGCCACTGCGTCAAAACCTTACGCCTGTTTGTAGTAGGCGTAAGGAGTGATGCAGCATGATAGAAACAGACATTCCTGACAATTGCTAGAGTTGTGTTGTGCTTGCGACATGACTCCAGCAATGCGCTGCCTTTACGCGAGAAGATGCATCACGCATCTGTCTATCCTTGCGCCACGGTGCGCCACAATCTAAATGCGATGCATCTATGGTGGCGCAAGGTTTTTTTTACGTGACGCAAATTTACTGGCGCATCTCTGCTAATATGCAGAGATGAGCCAGTTCTTGCAAATCTGCCCCTGAATTTAACACACTCTTGCTCCCCTAGACAGGAATAAAACCACCAGGAAGAAATTAACCCTGGGCATAGTTCGCGTAATTGCACTACGCGTTGGTACGCGAAGTGCACTTCGCACTACGCGAGATACGCGTAGCGCTACGCGAACTGGGTAGTACGCTGTTCGCGATGATTGCACAGTGCCGGATGCTTGTCCGTACTGTGCAATCATTGAAAACGGCATTTCGTACAGTGCAAGCTGTCATTTTCTGCCGCTCGAGTATATTTTTCTCGAGCGGCAGCTTTCTAAACGAGGACTGGTAGTTTCTCATTGCGAGCGGTCGCAAGCATACGCGACCACTCGCAATGAGAAACCTGACCGCCCCGCGTTGAGAATCTTGCCGGGAGGTTTATTTTCCTCGTTCACGATCGCCAACTTGATGTTGCTGATCGCGAATGAGGAAAAAGTCTCTCCGGGATGTCTTTTTGCTTGCTCACGGTCGACAACTTGACGTTGAGGACCGCGAGCGAGCAAAAAATGCCAACTACGCTACGCTACGCGATTTTGCACTGTGCTACGTGCAATTCGCATAGCGGGAAGTAGCAAAAACTATGCAAACTTCGTGAGCGTAGCGTAGTTGGCCACCCAAGGTTAGAAGAAATACACCAAACTCTATAAGTAGGGGCTGTCCATAATCCACTTTCTCTTTTGTTGATAATTGAAGTCTACACTCCATGGAACACCAGAAACAACCTAAAAAGCAACAAAAGGCCAAGAAGCAGCTATACGCCTTCTTTTCCTTGATGACCCTCCATAAGTAACATGGCCTCCTCCTGAGAGAAATGCTTTCATTTAAACATATCGCCTCCTGGCCCTTCAAACTATTGCCTGGCTAGTTGAGACTGGCACTAGGAATATCAAAAATATTTGTTACCAACTAATATAAGGGCGGGCATGCATATCAGTGACGGAATAGTCTTTACCTCCTTTCTCTTGAAAAAAAATCAGGACTCTCCTTCACCAACTGCCAAGAAGAATCTGAAAGTTTATTAAAAACACGAGGGTTATATCACACAATTTCAAAGCATAACCACAACTGCCATGGCCGCGTGCTGACTCGACTTACAATGAAAGGTCTTGAATGCTGAAAGCCTGGAACAAACTGCTGATTTAAGGAAATCCTCAATTGTAGCCCCCGCCCTAAAGGTTTATGAAGTTAAAGCCCCCTGCCATTGTGGAATGAGCCCCAAACCCCCTGTATTCAACCCACACCAAGGCCATCACCCCTTTAACCTACCCACTTAAAGTAGTTGAAGTCACTGGAGTAAATGGCATCTGCAATTAAAGTAATAGTTTTGGGACGGATTTTCTCTGTTAATCAGTTACCTGCATGCCCTGCTTAAGGCACCTTACCATAAACAATCTGGGATATAAAGGAAATGTTGGGAACTCTACAGAAGTGAGGGCATTCTTAGTATTGCCTTGTAAAGGTAAACTGATCCCCTAAAATGAAAATTGCATGGAAGAGATATCAAGAAATCTAACACCCAACACTCTTCTAAAGGACGCCAAATGGAACAGTATAACCAACTTGGAAAACAGCTTAAAAGAAAGTTTATCCATATCCTCCTATGACTGGAGCAAATGTAAAACTAAATTAACATCCTACGATGTGGAATATCTGTCTTTAGAAGGATATACATAACTGATTATCTTCAAAAGTCTGAAAACTAAGAGGTGTTTTCCAACTGGCTTTCCTTCAGCCGCTTGATGCACTGCCGTTATTGCTGACCTGTAGCCATTGAGGGTTCCATAGGAGATGCTAAGCAATTCAGGACCCATGTGATATCTGATGAAATGGCATCCATGCAGTAGGTTACTGGTAGAGGGGGGAAAACCCTAGTCAAGCAGCAACTAACATTTCTGTCAGGGTGAATTCACAAGCAAACCCCAAATCAACCTGTGCTTAACTCTCTAGTAGCTTGCACAAAACAATTCAGGCATAACTTAGAGGCAATATGTAAAGTATTTATGCACCACTTCAAACAGTAACGCAGGAAAAAAACAAAACAAGAAAATTCTCACACTAATTTAGAAAAATAGAGTAAAATTAATAAATGATTTGAGGCCAAAGCGACAAAAATCGAATCAGTTGAACTGGGGATATGCAATTGTAAAAATCAAAGTGAAAATAGTGCCTGAAAGCACAAAGCACCCACAGTGGTTATCGAACCGCGTCAGACTAGAAAAAAGTCACAAGTGCAGGCCAAGTGTGATTGAGCTTGGGCCAGGTACAGGGACCAAGTTAGTCCAGCTGAACAAAGTACCTTATATCTGGGTTGAAGAGCATTGTGAGGTCCTGTGTCGAGGATGCATCGCACTGCAGCAGTTCTGATGGGTTGCGGGGCTGCAATGCAAGGTCCTGTGTTGAGGGGCATCAAGCAGCAGTGGTTCTGAGGAGCTGCAGGGCTGCAATGTGAAGCCTTGTGTCATGATACTTCACACAGCGGCGGTTCCAAGGAGCTGCGATGCGAGCTCCTGGGTTGTGATGCGTTGCACATTGGCGGTTCTGACTTGCTGTGAGGCGACATGTCATGCTGCGTTGGGACTGCTAGGCCCACCGCTGGGTTTGCAGAGCACCTCCAGGCCCATTTCAAAGGGTCAAAGACTGGTGTGGAACCACTTGGGGGTAAGACTCACAGCAAGTGGAGCCCAGGTGTTGGGTTCAAGATGGTTGAAGACTTTTACGTCCTTGAGGATCTGATCAGGAGGCCAGCCAATTAGCCCTTCGAGTCCCTCTGGGGGCCTGGGAACAAGATGCAGGTCTAGTCCTTCTCACTCAGGCAGCAGAGTGGCAGTACTTCTTGCAGAGCAGCACAGCAGTCCCTCTGAGTTTTCCACATGTTCAGAGATGTACTAAAGAGTTGGGTCTGAGGGTCAAATATTTATAACTGGTGCCAGGTTTGAAGTAGGAGAAGTTTCTAAATGCTTCTAGACCCTGAGGTGTCTGAAGTTTCCCCCCTCCCTACCCTTGCCCCAGCTTGTCTAAGGGCACAAAACTCTACTGCCAAACCCTTTGTGGTGTACAAGTGTGGTAGGTGTCAGCTTTGCCCACCTATCAAGTTAGAGATGGCCCATCTTGCCAACTCCTTTTCCCCCTTGGTCCCACTGTCTGGGAGCAATACGCATTTGCAGAATTGTGACTTAAAAATCCAACTTAGGGGCGGGGCCAAGATGGCGACCTAGGTGGTTGCAAACCCTCGAGGCTCCCCGCTCCGCGCTCCCTATTCCGGCCCCTTTTGCGCTCTTACACCCCGGTTTTGCAGAAAACCGAGCCGGGGGCTGCGCAGAACCAGGGGGCGAGCGCTGGTTGCGGTTCTGAGGCTCCTGAGCCACTTGGTGCACAGACGTGACGGATCATCGCTGGCTACCGCGAAATGGCGGCGGCCTGAGCTGGGGGCCGGTGAAGGGGTGCCTGGTCCTCGAGGGGAGCCCGATTGCGGAGGCAATTCGGTGCAGCCGATTGCTGGTGGCCGGGCAGAATCGGAGGATTGGAGCAGCTCAGGTGGGGTGTGGTGGCGACCCAGGAGGGCGGCTGGTGGCAAGGAAGAGGCCCGCCGCCGGGGTCTTGAAAATCGAGGCCCGGGGTCTGGGCCTACGGACCCGAGCCTGGTCGGCAGCCCAGGCGTGCCCCCTGTCTGCTTCTGCTGGAATGCTCCGCTCAAGGCCCACGATTTGGGAAAAGGCACCCCCATTGTGACATTTCGACACCGCGTCTGACCCCTCTTTGGCGGGGCCATAGAACTAACCAGGGACCCGGGGGCCCGCTCTCACTTGCACTAGGGTGTCCGTCACCCTCAAGAGGATACCCAGCAGAGAAACCTACGTGCTTATTTACTCTCCGAGGTAGGGCGGTTCATGGCTAACACCAGGAAGAAGGGGGAGCGATCCCTCAAGGACATGTTCACCAAATCACCCTCCACAGGTGAAGATGGGGGTGCGTCCCCAATGACATCACGGCCGCCACAGGCCCTGGTGCTCCCTGAGAACCCGGTCACGAGAGAGTTTCTAGAGTCATTGTTCAACACCCTCAGGGAGGACTTTAGGTCACTAAAGCAAGATGTGGCGGTTGAATTCAAAGAAATCCACGGGACGTTGATGGTCTCGTTGAGCGCGTCGTCGCTGTTGAAGAGAGGACACATTCCACCTGCGAGGAAATCGAGGCCTTGCAACAAGAAATCATCCACCTAAAGGATCAACAACCAGACCTTCAAACACACGCCGAGGTCGCAACAACATTCGTGTCCATGGAATTCCGTCCAGAGAAGAGGGGTCGGACATGGTGGCCTATCTCCAAGGTCTCTTCAGGGACATCTTAGGTGAGGTGGCCGACTTCGAAATACGCATTGATCGGGTGCACCGCGTAGGCCTGGATAGGCGAGTGCCGGCCCCGCCTCTGGACATTTTGGCTTTCCTCCCGGACTTCGTACTAAAGGAGCGCATTCTGAGGGAAGCCAGGAAGAAACAGCCTCTCCAATATCAGGATCATCCTGTAGCCCTTTATCAGGACCTTGCATCCATAACTTTACAAAAGCGGAAAGCCTTTAAGGATGTGACAACCTTTCTGAGAGCTAAAGGGGTGCCATACTCATGGGGACACCCCGTTCGCATCATTTTTAAGTGGAATGGCAGTTACAGCAGCTGCGATCCCTTCAGGAAACCTGCGATCTGCTGGGAATCGAAAGGCGTAGCCGCGAGTCCTCCCCCACTCCAACACAACGACCGTCGAGGGACGGCTGGCAGACAGTGGGACGCCGGCGCCCTCCCAAAACTGGCACAAAGCCAAACAATCTGTCTGACGTTGACTCAAGAAAGAGAAGCAGCTTTAGAGGCGGTAAAGCGTGATACTCCCCTTGTCGAGAGACTATACCACAGCAACCGGGGTGTCCTTAGCATGAGGATTAAGCTGGCCGGGGGGGGGGGGAGTGGGGAAGCTGTGAATCCACGTTCACCCTCATTCTTTCTACATTCCAAATGCCGGTTCTTGTGGACTTCCGGTGTTGGACAAAGGATATGGGTTTGGGTAGCTTTGTTGTGGTTAGGGTGAGGGGAGGTGGTAGAGGGTTGTTTGACTTAAGGCTTGGACAATGGTGACGGGTTGGGGCAGCTTTGTTGGGGTTAGGGAGGGGGGCTGGGGGTTCTTTTGGGGGGTCAGGGCGGGAGAGAGGTTGGGGCGGGGTTGGGGTGGGGAGGGCAGGGGGGAGGGTGGAACCAGTGTGCAATCTGGGGAGAGGGGGTGCCGGAGATTGAGTACCATGGAGTTTCATCACTCAATCCCTTTATAACTGCTTCTTCGGGAGCACCTGTAAAAGGTACCTCGTGTAAAGAACCTAAGGAAGAGAATATAGATACTGTATGGGTAGAATTCTCTCCCCTTTTTGAAGCTGATTACATCCTGAACAGATCTCTCTTGTTGAAATACTTTCAAGAATCTGCCAATTTGAAACTTATCCAATCAGCAGACCTAGACATAGTTCAACAACTAAAATCTGAAGTGGGGACGGTAACGAGGGTGAAATTTCATTCCAAATTAGTAGCTAACCTTATTTTACAACGTGCAGAAGACCTACAGAGTAGAGGAATAGATGTAATCCCTGTATTAATGCACACTAGACAAAATAATGTCCCTAAATCTTTAAACCAACAGAAACCCCCCTCTTCTCTGTTGCTAGCTGCAACAGGTAACATAAACAAACTAGGGGAAATCAAAGAATTAAAAATAAGCAAGTCTAATGATTCTCGAGTAGTATCCTACGTTAAACCCTCTTTCTTATCTTATCAAACTACTAATGGAGAGGAAAGTGATCAATGGAACTGGCTGCCCAGAGTACTGGCTGAAAAATCCTCAAGTAAACCATTATCCAACCCGTACCTTTAGCAAAGATCTGTCCATAATATCTTGGAATACAGCAGGTTTAAAAAACAATCCGGAGAAAATACAATTCCTTTTGTCGCTAGAGGCAAATATAATATGCCTCCAGGAGACATGGTGCAGCGGAAATATCCAAATAGGGAAAGACTATTACGTACTGGAAGGGAGCGCCACTGCAAACAAAAAAGGCCACGCCAGTGGGGGTATAGCTTGTCTCCTATCAAACCGTATAAACTGGGACTATGATCATTTCATGGACCCGAGTAAAATTTTTCAGGTAGTAACTTTATTTGGGTCAGGCAATCCCTTAGCCGGTATTCGTCTGGCTCTGATAAATGCTTATATACCGCCTGAAGCAGGTTTTAATGCAATCTTAAACAAAATCTTCCTCCATATACAGAGTATTAAGGAGAAAGATCCAAGAACGGTTATTATCCTAACTGGGGACTTGAATTGTAAGATCTCCAATTTTAGTTTAAATTTATTCTGCGATAAAATAAGAGAAGAAACACTTCATATTCCTCGAGCAACGTTCCCCGAAAATATATTAACAAATAAACGGGGTAAACTATTATTAAACGAGTTGGCAGAAACAGATGGGATAATCGCAAATGGGCGACTCCCTTCGGATTCCCCAGCAAACTTTACTCACAAATCGTATCAAGGGGAATCGATTCTCGATTATGTCATAATAGGGTCTCATTCATTTGAGTTATTAAAGGACATCGCTGTAATCGATACTATATTCAGCGACCATAGAATCCTATTTATCTCGATGAACGTAAACCCTCCCAAATGTGATCAATGGACTCTGAACAGTGACCAAATAAACTTTGGTAACAGTTCAGGAAGATGCTACTGGAACGCAAGGGCACATCGAAACTTGGAAGTTATGCTCGATGTAGCAATATCAGAGCTCCCCTCCTGGTATGGTCGCGAAATCGAGCTTTTTTCCTTGTTTCTGAAGTCGGTGATAACAGGGGCACAAAAACAGAAAAAGAAAAAGTCCATCGGCTTAATCCCCTGCCCTCTGAAACTGCTCAACATAGAACTGAATAAATTAATAAGGGCCCAATATTTAAATAGAACTAACGCCTTAACACGACAAATAACAACACTAAGAAGGAAAAGGAGAAGACTCTTACTCTCACTACGCAAAGAAAAAGAGGACGCCATCTGGGTAAAAATAAGGGAAGCTGCAACCAATGGGGAAACAAGACAATTTTGGTCCCTTATAGGTGAGGGGTGCGGAACGAGAACTAGTCCGCTACCCATCCCTATCGAGCAACATACATGGAGAGATTTTGTCTCAAACCTTTATGCTAGAAACCACACTGTATCTCCCCAAGCATGGCCAATAGAAACGAGTCCGCCGTTAGAGCCTTTTTCAGAAAAAGATATAGATCTTGCCATTGGGGAAATGAGACGTTCAGGGGCTATGGGCCCCGATGAAGTGCCCATTAATGTACTAAAGCAGAACAGGGCTAAATGGAGCAAGCTCTTATGTCCAATTTTCAATATCTGCCTATTAAGCGGAAAGGTCCTACCCTCCTGGAAGGGAAGTATCCTGGTCCCATTGTTTAAAAAGGGCGATCGTCTTCTCCCCCAGAACTATCGCCAGATTGCATTGTTGGACGCAATCGGCAAAGTTTTTACTAGATGCCTGCTCAAACGGATAAATGCATGGGTGGAGTCCTCAAATGTTCTTCCACTCGAACAGACAGGCTTTAGAAAAAACCATGGGACCATGGACAATTTAACCGCCCTCCAGGTAATAATTGACAAATATATTAGAGCAAGAAAGGGGAGAGTCTATGCGGCATTCATAGATTTCTCCACGGCCTTTGATAAGGTCGACCGTCAAGTATTGTGGAGAAAGCTGCACACCTTAGGAATGCCGCACAGACTTTTATGTTTGGTCCAGGATCTGCATGACAACACATGGTGCAAAGTGCTGTTGGGGGGAGAAAGGGGTCTTTCTCGGCTCATTCCATCGGCAAACGGCCTCAAACAGGGCTGCCTATCAGCTCCCCTCTTATTTTCCCTTTATGTTAGCGACCTTCCCTTCACTTTATCGACATGTGTAGGAATTGCGCCACGCTTGGGTGAAAGACACATCTCTTGTCTAATGTATGCGGACGATATTTTAATTTTAGATCTTACTCCTAAGGGTCTCAATAATCGTCTACATACACTATACACCTTTTCCGAAGAGCACTTCCTGAAAATAAACATTTCCAAAAGTAAGATAATGTGCTTGGAAGGACGAAATAAATTAAAGTTGGAGCACATTAGCTGGGAATTGGGAGGTCAAAAATTAGAAAGAGTAAAAACGTATGTTTTCCTAGGTATGGTTGTCAACAGCAGCTTGGGTAACAAATCACACATAGAAAACAGCTCCCGTAAAGCAAAGTCTCAGGGAAACGGCCTAAGAGCATTATATAAATCAACAGGCAAAAGACACTTTGTTCACTTGCTGGAGGCTTTTCGGGCAAAAGTCCCCCCGACTTTGCTTTATGGTGTAGAATTAATTGACCTAGCGGAATGGGGCTTCTTGGACACAGTTGAGGGCTTCCTCTTGAGAAACTTAACCTCGGTTAACAACAGTTGCAGTGCAGCAACCCTGCGTTTAGAACTTGGTCTAAGGAGCAGCTGGGCACAAGGCCTTGCAGGAGTTATCCGTTGGGTTACTTGTTTGATTAAAGGAAAGCCAACTACTCTCAGATCCCTTATTACAAAAGAGTTGATGGGCCCATTAAATGAATATTCGACCCTCATAAAGAACTATAGGAGAGCCATCACTCTCTTGGACTTGGAGGAAGCATCTCTTCTAGAGCTTTCCATGAACCAATTAAAATTACAACTAAAACAAGCCACATGGAAGCTAAGTTATGAGAGGGATCGGAACCTGATAATACAAAAGAAGGGGGTCATACAAGCTGTCGATTCCTGTATAATTAGACAAGTACAACCCTACCTGTCATGGAACATACCCCACGGTTTATGCCGCTTTTGGCTACTACTCAGGCAGGACTCGCTCCCCCTGAATAAGTTGTTGGCCAAATGGCACGGCATATCCAATGTGTGCAATTACTGTAACCTTGCAATTCAAGATTCTAAACACGTCCTGCTAGTTTGTCCAGCATTACTGACTTACCGTCGCCTCTGGGTAAAACCGGCATGTGTCCAGTTTGGTATTTCTTCCGCAACAGCCTTGTTGGACGCCATCTTTAGTCCCCCAAATGGAATTTTTTGTAACAAAATTTTTAATTTTTTTAAATGTTTCTTAGAACTATACTAGCTGAACGGTATACTGTCTTTGTATAATTTCTGCCTGCATGAGTTGTTTATATATGGTTTTATCTTCATATTTTGTTTGTTATTGTATAATATGTGGATCTCCACGGAGTTCCAAAATCATATTTAATAAAATTGAATTGAAAATTGAGTACCATGGAGCTTCTGCATCGTAGAGTCCCCCAAGGGTGCAACTTGCAGTTTCTTTCCCTGCCAGGGCGATCCTTTACACTAGAACTAGACCCTGATCCTTTCTGATGACACAGGTTTTATCACTTAACGTAAAGGGGTCGAACAACCCAATTAAGAGGCGGGCGATCTTGAGCTGCCTAGAACATTTGGGGGCCTCTATCTGTCTATTACAGGAGACACACTTACTGCCTAAGGATTGGCATAGAATGAGATCCCGAGCCTTTCCTCAGCAGCTCTAGTCATCCGGACCGGACAAGCGAGGGGGGGTAGCTATACTCCTTGCACAACACTTTCAGGGGAAGGTTGGAGACAAGGTGGCAGAAGTGAAAGGTAGACTGTTGCTACACAGATTTTGGGCAGGGGACGCTTATGTAGTTATTGGTTCCATCTATTCCCCTAACTCTGGACAGGAGCCATTTCTCGTTGTCTCCCTCTCGGATACTCTCTGTCATCAAGACAGGCGGGTCTTATTGAGGGGGACCTCAACATCGTCATGGACCTGGACAAAGACAGGTCAGGGCATAGGCATGGGGCTACCGGGGCCCTTTCCAGGGATGGGGTGGATTGGCTCCGAGATAGGGGGCTGGTGGACATCTGGAGGGTTGCCCATCCCCACAGCACACAATACTCCTTTTATTCCCATGTCCACCATACCTATGCTCGCCTTGACCACTTTATAGGGTCATCTGAACTCAACTCCCTGGTCAGATCGGTTGACATCATCCCTGCGGCAATGTCTGATCATGATGCGATTACGCTGACTATTGACTGGCGCTTGGGGAGTCAGAGAAAAGGGAAGTGGCGTCTATGGGAGTCTCTGCTGCAGCGGCCAGATGCTTGCCGGCAAGTGCGGAAATGCCTGGCGGATTACTTAGGGTCTAACGACACTGAGGACACTCCATTGTCGGCACTTTTGGGGGGCCATTAAAGCAGTGGTGTGAGGCGAGCTCTTTGCGCTCTCCACAGCTGACAACCGCACGCATAAAGAAAAACAGGAGGATCCGACAGCCAAGGTGCTGGAACTTGAGCGTGTCCACAGCAGGACCGGGGCCCCGCATATTTGGCGACAACTCAAAGCAGCCAGAGCTCAGTTGGCAAGTTTAGACCTCGACCGGGTGGAATATGTCGCCCTCCGGCTCAAACACTCCTATTATATAGGCGGTGATAGGACCGGGAAACTCCTTGCCAGCAAACTAAGGGCGCGGGCAGAGCGCTCCAGGGTAGCGGTGGTCCATACCCACGACAGGACTAGGGTCGTAGGGGATGAACAGATTGCGGAGGCCTTTCGGGCGTTTTACACCTCTTTGTACAGCAGGGACCCCACCGTGCACGGAGCAGGGGAGGAATACCTTGGCCGAGCAGCAATCACGGCTCTCAATGCTTCTGGGGCTGCAGCGCTGGATGCTTCCATTAGGGTGGACGAGGTGATCAGTGCGATAGCGTGCCTCAAACCGCTGAAATCTCCAGGCCCGACGGGTTCTCTGCGGGCTTCTCTAAGACCTTTTGCCAAATTTTGGCACCAGTGTTGACCCGCTTGTTCAATTCCTTTATGGGGCTGGGTTCGATTCCGGCAGATATGCAGGACGCTGATGTTGTTGTCCTTCCTAAGCCCGGGTAGGATGCCTCCCAATGCGCGGCATATAGGCCGACTTCCCTCTGGAACTTAGATTTGAAATTATTCACAGGGGTTTTAGCAGCAAGATTGGGCCCGCACCTCCCAGGTATAATCGAGCCTGACCAGTTGGACTTTGTTCCCAACAGACAAAGCAGTGACAATACCAAAAGAATCCTGCATCTAATCGACAAGGCCCATTATGTGGGACTAGACGCTTCACTGCTTTCGATCGACGCCGAGAAAGCATTCGATCGTGTGGACTGGGGGTTCCTAGATAAAGTATTAGCCCATTTCGGGATGGGAGAGCGCTTCCGGGCCTGGGTGGCAAGTTGTTATGACAGACCTAGGGCGACGTTTCGGTTAACGGACTGTGCTGCAAACCTTTTGAGATTCGACGGGGCACAAGACAGGGGTGTACCCTTTCCCCCCTGCTCTTTGCGATGTATGTATAACCATTAGCGCAGCGCATCTGGGACAAACCTCAAATTTCTGGCATCCCTTTCGGGGGAGAACAGCATACAGTCAGCTTGTACGCCGACGATATCTTGGCGACGCTCACCTCACCCCAGCGGTCTGTTCCTGCTTTTCTGGTGGAGCTTGAAGAATTTGGCAGGGTATCAGGATTCAAGGTTAATGTGGGGAAGTCTATGCTTTTGCCCCTGGGCCTCCATGTGGGCGCCCCAGTAGATACCTTTCAGGGGATGGGGGACGTGAGGGTTCAGGGTGAAATCCCCTACCTTGGAATCAAATTAACACCGTCCACTAACTTCACGTTCATCCGCAATTACACTACACTCACCCTTCGGGTGACAGCCACTCTGCAGCGCTGGAGAACATACCCTTTATCACTGATAGGCATGGTAGCAGTGGTAAAAATGTCCATATTGCCCAAAATACTGTATGTCTTTCAAACGATACCAGCGATGCCTCCTCTACGCTACATACGTACGCTACAGTCTAAGATACCGCTTTTTATATGGGGCTGGAAAAGATCGAGGCTCGGCCGTGACTTGGCTTTCCATTCCACAGGGGAGGGTGGTCTTGGGATCCCCCATTTGGTGACTTATTACAAAGCTGCCCAGCTCCGCTATTTAGTAGAATGGAGCAGACCAGAATCCAAAAAACTGTGGCTCTTTCAGGATAGGGCTATGGCACGCCTTTCCCTGAGGAAGGTTCAATTTTTGAAACTAACTGACCGCCCCTCGTACATACAGAAATCTCCGATAACTCGATCAGCATTGAAGGTGTGGGACTCGTTCGCTTTGCAGAGAGTTCTCACGTCCTTCCTCTCGCCTCTTACTCCTCTTTTTGATAATCCGGACTTCCCTCCGGGCACTGATGCGCGAGCTTTCCCTCAGTGGCGTGATTCGCCCTGCAGATCTGCGCGTCACCTTTTTGACCTTCAGGGCTTCATTCCCTTTTCGACTTTGCCTGATTTATACGACATTAAAGGCCCCAAACGATTTCAATACTTTCAGCTCTGCCACTGGCTACTCCATCCCGAAGTGCGCCCTGGGGTTAGCCATAAACCTACGACCTTCGAGAAATGGCTCCTTTCCAAGCACTCAGATCGTAAAATGATCTCTGAATTGTACCCCATTCTCTCCCCCCGGTGTGGCAGGAGCAGTCAGCGGGTCAACGCCGATGAGAAGCGGAACTGGGCTGTAGTCTCTCGCTAACGGAATGGCAACAGATCTATTACAGGGCTCACCACACAGCACAGAATGTTGGCAGCAGGGAAGCTGCGGTCAAGGTGACCCCCTATTGGCATCTGACGCCGGCCCGTCTGCACCAAATTAATCCAGCTTGCAGCTCTGAGTGTAGGAGGGGGTGCGGGGAAACTGGCACTTTGACTCATTTACTTTGGGAGTGCAGGGAGGTGCGGGGGTTTTGGGACAGAGTTCTTACAGATGTAGACACCTATTTTGAAACAGAGACTTCCTTGCTTCCCTGCCTACACTCTCCTAGGATTACCTAATGCACTCACCTTCCCACTTAAATCTGTACGGGGGAAACAAATGGGGATCCCCCTGGGTGCAGCTGTACATCACATCTTATCTCTCTGGGGCTCCAAGAATAGGCCCTCGCATACAGGGTGGTTGCATAAGTTGTGGTACGTTGTTGGCATGGAGCGTATACAAGCCACCCTCACGGCCTCGACAGCCTCCTTTTGGGAGATATTTATTTATTTATAACATTTTCTATAGCGGGAACTTGACCCAATGGGGTATCAGAGCACTTTACATTTAGGATCGTTGCGTTACAAGTAACATCAGATACAAGAGCATAGTAAGGTACAGTGCACATAAACAATGTTTCAATAAATTGTAGGAGGGAGGGGAGGAAGGAGTAATAGCGGGGAGAAGAGGAGGAACTATGCCCAATGTCCGGCTGGGTAGGTGACAGTCAAGGGGGAAACCAGGGCCAGACTCCTCATAAGCTGTCAAGCAGCTCCACCGGTCATCAGCTATGTTGCTCAGGTCTCAGCGTTCAGGAAAAAACAGTGTTTAGTTTATTTAATTTGCGACGGTTATATAGCGATATCTAGACCCGGAGGTATCAGAGCACCTAACCTGGGGAACGTTGCATTAGAAAGTACATCAAAATGATTATAAAGTGCTGGCTAGACCCGTAGGTATCAGAGTACTATAACAGAGGAACATTGCGTTACAGATTGCATCAGTTGCAATAGCCTAATAATGTACAGTAAACAAACAACGAGGTTGAGAGGATTGATAGGAAAGGAGGGGAGGAAGGAGCCATAGCAGGGAGACAAGGAAGAACTGTGTCCAATGTCCGGCTGTGTAAGTGACGGTCGAGGGGGAAACCTGGGCCAATCTCCTCATTAGTTGTCTAACAACTCCATCGGGCATCAGCCATATTGTTCAGGTCTCAACATTCGGGAAAAACAGTTTAGAATAGATGTATAGGCTATGAGGATAGAAGTAAAAGAAGAAGGTGGGGGAGGGCATAGAAACAAGACAGAGAGGGAGTTGAGACACAACGGGGAGACAAGGTGAACCTTGCATTGCTGTCGCAAGAATTTAATGAAGTGACTTGCCCTAAGTATCTGCGACTGCTCCGACTCAAAGAGGTTCCGACTCTTGCGGAAGGGTCGCAAGATGGATAATCCATGGTATTTCTATAGTGCGTGGCACACCGGTTCCGGGTTTTGGGGTGGGGTCAGGGGGGTGTTGGGTTAGGGTGGGCTTGGGGAAGGGGTGGTTAGATAGGAGCGGCTTGGGGGATGACATGTTTATTGTTGGCCACAGCACAACAGGCACACATAGACCTGGGGCAGGTACTCCACTTCTGTCCTGGGTAGTCGTCGGTGGCATATCGAATATCCATGCTGGGGCTTTAGGTTTTGACTCCTGAATGTGCCTGTTGGTTTATGGTGGGGGCAGTGGGCGTTATTCCCTGATGTACTGTAATGTTTTCTGCCTGCCTTGATAAACTCAAAAATAAAGTTATAAAAAAAAATCCATCTTTACCATTTAACAGGGATTTAATTTACAGTTCTTTAGACACCAAATTCGACGTTCCTACTAGCTCTCAATTGAAAGTAATCACTTATTAAATGTAATAAGCTATTCCAAAGTTATCCAAAGGGAGAGGTATACCTCACAGTAGTGAAAAACGAATCCAAGAGATTTTCACTACCAGGACATGAAAAACTTAAAAGTACATGTCCAATTTTTTTAAAACCCTGATGTCTGGGCTGTCCAGGGTCTACCTTAGGGGTGACTTCCATGTATTAAAAAGGAAGGTTTAGGCCTGGCAAAAGGTTTATTTTAGGTTAATCAAAAAGGGACTAGCTTACGTGTGGGGGTTTAACGAAAGTTTAAGGACTCAAGTATGTTTCGTCAGGGGGTAGGAGCACCTGGTGAGTGTGCTCATGAAGCCCTCACCCACCAACCTAGTTGGTGGCATGCTTCATCATCGGGCCCACCCAGTGACACCTAGCGTGTCCCGGGTGTGCTTCGACGCCTGATTACAGCGGAGCAGGTATGTCGCTGAGTGTGAGGTGAAGAGTGTTGTGAAAGTGAATTTAAAACGGCTTGGTGGGGGTCCCAGTACCCGTAGGTGAATTAAACTTTAATACCTGGGCCACCGTCAGCGGTTAAAAATAAGGCTGTTGGATGTTAGAGGCGAGTTACGACCTCCCACATCCTTAGGTGGGTCAACATGTTTCAGCCAGTGCCTTATGAATATGCTGGCTTTCTTCAGGACGATTTAAAATAAGTGTGTGTGATTAAACTAATGGGTGTGTAATTCAGACTATGTGTATACACGCCCTAAAGTGTTTATCTATGTGTGAGAGGGGGATTCCCTTCTCAAAACACGCTAGTTTAAGCAGTATTCTGCTCCAAGGTTGTGAAGTGGCAAGGGGTTGACCAGCTTTTCTGGGCAGAGCCTGCTCGGGACCAGTAGTACCTCCTTCACAGAACCGGACCCCCACCTAGCCGTTTTAAATTCACTTTCACAACACTCTTCACCGCACACTCAGCGACATACCTGCTCCGCTGTAATCAGGCGTCGAAGCACACCCGGGACACGCTAGGTGTCACTGGGTGGGCCCGATGATGAAGCATGCCACCAACTAGGTTGGTGGGTGAGGGCTTCATGAGCACACTCACCAGGTGCTCCTACCCCCTGACGAAACATACTTGAGTCCTTAAACTTTCGTTAAACCCCCCACACGTAAGCTAGTCCCTTTTTGATTAACCTTATATAAACTCGGGGGATATGGACTAGCCTTCTGGTCCTCTCTCTCTCTCTTGATACGTGATCAAAAGGTTTATTTTGCCACGTCGAAATGACAGTTTAAAATTGCACACCCAACCTGCAATGGCAGGCCTGACAACTGTTTAAAAGGCTAGTTAAGTGGGTGTCACAAGCAATGCTTTAAAGGGCCTGGATACATGTAGTACCACTTTATTAGGGACTCAAAAGTAAATTAAATGTGCCAGTTGGGTGTAAGCCAATGGTACCACATTTTTACGAAGTCAGCACATACACTTTAGCACTGGTCAGTAGTGGTAAAGTGCACAGAGTCCTAAGGCCAACAAAAACTAGACCAGCAAAAAATGGAAGAATAATACAAAAAGTTTGGGGGTGACCTTGTCAATAGGGCCAAGTATAACACATACACTGTTCCATAAAACATACACTTCATACTTTCCAAACTTAGGTTTAGATGCTAAATGTGCCTTGTGCCGATGAAGCCCTGACATAGCCAGAAGCAGACTCCGAAAGTTCAGGCATGTCTGTAAACAGCCTAAAAGGTTCCAAGCCATTAGGATCAGAATGTCCTCTAGAAAAATAGTGTGATATTGGCTATGAGGGCACCTCAAAAGTAATGGTAGGATAGCAGACAAATTGGACAGTTCAATGAGAGCTATGGCTATCAAGCCTGTAACATCCAAAGAGGAGCTATAAGTACCACTTTTTGCGACTGTCTGCGAACCTATGCCACATGCCTAGATATCATGATGAAAGACAGAACATCATAGTGATTTCCACCAGACTAGTCCTGATGAAAGGCATTCATCACTAAGGCTGCAGAAATATCTCTGTATCTGAGCTGTTAACTGGGAAGCGAACAGGTTTATATCGAATGGTCCCCAAACAATGCTCAGGGTCTTGAAATCTTGACCAGCCAGGTCCCATTCAGTGCTGTGATACTGGGTCCCTGAGTACCAGTCCATTACCACATTGTATGATCCTGGAAGATACTTCACCTTTAGCAAAATCCCCTGCTGGAGACAGAACTCCCATGGTGCCCTAGCCAGTTCTGCTGGGGCTTCAATCTTGTTCTCCTCCATCTGTTTATGTACCTGACTGCTGTCGAATTGTCAATGTGTAAGAGGACTGTGCATCTGAGCCTGTCATTTTTACCAAACTTTGGACAAGAGAGGAGACTGCAAGAAACTCTAAACAGTTTATGTAAATTAACAACTTCCTCCCCAACCATCTTTCCATATACAATCTAAACAAAATCACAGCAAAACACTTAAAGCATGCCAAATCCCATTAAAAATAGTACAAAGGTCCAACATGTATTCAACTCAAGCACAAAAAAGAGGTTGTGGTTTATGTACTGTCCCTATTCATAGTATTTGGTGTTTTTCTTGCTACCCACAAGAGCAGAATTCTTGGGAGTGCAGTAAACTTTAAATGTGCTACTTAAATAAACAGAATGAAAAGAGACTGTGTAATATGAGCCTTGTTAAAACTAGGGATCTCTAGTTGGCAGTGGTTTGCACCTTTTCCAAGTGGGGACCCTCCCTCTAGTCAGGGTAAGGAAGTCACACAGCTAAGATAACCCCTGCTCACCCCCTCGGTAGTAAGTCAAGTCAAGTCAAATAATGCTTTATTCGAGGTTCACTCATTAAAGCAAGTACATAATACAAAAATTTACAATGAATTACAATCGTTGCTATTAAAAATAAGACTTTCAATTAAAATTAAGACTTGATAATAAAGTACAATTTAGATGCATTTACAATGTAAAATTCTATGCATAAGATTTTTTTAAAACAGTACAAGTGTAAAAATTTGTGAGAATAAAAAGTTTTAGATAAAAATACCAGTATAAAATGCAGACCGACTAACTAGAAGAAACACAATCAAGTGGCTATCAGTCTCTGTCTAATAGACCACACCCATCCAAGGTACTTGGCTGTAGCTATCACTAAAGGCAATGAAGTGCTTGTGCGATAGATACACCAGTACTACTGGTGGTACCCAGATTTTTGCATGTTGGTGCTAGCCAAATACGTCTTGGGTCAGAGTACGCTGTACAAGAAAATAAGAAATTACCAACTGATTCTTTGATGGAACCACAAGCAGGGCAGCTATCGTGTGATCCACCTCCCCACCTTCCCGTCAGTGATCTAAGTGGGAGCGCTCCTGCTCTTAGTTGGAAGAGGAGCTTTCTGTCGCCTGGTCTTGTTATAGCGTCCCAGTAAGGTTCAAAGCAGGGATATAGCTTGGCTTCTAGAAATCCTCCAGCCATGGACACTGCACTAGAACTACTCCAGGTACAAAGAGCTACCTTCTCCCAATAGATTTCTTTTATGATTCTTTTTGTTGGGAAGGGGGTACCCGCTGGATCTTCCCACAATGCCTGAAGACCAAGTTCGCTCAGGGTTAGACTAAGAGTTTTAAGCCATCCGATTTTGTGGAACTCGTCCCTTTTGATGATATCTAGAAAACCCTTGGCATAATGAGAAAGCTCAGGCGTAGTCCAGAGCCTTCGCCAATACAAGATCGGACGAAGTCTAACCAAGTCTCCCACCGCTTTTCTGCACAGATCGTACCTGAGAGGCACCAGTGGGGTACTCTTGGGGACACCAGTAATGGCCCTGAAAAACTTGTTTTCCGAGGTTTGGAGTGCTGGTACCTTCTCAAATCCCCACAGCTCAGCACTATAGAGTGCAGAGCCGAGGGCCTTAGCTTCGTAAACCTGCAATGCTGGCTTTATTGGTCTAGTCCAGTGGTTCCCAAACTTTTTTGACCCGTGGCTCCCTTGACCTAATTGGCAGTTGGCCGTGGCTCCCCACAATTTTTTTACCCGCACATCGGGGTGCCGCGGCGCACCCTTTGGGAACCACTAGCCTACATGAAGAATGAAGCTTAGACGTGATGAAGGATTCAGATAGTAGCCATCACTGTCATAAAACTTTATTTGCAATCACAAAGATCTTATAAAGTACATCTCAATGCATAGATAGAGTAGTATAAAGCACTCCCACTAAAAGTAACCAGGCTAGAGAAAGGCTCAAGGAGCTCTGTGGCGTTACAAGAAGTTTACGTGAGGTGGGCTCTGATCATGGGTATCCGCAGAAATGTTTTCAGGGAGGGGGGGCACATTTTTACTTCATCACCATCCCCCTTGCACCCTTCTCCCCTCTGCCTTGCACCCTTCTCCCCTCTGACGTGCACCTTCTCCCCTCTGCCGTGCACCCTTCTCCTCCTCCATCTTGCACCCTTCTCCCCTTCCCCTTGTACCCTACTTCACCTCAGCCTTGCACCCTTTTATACCTTGCACCCTTCTCCCCTCTGCCTTGCACCCTTCTCCCCTCTGCCTTGCACCCTTCTCACCTCTGCCTTGCACCCTTCACCCCTCTGCCTTTCACCCTTCTGCCGTCTGCCTTGCACCCTTCTGCCCTCTGCCTTGCACCCTTCTCTGACTTGCACCCTTCTCTACCTTGCACCCTTCTCCCCTGTCTTGCACCCTTCTCCCCCTCCTCATTGCACCCATCTCCCCTCTGCCTTGCACCCTTCTCCCCTCTGCCTTGAACCCTTCTCCCCTCTGCCTTGAACCTTTCTCCCCTCTGCCTTGAACCCTTCTCCCCTCTGTCTTGCACCCTTCTCCCCTCTGCTTTGCACCCTTCTCCCCTCTGCCTTGCACCCTTCTCCCCTCACACTCTCCAACATGCAGCAGTCACGAGTGACGACCCCTCAACGTGGAGTGAGGCAAAGACAGAAGCTGGCAGAGTGCGGCTGCATCAGGGCATAAGGCGCCCACCCAACACCCTCCAACAGGCCTCTCACCCTGCACGCACCCAATGCTCTCCACCAGGCCCCTGAACCTGCACCCACACAGCGCTCTCCACCAGGCCCCCCACCCTGCACCCACCCACCCAACGCTCTCCACCAGGCCCCTGACCCCGCACCCACCCACCCAACACTCTCCACCAGACCCCTGACCCTGCACCCACCCTACGCTCTCCACCAGGCTCCTAACCCTGCACCCACCCACCCAACGCTCTCCACCAGGACCCTGACGCTGCACCCACCCACCCAACATTCTCCACCAGGCCCCTGACCCTGCACCTGACCCAAAGAGCACCAGTCACATTACACAAGGATACATTCATGTATTCTGTTTTTGTAGGCGCTGGGAGATTAAGTGATTTGCCCAGAATGACACCGGATTCTGAGCTGATGTCGAGGGTCGAACCCGGTTCCCCAGCTCCAAAATTGGCAGCTCGCAGTTTCACTACATTTTGAGGATAATTATATATTTTTTTCAGACCCACATTCTGCACAGCGGTGCGGCGCCCCTGGCTTCCCTTCATGGCGCACCAGGGTACTGCGTCGCACAGTTTGGGAACCACAGATGTATGACATAGATATTAAGAGGGTACTCCCTGGACAGGTCCTGAGCATGGGTAGAGGAGGGGAGAAGATGGAGCTTGAGGTCAGAGCTACCCACTTTGGAACTGAGGAATTAGGTTTGATTCTGGTTTTGGCTCAACATCCTGTGATCCTGGGCAAATCACTTAATCTCTCCGTATCTAAAAAAGGAACATGTCCTTCTGAAATGTCATTGGTGCTCATGTAAAGCACTCCAATATGTTTGGGTTGGGTTTGCTCTATATAAAAATTGAGGGGAAAAAATGAAAAAATTAGTTTAATTTACTCTTTCAATGCTATTTGCATCTAAATAACCGAAGGTGCTCATGACTCCACAAGGAGCATGACCCCCCTCCTGTGCTGCAACACCTTCCTTCTGCCACTGACCAGCAACTCTTTCACAGCTCATCAGCAGCTGAAAGAGTTGATTGCCCCCCCCCCCCCCACCCAACCCGCCGGCTGCCGTGATGCTCTGCTTCAGAAAGGCAGAGACTAGGGGCAGAGCAACCTATTCATCACGGAGGCGAAAGTGACATTCTTAGTGTGACTTTCACACTTCCTTTCCCAGATCGTGCGCGGCGCTCCTGGCTCCAGATAACGGCGCACCAGGGCGCCGCGGCGCACAGTTTGGGAACCACAGGTCTAGTCAAAGATTTTCTATGTTCTCGGCCAAGAGCGTCAGCCAATTGCCTATGCCTTAATGAAGCAATATCTATATGATGGGACCATCTGAGATCGTTAGAAACATGGATTCCCAGATATATAAAAGCATCCAATACCTCTAAAGGACGACTATTCATAGTTAACTTGGATTTAAAGCTACAGTGGGGCTTAAAAATCATAAGTTTTATTTTGGTCACATTAACTTCTAGACCATGCTCCCCACAGAATTGGTCGAAAATAGACAGAGCACGCTGTAGACCGCTCGGCGTCTTAGATAAAATCAACTTGTTGTCTGCAAACATCAAGATAGGAATTTTAGTGCCAGCTAATGAGGGAGCATCCACATTCGAAGACAACATACATGCAACGACCCCATTGATAAATAGTGTAAAGAGTGTGGGCGCCATCGAACACCCTTGCCTGACGCCACGCTCAACGGGGAAGTCTGCAGTCACCATTCCCTGGCCCCCCCACTGGATCTTAGCAAAGTTGGCTTCGTATAGCCTCAATATCATTGTCAACAGCTCTTCTGGACCTCCCTGATTCCTCAACACCAGCCACAGCTTGGACCTAGGTACTAGGTCGAAGGCAGCCCGCAAATCGACAAAAGCCGCGTACAGGCTGCCCCCTCCCAGCAACACAGTCCTCCACTGGAGTAAGGTGAAACGAAACACCTGATCAACCGTACTAGTAGACCTTCGAAATCCTGCTTGGAATGGGGACAGGGCATTGTTCTCCTCGGCCCAGTCAAGGAGCCTGTTTACAACTAGACGACCAACTACCTTTTGTATGGTGTTAATAAGGCTTATGGGCCTGTAATTGCCCGGCTGGGATCGGTCACCTTTCTTAAACACAGGTATTATTACTGCACCCTGCCAGGATGTTGGTACGGTTGTGCCCCGAGCGATTGCGTTAGTAGGGAGATAAATATACTTGCACCATCGCTCTTTGTCATTAATAAAGATGTCAGCTGGAACACCGTCTAATCCTGGGGCTCTGCCACTGAACACTGTGTTGAGGGCCGTCATTATTTCTTTAGTACTAAAAGAATCATCTTTATAGTAAACAGGACTTAAGTCGACCACCACAGTGGCATGGTGGGTCTCAGCATATTGGGGCTTAAAATATTTGACCCACTCGTCTTCTGGCACATTATTATTGGGAGGTTCGGGTAGTCCCTCTCTGCCCCATTTTACGATATTCCAAAAATGCCTGGAATCTTTCCTATCGCTTGCTACTTTTAGTTCTAACCAGTGGAGCTCGTCCCATGCTTTCTTTGCCTTTATTATACTATCCTTGTATTTCTTTCTGGCAGATCGAATAGCCATAGGTTCCCTCCCTTTAATAGTGGTTCCTAGGGCTAAGCGGGCCTTCCTGCATAGGGTATTATACCATTTTACCTGCTTCCGGGGTTCTTCTTCCTTGCTTCTCACAGGTTTTACAAAATGGTTCTTAATGGCACAAAAGAGAGAATCATGAATTGCAGCCTGCTTGAGCCTGGATTGGACAAATTAATTTGTTCAATGGCCAATATTGCTTTGTCGGCTTCAAAGTTAATGCTAGTAATAGCCTGTTGATTAGTCACAACATGAGCCCATCTTAACCTGCGCATATCGTTTGAAGGGACAATCGGAGACGGAAGAGCGCCCTCAGTGTTAGAGACCACATTGGTAGAAGTCCACCATTTGTGCTCTACACACTGGGTTGTGGTCGCTCTCAATTCGCCACTTGACCTCCATGTCACAAACCAGGGACCATATCTTTAGACTACATATAACATATTCAATTCTACTTCTGTGCCTCCCATTGTCAAATGTGCAGGACCCAACCTTATCACTCAGAGTACTCCCATTTAATGCTCAAAGACCCTTTTCATAACAAATAGCATTCAGACAGATGACATCCTCAGACCAACGGGAAACTCATTTTAACTCTAATTTAGGAACTCCCCATTGCCTATCTTCTTCATCCCCAAGGAAATCATCGTCGATTGACAAGGGTTCAAAGGTTTGGTGTAGGTCACCAGCAATCAAAATGTTGTTTTCTTGGGAATGGGTGTCAAGGAGGGAACACAAGGCCGCTAAAACCTCTGACCTCCCACCCCTGCTACCCCTAACATAAACATTGTAGATATCAAGATGACCCAAAATACCTGAGTCTACTCTGATGAGTTGTATGTCTCTGTTTCTGGTATCTATGACCTTGATAGTTAACAGAAGACTCTGGCGGACCCAAATGGTTAAACCACCCATCGGTCTTCCCTTTGCACCCTTGGATGCAGGCACAGAATAATTTAGGTATCCCTGGACAAAAGATGGTTCACATAACCATGTCTCCTGAAACATGCACATATCAAAACCATTAACAAAGCTTACCCAATCCTGAGAGTCTTGTTTGGAACGCAACCCTGCAATGTTCCATGAGACCAACCTTACCATACCCTCCTTATTGCCACCAGGGGATTTAGATGTAATAGTTACAGGGGTAAATGTGGACTGGCCTTGATTGGATACACTTGGCAACTCTAGATGTGAATTGGTTTTAGAACCAGCCCTATTCGTGGTATCACTCTCTGAAATAAAGCTCAGTGGAGAGGTAACATCCCACAATGCAATCCCTGCGGCCTCTGTAATTACTGGGACCTCCATACAATCCCCACCATTCGGTACCACCAGATTTCCGCTGTCTGACAACAGTGGTAGCGCTGTTTGTCAATCATTGTTGTCTAACCCCGAACAATTCCTTACATTTACTTTTTCTACGGTATTTGGAATTGGAGACGAAATATGGGGACAGGTTTTCCTTAATTGGATCTGTGATTGAGATGGGGCACTGGATCTAAACTCCAATGTAAATAGGTTTTCAGCAAGGAATGCAGATTTCAGAGTTAACTCTATAGAGTCACATGAAAAATTGGGGGAACTTAACCTTTTTGCCTCTAAGATATCCTCCCTGATTACCGAGCGGCATCCTCTAACATAGCGTAGCCAGTGGATAGCCTTGTAGTTAGAGAGTCTTGGCGCTCGCTGGTACCCAACTTCGAAGGCCTTAGTTTGGGAACATTGGTCATATATATTGTGTTCTTTTTATAGTAAACTTTATTACAGAGCGAATTCCCCCTGTTCCGGGGGTTGTTGTCCTCAACGTTTGTCGGGCCTACAACCACCCCTAATGGTTTTGCTTGCTGACTAGCTAGACCAAGCGTTTTTTCCCTTGCCTCTTGTCTACTGCCCTCTCTTCCCCAGGCTTGGGTTGAAAACCCTTCCTTCCTGTCTTTCGGGAGTGGCGGGCCAGTACTCAAACCAGCGACTTTCCCCGTATTCTGGTCACTGCTTTTAGCTAGGGGTACTTTAATTGCATCGTGGGTTTTTGTAGAGAAAAAATTTTGCGCAGCAGATATATCCTTGGATGTTAATCTAGTTACCCCCTCACATTTGTCATTGACAATAGAAGTTAAGCTAATGACCAAAGCCCTCAGAGACTCTATTTCATCCCGTAAAAGTATAACCAGGTTGGTCAGTGCACCAACTTCCACGGGTGATGCCTTGACCCTGCTATTATCAGTGATTGAAGGGACAGGGGCTCATTGTGGATTTCGGCCAGTACCGCAAACTTGTTGCCGAGAAGTACTTGCGAGACAGGTGGCGGCGGCTGGTTTATGCTCTCGGGGTCAAGGTGGATAGGTAAATCATCATTATTGAGAGTCTCGACAGATGGAGTTAAACAATCCCCAGATAGGTTAATCATGCTATCCTTGCGTTTTCTTTTTGCCTTAAACATTTCTGGGATTGTTGTTGGGAGTGCAGCGGGGTCATTTACTTGCTTTGAGGGAACCCATCCCTTTGGGCTCGGGGCAATGTCACTCGTACCTCCTTGATTAGTCTCAAGAATATCCCTGCACTCATCCACAAGAGCTTCAATGCGGTCCATTGCATTGTTTCCGACTGACTGATTTGTCTTTTTTAATGTATTCTTCCCCTTACGAAGCTTCGAGGGATTACCAGATCCGTCCCCCCCCCTCCATTGCTTTACGTTTTCCCATGGAGCCTATAGAAACTTCTGCTAGAATATCAATAAAATCCCAAGAAGTTCCACTTACAGTATTGATGATGGATATGTTCTAGTTAGATAGTTGTTAGGGATGTGGCCCAGCCCGGCCTCCTCCGGCCCCGGATGGCCACAAATGGCCCGCCCTTTGCCCGGGCTTAGCCCGGCGCCGTCCGCGCGCGTCCCGCGGGCCGGAACCTTGTGCTGGTAATATCCCGTTTGATGGGGGCGTGGCTGGGTAGCGCTCGTGCCTCTTGCGCTCACCCTGGTGTTCTCCTGCTGATTGCTGCTCCTGGCGCTGCGTCTCCCGCGAAGCGGGAGACGCGAGGTTGATTTAAAGGGCCCGGCTTGGTGGGGGCGTGGCCGGGTAGCGCTCGTGCCTCTCACGCTCACCCCGGTGTTCTCCTGCTGATTGCTGCTCCTGGCGCTGCGTCCCTCGGTAGCTTGGCACGAGCAGTAAGGCGTATCTCAGAGGCAATGTGTAAAGCTTTTGTACCCATGCACAGTAACACAGTGAAAACACTACAAAAGGTGTCCACCCCAGTTTAGAAACATAGCCAATAATTTCTGAATGAAACAATACCAAAACAACAAAAATCCAACATACACAAGTCAAAATATCACTTTTAAAAGGTTAAGCAAATTTAGTCTATTGAAATCAGTTGAGGCGCTTGTTTAAGCACCTTAGATGCATAAAAACATCGAGGACGGTGCAAGACGCAGAGCAAGTGTGTTCGCCGGAAGAGCAAAGCAATGTGTTGGTTCCCTACTACACAGGGGTGGTGATGCACTGGTTCCTTACTGGCAGGGGAGGTGATGCAGCAGTTCCTTACTGCTGGGCAGGGGAGGTGATGGGTTGTTTACTAACTGGCAGGGGGGGTGAGGCATCAGTTTCCGGAAACGCGGCCTCGGTTCCTTACTGCGGTGCGGATGAAGAATTAGCATCGAGGGTTGATGCATTGAAAGTCCAGACGCGCTGTGTCGATGCGACAGCGGCAATGCTGGCACTGCATCGATTCTTCAGTCATGAGCAGGTGATGCATCGGAGTCAAAGTGGGTGCCACGGACATCGGTGACACGGTGCTCAGGACTTACACTGTGGGGATTTTTTTGCTAAACTGCAATGGTGAGCTGGGGCCTGTGGAGAAAACCAATGCTTCAAGCGGGTACTATGCTTTGGTGCAGGCTGTGGCAATGCGTCTATCTTTTGCAGCAACGTGTCAAGAAAACAGGTGCTGTGAGTCAATGCATGGATTTTCTCCCTGAGATTACCAGGTTACACTTTCAAGGGCCCAGGAACAGGATTTGACAGCACTTGTCAAGTCAGGACTCTCAGCAGAAGAGCCCAGGCACTGGTAGGTGAAGTCTTTGATGGCCCTGAGAACTCTTAACAGGAGGCAATCACACACACACCCTTGGAGAACCTTGGAAGCAAGTTACAGAAAGCAAAGTCCAGTCCTTTCACTCCCAGGACAAAAACAGCAAGCAGCAGGCCAGCATACCAAAGCAATAGGCAAAGTGGAAGACCCCCCTACAGCGTCCAGCTCTTATTCCTGGCAGAATGTCCTCAGTACAAAGTGTTCTGATTTTGGGGTGTCAGTGGTCCAATACTTATACCCCTTTCTGACTTTGAAGTAGGCAAACTTCAAAGGAACGTCTTTGTAATGTACAAGACCCTGCCTTTCCCTGGCCTGGCTCCAAAGAAACTACAGGGGATGGACAATGCTTTGTGTGGGGACAGGCACAGCCCTATTCAGTCAGTGACAACTCCTTCCACCGCTCTTGCTCAGAAAGGCCTACTGCCTGGTTAGTCAGTGCACCAACTTGCACGGGTGATGCCTTGACCCTGCTATTATCAGTGATTGAAGGGACAGGGGGCTCATTGTGGATTTCGGCCAGTACCGCAAACTTGTTGCCAAGAAGTACTTGCGAGAAGGGTGGCGGCGGCTGGTTTATGCTCTCGGGGTCAAGGTGGATAGGTAAATCATCATTATTGCGAGTCTCAACAGATGGATTTAAACAATCCCCAGATAGGTTAATCATGCTATCCTTGCGTTTTCTTTTTGTCTTAAACATTTCTGGGATTGTTGTTGGGAGTGCAGCGGGGTCATTTACTTGCTTTGAGGGAACCCATCCCTTTGGGCTCGGGGCAATGTCACTCGTACCTCCTTGATTAGTCTCAAGAATATCCCTGCACTCATCCACAAGAGCTTCAATGCGGTCCATTGCATTGTTTCCGACTGATTGATTTGTCTTTTTTAATGTATTCTTCCCCTTACAAAGCTTCGAGGGATTACCAGATCCGTCCCCCCTCCATTGCTTTACGTTTTCCCATGGAGCCTATAGAAACTTCCGCTAGAATATCAACAAAATCCCAAGAAGTTCCACTTACAGTATTGATGATGGATATGTTCTAGTTAGATAGTTGTTAGGGATGTGGCCCAGCCCGGCCTCCTCCGGCCCCGGATGGCCACAAATGGCCCGCCCTTTGCCCGGGCTTAGCCCGGTGCCGTCCGCGCGCGTCCCGCGGTCCGGAACCTTGTGCTGGCAATATCCGGTTTGGTGGGGGCGTGGCTGGGTAGCGCTCGTGCCTCTTGCGCTCACCCTGGTGTTCTCCTGCTGATTGCTGCTCCTGGCGCTGCGTCTCCCGCGAAGCGGGAGACGCGAGGTTGATTTAAAGGGCCCGGGTTGGTGGGGGCGTGGCCGGGTAGCGCTGGTGCCTCTCACGCTCACCCCGGTGTTCTCCTGCTGATTGCTGCTCCTGGCGCTGCGTCCCTCGGTAGCTTGGCACGAGCAGTAAGGCGTATCTCAGAGGCAATGTGTAAAGCTTTTGTACCCATGCACAGTAACACAGTGAAAACACTACAAAAGGTGTCCACCCCAGTTTAGAAACATAGCCAATAATTTCTGAATGAAACAATACCAAAACAACAAAAATCCAACATACACAAGTCAAAATATCACTTTTAAAAGGTTAAGCAAATTTAGTCTATTAAAATCAGTTGAGGCGCTTGTTTAAGCACCTTAGATGCATAAAAAAATCGAGGATGGTGCAAGACGCAGAGCAAGTGTGGTCGCCGGAAGAGCAAAGCAATGTGTTGGTTCCCTACTACACAGGGGTGGTGATGCACCGGTTCCTTACTGGCAGGGGAGGTGATGCAGCAGTTCCTTACTGCTGGGCAGGGGAGGTGATGGGTTGTTTCCTAACTGGCAGGGGGGGTGAGGCATCAGTTTCCGGAAACGCGGCCTCGGTTCCTTACTGCGGTGCGGATGAAGAATTAGCATTGAGGGTTGATGCATTGAAAATCTAGACGCGCTGTGTCGATGCGACAGCGGCAATGCTGGCACTGCATCGATTCTTCAGTCATGAGCAGGTGATGCATCGGAGTCAAAGTGGGTGCCACGGACATCGGTGACACGGTGCTCAGGACTTACACTGTGGGGATTTTTTTGCTAAACTGCAATGGTGAGCTGGGGCCTGTGGAGAAAACCAATGCTTCAAGCGGGAACTATGCTTTGGTGCAGGCTGCGGCAATGCGTCTATCTTTTGCAGCAACGCGTCAAGAAAACAGGTGCTGTGAGTCAATGCATGGATTTTCTCCCTGAGATTACCAGGTTACACTTTCAAGGGCCCAGGAACAGGATTTGATAGCACTTGTCAAGTCAGGACTCTCAGCAGAAGAGCCCAGGCACTGGTAGGTGAAGTCTTTGATGGCCCTGAGAACTCTTAACAGGAGGCAAGCACACACACACCCTTGGAGAACCTTGGAAGCAAGTTACAGAAAGCAAAGTCCAGTCCTTTCACTGCCAGGACAAAAACAGCAAGCAGCAGGCCAGCATACCAAAGCAATTGGCAAAGTGGAAGACCCCCCTACAGCGTCCAGCTCTTCTTCCTGGCAGAATGTCCTCAGTACAAAGTGTTCTGATTTTGGCGTGTCAGAGGTCCAGTACTTATACCCCTTTCTGACTTTGAAGTAGGCAAACTTCAAAGGAACGTCTTTGTAATGTACAAGACCCTGCCTTTCCCTGGCCTGGCTCCAAAGAAACTACAGGTGGTGGACAATGCTTTGTGTGGGGACAGGCACAGCCCTATTCAGTCAGTGACAACTCCTTCCACCGCTCTAGCTCAGGAAGGCCTACTGCCTGGTGATTGCCCATCAGGATATGCAAGGCACACCTCAGCTTCCTTTGTGTGACTTTCTAGAGTGAATGCACAAGAACCCAACTGTCAGCCAACTCAGAAAAATATTTTGTATAGACAGACAGAGGCACAGAGTGGTTAAGTAATAAAATGGCCACTTTCTAAAAGTGGCATTTTCAAACACGCAATTTAAAAAACCAATTCTGCCAAAAGATGTGTTTTTAAATTGTGAATTCAGAGTCCCAAAACGATCTGCTCCCAATCGGAAATTGCACATAAAAAGTTATTTCGAAGCAATCCCCATATTACCCTATGGGAGAGATAGTCCTTGCAATAGTGAAAAAATGCAATTAGCAGTCTTTCACTACTAGAACATGTGAAACACACCAGTACATGTCCTACCTTTTAAATAAACTGCACCCTTGCCTTGTGGCTGCCTTGGGCCTACCTTAGGGGTGACTTACATGTAGTAAAAGGGACGTTTTGGGCCTGGCAAGTGGGTGTTGCGCGCACAGACACTACAGTGGCAGTTCCAAGACATGTTTGCAGGGCTACTCATGTGGGTGGCACAATCAGTGCTACAGGCGCACTAGTAGCATTTGATTTACAGGCCCTGGACACCTCTGTGCACTTTGCTAGGGACTTACTAGTAAATCAAATATGCCAATCATGGATAAACCAATCTCCAATACAATTTAGAAAGAGAGCATATGCACTTTAGCACTGATTAGCTGTGGTAAAGTGCCAGGTGCCCTAAAGCCAATAGAAAAAGGTCAGAAGAAATAGGAGGAAGAAAGCAAAATGTTTGGGGATAACCCTGCAAAAAGGGCCAGGCGCAACAAGCCTCCTGGCTTGTACTAAAATTGAACAGGAAATTACATTTTTAAGTAGATGCCCACAATTAAATCAGTTAAATAGTACCTACCCCTAAAACCGGACCAGATTCCCCAAATGAGAATAACAAACCCAAATGAGAAGCTGAAATCCATCAGTCCATGGCATGGGATATGTAAGCAGATGTGGCCTTGCACCATTTTTCACGATAAAGTAGGTATGATGAGAGTTTCGAAAATTTCCCAAAACGTGGTTGTTGCAAGTACTGTGACTTCTTAATTAGCAATTATCTCTTTTCGTTTTACAACACTCTTAAAAAATACAGACAGCTGCATTTATCGTTGACATTTGCTAAGTGTGATTAATGTGTTCATCTGCTGACAGTCTTCTGGGCATGATTGGTGTTAGTAATTGCATTGGGCGTGTCGTGTTTCCCCAAAGGACAATGTATTTCATGAGGAAAAACCAAGCACTGTCACTGCGTTAATGGAGAAGCCATTAACGTTGAGCACCACTGTCTCCAGGCAGAAATGACATGTGTACAACAATCCTTCATTGTTTCAATCCAGGTAGACAACGTTGACAATAAAAAATGGCACAGTGTGTTGTATAAAAAAATTTACCATAGCATTTACAATACCCATTATCAGACAGTTTCAGTTTGTAGTATTCTCGGATCGCTCCTGTCCTGGTCATAAACTCCTAGCTGTTGGAAAAACAATGCCTCTAACCAGTACAGTCTATGCCAATTATGGCATCAGGTTTTTTCAAACATAAAAATCACTCTTCTTGCAGATAGATTCACCTCAGGGCATGCCCCTGAGGTCCTCGAGGTGTTCGGTTTCATGTGTTCAATCGGTGCCACCTCCCTAGTTGCATTAATGCAGCTGATCCAATATTTTTTTACTAACTGGTAGAATGGCTTATGAGGTAATTTTCTTATGGTAGTAATACATGATTGGCGTTCTTGTGGTGCCCTGTTTTCGTGCTCCAATTAAATCTAGTTTGAGACCTTATTTAAGTTTATTTAAAAGCCTTCTATTATTGTTAAATGTCACAGGGCTTGTCTCATGTTTAGTGATCCTGAGATCTGCAAAGCTTGGACTCACCACAGAGGGCCACAAATGGTCCTTTTAAAAAAAAGTTTTATATAGCGCGAACTTGAGCCGAAGGTATCAGAGCGCTTTACATGAGCTTTACATTTTGGCTGTGACATTAGCATTTGGTCCTTATGCACTTGGCACCAGGGCATGGAGACCTAGCTTGCAGGCCTATCCGTTTAGATGCCCGCTTTTGTGCTTTGCCCTCGTGGTGTTTTTTAAGAGTAACTTGGGCATGATTCACAACCCTCCCGTACCAAACTCACCCTGCATTCCTTTCTCACGAAACAGGTAATTTGTGCAAACCACCCTCTTTGCTCCTGTTGGGAAATGAGATCCTGATTCTACGCAGTTCCCAGCATCACGGTCTCTGAATATTTTTTGGGTCCACACATCCTGCACTACCACTGATGACAATACATGTCACAATGCCACGAAGCTGCCACGCCTCTCCAGGTATGCCAGCACCTGTTCTTCTATTCAGAGCCGCGTGCTCAGCATAGCACCTTGAATGGAGGTCAGCCAGGAAGGAGCTTCACCCCTTGTTACAAATACTACAGACAGACAGAGCACCTATGAGAGAGCAATAGGGAAACGAGGACAGCCGTCTTTGTGATCTGCAAGGAGGTCTGACAGTGGGGCTACCATAGCGCCCCTATGCCTAGCTCTCCATACCATTCCTAGCAATATGCACAGGCTTCTCCTTTGTACAGAGCTATTTGACCAGCATTAGTGTGGGTGGTGTTGCTTATTTTTCATCTGTGTGGCTGGACGTGTCCTCTGTACTGAGATTATGAAACAAACTGCAAGTGTAATTGTAATTGCATTTATATAGTGCTTACTAACCCTGGCGTGGCGTCGAAGCATTTTATGCCGAGCAGTACACTTCTCCACAATCCAAGATTAATGGTTAGCTCTGTGTTATTGGTTACGGTTTGTTATTTATTGGGATTAGTCTTTTGAAGCCAGAGCAAACCTTTCCATGCTGTCGGTTCAGGTTTTTTTTTATGGTGGACTAAAGTAATAGTGGTTTGTTGGGATTATTAGTGGGGGCGGGGTGAGATCAAGCACATGGTTAGTGGAATAAATGTAGGAGTTAGAGGGGATTAGATATTGTTTGGTTGCATAGGTATGACTTTCAGCGGAAGGAGGAGCTATTGTGATCTTGTAAATGAGTTGTAGGAAGTTTGCTGAAATAGAGAATAGTCAAACCTGCATGTGTCAGAGTGGGCTGCACTCAGAGAGAGGAGGCATGCAGAGGATGTTATGGAAGGAAAGGGACATTAAAGAGAGAAGAAAAAAAGAGAGGCGACAAACGAGTTTTAATGAAAGAACCGTTTTTTAAAGCGAAATATAAGGAATGTAGTGAATATTTTTGAGACCGCATGCAGTTTGAGGATGCAAGAATGTAGAAAGAAGTAACATTATTTACTTGTGAAGATTGTGCTATATTGGGAATGTTTAATAGGTACTAGAATCAGGTAAACCATCTCTCTGCTGCTAGGCTACTTCTAGACCACCGATCCAGCCCACTCAGTTGATGAGCTCAAGGTTTGAAAGTGAAAGATAATGGCTGGAGGCATATGTTGAGAAAATACATGGGAAATAATGTACACAATGAAAAAGAGAAACGGTACAATACAAGTCAAGTTAGGTTTGAGTCTGCAGCCTTTATTTAATAAGATTTTCTTCTGGTTTTTTTTAAGTTTAAAAAGCTTTATTGATTAGATTAATACAATGTAAAACATGAGTACAATGGCAAAGAAGAATACAACAAAAAATAGATAAGAAATGATCGGAAACATTGCAAATGGAAAAGTAAACCCCAATAAGGGGTAAAAAATATACCACTGAGAAATGCTTTTATAACTTTTCAATTTTTGGGGGGGAGAAGGAAAAACAAAAAGAAAAGAGGGAGGAAAGTGGAGGGTGAGGAGAGAAGGGGAAAGAGAAGGGAAAGAGGTGCATAAGGGAAAACATCATCTCATAGCAAAATTAGGCGAGAACAGTAACAAGAAAATAACATAAGATGATCATGAGGAGTGCCTAGACAAAAATTCTGTTAAAGGGGACCATAATAAATCACGTTTTATCAATAGAGGAATTGACGAAGCACGTGCACGGTCCAATCTATGATGGTGACATAGTAGATTCCACCAAGCATTATAAGCAACATTAGTAGTATCTTTCCAATTAGCAGTGATAATTTGAAGAGAAATAGCAATAGAAAGGTCGATAAATTTGCATGTATGCTGCGGAACATCCCAAACTTAAAAAACTTTTTATTGGCATTTTGAATCAACATAGGCATTATTGGCAAATCAGAGTAAATTTTCCACACCACCAAGCACCCCTTGCACCCCCACCCTCCATCCACCCCAACAGTATCCCGATCAGCAATTCAACATTGTCTGTCCCTGTTCCACCGGGCGCCAGGTCATCACATGCTCTCGTCTTCCAGGGAGGCTTCGCAAGTCCCAGCCTCTTAACTAACAAGCCATGAACAAGGGACAGCATCCCAATCAGCGTGGTTATGAGCATGTCAATCATTCCCCAGGCCCACATCCAAACCATGGTATTTTCTCAATTTTCCCCATATCTTACGAAACTTCAGAGGAAAGCATCTAGCTTTGTAAGTCACCCTCTCAGCCGCCATGTATGAATCCATTCCCCTCCTCCATTCTCCCACCCTTGGTGGTAACGGTGCTCCCCATGCTCGAGCCAAATCTCTCTTCGCCACCACTAAGGCCAGTAGGGCAAAAATCAGGTGTGGGTGACTCAAATCCACCTCAGTAGATATTCCCAGCAACACAAACTTGGGGTCCAGTGTAAGCGTCACCTCCAGAATTTTGCTCAACTCTCCCAAAATATGTGTTCAGTAAGCGTTAATGGTAGGGCATTCCCATAAAGTGTAGAAGAAGGTTCCCGGTGGGTGTCCGCATCTCAAACAGCAGGGATCGCTAGCTCTGCCCATGCGGTGCATTCTGGCCCTATCATAATAGACCCTATGCAATATTTTGTTGTATATGAATTTAGGACCCTAGTGTAATTTTCCTGATTCATGCCCATATATAGGTATAAATCACCCTATCCTTATATAGGCTTGGAAATCATAACCATATTTAGACTTAGCCTATGCAGTCTGAATACGGCATGGCTACTTCCACTAGTTTCGAAAATCCACAACGATTTCTTGGAAAAACCCGCCTTCAGCAGTCAGGGACTTCCCCTTGCTTGAATATTAATTTATCCAAGAAATCATGGAGTTTTCAAAGAACTGAGTCTTTTATGACGTTATTATGTCCAACCTACGTCAAACTAGGCACCTTCAAGGTATAACTATGCCCATACTTTCTCAGTCAAACGCACAGTGGTTTGGAGCAGTTCGACTATCCACCTACACGACACAGCTCGCCACAGCAAGTGCCGAAGGAAGCCGACCCCTCCAGCAGATGCACTGAGCGACGCAGTCTTTTCTCCTGCAGAGAAATCCAGCTCCAGTGTTTCCAGGCTGCCGTTGCGAATTGTGGGGAAATCGAGATCTGAGAGAGAGATACAAGACCTCCTTCATTCTAAAACCAAGGTACAGAGCTGATTAGACCCTTAGAGAAATTCTTGGAGAGATTCTTGGTAAAGAATACTAAACTTAAGCTACACCTCACTTACTTCTTCCCCCGTACTAGACCTAGGTTAGGTACACCGGGGTAGGCGTATTTTAGAAGCATCAGTTGAGTACTTTTAGTCATTATTTATTAATGTATGTATTCTATGTTATATTTTATGGCTTATACAGTATTATTTTATAATACTCTTCGTACTGTACGCATTGTACTTTGCAACCAGTATTACAATTGTAGCAGTTGATTTCTCCTGCATGAGACATAAGACTGTTCAATGAATACTTTTCATTGAAAAAGCCTGTCTCTCTATTTCTCTGCACCTCTGGTGAAACGAAGCATGCATGATTGACTGAGTGAAATAACTATCTATTGTTTCCGCGACTCTAGAGATACGTTTCTTATTCTTGGAAAACAAAGTTGTCATGTTTATGCGGTTGTCAGAAACTAACACCTTCTTGTGAATTCGAGAACGTTTCTAGTGACCTCTGAGCTAGCTGGCACTCACAATTAAGTCTAATATATTCGATAGAGACCTAGTAGACCTCAGTCCTACGTCAAATCTATAGTATATGTTATTCCAATGCGCAGAGCCTATTGGGAATATAGGAACTACAAAACATGGCACCCAACGTTTGGTAAGGTGATAATTTAACGCTAGATACTAGAGTAACTCAGTTGTGCTTTTCACACAAACCCCTTTTTTCCTGTAAAATAGTCCAATAGACGTCTGGAGTGGGTGAAAGGGAAATATCCGCCAAAACTTAGTAGGACAAAAATCCTATGTATTAGTTTTTGGTTTGTTCAACGTTGAAGGATACAGTGTTCCAAAATATTGTGCACCTAATCTTAGTCTCCTTGAAACTTGTTCTGCAAACTTTCAGTCAACAAAATGATGGATAGTGACGACGAAAGAGAAAGAGCTGCAGCAGCAGCTCAGGCAGTTTTAGACAATAGAACACTCCAACAAAATGACCCGGATGGTATAATCATCCCGGCAAATGTAAGAAAAACAATAACTCACAAACTCATAAATAATGGAGTATCATCGAGAGGTGGTAAAGTAATATTCGTCACAGAGGCACATGAATATCGGCAGACTGACTCATGGATTCAGTTTCCTGCAGCAAATGCAGTAACACATGAGTTCCACTACTACAAAGTAGAGAAACCTCCAGCAAAATAAGTTTCTTACAAGGACGTTGAAATTCCATTAACTTACCAAGAGCATCAGCTCTGGTTTAAAGGCGCCCTACAACATCAAAATCACATTGCCAGGCTTGGTCCACTAGGTAGACCAGGAGCAACATGGCCGGTACTAGCCAGCTATACCCCACATCCTGACATAGAAAACATGACAGGTCCAGAACTGTTAGCCCAGCTAAACAGCTAATTAAAATACATAGACAATTGGTTCAATATGTCATGCGGACCTTAACAGTACAACCTACTGTAAGGATTCCACAACACATCCCTCAACAAGGGAACACAAACAAAATCACACCACAGACTATTCAATCGGTCATTGGTAAATTGCCCGCAAAAAGGGAACAAATTCCGTTTTGGTTAGCTAAAAAAATGTGTCAGATAGATGCAGTATATCCTGATAGTACTCCTCATGAGAAACACAGAATTCTGACAATCTGTAGCACCACATGTGGAGGACTGTGACACTTGGGGTACAGTCTTTGCTTCAATCTAGACAAAAACACATGGTGTTCTGTCTATGGCGGTAATACCAGACGTCCTAAGACAGATTCAAAATGAATATGTACCAGAACCTGCCTTAAATCTAGGTACGAAGTTACTAAAAGATTTCAAACAGGTCTCACTTATACTATTAGCTGACATTAAATGTGAAGCAGCGTCCGTGGCAATCCGCCAAAAACTAAAAGAAACAGATATAACAGAGCAGCCATATGAACTTGCAAGAATTATTGAAAAATCCTATGAAGAACTAGGAAGAGATAGTTTGTGGGGGAAAACAGTAAAACCCGAACTAACATAAAATCCTGAAAAGGTTTTTATTAAAAATAATCTCACTACTCCTAAAAAGAAGTGGGAGAACAGTAAACAAACACTTCCTAAAGAGAAGCGTTCCCAGACCAGAGGTAGGTCTTCCCAACGGGAGCCCTCTGAAAAGAGGTATAACCTCAGAAATAGGGATAATTTGAGGAAACCTGATTGATATCAAGATACTGCTACACGTTCCTCTCGTACCTTTCAGACTTCTTCGCAGAAATCCGAAAGAAGAGAACAATCAGAACAGAAGGAAGAACGCGTTAAGTTCAAAGACCAACAGCACGTTCCTAAAAATAAGAAAACTCAATTCACAAAGAAGAAGGTAGCAAGTGTAAAGATCAGACATGCCAAGGATCTTGAGGACACAACTCAAGAATGGGGAGTGGGCCCAGACAATGCTAGACAGCGCAGCAGAAGTCACCATAGCTTGCAAGATGCTGAAGGATCATCTGGAGACAGTGGACTTGAATGAATGCATTCAAGTTGAAACTGCCGACACCAGGGTTAGTGTTCCCCATAAGTTATATGAAGTAACGCTCTGGATCGAGGGGGACATAACTAGGAAAATAAAGGCACTCTTTTGGGAGAAGCTATATAAGGGTTATGACATTCTTCTAGCTGAAGAAGACTGGCCAACTGAATTTGTCAGGGAGTGCCCACATGGCGAAGAGATAATTATGCCAGCCTTCTCAAATCACATTCCAATTCATAAAAAATACACCTATTCCAGAAAATGGGCTGTAGCCCAGGCTCCAGCATTATACAAAAATCACGTAGGATGGGATGAGGACTCTCCTCATCATAAAATCCAGTTAAAAAATCAACCCAATGCACAAAGGCAGTATCCAGTTAGGCAAGAAGCTAAAAAACAGGTCAGGGAGATCTTCGAACAACTTGAATACCATGGGGTGATTGAAACATGCACCTCATCCATGAACAATCCTTTGTTTCCTGTCTCCAAACCAGACAATACATATCGTCTAGTTTTGGACTACAGACATTTAAACTCTTGTTGCAAAACTTTTACAGTACAAAATGCACACAGTGCAGCACTGATGAATAACATTGTGCAGAAAAAATAAAAAACAACACTAGATATTTCAAATGGTTTCTTCTGTCAAAACATTGCACCAGAAAGCAGGTACTTGACCGCTTTCTCAATTATGGGGACACAGCGACAATTTTGCCGTCTCCTCCAGGTTTTCAAGAATAGTCCAGGGTTCTTTTCTGCCAGAGTAACAGAGTTACTACAGACGTTGGCTGATGAGGCATTATCTTATGTCGATGACATCTATCCTTCGGACGATGATTTGGAAGTAAACTTGAAAAGAGTGAACACCATAATACTTGGGTTTGCTTCTGAAGGCTACAAATTTAATTTTAAGAAATCACGAATTGCCCACCTCAGCGTCCTATTCTTAGGATACGAATTATCAAGTGAAGGCAAAAGCCTGGCAGACAATTTTCTAGAGAAATGTGCGCTGCTCCAACCTCCAAAAACGATGAAAAACCTTGTCAATTCTAGGTTTCCTGAATTTTGGAAGAACATATGTTCTGAATTACGCAGGAAGGGTTAAACCTCTCTACGAACTAATCAAACCTGATTTCAAACCAACGAATTAGACTCAAATACACACAGAAATTTTGCGTTCAGTGCAAACAGACATGTTAGCAAAAACACAGTTACAGACACGCGACAACGCGCGCAACCTTGTGATCCGAAACATCCCAGGGAGATGCGGATTCACATACCTAACCTTTAATGAAGGTGAAAAGGTACCAATAGCATACAAATCACACTTGTACACACAAGCTGAAATAAAATTCACTTCTACAGAAAAAATTCTGACAGAGGTTCAAACTGCAGTAGCAAAACAGAGAGCCCTGGCACAGGGTAAACTCAGAACGATCGTTACACCTGTACCTGGTCTAGAAGCAGTGACAAAAGCGAGCATTCTAAATGCAAAAGCTTTACATCTGAGTTGGATACAATGGGTTAACTCTCTTGCTGCAACAGACGTTGAATACGTCTTTGACCCCGACTTGAAAACACAAGAATTTCTACAATACGAACACGAAAGACCGATATTCTGCATCCAGGACATTACGGATGTATAATATATTCAGACGGATCAGCACAACCCGCAATTGGGGGTAAACAAGCTTATAGTGCTGCGTGCGCGATTGTTAAAGGTCGCTGGCATGAAGGTAAATTCAGACCTATGGTCACTAAAACTCAATCACTCAGAGACTGTACAGCTCAGCGAGCTGAACTCCAAGCTTTCAAGTTGGCGCTTGAAAATGCCGATCGCAAATTCCCCACACTCATAGTGTGCGATTTGATTTACTGCGTCCAGTCTTACAATGAATATCTGCAGAACTGGGTTCAAAATGGTTTCAAAGACACAAAAGGTGGCACAATCAAGCATAAAATGCTTTGGGAACAAGTAGTTCTATTACAGAAAGAACTACAGAGGACTCACGTGATTCATACATTGAGTCATCAGTGTGATGGCGTTCACGTTGTAGGGAATTCATTGGCTGATGAAGCAGCAAAGGCAGCTGTGCAAACGGTTTCGGTAGCTGCAATCACTCGTTCAAAAACAAAAATAGACAGCGACATACTGCAAGCTGTCACTGCCTCAGTAAAAGACAGTGGTAAAACACTCCCAAAAGGCTTTCCAGTAAAGTACTCATATATAACTGATGCAAATAATGTTTGTTTTTTTCGAATATCTGGAGTGGGGGATAGGGCAATTCCAAACATGGAACATAGGTTAGGACTAATCTTAGCAGCACATGAAGGGGTCCCCTCTGCACACTCAGGAGTTTCCGCAACAATATCATTATTTAAACAGAGATATTGGTGTCCTTGCTTGAGGAAACAAACTAGAAACTATGTTCTAGAGTGTGAAATCTGCCAGAAGATGAAAATCTCTACAGTAAAATGTCCTGCACAGACGCCCCTTCTAATCTCAGATAAACCACTAGCGTGCATTTACCTGGACCATTGTGGTCCCTTACAGAGGGATGGCAACTATAAATATATCATGGTCGCAGTAGATTCATGCACAAGATTAATTTGGATGTGGCATTAGCGCTCCGCTGACGCCCGAACTGTTATAAAAGATTTGCAAGTCTTTATCGGCACATACGCAATCAGCACGCTACATTCTGAACCTGCGTTTAGCTCTCGAGCTTACAAGGAGGCCATGACCAGCTTGGGCGTTGCATTGCGGTACTCAAGTCCATTCCATCCTGAGGGAAATGCGGTAGTGAAAAGAAAAAACAGTGACATAAAGCAATCTATAACAGCTAGGGTATTAGTTTCGGGTGATGGGTGGGTCAAACATCTAATAAGTGTCCAACGTAGTCTTAACAATCTGCCAAGAAGTTCTCTGGGTGGAATCATTCCATATGAATTACTGTTTGGTACTAGAATGATAATCGAAGACCTCGATTGTCAAACTTAAGTGGTGAAACAAAAACCATTTGATATCAAAGATATTTTGGCTGTTTTACATGACTTAAATCAAACCAAAAATTGGGGATCTAGTCAGGGAAAAGATCAAGGCGAAGAAGGAATTTGGGCCTTCTTACAGAAAAGCAGTACCTGTTTTAGCTATCCACGGAACAAGATCAGTGGTAGTACCGCCCCTTGCTGGTAAAAAGGAGAACCGAGTCGTGTCCATCGACCTGGTCAAACCACATCATGTGGCCGATAATAAGTAGTATGCCCAGTGGACTCCCAAGATGTAGCAGACGACCAAATCTTGCTACAATCCAAGAGGTTCAAACTGAAATTCTTATCACCTTTGATAAACCTGCAGTAAGAAAAGAAGGACAATGCAATAAAGCCATGGCACTTGTACCTCTTGAAACCCAAATATCAGTTTGTCAAGAAACACCTGTGTACAATGATATAGCCTCTGACTATACTAATATGACAAAGGAAGAAACAGCTCCAGCGATTCCCAAAAATCCAGATGCAATCCCAACTATTGACAGAACTGCCTCTGGCTATTTCATCAACTTTGATACACTTTCTGAGGATCCCAGTGCACCTGAAACTACGCCAGCAAATAAAACTTTCAAAGAAAAAAATAACAGAACTTGAAAGTACTTATCTGGTTTCACCTTGGGTTGAATTTTGGATTCTGTTAGGTGTACTTTTTCTCCTGCTTTGGCTCATTCTTGTTTTAAGTTTGGGACAGATCATAGATGGAAAATACAGTACAATGGACACAGCAAGTAAGAATATCAATTTGATCCTGAAACCTCACAAATCAGCTCATCGTGAGTGAAGAGACCTGTCATCAGTGAACATCACAGCCGTTTCTATACCTGGTGGTATAGCATGGGATACATCTGATTATGACATTTATGGCCCGGTGGAGCTGTTGAAGATTCTACATCAATTTAAGGTTTCTTTGAGTGACTTTGTCTAATCCAGCACATTTTCTGATGATTGGGACTTTGAAACTGTTAATAACATGATGACAGATTTGGAAATGTCAGCTAAATTCATAGAACATGAATACTTAGAAGGTTCATCAGATTATGAACAAATGTATTGTTTTAATCATTATGGTCACCATTATTTGCATAAATCTGCAAACCCTGGAAATGTTTTTACTTACAATCAATGGGAACATTGTCCAACGCCGCCAAATGGCAGCTCGAAAACATTTTATGAAAAGGTCCATACTTCTCAGGTTTTAACGTCACAAATCCAGAAACGTTTTATTTCAAAGATATGAATAAGACAGGAATGATAAACATGTTAACCAATACTAAACAAATTTATTCTGCAAACTTTTATGCTCAGCTGTCTACATTAGGTTTTAACTTTTGGAAAGACAACATTGAGCAAAAACTGTCTGGGGCACAAAAGACTGGCAGGTGCAGGGTTTAGAAGCCTTGTTCAGAGCCTGCATTATCCCAGAGCAAATAATGTTTTTAAATGACACTGTTCAACAAACATCTTGTCTTGGCTTGGCTAAGATAAAAGATTTAAACAAACTATCCATACCTAAGCCCACGCCTGACAGTAATAATACTGCAGATGAGGAGGTAGACGTAAAACAGATTTTACAAAACAACAGAACTAATCCTGATTGGAAAAAGTGGTTAATCTGGCTTACAAACACAAATAACTGTTAAGATAGATTCCTGAACAAAACACAAGGGTTCAAAGTAACTAGGCCAGATCCAAGATATTCTCAGAGATATTCCCAGAGACAACATCCAGGGATCGTAACAACATACAGTGTAGGAAAACTATGCCTTGAGTGGCTACAGAAATCCACACATCCAGAAATTAAACAACACTTGACTTTACTTCAAGAAGGCGTTGATTTACGAGACTTCTTACTTGGACCACGTAAACAACGTCAAAAACGTTTCATATACACCGGTATATATGCTGCTTACAATGAAGCATGGAAAGTTACGCAAATGGAAACTGCAGAAAGAATATGAGAAATTGATCATATTCATTTAGAGAAAGCTCTCTCTGTAGTGGACAATGGGTTAACGACTCTGTCCTCCAGAATTTATTCCTTGGACAGCATTGTATCCTCTGCCATTGACATAATAGAGCAGGACTTGCTAATGTTACAACATGGCCAGTCTCAATTACGTTCTATAATGCTGTTAGGCTGGACGTTACAAAATCTCCGTTCAGGCTACGTGCCATGGCGTCTAATCAACACCATGTCATTGTTTTCTGTATTTAATGTTACAGATAAACAAATCTCGTTGGCACAAAAAGGAGAAGACTAGGCGGTGCCGAGCATAGAAAAACTGGAAAGATTACCATTAACTGTTTCTGAGAAAGCAGTCGTAGAATGGATAATACATGGCACCATCCCGATACCAGTGACGATTTCCAGTTTCAGTATTGCTTAAAACACATACCAGCAGGCCTATATGAAAGGTTGGGTAAAGGGTACATTACGTCAGCCTGGAATTTACCATACACACAAATGTTGGAGTGGGGAAAAAGAAGTATTTCTTAGTGGTAAAAATTGTAAGAACTCACTAAGCGGTACACTTTTACGCCAAGGTATTAATTTACACGGAGCCTGCGAGGGTTCTTCAAAAAACCTTTCTTGCCACCTGCACAGTTCACCAGCAGCAGTGATAGATCCAGTTTTTAGGCAGCTATCCAATGGTAGCTACATAATGTTGAATGTTCATAGCTGTTATGGCATGTTGCCAGGAAAAGCCTATCTAGTTAGTGTGTCAGCCAGGGTCACTTGTTGTATGCAAGTATTGTTTCCAAAAGGCAAGACAGACAGGGAGTCCGCATTATGGCCTTCACTGAATATCTCTTCTATACGAATTGATACTTTAGGCAGAATGAAAGCCATTCTTTTGCAAAAAACTGTGCCACTGACCTCGTCCAGAGAAACGTATGATTTGCAAGTCACAAGGTCTTCTGCAGAGATACATTCCCTAATATCAACAAACTGCCCAATACATTTCGCAGAAAGGTTAGGTCGTATCTTAAACATGTCTGTACGAGTGGTATTGCACGTGTATTAAAGACGATTATTTCGGGACTGTTAGCACCCTTTGAAGCAGTCCTCTGCATTTTTCGAAACTTTGTGCACTCTGTGATCGGCGGCCTGCCTCTCATTTTGGAACTCATAGCAGGAATTCTATTTTTATTCCTTCTGCTCCGATATGGCAAGTCCAGTCAACAACGATACCCAGGCTACCATGGAAGAGGCTCTTCTAGCCATGTGTACCGTGACAGAATTACATAGATTCTTGGCTTGGCTCGTTTAAGAGATCTGAATACCACCTGGTTTCTTTCATTCAGACCAATCTGACAAGATTGCATCTTACCTGGTCTACGATGCCTGCTTTGCGGAGAAGAATGCGTGTTGGACATTTGTCTTACACTTCCATCAGTACTGCCATCGGATGTTGACGCCTTGCTAGGTCCGGTAACGACTCATGCATCGTGTTACCCCCAACGGCTACCAATCCTGATGACGGCATTCATTGAGGTCTCACCGGCAAGTCTAACTGAGAGTGAGATACCTAGAACAACAGGCACACAGGTACAACCCACTGCAAACATTGCTAATGCAACTAACACTGACGATGATGCTTCTCATCTGTGCACATTTGATATACTAACTGAAGTAGTTCCACTTTCGCCTACTATGGTAGACGGTTTCTTTGCCAGCCTAGACAATCTGATGTTTTCTCCTGACACCGAGAATAACTTTTGAAATCCGCACACAGCGTTCCATGAACTCTGAATTTGGCCTTCACTTTTCATAACAATCCTTCCAAAGCTTTGGAACTCTATTTTTTCTAAGGCTAATTTTGTCTTTTTCCCCCAAAAAACGTAAAACTTTTTTTTTTTGGGCACAACGTAATCTGCTTAAAGTAGAACTATTCTTAGAGAACAAGAAATTCCCTTTTGAATACTTCCTAGAGACAATATTTGACTGTGTCCTCAAAACCAAAACAGTATATTATTCTGCTAAGGGTTGGTCTCGACTTTTTTCTGTTATTAAGAGCCATTTCAAGAATGTACAATTCCTTATTGATTTAGTTAGTATTTATGCTTTCATGCTTTATACTTCATATGAAAACACTATTCTTGAATGCGTACAGTCAAATGCTCACTTTTTCATGTGCAAACCTTTTCAAATGCATTTTTTGTATTTTGGGTGGGATTGTAAACACATGCTTTAGATATGTTTTAGTGCTTATCATTTAGTAATGTTAAACATAATAAAGTGGAGTGGGTGTTGTAGATGAATTAAGGACCCTAGTGTAATTTTCCCGATAAATGCCCATATATAGGTATAAATCACCCTATCCTTATATAGGCATAGAAATCATAACCATATTTAGACTTAGCCTATGCAGTCCAAATATGGTATGGCTACTTCCACTAGTTCCGAAAATCCACAACGATTTCTTGAAAAAACCCGCCTTCAGCAGTCAGGGACTTCCCCTTGCTTAAATATTAATTTATCCAAGAAATCATGAAGTTTTCAAAGAACTGAGTCTTTGATGACGTTATTATGTCCAACCTTAGGCAAAAATTAGGCACCTGCAAGGTATAAATATGCCCACACTTACTCAGTCAAACACACAGTGGTTTGGAGCAGTTCGACTATCTACCTACACGACACAGCTCGCTACAACAAGTGCCGAAAGAAGCTGACCCCTCCAGCAGATGCAATGAGAGACGCAGTCTTTTCTCCTGCCGAGAAATCCAGCTCCAGTGTTTCCAGGCTGCCCTTGCGGGTTGCTGGAAAATCGAGTTCTGAGAGAGAGAGATACAAGACCTCCTTCATTCTAAAACCAAGGTACAGAGTTGATTAGACCCTTAGAGAAATTCTTGGAGAGATTCTTGGCAAAGAATACTAAACTTAAACTACATCTCACTTACTTCTTCCCTCGTACTAGACCTAGGTTAGGTACACCGGGGTAGGCGTAGTTTAGAAGCACCAGTTGAGTACTTGTAGTCATTATTTATTAATGTATGTATTCTATGTTATATTTTATGGGTTAGAAACCATATCATGCTTTCACAGTATTATTTTATAATACTCTTCGTACTCTACGCATTGTACTTTGCAACCAGTATTACGATTGTAGCAGTTCATTTCTCCTGCATGAGACAGAGGACTTCAATAAATACTTTTTACTGAAAATGCCCGTCTCTCTATTTCTCTGAATCTCTGGTGAAAGGAAGCATGCACGATTGACTGAGTGAAATAACTATCTATTGTTTCTGCGACTCTAGAGATACGTTTCTTATGTTTCTTATTCTTGGGAAACAAAGTTGTCATGTTTATGCAGTTGTCAGAAACTAATCCCTTCTTGTGAATTCGAGAACATTTCTAGTGACCTCTGAGCTAGCTGGCACTCACAATTAAGTCTACTATTTTCGATAGACACCTAGTAGACCTCAGTCCTATGTCAAATCTATAGAATATGTTATTCCAATGCGCAGAGCCTATTGGGAATATAGGAACTACACTACAATTTTATACTGTATAAGACGTAGTCGGGTTTTGATCGCCACCTCTCTATGATGCATTAGAGCCGCTTCCCAGTCTACGGTGTCCAGGTCGCCCACATCCTGTTCCCAGACTGCCCTCAGTTTCCCCAATCCATCTGGCGCATTATTGTATAACGTTTTATATGTCAGGGACACCAATTTATTGAAAACATGTTCCTGTAGCAGGCGACCCTCCAACGGAGCGTATTCCGGTAACGGGGGGGGCGAGGGTCGCCTCCGCCTTCCAAGCGTGACGTAACTGTGCATATTTGAAGAACTGCGTAGGGGTCAATCCATACTCCACCCTTAGAGACTCATATGTCTTAAGCTCTCCTCTCGTCATTACGTCCCCCAGCGTTGAGATCCCTATGGCATCCCACCCACCAAAGCTCGTGAGTTTATGCAGTTCTCTCAGCCACGTGCAAGACAATATCAGTGTCTGCTTGTTCGGTTTGTGTGTCCACCCCATCATCTTCGTCGCCCTGTTCCATACTTCTATGTTGATTTGTGTGGCCGGCAGTAGCCGTCGCTTCCCAACTCCCCCATATAAATAGTGCAGGCTAGTGCGACGTTCCATAGTGGCCCTTTCTAGCCTATAAGTCGGGTGATCATTCATTTAATGGTGCAAGATGTTCGGCCCAATAGTAGGCCTCCACATCCGGTAGGGAGATCCCCCCATTATATTGATTCCGTTGGAGCGTAGCAAGGGCTGTTCTGGGTTGCTTTCCTAGCCATAAAAGGGCCCGCAGCTCTGCGTTTATCGACTGGAATGTCTGCCTCAGCTAGGGTAAGTATTCATTCTGCAGGGCATACGGTATGCACCTGTTACAACGCATTTTTTACAACGCACTACCACTACAACGCAGGCATTACAACGCATACCATTACAACGCATAGCGCTGGGGGGCGCTCTAGGATAAGAGGTAAGTTTAATTTACTATCCAACACCTTCCCTAGGGTCCACGGGGACTGGAGTTAGAATAGTAAATTATACTTACCACTATCCAGCACCCCAAAGCGCTATGCGTTGTAATGGTATGCGTTGTGAATACCGCGTTGTAATGGTATGCGGAGTAAAAGTATGCGTTGTAACGTCATACATCCGGGCATACAGGAAGCGGGGCAAGGTAATCATTTTAAACATTGCTGCTCGGACCAGAAGCGTAAGGGGGAGGGACTTCCACCGGTGGGCGACGTCCGCAAAGTTCTTAATCACCCTGAGGACATTGTTTTGATAGGATGTCAGATAAATCCCCAAGTATTTAAACCCTGACTGGGTAACCTGTAGGGCTCCTGGCATCGGAGGCCAATCTTCCTCTATGCGCGGGCAGTATAAAATTGATTTATGCCAGTTTATTTTGTAGCCTGAAAAGTAGCCATACCTGTCTAAAATTTTAAACAGCGCCGGTACAGTGGTCACCGGCTGTCTCATGTACAGGAGGATATCGTCCGCGTAAAGCGAGATCTTCTCCTCCTGTAGATCTGCCTGCTTGATACGGAATCCGTGCACCTCTTCCGCCTGACGGATTGCGCAAGCTACTATTTCGACCGCGAATAACAACGGGGATAGAGGGCATCCCTGACGGGTCTCCCTTTGAACCGGGAAATCGTCAGAAAGTACTCCATTTACCCTAACCCTGGCTCTGGGGTCCGTATATAAAAGACCCACCAATCGTCTAAAATTGGGGCCGACCTCGAACTTGATCAGTGTCGCCTCCAAAAAGGGCCAATGGACAGCGTCAAACGCCTTTTTAGCGTCTAAGGAAAGGAACATATGTGGGTCTTCCCTCTGCTTCACCTCCATGAGCCAGTTATAGGTCCGCCGAAGGTTCTGCCTTGTCGCCCTGCCCGTCAGGAATTCCGTCTGGTCTTGATGTACCAATCCAAAGATCACCTGGCGTAGTCGGAGGGCCGGAACCGTTGCCAGGAGCTTAGCCTCCACATTGATCAGGGACTTCAGTCTATACGACTCGCAGGCGTCAGGTGGGCTGCCCTGTTTATATATCGGCGCAATAGTGTCCATCCTGAGGCCCGGCGGTTGGGCACCGTCCTGAATTGTGTCTTTGTAGAGCGCCGAAAGATGAGGTATTAAAAGGTCTGCTCCTTTCTTTAAAAATTCCGCGGGGAGCACATTCTGACCCGGAGTCTTCCCCAGTCAGAGCCTAGCCATTGCCACCCTTAATTCAGCTGCCGTTATGTCGGCCTCGAGGGTCTCATTGTGGTCATCAGTTAAGACTGGGGTGTGGATCTCAGCCAGATAGGCCGCAATCTCTTCCGGACGACCCAAGACTCTGGCCGTATAGAAGTCTCGAAAATAGGCTGCGAACGTCTGGGCAATCTGGGTGTCTGTCTTCTGCAGCTGTCCCTGGCTTTCGGTCACGCCCTCCATCCATCGAGCATCCTTCTCCCTGCGACTCAGCCAGACCAAGAGCTTACCAGACTTGTCCCCTACATCGTACAACCTGTGTAGGGTTGCAAGTGCCTGCGCTTTTGCCTCGTTTGTGGCCAGGTCCCTGTATTGCTGCTGGGTGTCTAGCAGACGCCGAAGCACCTGCGGTTCCCTGTCTATCAAGTGTTGCCATTCAAGATCTAGAATTTTAGTTTCCAGCATGCACAGTTCCTCTTGGGCTTTCCGTTTCTCCCAGGATATCCTACTTTGGGCCCGGTCCCGGAGCACCCCCTTATAGGCTTCCCATAAGGTCACCCCTGACTGCACAGAGCCCATATTTTCAGCAAAATAGACCTTAGTGTCTGCCCGGAGGCCCTGTATTATCTCAGGGTTTTGTAGGTCCCACGGCAACAATCTCCCGCCCCCGTCACGAGGTCGGGCCCTCGCCTCTAGTTGGACCAGTAGAGGTGAGTGGTCCGAGATACCCCGTGCCAGGTAGTCGACTTTGTCTTCAGCCCTAAGGGCATGTCGGGGAAGGAAGATATAGTCTAGGTGAGAATGTACTTTGTGTGTCCCGGAGAAATAGGAATAACTTCTAACACCCGAGTGCAACCATCTCCAAACATCTGTCAACCCCAGCGTTTCAATAGTTCAGGCCAGTGGCGTTGTCAGGGAGCAGTCAATTCGTGACCCAGACCGGTCCGGGGGTGGACATAACGTCATTAAAGTCAACGGCTATGATGTGTAGCGCATACACTGAGACCAGAGTGACCCGCTGTCTCCCCCACATTCCCGTCACCCCCACATAGGTCCCCTGTGGGTCTATCCAAGTCCGAGTCACGGTAAAGGGCGGGGATATTTTTATTAGGATAGCCACCCCCCTCAACCCGGATGTGTATCCCGCATGTGCTAATACTTTTTAGGCGCCTCTTGCTAGAAAACCACATTTCGTGCCCTTAAGATGTGTCTCCTGCAAGCAGACTATGGGTGCAACCGTTTGATATGCGTCATCACCAGCCCTCGTTTAATCTTGTCACCCAGACCATTAACGTTCCAAGTGAGAATCTTACAGGGTCCCACCACCCATACACCCCCATGGGCGTTATGTGTAGTTACAGCAGCCATGTCCTGATAGCAGGTTGGTGCACGCCGTGAGTGGGTCCTACGGCGCCTGTACCCAGTAGTGCGAAACTGCATGCCATATGCCAACTAAACAAAAAACAGAACACATAACAACTTTCCCTCAACCAAAAGACCAGTGTACTTCCCTCCCACGCATCTCCCACCTCACACCCCTCCCCATCGACTCCCTCCCGGTACCATAACGGGGGGCAGACTCTAGGGCAGGTGGAGGTCTGTCGCCCTCCCACACCCAATTTAGTCCACAAGCTCCAACTCCTGCGGGTGCCCCTGAACCATCAGGGCCAAGCCCAGAAAGGATGTGAACTAAGAATTCAGCACTAGAAAGAAAGAAAGAATAGAAAGTCAGAGAAGAGAGAAAGAAGCAAGCACGAGAAGAAAGTTAGAGCCAAGAAGGAGGGGTGTCCAACTTGTGTGCTCCAGGCAAGCTCTACCACTGCTTGGTCAGCCAATTCGGTCCCAGATTCAGATTCCCCCTGTGACGCCTCAGTGTTTGGTGTTCGCTCGTGTTTCAGCTCATTGATTTCCACTGCCAGCGGATGTAGGGACTGCAAGTCTGTCTCCTCCCCTTCTGATGAGGTACCTTGAGGATCTTCCTCATCCTTGGAGCGCGTTCTCCCCATCAGGCACTGAAGGCGGGATCCCGAAGGTTGGGTAGAGACCAGGTAGGCAGCACTCCATCACTTTCACCTTGCCGGTCCGGCCGCGGGGTATGGGGTTACGGCTAGGGAACGGTCTCTTCGCCCCTGTCTTGTGCTCTGTGACTTTGGCGCCCCTCTAGGGCCTCCCGTGGGTTTCTCTATCACAGTTGGTTTTGGAGCCCCAGACAACCATTGTGTCAACGTAGGGTGTTCCTCCAGCCACTGCCACGCCTCCTCCGGGGTTTGAAAAAAGTGAGCCTTGTTCTTATAAATCACTTTTAGGAACAGGAACATGTATTGGATTTGGAGGTCTCTCAGTTTAGATTTAATTGAGTCGTAGGAGCTTCTCTGCCTCTGCACTTCCTGGCTGTAGTCTGGTAAAATGATTATGTGGGGTTTGTCAAGACGGATTTCCCCAAGTTTTCTAGCTTCCCGTAGTATTATGTCTCTGTCTAAAAAGTTCAGGAAGCGAGCTATGACCGGCCTAGGTCTCGCTCCAGTCGGTGGCTTCGCCAGCAGCACCCGATGAGCCCTTTCAATTACAAAACATCTTGAGAATTTTTCCTTAGGAAAGATGCGTAGTAGCCAGGAGTACAAGAACTCCGCCATATTTGTACCCTCAATTCCTTCTCAAAATCCCACAAAGCGGAGGTTATTGCGTCTTGCCCTGTTTTCTGTGTCGTCCACCTTCCACAACAACTGCTTGTGAGAGGATTGGACCTCCTCCCAGAACTTTTCACACTTCTTGTATCGTAGCCTCCGAATCGCCCAATCTCGTTTCAGATTCCGTCACTCTTGCTGCCAAGTTTCGGAGATCCTGTCGCAGAAGTGTCACTTCTGAACCCACCGCTCCAATCTTGCTCTCTAGGGCTTCGCGAGAGGCCTGTATTGCATTAATCAGTAGAGCCGTATCTGAGCGGGTAGCCGCAGGATCCTCATCCGGCAGGGGGGCCGTCCTGGTATAGCGATCCAGCATTCCCTACTTGGGAGGTTTGGGGTCGCTGTCCTTCAGCTTGCCCATGTTGCCCTGTTGCGCACCACGATCCTTCAGGGACCACAATGTTACAGTGATGTCCAGTCTCTCACCTCTACCTTCCACTCCCAGGCCCCTCAGCCTATAGACTTCTTTGATCACGTGTCCTGGCTCTCAGCCTGCAATCGTCACCCCGACCCCTCGAGGGGGGTGGGAGGAAAGGGACGAGGGGGGGCAGCCAAGGAGAAGGTAAGCAGGGAAATCCGCACCCCCAGGCGGCCAGTGGCAGCGGAGTCCGGGACCAGTCTCACCACAACAACCTCGTCTCAATCAGCCAGGCCTCTCGCGGCCTGCCCAGCCCGGACAGATCAGGCAGAGAAACGATGCAGGCCCGGCAGGCATGTTCTCGCTGTGGCTCGCTGATTGGCACTGCCTCAGTCGCCCTCACAGGTGGGGCCTCAGGACGAATGGTACTTGCCAGCAGGTGCACGTAGGCTGAAGGCCCCTGTTGTCCGGGCCAGCGGCTCCCAGGGGCCTCCTTCAATTGCTCCGAGGCCTCAGGGACAATCCCAGGCCCGGTTACTGGCAAGGACTTCACCAGCCCCCTCCTCCTTTGAGCCCCGCGGCTCCCCTCTGTTGCACACTTCGGGCACTGCGCCCCTCGCCGCCCGCCTACGTCAGGTCCTAGTTGCAGCTGCAGCTCCTGCACTCACTGTCTGCCCGGCTTCCTGGGGCCGGTGCAGTGCTCTGCAGGCGCCACACTCCCCGCAGCAGTCTCAGCGGTAGAGCAGTAACGCCCGCTATGTACACAGGTGCACCGCCCCCTCCTCGCAGCTCCACTGGGTCTCCCTATCGGGCGAATCGCGGCTCTTGCCTGCCGGTCTCCCCGACTTAGTGCTTCTCTGCTGCGTGCTCCAGTCACCACGCCCTCCTCAGCTCGCTCTCGCCGCCTTGTCTGGCAGTGGCGGCCCACCCAGCAAAGTCGCGATCACTGCGGCAGCTCCTCCACACTCTGCCAGGCCGGTTGTCTGGAGCCGAGGCGGTTCTCCGCAAGCGTGCCACCCTCCACTACATTTTGCCGGTGTCCTCAGGGAAGCTGTAATGCACTGCGGGGCACCCACAGCTCCTCACCACCTGCAATGTCCTCGGTCGCCCTGTCTCGCCCCTTAGCTCTGCGGCGCCGCTATCTTGGGAGATTCACCGGGGCCCACGTACCAGTCTCCTCCGCCGCGGATTACAGGCGAACCTCCACCTAGACACGCTACCTTTTGATGTGGGGATGTATAGGGACCTCCTAGGCTGCAGGTATGCCATTTTTGGGGTCTTCGGGCCACCAATATATTTGTTGTATCACTTTATCTTGCCGGAGCAGTGCAGGCACACGTCTTACATGGCCATGTTGCTTGCCACGCCCCCAATTTCTACGGTCTCTTTGTCCTTAAGCTTCATTTTCCTTTTCTGTCCAAAGATCCCAGTCAACATATCGGTCTAGCTGTCTTAGGCTGGTTGAAAAGTACTTGTGATTAGAGTGGAATCAAATAATTGAAGGTGTATAGGTGCCCAAAAAAATATACAAGTGTACAAGTGCTTTGTCTACGACATTATTCATATAACCACCTCAGTGTGCATAGATGGTAGCAGAGCCTCAGATGTGGAGAAGAGAGGAATTGAGGACTCATCAGAGTCACTTGTGTCTGCTGGAAAGCACAAACCTAGGCCTGACATAGACATTAACAGTCACGACGAGAATTACCCAAATGGACACAGTCAAAAAGCAGAATTGTAAGGAGAAAGAAGAGCTGAGCTCTTTCCAAGTCATTTGAAATTGTATTGTGCCCATTAAGCAAGATGTCAAGTATGGGAGAAGCGAAGGGTCCCTAGGGCCTATAAGTAGATCTGTGTTTTGCTCTTCAGGTGCAGCAAGTTCTTTCAGCACTCAGAGCTAGCCTCTCTGAGGCAGTTTGCGGCTTAGTATCAGAACCAGATACCTCTTTAGGCTTAGGATAGAACTGGGTGTCAGCTGTGAACAATGCTGTGGGCTTCCTGGAAATCAAAAAGAGTGGCCTTGTAGCTAACAAGGCAGTATATGAACACATCCAGTCTCAAAACAAACCATTTCTGCAGCGCACTAGTCGGCAATTGTTTTCTGTGTGCGCATGGGAAATGTATTTTAGGAGTACATGTAGGGGCTGTAACTACATGGAGGCCCACTGCTCATGCACCTTACTTCAAAGACGGTGTCTCATGTCTCCACCCTCTGTTACTTCCACATAAGCACGCCAGTCTGTGCTCATCCAGTGTGTGCATAGCCCTACTTATCGTAGGTTGGTTAATTGAAAAGCAAGGTCTTGAGCTTCTTCCAGAATTCAAGAACAGAGGAGGAGGGTCTGATATGGACAGGTTGGTCAGTCCATGCTTTAGGCGAGATGTAAGGAAAGATTTGTCCTCCATTTCTGGTTCTGTGTATGCGTGGGATATTGGCGCGTGAGAGTCCTGCGAAGCAGAGGTGTCTGGATGGTTGGTGGAAGGAGATGGAACTGTTCTAGCAGGTGGGGCCTAAGTTGGTGAGTGCCTTGAATGTGCGTGTTTGAATTGAGTGTGTTTGTGTATTGGAAGCCAGTGTAGTTTCCTGAGGTGTGGTGTAATATTTATCAGAAAAATGAAATACAACTAAAAATAACCTCTATTAACTCCCAAAGTAACAAAGAGGGTTTATCAGTTTGCTGTTTGGTGTCACCTTTCCCTTGCTGACAGGACCACAGACAAGCCACTGATGCAGCGCATGGAGATACTGCCTTGCCTCCAAACAATACATGGAGGAGATCTGTTGATCCATACCCGACGACGAGAGCAGCACAAGGAGAACCACAATTTAACTCTCAGACATGGTGATCAGTTAAATGATGAGAGGGCGCCACTGTATTTGGCCAATTTGCAAATATACGAACTTTGCGTACATAGTTGAGGAAAAGTCTAGAATACCAAGCTCACCCTTTACATGCAAAAGCATGAAACTGTGTCCCACGTATGGCACCCCTGCACCTTCCATCAAGTCCTCCTTCTGCACGTTTTTGGACAGTCAGTATTGCTGGGACTTATTTGATTAGATATATTGTTTCTTCTTTCTGCAGAATTAAAGAGGTGTCCAAAGTGCTGAGGGCTGGAGAAAGGCCAGAAAGTCAGCCTGTATGTTGGAGGCTGTTTATCCTAAAAATATGGCATAGATTGGTTTAGATGCTGCTAAAGCCTCACCATTAGAAGCCCTTTTTAATCCATGCACAGTACTATTTTATCTTTTATTGGTTTTAGTCTAAGACCTCTAATCCTTCCCGGCAACCAGTTGGGTAACACCTACCTTACATTCTTTCTGGCAGCTAGTTTGCCGGTTTTCATTAGTTTTCCTTCCCGCACCCCAGTTCACCGCAGCACTTCCTGTGCTGATTGAGTGGTGGTATCTGTGCTATTCCGCATCCCTACCCGACAGCAGCCACCAGCTAAGGTGGGCGGCGGTCTAGTTGTTTTGCGACCTCTCCCATGAATTCAGAGCATGGCGCCAGCATGCAGCGAACGCGCCGCCAGTGCGCCAAAGGCAAGTCCATCCGCTCCCGTCCGTACCCAACCAGGCGCCAGGAACCCTGCATCTTTGTCCATAGAGATAATCCCTTCATCTGTAACAAGGTATGATAGCCAGGAATTAAAGAAGTTTGTTTCCAGAGGTCAAGTTTGTGCTTCTCAGATGCCATCTAACTTAGTTGGCCCATTCTCATGTCGAACGTGTAATTTTTCCTGCTCTGTTTACAACTCATCTTTTCTGTCTTCTATCACTGATGGTCTCATGTCCTCTGACACAAAGTCCTCTATTCCCAATTCTGCGCCCACCAACACCAAGGATGTAGCTAAGAAACATAAGCTAAAGCCTTCTCTGACACCAAAGAGCCTCTATTTTAATGCATGGTCCATCCCAAAACATGCCACAGAAATATTGGACCTGATAACTCACCAGTCACTAGATTTAGGCGACATCACTGATACCTGGATGAACTCTCAAGCTCTCCCCAAGCTTTCCCCTGTATTCCCATGGAACTTCCTAAAAACTACAAATTAGTTAAGCTAGATAGAGAACAAAGTGGGGGAGTAACCATTTCATTTCGGGATTCACTTAAAGTAACACTACGTAACGCAGTTCTCACCGCAGTTCTCACCGACTGGGCAGAGATTGCGAAATATTAAAAATGCAATCATCCCTCAGAGTTATATGGAAAGGAGATATAGTCTATCGCCCCTCTAGCCCCAAGAAAGACTTTGGTCTTAAACTAGTAGAATTATTAGGTCTGTATGTGCTATCTATGCAAAATGTCCTCCTTATTGGAGATTTTAACTACCATGCGGAATTAGCATAATATTTGGAGGCTTCATACTTACTGTCCAATCTACAAATGCTAGATCTCCACTTGATCGAAACAGGTCCTACCTATTTATTGGGTCACACCCTCGACCTACTATTCATCAATTCCCAGCTCATGCAAATGGATGTGCCTGAACCTCTGACGTGGACAGATAATTTCTTATTAAAATTTAAATTTCTGGTAAACTCCATCTCCACCAAAGTGCCTTTGGGGAGAAATAGGAGAACAAGACATTGGAAGTAGGTGACTACTGAAAGCTTTGAGTCCTCCTTTAGGGCCCCTGAAATGGACAATAAAACAGACATCAATTCAGCCTGGGCCATGATTTCAGACTTCCTTGCAGATGCAATTGATATAGTCACCCCTTATCGCTCGTATACCGATAAACCAACTGGACCTAATGCCTCTTGGTATATGGTCGACCTGAGAACCGCCAACACTATGTAGAGACTGGAATGATGGAAATAAAGGTTTACCAAAGATGCACTTGACCAACCTCACTATAAACTCATGCTATGTGCATACCATACTCGGATGAAAGGGCACGTAGAGCGTACACCATTAACAGAATTGAACAAGCTAAAAACTCTGCCAAAGAACTTTTTTAATTTGTAAATGAGCACACCATCCCACTTGCATGCTCCTTAGCCATGGTGGTCTCCCAGACTCTCTGCGACACTCTTGCATTCCATTTCATGACTAAAATAAACAAAATCTACTGTACCTCTCAGAACAACTCATTAGCCTCATCTTCTACCTGCTCGGCTAACTTCTGTTACAGCCTGACTCAGGCTTCAGTCGAGAAATTTTAACCCATCACTCACTCTCAAATGTCAGACCATATAACCAAAGCTAAATCTGGCTCCCCTGCTGACCTGTGTCCCCCTCACATTACAGTTTTGTTAGCCTCTTACTTGTTCTAGCGGTTGCATTTTTATGTAACCTATTGTTGTCTTCAGCTACCAACCCTGGGACTGGAAATCGGCTTATGTCACGCCTATTCTAAAACTAAACACACTTTGATTTCACAGACCCCCCGCCAAATTATCGTCCTATATCTCTTCTTCTTTTAATAGGCAAATGTTTGAATCCCATGTAAACAAACAGCTGTCATCCTATCTGGAGGCTCACGCCCTGTTGGATGCCTCTAGTCAGGTGTTCGTCCTCTACGTAGCACAGAAACCACCCTCGTAGCAGTAACAGACTCACTTAGTCTTTCTCAGGACTTCGGCAAGCCAGCTATGCTGGTTCTTCTTAATTTGTCTGCGGCATTTGACACTGTGTCATATCCTATTCTGATCCAACTCCTTCAGGAGATAGGTATACAAGGCACTGCCTTACTCTGACTTACTGACTTTTTAAAAGACAGGCATCAAACTATCACTTTGGGTCCTTTCCAGTCCAATACTGTCTTCCTGAACAAAGGTGTTCTTCAGGGCTCTACATTAAGTATGACCCTCTTCAACATTTATGTTGCTCCCCTTGCTCGGTTAGTGAAGTCTTACGGCTTTGATATTCTTTCTTAGCAGACAACACTCAGCCGGTCATCTCCCTCGAGCAAGAAAGAGAGGTTATACAGCGATTTAGCTCCACTATGATGAAAAAATCTCCAGTTGGATGCCATCAAACTACTTACAACTGAATGTGGAAAAGACGGGGATTTTACTCTTTGGCAAAGCTCATCTTCACTGAACCAAGGACTGGTGGCCTAACAAGCTTGGCCCTTCACCCTCTCCTAGAAGCACAGTGAGGAACTTGGGCATTCTCTTCGATGATATGTTATCGATGAAGGACCATGTTACATCCACAAGTAGAATGTGGTTTTGGAACAATTCGCCTTCTCAAGAGGATTTTCCAGTGGCTGCCCTTGGTCTCTCGAAAGACCCTCGTCCAGGCCCTGATCATCAATTGCCTGGACTACGGAAACACGCTTGTGGTAGCATCAAACGCATCACTACATGCCAAGATGCAGGTCGTTCAAAATACGGCAGCACAACTGGTAAAGAAACAGCCACTGGGCACCCACTCGGGACCTCTGCTTAGAGCCTTACATTAGCTTCTTATAAAGAAGAGGTACATTTTCGAATTCCTCTGCCTGACGCATAAAGCTCAGGCAGGTAAGGGGCCCATATACCTTCAGGAAAAACTGGCACTCTATCGTCCACACCGAAATCTTAGATCTAGGAACCAGCTCCTTCTCTGCCCTTGATGTCTCCACACATCCAAATTCGGAGGACTAGCCTTTACTTATCAGGCTCCGCACAACTGGAATAAACTGCCATTTGTCATCAGGGCTTGTACTGACTTTGTAGGCTTAAAAAAAGCTTAAAACCTGGCTTTTCTAAAGGCTTGCTCTAAACCTTTCTGTTAACTCAGCGCCGAGATGCCCTTTCCGGGACGTTATGTTCACGATATCCAATATTCAGTACCATACCATAACATAACTAGTGGACCAAAATTGGGCACTCCTGGTTTAGGGCATTTTCACATGATGTGAGGTACCTCTTAGCTTGAGTTAAACACTCCCTTGCACATTAGCTCTTTCCTCAAAACTTTCTTTTTTATAATTGTTTTTTTATTGATCAGAGCATTAAGAACATGATATACGAGCTCTTTGCTCAAAACTTCATAGGAATGGTGACGTCACTGACGTTGTACAAGATTGGTGTTACAGTGCTCCGTTTTTGCGTAATATTTACTGTCAAGTCTCTGGTGAGATGTTTTAATCAACTCCATACTCTTTGTACATACAGATGAAAACAGAGCACATCTTCCAGCTACACAAATCAGAGAGGTGCAACAATCATACCACAATTCACAAGGTGCCCTTCTAATTAGCGACATGAAAGTTGCAACTTTACACCTTTCAATTGTCCAATAAGCTCTAACTGTCTTGGGCCTGGCTTCACAGCACGAGAACAATTGCTAAATAACATGTAGACGGATCAAATTAGTATCACCGAGCACAAGATTAATTTTCTCATGTAAAATGTCCTTAATCCGCATTGTTGATGGAGAGAGAGCGTCAACGACTCTCACGGCACCCAAATAATATCAGAAAGTTAATATGGCCACAAAGGCTTCCCGCGCTAATTCGCTTCGCGCTCATTGGCGACGTTCTTTATCCCACTCATAAACCGTGACCTGCTTCAGAATCCAGGAAGCAGCGGCTGCCTTGGTAAATACAAATAAAGCAACAGAGCCTGAAGGCTCTAGGGTACAGGAAATCTGCAAAGGATAAATTGTGTTGGTTTCTAAATGCGAGCAGAATTCGAGTTGTAGAATAAGAGAGATTTGTATTTTTTTTCTAAAGCAATAGAGACAGATGAAAAGGAAAACGTGGCTGTACAAGAGCCTTAGGTATTAAGGTGTGCTATATATAGCAAAAATCAGTGCACTTTCAATATGGCAAGGTGTGACACTTTCTTTGCATCACAATACTAGCACCCCATTTATTTGAAATTACGCAGCAGGGTGGACCAAATTATGTGTCAGGGTTTAATAAATTATTCAGCAAGAAAAGGCAACTTATGCGGAGTAATGCACTATCCCCCAGATGCATCAAGCACCCACTCTGCGAATTCTAATTAGCGAAAAATACCGAATCGCTAATTAGAATTCGCAGATTGGGATGCATCATCAAAATTGCAAAAAAGTGCGATTCGCAATCGCCCGCAATCGCTGTATGCGATTTTCAAAAATCGCGAATAATTTGCAGAATTGGCTGTTTCTCAACCCCAAATTGCGATTTCGCAATTACCGAAATCGCAAATAGCGATCTCGCAAATTGCGAGATCGCAAAAACGGGAAGTCGCATTTTGAGCACAATGATGACATCACAACCAGGAAGTAGGCAGCTCCATTACTCATTTGGAACACAGAGCTGGAGAGAGGAGGCGGCAAATCACTGAGCTCCAGGAGACACACCCTGCAGCCCCAAGACAGGACATACATTGCAACCACAATGTTCCAGGATGCAGCAGGATCCAGTGAAACTGGCAGGAAGAGGAAAATCAAGTTCTCAGAACAGGAGTGGGAGTACCTGATTGAGGGAGTCAGCAAGGACCATGACAAGCTTTTTGGAAAGCTTTCCAGGAAGGTGCTGAGGCTGACAAAAGGTGTATGTGGCTGCACATCAGGGCAAAGGTCAACGCCGTAGGAGTGACACATCGGTCAATCGATGACCTCAAGAAGAGGTGGTATGACCTCAGAGGCCGTGCCAAGGAGCGCATTGCAGAGAGGCTGGGGGAGAGAGTGGCCAAGGGAGGAGCCGACCCCACAGTTGCCGCAAACACACCACTTCAGGACTTGGTTGAGGACACCATCAACCCTGCAGCCTGCGTGGGGGTCACTCAGCTGGACACCTCCCGACCCACACACCAATCACAAGGTAAGAGCCATGCAACTCCGACCCCGTCCCCTAACAATGTCCATGCCCCCAGAGCTATCCATTTTTAAACCCCAGTAATACAGTCCCTGCCCATCAGAAATGCCCCGTTGCATTGTGGGACCTGTAGTGTGACAATGTGACCTGATAGCCACACACAGCCAGAACTGCCAAGTGAGACATACCCCTAAAGCCATTCAGGGAATGCAAGGCTGCATGCGTGTTGCTACATCCCAGGTGCCTGATTCATATCATTAATCATGCTCCCATTCACATCACAGGTGCTGCAGATGCAGAGACCTCAGATAGCGAGGCACTCCATATCGAGGAGACTCCAGAGGAGACGGAGGGAGAGAGCCTTCCAGCCCGAGAACCTGGACCATCACATGCACCTGCACCAGTACCAGCACCTTCCCAAATGCACAGGGTCACCCCTGCAGTCACAGGAGGAGTTCAGCCAACCCAGGCGTCACGCATGGCAGTGGAACAGACCCCACCACCACCCAGGAGGCAGACACGCCGCACAGCCACTGTGTCGTCCCAGGCAAGCGGCCGGTTGAGGCAGCAGCGCACCATGGCCCCACAAGCAGACAGGGAGCAACAGGCCCAAGATCTGGGGCAAGGTATCGAAGCCCGGATGCTAGCTGTGCACTGCAAGCAGGCACAGCACATGGCAGCCATGCAGCTGCAGCTGTACAAAACTGCACGCAATGTAAACCAGCTTACAGGAAGTGTGCAGGAGCTAACGGCTGCAGTCAAAGAAAGCAACCAACTGATGGTGGCGCAGCAGGACATCTCCCACCGACGCCACCGCCAGCTGCTGACCCGGCTATCTGCATATACCCGGTCGAACCACCTGATAGGGAATGCCACATCACAACTGTCTCGCAGGTCCCTGGCGATGCAGATTCAAATGGTACAATGCTGCCAAGATGTAGCAAGCGCCCTGGAGCAGGTTACCACCGCAGTACAAAACCAACAGGTGTGTGGCCATGGCCATGCAAGGGGGGGTGATGATGCCAGTGAGGTCACATCGAGCCTGAGCAGCCTGTCTGTGCCGGTGCAACCAGAAAGGCGCCGCAGTTCCAGGCCCAGTGCTGCATCCCGGCCAGACACTCCCACTGTGGAGTTGGAGAGGCGACAGGGTGCGTCCGGCAGGAGGCACCAGTGACTGACTGAAAATTACCAGCAGTGCCATGGTGATGTAACCATGCATGCCTGCTCTGCATACAAGAGCCTGTATGACACAATACATTTGTAATATTGTTTGAAAATTCAAAACACTTGTAGAGCTTGTTGTACATAAGAATAAGAATGTATTTTGAACACATATCTTCCTCATGCCAATAATTCATGTGGCATGCATGAGTGCAGTGTTGTGTGAGGGGTATGGGTGCACTATAAATAGTTCAGTGTGATGTTGTTGCGGCGCCTGTCTCCTTCAGCAGGATTCTCCCCACGTGCATGATGCACATGTGCAGGTGGCAGGTTGTCCCCCTCCGACTCACTACCAGACACCTCCACAGGTATCCTCTGCTTGGTGGCAATATTGTGGAGTATGGCACACACAGCCACGATGCGGCAGCAGACCTCAGGCTGGTATTTGAGGGCCCCACCAGTCTTGTGTAGGATGCGGATCGGCTCTTTAACATCCCAAATGTCCACTCAATTACATTTCTTTTGTGTATGTGTGCAGCATTGTAATGCCGTTCCTGTGGTATAGCAGGGTTGAGGTATGGGGTGAGGAGGTATTCACGGAGCCGTAGGCGCTGTCACCTGAAGGATAGGAGCAGAGGGTCAGTGCCTGTTATGCGCAGCTCCATGGTCTTGACATACGTATGTGGGCATGTGTACTTACCTAGGAGATGTCCTTCACCAAAGTCACCCCTGGCCAAGCTGGTGTGTATGCCGCTGTGCCGGAAGATGTACGAATCATGCGTGCTCCCCGGGTATTGGGCCACAATGTCGGTGATGATGGTCTTCGCATTGCAGACCATCTGGATGTTGAGTGAGTGGTAGGACTTGCGGTTCCAGGTACATGTATTCTGTCTCTGCGGGTGGACAGATGTGGATGTGGGTACAGTCAATGCAGTCAATGACATGGGGGAATTGGGCGGTGTGATAGAAGTCTAGTTTTGTTTGGGTTAACTCCTGTTGGGCTGTTGGGAAGGTTATGTAGTGGTGTATCCGGCTCAGCATGGCGTCCAGGAAACTCCGTAGGCAGCGTGACAGCGTGCTCTGGGATATCCCCCCTGCATATGCAACTATCCCCTGGAAGCTTCCGGAGGCCAGGAGGTGCAGGCAGCACAGGACCTGGACTTGGGTGGGCACGGCATTGGTCCTCCTTGTTGGGTGCTGCATCAGGGGGTCAAGGTCTCTGATGAGCTTAGTTATCATTGCCCCATTCAACCTGTATTTGGAGTAGATCTCCTCTTAAGTGTGGTCCAGGAGTGTAATCCGCAGCCGGAAGATGCGCTTCTGGATCCTGCGTCGGTTCCGGGCTGCAGCCTGGAGCCTCAGCCGTCTTGCCACGATGTAGAGACCTGGCATTGTGACTTTCGTCATGCTCCTACTGTGTCTCCTTAAGTGTGTTTGATTTACCCCACACCTGTTTCTTGTTTGCATTTTTTTTTATTTACAATTGAACTTCATCTTTACCACCTGGTTTAGCTCCTTAAATTGCGACTCGCTTTTTGCAATTTCGGTGTTTTTCGCTATTTGCGATTATGATGAATTGGATTAGCGATTAATTTGCGAATTCGCAATATAATTTGCAGAAAATGTGGGTAATCGCTGTTAAAGAATCACAAAGAGGGTTCCACATTGGTTTTGCGATTTTTTTTTTCTCCGAATTCGCTACTTCATGCTTTTTTTGGTTGATGAATTGCAGGAGTGGAAATTGCGATCGCAATAGCTGTTTCGCTTGATGAATCTATGCCTATATCTTTATGACCGTATTACTTGATTATTTTTACACTTTACTACTGCCTGTTTCATCTGCTCAGTAGCAGTATAACACCCAAATACAAGACTAAGGTGACCAGTCAACCTTTGGGAAGAGTCTTCCACTGTGCAGCAGCGTGTCACAAAGTTTTTAGTATCTTTTGATTTGTCTGAGCTAGAAACATTTTTATTTTTGCTAAAATGTGCTGCTTGTGCAGGAGATGACGTATTATGTGGCAAATGTGACAAATCCATATTTTGCTGAAGTGGCCTTCGTAGCCTCGGCTGACGTCAAGCTGGAGCACACGTATTAGATCTGCGTTTTGGGGTGATTAGACTATAGAAAAGGGGAGAAAAGAACAAGTGGTGAACCTTTGCTAAAAAGCAGTGACTGGAAAGGCTGAAAAGTGAGTTTATCATAGTGCAGGAGTGCATCAGGCAGGCTTAGTTTGCCTCATCTCCCTCTACCCCGACTCGCATTCCCAATCCGAGATTGCACCCCTGGACAGCTACAGTTATGGGAAGCAAAAAAAACAAAACATTTTTATTCAAGTTTCACTAGCTATTACTGCCATTGACCTAAAATCCACTCTGCTCTCCCCTAGATATAAGTAGGAACCAGAGAGTGTCGGCGTCCTTGGCTGTGACGATTGAGATCCTGTTTTCTTTTGAGGGTTGGTGAGTCAGTCTTCATGGGAGGGAGGTACGGACCAGGGAGTAGCTTCCATTGGCGCAACAGGTGCAGAAGCATCAGGGCCCAGAGGCCCGAAGGACCCACTGAACCCTGGTTGTTGCTGTATTTCACAGTTCAAACAACAGCCAGGCCCCATGCGCTTCCTTACACTAGGGCCAATGACAAACTGGCTGCGCTACTGGCACTGAGAAGAGAGCATAGGGGAAGTAAGAGGTCACCTGAGGCATGTTGTGTTCACACCAAGATCGAAGGACAGGTGGGCCTAGAACTAAATTCGAGAAAAAAATGGGTGGATGGCAATTTAGAGGATGCAATATTTAGAAGTCATCTTTGTTGCTATTCTTCAGGTTCATAGATCTTTTTATGCCATTGCCATACCCTCTACTGCCAAACTCTACAAGAGTTGTCTTTAATATTGTCAAAGGGTAATTTTCTCCTTCCTGACCAATAAAACCTTCTATGGAATAATGCTCTCATCTATCGGAGAGACAACTCAGAAATGGACTCTAATTACTTTACTTTTTTCTCTCCCCTTCACCACTGCGCCTACTTCCTGACAAAATTCAGAATTCTCTTCCAATTTCTCACGTTCCGATGTTATCCCTCTTATGCTTGATTTTACTACAAATCTAGTACCTCCATTAGATCCTTGCCACCCTCATATTTTACACTGTGTAGTTAATCAGATTTGTCTGATGCTTACTGCGTTATGCAATGCCTCTACCTTTTGCCAATGCTTGTGTCACTTGGAAAAAGTCATTTGCTGTTCCATTATTGAAGAAATCAGCAGCTGATGCCACTGAGTTGTTGAGTTTTCATCTAATTTATCAATTGCCACGTCACACCAAACCTTTGCTAAAGTATGCCAACCTTCAACTATCCAGTCATCTTGAAACAAATACCTTTCTTAGGGCCAGATGTATCAAAGGGTTTTACCCATTCTGTGTCTATGGGAAAATGTGTTGTTACATATGACACTTAACCTTTCCACAATGTGGCTTCAGGAATTGCACAGTACTGACTCTACCTTATTAACTATTGTTGCCAATCTCAGCATGACTCAAGACCATGGAGGAACTCCTGCCCTTTTCTCCCTTGATCAGTTGGTTGTGTTTAATATCATGAATGATTTAAATGTAATGGATCTGTTGAGAACTGCGGCACACAAGTTAAGGTATTAGATTGGTTAAGATTGTTTGCTATGGATTGACATCAGATGTTTATATGCCACCTTATCAATCTATCTTTCATAAGTTACAATACCGAGTACCCCATTGTTCCTCATTAAGCCCATTCCTTTTTCATGTCTATGTTCTTCTGTTTGCAAAGCACGTTGGGTAATTTGAGTTGCCTGACAAAACATATGCTGATGATAAGCAAATTGTCTTACGACTCAACGAATCTCTTCATTTTACGCAATTATATTTTCACCTGTCTTCTTGATTGAATGCAATCATCTCAAGTTGAGGGCTCAGAAATTTGAATTTCTGATCATTAGAAAGTCTCCTGATCTCTACACTTCAGACTTATGGCCTACTGAGATTGGTTTTCCACCTGTTCATACTTCTGTATAAAAACTTGGGGTGTTTTCTGATTCCCAGCTATCCTTCTCAAGTCAGATAAATGAGCTGTCTTCCAGGTATTTTTCTATCCGAGAATGATTAGGAAACTCAGTCATCTTCTTCCCTACCATTGATGAAGCTCTGCAATTCAAGCCCTTACATTTTTTTTGGTTGATTATGGTAATTATTTCTATTTCTGACTTTCCAAACAGTTGCGTCATTATCTTCAGATGGTCCAGAATTCAGCAGCTAGACTCTTTCCTCACCATCTGCATATTTCAGATGGTTTAAGGCAGTTACACTGGCTTCTCACTTACAAGCGCCGCCTGTTGAAATCTCTCTTCTTTTGGTGTATAATCAGGGCCTGGTGCATCTGCAGTCCAAATTTATTCCTTATGTGCCTGCCTGTGCTCTTGCCTCTTTTTTTCATGCTTCTCCTCTAAATTCCGAAAATACAGAAGAAACACAGGAGTCGATTCTATTTCTTCCTAGCACCGAAAGCTAGAATAAGACTTTCAGCTTTTCTTCTGCTTTGATTCTCTGACTGATTTTAGGTTTGGTTCCTTCCTCAGAGCCAGGGAAGCTCGTGAGAAAGGTTTGCTTTACAGGTTGCCCATCATCATGATCATGGATGCACCTAAAGCCAAAACAGAGCCTCTCAAATGACTGACAGTGCAATACTGAAAAGATACTTTTCAAAAAGAGACAACAATGAAAAGCCTAGGTGAATCTGCCTGGTGATAGTAATGCAAGAAATGTCATACGAAGTTGGTGGGCATGTTAAAGTTGGAAGTGACTTTCCATTTTGTATACTCACACTGCACCATAGTGGCGATAATTACTTTTACTTAGAGGTTGCCTATGTTTTATTATTATAAAGCCTCATATCTGATGTAATTTTCGTTTTGTGTCTCTCATTCAAATATTGTTTTGGCTGGGCTGTTGGTAGTTCTATTTTATTTGTGCATAATGCTTTCATTACTGTTTTCAAACCGTTTATTCTGTGTCTTCCTAGGTAAATCAATACAGATTGTCTGAAATAACAGAAGTGTGTAGTAGCTGTTACCAGGGCCAGCTCTAGAGTGGTGAGACCGGTGTCACCGCACCAGGTGCTGACATCTGGTGAGGGCGCCCTATATTTGGTTTTAAAAGCACTTGTAGCTCGGTTGTGGCTTGGATGCTACTCAAAATGACTGCATAGATTTGGAGCTACACGCCGCATCAGAATGCGGGCCTGCCGAGATTTTTTAACAGCAGTTCTCGTAATCTTGGACTCTTGAATAGACCTGTATGCACAGGGGAACCTTGCCGGACGAACATTTTGGGATTTCCATGTCTCCTCATGGTAGCTGGGCCTTCTCAAATGAGGTCGGCGCGCCTCCATTGTTGCGCCTGCCATTTTGATTACTACTGCGTTGGAGGGTTTCTCCTCAGTGCTCGATCACTCTAGATGTATTATTTGCAGGCAATTTTCTTTTTTGCTGTTTTGAGTATTTCACAGCATTTGCTTCAACAGGGAGGGCTGTTATTTATTTATTGATTCTAGACCCTGTTTGAATGGTTGAGGTTATTTGATCAGTATTTTGAGGAGTTGGTGCTAAATTTTCATGCAGTCATATAGCTAGTCCCTCCTCATTGGTCTTCAGAGAAATATCTTTAACTTTTTTCTGTCTAAATCTTATTACTAAGGACTTTTTTGTTATTTTTTTATGGTGAGTGCGTTATTTATGGGCAGAACGAGGAAACCATTACATTCCAGTAAGGTATCTCACAGTAGCCTGTCAAATTTTGCTCCATCATATATAGTGTTCTTAGTGGATGGTTCTTGCTCTTCTTCCAGCATGGCTTATCGTATCCAAGTTCTTCTTGTGGAGCAGCCTCCGTGCTTCCTGCTTTAAAAGTACAATCACATTCCTCTGCTAACAGAAAGGCTTAAACAGGATCCTCCTTCTCCTTCAAAAGCTACATCTCCTGTTTCTCTTGACACTGTATTAGAGGAACTTTGTGCCGTACAACCTTTTATTTAAGAAACTAACTGCCGGATTCAAGCATTAGATGATAAATGGTCATCCATGGAGTCCAGATTAACTGTGGTGGAGCAACATGTAGATGATATGCGTGATGCAGCTACTAAAATTTCCAACTTGGAGAAGGATCTTCTGCTGTTGAAAAAATACTCTGAAGATCTCAAAAATAGAACTAGGTGCAATAATTAATGTTTATATGGCCTTCCCGAAAGTATTGAGGGTGGTGATTCAGTCTCCTTCTTTAGTTCATTTTTGCCAAAACGTCTGGACTTATCTTCATCCACCAAGTTAAACAAGTAGCTTGCTCACCGAATAGGCCCTCTTCATCAACGGCTTCATCGAAATCCCATTATGTAATCTGTATTTTTTAAATTCACTGACCTTCAAAAAGTCTTGCAGGCAGCCAAGGTTAAACAACTACTTATCTGGTCTGGAGCAAAATTGTTTTTTTCACAGGATTCAAATGCTACAGCTACTCGAAGAAAATACTTTCTTGATCTTAATCCTGCACTGCATTTTATGAATGCGAGTTATGGATTTTTTTCGTCCTTGCACTTCTAAAGTTACCTTCCACAACAAGACTTCAGCCTTTGAGGATCCAGCTGATCTCAAAAAATGTATTCAGTCTTACTCAACGGCTTTAATGGATGTTGCGGGCCCCTCTACTTTGACTTGACTGTTATGTTAAAGTTTGTTGTATTTTTTGCATTCATTGACTCCTTTATCAGTGACTAGTTTTTAATCTTTTATTGCTTGTTTAAATGAATCTATTTTTACTCCATTTTTTGGTCTCAGTAATCTTTCTGTGATCCATTTCATGTTCATTTCACATGGCAGAACATGGTAAATTCTCCCTTTTTAGTTGTGTCGTCACCTGTGTGCCGCCATCCCATGTTCTTTTGTTTCTCCCCTAAAGGTTGTTAGTGTTGATATGGACTGTCTTCTGTTCTTATATTTGTTTCTTTTCTACTGTTTCTTCCTTACTTGTCCCTTTTCTTCTCTTTTTTCTCCCTCCTTATTCCCCTTTTCTTATTTCTTATGCTGATCTTATTGTTAATCGTTTCAATTTGCTGTTTATTTATTGCTTACACCATTTAGAATCTTATCTTGAAATGTGAAAGGTTTTGTCAATCCTATTAAAAGGTAGAGAATTCTCTCACATTTAGCCTCTTATAACCCAAACGTAGTCCTCTTATAAGAGACTCATCTCACAGAAGAAGAGGCTTTAAAACTCAAACGAAGTAGGGTTGCTTTAGTTTGTGCTTCTCCTACAGCTACATAAAGGAATGGAGTAGTTATCTTATGTCACAAGATACTGATTTGTTATGTCTCAAGAAACGGATCTAGGAAGCCATTGGTTGATTGGTAAACTACTTATTGATGGTATTCCATTAACTGTATTCAATGTTTATGGTCCGACTCAACCAGACTACATATTCTGTCATAACATAACCAGGAAATGTCTCTAGTTTAAGAAGGAATTGTTTATTTTAGTTGGGGATTGCAACCAGTTTATAGATCCTTTTATTGATTGTTGCTCTCAAGTCCGTTTTGTTTCCCATAGAATTCATGAGCAGCTTCAATCACCTATTTCACAGACTGGTTAAATTGATGCATGGAGACTATGTAATCCAACTGCCAAGGATTATTTTTTTATTCTCCCCCAAATGGATCCCTTACTCGTTTGGATTATATTTTTCACAATAAATAATTAGTACAATATCTCATTTCCTCTACTATTGAGCAAATTGTTATTTCTGACCATGCTCCAGTAATTGTAGACTAGGATATCCTTCCCTCACATCCCAAATCCAGTCAGTGGAGATTTAACAATTCTCTTTTACTGGATCCAATTGTTCCCTCTTTTTTTGAATATTTTGCTGATGGAGTTTTTCTTTTTAACGCAGACTCTGGTACATTTCCCTGAATATCATGGGATAGGCTTCACCACGGGGCTTCATTATTGATTTTGTTTCCAAAAAAAGAAACAACTTCTTATACAGCATAAATCCTGCTATCCAATATTAAACAATCAGAACCTCTATTCTACTCCAAACCCTCGGATTCCACGTTACAAGCACTTGAAAAAACTTTTTACTGTGGAATTGTATCCACATTTTTCCAATATCCTACGTCATAAATTGTTATAATTTTTTCAATCTTTCTATTACAACGATATGGCTAGGGGTGCTTTTTGGAAGCTGCAATATGCCTAATCCATAGAAATGGACACCGCTCAATGTAAACATTTTCGTTCCATTTCTCTCATAAATGTTGTATATTAAAATGTTTCCAAATTACTTGCTATGCGACTGGAAACCACTTTTACCCAAATTAATAGGTAAGGAAAATCTGGTTTTATCAAAAGTAGGTTGACCTCTGATAACGCAAGACTTTTATTCAATGTATTAAATAGTATTAAATAAGCCACCTTCTCTTTCATATCCCCTGGCTGCAGTGTCTACTGATGCTGAGAAAGCTTTTGATAGGGTGGACTGGACCTTTTTGTTCGAGTCCCTTGTCTGGCATGGCTTTGGTCCTAAAACTATTTCACTTATTTCTTTACTTTATACTGTTCCAAGGGTTTCCAAGGGTCTCCGCACCCAGCGCACTCACCCTTGGCCTACAGTCTCACACAATTTCAGGGATCACTGCTTCGTTGCACTCTGTCCCTCACAGCAGGTTCGCCAGGGCTGCACATCAACCAACTCAGCCCCGTTCAGGATGGTGACGCGGCCCTCACCTCAGCCTCCCACTGCACCTCCAGGGCCAGCCTCACTTCACCGCGATAGTGGCAAGGCAGTACCAATTCGGGCATGCTCACTACATGTGCCGTTCCCCAAGCCGCCCACAGGATTCTGGCAGCCGATACACTAATCATGCAGCCGCATAGTTGGGAGAGAGACCTGCATTGTCTCACGACTCCGGCCTGATCTCACTGCTGCTACAGAGGGAGGACACCACGGCCACCAGCAATCGTCCTCACCCCTTCATCCACCAGGCTGTCTGGCTTCAACACTCCTGCAGCACACAGCGGGCTCCCGCGGCTCACCCCAGGTAAGAGTAGCGTGCAAGGAGGACAGGTGGCTGGTCTGCATCTGACACCACGCCGCCCGCTCAGCTTCAGCCCCAATATGCTCCTACTTGTCTGTACCAGAGGAGCAGGGCAGTCCAGGCACCTGTCGACACCGGTAGAGTCAGCGGCATTACCTCTCGCTTTAGGCTTGAGTGCGCAGACACCAAACTGCTGACTCGGCCGCCATGTTGCTCCCAGAGCCGCCGCTCAGCCATCAGCAGTCAAGCACATCGGGGGTCGTTTCTCACCGCAAAAGTGCCTCCGGTAGCCTTTCCGCAGCTGTGTAACAGTTTGCCATAGGTTGTTGAGCGTAGAGGGTGTGTAGGGAGCAGGATCTATGAAAGATTGGCAAGTCAGCGAGCAGAGCAGCACTACAGCGCAGCCATCTTGCTGTGCACCCTCTAGTGCCCCCATACTTGGGCATCTGGTTTACTAACTCTATAGTAGGTTCAGTTATGTCTAATATGGGAGAGTGATTAAATAAAATCAATAAGCTTTTATCGTTTTGGAATCCCCTTTTTTTGACATGGGGTAATCTTGATTCCATCAAAATGATGGCTATTCCTGTTCTATTATATATTTTCTCCATGATCCCAATCCGTATTCCATCTATGTATATTAAAAAAATAGATTCTTTCCTTTCCAAATCTCTTTGAAACAGTAAAAAACCTAGAATCTCTCTTGCTCACTTAAAACAAATCGAAGGTGGATGGGGTGCATATTTTCCTGATTTTCGGACATATCATAAAACATTTTCTTTGGGACAGGCTGCCAAGTGGTTGCTCCCACTTTCTACTCCTGGGTACCACTCTGGTTTGAGGTAGAGCTTTCCTTCCTGTTACCATTCTCTCCTAAGGAAGTTCTAGAATTTTCTTCAAGAAATTCTATTACCTCTTCACCATTATTCAAGTACACCTGTTATTTGCTGAAACCTCATTATCAATCTAAGATTTTATCTAGTGATTCCCCTTTGAGTTCGCCTCTCTGGTGTAATAGTCTGATTACTGTTAAGAATAGACCAATTTATTGGAAGTCTTAGAGAGATAGGGGATAATTTATGTTCAAGATCTATTTAATGGCTTGAATCCTCACTTTTTTCCTTAATTTTTCACTGTCCTCTGCCATTTTTTGTATAAATGTCCATTCTTATGGAACGTAGTTTGAATATTTTATACTCACTTCCTTCAGATTCCATTTCTCTCTTACCTTACGATTCACTTTTAAAAATACTTACCCTTACTCCTAAAGCATCCCTTCTCTAAAGATATTTTTTTAAGCCTAAACCCATCAAGCACTAAATCTAAGATAGAGCTTTCTTGGATGTGGATTTGGGATGTGATTGGACTATTTTATTATGGAATAAAACTTGGTCTAGAGTATTTAAAATTTTCAGAAAGGCCTCTACAACTCAACTCTTATTTTTTTATATTTCAGGTTATATCTCACACCAACTTCTATAGCTAATTTTTCACAAGGGACAAGTACAAAGCTTGCTGGTTGTGTGGTCTTTCACAAGGGGATTTATTACATCTACTTTTTTATGCCCTCCTACAATTATTTCTTGGGAACAAATTTGTTGTCAACTTTCAAAGTTTTTTAATTTGCATTTGTCTATGTCAACCTCTTTGCTTTTTTTAGGTAGTTTAGCAGATGTACTTAACCTGAATCCTCACGATAAAAGTTTATTTGACCTTGTGCTGACCTTAGCATTTCAACAAATTACAACTAACTGGAAGTGCTCCACTAGTATTTCTTTCCCTGCATTGTAGAACAACGCTTGTCATTATCATAGGCTAGATGTTGCTTTTGCTTCAGTGTGTAGACCACAAATGAATAGACATTTATTAGAGATTTATATTGGATATCTTTAACTAATTCTTTGAATAGTGTTGCTAAACAGTGTGACTTCATACCAGTTCTCATTTATTTATTTATTTTATTGATCTATTTATCAAAAGTTTTATATAGCGCTAGCTAGACCTGGAGGTATCAGAGCGCTTTACATAATCAGGAGCCAGGGAATAAACAAGACACTTAGTTACTGACATAGAAACAATCTTAAGCTAATGTACAAACAGCAATAAATATACTTGGAAAAATTAGGCAATGGAGGTGGAAAACACTATGTACACAGACTGCTGCCAGGTCCTAAAGGTGGTTAATGCTTAATGGCAAGTCGCCACTTAAGAGTCCAATAACAGAAACGAACATTCAAGGTAAAAAGGGGCAAACCAGAAGAATACAGCCATCTGTTTAACAGGTCAGATAGAGATTGATAGCACAAAGGTTGAAAATTGTTCAAGTGTTCCAGTATTTCTTGAGGAGCAGGCATTTAAGGTCTCTTTTGAAGCCAGAGAAGGAAGGGTTGCATCATAAGTCCTTCGGTAGGGAGTTCCATATACTGGTAGTGTTACCCGAGAAAGAGCGAGCCTGGCTTGATTTCTTTTTTAGTTTGGGAGGAACAAGAAGAAGTATGTTGGAGATTCTGAATGCTCTGGTTCTTCCTGATTTAATGAGTTTGTTGTCTAAGTATTCAGGGGTGTGTGAGTGAATGGTTTGTGGGCGATACAGGAGGTCTAAATTGCATCTACCTTCTATAGAAAGCCATTTGCGGGTCTTGAGGGCAGGCGTGATGTGCTCAAATCAATTAATATCTGTTATTAGCTTGGCTGCCATGTTTAGTTAAGATCTGAGGGCAGCAAGGTGCGATTTCGGGGGTGTCCCTCTGATGATAGCATTCCCGTAGACAAGTTAGGAGAGGACCAGAGATTGAACAACCTGTTTGAGGTCATCCAAGGGAAAGAATGGTTTGATTTTTTTGAGGTGTTTAAGTGTGTACATCGCTCATTTGGCTGAGTTTCTGATGTGTTCTTTCATTGACAAGTCTTTATCTAGGGTAAATCCTAAGAACTTAGCTGAATTGGAAAGAGTGAGAGTACAGTTTAAAGCCGTCAGGTTGTTGATCCAGTCTTTGATTGGAAGGTGATTAGTTTTGGGGGAGAGCAGGATAATTTCTGTTTTGGTGGGATCTAATTTGAGATGGCTAGCGTTAAACAACGATTGGATATTACACAGTGTGACAGTGGGATGAATGATGTCACTGGGGGATTTAATTTTGTAGTATAGTTGTGTGTCATCTGCATAGAGGTGGACTTTGATTCCAGCCTGCTTCAGGATGATAGAAAGGGGCTCCATGAAGAGATTACACAGTGACAGGGAGAGGATTGAGAGACTCCAAGAAAGACCTGTGTGGGTTTCAAGAGGCAAGACTTGATTTTGATTTGTTGTGATCGGTGTTGGAGGTAAGAAGTGATCTCTGTGAGAAAAGGTACCCCCTGTTTTATTTAAGGTCCAAGAGGAGGGGGATGAACAATCAAAACTGATATAATAACCTCTTGACAGACCTATATATTTTGTCCTATGGGATTACCTCTGCCGTACATTAAACAACACATACAAAAAATTTCAAGGAGAATGAACTTTCCTTGAAATCATTGTTTTATTTTTTATATAAAAGCATTTCTTTTCTCTTTTTGATATACACATCTACTGATTTTTATATAATTTTTTTCTTTGTCAAGTAGGTACACACATATTCACACATATTAATAAAGAAAGACATAGACATAAGATCTATTGGCAGTTTTTACAACCAGTTAGATTTCTAACCCCCACAAAGTAAAAACTCAATAACAAGTGATAATCATACTCTCAATCCACCTATCTCACCATTCATACTACTCATACAAACTCACTCTCAAACTGTGCAAATAAGGTTGTAGTTCAACCCTAGCGTCTGAGAAAAAGAGCCTAATACATAGAAATGTTGTTATATCCAACTTATCAGAAAGCAGCAATCCAACATTTCTTCTATGGATATATTTGTCCTTTATTTTGGTTTTCAAAAAGGTGTTCTCAAACGCTTTTACTTGGCATACGCGCCTTTCGGTGAAAGCCAGATGTGATCACCTTCATCAGGGCCATAAGGCATACATTAAAACCAGGGGATTCATCATATCTGAAATAATACAATACATTTATAAATATATGTATTTAAGTGCTCGGTAAGTGTGCGACCTCTTCAAAGCAACAGTCCAGAACCTCCTGTGCAAATAAGTAGAAAAAGTGCAAAGAAGATAGTAGAATGGTCCCCAAGTCTAAGGATAGATGTGCTATATAGTCATCCCAAGTGTGGATATACGTAGCTGTGATGTGTAGACACCCCACACCAAGAGATCAATGGAATGGTATCTTACCAACACCTACATGAATAAACATAAACCATCAGGGATGTTTATTCTGTTTCTGCAGGGTGCTTTCTCTGTGTTTTCTCGCTTCTTAGCTGTAAACAGAGAGTTCAAATATTCTGTTTAATCTTCTAGCACTAACAATTCTTGTCTGAGGAATCTACTTTATCTGGGAATCTACTTACTCGTCTCTCTGATGGTAAGTCCTATGAATTTCCATACTCTTCTTTTTTGTGTATTTTCTAAATGGTAAAACTGCTTAGACCAAAATTGATATCAATGGCCACTACTAGAAAAAGTAGAGAGAAGGACAAATCATCAGGAACGCCGTCCTGTGCAGCATAGTTAGACCTTAACTTATTGTCCTTATAATCTACTTACATCTAACGGCACCATCCGCTAGGTATAATTCATATTCCTAGTAGACTATCATCCTTGTATGATCTAAAACAGAAAATTTATCATATTTAAGTGTATATTTAGAGCTATTAAAGAGGTGAACCAAGAATTTCCTCTAGCTAGTTATACCTACCAAAATGTGTGGAGTCCAACATTTATAATTCCAAGTAATTGTTCATATAAGTATCACAAGGGACCCCCTCTCCATATTCCGAGTCCGCAGTCTAGGGATGATAAAGATACAAAATGAGCATAACATCTCTAATTGCTCTGAGAGCACAAATGCTTCCTAATAAACCGCAAGGTACCATCTCCTCTCTCTGATATGTACTCTAAAAGGCGAGAGCAAGAACTCAAACTAAGGCACAAGGTCCACATTCAGTAATATTTTTTTCTGACAGCCAAAACATATTGAGTGCTTGGGGCATATTCAGTATTGCAGTTAGAGGAACATCGTGGTCGAGGGTATCTAGATATAATTGAACCAATCTTACACTGTTTGCCTATATGTACCATCCTATTCCACTCTCATATGTCCTTTGTGATTGTGGGATTACTGTGGAGTCACACATCCCAATATCAAATTAAAGCGCGCCCTAATATCCAGTTAATTATCATTAGAGCTTCAGGTAAGAAGTGAACCATTTTAGAACAATGCCATTTAAGCCGGCATGGATCCTTAAGGATTCCAGTAAGGCTGCGTGGTTCACAGTGTCAAAGGCCGCTGATAAGTCGAGAAGGAAATTTATGCATGCATCACCATCATCTAAGGATCTATGGGCCAGATGCATCAAGCGAAATGTGCTCGCAAAAGGGCCAGATTCTCAGAATCTGGCCCTTTGCGAGTGCAATTTTTGCATTTAGGATGCATCATCCCAAATGCAAAAATCGCAAATAGAGAATCCGCTAAATTGCGATTGTTTGCATTTAAGGAATCTCAAATTGAGATTCCTTAAATGCAATGCATGAAAGTATCAAAAATAGCGAATTCGCTAATAGGGCACGCAAATTACCATGAAGTACAACTTCATGGTAATTTGCAAAAACTTTGAAAAATGCACTTTTGTGCATTTTTCAAATGCCCTAAGGGCATGTGTGTGCGCAACATATGTGCACAGATCACATTCAGGGGTGTAACAGGGTGTCCTTTGGACACCCCTGCACCCTTGAACTCGCAATCTCAATTTGCGAATCGCTAATTGCGATTCGCAAATTGAGATTGTCTTCCCATTCATTCCTATGGGCCTCTAGGCCCATAGGAATTAATGGGGAGGTATTCATTAATTGCGACTCGCAATTTGCGAGTCGCAATTAAGGAATTCTAAGGAATCGCTATTTTTATAGTGATTGCTTGATGCATTCCATTTTGCTATTCCTTATTAGCGATTCCTTATTTTTCGCTAATAAGGAATCGCAAAATGGATGCTTGATGCATCTGGCCCTATGTATGTTATCTGTGATATTAAGCATGGCAGTTTCAGTGCTACATCCTTTCCTGAAACCTGATTGGAAGGAGTCAAGTAGGTTGGAAACCTCAATATGTTGGTCGAGTTGTTGTAAGACACATGCTCCATAGTTTTGGCTAGGAATGGGAGGTTGGAGATAGGTTGGAGGTTGTTGAGATCCTTCGGATCAGCCCTGGGATTCTTGGGAATGGGATTGATTTGACCTAGTTGAAGGGAATCAGATACACAGCCTGAGGCTAGAAAAGAGTTAATGATGTTTGTTCAACACGGGGCGATAATGTGGTTAAGGTTGTGTACTATATTAGCAGGGAGGGGATCCATGGTATGAGATGTGGGTTTCAGTTTTGCAATGATATTGAAAACCTAATGTTCGGTCATGGGTTGGAAGACAGATCAATTTGAGTTATTTTTCAAGTGGATATTGAATGGGTTGCCGCTAGTACCATTAGGAGCCATATTTTCTTTGGCGAGGTTCAGGGGAGAGAATGAGGTAGCGTGTGGAGTGTCTGAGTAGATTGGTTGTAAGTGGGGTGAGGTTGTGACTGGAAAGAAAGATTGATACATTTTCATTATTTTGTCTGTGAAGAAACAGGCAATTTCTTCACAGCGTTCCTTAGAGGCTACGATTTCATGTGAAGAGGAAGAGGTAGTTTGTCGTTTGACAATGTTAAATAGTTCTCTGGGCCTATTTTTAGCGCGGTCGAGTTGGTTGCGGAAGAAGGTGGCTTTTTCTCTGATATGTGCTTCTTATATGTCATCCTTGCAGTTCTGAGTAACGTAAGATGTATTGACGATTGGTTTTGTCTTCAGGTCCTTTCAGCTTGCCTAAGATGTCTTCTATTATTGATATCATAGTTAAACCAAGATTTTGATTGAATTGATCTTTGATGTTTCAACTTGAGAGGTGCCACTAGGTCCAGAGCTTCAGTTATAGGGGTCATGAAGTGTGTGGTCAGGTCATTTACGTTATACGAGGAAGGGTGATGTTGACGTGGTTCACAGATCTTGGCTTCAAGGTCCTTAAGATGGACTTGTTTGATGTTTCTGGTCCATTGCTTAGGTTTCACTGAAGAGTTTAGGAGTGGTTTAATGGAGGTATCAATGGTGAACAGTATGAGCAGGTGATCTGACCAGTCTATAGGTAAGATGGCTCTAAGGGAGACCAGTTCATTTTTGGTGATAATCGCATCAAGTGTAGCACCTTTGAAATGAGTTGGTTTATTGCAGAGTTGATTACGTTAATTCAGTTATAGAAGGTTCATGAGGTGCCTGACTGTGAAGTCTTCGGTGGTGTTCCAGTGCATATTAAAGACTCCCAGGAATACGCCCTTTGTATCCGTTAAGGAGGACCGAGTTAGTAAGTCTGATAACTCTTCGGCGAAGAAGGTACGATTTCCAGGGGCGTGGTAGATGGTGTGGAATTTGATAGGTGTGAAACCATAACCTATAACTTCGACGCCGAGATATTCAAAGGTTGAGTATTCAGCATTATTTAGTACGGAGAGATGGAATTCAGCTTTGTGGATTATGGCTAGACCTCCACCAGTTTTTTCCAGTCTGTCCTGTCTTATGATTGAGTAACCAGGCGAGGTAAGTAGATCAAGTATGGCATTTGAGTGGTCATTGAGCCAGGTTTCGTGACAAAGGCAATATCAATGTCCTCACTGAATAGTGTTTCTGTAATATCAGTAGCGTGTTGAGCTGCCGATCTGCAGTTGATGAGCAAGCAAAATAAGGAGGTAGGGGTGTCTTTAGCAGGTTGTAGCGTCTGGATGGGGGTGAATTGAGCAGGTGGGTTGGGCGAGTCAGTAGTAACGTGGGATCTATTTATGCCCACTATAACAGGAATGGTGGAGGGATTGTGTGCCACGGTCTGAGACTTTACAGCCGATCTGCAGTTGGTTGTCAAGCCAGCAAGTAGGCAGGGATTGTCTGTTACAGATTGTAAGGGCTGGATGGTAGTGAGTTGGGCAGGGGGTCTGGGTGAGTCTGTAATATCAGGGGTTCTGTTAGTGCAAATTATTACAGGACTGGAGGAGGAAGGGGTGAGAATAGTAGTATGAAGCTTGGGGAGGTAAGAGTCACTGACAGCCACAGCTTCCCGAGAAAATAGGGGGCAGTGAGAACTACGGGCCAATGAGCCACCCGGCCCAGTGGAAGAGAGGTATACGAAATACGATCAAATCTGCTATCAGAATAAAACAACAGAGGACAGATATAAGGGGAAGGAATCCCAATTTGTTGGACTTGGCCATTATGGTAGGTTCACCCCTGAACTATTTGCCTTTAATAATGTCATGAATTTAGTTGATTTCTGGTCTCTGCGCACTTTAGCACTGTGGCCCAGTGTATAATGCGTTCGCTCTCTCAGTGCGTGTGGTGACATTGGCCTGCACTCCCATAGGAATGCATGGGGAATATGTGTGCCCATGGTAGTTCCTGATGTGTGGGGAGTGCAGGGGCAAGTTTGGTATGAGCAAACTTCTGAGATTAAATGCTGTGCGATGATGTGCACAGATTTAATGTGTCTAGTGTAGAAGTGCCACTTTTAGAAGTTGGCATGTCTGTGCAGTGAATGTGAATTGACTGTCTGGCTTGTGATTGGCAGGAGCTGGCTGGTGTGCCTGGCTCCAGGAGTCAGGATGGGTCTGCCCAGTGGTGAATGGAGAAATCTGCACGTTGATGGGAGGGAGGACTTGCATCTTTTTATTTTATTTTATTTTAGTAGTTTTGTATAGCGCTTTCTAGACCAAGGGGTATCAGAGCGCTTCACAACATATACAACATGAAAATAGTGAGCAGACTGATAGTCAATCATACAGAGTCTGTCAACAAAATGTTTGTACCCAGAGGATATCTTGAGCTGTGACCTTGTTGTCAGACTCGAAATTTTAATAAAGCTGGAGTGACAGTTGGGGGCAGTCCAGGGTCTGTCAGATCTCTCGAGTACGGTAGAGGAAGAGGTCTTTGAGTAGCTTCTTGAATTTTGAAAACGAGGGGGTAGTTCTAATGTGGGGAGGAATGGAATTCCAGATTTTAGGAGCGTTACCTGCAAAAGATTTGGCTGTAGTTCTGTGCTTGCGAGATTTAGGAGGGATGAGCAGTAGAGAGCTGGAGCAGGCTGCAGGCTTATCTGAAACTGACTTGCAACGCCACTGGGAGCCATCTGAGTTCTTTGAGGGCTGGAGAGATGTGCTCAAATTTCTTAATTCCGGAGACCATTCTTGCTGCTACGTTGAGTGTCGTCTTCAAGGGGGTAAGGTGAGATTTTGCTGTCCCTGTCAAGGTCGCGATCCCGTAGTCTATTCTGGAGAGGACTAATGTTTGGGTGGCTAGTTGAAGGTCCTTGGATGGGAGGAAGGGTTTTATTTTGTATAGTAATTTTAGGTTGAGAAAGGACATTTTAGCAGATCTTGAAATGTGTTTCTTCATGTCAAGTTTTGGGCCTAGGGTGATCTCTAAAGATTTCACTGAGTCTGCCAGGGAGAGGTTACCATTGAGGGCATCGATGGCTTTGAGCCATTCTTTGATTTGAGGGTTATCATCTTTGTTGGAGATGAGTAGTATTTCTTTTTTATCTTGGTTTAGTTTCAGGTGATTGGTTGAGAGCCAGTCTTGAACCTCCTTGAGCGTGTTGTTTAGTCTCTGGATGTCCTCAATTGAGGTCGTTTCCAGATAGAGCTGCGTGTCGTCCGCATATAGATGAAAGGGGATGTTGGATTTTCTGAGTAGAGAGGTGAGGGGTTCGATATAGATGTTGAAGAGCTGTGGGGAGAGTACAGACCCTTGTGGAACACCTCTGATGACCGGGTGGAGGTCGGATTCGAAGTTTTTGATTTGTATTCTCTGTGATCGGTTGTGAAGAAAGGAGGAGAACCATTGAAGGACTGTCTCTTGTAGACCAGCCATTTCTTGAAGAACCCTTAGGAGTAGATTGTGGTTGACTGTATCGAAAGCAGCCGATCGGTCTAGGAGGATGAGAAGGCAGCATTGATCCGAGTCGAGTGACTTGAGTAAGTCGTTTATGATGTTGAGGATTGCAGATTCAGTGCTGCATCCCTTTTTGAATCCCGATTAGTGGGGTTCTAGAAGTTTGATGTTTTCAAGGTGAAGGGTTAGCTGAGGGAGTACACATCTTTCCATGATTTTAGCAAAAAATGGAAGGTTCGAGACCGGTCTGAAATTGTTCAGATCTTCAGTGTCTAGACCTGGTTTGTTTAATAGTTGTGTGACTTGCCCTACTTTGAGGCAGTCTGGAATTGATCCAGGGCTCAAAGAGCTATTGATGATCTTGCACCATATTAGAGCTAGGACTAGCTTTAGGTCTTTGGTCAGGAGAGGCGGTAGCTGGTCCAGGGCGTGAGCTAAGGGCTTGGCGTTGGAGATTAGATTGACTATCTCTGCTTCCTGGATGGGAATGAATGATGACCACTGTTGTGGAGATTTCATGGAAGCATTGACAAGGGATTTGGGCATATTGATCTCATTGAGGGAAGTGGGGTGGAAGCCCAATGCTAGGTCGATCTTGACGATTTTGTCGTTAAAAAAAGTTGCAAAGCTGTCGCACCGAGCTTTGGATGCCTGAGTTAAGGGAGGTATGTTTTGGAGGTCTGATTCCTGATGATGTTGAAAAGTTCTTTGGGCCGGTTTTTTGCGTTATCTAATGCTGAGCGGAAGAAAGCTGACTTTTTATTCTTGATGTGATTTTTGTACATCCTGCGGGCTGCTTGGAGTTGGTCACGGTGGAGGGTTGAGGGATCGTTCCTTCAAGTTCTTTCTGCGGCTCTTAATTGTCTTCTTTCATCGTTGATGTCAGTGGTGAACCATGTTCTAGAGGGGATGTTCCTAGCTTTCTTTAGTTTCATGGGAGCAATTTGGTCAAGGGTAGGCGTCAAATTAGTGTTGTAGACAGAGGTGATATCGTTGGTTGAGAGGTGGTCAGTGGCGGAGGGAAGCAGCAAGCTGATTCTTACTTTTAAGACAGCTCGTGGAATTTGTGCTGTGTTCCTAACCCGTTTGGGATGGTCTGGTTTTGGAATTGTATTGTCCAGGTTTGAAAGGTTAATGTGAAAGAGGACTATGTGATGGTCAGACCAGTCGACTGGGAGGATGTGATCGATGGTGATAGTCTTGCTTTCGGCTATAATGGCGTCAAGGATAGCTCCTCTGTGGTGAGTTTCTTCTAAGCAGTGTTGTGTCAGATTGTTCGCTAGAAGTAGGTTATTTAAGGTTTGAATGAGAGGGTTCTTAGTTTCATTCCACCTTAGATTGAGGTCACCCAGGATTATGTAGTTAGAGTTGCCTAGTGCGCAGTGGGCAATCAAGTCGGAAAAGTGAACCCCGAATTATGAAGAATTGCCTGGGGGTGGTATAGAAGGTGGAAGAGTGTGGGTGTGGAATCCTGAGTTTTGATGTTGACTGAGAGGCATTCAAAGGAGCTGTAAGCATAAGAGGAGATTTCCGTGATGGTGATGTTGCTCTTGTGGATGATTGCTATGCCTCCGCCTCTGTTCCCTTGCCTATCCTTGTTGATCATTGTGAATAAGCATGGGCGGATTTTGCGGATCCACGATCCGCGGATTTTGCGGATTTGCGGATCGTGGATCCGCAAAATCCTCAGATTTTGCGGATTTGCGGATCCGCGGATTTGGGGCGGGGCTTCCATGCGAGTGCAGTCACTGAATTTGAGCATCAACTAGTTCGAGCGACCATGTGTGTTTTACTATGCAATCGCCCCGACGGGCGCAGGGGTCCCTTGAGTGAGCTGTCCATCATAGTGGGTGAATGGCGGGCAGACGGTGCAAACCGCGAGTGTGTGGGCGGGGCCAAATGGGCAGGGCTACCATGCGAGTTCACACATGCTTCTTGTGTGTATAAAAGGTCTGAGAAAGATCAAATCAGCAGATGAAGAGAAAGAAACCCCTGGTCACAAGAACAGCACGGGTATTGTGCTCGTGAAAGTCAAGGATGTAAAGGCCTCTATCCAGCATCACAGCTGATTTTCCACGGTAGAGTTGGGAAGAAGGCAAGCCTGTCCAGCCTCGACGACGCTCACGATTGTTTTTGGGCTAATGAATGAGTCACTGAATTTGAGCATCAACTAGTTCGAGCGACCATGTGTGTGTTACTATGCAATCGCCCCGAAGGGCGCAGGGGTCCCTTGAGTGAGCTGTCCATCATAGTGGGTGAATGGCGGGAAGACGGTGCAAACCGCGAGTGTGTGGGCGGGGCCAAACGGGCAGGGCTACCATGCGAGTTCACACATGCTTCTTGTGTGTATAAAAGGTCAGAGAAAGATCAGTTCAGCAGATGAAGAGAAATAAGCTCCTGGTCACAGAAACAGCACGGGTATTGCGCTCGTGAAAGTCAAGGATGCAAAAGCCTCTATCCAGCATCACAGCTGATTTTCCACGGTAGATTTGTGAAGAAGGCACACCTGCCTCGACGACGCTCACGATTGTTTTTGGGCTCACAGGAAGGGCATGTTGTAACTATTTTAGGATGGCGCCGGCAAGCTGCCAGCGCCATCCTAAAATACTTACTAAATTAGCTTCAACAGGAAGCTCTAATAGATAAAATAAAGCAGGTGCGAGCACCTGCTTTATTTTATCTATTAGAGCTTCCTGTTGAAGCTAACTTAGTAACTATTTTAGGATGGCGCTGGCAGCTTGCCGGCGCCATCCTAAAATAGTTACAAGTTGACAGGCCAGCCAGGCTTCAACTTTTGCCCCCGGAATCCGCCGCTCACCGATTTGCGAATTTGCGGTAAATTCGCTGGAGTTCGCGGATCGCGAATTTACCGAAAATTCGCAAAATCTGCGAGCGGAACGGATTTTGCGCTCATACTTAATTGTGAATCCAGGTTTCTGTTATGAATGCTTTGTCTATGTCATGGGAGAGAATGGCTTCCGCTAGTTCGGATGTATGTTTAGAGGCTGATCTGCAGTTTATGAGCATGCAGTTGATGGGGGGTTCTTCTCTGTATTCGTTCGGTTGGGCTTTTGGAAGGAGGGCAAGGTGGGACGGGGGTCTAGGGGCTCTCGGGGGAGGGTGTTTGCTTCTGAATCCCGTGATTACTTGGATCGTTGCTTTTGGGGACGAGTTCAGCAGAAGGTCAGAGGGTGCCTCAGGGAGTGTCATTATCTGCGGGGAAAGTGAGGAGGATGTTCTAGAGCGTGTTTCCAAGGAGCTGATCTTCCCTTTACTAAGGGAACCGACTTTAGGTCTGGGTGGGACATGTGGCTCGGTGTGGGGTGTTACCTTACCTAGGCTTCGTTGGATGAGATCGACTAGCTCTGAGGGTGAATGGGAGGACCTTCGGGTAAGGGTTAGGGAGGAGAGAATTTCACTCAGGCCTCCAACCAGGATTTCCAGCTGTGTTTCAAGTAGGCAGAGGCGATGTGTCGTGCTGTCTATATAGGGTGGATGGGTGTCTGAATCCGGAATGATCTTGGGTGAGGGGGAAGGGACCAAGGGAGGAGAGACCAAGGGGTGGTGAAGGTTGTCAGAGGCCGCACTGTCCTTGCTGACTGGGGGTGGGTCTCTGACAAGAAGGTGGTTTTATAGGGGCGAGAGTCCTGTTCAGGAAGATTGTTGTGAAAGGTGCAGCCTGGATAATCTATTGTAGGAGTAAATGGTGAGGAGAATGCTGCCTCAAGGCATGTGACGGGTCCCGGGTGAAGAGGGGACGGAGGGTTGTGAATGGGCTGAGCTGTAAGATGATTTTCCCAGTTGAAAGTTGATAGAGGAGGGGAGGCAGAGCATGGATGGGCAGGCTGTCTGCTCGACAGGAACGCAGCCTCTGGAGTGGTGACAGATCCCGAGAGAATCAGGGGGTGGGCTGAGCTGGAGGGAGAACCGGGGACCTTAGTAGGGCTGGGCCTTCCCTCCACAATGCTGCCTCCACCCCCTGTGGTGTGTCTGATGTCCCTGGCCTGTCCTGTGAATAGGGAGAGGGGCTGAGCAAAACTAATTTCTCCAGAACCAGTTGCATCTGGTTCGCCCCTTGCCTGCACCTTTGGAGACAAAGGAAATGTCTGTATAAAAAGGGGCTATGACCCCATGAAAAATGTTCTTGTTCTGATACTCAAATCTACCAGGGGCATGTTGCTGCTGGATGCCCTGGAGACTTTGTGGGACCCTTCCACTTTGCTTCATCACCTTCAGGGCCCCAGAGATACTTTTGGGGGCTGCCCCAGCACCTTGTGAGTGCTGGCTTCCTTTTGTGGGCACCTTGCTCTTCATGGCTGCATTTATAATGGCAGCGCGGGTGCCCACCCCGCTTATTTTGACATTTACAAGCAGGTGCTTACCCTGCATTATGCCCGTGCTTTTGATGTTTTCGTTGCGCGGCTGCCCACCCCGTGACTTTGCCTGGAGTCCTATTTAAATTATTTGGGGTGCCCACCCCGATGTCTACTTTTGTTTCCGAGGGAGCCTACTCCTCCGTTGATGTGCCGATTGTTGCCGCAGCGTCTGCGGCCCGCATGATTGTGGTCGCGGGGCTCTCATGGGAAGGAGAGAGCCTCATGGTTGCTGCCGGCAGAGGACGTCTCGATCCTGAGATGGGGGATCGGGTGAAGATGGGCACGGAGAGAGGGCGGCGCTATCATGAGGTGAGAGTGAGCCCCGCTCGCTGCCTTGAGGACTTCCGCCGAGGCCCCCATGAGTGAGGGAGAGCCCCGGCAGACTGCCCACAGAACACAGCACCCACCGCTGCCTCCGGAGAGCAGCCGGAGAGTAGAGCTGCCTGGGGGGCAGGGGGGAGAGTGAGCGAGTCATTCCCACGCAGCACAGAGCGGCCCTGCTTGACAGTGGGCCGCTCCATCCTGCCTCGTCCATTTGCCTGCCAGAGAAGGCACCCATGGGATTCCTTCTTTTTTCCGAGCAGCCCCCGCTGGATAGTGGGGCTGCTCAGCGTTGGGGACATATTTATCTAAAAGGCCCCAGTAGGGGGCCAGAGGGACCCGTGTTCTTGCCCCTGAGGGCCCCAGTTCAAGGGGGCATGTGTATCCTAAGAGCCCCGTGTGGCTCCAATGCTGGGCACACTTGTTTTCAGAGCCTAGTGGACTCCAAGGTGCGCATTATTTGTTCCAGAGCCTAGAGGGTTCCAACGTGTTGCAAGTTGTTATGAGGGCCAGTGAGAGCCCATGCCGCAGTTTCGCTGATTTACATCTGCCCAGCAAGTAGTGGGGAGCTGCACCGTTTAGGTAATTCATTCTTTTAGGTGGACATGTGCGTTTTAATCTAGGAGTGAGTTGCACTCCTTCGCCCTACCTTGGCCTCCACAGCTGCACAGCACTTAGTGCCAGCTGCAGCGTTTAGGCCCCAGTTCATTGTTCTCAGCTGCTCAGCAAGTAGTGGGCAGCTGCAACGTTTTGGCTTTGCGCAGTGGTGCAACCTTGACCTTTGCTGCTTAGGCAGCAGCCCTGACTCTCTGGACATAAGGCGTTTGAGCCCCCTTATTTGAGATGGCCAGTTGGCCAGGTGGGATGGTTACTTTTATAGGGCGCAGGCCCTAATGTGATTTGTGTGCTAATGTGATTGATGTACTAATGCTTTTGGGTGCTAGGAAATGTTTGGTGTATAGTATGTTTTGCGCACCCTGTTTTTGAAACCTCTAGATATGGTTTATGCATAGGAGGTTGTTTTACCTGTTTAGGTTTGCGTTAGGGAGATTATACTTCAATGTGTGATATACGCCCCTAGTGTAATGTTTACTTAGATGGTTAGGGCCTAATGTAGTTAGACTTGTGGGATACTATGCATGATGGATTTCATGTCACAGACTGTTTCAAAGTACAGTGATTACCAGTGTTTACTGGTTGTACGTTTATGTCCTATCTTACTTTTACCAAGTTATCTATTGTACTATTTATTTACCAAGTGCTGATGCTGAAAGTGGGCCATGTGGCCCTGTCATGTGTAAATAATTCCTTGTAAATATTGCCCATGCCGGTTGGCACAATGTATATTCTGTGATCACTATCTGATGTGTTTTGAAGGCTATTTTTGATATAACCTTGTGTGGTGTTCCTTGTGTGGGGGGCCTGGGATGTTGTTGCTGGTGGGTGCATGCGCAAATGCTTTACACATTGCCTCCGGGATAAGCCTTACTGCTCGTGTCACATTGCCAAGGGGGTGAGCAGGGGTTATTCTTGTCGTGTAACTCCCTTGCCCTGACTAGAATGGTGGTTTCTGCCTGGCTTTGGCGCAAGCCTCAGCCAACCAGAAAGCCCATTTCTAGCACAATTCTTACTGGACACGGTGCAGAGTACAGAGATATAAATATTATTGTCCTATTTAAATAAAGTCAAGCCGATGCAAGAATTGAAATTAGCCAGTTTCCTGTAAATTGCCCTTATAATATAAATTTTGGGTCTTCCTATAGTTTTCCTTAAATGTTATTACATCTTTTGTTTGTTCCTGGGAGTGGGCATGCTGGTAACACCAAAATACCAATTCCCAGACAATGAGTTTGAATTTATAAAAACCAGAGACACTCTCAATTTGTATACTTTACAATATTGCAAAGAGAAATCTGCTAACTGTAACAACTCATTGATTCAGCATTAAGTAAATGTGCTATTTCCTTTTGCCCATGAAACTGTGGAAAGTACACTTTTGGGAAATGTGGCTGACTACCTCTTCTTACATTGACAAACAGTGCATTTTGTGAGCGTGGGACACGTTTGTGTGTTTAGATCATTTTCTATATTATGAAATTGGTACCTTACATTTCCTCAGTTTAAGAGTGATTATAAGGCGCCCCAAAGATTTCCCTTGTCCCCTTCACTATTTCATGTTTATTTTGAACTGCTTATGGATCAACTCTAGAGTGAGAAGCTACTCTTTTCTCATATGGGGATGACATGTATTGATGGGCAAGGGGTGCAAAGAAGAGTTTTGGTGTCAGATTTTCAATTTGTCATGGAGTGGGTGACTGCTTATGAGATCAAGTTAAATTAATTTAAGACAATGATACTCCTCTTGGATCCTGGAGACAGGGTCAACTTCCCATTGACTACACTCAATCCAAATTCTCAATTTGACCATGAACAGTTTTATGCAAAAAGGTGAAAAAATTGATGAAATCTCTGATGTCGATCTGGTATGTAGTTGTAAGAAAATGGGTTAATAATTGTGGAGGATGTGACTCCCTCCCAAGTAATAAGTAAAAAAATCTTGTAAGGTCAAGGTCAAGGTCAAACACACAGTTTTTATAATTTAAATGGGGGATAGCCCTTTGCAGGTATGGCACAGCGAAGATTACCTTAATTTAGAAAATAATCTCAGTATTCAGCAACACTATAACAGTAAAATTTCAACACACAACTTATTATAAATCCTCCGTCCAATTGTTAAAAATTATGAAAAACGTAATTTCAAAAATGACACAAAAGAAAAAAATCCAATAAGTTTAGCCAGTGAATTTTGAAAGTTTTAAGACAAATAGCACCAAGAAAAAGTAAAGCACCATCTAGAAATCCCTGTTCAAGGTTGACTTGGGCCTAGGTGTAACTTTAGGCCAATGGCAATGGAGCACAGTTTGGATACACCAAGCAGATTATCCTGGTCAAAGTTTTTACCTTCTGAATTAGCCTTTTTTATGAAAGTTGAAATCTTTCATTGGGGCAAGGTTGATGTCTGTATCAGGTAGCCACTCAAGGAGGTCCCATAAAGCCGTTGGTTTTGGCAGAAAAGGTGCCATGCAGGAGAAAGTCAAATTTCATGGCTGACAAATTCCTTACATCAGGTGGATACTTTACAGATCTTCGTCCAGCCAGATTTCTTCCTTTAAACTTAGAATCCACCAGTGGGTAAGCCTGAAACTGTATCTGATGAAGTTGCAGTGAGATCAGACACCTCTGCTGCGAGGTCCCACGGAAGCTCCAAAGGACTTGGAAGTCCCAATTTTTCAGACATTCTGGGGCAGTTCCTCTTAATCAATCTTAGTCACATCTAATGCTCAAAGGACCTCAGGGAAAGCACTTATGGGCCTTGGTACACTACAACAGAGGTCTCCATCCAGGTCCAATCCAGTTTCAGTTGTAACTGATCCACTAATCACTCCAGGAAAAGTCCTGTTGCAGCTTGTTATGTCCCTGTAGCCATATAAGATGCCAGCAAACTGACCATTGGAGTTCACTTCTTGGTCCTGGATACAAGTAGGAAAAGGCCTAGCCCATTAGATTCCCACACAGGTTACAGTCAGCAGGTCCAGTCCTCTTCTGTACTGCCACAGGCCCAGAAAGTGTTCTGAGGAGCTAGAGATGAGGTGCTACTTTTATTTAATTCACCAGCTGGTCAGTGAGGGGGACTCCTGGACACTCCCGGATCAATATGCATAAAGTACTGAAGGGAAAACCTTCCCACTTTTGCAGCACATTCTGTTTTCCTCGCTGCAAACTATCCCACAGTGAACCATTTTCAGTAAAATCCAAAATGGCAAAATGTTTTTCTCCCTGGAAGGAGCTTGTGGCACACCTGTGGCATTTTTAAGTTAATGAGCAGTCCCCTCCAACACAACCACTCTAAAATGGTTCTGCTCCCTCCACCACTGAAAAGAAAGTCAGGAGGCTTAAGTGTATTTTGTTATCAGAAGACACTTTTCCTACAGGCTTCCTTTCTCACTGAATTATAAAAGTACAAGTTTCCCACTGAATGTCAATTAGCCTGCAAGGGTTGCAGGCAAGTATGGCTTTTTAAAAGTGAACTTTGCTATATACTAATCAAAAATCTAACTTCATCATTGAATTGAACTTTTAAATACGTACTGCAAACATTTGTTGAATTGTCTCTGCTTATTCTAAACCTAACATACAGAATTAACATACTAACTTAGTTTTTTGTTCATAGACCCAGCTACGGACCTAACCGTGAAAGCAGCTTTTAGGGGCTAGTCCCTGTACGAACATGTAAACAAAATGTTCTTATATGTTACACTTTTAAATATCAGGCCCTATACCTTGTGATTACAAAGCCTACGTAGGAGGGACTTAATATTTAAAAGTAAGGGTTTCTTCCTGTCAAAAAGCATATATGGACAGTTCTGCCTGTAGGTTAAAAGCTGCAGGAGTCAGGCTGCACATGTAGGCTTGAAGCTATGTTCTCCTTGTCAACTTAGTGAATGGCACAATATGTGATGTAGTGCACAATTGACATAACCTTCTATGCCATTTGTATATTTTCTTACATCACATGCTGTGACCTTACTAAAATGTTAAATGGGCCATTTTTAAATTATTCAATTTTGCCACTTTTTAGGAATCAGAACACAAGCCCTTGGGACTGAACCGCAGTACCCCAGTGTGCAGAGTTCAAACACCAGCATCAGTGCAGAAAATGGAGGTGAACACACAAAAAAGGCACTTTCTCACAGTATGTATTGGGCACATGTGTATATTATTCCTGTAGCGCAAACTTAGCCAAAAGGAAGGGGAGCACTGTTCGTGATCTGGGAAGGGAATTAAATCAATAATAGGGACAGGAGTCCTGGAAATTTGCTCAACCTGAAACAACTGAAGAACACCCTTCCATTTTCTCCGGGTCACTGATGTGGAAGATTAGACACAAATTATAGTTACTTCAGTTAACTATAACTATAAATCCTGAATTTCAGTGGTTTTTAGAGTTTAAAATATTACGTTTAACTGACATTTTCACCGAACTATGTCACTTTAACCTTTGTTTTTTTCAGTGAATTTCTGATGGTTTTTTTTACCGTAAAGTAACAATACCAAGCGGTGCCATTTTAAGTAAGGATGTCCTACTGGCTTTGCCAAAGGGTCAGAACACCAGCATATAGAGGCAGGCCTATTAACTCTAACGGGAGTCAGCACATCAACATATATAAAGCAGACCTATTGCCTTTGTCAAAAGACACCACAATAATTTATCAATCGCCATAATCAAATGTATTTTTTATATGTAGACACATGGCAATGGTGAATATTAATTATTGGTACAAACATATTTGAAATAAAGCATTTTTATTCAAAACAACTATAAACATGTGTTTGAGTCTTTGATTCATTTTACTATTTTGGGTGTCCTGGCCCCCCGGGGCATCCACAGTCTTTTTTTAAACCACTGTCAATACAGAAAGCACATGCCTGTGCTGCAGAGCCTGCACCTGCCTGCCTGAACCTACCTTCTCCCTGACCACTCCATGTGGGCAGGGCACTTCAGTGTGAGTCCCGCTTCCCTTGGTCACAGGGAGCAGGAGGGTGCACTGCAATATGCAGAGTGTACAATGGGACCAACCTCTTCTCTCTCCGGTGGGGTCATTGGGAAGGGGTCATGAAGACCTATATTGTGCACCCCTCTCAGCGAGATGGGACCTCTGGGGCCTTTTTCTACCTTGGAGTAGAATCCCTCACCCTGAATGGATTGTAATTAAAAAGGGTGAGGAGCACACCAGGCCCACCCTTTTTTAGAATATATTACCACAGTGCCGCAAATTGCTTTTTTTGGCACTATTGGTCCCTCTGAACACCTTGCAGTGTAGTTCTGATAGTAGCTTTTCATGCAGTACCTACGCTGTTTATGGATAACATATACTGTGGGCTTGGTGGCAAACTGAGTCTGTACACCCCCACCGAATATGTTTTTGCATTAGCTAACTCGCAGTGCCACTAGAATCTCCTGTCATCAGAGAGATTAGTTTTTGTAACTTCAGAACATAATAACCTCAGACTTGTGGAAACAATATACTACTTTTCACCTAGTCACTCGTGCTTGCTTGTTTTGCTCTCAGAGGGATACACAGAAGAAGCGGTTGAGCGTGTTTACAATAAGAATTTATTTTACCGTCGTTCTTCTATTGTTCAATAAGTGTGCTGCTACAACTGTAACACAGTAGCCGAGTTATAGAACCAGCAGTACAGTGAATAAAAATAAATAGTATTGTTCAACCATTTTACAATAGTCATGAACACATACATGAATATGAAATGCATTTATAAAATAAAGTGCGTACTCCTAAGATGCCTGTCTAGATGTACCTAAGTGTACCTAGCATGTGAGTAGGTGCTATAAAGCCTAAGAGCCTAAGTCTAAGAGCCTAAGTTTAAGAGCCAAGAATCCCACTAGGATTTAGTCGAACCCCAAATACCTGAATAGTGAGAGTGTGGGACTTCGTCCTGGACTAGAGCTGGACACCCCGCAAGGGATCGTCAGACCACTGTCAGCTGGAGTGATGGCATGCGGGAGCTGCAGCATCTCTGGTCAGTGTGTGGACCTTGTAGTCTCGTTCCCTCCTGACTACTGATAGCAAGAGGTGCTGTATTTATACAGTCTATGTGCGTATGTTCCCCATTGTTCAGTATGAGGATGACGTTGGGGATTAAACCTTGTGCATCGATGGGAGAGGTGAAGTGGACCTCCTGGAAAGTGTACTCATAAATTATTCATATGGGCTAAGGACGACATCTTAGCAATATCAATTGGGAAAAATCCTCCCTTGGCATGTAACTAGGTAAAAGGTTTAGTCCATAAAAGGCTACAGTCCTTATAAGGTGTTATGTCCATACAAGGCAGTCTGTCCTTATTTGGAGTTATGTCCTTATAAGGCTCGTTCATATGAAATGACAGGGAGATGATGTAGGGAAAGTGTACAATGTTCCCTAGACCTATATTAGGGTACCAATATGAAATATAACACCCACTCCACCTTATACTTAAAAATGATAATACACATTTGAGATACACATTGATACCGGTGTCAGTGCATAACATTATTAAGCAGTCATTTATAATGTTTCTAAAAACTTTAAATTTTCATTTAAAAACAGTTTAAAAAACTAGGAAAAATGTTCTTTGTGAAACTATGACATTTGTAATAAAGTTCTGCAAATCACAGTTCTAAATGAATTCGTTCACACAAGTTGAACTACTGTAAGTGTACCTAGAAGGCCATGCTTAGGTATAGAAAGTGTCACTTTGAAAAAAGGTATTTTGAGTTAAAAGGAGGGGAAAGAAAAAAACTGAATTTGTTCCCAGCACACAGTGAACCAGATTATATGTCCTGGCTGGGAGACATAACATTGTCGCTGCCTGCTGTCATAGGGGACAGACATTGTAGAACGTCAAGTGTGCATAGTTTCAAGCTTATTTTATTTTGCTTGATTAATTAAAATCTTACAAAAAGTAGCTAAGATATCAACATTTTTAAAATTATACAACAATCTATAAATACAATTAGTGTCCTAAAACTTGATTATATATCATACACAATAGGTTATAAGGTAATCAGTCATATGTGATTATGTTCAAAACTTGATTATATAATATACATTTTAGCACAGTTCATTAGTTAATCAAACAAGAACCGCCAACTTTTTTTGTACAGCACAAAGGAATTTAACAAAAGATGAGTTCATTAGTAGATCTTCTGAGTTTAAACATGCAATCAGGGCTTGCCTACATGTCCTTACTCCACATATGTTAAACAGTCTTTTAAGTATAGTTTTTCTATAATATTCCAGATCCGAACAAACACACACTAAGTGTATAATGTTTTCTTGTCCTGATTTACAAAGTTTACATAATTTGTCATCTTTTGATCTTATCCATGGTGGTAAATGACATAATCCTGGCAAATAGCCAAATCTAGCGTTGATCGTTGCATTCCAACTTTGGCATGACTTAGGAGTATGACGTTGTCTGCATACAACAAGTTAGATATCTGTTTGTGTGCTAACCTTGGAGAGTGTGCATTGAATTCATTTAACTCAGTAGACAGATCAGCTAAAAATAAGTTAAAAAGTAAGGGGGCCAAAACGCACCCTTGTTTAGGACCACTAGATGCAGGAATTTCATTGGTTAGTGTGTTTCCCTCACCCATCCTCACCCTGACCCAATTTTTGAAGTGCAGAAGCCTAATCATCTTTAACAAAGTGTCCGGGATTCCATGTTTTTTAAGTTTTTCCCACAGAAGCTCTCTGTCAACACAGTCAAATGCGGATTTAAAATCTACAAAACACAGGTATAAAGTTTGTTTTAATAAAATTGCCTTATCAATTAATACCGATAATGGTAAAATATTTGTAGATGTTCGAAGGCCCTTAATAAAGCCGGTTTGGTTAGGGGGCAATACCTGATTTTCCTTTGCCAAGTCCGTTAAATTCATCAATAGGATCCCAGCAAACAATTTTGCATCTGTATCTTGCAAGGTGATTAGGCGATAGTTTTCAGGCAATTGCCAATTTCCTTTCTTAAAGATAGGTGTTATTAGTGATCCTTACCATGACTTTGGGATTTGTCCACTCTGGACCACTTCACTGAAAACATCGGCTAGATAGGCAGCCCAAAAATCCGGTGCTTCCTTGTATAATGCAAAAGGGATACCATTATGGCAGAGGAAACTCCTCAATGCTGCCAACAGTTGTTGGTGAGGCAGAAGGGGCTGTATTCGATACCTCAATGCCAAGGGTGGAGCTGAAATCCCACGCGGTTAAAGGCACCTGCGGATCCTTGAGGAATGCATGCGTTAAGATGGGAATACATACTGTATGTAAATGTCAATCATTGTTAATAAAAAAAAGATTTATAAAAAAAAGATGGGAATACGCTGGGGACAGAAACGAGCATGGGACCGCAGTGGTTCCAGCCTGAAGTCTAAGTCCGCTGGCCTCTCCGTTAGAGGTGCCAAACAGATGTCTAACTCGCATTATCCTCCGCAAAACAGGCATTGGAACACAGGTATGATACAGTCATCATAGACTGGTCTGAATGACAGGAACCAAGAAGCACTTAGTTCTCGAAGGCAACGCGCACCCAGATGCTGTACCATGCTCTCACGGTAATATCTCTCCAGGAGAGATTTTGCAATCTCGCTGGCGGATGGTCTGTCCATTGCGAAGCAGGTAAACGACAATCAGGATTCCAGCAATAGCAATCAGGATCAGAGGTAGACCCCCCAAAATGCTTCCGAATACGGGGTGTATAAAGTAGGGGTGGGTGGAATTTGCATAGTTGCGCTACGCAAAGCTCCGCAAAATGGTAAAAAATATCAGCGACCACGCAGAGTTCAGCGAACACGCGAAATTGCTTGTTCTACCCTTTCGCAATACTTTTTTTCCTGTACGGGTGCTGTTTGCGTGCTCGGGAGAAATATCTTGCAATCACGCATTTTGAAAGCGCGAACAAGCAAAAAATACTGCGAAGCCGCGAATCGCAGAATTTTTGGCAATTTTGTATTCTCCGCGGAATGAGAAATTACCCAAATTCCGCAAGCGGAACTGAATTTACTGCCCACGCCTAGTATAAAGTTAGGAACAACTCCGAGGATGGTCTGGAAGGTGTTAAGGAATCCTGACCCTATGGTTTTAAATAGGTGTACAACACCGCTCGTATCTGACATATTTATGATACGACCCACCATTTCTGTGAAATGTCGGGGGCAGTTTGTACGGATTAGCACCTGTATCCTTGTCGAGCTCCACGCAACTTGAAGTTCAAAGGTTTCTCGTGCAGAGGTCAATGGCACGGTTTGTCGTAAAAGCATGGCTTTCATTCTGCTTAAAGCATCAAACTGAATAAAATAAACATTCACTGAAAGCCATAACGGCGCCTCCCTGACTCTATTCATCGGAGGAAACAATACTTGCATACAACAAGTAACCCTGGTGTTCACGGTGACCAGATTGGCAATGCCCAGGAGCATCCCACAACAACCTGGATCGTTCAGCATCAAGTAACTCCCATTCGAAAGTAACTCAAACGCTGGCGTGATCATGACAGCTTGAGTACCTTTCTTGTGGCAAGACAGATTACAAACTGAACCACTACAGGCCTGTGAAAACGATATCTTGGCACATGAGAGAACCGCTAAAAGCGCTCTTGCAGTTAGTACCACTAAGAAATACTTCTTGATCCCCATTCCGGCATCGAAATCTATATTGTAAATGCCAGGATTTCTTAATGTAGTCTTTACTCAGTTTTTCATATTTGCCTACCTGATTTGCTCAAGGCAATAGTGAAACTGAAAGATTGTGACCAAGAGATGGTAATTCAGCTACTGTAAATGGAAGGATGTCCAGTTTTTCAATTTGCAGAATTGTATATTTCACTCCCCTTTGTGCAATTTCTATATGTGTATCAGTTAGATTGTATTCTGAAAACAGAGATGTACTGTTTATAAAATGCCAAGGCCCAAAGCCTGCACACAAAGATTGTAGCGTCCAGATCAATAACATAATAAAAAGTAACTGTGATTGGCCGTGTTGTAATATTGCCAAATCCTGTTCTAGTATGTCTATAGCAGAAGATACAAAGTTGCCCAATTAATATACTGTGGAGGTCGAAGTTGTTAACCCGTTATCCACCACAGCTAAAGCTTTTTCTAAGTTTATGCAGCCTATTTCCCATATTCTCTCTGCTGCTTCTTGTTGGGACATCTTCCAGATTTTATTATAGACAGCATAAGTGCCTGCATATATGAAACATTTTTTACTTTGTTTCTTAGGTCCTAGTAAAAAGTCCCTGAGATCCATGTCTTGTGAGAGTAAAGATAAGTGTTGTTTCACTTCTGCAAGTGTTGAGGTTTCTAGCCTTTCTAGGCACAACTTCCCAAGACAATAGGATGTCACTACCCCTGGATGTTCTCTCTGTACATATCGTGGGTCGGGCCTATGTATACTGAGTTCCTTGGTGATGTGCAGGAACCGTTCATGACATGTGTTTGTCTCTAAGTGCCAAACCACCTACTCCTTCCAATTTGAGTCTGATCTATTGTCATCAACTTTTGCACCTTTCGTCAAAGAAGAATTCTGCCACCTCTGTGATGGTGTAGGAAATAATGAATTGTTCAGGTCCTTTATCTTGGCTATTACAAGACAGGATGTCTGTTGCACAGTATCATTTAAAAAGATCATGTGCTGTGGAATGAGGCATGCTCTAAATAGTGCCTCTGTATCCTGGACTTGCCATTTTTTTGAACTCAAATCGATTTTGGGTCAATTTTATCTTTTCATAGGTTGAAACCCTGTTCAGACAATTTGGCTAAAACGGAAGCAGAATAAATCTGTTTAGTGTTTGTCAACATAATTTTAAGTGCTGATTTTGGTGCAAACTTATAATAAAATGATGCTGGGTCTGTGGTGTTAAACCCTGAAAAATATGCATATTTCTGTGCAAACATTTGTGAACTACATTTTGGTGGTGCTGGGCAATGTTCCCACTGATGGTACTCAAATACATTCCTAGGTGAAATGGATCTGTGCAGGAAATGATGACCAACATGTTGATCACAGTACAATTTGTCATAGTCTGATGAACCCTCTAACATTTTTTATTATTAGAAAATGCAGCAGTTTTCTATAAATCAGACAACATGTTATCTACTGTTTCAGTGTCTAAATCATCAGAAAATGTACCGGAGGTAATGAAATCACTCAATGATATTTTAAATATATGATTATTTTTTTAAGTTCGGTCTGTCCCAATATATGATGAAACTAACCTTGTCCCATACTATACCATCGGGTATAAGAACAGCTGTAATGTTCACTGATGACAAGTCTCTTTGTTCACGATGTGATGACGGATGTCGCTTCAGTAGGATGTTGAACTTTTGAGCTGTGGAATCTTGTTGAAGAAAGTGTCCATTGATAAGCATACTAAAAGTCAATACTAAGCCTAGCCAGAAAAGAAAAAACAGTATCCCTGAAATTACTCAGAGTTCAATCCAAGGTGATACCAGGTATGTCTTTTGAAAAAAGTTCTTTAGTTCTTGCTTGAATGGTGTTTTGGCTGGCGTCGTTTCTGGCTCACTTGGATCCAGAGAAAACGTATCAAAGTTAATGAAATAGTCAGAAGCTGTTCAATCAATTGTAGGAATTGCATTGGGATTAGTTGAAATGTCAATTTCCTCTCGACAAGACATGTTGATGTAGACGTCTGTATTCAGTCTAATTGCAACTTGTGAATTATTCAGATTTTCATTTCGAATTTGAATGTCTGGTTCAAGTGGAACAAGTTCTATGGCATTGTTGCTTAGTCCTTCATTCCTTACAGGTGGCTCTTCAAACGTGATGAGTCTTTCTGTTTGAACTTCTTGGATTGTAGCTTGAGGAGGGCATCTGCTACAGCGGAGTCCACTAGGCCGACTGTTTAGTATCGGCCACATAGTGTAGTTTGATTAAGTCGATTGAGACAAATCTTTTCTTCTTTTTCCGGCAAGAGGCGGGAGCCGCACAGTTCTCGTTGCGTGTACTGCAAGGACTCGTACAGGTTTTCTGTACGAGGGTCCAAATTCCTTTTTGTCTGCAATGTACTCTCTGACCAGATCCCTGAGTTTTGGGATCTCGACACGTCTTGCCGTGACTACCTTGACTTCCTCAGTGGTGGTCGGTTTTAGACATTGCTTTGTTTTGTTCTAGATTCTTTTAGATCCTGTAAAACAGCCAAACGATCATGGATTTCAAATGGTTTTTCATCCGCCACTGCGCCTTCACAATAAATATCAGCTACCCACATTTGTGTCCCAAAGTGGACCTCACATGGAGTGACTCCCGCTAGAGAGCTTCTTGGCTCATATACCCCATATAGGTGTGTGACCCAACTACCGCCCTTGCCTAATACCCTAGCTGTTAAAGATTGCTTTAAGTCCCGTTTTTTTTCTCTCCACAACCGAATTTCCCTCTGGATGGTACAGAGATGAAAACTGCAATGCTACCCCCCCTTCCTTCCATGGTCTCTTTGTAAGCCAGAGAGCTAAACGCAGGGCCGCAGACAGAGTGTAACGTGCTAACTGCGTATGTACAGATAAAATCTCGCGAATCTTCTATAACAGTTTGAGCGTCAGCAGAACGCTGAGGCCATACCCATAGGAATCTCGAGCAGGAATCCACTGCTACCATGATATATGTAAGCCCCGTCCATTTGTAAGGGGCTGCTGTGGTCCAAGTACACACATGCGAGAGGTTTATCTGACTTTAGTAATGGCGTCTCTGCCGAGCGTGCAACGGTGGAGCCTTTCATCTGCTGGTAGATGTCGCATTTCAATACATAGTCTTTAGTTTGCTTAGTTAATCCTGGCCACGAATAACACTGTTTCAGTAAAGAAATAGTCGCTTTAATGCCTGTGTGCGCAGACCCCAAACCCTTGTGTGCAGCTAGAATTAAACCTTGCCTACGATCCATATCTGGTATTACTCTATCCCCCAGTCCAGGAATCTGAGCATAAGGAATGTTTTGTGCATCTAACTCGTAAGAGTATTTGAGTGGACATTTTTTAGGTACTGCTGTGCTGCCTTTGCGTGATGTGATGACAGCTATAATTATTTCTCCGTCTATTCTCGTTTTTGAACAAGTCACCGCAGATACGGAAGCCGTGCAAACAGCCCTCTTTGCAGCTTCATCAGCCAATTAATTCCCTACAACGTGAACGCCATCACATTGATGACTCAGTGTATGGATCACATGAGGCCTCAGTAGCTTGGTTTCAATTCTGCTACCTGTTCCCATAACATTTTATGTTTAAGTGTCCCACCTTTTGCGTCTTTAAACCCGTGTTCTTCCCAATGCTGTAAGTATTCATTGTATGACTGGACACAGTAAAAGGAATCACACACGATTAGTGTGAGGAATTCGTGATCCGTATTTACAAGTGCAAGTATTAGTGCTTTTTTCTGCCAACTGAACCGTGCAGTCTCCTAGAGATTGCGTTTTTGTGCAACTAGGATGGAACTTACCATCATGCATGCAACCGGTAACGATAGCACACGCTGAAAATATTGCTTCTTACTTCCTATGGCCGGTTGCGCAGATCCGTCAGCATAAATAATATATTTATACTGATCTAGAGGCAAGATTTCATTTGGTAGAGGATATTCTTGTTCATATTGCAGGAATGCCTGTGTTTTGAAACTTGGATCACATCTGTATTCAACATCATTTGCATTAAGACAATTAGACCATTGTATCCATCTTGGATGTAACATTTTTGCTTTTGGAATACTGGCCTTTGTAACTGCTTCTAAGGCTGGTACTGGAGTTATGACAATAAAGCGTTTCCCCTGAGCCAGTGTTCTTTCTCTTTTCTCTTGTTACATCAGTCTGAACTGCGGTCAGGATTTTTTTTGTTGAAGTGAAACGCATTTCTGCATTTGTGTACAGGTGTGATTTGTAAGCGATTGGTACAGTTTCTCCTTCATTAAAGGTTAAATAAGTGTACCCACATTGACCCGTGAATATTCGGGTCACTAAGTAGCGTACGTTTACGCATGTTTGTAAGTGTTTGGACGCAATCATGACTTCCTGGAGTAAACAAAGAATATTAGTATGTTCTTGTGTCTAATCTCTGGCTGAAAAGTCAGGTTTTATTAAGCCATAGAAAGGTTTTACCCTTTTTGCATGATCTAAAATGTATATCCTGCCGAAATGTAGGAATCTTAGTATTGATTGTACATTTTTTAATGATGTTGGAGGTTGGAGCAGCGCACATGTTTCTAAAAAGTTAGCTGCCAGACTTTTGCCTTCACTTGACAGCTCATATCCCAAAAATTGGAACATTGAGGTGGGTTATTTTAATTTTTTTAAAGTTGAATTTGTAGCCTTCTGCAGCAAATCCCATAATAATGGCGCTTACCCTGTTCAAGTGCCTCTCTAAGTCATCGTCTGTTAGATAAATATGATCCACATATGACAACGCTTCTTCATCAAATTTTTGAAGTAACTCTGTTACTCTTGCTGAAAATACACCTGAGCTGTTTTTATTCCCTTGTGTTAGACGACAGAACTGTCTTTGGGACCCTATCACACTGAAGGAGCTATATTTTGAGATATCAAGTGTGGTTTAGGATTTTTGCACACAATGTAATTAATTAATGCAGCACTATGTGTATTTTGGACAGCAAATGCCTTTGTGTATGAGTTTAAATGTCTGTAATCTAAGACTAGAGGATATGTATTGTCGGGTTTAGCAACTGGAAATGAAGGATTGTTCATTGGAGAGGTACATTTTTCAATTACCTCCTGGTATTCAAGTTGATCTAAGATCTCCCTGACCTGTTTTTTAGCTTCTTGCTTTATTGGATATTGCCTCTGAGCATTAGGTGAAACTTTTAATGGGATCTCGTGGTAGGTTGAGTTCTCATCCCACCCTTCGTGATTTTTGTACAATGCTGGAGCTTGGGCTACTGCCCACTCCTGCACATATGTATGTTTAAGGTGAACGGGAACATAGTTGGAAAATGCAGGAAAAATTATACTTTCTCCTCTGGGGCTCTCCATAACGAATGCAGGCGGCCTATCTTGTTCTGCTAACAGGATGTCATAAAGAGATGATAAGTTCTTCTAAAAAAGACCTTTTACTTTCCTGGGCTTGTCCCCCTCCAACCAAAGTGTTATTTCATATAACTTATGTTGGACGCTCACCCTGGTGTCTGGTTTTTCCACTGTGATGTAATCATTCAACTCCTCTGTCACCAGAAGTTCCTTCAGGTTCTGCCGAACTATTGCTGCTTCTGCGCACACTGTCTAGCATCATCAGAGCCCATTCCCCGGTCAGAAGTTGTGTCCTCAGAATTCTGGGCATGTCTGATTTTCAGATCAGCAACTTTCTTTTTCTTAAATTGAGGTTTTGGATTTTGCGTATCTTCTTTTTTAGAAGTAAGGTCTTAAGCGCCCTGTTTGTCTCTGGACTCTGTGAGCTTCTTTCTATTTTCTGACTATCCTTCTCTTTCAGAGCTTATCTTCGAGCCCTGAAAGGAACGAGAGGAACGTGTATCAGTATCCTGATACCTGTCAGGTTTCCTAATGATATCCCTATTCCTAAGGTTATACCTCTTATCAGAGGGCTCCTGTGGATGAGACCTACCTCCTGGCAGAGCCGTGACGGTCGGTCTCTCCGACCGCCATGTTTCCTCCCACCATTGTAATCTGGTGGGCGGACAACCACAGTACGATGGCAGAGGGCCTGCCACCGACAGCCTGTCGGTGTTGGGCCCTCCACCTTTGTAATGAGGCCTTCATTTTTTGTACTACCAAACATCTTTCTTTGAGGTTGTTGTGTGTAAGGACCTCCCTCAAACTGAATTTTAGTGTTAGATGTGAGAGGACACTTACCCCACATACCCTCAGAACCCACATTTAGTGTGGCAGAAGAGTTTGGCCATCTTGAAAATGCTCAAAGTGGGCAGTATTAGCAATGGGAATACTCACCTCATCAATTAGGATGTTCCCTAGTGGTCATTCTAACCCACTAACTCATGCAAGGCATAAATGTGACATCTCCATACACCCACTTCAAAACACTTTCTGGATGAGTGGAAGAAATGAAGAGGAATGGAGTTGCTGTTTGTGACCTCAGAGGAACTCTACAGAATATTTATTTTATAGCTATGTATATTTTTAAATGTTCCCTGTAGTTTACCAAAGTAAGACTCTGCAGTTATAGTGGAGATCCCTACATGGTTAAGTATATGGAAACGTTGTAAAAATAATTACCTCAAAAATAAATCTTAAATATATTTTTATGTTAAATCTTAATGTAAATCAGTTTTATTACTTAAATGTAGAACAGAATAGAAAAATGCTACAGCTCTACTAAATTAATTTTGAATTAAAACCTTAATTAAAGGAAATATACAAAAGTATATTAAAATTATTTTTCTGAAGTTTAAATTGAAAAATAGATTCCCACCTGAAGAATTTTTTTAAATTGTGCATTAATAATAATTATTATTATTATTATTTTTTTTTTTTGGAGTTCAAATCTGCTTTATTGCGTAAGTTGAAACATAATACACAGCTTTTTGTGCCTACAACCCGGAGGCCGGCAGCAGATAAAGATGATATTAACACAGCCTCTCGGCCGGCATCCCGGAGGCCCGGCGGCAATGCATGGAGGTGGAGGAGTGGGGCAACACAGCCGGTGTTGCATGGCAATGAAGGATGAGCAGCAGTAGAACAGTGTTTTTTTTTGTTGTTTTTTTTTGGAAAAAAGTTCTTCCTCCTTTGATGTCCAGAACAGCTTAACAAAACGTCCCAACAATGCAGTAACTAAGAGGCAATTCATGACTACATAGCAGAATAAGTGGTGGTGATCTGGTGTGGCATACTAGGTGAGCAGAGGCGTGCATAATAATGTATACGTGTCATAGCCGTCCCAGCAAGAGGGTCACAGTTAGCCAGAAGCAATGTCGTGTATGGTGCCCTAGAGGAACGTCTGCCAGAGGGCATTGTAGCATATGGTGGGTAAGGCGTGGGGTAACAGCGTGCAAGTAAGGAGGATTAGTGGATTATCCAAGGGAGTAGAACCACGATGCAGGCATCGCGTGAGGTTCGGGGGGGGGGTGAGCGGGAACACCGCAGTCGGGGGTAGGGGGATCTCTATCAGTAGAGTACAACGAGGAGGCGCGCGCGTAGAAGCAGGGTCTCTGGTCAGGTCCGGGATGTGAGTAGTGCACTAATCTATGATAGGTCGGCCATCCTGCGGGTCAACATCATCCGATCCTGCAAGCAGATAGCGCACCAGTGGATCCCAAATGTAACTGGGCCGACTCGAAATGGGCAACAGTTCAGCAAATGTCGCATGTTGGTCTTGGCAGTGGGTTAAGTCCGCCAGCCAGTCCTTAAATTTGGGCGCTTTGCCCCTGCCCCAGCGGCACGCCATGCGTCCTTTGGCCAACAGGAGTGCGGTATGGACGAACTTCCGGCAAGACCTGGGAAGTTGCATCGTGTCCCCAAAAAGGGCCATCAGTGGATCCACGGGCATTCTCTCCTCAACCATCTCCGCGAGAGCATCCATCACTTGTTGCCAGTAGCATGCCACCTGGGGGCATGTCCACGCCAAGTGGAGAAAGTCGGCACAATCGGTGCGGCAGCGCTCACAGCGGTCATCTTCCGTCAGGCCAAATCGCCGCTTCCTCACCGGCGTGTAGTACACCCGCTGTAGGAATTTATAATGGATGATCTTCAATCTGCTGCTGGCAGAGATGCGGGAGGTGAGTGTACAGCAATGATGCCATTTCTCGTCCGATATATCAATAACAAGCTCAGCAGACCATTGCAATCGTGCACTGGATTCCGGCATCGGAGCAGCCCCCCTGAGCTGGCGGTAAAGGCCGGAGACCAGGTGGGCCCCATCCTGAGAACACAATAAGAAATGCAATGAAGGCAGAGTTTCGGGCTCGCTGGGAAACTCCGGCAGGATGTCACTCATGCCTGCACATAGCCGCACATAGTAAAAGAGCTCGAGAGGAGTGCTTTCATGCGCAGCAAAGAACAGGTCAGCCGATTTAAAACAACCATTGAAGAACAAGTCTCCCCAGCAGGAGACATGTATCTTAGCACAAAGATTGCGGAATCCCGGCTCCCCCAAGAGGGTAAGGTTAGGGTTATGTGTAAGCGGCAACTTGGGCGAGTAGAGTAGTTTACAAGATAAGCTCTTGGCTATGCGCCACCACGCATCCAATGTGCAGGAGACCGATGTATTTGGCGTAGTGATGGACGATTCAGGGCAGTGAAGCAAACCATTGAGTGGGAGAGGATGCACTATCCAGTCTTCCACTGCTAGGTGCGGCATGAAGGGGGTAGGAGCCATCCAGTGGTAGGCGAAGTGTGCCTGCGCACACTGGTAGTAGGCCTCAAAATCAGGGACATCAAAACCACCCCTGTCATAGGGGAGGGTGAGCGTGGACCACTTGAGCCGGGGACTCCTGCCTCCCCAAAAAAGCCTTCGCAACTCTGTCTTCAGGGTCCGGAAGAAGTAAGCGCCAGGGGAGTAAGGTATATTGAGAAAGAGGTAGAGAAAGCGGGAGAGTATCACCATTTTTATGAGCGACGCTCTCCCAGCCATGGACAGCGACAAAGCAACCCAGCGGTCCACTGAGGCGGTCAGTTTAGTTATCGCTACTCCGTAGTTGGATCGCAGCGTCTCGTCCCTGTCACGAGAGATACGGATCCCAAGGTAGCGGAGGTCAGACCGACACCACTCAAGTGGATAATCAAGAGGAAAAGCAGTCACCGCCTCAGTTAAAGGAAAAAATTGCAACTTGGACCAGTTGATGTGAACACCGGACACCCGGCCGAACAGTACAAATTCTCTGAGTAAGGGATTGAGATATAACTCAGGGTGCTTGACATACAGTGTGATGTCATCCGCATAAAGGGATACATCAATTTGGCGTTGCAAGCACTGTACTGCACCGCCACGATGTAGCTGACGCAATCGACAGGCAAGAGGCTCAACCGCTATGGCGAATAACAGGGGGGAGAGAGGACACCCTTGTCTCGTGCCCCTGGTTAGTGCGATAGGCTGCGACAAGCGACCATTGATCAGTACTCTCGCAGTGGGGCGAGTATAAAGTAGATGGACCCAGGATATAAATAATTTGGGGAACCCCATACTGGCCAGCACCGAGAACAGGTATGGCCACTCGACAGAGTCGAAGGCCTTGGTCGCGTCAAGGAACACAGCTGCCACAGGTGTATCAGGGTGAACCGTGCGGAGCAAGGAGAAGAGCGTGCGAAGGTTGTGGGAGGTAGATCTGCCTGCCACAAAGCCTGATTGATCAGGTAGTACAAGTCTGGTCATTAGTAGCGACAGCCGGGTGGCCAAGACTTTGGCAAGTATTTTAACGTCACAATTTAAGAGGGAGAGTGGGCGATAAGAGTTACAGGATTTGGGGTCTTTATCAGGCTTTAGGAGTGACGTGATCACCACTTCGCACATAAAACAGGGGAGCACCCGTCGCATAGGGATTCCGAGAAAACCTCACTTAGTACTGGGGCCATGATGTTAATGTAAGTTTTATAGAACTCGGCTGGTATGCCGTCGAGTCCTGGGGCCTTGCCATTCCTGAGGGACATGATGGCCTTGCGGACCTCATCCAGCTCGAACGGTGCCGCCAGGAATGCCCTATCCCCATCGCTAAGCCAACACAGAGCCACGTCATTGAGGTATTCAGAATAGGACACTTCGGGCCTCGCTGTGGAAGTGTAAAGTGAGTGGTAATGCGCCACCAACGTAGTAAGTATCGCATCTGAATCTCTAACAGTAGCGCCAGAGGTGTCGGTGAGTTCCAATATGGTATTATGCGCTCGTGAAGGTTGTGTGATCATTGCAAGTGCCTTCCCGGGCCTGTCCCCTTCGTAGTATTTGCGGGCCTGCCAGTATTTGCCCCTGAACTTGGCTTCTCGCGCGGCCTCCTCTTCATACCGTGATAGCGTCTCCCTAAAGGTGGCCTGTAGTTCGGGGCCGGTGTCAGACACCATACGAAGTTCTAAAGCCCGCAGTTCCTTTTCCAACAGGCTAATGGAGTTAATGATAGCACGTAGTACACCATGGCTTTTGGAGATGCAATACCCCCTAATAGTGACTTGAATGCCTCCCATATGTGCTCAACCGAATCTACCGATCCCTTATTCCTAGTGAAAAAATCTGCTATCTCTTCTCCCAGTTCAGTGCGAAACAGGTTATCAAGGAGGATATCAGGGGGAGTCTCCACTGCGGTCGCGGACTGTCCCATCCCGGTGTGTGGAAGTGTAGCAAGACAGGACTGTGATCAGAGTATGTTCTTGGCAGGTGACGAACCCCCACTAGCTCCGCAGCCACATCTCTTGTAATAAAGAAATAATCTAGACGTGCCCAGGTCCCGGTATGTGATGTAAAGTGTGTGCCTTTCCTTCCAATGGGGTGCAAGTGTCGCCAGGTGTCTAACAGTCCACCCTCCTCAATGATTCCCTCCAGCGCCTCCCGTGCCCTGGGCTTGTAGGAGCAAACCCCATCCGCTCTATCTAGCTGTGGTACCAGCGCTAGGTTGAAGTCCCCTCCCCAAACTATGTGCCATGACGCAACGAAAAGAATCTTGCCCCATAGAGTAGTGAAAAAAGCGGGTGTGTCAACATTAGGTGCATATGTGGTTACAAACGTGTATGTGTCACGGCCTATTCTGCCCCATAGCAATGCATAGCGGCTTTCCCTGTCAAGTAGCTCCCCAAACTTCTGAAATGGGATCTTGCGGGTAATGAGGATGGCAACCCCCCTTGAATAGGTTGAATATGAGGAGAAGGCACGGTTCCCAGCCCACCTGCTTGCGAAAGAGGTCCCGCCTTGTGGTGACAGATGCGTTTCCTGCAACATGGCTACTTGCACATGATGTCTATCAAGGTAGGCAATAACATTACAACACTTTTTGGCATTGTTCAACCCTCTAACATTCCAGGATAAACAGGTCAATTGTGTGTTCACTACTGAAGCAGCCATTGACAGTACAGCAAGAAGCATATCAGTGCCAAAGTAGGCAGCACGAAAAAGCCACCTCCGCACCACCAGCATCGGTGCTTACACCAAGACAAAGTCCATGCGTTTAGTCCATTAGATGAATGCCTCTTGAAACACCCTCCCCCCCACCCACCCCAGCATCCCAATCATGCCAGCAGCCAAGCAACCCCACCCAGCAACCCATCCCCCACCCCCCCCCAACTCAAGCAACATCAACAGCTGAAACTTCAGCAAGTCAGAGGGGATCACCCAGTAGGGGTAAGACATTGAGTACGCACAGCCACTTCCCGGTCCCCAGCCTCGTTACTGTGCCGCCCTCGGTGGAGACTAGGGCCAGGAGAGTGGTCCTTGGTTTACATTACCACAGGAGTGTAGATTACGTGCAGGTCCCTCTTCCACTTGTTCCCTCATGCCTGTGCTCCACTCTGTAGGAAAAACATAATCCAATGCAGATGATGTGCGTAGTGTAACGCGCGTAGGCAGTTAGTCATCGTGTGGCGCCGGGGACAAGTCTGCATTTTCACGCTCCTCCGAGGCGTCGCGGTCCTCCCTGCGCGCCCTCCGGAGTGATTTGAGAAAGTCTTCTACTTTCTGTGGGTTGGTGAAGAACTGTTGTTTACCCTGGTGGGTGACTCGCAGCTTTGCAGGGTACAGGAGCGCATAGTCTATCTGGGCCTCTCGCAACTTTTTCTTCACTGGAAGGAATTTGCGCCGCTCTTCCTGAACCATTGGCGTAAAGTCTGGGTAAATGGAGAAAGTGACACCATTATACTGCAGCGACCTCTGAGACCGAGCCGCCCGGAGTTCAGTATCTCGGTCTCTGTAGTTCAATAGCCGAGCAATAATTGGGCGTGGTGGTAGTCCAGGTTTGGGCATGGGTGCCAGGGAGCGGTGGGCCCTCTCAACGATGAGCTGAGGTGAGAAGGCGTCCTCACCAATGGAGCCCTTGAGCAATTTCTCGATGTATATCTCCATCCTACCCGTATCCGTGGATTCCGGCACATTGGTGACTCGTATGTTGTTCCGGCGGCTGCGGGCCTCCAAATCCACATTTTTAGCCGCTATGACCCTGAGTAGATTGTCCATCCTGGACAATTGAGTGGTGTGAGTCGAGGCGACATCCGAGGTGTCAGAGGTACGTTGCTCCGCAGCCGTAATGCGCTCTTTGTGACGGTCAACTTTGTGCACCAGTGCGTCCAGTCGAGCAGTGACACCATCAACCTTCTTGACAACTGTGGAGAAGCCTTGTCTCATCTCCTGTATCAGGCTGGTCAGGTCAGTGTCTTTAGCAGGAGAGACGGTAGCCTTTGGGGATGACGCGCTAGGTTCAGGGTCCAGCTGCGTTGATTTCGCGCCCTTTTTTGCAGCATCGAAACTGAGCTTGGTTTGGCGGTTCTCAAGCCGCACCATGGTGGCGATGGGGCGCAGCGCCCGAGGACTGTGGGATGCAGTAGCCCTACGGACCGCCACTTAGGGATGCTACCCCCAGGGAGCAGGGCCACAGCAGGTGCCAGACAGGATGATGCTCCAGCAGATCAGCAAGGGTCCCGGCGGGGGAGGTACGGGGACCCGGCGAGTCAGTACAATCTTCAGGTGTTTTGATGGCAGGGGGGGGCGACTATGCCCAGGTGGTGGCGACCCCAGGTCCCCACTCCTCGTCGCCGCTATGCGAGACAATGGCGTCTCAAAAGGTTCAAACATGAAGGCTCAAGGAGTGGCCAAGCCCCGGTTGGGGAATGTGCCTAAGGTGGAATGCGTTCCTCGGGCAGCACAGCCACCAGAGAGAGGATCAGGCCGGAGCAGGTTGAGGAGGAATGGGGGGGGCCCAGATTCCGCCGTATGCAGATCTTGGCGGTGCAGCAGCAGGTAGTGGCGTTCCGAGGTCGCGGGCAATGTGGAAGCCCAGGGTCAGTCAAGGACCGATGTAGTAGCGTCGTCAGCCGCGGGGGCCCAGGCCCGATATCCGACCCCCCCACGGGCAGCACACAGAGCAGCGCTGTCCCTCGAGAGTGCCAGGCGATCACAGTTTCTTCCGGGGACCCGGGGGACGTTCCGTCCGCCCCGCGGCGTTCCCCAACACAGGAGCACAGTGCCCGTCCGCATTCCCAGCTGTGAGAGTATCAGCAACAGTGGAGGGGGGGCCCGCGTTGGCAGAAAGGCAGCCTCCTACCTCCGCTAAGAGCCCGCCGGAGTAGCCCTGTCCAGGGATCCACCAGTCGCGTTGGTAAGCGGCCTAGTCCCTCGTGGTCATCCCCGGTATGGCGTAGTCCGCTGCAGCCGGCTGCGTTCACCCGTCTGCTCCAAGGCAACAGCCGGAGAAACTTCAAAGGGTCGTAGCTCTGGCCCCGAGTCTTGTAGCGCCACCAAACTTGGGTCGAGTGCGGAGAAAGGCGTCCTGCGGCAAAGTAGTGGGAAATCAGTTGAATTTACATTCCGTGGTGGAGGATAATTGAAGGATTAAGATCCAAGGAGCGGGAGCTGCGTGTTCAAGCAGCCATTCCGCTTGTGCGCCCTCTAGCGCCCCCCAAATTGTGCATTAATAATTATTAAAAGTGGCATATAGAATTGATTAATTTAATTGGTTTGAATAAAAATGTAATGTTACATTAAGTTTAAAACTAAAAGTATTTTATGATATATTTGATGCTTAAATAATTAAAATGCACTATTTATACATGTTTTTAGCATTAATTTATATTTATTCATATGTTTAACTGTTTTAAATATTCACTATTCTATGTGGGGGGTGTTGTAGTATCAGTGGTTGGACATGTGTAGTCCTGGACTAACAACAAGTCTAAGTGCTTGATAACGAGTTTGGCAATTAATCGGATTACCGAACCCATTGTGAAGGTGCAGTGGCTTGGGAACCACCTCACCAGTGGTCCGACCGCCATATTACTAGTACGGCAGTCGTACCTTTTTGGGACTGCCGCAAAGGATCTTTTTCATACCATAAAATGGAGATGAAGAAAAAAGCCAAAAGTATACAAGGGGCTTTTCGCCTACTTTATAGCTCCTTGGGAGGCCCAACTTATACCCTACTAATAGAAGTACTAAAAGCGAAATTGCTCACGATCCTTACATATGGAAGTGAAATACTCTGTGGTTTGGATTTTGCCTTACTAAATAATGCTATTACAAATACATTTAAACATCTGTTTTGGCTTCCACTTAATGTATAACCTGCTCAGATAAGGCTGGAGTTTGGCTTTTGTAATTAACAATATGCAAGAATGGGTCAATTCGTTAAGACCTGGAGACAAATCAAAACTAATGTCAATACCCAATGTGCACATTTTCTCGAAAGAAATGCAACAAAATGAAAAATTGTCCTTCTATAAATATCTGCAAAAAGCTCTTGAAGAATTATCAATTGCTGAGATCTGGGAAATGTCTTTAACAGTACAAAGTTTAAAGAAAATAATTAACAAATCAGTTAAACATGTGTCCCTTTTAAAAGACAAAGAACTGTTTATTAAGAGATCCCACACATGGATGTTGGTCCAGAAATATACAAGTCTTAAGGTACAGCCATATTTAGAAATACCATGGTCTGTACAAACCAAAAACACTTTTATGAAAGCACGATTCGGCAACTTACCTAGCTTAAAACATGTAGTCCCCTGGTTGAAACCATCTAAGCCGATTATGTGCAGACTATGCAACCGATGGGGCGAAAGTATTTTGCATTTTGTTTGTATATGTACAGTAATGATGGCGGAAAGAAAATTATATTTGAAAAACTCCTTCATTGATAGAGGTGTTCGTACCTGCAGACATGCCATGGAAGTTTGTTTTAGACCAACGGATATTAAAACAAACACCAATTTTACTAAATTTGTAATACTTGTTAAAAAGAAGTTGGATACTTGTGAGTTGCCCACAGGAAATCTGGAAGTCTAAAATAATTAAGGACAACATTTGGGACTATTTTTATGATATCACACATAAATTATAGAAATATTAATTGATACTATTTATATTAAGTCCTGGAAAGATGACGGTCTGATGTAACGGGTATAAATTGTGTTTATGTGCATTTAAGAAAACTATTTTAGACTTTTCGAATTTTTTTAATTATTGGTCTGTATTTTAAATCGGTGTGTTTTCTTTAAGAATGTAGTAACTGTAAGATTTTTGCTAATCATGCAAATAAAAATTTACCTATGACTGCTGCAACTGCCAGGGAACTGCATTCCATGGTGGTGACGCAACGTTCTGGGGCAGTAATATGCTTGGCGGCGCAGTTGCAGCACAGTCAACTGAGTTTTCCCACGGCTGGCCTTTTCATGGCGGTGAACCCACCATGAAAAGACTAGTAGTGGGGAAAAAAAGAGGGCCCTACAGGCTCCCATGTTCTCCTGTACACTGGGCTGCATGCAGGGGGTAACACGGGGTGCCCCCTGTGTGCATGTATGCCCAGTTCCTGTATGGCATGGACTTAGCAGGTTCATGTCGTCCATGCCATGCAGGAACTTCCTTAGGCATTTCCATTGCTGGGCCTTTTTCAAAGGCAGTGCCATGGGAACGCCAAAGGACCCCAAGCTAGACCAGGAGAAAACTTCTAATATGGTGGGCAGCCGGTGGTTAACTTTGGTGGTGCGGGGCAGTGGCGTGCCACCACGGTCCCAGTCCCTAAAGTCGTAATCAGCCCCATAGCTACTAAAAAAGTGTAAGTTACACATGTAACTTACTACAAAAGTGCAAGTTACACATGAAAGTTTCTACAAAAGTGTAAGTTATTACAAAAGTGTAGGTTAGTACAAAAGTGCAGTTTGTGAATACCACTTTGTATTAAGTTTTGTTGTACTACGCTAGTACTACAGTGCAGTTTCTGAAGCAGGCCCTTAATTGTGAAATTTGATGAGAGCAAAGATGTTATTAGAGCCCAAAAAAACAAAACACTTTGGAGGGTACATTACGATGCAGGTGGGACTGCCACCGAAAGGCTATAAGCGGCAGTCCCATCGTCATACAGCCCTTCAGGCCGATTGCCGCATTACGATGCAGGCAGACAAGCTCTTGATTCTCGGGGTATGATCCACCACCTACAACAGGATCTACTCATCCCATCGGGACAGCTGTCCAAATTGTGGTCCTGAATGGAGATGGTGCCTGCTCAGGCACCCCCATCAGGATCACAATGTCCCTTTCCGCATGCCTTGAACAGGCAGACAGTAACTGGCTTTGGGTGCCCCAAGCAGGGCCCTGTCCCCTGTGGGACACGGCTAAGCGGCCAGGTGGGCACATATGGTGCCTCCAAACATCCATGCACTGTGTGCCAGACACCACCTGGTGACTGGCACACGGTGCATGGATGTTTTAAAACATGCCTTTTTCTACTGCTGCCCTTTTTTCGGGACACAGCACAAAGCATAGTAGAAAATGCAGTTTTTGACCACCTACATGACAGTCTGACCAAAATATGGCGAGTAGGACTGTTTTTTGGGCGGTCTCAATCCCACTGCGCCATCGTAATGAGACCCTAAGTCTTTTTTATGTGTTGTGTTGCATACAAAGTAAATAGATTCTTACCAAAAGATTTCTTAAGGTCACATTTGGTTCACTCGCCTTGTAATTAGAAGTTTTAATGTTCTCATCCCTAGAGGCCTGTGACGTAACGTCACTCTAAAAATTGTTCCAGCATCTCTGGTTACAATTAAGGGCCTAATTAGGATGCAGTCGGAATCGGCTCTGACTGTCGCTCTGAGCTGACTGCATTGCAACATGCCAGTCCGATTCCTTTCCGACCAACCCATTACGATGCAGTTGGTCAGAAGGAATGAGAAAGATCATTCTGACTGGCTTCTGACGGGCTCAGAGAGTCCATCGCCAGTCGGAATGCGGCCAGTAATCCCAAGGGCGGCTCTTTCCGCTTGAGGGATTACGATGTCGAGTTTACACAGCCTTTCTGTGCCGGCCCTTCCGACACAGAAAGGCTGTTGGAACTCAACTTTGGGGGTCCCCAGCAGGGGCTCCTTTGGTGCACGGCCTCTGGTTGGAGGCTGACAGGGCATCTATGGTACCTCCCTGTTGATCCCTGCACCTTGTGGCAGACCCCTGAGGTTCCTGCCACGGGGTGCAGGGATGAACCTCACCTCACATTTTACAATGGGAGCATGCATTCCGGCCACAATGCATGCTCCCAATGTAAAGTATAGGAGTGCGACCAAACAGTGTTAGGTCACATCCTAAGTAGTTGGCCGGGACCGTTGACTGGGTATTGGTCAGTCCCTTGACTGAGAAAATGTCGGGCGAAGAAAATTCTGCCCGACATCGTAATGAGGCCCTGAGTGCAGTAAAATACAAAACTCACATATACCTGGCTAATTAAGTCCATTTTGAGTTTAACCAGATGGTCCTTTCACTCAAAAATGATGATCAATTGACGAGTGTAGGAATGTGAGTAATTGGTGTCAATTAGAATCTTCTGAAATTTAATTACATCATTGCTATGTACTAATGTGAGTTTGCAAAAATGAGTCACATATAACAAAATAATGCAATCATTGGTGTATTACCCCTGGAGAAAGGGTACAATTCCATCATGAAATGTACTGCTAAATAATAGGCATCTGAGGCAAAGATTCTAAAATAGCAAATTTACCTTAGTAGTGAGATAAGGTAAAACAGGTTGGTTTTGCATCAAAAAGAGGGGAGCGAAGGATTTTCCCTAATTGTTATAAGAATTTGTAGCAAATATTGTTGGATACAACAAAAATTGGTAAGATGAGAGATCTTACTGAGTGGTCATTTATTTTTGTGAAGGCATACAATGTGTTCAATATGGTGTTCCAGTAGTCTATAACTTATTTACAGAACTGCCATTAGCATTAATATCCCTCGCAGTGGTATTGCACAACTTAGAGAAGAAAGTAGGAGTACTTCTTTCTGGCAGTGTGAATGATGCCCTGCAATGAGAACTCCAAGCAAAGATCCGCCAAAATCTATTCAGCCATTCAACTCGTGCTTCTATTTAAAATTGAGGCAAATTTGTGGGGTATGTAGTGAAGCAAGTGCAGGTGATGATGGGTAGTTGCAGCTGTCAGGACTGCTAGGATCAGTCTGAATAGGTGAGATAGTGAGCAGCATATGGAGCTCTTGACTGACAGATTCTACTGCTCTCCAATTGAAAATGATTTGAGACTAGTATAAGAACTAGGACTTGTAGCTGTGTCATAGCTACAAAGAAACAATGCCATATGGCTGTAGTATGGCTCCTCCAAAAGGTGAGGAGCAGAGGAGAAGCTGGAAAAGAGATGGCCGGCAGAGAATAATGAGATGAGCTCTTGGCCCCCAGTTCACTTAGGATTCAGGAATTAACCATGAATGATAACTGGAAGGAATTTAGAATTAAGGGGCAAATTGAGAAGTAAATAGTTGGAGAATAAAAAAACTTCAGGAGAGACTCTGCGTTCTAAAATATTAAACAAACAAATGAATAAGGTTTTCACATGGTGTTCTCACCTCCTTCTATAACCCTCAGAAAATATACTTCAGTATTTGAATTTAGCAGGAGATTAGCCACAACTGGCAGTGGTTAACCTCAGAGCTCAAATTTAATTCTAGATTGCACACCAAAATTCATACTTAAGTAACTTAAACAATGCCACCAGCATAGTCTATATTGCCTATGTTATCTCTGGACCTAAAAAAACAGCTCACTCAATAAAAAGGCTTTCAAAACCTGATAGATGTGTGCCTGCTAATAGCCCAGAAGTTATTTCAAGAACCAGGCAACCAATAATAACCAGAAGAGGCAACACAATTGGGGTGTCTGTGCTATGTCATCAGCACCCAATTCCACATTCTAATAAAGGCTTAATATTTAAATACACTTACAATATTATGTGTGGATTGAGCTATATCTGAATGAGGCTATGTTAGAAACCCATTTCAAGCAATTTGAAAAAGAAAACTTTCAGGAGTTTTGCCTGTTACACCATTAAGAACAGAACTGCCGGACACTCAGGAAGATATACCAAGAAAAGTGAAACCAAAATTAATAGCATGCAAGTTGGATGTTGATGTCCTTGTGTTCTACAAAGAAATGTATGTGGTCTTGACTCTTAAACTTGGAATTATTGTTCTAAGTTTGTACTGGAGCAAGTGCAGAGTGATGAAAACCCTCCTGATGACTGTAATGAGGAGAGTATTCAAGGCTTTTAGGAAACCACTTATGGTGGATTTAAAGAGGCAATCAATAGGATAAGAATAAACAACCAAATAGACTAAAGGTAAGATGACAATGGCACCTTCAGTAACCAGAACATGGCAGAGTGAAAACAGGAACTTTTAAAAAAGGTTATAGAGGCGATTTCCAAATGAATACATAAGGCCTCTGATAAAGGCCAAAGACAGAAGTAAGAAGTGGAGGAAATCACTGATCCATAAGAGGATAGTCCAACATTTTCACCACTATGTCTCTCAGTCTGCCCTGCCTGTCAGCTTATGCTCTTCCCCATTGATGCTCTCTCTCTATACCAATTTGAAAGTCTATGGGATCTTTCAAGATATTTGGTAGGAGCTTGGTCTTGCATCCAGCCATATATTCTCCATCTGCTCTCTCACATATTGTGGACATTAAAGTTATCCTAACGGGACCGGTTTTCAAGACCCTCACACTTTTTCATATGGATCTTTATATGAGCTTGCATGTGATTGATTGTGGTCGTTGTAAGATGGTTGGCTTATGATAAAGTCTTCCTTTAGCTTTGGGCCGATTTGTCGTATAGATAAATATTTTGTATGCCCAGAAAAATGTCAGCAATGTCTTTGCCAATGTTGTAAAGTAAACACTCGGTATTCATTAAGGTGTCACTTTATTTCAAGTCATATACGACACACCGGGTAGAGCGATCCGGTCACCAGCTCAAATCATGGACAGCTGCAACTGCCCTCATCAACTGTAAACTAACTGTCAGATGGCAAAGTACAAACGCCATCTGACGTAATGTATGCAAATGCAGGGTCGCGCGGAAGGGACGGGAACAAGGAGGGGACAATTGCGAGAGGGAAAGTTACAATCGTAACACATCTTCTTCCGAAGGGAAAGAGGAGAACACAAGTAAACAAAAACATGTAACAGTTAGTCAAACATGCTCCTAGTAATACATGAGTCTGTCCACAAAAGGACATGTAGGAACGGGTAAGTGGTTACTTCCCAGTTGTCAACATTTGTGGTTATTCCACTACGGACTTCTAGTTATCTTCAGTTCCAAATTTCACTGGTGGTGTTACTGTAAACGAGGTTCATTTGTTCCGTAAAGGCCAATGCAATGTCCTGACCTTCCTCCAACGTGGATGAATGAACTTCATAGGAGGATGCTGCAGAGTCTTCTGATCCCCTGAACTCGTCCTCACCCGCAACACCAATATGCATCCAGTCAGCTCCTAAGTTAACTTCATGGTGTGGGCATTGTACTGGTTTGTGTGCTTCTTTACTCTCCTCCTCTGACTCCTCATAGTCTAACCAGACCCAGCAGTCCATTTTACTAGCGTGCTCCACACTTCTCATACTCGTACCATCTTCTCCATCCAGGTGAGTGATAGTAGCTTTAAGATCCATTTTCTTGGGTAGTTTCCTGGGCCAGACCCCACTGTGTCTACGCCTTCTAATAAAACAAGTCTCTTTCTCATTGTCATCATCGGTGTCTGGTCTTGACCATCCTCCTGCGTCATTTCTCTTGTCGTGATCAGTACCAGAGCCACTGGTAAATTTCTTTTCAATAAGTTCCACACCATTAGTACGAGCCTCATCAAAGACCTGTCCTTCCTCCAGTTTCATCAAGTGACTACCGCAGGAGGATGCCGTTGAGTCTTCTAGGCCGTAGAACTCATATTCTCTCCTGTATTCTATTAGCACACTCTTCTTCCCTAACACAACTTTTTTTAGTGGACATTGTAAGAGTTCCTGTGCTTCCTTAATCTCATTCTCCAACTTTTCACTATATAACCATTGATAATACTCTCCTTTGTTGTCACACTTTGACTCAACAAAACTCAGACCATCTTCCCCTTGCTGGTCCATGTCATCAGCATATTCCTCTCTTGTTTTAGTCTTGGGCTCAGCCAATGTAGTTCCATGCCGCTCTTTCCTAAAATTTAGACGGTTAGACTTACAAACTTCCTCCTCTTTACCTTTTGTTTGTGTTACCATACACTTTCCTTTACTTTCAAATTCACCTTTTGTTACTATTTCTTCTTCACTGTTTTTTCTCTCGTATTCTTTGCTTATGTTCCTTTTGTCGTCCATTCCTTGGTATGTTTCTTGTTTTGTTTTGAATTTGTCCATAGCTGCTTCTTTTTTCCATTTCTTTCTCCTTGCAGCTCCTTTCTTAGCTACCATGACCTTAGATGGTGTTCTTGCATTTAACAACTCATACTTTGCTATTTGTGTACTGTTGTTTAGCGCCAGCCCACTTATGTGTTCATTTCTTTTTTGATTTAGCGTTATTCTTAATTTTTCCTGGTCCTTCCACCCTAGTACGGTGGGTCCATTTTCTGAGATGTATATTGTACTCCTTGTACTTCTCTTCTTGTAGCTCAATTTCAGCTCTCTGCATCCTATTAAGTTAATGTCCTCGCCTGTGTACGTTTTCAGGGATATGTTGGCCTCTTTTAATTCTTTTCCAAGTGTTTCAGCTAATTTTCCTTTCCATATACTTGTGCAAACTATAGTATAATGTGACCCTAAATCAGCGATTATGTCTATTTCTACTCCACCTATGTTGATGGTACACTCTTGGTTTATTTTACTTATGTTCACCTCCTCTTTGTTATCCGTTTCTTCCTTGAAAACATTGCATCTTTTTTCATCAACAGATGTCACTTGCTTATAATGATCATCTAATTTTTCCATAACTTCCTCAAAATCATTCCTTTCTGCTACCTCAGGGACTTTATTTTCAATATTATCGTACACGTTTCTCCCACCTGTACCTAACCTTTGTAACAATATGGATAAGTAATTGTAAAAATATTCTTTCCACTCTTCCCATTTTGCTGTAGTTGTATCATCCCTTTCCACAAATGGCACAGGTTGCAGTAAACTGTTCATTTTGTTTTTATCCATGTTTATTTTAGCTATCGATCCAACTTTGCTTACAGTTCTTTTTATTCTTACTCTTTTATTATTTTTTTGAAATTCGATTTCAACTTGTCTAATTTTCTTGCAAAGGATACTTTGTTTTACTCATCCAGTAAGTTTCGTTCTTAGCGATGTTATCCGCGTAGCAAACAATTTGTGATGCGTGTAGTCTAGTCAAGTCTCTCACAATTTCATCCAGCGCGATGTCGTAACGCGCTTAAGAGTTCAGTATGTTATACACTCGTGGTTCCCTTAGATGAGATCTTTTCTCCTTAACCTTTACTTGAGTATTTAGATATTCGTTTTACAAACAGTTTTCATGTACATGAAGTTTTATTAATTCTCACATAGTTCTATTTTCGCTCTAAGACTTGACTCATTTCATTGTTTTTCCCCTTCAGTGCGTGCGCTTAAAGCTTAAGGCTTCTGAATTATTAGAGATCTTATACTTATTTATAATTAGTCACAGGCCACAAGTTTAACTTTGCTTCCTTCTTAGCTATTATACTCCATGTATTATTGTTATTTAGTTACGTTCCTTGTTTATATTTTCCTTTTCCTCAAACGTAATACTGGTGCTTATGGATTTCAATTTCCTTTCAATAATGTCCGTGCGTTTAATTAGCTTCACGACACGGTGACATTCAAACTCAAAATGGCTCCTTCACGCCGTTACGCAATCTCGTTAGCTCCTGAGTGAACGTTGAAGTTCTGAGGAGATCACGCCTCACACGCTTAATGTGCTGCTTCAGATCAATTTCAATTGCGGGTTCCAGATATATAACTCGTTACCTGCTCCGCTCACTACTCCACCTAACGGCTTCGCAGATTTACCTCATAAGCCACGCGTAGGATTAGTTTAACGCGCGGTGACTTTCATACTCAAAATGGCCCCATGACGCCAGTATTTATTCAATTTACTTCTTGGACGAACGCTGTTGTACTGAAGAGATCACTCTTCACACGCTAGCGCGCTGCTTAAGATCAACTTCAAACGCGGTTCCAGAGATATAACTTGTTCCCTGCACCGCTCAAAACTCCTCTTCCCAGCTTCCAAGGCTCACCTTATGAACTTGCGCAGATTCCAGTGTACATCTACTTCGGGTCTTACTTTTCTTTAACATTTCATTTTCACGAGAACGCCCAAAGTTCAATTAGTATTCACCGGTCATATTAATCCGCTCAAAGTCCAAGGTTCATTTTATCAACTCACTCATATATCAACTTGCCGGAATTCACGGAGGCTGCTCTTTTTCCTCAACTCAATCGTACTTCATGTATGAAAATACACGCTTCACGATGCCGTCTTACTCCTTGTCTCATCATCTAAAATATTCATTAAGTTGTGGGTTCTCCGGTGTGCCGTCCTCGTCGCCAAATTTGTAAAGTAAACACTCGGTATTCATTAAGGTGTCACTTTATTTCAAGTCATATACGACACACCGGGTAGAGCGATCCGGTCACCAGCTCAAATCATGGACAGCTGCAACTGCCCTCATCAACTGTAAACTAACTGTCAGATGGCAAAGTACAAACGCCATCTGACGTAATGTATGCAAATGCAGGGTCGCGCGGAAGGGACGGGAACAAGGAGGGGACAATTGCGAGAGGGAAAGTTACAATCGTAACAAATGTCTCCTCATAATTTTGCAAGGGTGGCCAACAGTCATTTTTCAAAATGTGATTTTAAATCCAATAGACCTCACATGTGAGAGTTACCCCTGTCTGTGCTCGCCTGTTTCTGGTTTCCTATCAACTGAAAAAGTGTGCTGTTGTACCTTTTTCTATTATTTGCAGGTTTCAACATAAGGTTCTAACACAGTATATGGCTTTGGTTTTGGCCCATAACCTTTCAGCTGATGAGACATCTGCCCCATGCTACAGGTGACCTGTATGGCCAGGACTCCTCCAATCTCTAGACTAAGAACTGTAAATGAATCCCTTTATGACAGAAACTCCTGCAATCTGAAATTCCTCCCATGAGTCGTCCCAGTAAAACCTTCTCACTACCAAGGGAGATAGTCTTTTATCACAATAAATCCCTCCACGCTCATAAGGACCCCAGGTTTCAGGTGTTGACGTCCATGCAAATTATAGCATCTAAGTCTATTGTCTTTTAGTACAACACCCCAGCTACTTTCAAGAGAGTCCCATCGGAGATTGCTTGTGTTCTCCTCTCTGAATTATTTCCTACTAACATTGTTCTTGCCCTATCCGGATCACTGACATGATATCGAACACAACAATATAGTGATACAGAAATATTGTGTCCCAAAAATCAATTACAAAAATATTGTTTCCCAATACTTATAATTGTAAGAACAATAATATTGGTAAAAAAATACTATTTTACACTATCATTTAAAAACATACACAAATATTGTTTTTTAATATATATGAATAGCGGATAAACAAATCCCCACCTTTAAGAGATTGCCAGGACACTCTGGGATGCTTAAATTATTTATTCACACAAATGCCTCTTCACCAAAGCACTTCAGCTTTTACCTTAATTATGGTATTCTGCAAGAGCCGGGACAGTCTCTTGAATACACAAAGTCATGGTAATTAACAAAGGACTACAGAACGTGCACAGTGCAGGAAAAGCAAAAAAAAAGTAACCGCCATATTGGCATGTATACAGTGCATATAAAGCAAGTAAGAACTAAAGTCTTATATTGTAATGCAACAATCATTAGACACCATATACTTCAAGTTTTCACACTTGCATTATTGTGGACCAATATATTATACAATTGTAGATTGGATGTAATGAAACTCCTAAATGGCCAGGTTGATTCCATGGCCATTAGTTAACCACTTGGCGTAGTGTTTGTTAGGTTGCAGAAACATTTCCTTAACAATGAAGTTGTTACAGGCGTGCTTTGTGATGCATATTACCTATAATTGTTATTGCACAATGTTTTTTCCATCTATCTCCTTTAATAGCGCTCAGTATAGTCCATTGAGAAGGATGGTTTGCTCATCTCGCTACTCTCCATAACCCAACAGTGCTCTATACCTGTGTGCAGAAAATAAAATGAAAATAAAATTAAAAAATGCAAACAATTCAGCTGAACAGTCAGCTCTAGTAAAAACCACAGTGAAATACTATTCAAAATTGTAAAGAGAAAAAATCAAAAGTTAAAAAGCTCTAAAGGTATTCATGTCACAGTTTAGATGGTTATCTTTGGTTTGAGATACACTCTAGCATACACTGTAATTAAACCAGCAATGTTAGTGACCTTATCTACCCCAGATGTACTGATAATTCTTCACTAGAATTAAGGCCTACAGGTGTCAGTGTTTCAAAGTCTATTATAAAATTGAATCCCAGGACCCTGAGTCTACGTTCCCTATTTCCACCCCTCTCTTGTGGCCTTGCAGAATCTAACAACACAAAAGTCAAAACTTTCTCATTTTGGTTGTGCAAAGTGTCGGGCTACTGGGTAGTGCTGATCATTCCATCTTATTGCTCATTGGAGTTGCAGCACTCCTTTCTTTGCGGCTAGTACTATCAATGTAGTACTTACCACAGAGACACAAAAGACAGTAGATGCAAAAATCAGTATTGCAGTCACAGCTCCCTTTGATTGTGCATTCTATGTTACTGCTTCGTACAGTTAGAACACTTAACACAAGCCTTACATCTCATGCAACATGTAAAGCCTCTTCTGTTTTTATTTTTCTGGCCACTCGCCCTCTGTGATGTGATCATGTTTAGACTAAGATCATCTTTAAGCGATCTGCTCCTCCTGAATGGTATCTGGGGTGTATCGTGTAGGTATTCTTTCGAGGATCTGGTCAGTTCTTAAGATATGACAGTTTTTGTTAAAATGTTTTTTTATTTTGAATGACTGGTTGGAAAAAGTCGTATTAAATCAAATCTGGTCCTGTTCAGCATCTTCTGTACTCCCTCTAAGCTGGATCTTGAAAGGGTGTCAACTTTCATAAACACAACAGAGAAAATAAGGTCACAGGGATACTTTAATGACCAGCCACAGTTCCAATCCCCTCTTTACACAATCATAATAACCAATTAAACTGGGGGTCTACTACCTCTAAAGCCAACAAGTACCTTAAGCTGTTACAAACAGAGTTAGTAAAGCAACAAAAAAGAGAAAGTGATGTCAAAAGCAAAAAGGAATCAATGAGCGAAACTTGGATTCCCATCAATTATCAGTGTGATCAATCTTATAATCTGGTTATCCAACCAAGAGGATGATTTGTCCCTTGATCATAGGGACAACCTTTCAGAGAGGGATTCGCTCAATGGAAACAGGATAGGACGATCAAAGAAAAAAGAGACAGGCTATGCATTCTTTGGGTCCACGACCTCTTGGGAATTAAGAGCAGTGCAACAAAACAAAAGTGAGTGATATTAAAATAGAGTCATGAGGAGCAAATATGAACTTTTATTAAAGATGTCACCTCACCCTCTACACTAAAAGCAGAACAGTGCAAAGAGCAGTATTAACAAAAACTGCTAGGTTTTAAAGGCAAACATGTTTCAGCCAATAGGGTAAGAGTGCCCTAGGCTTTCGCAAGGACCTCTGTTCTTCAAATCTGCTACTGCATAAATTGTCCAATAAACCAATTGCAAAAAAAGTAGAATAAAGTGAAAAATTATAGTTGCTCAAAGCGGTTGGAATTAATACAACCTACTTTCACAATTCCTCCACTTCAAGGGATGCATATGGCATCTATAAAACATTTCAAACACATTCATAATTAGTTAACTTTTACAAACTCAGTAATATAAACAGCAGTGTACTGCAAAACCGCCATAACATAGCGTGTATCCGCTCTATAAATGGTATAAACATTAATTTCTCACCCGTCTTGACGGGGGACTGGACCTCACCTCACCTGGACCTAGCTCAGGATTACGAGGCCCCACTCTAGAAGAGGAAACAAACGGGGGCAAGAAAGAGACGGGAGGTGTGTCAAAAAAACATTGCATTATACCCCCTCATCGTACTCCCACCTCTATATCGTAATGCTCTCCTAGTTTAAAACACTACACTAATTGGAAAAAATATCGGATTGTAAACTAGCACCCAGAGAACTCATCACAGCATCTTTGCTCACTGTCCTTTATAGCACATTGTCTATTGGACATACATCAGTAACCAAAACTTTTGGGACTATCAGCTCAAGCCCTGTCACTCTCATCAGTTTATTTGTCATGTTTTGGAAAATTGGATGTTCAACATATCAAGAGCTCCAAACTAACTACTATGACAATGCCCCCTCGTGCATCATAACCTAGTAGTTAGTGAGAGATCAAACACGCCTCTCTGGTACATCTAAAGCATCATGGGGGAAAAAACAAAGACCCACAGTGAGGCAAGGAAATGATCACTCATTCGTGCTGGAACATAAAAGTTCATTCAGGTGCAAAAAGACTCTATCTAAACTCATGAGACATTTTGTTGAAAAAAATCATGAAGCAGACGATTTCCAATGGACCATACTTGAAAAACCGTTAATAACTCCACACATTGGCGATATTTCTAAATACTTGTTCACCAGAGAACAGAAATGGGTGTTTAGATTACACAGTGATGTCAGGGGTCTCAACGATGATATACCGTGGACAAGCCTGTAGGGTCCTGGATGTCCATCATGTGCTAGACTCTGGACATAAACAACAGAATAAGATATGGAATATACACCACATCACAGGTTATTAATGGACATGTTGACGCTTGGGTAGATCGGTTTGATACACAGCTGATAAATTGACATCCCTGTTTGGGATAGTTGTGTAGTTATGCATTATGGTGACAATGTCTTCACTAAATGAACTACCCGTTTCCTACCGTTTGACGGACCTAATATCTTGAACCCAGAACTAGTTCGTAACATTGCAATCAATGGCTTTCTGCGAATTTGGGATTTCATTGTGGGTATTGAATGATTAGGTTGTCCACATTACTATATACTTTCTGAAATACTCCTAGTTGAATACTACCTTGAAGGGATTACATATTTTTGTTTTGTTGCACTGCTCTTAATTCCCAAGTGGTCGTGGACCCAAAGAATGCATAGTCTGTCTCTTTATTCTTTGGTCGTCCTATCCTGTTTCCATTGAGCAAATCCTTCTCTGGAAGTTTGTCCCTATGATCAAGGGACAAATCATCCTCTTGATTGATCACACTGATAATTGATGGGAATCCAAGTTTCGCTCATTGATTCCTTTTTGCTTTTGACATCTCTTTCTCTTTTTCTTTGCTTTACTAACTCTGTTTGTAGCAGATTAAGGTACGTGTTGGCTTTAGAGGTAGTAGACCACCAGTTTAGTTGGTTATTATGAGGGTGTCAACTTTAGAAATGGCTTGTGGGATAGTTTTATTGCTATAACCTCGCTCTCTGAATCTCCTAGTCATCAGTGGTTGTGGAGTGAGATGGCTTAATGGGCACCCTGTGGAAAGAGCTACCTAATCTTCCTCTTACCCGCACCTGTTGGATCTAGCTACCATAGACCCACACAACGCACGACAGTATTTCACCTACAACCTTATTTGCACATCATTTTGAGACATGTACTTGTTACAGAACAGTTAGAGGCACAGGCCTTGAAGCAAAACAAAGTCAATTCTAAGCTCAAGAACAGGGGTTCTCTTTTCTAGTGTCTCATCACACACATCTAGTTGCAGGTGTCAGATAATAATTCCATGAGAGGTGAGGGTTCAGTAATGTTACCTCTAGACAATCTCATTTGTTAGCATGTGCCTTTGCTTCAGATAAGTGCTGATGCTTTCCCATTAGTAGTGAAGTGCAAGCATCCACACTTGAAAGACCACCACTGCCTCTCCCACAATTTATCTCTTCTAGAAAAGGACAGGCCCAGGAAGCTCTTAGTGGATCATCATGTGCAAGCACAAAAGAAAAGCAGTACCAGTTGTGGATTTAGTCAATATGGGTGGTGATCATGAGCAAATGTTACTTTTTATACCCCAATTAATAAAAATACCCAACAAATCTAATGGCACTAACGCTATTAGCCGAAAAGGCCAAACACAAGAACAACCAACTGTTCGCCTGTTTTGTGGACCTTCAGTCTGCATTCGACAGTGTGCCCCGAAGAGGCCTATAGGAAAAAACTGCTTACTGGGGCGCCCCAATAAAATGATTGAACACCATCAAAGACCTAAACACAGGTACCTGGACTTGGGAAAAAAATATAGGATGGCTCACTTATTTCAAAGAAAATAGAAACCCACAATGGATTAAAGCAGGGGTGCCTGCTAGTCCCCAGTGTTTTCAACTTGTATTTATCTGAACTCAAAGATGCTCTTTGGGAAGCTAACAGTCATCCACCATCGCTAGCTAACTAGGAAATTGGGTGCCTCCAGTATGCTGATGATATTGTGCTATTAAGCCAAACTCCAGTCGGTTTGCAATGTGGAATGAGAGCATTAGCCAAGGACATGGAAGAGCAAGGACTAGAATTAAACTCATCAAAAACAACGGAAATGGGGCTAGTGGATGCCAAATACAAGAAATACACATGGCACCTAGATGGAAGAAAAAGTAGAGGCAATTGTTTCATATAAATATCTCGGATTAAAGGTCGAACAAAAATTGAGTTACAATTCACAGCTCATCGCAAGGCAGGCCAAAGCCCAAAATCTTATATACAGCATTAAACTACTAAAAAAGAAATTAAGCTGTCCATCCTATGGCAACCTATTATCAGTTTTGCTCGCACAGCTGATGCTAACAGTGACCTATGGAACAGAAATGATGAGGGGTCGAGAAATCCCAGTTCTGACTAAGATACAAAAAAAGTTTACAAAAATGTTTTCCAAATACAGCAAAGTGCATCACAGGCCCAAGTCCGAGTTGAGTTTGGTCTGTCCATTCAAATATTTTGGAGTAAAGGCGCATTCATAAAATTATGTGGGCGGCTGCGTGCATCTAAAATCGATTCCATCAGTAATCGGTGCGGGAAAGAAAATGATCGGCAAAAAGAAAATAAAACTCAAGGATCTTGGGGTTGTTATCTAAACCAGATGATTGAGGACCTGTGTGCTCAAGATATGTGGAACTCCGGCATCGGAAAAAAGGCCTTTAATAAAGCAATTAACACAACAACAAAATGTCTGTCGCATTCAACAGACGAGAATATTTTACTGCAAAGACTTCACACCTGGACGATGATCAGCTCATATGGTACAAGGAAGCCTCGGGAATATTTATTAGCTTATTTTTCATCTGCTTTAAAACATCAATTCATGAAATTACGCTTTGGCATGTGGGAAACAAAGGATCTCATAACTAATGGAAAGATCAAAGGCACAACCAAGACTGCAGACTGTGCAATTATAAATATGAATCTTTCCAACATACATTCTGCACATGCCCAAAGTTATTAAAGAAATAAAGTTAATATTAAAAGAAAGATTTAATAACATGAACATTCGAACAAATAGAGAAGCAGTAATCACCAGCCTAGGTGGGACCTCAATCCCCCCAGTCAGCAGGGGGGTAACATTTTTAAATCTGTATTTAAAGGAAAAAAGGTCGAAACCCTGTGGAGTTCCAAACAGAGTTTTAGATTTATTGGAAAACTACAAAAACTTATAAGATAACGAACTGCCATAGATTCACAGTCTTATACACAGTTTTTATTATGATGTGGGGCCATATGTAGGTGAGGCAATACCGGTCGGTAACGGTGAAATTCGGTAAATATCACCGTTACCGACCAGTATTTTGGGATTTGAGATGTAGGAGGCAGGTTTCAAGGACTCGGTAATTTACCGTATCGGTAATTTAAGGAATCGTTAAATTTACCGAATTCTTAAACTTCCGAATCGGTAAATTACTGAATCTTGAAACCTATGTAGGAGGCACTCAAGTGAGTGCATTTTTGCATTCAGCATTCGTTATATAAGTTGGTGGTAAATACGGAATGCCTTAAAAAAGCATTTTTTTGCTTTTTTGTCAGTGCCATGTGGCAGATATACATGCCCTTAGGGCATGTATGTGTGCCACATGTGCAGACATGCACGATTCAGGGGTGCAACAGGGTGTCAATGTGCCACCCTGCCACCCTTGGATTTGTTCTTCCTATTACCGATTCATAGTGAATGGCTTCCCATTCATTCCTATGGGCCTTCAGGCCCATAGGAATGAATGGGAATTACCGAATTGGTAAATACTGAATCAGTAATACCGATATTTTGGTATTTAAAAATCGGTAAATAGTGATTACCTACATATGGCCCATGGTTCCTTTCAATTTTAACCAACATTTTATTCAATGTCTATTGAACGTAGAACTAGGAGTAATTGTTTTAAACTTTATGAATGTTTTTTTAATGTTGTAAAACATGTTGCTTGGTGTAATGGTTTTCCCAAAGACCGGACACTTGAATAAAATCGATTGATTGAAAATATACAGATTAAAATTGGGAGGTGGGAGGAAAAAACACAAAATCACAAACTACTTTTGTAGTAAGTACCCTTTTGGTATTGTCAACCCCACACTTTTTCCTTCAATGCTGATGGTTTTGACTCTGAAAGTGCACTGTGACCTGCTAGCCAGGCACCAGGGCCAGCATGCTCTCTTTAAAATACAATGAATGTGAATTCACAACCTCAATTGGCAAGGGCTTTAACCTCTTTATAAGTCCTTGGTGAGTGACACCAGTGGTACCCAGGGCATGGGAGTTAAAGGGTTCCCCAGGGCCTGAAGCACTGATTGTGCCACCCTGAGTGACCCACGCAAATAGATGACAGCAGGCCTGCCATTGCAGACTGCAGGAGCAGTGTGAACTGCTCAAACTCGACTTTGACCTCACCATGACTGGCAAGGTTACAGGACTATTTTTAATATATGTCAGTCACTTCTAATGTAGGCCTCATGAGCCCAGTAGACTAGATGCATTATATGAACGGAGTGGACATATAAGTGCAAGGTTATATGTCCTTATAGTAGCCTCCTTCCATTAGGGGCTACTTTAAGTGTTCAGGAGGCCACAGGTTGCCAGCTCTACTATGGTCCCACTGAAATATGTCATGTTTAAACAACTTCAAACAATACATTAGGGCCCTATTTTAAGATGGCTGGGGAGTGGACACGCAGTGGACTTGCGCAGTGGGCATGCCACTGGTGTGCTAAGTCAAACGGTTCTGCACCCTTCCACTTCTGGCCGGGGCCAGGGGTCACAAGCCCTGGTCCTTTTTCTTTAGAGAGTCAATGGTACTCTGCAAACCAACTGAAAGCACTACAGCAGGATCCCTTCACTAACTGCCAAATACTTGCTCCTGGAATACATTTTTCTACCTATTGTGGGTCTAATTTTACTTGCTCAACCTCATCAAAGTGCAATGCTCATAATAATATGCTTTTATCCTCGGATAGTAGCTTGGACATTCTATTTAGAAAGGCAACCCCCTCTGGGACATCATTGAGGGAACCTACCTGTGTCAGAGAATTCCACTTTTTTAATAATAACTATTGGTCCCTGCCAAAGCAGCAACACATTTTTTACTTTTTCTGGGATGTGCAACCAAATGTGGCATTTTTTATTGAGAGATGAGGGATCCACACTGGATGTAATTGCGGCTCCCCCCCAACTATTCCACAGTCAGGAATGATACACAACATAGGACGGCGGAGAGTTGCCATTGTATTAAAAAAGGCTTTTCAATGTAGAATTGAAGATTTCCCTGCTCCTGCCTGTAAAGCACTATTTTTTGCACTTTAACTGTTTACCGGAATTCATGCTCTCCGGTGTTCTGGTGTACCGCCCCCCGGCCATGCAGGAAATTGGTGCACCTCACATTTCAAAAGCAGCCAATTTGACGAAACTGGGTGATCTTAATCTCCACCTGGAGGATCCCAAATGTTCCCACAGTTCAAGTTTTATAGAGGATCTTGGGGTCCTCTATTTGAATTTGTGTAATTCTAACCCCATGCATGTTGTAGGACATCTTTTGGACCCAGTCTTTTCGAACCTGCTGTACTTGGTCACTGCTCCCCCTTGTCCACTATCTTGGTCCGACCATTTTTCTGTTCCTTTTACATTCAGATTTAGATGGCTAAAACAAGGACATGGTCCAAGTTGAACATTCCGAATTTATTGTACCAGACTGGACATGAAACAACTGTCGGTTTCATACTCAGATTCACTACTGGCTTAAGGAGGCCATGAAAACAAGTTTACCGGTCACAACAAGTTCACACCTCCTGCTCCCTGGTTTAATGAAAGGTTAAAACTTGAGAGAAAACAATGTAAGGCCCTGAAAAGGCTTTGGAGAAAGTCCTACACAGAGGACAACAAAACCAACTAGAGAACAGCATTAAAAAACATATCATGGCATCTGTAAATCGGCTTGAGCTGATTTGTTGTCTAATAAAATGTGAAACGCTCAAAATTGTGCAAAAAAGTTTTTTAAGGTTGAGAAAGAATTATCTGAGCCCTGCAAGCTACCTTCCTGTCCTCCCCTTTCTCACACTCAATGTGAGGAGCTTGCTCTAGTTTTCATTCAAAAAGTGGCAAATATTTATTCCCAATTGGCTAGTGACCTCCTACAGGTAGTACAATCGAACTATACTGATGTAATATCCGATACTCAGAACCCTTCTTTTGATTCTTACCAAGATTCTCAGCTAACTCTCAGTCATTTATCTAAACCTAATACTTGGTCCCCTCTGGACACTACATCTTTTAATTGTATTCTTCAGTACATCAAGTCAGGATTCCGCTGGATCCTCTACCTCCTTACTTGTTTAGACAGTTGGATTCTAGTTTATTACTAATGATCTTCTTAATGCATCCCTGCATGAAGGTGTTGTCTTCTAGAAGTGGAAACACGCAATGGCCATTCCTCTTCTTAAAAAAGCTAATCTGCACCCATCTAACCTGTCTAACTTCTGCCCTATTTCTCTGTTGCCTAACTTTTCCAGGATTTTGGAAAAATATGTCAACAGCCAATTTCTTTTGTGGAAGTTCAGAACTGGCTTTAGGGCTGAACATTTGACAGAATCCACTCTTCTGGGGGTAACTGAGCTTCAAAGGCAGCGCTTGCATAAAGGAGAAACAGCTGCGCTCATCCAATTAGATCTAATTACTGCCTTTGACACAGTGTATCATTCTATACAGATGGAAAGACTAGTGGCACTTGATCTTGATGGTGTGGCTTTGGAGTGGTTCCGTTCTTTTCTCAAAGATTGGTCTTGTCAGATTATTTCTTTGACTGCCAAGTCCAAGTCACCAATACTCTCTTCAGGAGCTCCACAGGGCTCTGTGTTGAGCCCAGTGCTATTTAACATCTATATTCACCCTTTAGCAGATGTGGAAGAGAGTAGTGGGCTGTCAATATTTGCCTATGCTGATGACACTCAGGAGCTGATTATGATGGCGGTGAACCCGCCACCGACAGGCTGTCAGTAGTGGGTTCACCGCCATCGACAGGCTGTCGGTGGCGTGTACACCGCCATTGTGAGCCCATATTATAATGGCGGTGGTACTGTGGCAGTTGGAAACTCTGACCGCCACGCATTTGACTGGCTCCTTGAGCATTCCGGTGCAGTGAAGGCCCTCGTATTCCCATAAATGGCTGATGGATTACGCTGGTCCATCCCTGCCAGCCTTTCCATGGCGGTTCACTCACCAAGGAAAAGCTGGTGGGGATGGACTTTGAGGGCCCGTAGCAGGCCCCCTTTTCACCTGGGGACTTTGCTTTGGGGCTGGGGGACACCCCTCTATATTTCCCTGCACCATGTGGCAGGCACCCCACGGTGAAACAGTGCATTTTTTGCATTGCAGCGGGTGCTGCAGCCACTGTGGCAGTCCCATCCTAATATCCCCTGTGCGACCGTCGCCTTGTAGGCAGGGGGGACCCACTCCCTGAGACAATGGCAGATGGACTAAAGTCCTTCCGTCATTGTAGTCACCCCCTCAGCTCATCTTTACTTTATCATCTGCGCAGAGCCATGGGCTGTCAGACCTCAGTATGGGCTCGAGTCATCTCTCCTCTTGGATGTACAACAACCTATTCAAGCTCAATGGGGATAAAACAGATATCATGATTCTGGGCAAGAACCCTGCTCTTAGGGGCCCACGCCACTGGCCTTGTTCCTTAGGTGCTCTACTTACGCCATCTTCTAAGTTTAAGAACCTGGGCTTCCTTGTGGATAATTAGTTATCCATGAAACTGCAAGTGGCTAAGGTGACGGCAACCTGCTTTTTAGTGCTTAAATGGCTAGAAAAGATCCTTTGGCTGAGCCCCATCTCTGCACCAAGGACTGTAATTTAAGCTCCTATTATTGCTAGATTTGATTGCGGTAACATGCTGTATTTGGGTACCGACTGAACTACTATTCGTCAACTGCAGTTAGTGTAGAAGTCTGCTGCCCGGCTTCTTTATCGGCTGCTCAAATCTACCTCTGCTCAAAGCTCCTTCATGAGCTGCATTGATTTGCGATCTAGTATCGCATCAAATTTAAAGCTCTATGCTATATGTTCAAGGCGAAAGCTGGAGCTGGACCTAAATACATTATGGATCTGGTTCGCCCATACCATCCATCTCGATCTCTGAGGTCCTCACAACAGGTCCTATTTATTTTACCCAGCTTCTGCTAGTCTCGCATGAAATGATGCTCTTTCGCATATTTAAGTCCAAAGTTTTGAAACTCCCTCCTAGACTCACTGAAGAACTGTATGTCTTTTCTTGCATTTCACTAGGGTCTGAAGACCTGGCTTTTCTAATTAGATCACTTTGATCTCTGCATCATTTCCTTATGCCATGCACCAGGAAACCCCTTGTGATAGATTTGCGTACTATAGGTCTTAATGATTAAAAATAATAACTTGTCTCCTCAAACTGACCTTTTTCTAAAGTTGGATTTAATGTCCACTTGGCTGCCCCAACATTTCCTGTGCCCTGGCTGACTGTCTACAGCTGCCACCACCAAGACTGGAATCTGACCCCCTGCCAAAAGGTATGAATTCTCTAAGTAGGCAGAAACAAATGCTTGCATGTGCGGGAGGTGTCGCCTCCCTCCCTGATATGATGGCTAGTGAAGTAGCACATCAAGGTGGTGAGCTCCAAAGCTCCCACCGCCCCTATATGCAATCAGGCTTTCTCCAAGAGGGGGAAAAAGCCGAACCCCCTGTAGAAAATAGAAACCTTCTCAGGGGTCCCACTGATACTTGGTCCTTTTAAACCAACAAAGAAGAAATTGGCACAGAAGCGGAAAAGTTAAAAGTAACATCGTTATTAACCTCAAATGAGGGAGACTACATCACACAGAAGCCTTAGCAACTGAATGAGGCATTCTGAGGAGTACAGAAAACTGGGGCCATATATATGCTAAGGGTTACATAGTCAGCATAAGACCATGGGGCAGTCCTGGCTCATGTAAGCATGCAAAATGACTAATATGGACATGCAAGATCTGCTTGCTCAACAAAGTAGGAGGAACTAACAGTTGCTAATTCTGGTGAACATCCTGACATTTACAGACTAGGAACAGTTGTAAGGACAGCTACAAGCTCAACTGACCATGTGCGAAGGTGGAAGATGCTGAATATAGTTCATTTCTAGGCAGATTACAAGAGCAGTCAACATTGAGGGAGGACAGAGCACATGGCGAGCACGTGGCAGCACATGGCTAACTAAAATGGCTGCCAGAAATACAAAATGGCTTTCAGCTCATGCTAACAAATCCGTCCAATATTTAACAGATAGTCCTTTTAGCATGAGCTAAAGACATTCCTATGATCCAGTAGGAACATAGAAAATATTGGCATATTGATTTTCATAAATTTATCAATATCCTAATTCATTGCTAGGTGGGCATTTTCCATTGTAAACATTTCATGAAGCGGGTATATATAAGCATAAGCAGGAATACAAAGGGAACGAAGCATTAGGTCATAATTAGCATTCAGATAGCAGGAGAATATTAATGACCACTATCACAAGTACAATTATCATTTTTCTACTACTAAGCAAATGCAAATCCTAAAATCATCTAGTAAACTTTTTCAGGGCTCCTATGCATTTCAGTGACTATTCATTTTAAATTTCAGAATAGCCAACAACACATATCTAATAAAAACATTTTCCAATTGACTGTTATATTTTCCTTTTATGAAGGCTAGAACATCAATCATATCTGGGACCAGGAGGACCACACAGGGCCATAGGAATTAGGACGAAGAGCTGCAAAGGGCTGCTCCTCCTCAAAAATGGGACGACTAAAGGGGTACATTATTTACAAAAAGAAGAAGTCCTTTGGGAAATTGAAGCTGCTGTTCAACCAAACCCGAGGGGAGTCTTCTCCCTGTGTCCGTTTGAGCCTCACAGGCATGCTCTTGTTGTTTCCACGGTGGAGCTGCACATCTCTTCTTTCAGGATATGGCAGTCACCCACCAGGCAAATGCTCTTAGCGATCCTGTCCAGTGTCTCAGGCAGTGCACCAGTTTTCTTCACCTCAATCTAACAGACACCAGAGACACAGCACCTGTACCCTAATCCCAAGTCCTTCCCTAACTCATGTATTGCTCTGCTGGCGCACTGCTCATTCGTTGGGGCCACACATTATATCCAGTGTACCCAGGTATCTCTTGACCAACAAACAAAGGACAAACTTGCATTCACTTTAGGTTCAGGATTCAGAGGCCTGATGCTAGGTTCTCTAAAGCAACCCTTGTTTCAAAAGGGGTCACCTCAAGCAAAGCCTCCTCTCCATTCTGGTCAGTCTGTGACTCTCATGTGGGCATGATCCGCAAATTCTCCTTTCTGATTTGTGACCCTGTCTTTCGCCCAAGACAATGGCAGGGCTACACATTTGATCACAGGGCTTCCGCCTTCACTGAGGTCCTAGTTACCAGCAATGCCTGTGCTGGTTATCTTCACTTTTGCTTCAAGCTGGACTGGTGCTGACGCTGACTCTCCAGGCTGAAACTGATGTCCGGGTCCCCCTGGCAATGGTTGTAAGGCAGCAAATATCTATTGGTGGACAGAACAAAAGGTCTTTAGACAAGGCACAGAAACAGTCTATCAACAGAGAGGATAGCCTCAAAATATTTCCTAGTCTTGGGACGCCCCAAATATTAGCAAGGCACCCAAGAACCACTTCCATCTATCTATGTGAGAGTAAAAAAAACAACAGCCTGGACCTATTGGCAAGTATAAAAGGAATTCTTTGGTGAACTGACAAGAACAATAAACATCACCCAATCCCAAGCAGCCAAGGAAGTCTGTATTTATTTACTAAATTCAGAGCAAAACGAGAAAAACAACACAGACATACTCTAAATCCTTACATTGGTGTATTCCTGTGTAATAATCTGAAAACCCTAAAAAAAGGAAATGTTCTACACTTTTGCTCATAAATTTGACATTAGTTGTACAGTACTGCATACACTTCTAAAATGATTCTTCTTAATAAAAGCACCTACATACCTACATTGTATGCTTAGGACCTTGCTCTCATGTTATAGGAGCAGCAGGAACATCTAAAACTGCTAATTTAACAGGGTTTCTTATCTATAAAACAACATTTTCTTCAAAACATTTTTTTTGTGCTAAGGATCACATGGGCATCTTCCCTGCATTCTACTTTTCATGATCCAGACTATGCAACATCAGCTCTAATAAGGACTGTCAGTTTATTTACACGGACTAGCTAATAAAAAACTAGCAATGCCCTTGCAAAACTATGTAGCATGGAATAACATACAATAAAAGTGTTATCACCTAAGAATTTTAGAACAAAAACTACCCACATCTAGCTCCCCTCAAATGCCAAATAAGGTAACAACAATCTAGACTATTTATGCTGTCATAATTTCACCAAACAGGATGGGCAGTAACATAACATATATTTTTATTCATTTTATGAATGTCAACAATGTTTAAAACAGTATTACTAAATAGCCAATTAAGTGTCCCATTGCTATTTCACAGACAACTTAGACAGGCTAAAAAACATTGAGATAAGGAGAGAGCAACATACATATTACCTAGCCTTAATTTGTAGAGGAGCTAGCCTCCTTTCCCCATTTTGACAGCAGGAAACCTGAAACAGGTTTCACTTGTCAACACTATCAACCCCTATTTGTAGCAACTGGGCATAAACAAAGTTATAGGAGGTAAATAGTACTTTTGAGAGAACTAAAAAAACATGAATACCCAAACCCCAATCCTTTTAGCAAATGTACAAATGTAACATTAGGGTAAATGAATTCAAACTAAATCCCATTGGCTCAGCCCTAGTAGAACCAAACTAAAAGCATTAGTGCTGTATATATGGCCAAGCTCACATATACAATTGTATTGTGGTATATTCATATGAGTGCATAAAAACGTCTTTTTGCCAACAAAAAATAAGCACAACTCCTCCTTCTGTCCCTGCGCTGCCATCTTGTCTTTCAAAAAGTTTCAGATGTAAAATGTCAAAGCAGACCTTGCTCTGGTAGCCCTGCCAGGCTTCTAAATATAGAACTGCCTTTTAACTCTTCCCAGCTGTCCTATTCTGTGTGCAAATTTTCCATGCAGCTTTCCCCATTCAAAATGACCCTGAAAACAGAAAGCTGACCCATTCCCCTGTTTGTCAGTTTAATAACTTCTGCTGGTTTTTTATACATATTTTCAATTGTAAGCAGTGTGTAATATACTTGTCTAACAATATAGAAGTCAGCTATTTGTATTATACCCAAATGTATGCATTTACTGAAGCCTAAGGCACAGAATGGAAAAAAATGCTGTTTAAATAGTGAATTTTACCCAATTTCGACTTTGATATTTGGGGCACTTAAAAATAAGTATCCTATATTTATTTTTCATAATGGTCATCCTCAGAATGTTCTCTAGATAGCCCAGGAGTAAGAAATCAAAAATAATCATACATACCCTTGTAAAAATGAGTTTATTACGCCTGCGCAGAGTGATATTTCACATGCAAAATTCCTAATTATGTGATACAACACAACTTAAATAAAATGTTGATGCTAGGAGGTCACAGTATGATTATTAAGCTTTATAAATATTAAAAAACAAATTTAAAAGCACGCATTTTTATAATCATTTTTTCATGATTAATAAAACATTTATTTTAAATAAAACCAATAATTTTGATAATTCCACATAGAAAAAGCAAGCTTCATTCCTTGCCTATCATATTTAGACGCATTCATTCACAAGCCTAAGCACAGAAGCCTAACTTGAAACATGATAAATTTTTGCGCCACTTTTTTAAAAGGACAGTTATTATTTAACATCAGAACCACGAATATGCTTATAAAAAAGCTTTAAGAAAGGAAATCCCTGCTTTAAATGTGTTCCTGGTATCTAAAACAATGAACCTGATTTTTGTAACTTTTTAAAACAGCAGTCTGAAATGCAGGATTTTGCACCGTGTTTAACTGACAAAATCCTGGCTGAGTCAACATTCCTGTCTCTCCGCGGCCTACAATCAAAGCAACAGCTGCTGCTAAGCGGCAGTTAAAACACAGCTGTTGTAAAGCTTTTTTTAGTGTTGAAATGGAAGCACAGTGGCAGTCTATTTAAAACAGAGGCATTTCAATGCATGTTCTATAATATGTGTTTTAGTTCAGCAAAATCCAATTTACTCAGATGATGTGTTTGCCTGTTAATATCTAATACAATGTATCTAAGGAAAATGGTGTAACATCTTATTGTTTATTTATTGCAAAACACACAATTTCGTTTTTTTAAGCCTATTTTATTCCTATTCAATGTGAATTCTAATGTTATCTTTTAAGCATTGGCAATTTGTACATGTACATAGTTGCTTACTCTTATCAATTTAATAATAACATACAGTTATTTGCATATCATATGGTTCATTTCAGGATTTTTATTTAATATTAATTAAATGAAATTTTGCATAACAGACTGATGACAGCAAGAAAACACAAACACACACATTGAGCTCATTCCAGACATATACAGAAGGGGGTAAAATACTCAAGACACACAATATAGCACGCTTAAGGCTAGCAATCCTTACACAAAGAGCACAATCGCTATTTACTTACAGAAGTATCACTAATGTGAAAACCACGAACCACATAGACATTTAAACACACATTTCATCCACAGATCAACACTTAAGACAGAAACAAAGGACAGCCCACAGACTGTACTTAAATCAAACCATTTGTAAATACTAGTTGTAAGTCATATTTACAAGAAGAGCTACTCAATAGTATTCCAAAAGACTAAAAAAAAGAAAAAAACAGCCCAACAAGCCGTTTTATTTTCGAGAAGCCAAAATACACTCAATTCTCTAGCTTTATCTGGCAGAACACCACAAAATCGCTCTGCGTATCTTAATTAAAAAAAGTGAGCAGAAAAAGGATCCTTGTTTGTATTATATCCATGTTTGAATTCCATGGGGATACAGAATCACCAAGGAAGAAATATGTTTTTATACCTAAACCTATTTAGATATTCCCTCAGGGGACCCGGCTAATTAAATTCACATCTCACTACGGTACCTCCAAAAAGCAACACATTCTTTGATGTGTGCTTGAAACAGGCATGCCAAAAATATTGCAGAATATGCAAATATTATAACCAATGTAGTGCTTAAGGTACTCTTCGTACGTTGCGCCGTTCAAACAAATTCAAGCAGAGAAAAATCTCCTCATTACCTGCCTACACAAATTGCAATTCATATACCTATCCCATACAAATCCAAAGTTGGCCAACACAAATTCCAAAATTCCAAAGCCACAGTAAGCGTTACTAAACTACCTTATCAATCCAAGGCATCAAACCAACAGCAAGTGGCGCAGAACGACTCTTACCAAACAAATGGCTGTCCAAATTCTAACTGTCAAGTTCTGAATGACCTAACAGTCTTTTTAGAATACTCACGCCAAAAAGGTTCTCAGTCAGGGGTGACATCATGTGGAGGATCAAAATCAGGAAGATCAGAAATATACTGGGCTGCAGAGACAGAGAATCCCCAGAATCTAGGTGCACAGAGTACCTCCTTAGTAGAGTCTTGTCCTGTCCTCCACAGTAGATTTCTGTCTCCTGACAAGATCACTCCTTAGATAGCCACTTCTCTGATGAGCCCCACGTTGGAGCGACATTTGTAGAAAATAGAAACCTTCTCAGGGGTCCCACTGATACTTAGTCCTTTTAAACCAACAAAGAAGAAATTGGCGCAGAAGCTGAAATATAAAAGTAACATCTTTTTTAACCTCAAATGAGGGAGACTACATCATACGGAAGCCTTAGCAACTGAATGAGGCAGTCTGAGGAGTACAGAAAACTGGGGCCTTATATGTGCTTAGGGTTACACAGTCAGCATAAGACCAAGGGGCAGTCCTGGCTCATGTAAGCATGCAAAATGACTAATATGGACATGCAAGATCTGCTTGCTCAACAAAGTGGGAGGAGCTAACAGTTGCTAATTCTGGTGAGCACATCCTGACATTTACAGACTAGGAACAGTTGCAAGGACAGCTACAAGCTCAACTGACCATGTGCGAAGGTGGAAGATGCTGAATATAGTTTGTCTCTAGCCAGATTACAAGAGCAGTCAACACTGAGGGAGGACAGAGCACATGGCGAGCACGTGGTAGCACATGGCTAACTAAAATGGCTGCCAGAAATGCAAAATGGCTTTCAGCTTATGCTAAAAAATCCGTCCAATATTTAACACCCCTTCCCCAGGCACTCTTGCGACCCAGGCAGGTAGGAAAATTAGGAAGTCAGGAGGCGTACACAGAGTGGGCTATCTGGTATGTACAGACGAAGAAGAGTTCTGTCATTTTTAAAAGTGGTAGAATGAAGAGACTTCTGGGAATGAAAGGTGCCACCCTCCACCTGACCTTACGCCCCTAAATCTAAGATTTAAGAGGCTCCCTGATAAAAGCACTCAATTCAGTAGAAGTAGAAGTTGAAGAGTAGCTTTAATGTACAACCATCAACAAGGAAAAATAACAGAAAACTGAACTCTGAGCAATTGGAATATAATCATTCCATTAATAATGTAATCAACCACGTCACTCTTAAAGAGACAGTAAACATAACACACCCCCATACACAGTAAAAGAAATAAAAATAAAGCTTGAAAAGAGAATGTATAACATCAAACTTGAAGAAAGAATGTATAACAACAAAATAAATTAACGCAACATATAGTCATTGAATCTCCTAGGAAGGTGTAAAGACCTTCTAGGAGTGTCTCTCAGGCCACTTGTAGGAGAAGCAACACCAGGATTGCTAGAGATTCTAGAACCTCTATTAAAGTGATTCCTGACATAATTGCACTTATCTAATTTAGACATATTCCAAGTGCAACCATTATCCAAAGTGACAACATCTTTCTTTATAGAAACAATGGTGAAAGGACCACTGAAATTCGAAACACCTTTGTGACCAAATTTTGTTTTTTTCACCAGAACACTGTCACCCACATTCCATTTCCTAAGTTTAACAACCATCTTAGCATCATAACGTTGTTTATATTTCTGCTGATAATTTGTCAAAACTTCTCTCCTTTTCACCTCTTCCTCAACACTATCACCACAGACCCTCTCCGGAAGCCAAGTTGGGTTGAGTTTAGAACTCGCCAATCTAGCCCTCAAAGCCTCGAAAGGAGATCTCTGCATGACAGCATTAGGAGTCGTGTGATGTGCCCACCACGTCTCCCTTAAAACACTGCTAAAAGAGACTTTAGAATCCAGAGCCCTTTGTGAACAACTCTATTCATCCTCTCCGTGAGACCATTCGCTTGTGGAGAATAAAGAGCTGTTTTCTGGTGAGTAATTCCAAGGCTTCTCAAGAAACTATCCATCTCATTGGAGGTGAATTGCACCCCGTTTTCAGTGAGCAAATACTTAGGCACTCCTTCTGACACAAACACATCCCTTAAGAACTCAATCACAGTTCTAGAATTTACAACACTCATGCATTTGGAAACCACCCATTTAGAGGTATAATCCACCAACAATACAACAAATCTCTCATGTGAGGGCATAAGCTCAAAAGGACCTGCAATATCAAACCCCAACTTAGTCCAAACTGCAACAGGAACTTCAACAGGTGAAAGTGGAGACTGACTGGTAGTACGTGATTTGTCACTGACCGCACACAAGTGACAATCTTTAACAACTGCTTCCACCATAGGATCCATACCAGGCCACCAGTATCTCTCTCTAATCCGAGCCTTCGTGAGGTTTCTACCCAAATGCCCTTCATGAGCGAGGTTAACAACTCTTTCTCTTAAATCACCCGGGGGCACAACTCTGTCACCTCTCATCAAATTATTTTGGAAGAAAGTTAAATCATCCCTCACCGTCCAAAAAGGCTTCAATTCACACTCAAGAGCATCATAATTTGGCCACCCGTTTCTAATGACATTGCCTAACAATTGAAAAGTGGCATCATCCTTAACACACTGCAACCATTCTTCCTTGGATATGATAGACTCCAATACCCAATTTATACATGTAGCAACACCATCTACAACACAATCTCTTTCGATAGGAAGACGTGATAAACAATCAGCAGGCTTATTGTTTTCTCCTCGAATATATTGTACTAGAAAGTTGAACTCTTGCAACCCTTCACTCCATCTTTTCAACCTTGGTGTCATATGGTCACTCTGATGCCACGAAAAAATTTGAACAAGGGGACGATGATCAGATTTGACAACAAACGGGATGCCCCACAAATAAAATTTGAAGTGAAGTACAGACCAAAATACTGCTAACGCCTCTCTTTCAATGCAAGAATAATTAAATTCTGCTTCCTTTAAGGCCCTTGAAGCGAAAGCTACAACTTCTTCCCCATTCACAACTTGGGAAAGCACAGCACCCAAATGATTTCACTCGTGTACAGGGTCCACGTGAACATGTTGGAACATATGTTGCTGCTTTAAAAACTCTTTCACGTACGTGTGAATTTGGAGATCTATCTGAATCTCTTGTTAGAGACCAACTTGTTCGATGCACGAATAGTTCTAGGGTCCAAGAGAAGTTATTGTCAAAGAACCCCACATTAAAGGAGGCTGTAGCCATTGTAGAGGGAGAGAACACTGCATAACTCGCCTGAGGCTTGAGCCGGGTGCTCCTTTTTTAATCTGAATCTCTCATTGTACTGCCAGCACTTGCCCTGTGTGTCCACTCCCCCCCATCACCAGCGCGCCGTTTGTAAATTGCGATGCTTTTATCTCACCGATTGAAGGGTGTTTATTTAATTTTAATAACTGCATTGGCACTTTACTTTTACCTACCTAGCTGACGCTGCCTCCCCCCAGAGTTTCCGGCCGATTTTAGGGCTGGGATTACTGGGACTCGGTTGGAAGTGATTACGGCGGCCATCTTGGGTGAGTCACATGTATAAAACCATCTGGCCATGGCTCCGCGCAGCGGACGCGTTCAGCGGGCGCACCGCACTCGCGCCGGAGTCAAGCCAGAGTCCAGCCCGTCTGCGCCCGTCCGTGCTGAGGACGGGCTGCAGTGCGGGCTGAGTAAAAGGAATCTAGAGCTCTCCACCAAGGTAACTCATTCATATACCATCAACGATTTGCTTGCTATGAAACCCAGCTCGCTCTCCTGTCATCATAGACATACCCCGGAAGCTCTACGAGAAGGATATTCATGTGGTATATGTAGGTCTAACTTATCCACTATCCCCGATTTTAATAACAATGCTCAGTCTCCTCGCCAACTGCGTAATGAGGCCACTGCTGAGAGAGGCTATTTAATCAACGCACGTTCCATCATCAAAAATAACATCTACTTTCACGATTTCGTGACGGCTAGGAATCCAGCATGGGTGTTTATCATGGAGACTTGGGCCACAGACACATCGGGACATGACCTCCTCCTAGCCATCCCAGAGAACTATGCCTTACAGAGATTAGATAGAGTTAAGCGTAGAGGTGGCGGCCTAGCTATCCTTCACCGGTCTCATATCACCTGCAGAACTAATGCCTTGTCAAAACTATCAGACCCCTTTGAAGCCCTTTATTTCTGCATTTCATCATCAGCATCTTCGTCATTCTCAGGGATTCTGATGTATAGGCCCCCTGGGCTGAGATCACAGTTCAGCAATGACCTGTTTAGACTATTAGAACCCTATGCAGGCAAACCGCATTTCACCATACTAGGGGACCTTAACTTTCATCTAGAGGACATCACTTCCAAAGATACTATATCTTTGATTGATCCTCTAGATGCTTGCGGTTTCACACAGTTGGTCAGAGATCCCACACATAGAGCAGGCCACACGCTGGACGCAATTTTCTCTAATGACTCCCGGATTATGACAGGCCCACCGGAACAGCTAGTTTGGACTGACCATCTAGCAGTTCCTATTGTACTTACCACCTCTAGTACAGAGCTTTCTATGAAAGAGTATTCTACAAGAGAATGTAGGCGAAATTACAAAAATATCTCCAATGCCTCCCTTGCCCCGTTTTTCGGAACCCTTTCCCTGACTCCAAACCCAGAGAAGGCTGCTTCGGAACTAGCCAATTGCATTTCTGGGGCTGTGGATATCTTAGCTCCTGCCATCCCTAGATATGCTGCGAGGCATAAACCCTCTGCCCCCTGGTTTGGAGAGCAAATTAGGTTGATGAGACAAGGATGTAGAAGACAGGAAAGAAAGTGGAGGAGGACATGGGACACTAAGGATAGAGAGCTGTACAAAAGTTCACTAAAGATATATAAGGCCTTAGTTATCAAAACCAAACAAGACCACGTCTCCAACATTACTGCATCCTTGACATCATCTAGGGAACTCTTCAAAATCGTAGATTCCCTCTGTTCATTACAGGCACCTGATCCTATAATAGGCTCTCAGGATCTTTGTGACAACATCTCAAGCTTCTGTCATACGAAAATTATAGACATCTCCATGCAATTGGAAGTACAGAGGAAGCTTCTGGGAACACATATAGCCACTGATTTGTCAATTTTAGAAACATGGTCAAAGGATCCTGATAAGACCCTTACCAATTTCCCTCCTGTTACTCTTGAAAATCTTAACCTCCTGCTGAATAAGACGAAGTCCTCCTCTCCCCTAGATCCATGTCCGCTTAAAACTCTGAAGGAATGCAGGGGCACCTTACTTCCCCATATCCTGGAGGTCATGAATAGTGCTTTAGAGCACGGGGTACTCCCCTCGGCCTGGAAGAGGGCCATCATCAGGCCATTACTTAAGAAACCCTCTTTGGATCCTGCAGTGCTAAAAAACTTTAGACCTATTTCTCTACTACCTGCCCCAGCCAAAATGCTCGAGATGCACCTGAATCATCATCTGTCTTCTTTCCTGGACACCTCTGGATTCCTTGATCAGACTCAACATGGGTTCAGAAAACTACACAGCACTGAGTCTGCATTCACTGTTGTGACTAACAACATCAGGATGAATGTAGACAAAGGACAGACCACGATGTTGGTCTTATTGGATCTGACCGCTGCATTCGACACCCTTTCTCCCTCAGTCTTAACGTCTCGACTGAGGGAGCTGGGGGTGGAGGGGCCCGCCCTTAACCTTCTATCCTCCTTCCTGGAGCTTAGGGAGCAGAGGGTCCAAATGGGCAAATACCTCTCCCCTGTAAAGTCTTTGCAATGTGGGGTGCCACAAGGGTCGGCTTTAAGTCCGACCCTATTCAACATCTATGTGGCCCCACTTGCTAGACTAGTAAGATCTCAGGGGATGGAGGTAGTGTCGTATGGAGACGACACTCAGTTCATGGTGTCCCTGTCACGGTCCGTCAGCACCACAGCGTTCAGCTTCTGGAGTTGCATGCAATCAGTTGCCGATTGGATGACGGTCAATTCCTTGAAGCTGAATGGCGACAAGACCGAGGTGCTGATATTCGGAAAGGACAGGAACGCCTGGTCGAGTGAATGGTGACCGTCATCACTGGGAACCTGCCCGACCCCTTCACAGTCGGCAAGAAACCTGGGGGTCATCTTTGACATCGAGTTGGCCATGAACCTACAGATCAATAGAACTGTAGCTACTTGCTGGGGAGTACTAAAAATCCTTTGCAGAATTGCTCACTACCTATCCCCGCAGGCAAGAAAACAAACAGTGGTAGCATTGGTTGGATCTCGCTTAGATTATTGCAATGCGCTATACACTGAGATTAACAAGGGACTGATACATCGGCTGCAAGTAACACAGAATGCAGCAGCGAGAGTTGTTCTGGACCTCCCGTGCTCCGCCTCCGCCACGTTAGCAAGGAAGGAGCTTCATTGGTTACCCATCGAGTAACGCATTTCTTTTAAAATTACTTGCCTAGTCCATAAGGCCCTCACAGCAGGACTGACCGATGGACTGGGATCTCTGCTTTCTAATTATATACCCAGCAGATGTCTCAGATCATCTCAATTGAATCTCCTGGTTACCCCCCGCACTAAAAAGACAAGATGGGGAGGCAGAGCCATTGCATCAGTGGCCCCTCGACTATGGAATGCTCTCCCTTGCAAGCTCAAGGCTCTTTCATCCCTGCCCCTCTTTAAGAGAGCTCTCAAGACCTGGTATTTTGGGAAAGCCTATTATTAATCAGTGTATGATTATGCAATATATTATGTTAGGCGCCTTGATGCCCATTGGGCTGAGTCCTGCGCGTTATAAATGTATTTTCATTTCATTCATTTCATTTCATTATGGAGAATACCTCTACATGGGTTAAAGAAATAAGGAAAAATAAAGACTATGAGACTCACACCATTAGTGATAATAAAAAGAAAGCTCTTGACACAGTACACATGCTAGAAGAAGATGATCTTATTGGAGAATGTCACGAAGAAGTTGCTAAAGTGGGTGTGAGTTCGAAGAACAAATCTATTCAAAAGACTCCATCCTCTCAGAAAAGCACTTTTGAAAATCGTTCTTGTTCTAGTAAAGAGTCTCTTTTGTCTAAAGAACGTGTTTTTCGTCAACAACAGCCATTTAGCAACCAGAGAATACGTTGTTTTAGGTGTGGAAGCTTCTCTCACACTTCCAATTTTCCTAATTGTTTTGCTAAAGACAGCATTTGTAATAACTGTGTAATTAAAGGACATTATGCTCGCGTGTAGGTCTGGTAAGAAAAGAGAGAGTAATGAAACTGTTTCTGACATTGTACGTACGGTTGTCGTTTCCAATGTTAAAACTGATGAAATGGTTGATACAGAACATATTTTTATGCCATTTTGTGATATAGGAATTGACAAATTTGTATTTAAGCTCATGGCAGACTCTGGGTCTCCTTTCACTTTAATTGGGACAAGATTCGGGATGAAGTTGTGGGTCTAGAAAATGTTCAACTTTTACCTCCTGACATTGCTCCGCTGAGTTATGCTGGGTCAAAAATAGACATTCTGGGATACACTGTGGCCAATATCGCCTTTAGGAACAAGGAAATTTGTGGCAAGGTTTATGTTGATGTCAGAGGAGACAACCTTCTTGGATGGCGACATCAGCATGATTTGGGCATTATTCTTAATCGTACTTGTCCCCAATCAAGCCTTGACCCTCGTCGCCAGTGATAAAAGCACTCAATTCAGTAGAAGTAGAAGTTGAAGAGTAACTTTAATGTACAACCATCAACAAGGAAAAGTAACAGCAAACTGAACTCTGAGCAATTGGAATATAATCATTCCATTAATGATGTAATCAACCATGTCACTCTTAAAGAGACAGTAAAAATAACACTCCCCTGGCACCAGAGCCTCAGATCTGATCGACTGGCAACCAAGGAATTAGAAGAGACCTGACTCAGCGACTTTAGGACATGCACAAAGGAAAGGTACAATACCCTACACCTGTGGCAATCACCCTACAACTGCACAACTATGACTTATCCCAGACCAGAGACCAGTTTTAAAGGAAATAGAAATCCCTCTGCCAACCATAGGCAACACCAGAACTCCCCTGCAGCCCGCAGATAAAGCACGTTCCTGGAACCAAAGAATTACTGGCTATCGAGCCTGCTGATGGATTTCTCACATGTAAATGGTCTGGTGCATTGTGGAAAACATAGTCCTAACCTCCAGCAAGTTTCAGGCGGCAACCATTTTTTCCTTGAACTCCAGGTCGTTGAAGTAACACAAACTGATCTTGCCACTGCCAGGGCTTATTGGTGGACAGTCCGGCTACCACTAACTTTGTTAGACAATGTGCCTCGAGGGAATCCTGTAGCACCTTCAACCCGATGCCTCATTGGCCCCATTGCGGAGATTTTGCACCTCTTTCCTTACTAGCACCATTTAAGCAGTAAAACCAGCAAACCTGTGGCTCCCTCTTAAGAACCAGGGACAGCCAGGACAACACTGCATCCCAGCCCTACGAGCCAGGTAAAATTCAACCGACTGTCGGACCTTGGTTCTGGGACCGACACCACCTTACCACCAATTGATTTCCACTTAACTCGACCTGCAAGTGACCGATTGTCACTAGTATCTTTTCCCCATTGACCGTAAAGTTAAAGTTTTGCAAGAGTGAAATGCACTGATTTTTGTTTCCTTTAAAAATCCATAACTCTGGTTATACCCATCCATTTGTCTTTGTTTTGGTGTCTAAATTTATATAAAAACTAGCAGCCCGTCCCGACGTTGTCCGGGTATGAATTGCTGCCGGCCAGTAGTATATTGTTTTGTAGGATTTCGTTTTGATAGCATTTCTTATCTGTGACAGGCCTGTGAAATGCTCCGATTCATAGTGCACTGCTGATGCACTTAAGAGTGAGCGTTCAGTAGTGTGTGAACTCGAGTTTCCCTACTTTATTTTTCCTTTCAATATTATATAGCGCGAACTCGACAACATGGCATGAGCACAATTTACATTACAGAAGAACACATTCATTTGTGGTAGGCACGGGGAGACAAAGCGATTTGCCTGGAATCACAGGATGTTGAGCTGATGCCGAGATTTGAACGTAGCTCCCCAGCTCTAAAGTTCGCAATTCTAGAACTTGTGGCGGGAGGTGTGTCTAAAAGTGTTTGTCGGTGCTGGCCATCAATGAGAGACACCTGTGTATTTTTCAGATTGGTGGTGAAAAAATATGAGTACTTACCGGGGGAGGGTAAACACCCATTATTCCGCAACTTTCTTTCCGCATACCTTCACTCCGCATAATTTCATTACGAAAGTATCATGACTCCGCAATGCCATTATAACGCAAGGCATTACATTTTATATGCTTTTACCACGCATACATTTACAACGAAATTCGTTGTAAATGCATGAATGGTAAAAGCATGTTTTTTTTTAATGTTTGGATAAGGTAAGTATGGGTATAGGGGTATATGTTTTGGGGTACTGAGGTATATGTTTTGGGGTGTTTGGGTATTTTAAGGGTTCAGATATAGTTTTGGGTTATGGGGTACAGGGGTAGTATTAGGGTTTAGGGATAGGTGTGGGTTTTGGGGTACAGGGGTATTTTTAGGGTTCAGGGCTAGGTTTGGGTTTTGGGGTATAGGGGTATTTTTAGGGTTCAAGGGTAGGTGTGGGTTTTGGGGTGCAGGGGTATTTTAAGGGTTCAGGGCTAGGTTTGGGTTTTGGAATACAGGGGTATTTTTAGGGTTCAGGGCTAGGTTTGGGTTTTGGGGTACAGGGGTATTTTAGGGTTCAGGGGTAGGTTTTTTGTTTTGGGGTACATGGTTATTTTTATGGTTCAGGGCTAGGTTTGGGTTTTGGGGTACAGGGGTATTTTTAGGGTTCAGGGGTAGGTTTGGGTTTTGGGGTACAGTGGTATTTTAAGGGTTCAGGGCTACGGTTGGGTTTTGGGGTACAGGGGTATTTTAGGGTTCAGGGGTAGGTTTGGGCTTTGGGGTACAGGGGTATTTTTAGGGTTCAGGGCTAGGTTTGGGTTTTGGGGTACAGGGGTATTTTTAGGGTTCAGGGGTAGGTTTGGGTTTTGAGGTACAGGGGTATTTATAGGGTTCAGGGCTCGGTTTGGGTTTTGGGGTACAGGGGTATTTTTAGGGTTTAGGGATAGGTTTGGGTTTTGGGGTACAGGGTATATTTATAGGGTTAAGATGGGTTAGTGTTTAAGGGTGTTGGGGTATTTTAAGGAGTAAGGGCGGGTTATGATTATGGTGTGCAGGGGTATTTAAAGGGAGCAGGGTGGACACCCGGAGCTGGAATGTACAGAACCTGGGAAGAAAAAACAATGAAATATTGGGCACAACGCTCGCTTTTTTTTTCCGTAAGCCCACGCCCCCAGCACACGTCCACAGCACACGATATGAGACATGGCATAAAGGGCGATAAAAATCGCCGCAGCTCGGCGGTAAAAATATTGCCGCTAAGCCAACATAGTGATAATTATCGCTAGTTGTTGGTAATATGCCCCGTAAATTGGCTTCTTTTCCGCAGAAAGCAAAGAATGATTTTTAAACTCACAGGGGGACCAAAGCAAATTGTTTTATTAGACACCCATTTTATAGGTTCACAATCTCCCCTAAGCCAATATATAACAACAAGGTGGCAAGAATTGGGCCATTACAACACCACTAATAATAAAACAGAAGGGAGTGCTAGAGCATCAGATATTCTAACTGGGAAGGTATCAAGTACAACAGGCAATAGCAGGGGCACGCATGGAATTAGAAATAGTAACTATTGTATAGGATTTATGTCCCAAATTCCGATGATGAGTATGCATACAAAAAAGTTTGGAAATGCCTTAGCAGAATTAAAAAATCCTTCTATAATAAGTAGGGACTGTTGAATAATTCTCATTTTTTGTATAGATTTGGTTTCTTTCTTTAAATCAAAAGTTTTTTCATATGCAATATTATTATGCTATTCTTATGGGAGATTTCCATATTAGCACATTAATGTGTAATAATGTCATGAAAGCACCTAATTCGCGTTTTTCTCAGTTTTCTTTTTTAACAGGATGATCCCTTCTTGCAGCTTTTCATCAGAAAAACTGTGATATATTTATTCAATTGTATGATTTTAATTAATTGACAATGAACTCTAACTGAATGTAAGCACATGTTGGTTTAATGCAGATACAGTATGCTACCATGCAAGAGTTAGAACTCCATTGTATTGATGGCTGAATGAAATCCCAAATTAGATGGAGTGTGAGCGCAAGCTTTAAACAGGATCCAAACCATTTGGCATAAAAAGCAGGGAAGAGAGGATTTGGATTTGAATAGAAAATCTCCTGAAATACCAATAGCATAGGATACCATAAAAGCTACCTCCAGAGTATTTTAACCAGGGTAATTAACCAGGGCCATTGGAAGTATGCGGCAGAGGAAGACCAAATTATGCGGCATGGTTGACAAAATTATGTGGAAAGAAAAGGCAATTATGCAGCATAATGCGGCACATTTTGTGATACTATTATATTGTCATTTTTACTCATGGAAGCACTGTCTAGGCAAAGATTTCATCTTATTGGTATAAGTTTAACAAACAAGTAAAGCAATACCCAAATGAAAGGTGGCCATTTAACATTTGCAAAGGGCCTTCCCCTATGAGGAAACACATGTTACAATGGTTTTAGTAACTTTTGATCAGTTTTAGCTAGAAACACTTGACTTGTTTTTGTTCAATCTGCAGGTTATGCTGCCGAAGATGGATTATGTGGCAAATGCGGCAAATATCCTAGTTACACAGAACACCATGGCCGCATATTTGCATACTTCTAGTGTCCATGATTATAACAAGTTGTGCATGGTCTGATCTTCCAGGAGGACAATTACCTGAACAGCAAATCCAACCCGGGCAGATGCATACTGTTGAAGGCAAACAGCAGACTGAAAAGGACTGAAAAATAAAGGTATGTGGAGGAACACAACTTGTAAATGTTTAGCATTAACACGTAGAACGGAAGAGTATTGTAAGAAAATTTGCATGAATATGACTAATCAGAGCAAACACAAGGGTATGATGGACGGAACGCTCCAAGTCACAGATCTGGGTTGAATCCATCATCATTCTTTAGCTCACTTCACCACCTCAGTTCCGACCCAGTCATATGCAAATCAGTCTTGACCCCGTGCCTCATGGGAACAGTCTAGCCCAAACTGCCAAGCCAGGTCTTCCCTGAACCGGAAACAAGCATCCTGGAACCGGTTTCGGCGTAACACCCTTCATCAGCCAAGCTAGCTTGAATCCAATGGCAAAGTGAGCAAGGGACCCACGTCTGGGCATACCCTGCCAACTTAGGGCAAACAAAGCAAACACAAGGACATTTAAAATATACATATATAGAAACCATATTCTTCAATTACTACCAATATTTTTGCAAGGAAATTACAAAGGCAACTAAGTACAAAGCTGAGGCATATCTTGATTCTACTAACTTCTCTCAAACTGCAAGAACCAACTTATAGAAACTGAAGAAGGTGCTACAATTCAAGAAGACCTCTATGCTAGTTGTGGTTCAGAAAATAGAAAAGTGCCTAGCCAAGATAATTTTGTAACCTTATAAACAAATTACTGAGAAATAACACCTATATCAGTATAAGTCTCTCAATAAATAAAAGATACCCACACATTACCAGCTTTGTGGATTCTTCCTGCCTAAGTGCCTTATTATGACAACGGCGGTCCATTGGACCGCTGTAGCCATGGTGTTGTTTAAGGCACCACCGCACCAGCGGTCCAAGCGCCCCATTACAACTTGGTAAGATGGACCACATTGGCAGAGATCAGGGTCAGAGATCCCTGGCGGTGTTGCGGTGGGCCAAGCGCCCCATTACAACTTGGTAAGATGGACCACATTGGCAGAGATCAGGGTCAGAGAGCCCTGCCGCTGTTGCGGTGGTCTTTAGGCCTTATTATGCTTGGGGGGTGGGGAGTGGCGCTGTTGCTCCGCCAAGCATATTACGAGTTTCCTCACCACCACACTTTTCATGGTGGTACGGCCACCATGAAAAGTGTGGCAGTGAGGAAACCTTGTGCCTCTGCGCCATGGGATGCATGCGGTGGGCACATGTTGTGCCCTTCCGTGTCTGCCTGCACCCCCATTTACCACAAGGCGTGGACTTGACAGTCGATGCCCTGCAGGAACTGCCTTTGATACTCCCAATGTGGTGTCTTTTTCAAAGACACCGCTGTGAGACCGCCAAAGATTTACCCGCCAGAGACTTTAAAAGTCGTACACTGGTGGGCGTTTTTGTTATTCCTTTGAGGTTCTCGAAGCAGGGCAGCGGCGTGGTGGTCCCACTCTGAGACTGCCAAGTCATAATAAGGCCCATGTATTTTTCTGAAACCTGGAAAGAGTTAAGAGAAAAGTGGCTTGTACCAACCAGTTATATACTTAATACGAATTCCAAATTATATGATTCTATAACACAATATCAGAGGGTGTAAACAATAAACAACCTGGTATTTTACCTAATACAGAAGTGCAAACTCATGTCATTGAAACTATTACAGCTCATGAAATAGCCCACAAAAATCAAATCAAACACCAACAGCCGGAATGCAGATAGTACTTACTATTTCACAATCCTTCATGGTCCAGCATTGCAGATTGAACTTACAATTTTACACCATTTATGATTCCAACATTGCACCAGTTTTTTCCATGCTAAAATCAGTGTTAGCAATATGTTTTTAAAATATCCGCATTCAAAGACGGTGCATACAAAATTAGTCAGATCTCAGATGGAAGGAGAATAGGAGCTTTAAGACTTTGAATCATTGTGTGTGGTGAGATGATTACATTTCTCAGGCTCCGACCTTGTGCCTTAGTATTACATCCTGAGAAATTAAACCCAAATGACTCAGAAACTGTGCCCAGAGGACTCACACTGCGTACAATGTCACAGATCAAAATCAGGCATAAGCACACAATATGGTCTAAAAAATTTAATCTACAAAATATGAAATAATGATCTCACTATACACTCCATTGTGGAATAATAGAATACTGACACAAACATTTTTGAAAGCGCAGGAATGGAGGAAGGTGAGAGATGTTGGGGTTGATAAAGTAATCATTTTTTTTTTTCATTTTCAAAAACTTTATTTCGATTTCATGTAGAAACCATAAAAGTATACATAGACAATTTTAAAAAGACATTTGAATTAATCAACCATAAAATCACAGTACATGTTTACATAATTTTTTAAAACCAAATTCCATCAGTATCTATTTCTAATCACCAAAGCTGATCTAATAAAGTTTAAAACAGCATTACAAATATGTGCAGTTGACAAGGATAACAAGCGATCATACGCTTCTTTATAATAACGCGTTTCAAATGATTCTAATAATGGTTTAAGGAAAGTGTTTCTTGGCACTTTATACAAAGTGCAAAAAAGCAGAAGGTGGAGAGTATTTTGTGAGACCCTATTGTTACAAGGACAGTAGGGTAACTTCTCCCACCAACCCCCCTGCTTTGGGAAGGCAAACAAAAAGTGTAAGGTGCCAAGGCGAAATCTTGTAAGATAAAAACGCCATTGCGTGTTCGTAATATATGACAAATAAAACTGGGGAACTAGTTTTCCCCTTACACTTAACACATGGTCATTTGTCTTAAAAGAACCTAAACTATTACTGAAAGCATTTTTAATAATCTCCTTGGCATCCCTACCAAGCAGTTCAGGATTTGTAAACATCTTACCTAAACCTATATTATTAAAAGTCTCTCTAACATATCGTAGCCACGGGATTTGGGTGTAATAATCAAGCTTAAGACAATCTTGAATAATATCTTTTGTTAATTTCAGTTCTTCAGATTGCCAAACCTTAGCCCATAGTGTTAAAGGGGCAACGTGAATAATATCACTTATAAACTCGATTCCAACTTCTCCATGGCAAAATATATTAGATGTGCCCATTGGGACAGATAACAAACGTTTAACAAACTTGTTTTCCACAATTTGTATTTTTTCACAGTTATGCGAGCCCCAGACCCCTGAACCATAGGTCAAGGCAGAAACACACTTGGCTTTATATAATAATGTAATTTCTGCTACACGTCGCTGGCCTAATTTGCTAGCAAAGCGGAAAAGGGCTTCAATTACCTGTGCAACCTTCTGAACCCGTGCTATCAGCAGAGGCTCCCAGCTCAATTTTTTGTTAAAGAGGTTACCCAGATAACAAAAGTTATACACTTTCTCAATAGTAGCGTTCTTCACCACATATTTCCGTGTTTTAACATTTTTTTGACCACAGGTCATGGCAAAAGATTTAGTAAAATTAACACCTAATTCTAATTTGCCCATAAATGTATCAAAAGCATTCAGAGAAATCTGCATGCTATTGGGGGTAAGTGCCATTAAAACAGTGTCATCTGCATAAGACAACATTGGGATTCTTCTTCCATTTATCTTTGGAAAATCAGCAGATGTTGGGGGTAAGTGCCATTAAAACAGTGTCATCTGCATAAGACAACATTGGGATTCTTCTTCCATTTATCTTTGGAAAATCAGCAGCTTACAATTTTACACCATTTATGATTCCAACATTGCACCAGTTTTTTCCATGCTAAAATCAGTGTTAACAATATGTTTTTAAAATATCCG